>NC_141013.1:23527058-24927058 GCF_052327205.1 Somniosus microcephalus
TGCTGAAGCTGGATCTAACATGAAGCTCAAAAACATTAATTTACAAAGCAATGGAGCAATTTTCTGTGTTGTTCCTAAAGCCTTCAATGCAGAAATTATTTATCTTATGCAAAACTAAATTTACAAATGTGTGGAAACTTCAGGCTTCTTCTAGAAGTCCTGTGATACCTACTAATTGTCAAGGTTCAGTGAATGAATCATTCTGGAACCACGATCATCTTGAGGAAAAATAATGAGCCTCTTGACCCTTGTAAGAAACAAATTAGTCTTCAACAAAGATGTGTTGATCAGGAAACACACAGAAATGTGTTTCAATAACACCGATCATTGTGGCAGAGGTGCTGGCTAGGAGGCCAGCAATAATTGGTTTACACGGCAGAAAAATCTGGGAGAATATCATTAACCATTGCCTGCCTCTATCCTTACAGCAGCCATTTCACTGTGGAAATCCTTACCCCTATCCTTTTAAATCACTTCTAGACCAGATTTCTCCAATGTCTTCCCTGGCCTTCAATCTCCACACAATCCAAATGGTCCAAAATGTAGCTGCCCACACCAGGCCCACACTAAGTCCTCCATTGACTTCTAGTACCTCAATGTATTAATTAAAAATCTCTGAAAAATCTTACATCCTGCACCACATCATTTGGTTCTCGAGTCTGGCCTTTTGTGTAACCTTCTCCCTTTGCCTTGCTATTAGTGGCAGAATCTTCAGCTGTATTGATCTGACTCTCTGGAACCCCTTCATAAACCCATCTGTCTTTCCTCTCTCCACCTTCAAAAACTCTCTCAAAATCCATCTTTTTGATCAAGTGTTGGTTACCCATCCTAACAGACAGACTAAGTGAGTGGGCAAAACTACAGCGGATGGAGTTCAATGTGGGGGAAGTGAAAGGTCTTTGGATCGGAGAGACAAATCGGAATTATTTTCTTAATGGCGAGAGACTAGAAGCTGTGGAGGAACAAGAGAATTTGGGTGTCCATGTACACAGGTTACTAAAAACTAGTGCACATATACAAAAAGTAAATCGAAAAGGCTAATGGCATGTTGGCCTTTATCTCAAGGGAGTTGGAATACAAAAGTGAGGAAGCGATGCTTCAGTTGTACAGAGCCTTGGTCAGACCCCATCTGGAGTACTGCGTTCAATTTTGGGCACCGAACCTCAGGAAAGATAAGAGTAGATGCAGAGAAACGATTTCCTCTGGTGGGGGAATCCAGAACAAAGGGGCATAATCTTAAAATTAGAGCCAGGCCATTTAGGACCGAAATCAGGAAGGACCTTTTCACACAAGTGGCAATGGAACTCGCTCCCTCAAGAAGCTGCTTCAACTAAAACTTTCAAGACTGAGATTGATAGATATTTGTCAAGTAAATGTACAGGTTGGACCCCGGTAATCCGGCACCCTCGGGACAAGGCCGGTACCGGACCACTGAAAATTCTGAACCACTGAAGGTTAGGTAAATAACACCTAAAATATTAGGTACAATATTGTGTTTGTTTATATCGCGGGAAACGGTGGCGCCGCTGAGCGGCTGCTCCGCAAACTAAAGACCGCTGGTTTCAATTCGTGCCGGACCACTGAAGGTGCCGGACCGTCGGGTGCCGGATTACCGGGGTTCAACCTGTATTATGGGACATGAAACAAAGACAGGCAAGTGGAGTTGAGGTACAGATCAGCCTTAAATCTAACTGAATGGCGAAACATGCTTGAGGGACCAATGGTCTATTCCTGTTTCTATATTCTAATTGCCAAAACAGACAGATGGGACATTTGTATATTGCCTCATGAAAAGGATAATGCCTCTGACAACGCAACAGTCTCTCAGTATTGAACTACAGTGTCAGCCCGAGTCATGTTCTGAAGTCCTGGAGTGGTACTTCAACAGATAACCTTTCTGACTTAGATGAGAGAGTCCTAACCGATGAATCAAGCTGTTACAGATCAAATAAAATCAGCACATTTGAATGTTAAATATGTTTCAGCACAAGTGTAGCAAAAACTGATGGTGAATAGATTTGATGACAGCTCTCTAAAGTTGGAATTTATTTTCATTAGTGTCTCTATGGAGCTCGCCACAACAGCCAGTGTAAAGTGTAGAGATTAAAATATGCTGTTATTTGTTGCAGATATAGAAGATCAACAAAGATGGAACCTGAAACTATTTTCTTTAGGAAATGGAATTTGCACTTGCAAAAAAAAAAAAAAAAAATCATTAATTTAATGATTATGGACTCTAGTAGTTCCAGGCCAGGGGAGGTTCTTAAAGGGGCCATACCCTCACTCTGGGATCTGGGCACTCATTGAATAATAGAAATTTACATCACAGAAGGAGGCCATTCAGCCCATCGTGTCTGTGCCAGCTGAAAGAGCTATCCAGCCGAATCCCACTTTCCAGCTCTTGGTCCATAGCCTTGTAGGTTATGGCACTTCAAGTGCATATCCAAGTACTTTTTAAATGTGATGAGGTCTGCCTTTACCACCCTTTCAGGCATTGATCTCCAGACCCCCACCACCCACTGGGTGAAAAACATTCTCCTAAACTCCCCTCTAATCCTTCCACCAATTACTTTAAATCTATGCCCCCTGGTTATTAAGCTCAGCAGCCTGTGGCTGACATATCGGCCCTCAGTATATAAGACTTACTACGCTGATAACAGGGATGAGGGGTTTTAGTTATGAGGAGACACCAGAGAAACTAGGGCTCTTTTAATTAGAACAAAGAATGGTCAGAAGAGAACTAACAGGTGTGTTCAAACTTAAGATAGTTCTTCCTGATTTACATTATCGAAACCTATTTCCGCCAGTCGTTAAATTGGTAACATAAGATGTAGGAGCAGGAGTAGGTTATTTGGCCCCTCGAGCCCGCTCCGCCATTCAATAAGATCATGGTTGATCTGATCTTGGCCTCAACTCCACTTCCCTGCCCGCTCCCCATAACCCTCGACTCCCTTACCATTCAAAACTCTGTCTATCTCCACCTTAAATATATTCAATGACCCAGCCTCCACAGCTCTCTGGGGAAGAGAATTCCAAAGATTCACGACCCTCAGAAGAAATTCCTCCTCATTTCCGTTTTAAATGGGTGCCCCCTTATTCTGAAATTATAACCCCGAGTTCTAGATTCCCCCACGAGGGGGGACATCCTCTCTACATCTACCCTGTCAAGCCCATTCAGAATCTTATATGTTTCAATAAGATCCCCTCTCATTCTTCTAAACTCCAATGAGTATAGGCCCAACCTGTTCAAACTTTCATCATAAGACATCCCCTTCATCTCCGGAATCAACCTCGTGAACCTTCTCTGAACTGCCTCCAATGCAAGTATATCCTTCCTTAAATAAGGAGACCAAAACTGTACGCAGTACTCCAGGTGTGGTCTCACCAATACCCTGTACAGTTATAACAGGACTTCCCTACTTTTTATACTCCATTCCTTTTCCAATAAAGGCCAACATTCCATTTGCCTTCCTAATTACTTGCTGTACCTGCATGCTAACTTTTTGTGATTCATGTAAAAGGACCCCCAGATCCCTCTGTACCTCAGCATTTTGTAATCTCCCCATTTAAATAATAATTTGCTTTTTTATTTTTCCTACTAAAGTGGATAACCTCTCATTTTCCCACATTATACTCCATCTGCCAGATTTTTGCCCACTCACTTAGCAGATCTATATCCCTTTGGGGATTCTTTGCATCCTCCACATAATTTGTTTTCCCACCTATCTTTGCATCAGCAGCAAATTTGGCTATATTACCCTGGGTCCCTTCATCCACATCATTAATATAGATTGTAAATAGTTGAGGCCCCAGCACGGATCCCTGCAGCATCCCACTAGTTAAATGACTCATTTATCCCGACTCTCTGTTTTCTGTTAGTTAGCCAATCCTCTATCCATGCTAATGTATTAACCCCAACCCAGTGAGCTCTTATCTTATGCAGTAACCTTTTATGTGGCACCTTATCGAATGCCTTCTGGAAATCCAAATACACAACATCTACTGGTTCCCCTTTATCCAACCTGCTCGTTACATCCTCAAAGAACTCCAGCAAATTTGTCAAACATGATTTCCCTTTCATAAAACCATGCTGACTCTGCTTGACTATATTATGATTTTCTAAATGTCCTGCTACCACTTCCTTAATGATGGACTCCAGCATTTTCCCAATGACAAATGTTAGGCCAACTGGTCTGTAGTTGCCTGCTTTCTGTCTCCCATCTTTCTTAAATAGGGGCATTACATTTGCGCTTTTCCAGTCCACTCGGACCTCTCCAGAATCCAGGGAATTTTTGTAGATTAAAACCAATGCATCCACTATCTCTGCAGTCGCCTCTTTTAAGACCCTAGGATGCAGGCCATCAGGTCCAGGGGACTTGTCCACCTTTAGTCCCATTAGTTTGCCTAGTACTTTTTCTCCAGTGATAGTGATTGTTTTAAGTCCCCCCCCGCCCCCCCACCCCAATAGCCCCTTGATTATCCATTTTTGGGATGTTTTTAGGGCCTTCTACCGTGAAGACCGATACAAAATATTTGTTCAAAGTCTCCGCCATTTCCCATTATTAATTCCCGAGACTCATCCTCTAGGGGACCAACGTTTACTTTAGCTACTCTCTTCCTTTTTATATACCTGTAGAAGCTCTTTGTCCGTTTTTATATTTCTTGCTAGATTACTCTCATAAGCGATCATCTCTCGCTTTATTTAGAGGGCATAAATTTAAGATCACCAAAATAATGAAGGAAGAACTTAGGAGGTTTTTAAACAAAATTTATGTAAAAGGGTTGTAAGGACAAGGAATGACCTACCAGAAGCACTGGTGGAAATAGAATCCATTGCAGTTTTTAAAAGGGAAGTGGATAAACAAAGAATAAAATTTAAAGGTTTTGGGGATGTGGTAAACCACTTTTATCGTTCACTATCGTTACACTATGGTTATCACTGTTGTATCACTACACAAGGTCACCTCTTGTCACGCTGTTATACCTGGGCTGACCACAGCTGACTCCGCCCATGACTCCGCCTGCTTGCCCAGGTATAAAGGTGGTCGACTGGCTGGTATTCCTCCTTGTTGGATCCGATCACCCACGAGGGTGGGCTCTGTTATTTAGCCAATAAAAACCTATAGTTACTGTCTTAACTCGTCGCTTTTCATTGGATGAATTGATAGGTATATCAATTTTATTGGCTAAATTTTGAAATGAGTGGATCGGAGCAGCCAAACGGCCAGCTACAACAGCCACAGCAGCCGGCCTGGCTGCGAGCCCTCCGACCGCCGTACCTGGATCTAAACCCACAGGCAGCGAACTCAGCCCTCGACTTCAAACACTGGCTGAGCTGTTTCGAATCCTACCTGGGAGAATCCGGCGTGCCTCCGGGATCCAAACTAAGAGTTCTGACCGCCCAAGTGAGCCCTAAAGTATTTGCAATCATCCAGGACCTTACTACATACGAGGACGCCCTCAACCTGCTGAAAGAGCAGTACCGGAGCCCGGTAAACTCTATGTATGCCAGACATCTCCTAAGATCCCGCTCGCAACAGCCAGGAGAGTCTGTAGATGAATTTTTACGGGCGCTACAAACACTCGGCAGGGACTGTGACTTTAAAGCTGTAACGGCTGCAGAAAATACTGAAGGGAATATCCGCGATGCCTTCGTGAAAGGCCTTCGGTCCGACTACTCACGGCAAAGACTGCTCGAATCAAAGGACCTCGACCTGAATACAACTGCAGCCCTCGCTCGCTCTCTGGAAGTGGCCCATCGGGACCTCGAGGCGTATTCCAGGTACCGCGCTGCGCGACCCTGGGACTCCGGCCCGACCCCGGCCGCAATACCCATCGCACCGCCGCCTCTGGGACCTACCTCAGCGTCGGCGTCCCAGAATCGATCGGGGCCGCCACCCCCGGTACCGGCTGCAACATCGGAGCCCCGCGATCGGGCCGCCGGCTGCTTCTTCTGTGGCCAGGCGAAACACCAGAGGACGCGCTGCCCTGCAAGAAACGCGACTTGCTCCGATTGCCACAAGAAAGGCCACTTCGCTAAGGCCTGCAGGGGGAGAGCCACAGACGCCAGCAGTGCCTCATGCGAGTTGTGGGGGCGGCCATCTTTCATCAAGGCCACCGACACCAGCAGTGCCGCATGGGAGCGGCCATCTTCTCCACCATTTTATTCAACCTCGTGGGCGCCGCCATTTTGTCCACCACACTCGACCGCCACCTTGCCTCCAGACCCGACCACCGCCTCACCCGCAGACTACAGCAGCTCACTCAGCCATACACTAGCCTCCGTCACACTGGACCAAGCTCGCCCGCATCACCTGTCCAAGTCTATGATGGACATCAAAGTAAACGGCCACGCGACGACCTGCCTGTTCGACAGCGGAAGCACGGAGAGTTTCATCCATCCAGACACGGTGAGCCACTACTCCCTCACTGTCCGGCCAACGCGCAACCGGATCTCGATGGCGTCGAGGTCCCATTCTACAGACATCAGCGGCTACTGTGTTGTGACCCTGTCGGTTAGGGGCACGGAGTATAAAAATTTTAAACTCCTCGCCCTGCCCCAGCTCTGCGCTGCCGTCCTACTAGGGCTGGACTTCCAATCCCACCTTCAAAGTGTCACTTTGGCATACGGTGGACCCCTCCCCCCACTCAGTCGACAACCAGCAGCCTTTAAACCGCCCACCGCATACCACCTGCGGCCTATCCACCCTCAAGGTCCCGCCCCCCTCCCTGTTCGCTAACCTCACCCGCGACTGTAAACCCGTCGCCACCAAGAGCAGGCGGTACAGCGCCGGGGACAGAGCTTTTATTAGCTCCGAGGTGCAGCGTCTCCTGAAGGAGGGCATCATCGAGAGGAGCAACACGCAACCGGATCTCGTGCCCAGGTCGTAGTCGTTAAGACCGGCAATAAAAACCACCTGGTCATCGACTACAGCCAAACCATAAACCGGTACACCCAGCTGGACGCATACCCCCTTCCCCGCATATCTGATATGGTCAATCAGATTGCACAGTGCCGGGTATTCTCCACCATCGACCTTAAGTCGGCCTATCACCAACTCCCTATCCGCCCTGAGGACCGCCAGTATACCGCCTTCGAGGCGAATGGCCGCCTCTACCACTTCCTTAGGGTTCCCTTCGGCGTCACCAACGGGGTTTCGGTCTTCCAAAGGGAGATGGACCGGATGGTTGACCAGAACAGGCTGCAGGCCACGTTCCCTTATCTAGATAACGTCACCATCTGCGGCCGCGATCGGCAGGACCACGATGTTAATCTGGAGAAATTCCTCCGTACGGCCGAACCTCACTTACAATAAGGAGAAATGTGTGTTTAACACCTCGCGTCTCGCCATCCTCGGCTGCGTAGTAGAGAACGGGGTCATCGGCCCCGACCCCGAAAGAATGCGCCCCCTCATGGAGCTACCCCTCCCCCACTGTCCAAAGGCGCTGAAGAGAACCCTGGGGCTCTTCGCCTACTATGCCCAATGGGTGCCGAATTATGCGGACAAAGCCAGGCCCCTCATGAAGTCCACCTCCGTCCCCCTGACGGCAGAAGCGTGCGCAGCCTTCTCCCTCATAAAGGGAGGCATTGCTAAGGCCACAATGCACGCGGTGGATGAGTCTATCCCTTTCCAAGTGGAGAGCGATGCATCCGACTTCGCCCTAGCAGCAACCCTTAACCAGGCGGGGAGACCTGTGGCCTTCTTCTCAAGGACCCTCCAGGGCCCGGAGATCCGGCACTCTTCGGTCGAGAAGGAGGCCCAGGCGATCGTGGAGGCAGTAAGACGCTGGAGGCATTACCTGGCAGGCAAACGATTTACCCTCCTCACCGACCAGCGTTCAGTCGCTTTTATGTTTAATAACAAGCTGAGGGGCAAAATCAAGAACGACAAGATCTTGAGGTGGAGAATCGAGCTCTCCACCTATGATTATGATATCTTGTACTGGCCTGGTAAACTGAACGAACCCCCAGATGCTCTATCACGAAGTACATGCGCCAACGCGCAAATTGATAGACTGCAGACCCTCCACAACGACCTCTGCCACCCCGGGGTCACCAGACTTTACCACTTCATTAAGGCCCGCAACCTGCCCTACTCCATCGAGGAGGTCAGGACCATGACCAGGAACTGCCAAACCTGTGCCGAATGCAAACCGCATTTCTTTAGGCCGGACAGAGCAAGCCTGATCAAGGCCACCCGCCCCTTCGAGCGCTTGAGCATCGATTTTAAGGGGCCCCTCCCGTCCTCTGACCGTAATGTGTACTTCCTCAACATCATTGAGGAGTACTCCCGTTTCCCCTTTGCCTTCCCCTGCCCAGACATGACCAGTACCACGGTCATCAAATGCCTGAACGACCTCTTCGCCTTGTTCGGGTTCCCGAACTATATACATAGCGACCGGGGCTCATCCTTCATGAGCGAGGAACTTCGCCAGTTCCTACTAGCGAGAGGCATTGCTGCAAGCAGGACCACCAGCTACAACCCCCGAGGGAACGGCCAGGTGGAAAGAGAGAACGCGACTGTCTGGAAGGCCGTTCTCTTAGCCTTAAAGTCTAAGGGCCTGCCAACCTCTCGCTGGCAGGAAGTCCTCCCGGCAGCCCCCATGAACGAATGTTTGTTTTCCCCAGGAAGTCAACTACGGGAACCTCGCTACCAACATGGCTGACTTCTCCGGGGCCCGTCTTGCTGCGAAAGCACGTGAGGGCCCATAAAACGGACCCCCTGGTCGAGAGGGTGGACCTCCTGCACGCCAACCCCCAGTACGCCTATGCGGCATACCCAGACACAGTCTCCTTACGAGACCTTGCACCCTCGGGCACCCGAGACACCACCGTTACCCCCCACCACCCCCCCAAATCCACCCCAGGTAGACGGCATGCCGGAACCCCATGAGTCTTCGCCGACCACGCAGACACCAGCATTAACATCGGATACTGCATCACCGCCGCCGCGCCGATCAGAGAGACTTACGAGGCCTCCGGACAGACTGACATACCCGAACTGGTAGCACACTTCACCCCGCCGGACTCAAATCTAAACAAGAGGTGAATGTGGTAAACCACTTTTATCGTTCACTATCGTTACACTATGGTTATCACTGTTTATATCGTTACACTATGGTTATCACTGTTTACACTGTTGTATCACTACACAAGGTCACCTCTTGTCACGCTGTTATACCTGGGCTGACCACAGCTGACTCCGCCCATGACTCCACCTGCTTGCCCAGGTATAAAGGTGGTCGACTGGCTGGTATTCCTCCTTGTTGGACCCGATCACCCACGAGGGTGGGCTCTGTTATTTAGCCAATAAAAACCTATAGTTACTATCTTAACTCGTCGCTTTTCATTGGATGAATTGATAGGTATATCAGGGGAAAGGGACAAAGTGGACAACTCTTTCAGATAGCCAGCAAAGGCACAATGGGCCAAATAACCTCCTTCTGCGTGGTAACATTCTATGATTCTACAGCCAGCTTCCTCCACTTTCACAAGCACATACTGTACTCACTAAATATGGGCTAATCTTCTGCAACTAAGTCATGCATCCACAAAAATATCACTTACTGCCCTGAAAGTATATTTAGCCCTTCATTCACTTCCAATTCTTCACTGAAAGATCACAGTATGCTGTTTCCCTGATCTTCAGTGTGGTAAAAGGGAAGAGATACAGCATTACCAAGGGTAGAAGTAATCTTGTACTCAAGGCATATATCAAAATTCTCACCTATCTCAAATTCCACTGAAATCTTGAAAGTACAAACACACTTAACAGGCCAAATGGAAGCCTTCTCAAATCTCAATAAAGTCCATCGTTATTTGACTTGGTCAGATCCTTAGCATCAATTATTTTAACAATTTCAACATTCATATTTAATTTGCAGACACAGAAATACTAATATTTTTCTCCCTTCAATTTTAACCTTTGATCTTCTACTCTTACGCATTAATACTTAAACTGCACCACCAATCTTGTTTTTGGTGTAGGAAATTTCTATTATTGCTCTATTGACCTCTGATTATTTTCTCCCATACTCGCCTGAAGGTACTGACTCGTGCTGGAGTACTGTTTCCCAGGCACCAGCAGTCCTCCGATACCTTTTCAAATGGGCCTTCTGCGTGTGCGCGCTTAGGCAGTGAAGGCATTCAACTGTGGAGCACAACATGGCCAAGCCTCTCTTGACTGTCATCGGATATTTGCACGGCAAGCTTTTTAGCAGTAATCACAGGAGAAGGATCATTGCGGGGAGGGGGGGGGGGGGGTGTGTGAAATTATCGTTGCCCTTCCATAGCACATGTGATGCAGAGGCCAACAGTGGTGTCCTAATTATTGCTTTGGCTGAGATCATCCAACAGCACAGGCCAGGAATCAAGCTGGTAAGGCCGAAAGTAAAACTATACATTCTTCCAGAAATGGCTCAACTTTTATTCCTTGTAACAAATATGGAGGTGTATCCAAGTGAACAAAAAGGTGGCTAATTTAGGAACAAATGTCCTCAATGTTGTAACTGTTTCAGGTTGACAAAAAAAGACAAAATATTGTTTTTATGTTACACCATAAACATAATTGTTGTTCAATATCTTGAACTGCATCAAAATTATAGCATATAGAAGGTAATTTGATAGCGTACGTCAATGAAATATTGTCTCTTTAAAGTGCATCTTAATTAATCCTACATGAAACTTCTGAAGGCTGCACAGAAATAGGAAACTGTACCATTTACAAGTTTTCTGAAAAGCTTCAAAGATAGTACAAGGATGTAATTTCTGATTACATTTACAGTACTTCACTGTAGCAAGTATTTAAAATGTAAGTTATTTGTAAAATATTAAACAATAGAAGTCATCAAACACAATACTGTTCAGTGAGCATTGCATATAGTTAGTGTCTGCACAATTTATATGTAAAATTCCTCAAGCCTTCAGTTTGTGTGTGTTAGCTTAATAAATGTCAGAGGAAAAAAATAGCAGAATAGCATGGATCTGTAAGTTGGTTTCATGCTGGGTGAGCAGATCAAACTGCATCTTTCTGAAGCATGTTGAGTGGAGTTTGAAGTTATTCAGGCCTGCACACTACGTCAGTAGGTAGGTGTTTGCCACACTTGTAGGTGTTTCCTTTGATAAAGCGTAGGCTTCAGAAATTAGCTGATGCTCAGAGGTATTTTATCTCACATTTTCATGTAATTGAACTTTGTTCTATGGCTCTTTGATGCTTCCGCTAGTTAGGCCTGTTAAGATCACCAGAAAAAAATTGGCAGTTCTGTTATTGTAAATGTCTCAAAGTTTTAAACCAGTACTGGTCTTATAAAATATTTATCAAGATGTGCAGCCACTTCCAAAACAGTGATCTGAAGGAAATACTTCAGACAGAAATACTTCAGACAAATAGAACTGGAAGAAGATATTGCACATTTCTTAATTTTTGAACAAGTCAGATCAGGGGTACCGCCTACAAAAATGGGTCAAATGATCAAAATCTGTTACACTTATTTTTGATTGCTCAATCCAGCTCACGCCTATTTTGCAAGTCTCTGAATAGAATAATTTACCTCTCAAACCCACAGATGCTCCAAGATTTTTGTTTTTTTGCATTATTCCAGTTATGCTACTTTTATACAATGCTGACGGTATCAATGGTGTGCCTTCTTGGGCACAAATGCAATGAAAAAGCGCAACAAAAAATGAGCAAATGTTCATTAGCACATTGTTATTGAAGCCACTTAGAAGAGCAAGGAGTTTGAACTGTAGCAGAAAAGCAGCTGCTGTGAAGCTCTGCCAAACATGGTAACCTTTTCAAGTTAGAAACAAACTTGAACTGCCTGCTACCATCATTCATATTTTTAATGAATGAAAACAGCTGCTTATCTCGTCAATTCTTTGCAACCATTAAAATCTGCATGAGCTGCAGGAGGCCAGTAAGTAACATTCTGTTCATGTGTTTGACTACACATGTGTGGAACTTAGCCTTTGCAATATCTCAATGAGTGCCCTGTTTGCAACATTTATGAAAACAATGCCAAATAATGAATTCTTCAATGATGTATAAAAAAGTACTGCATTTAAGTGCAACTTTTCAATGAATGCAGGGCCATCCATGTATTGATAATGATGACAGAAAGCATTAACTATGTACAGCCGTAATTTATAATAAACTATAAGTTCTATTGTTTTATTGAGAAGCTTTCATTTCCATACAGATTTCTGAACAGCACTCCATCATAGCTTACTGGAGAGCGAGAGAGAAAAAAAGTGTTGAACTTCAAAAAGTGGGCATTACTGTAAAGGCCGCACAACTGGATTTTTCACCAGTGCAATCAGATTGTCCTGAGAGGTAATGTGTTACTAGTGTTTTTGTTCATGTAATGAAATATTTTACTGGTTAAAAAGCTACTGCACAAGGTACATAGTGTTGCACAAACATGCTGCATTATGGAGTCACACAACATAAGATTTGTCCCTGTAATTACGTGTGTTAAGTTCCCAATCTCAGCTGTGTCATCAGGTGGAAAGTACTGACTGGTGACCTGAACGGGCAGGACAAGAGACTGCAAGCCCCAGATTGATGTTGCACATCTCCTAATAACTGAATCAAGAACACGAGCAGACATTTGTGCTTAGAAACCTTGAACACAATTTTCCCTGCTAACAATTTAACTAACAGGGCACTGCTTTATCAAGCCAATCACTTCATAACTTAAGAAATAGGAGCAGGCCACTCGGCCATTCGAGCATACTCCGCCATTCAATAAGATCATGACTGATCTTCTACCTCAACTCCACCTTCCCACACTATCCCCATATCCCTAGATTCCTTTAGTATCCAAAAATCTATCGATCTCTGTCTTGAATAGACTCAACGACTGAGCATCCACAGCCCTCTGGGTAGAGAATTCCAAAGAGTCACAACCATTTGCGTGAAGAGATTTCTCATCTCAGTCCTAAATGGCCTACCCCTTGTTCTGGAGACTGTAACCCTTAGTTTTAGACTCCCCAGCCAGGGGAAATATCCTCCCAGCATCTACCCTGTCAAGCCCTTTAAGAATTTTATATGTTTCAATGAAATCACCTCTCATTTTTCCAAACTCTAGGGAATATAGGCCTAGTCTACTCAATCTCTCCTCATAGGACAATCCTCTCATCACAGAAATCAGTCTAATGAACGTGTGTCGCACTCCCTCTAAGACAAGTATATCCTTCCTTAGATAAGGAGACCAAAACTGTACAGTGTGGTCTCACCAAGGCTTTATACAATTGTAGCATTCATGGTAGCACGAATATGGACATGCTGCATATCATTCTAATTAGCACGGTAAAACAGCTAGAGACAACACAAAATAGTTATATTAACACAAGAATTAGGGGCAGGAGTAGACCATATGGCCCTTCGAGCCTGCTCCATCATTCAATAAGATCATGGCTGATCTTCGACCTCAACTCCACTTTCCTGCCCGATCCCCATATCCCTTGATTCCCCTAGAGTTCAAAAATCTGTTAATCTCAGCCTTGGATATTGTATGGCCAATGATCAAATTGTTTTCCCTCTGCTTCAATTTTTCACTACGTTTCATTTGTTTGTTGACCTTGACCACCAAAGTGCACACTAAAACACCATTATGTTCACTTTAATAAATGAAATTAAAACTGGGGATTGGATGGCACAGTGGATTGAAACATTGTCCTTTCACCCATGAACATTTCTGTGGTGTGGACCCATCATGCATGTGGTTATAGGTTCAAACCACAGTAATGCCCATAATTCCGCCAATAGCAGACAACAGTAGTCCGACCCAGAAATGTCACACTGGTACAGTACAGCAAGTTCTTCTGAGATTAGATTAATTTATATTATAGGAGTGGAAGAGAGAGAAACATTACTCATGCATCAAACCTAGCTTGTAATAGCCTAACTTGGGGGAGTGCTCAATGGAGACACTGGGGATGTGAGTGTGAAAACAGTTTAATTCCTAAATACAGATGTCCTTCATATTGACGAGCACAAAAAAGTTGTTTTGAAAGAGAACTGAAACTGGTAATCATACTACTCATCGCCACTATTATTGAACTAATGCAAAACTAGCAAAATGACGTTTACTTCTGTGAACATACCATTTGAACATACTGTATACAGGATTTTGCAAGTGAAGTTCACATCTCAACATGACACAATGTTTGATCTGTCTTGCATTCTCATTCTCTGGAATGTGGAAAGCAAAATTCTAAAAACCTAGAAGTACATATCCAACTACTTTAACTTGTGCACTACAATTCGCCTTCAAATGCCAAAAATGAAACAGTGGTTACACCAACAGATGCAATAGGACCCATTAGCTTTCCCATGGGGAAATCCTATCTCTTGCTTGAATGCGCTGGTAAGTCCAGGCTTCACATTGATAGACAACTTTCACAGGCATGATTAAAGCTCAAGACTATAGCACTGTGAATTTTGGGTAAGCCTTCCTTTCTCATTCACCAGTGAGAAAGCAAACTGAAAGGAGGCATAGGACATTACAGAAAATGAAAGAAAGGGAGAGTGGGCAGGGGGTCAGGAGAGAAAGAGAGAAAAATAGAAAGAAAATAAAAAAGGGAATCAGGCAGAAAAGAGACACAAATGGGACAGGAAAAGAAAAAAGGATGGGAGAGAAAACGAGGAAGAGAATGAAAAAGCTAATAAAAATATTAATTTTTGGGTCACATCATGAAATATTAATATTAGCTTTTCCCTCTAATCCACTAGAAGGTTTAAACATTTACTTTTGACAACTTAAATATTACATCAAATGGCCCTCTCCTTCTTGATCTGAAACCTTTAACATCAGCTTGGTGCAGTGATAGCCCTCTCATCACTGAATCAAAAGATTGTGGGTTCAAGGCGCACTCCAAGACTTGAGCACATCTTACCAGTGGGTCTGCAGCAGATTTTAATGAGGCCTCTGTATGCTTCCTGCGATCTCAACTTTGCTTTTGAATGTGGGCGATACTGTAGTACTTTGTCTTTATGACTGCATTCAACTACAGAAAGGCAAACAGCACTCTATACAGTCTGTGTAATGTGCAGGTCAGTGGCTTAGGCCTCGACAGGCAGATCAAACGCAGTTCAATTTCCTTGATAACCTAATCGTCGTCATAAAGCATATTTAAAGTACTTGTACCAAACTAAATGGGTGGGGCAAGAAATAGAAACCCGCTTAAGCCAAATGACATTTGTGATATGCTGCTTATGTGATGCTTTTAATTCATCGTTTTAGATTACTTCCACCATCACTTCCCTTCAGTTATAGCTCAAATGTTCTCTCCAATCACAACCAAAAAGTTTGGTAGGACACAATCCCAAAATATATTGGTAGATGTTTTTCATTGATGAAGTGGACACAAAGAAAATGTGTCATTACACTTTACTGAAATCCTTGCGACAATACTGTCTGCGCCACGCAAATTTTGTATGCTTTTGTAGAATAAATTTGTTTCAGTTAAACTATTTAAAAAAGGGAATTTAATTCCTACCAGTTTTCCCCCTGAATGCAGGCCCTTCCTTGTGCTGCAATATGCACGTCATTGCAGACTCACCATGTCACTGCAGACTCACCATTCCCACACTAATTCGTACCCAAAGTTGACAAATTATTAAGTTTAAAAATCTGTTTAGACTCAGTTCAAAATGACAGATTAATGGTCTATGGAAAATAATCCACTCTTGCCACAGCCAAAATAACCAAATTGCATGGTCAACCCAACTTGGGGCTTGTTTTCCATAACATTGTCCTCTGTCAAATATACTATGCAAACTAGGATTTTCTTTAAAGCTGCAAGACTCCCACAAAAAGACAAAAAAGTATCCCATTAATTAACCCCAAACTAAGATTTTTTTCAAGACCCTGTAAAGGCAAGGATTAATCAAGGATAGTCAGTATGGCTTTGTCAGAGGGAGATCATGACTAACCAATTTGATTGAATTTTGAGAGAGGGTGACTAGGTGTGTGGATGAGGGTAGTGCAGTTGATGTAGTCTACATGGGCTTCAGTAAGGCTTTTGACAAAGTCCCGCATGGGAGACTGGTCAAGGTAGTAAGAGCCCATGGAATCCAGGGCAATTTGGCACATTGGATCCAAAATTGGCTTAGTGGCAGGAGGCACAGGGTGATGGTCGAAGGTTGTTTTTGTGACTGGAAGCCTGTGTCCAGTGGTGTACCGCAGGGATCGGTGCTGGGTCCTTTGCTGTTTGTAGTGTACATTAATGATTTAGATATGAATGTAGGAAGTATGATCAGTAAGTTCGCAGATGACGCGAAAATTGGTGGAGTGGTAAATAGCAAGGAGGGAAGCCTCAGGCTACAGGGCGATATAGACGGGTTGGTCAGATGGACAGAACAGTGGCAAATGGAATTTAACCCTGAAAAGTGTGGGGTGATGCATTTTGGGAGGACTAACAAGGCAAGGGAATACACAATGAATGGTAAGACCCTAGGAAGGACAGAGGATCAGAGGGACCTTGGTGTGCATGTACATAGATCCCTGAAGGCAGCAGGACAGGTAGATAAGGTGGTTAAAAAGGCAAATGGGATACTTATATTCTTTGCCTCGGCTAATGAAGGCAAGAACAGGGAGGTTATGATGGAGCTGTACAAAACACTAGTTAGACCACAGCTGGAATACTGTGCGCAGTTCTGGTCGCCACACTATAGGAAGGAAGGGAAATTAGGGATAGCATAAGATCCAAGGAGAGGGCATATAAATTGGCCAGAAAAAGCAGTAAACCTGAGGATTGGGAGCAGTTTAGGATTCAACAAAGGAGGACAAAGGGTTTAATTAAGAAGGGGAAAATAGAATATGAGAGCAAGCTTGCAGGGAACATAAAAACTGACTGTAAAAGCTTTTATAGATATGTGAAGAGAAAAAGATTGGTGAAGTCAAGTGAGCGTCCCTTGCAGTCAGAATCAGGGGAATTTATAATGGGGAACAAAGAAATGGCAGAACAATTAAATACATATTTTGGTTCTGTCTTCACAAAGGAGGACACAACTAACCTCCCAGAGATGTCGGGGAACATAGGGTCTGATGAAGGGGAGGAACTGAAAGAAATCAGTATTTGTAAGGAAATGGGGTTAAGGAAATTGATGGGACTGAAGGCCGATAAATCCCCAGGGCTTGATAATCTACATCCTAGTGTACTTAAGGAAGTGGCCCTAGAAATAGTAGATATATTGCTGATCATCTTCCAACATTCGATGGAATCTGGAACAGTACCCATGGATTGGAGGGTAGCTAATGTTACCCCACTATTCAAAAAAGGCGGTAGGGAGAAAACGGGGAATTACAGACCGATAAGCCGGACATCGGTAGTGGGGAAAATGCTAGAGTCCATTATAAAAGATGTAATAGCAGATCACTTGGAAAACAGTGACAGGATCGGACAAAGTCAACATGGATTTACAAAAAGTAAATCGTGCTTGACTAATCTACTGGAATTTTTTGAGGATGTAACTGGTAAAATAGATAAGGGAGAACCAGTGGATGTGGTATATTTGGACTTTCAGAAGGTTTTCGATAAGGTCCCGCATAAGAGAATAGCATGTAAAGTTAGGCACATGGGATTGGTGCAAGGTATTGACTTGGATAGAAAACTGGTTGGCAGACAGAAAGCAAAGCATTGGTAATAATCTTCCAAAACTCCCTGGACTCAGCAAAGGTCCCGGCAGACTGGAAAACTGCTAATGTAACACCCTTATTTAAAAAGGGCAGTAGACAGAAGGCTGGAAACTATAGACCGGTTAGCCTAACATCTGTGGTAGGTAAAATTTTGGAGTCCATTATTAAGGAGACAGTAACAGGACATTTGGATAATCATAATTTAATAAGACAAAGTCAGCATGGTTTTATGAAGGGGAAGTCATGTTTGACAAATTTGCTGGAGTTCTTTGAGGAAGTAACATATAGGGTGGATAAAGGTGAACCAGTGGACGTAGTGTATTTAGACTTCCAAAAGGCATTTGACAAGGTGCCACACAAAAGATTATTGCTTAAGATAAAAAAATCACGGGATTGGGGGTAATATTCTGGCATGGATAGAGGATTGGCTATCTAACAGAAGGCAGAGAGTTGGGATAAATGGTTCATATTCAGACTGGCAATCAGTAACCAGTGGTGTTCCGCAGGGGTCAGTGCTGGGTCCCCAACTCTTTACAATCTATATTAACGATTTGGAGGAGGGGACCGAGTGTAACACGTCAAAGTTTGCAGATGATACTAAGATGGGAGGGAAAGTAGTGAGTGAGTGAGGAGGACATAAAAAACCTGCAAGGGGACATAGACAGGCTAAGTAAGTGGGCAGAGATTTGGCAGATGGAATACAATACTGGAAAGTGTGAGGTTATGCACTTTGGCAGGAAAAATCGCAGAGCAAGTTATTATCTTAATGGCAAGAAACTTGAAAGTACTGAAGTACAAAGGGATCTGGGGGTCCTGGTGCACGAAACTCAAAAGGTTAGTGTGCAGGTGCAGCAAGTGATTAAGAAGGCCAATGGAATGTTGGCTTTCATTGCTAGGGGGATAGAATATAAAAATAGGGAGGTATTGCTTCAGTTGTACAAGGTATTGGTGAGACCGCACCTGGAATACTGCATACAGTTTTGGTGTCCATACTTAAGAAAGGACATACTTGCTCTCGAGTCAGTACAAAGAAGGTTCACTCGATTAATCCCGGGGATGAGGGGATGGACATATGAGGAGAGGTTGAGTAGATTGGGACTCTACTCATTGGAGTTCAGAAGAATGAGAGGCAATCTTATTGAAACATATAAGATTATGAAGGGGTTGGATCGGGTGGATGCAGGGAGGATGTTCCAGATGATGGGTGAAACTAGAACTAGGGGGCATAGTCTTAGAATAAGGGGCTGCTCTTTCAAAACTGAGATGAGGAGGAACTACTTCACTCAGAGGGTGGTAGGTCCATGGAATATGCTGCCCCAAAAAGCTGTCGAAGCTACATCATTACATAAATTTAAAACAGAAATAGACAGTTTCCTAGAAGTAAAGGGAATTAAGGGTTACGGGGAGCGGGCAGGAATTTGGACATGAGTCTAGGTTCGGATAGGTCATGGCCCTGTGGGTAGCGGAGCAGGCCCAGGGGCCGTGTAGCCTGATCCTGCTCCTGTTTTCGTGTGTCTAATGCTGTTAGATTCAGGAGATAGTCCTGTCATAGTGGATTGGCGGTTAGGATCAGATCAGCCATGATCTTATTGAATGGCGGAGCAGGCTCGAGGGGCCAATTGGCCTACTCCTGCTCCTATTTCTTATGTTATGTTCTTATGTTCAAAGAGTTGTAATAAACGGGTCTTTTTCCGAGTGGCAGGCAGTGACTAGTGGGGTACCGCAGGGATCGGTCCTTGGACCCCGGCTATTCACAATATATATTAATGATCTAGACAAGGGAACTAGGTGTAATAACTCCAAATTTGCAGACGACACAAAGCTGGGTGGGCGTGTGTGCTGTGAGGAGGATGCCGAGAACCTCCAGGATGATTTGGACAGGTTGGGTGATTGGGCAGAAGCATGGCAGATGCAATATAACGTGGATAAATGTGAGATTATCCACTTTGGTGGCAAAAACAGGAAGGCAGATTATTATCTGAATGGCAATAGATTGGGAGAAGGGGAAGTGCAACGAGACCTGGGTGTCCTTGTGCACCAGTCGCTGAAGGTAAGCATGCAGGTGCAGCAGGCGGTTAAGAAAGCAAATGGTATGTTGGCCTTCATAGCGAGAGGGTTTGAGTACAGGAACAAGGATGTCTTGCTGCAGTTGTACAGGGCCTTGGTGAGACCACATCCTGAGTATTGTGTGCAGTTTTGGTCGCCTTATCTGAGGAAGGATGTTCTTGCCATGGAAGGAGTTCAGCAAAGATTCACCAGGCTGATACCTGGGATGGCAGGAATGACGTATGAGGAGAGATTGGGTCGATTGGGCTTGTACTTGCTGGAGTTTAGAAGAATGAGAGGTGATCTCATTGAAACTTATAAAATTCTGACAGGACTGGACAGACAAGGTGCAGGAAGGATGTTCCCGATGGTCGGGGAGTCCAGAACCAGGGGTCACAGCCTAAGGATAAAGGGTAGGCCATTTAGGACAGAAATGAGGAGGAATTTCTTCACCCAGAGAGTGGTGAACCTGTGGAGTTCTCTACCACAGAAGGCAGTAGAGGCCAATTCATTAAATATATTCAAGAAGGAGCTAGATATGTTTCTTAAGGCTAAAGGGATCAAGGGATATGGGGAGAAGGCAGGGACAGGGTACTGAATTTGGATGATCAGCCATGATCACATTGAATGGCAGAGCAGGCTCGAGGGGCCGAATGGCTTACTCCTGCTTCTATCTTCTATGTTTCTATGCATTGGAGAGGCTGCAGAGGAGATTCACCAGGATGTTACCATGGCTGGAGCGCTTCAGCTATGAAGAGAGACTGGACAGGCTGGGGTTGTTTTCCTTAGAACAGAGAAGGCTGAGGGGGGACCTGATTGAGGTGTACAAAATTATGAGGGGCATAGATAGGGTAGATAGAAAGGAACTTTTCCCCTTAGTAGAGGGGTCAATAACCAGGGGGCATAGTTTCAAGGTAAGGGGCAGGAGGTTTAGAGGGGATTTGAGGAAAAACTTTTTCACCCAGAGGGTGGTTGGAATCTGGAACTCACTGCCTGAAAGGGTGGTAGAGGCAGGAACCCTCACAACATTCAAGAAGCATTTAGATGAGCCCTTGAAACGCCATAGCATACAAGGCTACGGACCAAGTGCTGGACGCGATGGGGCGAAGGACCTCTTTCTGTGCTGTATAACGCTATGACTATCTATGACCCTTACTTTGTGAAGTTATCTTTCAAAGTTTGTAGTGCTTGTTGCTGACATTCTGATGCATATGTGGATGTCAGAGAACAGATTAAGAATAGTAACATCGTAACAGCTTTAGACAGAAGATCTTCAATCCATCTATTAACAGTATTCCCTTGGTGATCGGATAACCCTGTATCCTGTATGTTGACAAGTTCCTGTCTAGTTCCTTCTTGAAACCTATTAAAGGTTTCTTGTTCCACCACCCATGCAGGTAAACTTACCTTTACCTTTAGTAAAAAAAAGTTCCTCCAGCATTTCTTATTTTCTTTTGTTATCCTTAATTTGCAATTTTTATTTTACATCCACCCGAGGGGGTCAGATGAGGCCTCAGTTTAACATCTCATTTGAAAGACAACACCTTCATCTGTGGAGCACTCCCTCAGTGCTGCACAACGTGCTCTAGTCTCTGGAGTGGGGCTTGAACATCATTCCGACTCAAAGGCAAGAGTGCTACTACTGAGCTAAAGCGGACACCTTCACTATCAGTTTATACTTTAATGTTGCAAAAAGGAACAATCTTGTGCAAGAACTTTTCATCGTCAAGATGCGGTAAATACTGATTGGGATTGGGACTCAGCGTTAATATAACTCTTATTCCAGAGTTTTTATTACTTATTTTGCACCCACAAAACTGGTTGACGTACATACCAATTAAATCAAAAGTTAACCATTTCTTCAGAAACTGTGGGGATGTGTGCGAAAATATCACAAAAAAAATATTTAATTGCACTTTTCCTAGGATCATTTCCGTTCAGATTGAAATAAAATTATCGCATGCTGAAGTTGTTCCTTTCTGAAACGTGAAATCCTAGTACACATTTCATCCATATACAGTATTATTGCTGCTACACCGTTGCACCTGGTCATTATAAGCTTTATTTAAAGGAATACTTCAGAATACAATTACTCAGATAAAACCTTGTAGGAATCTGGGAATATTCCTTTGAAACAGTTCTGTAAATCAACATTCAAAGGTCAGGGAGTTTTGATCTGCTGCAAATTTAAAGACATTGAAATTCTCACCTGCAATTGTCCCCAACAGTGACGATCTCCACTTCACTGTCTGTTGAGGTAACATTGATTTCTTCATTGGCAGTAACCTGGGGAGCTGAGGTGGCCTCAATCACCACAACATCCTCATCAATATTTCCTGGAAACAGCACAAAATTTAAAATCAGCAACAATCTAACATGTACAATAAACTATGTGGTCTTGAAGTTTGAGTTCCACCCAGTGTGACCTAAATACACAAAAGTATCAGAGGCAAGAATACTGCAATATAATATTATATAGTTAATTAATAGTATTAACATGTACTGTGCTAATCTCATACATACCATAGAAACACAAAGCCTTCAACCAGCCTCTGTTTTTTTTACGTGCATCTGTTTTCCACCCAGTGGAACATTTTTCTGAGCAAAATTCAAATATTCATTGACTTATGAAACTGATCTACCGTACAAATAAACACAAGTTACTGTTTTGACTGCATCTACAAATCAAACAAACCCAGTGGAGATTCAAAATGCACAGTCTAGCGTTGGTGCATATCCACTAACTCCACTGTTACATTAACTGAGTTTGGTTTAAGGCACCTCGGATTAATAGAAAACTCGTGATTTCTGGAAGTCGGAAATAAAAAACAGAAAATTCTGGAATACCTCAAAAAGAGAAAAGACAGGTTAACATTTCAAGAAGAGTCACAACTCAAAACATTAATCTGCCTTTTCTTTTTCAGATGCTGACAGTCCTGCTGTATATTTCCACCATTTTCAGCATCATGTCTGCGGCAGTACTCTGCACATGCCACAGATAGGCGCAAGGGGAAGAAAGTGTACCTTTCAACTTTTATTTGTAGATATTTAAGTTGCAGATATTGGTTTCAAAAACCATTTGGTTAGTGACGTAATAAACTCACTACACACTTGGTTTGAGTATAAAGCAAGGCTTTAATCAACTTGTTTCAGAACATGGAGGTCTAGTTGTACTTCACTAGTTCCGGTCTTACAAAATGTCCCTGGCAAGCTGGGCCCACGCCCGAGTATTTATACTCCTTGGACGGCGCCACCAGCTGGCCGTCCAGTGTTATTTCAGGAGTAGTTTATGATGATGAGATTTATAACAGTTAGTGTACTTATAATGCTCTCTCTCATGGGTCTTGTCAATCACAACAGCGAAATTCAGTTCAGTGAGAACAATGCAAACAGTACCAAAACCTGAATAGGTTTCAAAATAAAAATTCTACTTGTTTTTAACAACAACACAAAATGCTGGAAACACTCAGCAGGCCAGGCAGCATCCGTGGAAAGAGGTCCCAGACCTGAAATGTTAACTCTGTTTCTCTCTCTACGGATGCTGCCTGGCCTGCTCAGTGTTTCCAGCATTTTCTGTTGTTAGATTTCCAGCATCCGCAGTATTTTGCTATTCTACTTGTTTTTGTTTTACAAGTTTGGGGACAAGGGTATTGCCCAGAGGGCGAGGAGCAACAATCACATGCCTGTAAAAGATAAAGTTACATGTGCTTAGTTTAATCCATTTACTTCCTTCACAAAGGCTTGTTACGCTTCACAAGTATCTGAGGGAGTTTTGAGTTTGTAACTTTAATAAAAAAATATATGCATTATTTATAAAGCAAGGAACAAATAGGAAGTGAAAGTGCTGACAAAATTAGGTGAATCTGATTTTATGCATCACTCCTGAAATAGGTTGCTGACTTCAATTCCCTTCTTCTTAACCATCGGTCAAAATGCCAGGCATAATAATCAGTAAAATAAATCTTTGGTGAGCTACAGTTAACACAACACGAGTACAAATACTGCCATGGCAGTTTGAGAATTAAGTCAAAGAAAATCTCTCTCAGTAAAAGTGACCACAATTGTCGTAAAAACACAAACTGGTTCACCAATATCCTTTAAGGAAGGAAACCTGCCGTCCTCACCAGGTATGGCCTATATGTGACTCCAGTCTCACCAACGTGGTTCACACTTAAACTGCCCTCTGAAGTGACCGACCAAGCCACTCAGTTGCATCCAAAAGCTAAACAGCATTGTGGGAGCACCTTCACCATACCGACTGCAGTGGTTTAAGGCGGCCCACCACCACCTTCTCAGTGCAACTAGGGATGGGCGATAAATGCCGGCTGACATGAATCAGTCGTTCATGAAAGAAAATAACAACAGAAAATGCTGGAAAAACTCAGCAGGTCAGGCAACATCCGTGGAGAGAAATTTGAGTTGATGTTTCGGCAGCTATCTCTTGCCCTGCCAGTACACTTTACACCTAATCTCAGCCTATTACCATCTCGTCTAGCTTCTAATACCTTTTATTGTCTCTTATACTTCTTTTGTTTCTTTTATTCTTTTGTCCGATTGCAGCCCTGCCTTCGATCCATTTTCTTTTCTTTCCAGTTTTGACGGGTTCGACCCGAAACGTCAACTCAAATTTCTCTCCACGGATGTTGCCTGACCTGCTGAGTTTTTCCAGCATTTTCTGTTGTTATTTCAGATTTCCAACATCTGCAGTATTTTGCTATCATTCATGAAAGAAAGACTTATGAAATAATATTGAGCGGCCTACGGGTGGCGCTGTCCAGGGAGAGTATAAATACTCGGGCACAGGCCCAGCTTGCACAGGACATTAACAGGAACTAGTGAAGGACACAACTAGACCTCCATGTTGTAAAACAGTTGATTAAAGCTTTGTTTAACGCTTAGTGCCTAGTAGTTTTCTTATGTCGCCGGCCTTGCCAGCGACACCCATATCCTAAAAATGAATTAAAAAACGGATTCATAAGTGGTCTGCCAGTACAAATAGGCAGCTGTATTCATCTCTCAAATCTCTGGCACTCTTGTTGCTG
This sequence comes from Somniosus microcephalus, assembly GCF_052327205.1. Lineage (NCBI taxonomy): Eukaryota > Metazoa > Chordata > Chondrichthyes > Squaliformes > Somniosidae > Somniosus > Somniosus microcephalus. Next base: position 23,551,790 of record NC_141013.1, read on the forward strand.
GTTTTCCCCTCATTTTCCCATCACCTAATGTTAAAAAAACAAAATGTTGTGTTGATGCACCTCATAGGGGGGTTGCAAGTCATTTGTAGTATTCATGCTAGAAACTTGGCTGAGACTAACTGACTCAGCACAGACTGGAAATCTGAATTTGAACCTGGGACCTTCTAGTCTGTATGACTCCGTTACATACACTCACTTATCAACTGAGCTGTGAAAAGAGCTTGAAGTGGAAATTCTGACATTACATTATATTTGAATGGATGAAGGTTACTGTAGTCTTCAAAATGGTAAAATAATAACCACAAATTACAATTTAAATGAGAACGCAATAATTACAAATAAAACTGAGCCACACAATTAAAATTACAATAGCTGTTCTCTTTCTACCCCCTCTTATTTTCTGTTATCAAGAAAAATCACTATAGCCAAAAGTAGTCCAAAAGAGGCTTAAATACCATCAGCGTACAGCTAAAATCAATGCTTTATGCAGCTGCAACCAAATGAGTTTCCAAAACAAACATAAGGAGAATGCGCTGATTATACTGCATCATCACATTAGAATCTCCTCAGAAACTACTAGTTACAGGCTTGGTCCTCCCCAAGATCACCATCCACCAACTGAATTACTAATTGTATTTTAAGAGTCATTACCCAGTTAATCACTGGTTAGTCATTTCAACTATATCTTAAGGCTATGTTTTAGATGCCAGCAATTTCCAAATTACTTTTCAGGTTGAAGCTGAAATAACACAGATTAGGCAAGTTAAACCCATACTGACTTTTTTTTTTACATGACTCAAAATGCACAGTATCTTAAAACATCCAGTTTACACAATCCAATATGGAAATGCGCGGCTTTTGTCTTCGGATAGTTGATTTTCACCTCAAACTTAGCAACTTCTTTGAAACAATTTACGTACTGTACCTCCTCAAGACATTCCAAAACACTTCATACCCAATGAAGTATTTTTGAAGTGTAGTAAATATTGTAATGTAGGCAAAAGTGACCGTCAGTTTGCGTGCAACAAGGTCCCAAAAACTGCAGGTAGGTAGATAGCCAGATAATCTGTTTTAATGGTGTTGGGTGAGGGATAAACACTGGCAAGGACACAGAAAACTCCCCTGCTCTTCCCGGAATAGTGCTATGGGATGTTTTATATCCACCTGAATAAGCACAGTCTTGATTTAATGTCTAATGTGAAAGACTGCACCTCTGACAGTGCAGCATTCCCTCAGTATTGTACTGAAATGTCAGCCTAGATTAGTGCTGGCACTAAACTAAGGCTGAGAGTCTCTGACAAATGATGTTCAATTTTAGCAAAAATAACCATCACCACCAGTGCAGCACTAATCAATGACAAGAGTTACTGATGTGAATTCCACCTCATTGACCCAGCCACCAAAATTCTTCTAAAACTGCACTGAAATGTTGTGGGGACAGAAAATATCCTTAATGAACAGCAGAATTAATGTGAAAAGCAGCAGAAAATCAGTTGATTTACAACACCAACAAGGTTAGCGGTTTAGCTGAACAATTGAAACATTCGCAAATTGTTTGCTGGCAAGTAGGTCAGAGCCAGCAACAAGACCATGCAACTGACAGAATAAAATCAACAAAGATTATTTAAAATATTCTGTTGAACTCAGTCTTTTTTGTTGTTGCAAAAATTAGGTTGAAGGTGGAGCAAGAAGCTGAACTGTTGCCATAATTGGGACTGAAGGTATTGTATGTTTCTGCTGATCAGACCCGATGTGAAAACTTTGATAAGATTGGTCCACTGCAAAATCTTTCCAGAAAGGAGACTATTTTTGAACGGGGACTTGCTATCAGTCTATTGTAAAGTTTTTGCATTAATCCTAATCAATAGAAACAAAATGAAGGTCAGTGGTACAAAAATGAAAAGAAAATTAAATAAAGACTGCATTTATCCTGAATCCCATATTGTTCATAAGAACATTAGAAATAGGAGCAGGAGTAGGCCACAGGGCCACTTGAGCCTGCTCCACCATTCAATAAGATCATGGCTGATCATCGACCTCAACTCCACTTTCCTGCCCGATCTCCATATCCCTTGATTCCCCTAGAGTCCAAATATCTATCTTATCTCAGCCTTGAATATACTCAGACTCAGCATTCACAGCCCTCTGGGGCAGAGAATTCCAAAGATTCACAACCCTGAGTGAAGAAATTCCTCCTTATCTCAGTCTTACATGGCCTACCCCATATCCTGAGACTATGCCCCCTAGTTCTAGTCCCAGCCAGGGGAAACAACCTCTCAGCATCTACCCTGTCAATCCCCTTCAGAATCTTGTATGTTTCAATGAGATCACCTCTCATTCTTCTAAACTCGAGAGTATAGGCCCATTCTACACAATCTCTCATCATAGGACAGCCCTCTCATCCCAGGAATCAATCAAGTGAACCTTCGTTGCACCGCCTCCAAGGCAAGTATATCCTTCCTTAGATAAGGAGACCAAAACCGTGCACAGTACTCCAGGTGTGGTCTCACCAAGGTCCTGTACAATTGCAGCAAGACTTCCTTACTCGTATACTCCAACCCCCTTGCAATAAAGGCCAATATGCCATTTGCCTTCCTTATTGCTTGCTGTACCTGCATGCTAGCTTTCTGTGTTTCTTGCACAAGGACACCCAAATCTCTCTGAACACCAGCATTTAAAAGTTTCTCACCATTTAAAAAATATTCTGTTTTTCTATTCTTCCTACCAAAGTGAATAACCTCACATTTCCCTACATTATAGTCCATCTGCCACCTTACTGCCCACTCACTTAGTCTATCGATATCCCTTTGCAGACTCGGTGTTCTCCTCACAGCTTACTGACCCACCTAGCTTTGTATCATCAGCAAACTTAAGATACATTACACTTGGTCCCTTCATCTAGGTCATTAATATAGATTGTAAATAGCTGAGGCCCCAACACTGATCCTTGCAGCACCCCACTAGTTTAAGCCTGCCAACCTGAAAAAGATCCGTTTATCCGTCCGTTAACCAATCCTCTATCCATGCTACTATATTACCCCCAACCCCATGAGCCCTAATCTTGTGTAATAACCTTTCATGTGGCACCTTATCGAATGCCTTTTGGAAATCCAAATATATCCACTGGTTCTCCTTTATCTACCCTGCTAGTTACATCCTCAAAAACTCTAATAAATTTGACAAACACGATTTCCCTTTCATAAAACCATGTTGACTCTGCCTAATCGTGTTATGATTTTCTAAATGACTTGTTACCACTTCTTTAACAATGGATTCCAGAATTTTCCTGATGACTGTTGTCAGGCTAACTGGCCTGTAGTTCCCTGTTCTTTCTCTCCCTCCTTTCTTGAATAGCGGTGTTACATTTGCGACCTTCCAATCCACTGGGACCATTCCAGAATCTAGGGAATTTTGGAAGGTCAAAACCAATGCATCCACTATCTCTTCAGCCACCTCAGGAACCCGAGGATGTAGGACGTCAGGTCCAGGGGATTTGTCAGCTTTTAGTCCCATTAGTTTCTCTAGTACTTTTTCTTTACTTACATTAATTATGTTAAGTTTCTCACCCTCATTAGACCCTTGGCTCCCACCATTTTTGGTATGTTTTTTGTGTCTTCTACTGTGAAGACAGATACAAAATATTTGTTTAACGTTTCTGCCATTTCCTTATTCCCCATAACAATTTCTCCTGTCACAGCTGCTAAGGGACCAACGTTTACTTTTGCTACTCTTTTCCTTTTTACATACTTATAGAAACTCTTACAATCTGCTTTTATATTTCTTGCTAGTTTTCTCTCACTATTTTTTCCCCTTTTTATTAATTTTTTGGTCAACCTTTGCTGGTTTCTGAAACACTCCCAATCCTCAGGCTTACTATTATACTTCGCAACATTATAAGCTTCTTTTTTCAATCTAATGCTATCCTTAACTTCTTTAGTTAGCCACAATTAGATCACTTTTCCTGTGGAGTTTTTGTTTCTCAATGAAATGTAATTTTGTGGAGAATTATGAAATATTTCTTTAAATGCTAGCCACTGCTTATCTACCGCTATACCTTTTAATCTATTTTTCCAATCTACCTTAGCCAACTCGCCCCTCATACCTATGTAATTGGCTTTATTTAAGTTTAAGACTCTAGTTTCGAACTTAGGCAAGTCACTCTCAAAATTAACGTGAAATTCTATCATATTATGATCACTCTGCCCCAGAGGATCCTTTACTGATATTGCTAATTAACCCCGTCTCATTACACAATACAAGATCTAAAATAGCCTGTTCCCTGGTTGGTTCCATGACATTTATTGTTCTAGGAAACTGTCGCAAATGCATTCCATGAACTCATCCTCCAGACCACCGTTGCCAATTTGATTTGTCCAGTCTATATGAAGGTTAAAGTCCCCCAAGATTATTGCATTACCTTTGTTGCAAGCTCCTACTATTTCTTGATTAATATTCTGTCCAATGGTATAGCTACTGTTAGGGGGCCTATATACTACTCCCACCAGTGTTTTCTACCCCTCATTACTCCTCATCTCCACCCATACGGATTCCACTTCCTGATCTCCCGAGCAGAGATCCTTTCTTGCTACTGTCCTTATGTCATCCTTTATTATCAGGACTACTCTCCCTCCTTTTCCATTCTGCCTGTCTTTTCAAAACGTCAAGTACCCTGGAACATTTAGTTCCCAACCTTAGCCACCTTGCAACCATGTCTCTGTAATTGCGATTAGATCAAACCCATTTATCTCTATTTATGCCACCAGTTCATCTATCTTGTTACGAATGCTTTGTGCATTCAGATAAAGAGCCTGTAATTTAAATTTTTTTACCATTATTCCCTGCTTTGACCTTATTCTCTGCTGCACCGCTGCCATTAAACTCTGTCCCTTCCCGTCACACTCTGCTTATTTTTACCCAAATCACTACACTGCTCTATTGCACTGACCTTTCTCTTTAGATTTCCAAATTTCCCCTCACCTGACCCCTCCCCCCTTTTTTAGTTTAAAGTCCTATCTACAGCCCCAGTTATTCGATTCGCCAGGACACTGGTCCCAGCCCGGTTTAAGTGGAGCCCGTCCCTACGGAACAGCTCCCTCTTTCCCCAGTACTGGTGCCAGTGCCATGAATTGAAACCCCATTTTCCCACACCACTTTTTGACATTTTAATTCAACTTAAATTTTAAAATGCTATTATGTTTAGCAAGCATAGAATATGGCTGTATAATGTATTGATGATGCTCATTGTGGGCTATGTCTTTATATTGTTTCTCATTTCTTTAGCTGTTCATTCAATTTGAAGTAAGTATTTTATTCAGTAGAAAAAAAATAGTTTTTCAGTGCTTACTTTCTGGCTCCAATGATTGAAAAAGCTGTGAACCATTGCTTGTATTCGAGAGGAAATTTCTGACAAAAAGCAACTCCATTTTAACAGTAATAAAGTTGATAAATAAGGTGCACATTCAATGTGATCTTGAACAGGCAGGAGTATTTTATATGCACACACGACAAGTACAATATAGTTTTAAATTTGCTAGTGAATGAAATACAGTGTACAGCCACATCCGCAAGTGCGGATTTATGGGCTGCAGATACTGTATGCAGGCCCTGAGAAAAACAAGAGAAATGCAGCAGAACATGATGCAAGCTTTACAAAGAGTTTTTTTTTAATAAAAGGAGAATTCTAATTTAAAGCTGGTTACTCGTTATCTTACAAAGCACAAATTTACCTCGAATTCTTCTGAGCATGCAGAATAGTGAATTACAAAGTATTTACAGCACAGAAACAGGCCATTTGGCCCATGCCAGTGTTTATGCTCTACACGAGCCTCCTCCCACCCATCTTCATCTGAGCCCATCAACATATCTGTGGAGAGAAAAACAGAGTTAACGTTTCAGGTTGATGAACTTTTGTCAGAACTGGCTAGAAAGGTCATCGACCCGAAAGGTTAACTCCGTTTCTCTCTCCACAGGTGCTGCCTGACTTGCTGAGTATTTCCAGCATTTTCTGTCTTTAATTTCAGATTTCCAGCATCTGCACTATTTTGCTTTCCCATCAACATATCCTTTTATTTTTTTCTCCCTCGTGTGCTTATCGAGCTTCCCCCAAAATTCATCAATGCTAGTCGCCTCAACTACTCCCTGTGGTAGCGAGTTCCACATCCTAACCACTCTCTAGTTAAAGGTGTTTCTCCTGAATTCTCTTTTGGATTAGTGACTATCTTATTTTTTATGGCCCCCAGTTCAGGTCTCTCTGCTCAAGAACATTTTATGAAAATGTCATTACTATTCACAGATTTGATGAAAATGAACTACACAAAGTAGCTCAATAAGATAGATAGTTCAGTTTGCTAACAGGTGGAAGCAATGAGCGGCACGTAAAGCTTCATTTCTCACGTGTTGGATTGCTTGTTGTCCAAATTCAAATGATCAACTGGTGAATTGAAAAGATAATCTTTCGAAAACAAGAGAGTCCCTACAGGAAGTGGCTTAGTTTTGCGATTGATAAGTCAACTGCTATGCATGTAGTACACAACAGTAGAGGTGGATGCAGCAATATCTCATTCTAGCAATAAATTTAGGTTATGGGATGTCCTCATCACTTAATGCACTTTGCAGCTATGAAAGCTTCTAAAAAATTACCAGTGCCAATTTAACTTCATCTTGTTGACACAAACATTTGGAAAAGAAACAAATGGATAAAAAGGCAGATCTCATCAACAAATTTAATTAAAAACTGAAAATCCTCAGACACAGCTCTCCAAATCAGTAATCCAGAGTTAGGTAACTGAGCTAATTTTATTTGATGAATATCACAGAAACCTACAGCACATAAGGAGACCATTCGGCCCATCGTGCCAGTGCTGGCTCTTTGAAAAAGCAGTCGTGCTTAGTCCTACACCCCCGCTTTTTGTCCATATCCCTTTAAGTTCCTCATCCTCAAGTATCTGTCCATCTCCCTTTTAAAATTATTTATGGAATCATCTTCCATCACCTTTTCAGGGAGAGCATTCCAGATCCTGACAACTCAGTAAAAACATTTCTCCTCTTCTCCCCTCCAGATCCCTTTGCCAATGATTTTAAATCTATGACCTCTGGTTATTGACTCACACGCCAGAGGGGATAGTTTTTCTCCATCTACTCTATCAAAACCTCTCATCATCTTGAAAACCTCGATTAGGTCACCTATTAACCTTCTCTGTTCCAAGGAGAACAGCCCTAACTTTCCCTTCCTCTCCTCATAACTGAAGTCCCTCCTCCCTGGCGACATCTTGGTAAACCTCCTCTGTATCCTTTCTGTGGCCTCAACATCTTTCCTGAAGTGTGACACCCAGAAGTCTTAACCAGTGATTTATAAAGTTCTAGCATGATCTCTTTGCTTTTATATTCCATGCTTCTATTTATAAACTTAAGTTACCCATATGCTTTTTTTAAACCAGCTTATCAACCTGCCGTGCCATCTTTAAGGATGTGTGTGTATGGACACCAAGATCTCTCTGCTCATCGACACTTTTCAAAATCGTGCCATTTATAGTATACTGTCTTTCCCAAGGTGCATCACTTCATATTTCTCCACATTGAACTCGATCTGCCTGGCTTCTACCCATTTAACCATCCTGTCTAAGGCATCCTGAAGTCTACAGTTACCCTCATCACCATCCACTATGTTGCCAAGTTTCACATCATCTGCCAACTTTAAAATGCTGCTCCTCACACCTGAGTCTCGATCACTTATAAAAACTGAAGAGAGGAATGGACCCAAAACTGACCCTTGGGGAACATCACTGCAAACCACCTCCCAGCCTGAAAAACATCCATCCACCACCACCCGCTGCCTCCTGTGACTGAGCCAATCCTGTAGCCATACCACCACTTTCCCCTTAATTCTATGGGCTTCCATCTTCTTAACAAGTCTCCTATGTGGCACTTTGTCGATGGAACCTTTGAAGCTCAGATAACCCGGTCCTATTTGCTGCTTTGTCCTGTTTAAATTCTGTGGGCATTGAGGATTAGAAGGGGGTGTTTTTAGTTCTGTTTCCTAATTTATGTGCTAATGATGGTGATGAACACCTTCCATGGGGAACAGAACACTTTATTTTTATCTCATAAGTTTAGAAATTTAATTTTAATTTTTAGTACTTAATGGATCCATATCATTCCTTGGTCTACTACTTTAATGAAGGCCTTAAATTAGTTAGTTTATTTAAATGAGTAAATGCCTCTATTAAAACAGATGAACACTTAAAATTTCTACACAAATATGGAAAACAGCAATTGTTGAGCTATAATGTCAGCATTAAGCATCTCCCAGAAGCCCCAGCCTCAGAAGATGTCAAATTACATGGGTAATTTGCACCTGCAGCCCGAGTCCTAGCAATCCAACCTTTGAAGCTCAGACAACTCAGTCCTATTTGCTGGTTTGTCCTGTTAAAATTCTGTGGGCCTGGAGGTTTAGAAGGGGGTGTTTTTTGTTCTGTTGCCTAATTGGTGGATAAATCCAGGAGGAAAACACTAGGATCTATTAGTATCAGTATCTTGATTTGCGGTCCAAAGTCCAAAGGCTTTTTAAAAATTCATTCCTGGGAGGTGGGCATCGCTGGCAAGGCCAGCATTTATTGCCCATCCCTAGTTCCCCTTGAGAAGGTGGTGGTGAGCTGCTTTCTTGAACTGCTGCAGTCCGTGTGGTGAAGGTACTCCCACAGTGCTGTTAGGGAGGGAGTTCCAGGATTTTGACCCAGCGGTGATGAAGGAATGGCGATATATTTCCAAGTCAGGATGGTGTGTGACTTGGAGGGGAACTTGGAGGTGGTGGTGTTCCCATGCGCCTGCTGCTCTTGTCCTTCTAGGGTGGTAGAGGTTGCGGGTTTGGGAGGTTCTGCCGAAGAAGCCTTGGCGAGTTGCTGCAGTGCATCTTGTAGATGGTACACACTGCAGCCACGGTACGCCGGTAGTGGAGGGAGTGAATGTTTAAGGTGGTGGATGGGGTGCCAATCAAGCAGGCTGCTTTGTCCTGGATGGTGTCGAGCTTTTTGAGTGTTGTTGGAGATGCACTCATCCAGGCAAGTAGAGAGTATTCCATCACACTCCTGACTTGTGCCTTGTAGGTGGTGGAAAGGCTTTGGGGAGCCAGAAGGTGAGACACTCGCCGCAGAATACCCAGCCTCTGACCCACTCTTGTTGCCACAGTATTTGTGTGGCTGGTCCAGTTAAGTTTCTGGTCAATGGTGACCACCAAGATATTGATGGTGGGGGATTCAGCGATGGTAATGCCGTTGAATGTCAAGGAGCGGTGGGTAGACGCTCGCTTGTTGGAGATAGTCATTGCCTGGCACTTGTGTGGCGCGAATGTTACCTGCCACTCATCAGCCCAAGCCTGAATGTCGTCCAGGTCTTGCTGCTTGCAGGCAGGGACGGCTTCATTATCTGAGGAGTTGCGACACCTTTGTCTTGTTACACCCAAACATCTTTATAATCTCCGAGTGATACTATCAATTTGAAATATTGGTAGGCAGCTTTGCACTGTGGATGAGAGTCAACACTGCTCAAACTCATTTCATGCTGGATCCCCACAGTCTCCCCTCCCTTTATCTAGGCTGTATTCAAATTAAGGTCCCAGATGCAAAGTAAACAAATACAAAACTACCACATGGTTAATTTGACTTCTTCAACATATATATGTTCATTTGCAATCAGCTGGCAGTACAGAAAAGCTCCAACAACTCTGCTCTTTATCTTTAATCATGAAAATCCTTTACTCTGTAGTGTGCTGTGGTGATAAATCCCATTGGGTTTAATGTATTCATAGCTGAGAATACGAAGAACAGTTGACACACTCAAAGCAACCATGTTGTAAATGATCCTTCAAACAAACTATATGTTATACAGTATTTGCCTACATTTACAAAAGGTTCATAGACTTCAAATTCAGCCTCAAAAGTATGATGCATCTAATCCGGCTACAATTGCTGAAATGTAAAAATATACAGTATTACATTTATGCTTAAAATTATACAACTTGACTGAAATAGAAACCACAAATGAAAATAAAATGTTAAATGCTTCAAAAATTTGGATGAGAAATCACCAGTAGCCATCTTACTATATGTAACTTTGTTCACAAATTACAACTGACAAATTTCCAGCTTTGCACTAATGCTTTTCAGCCCTAGTTGAAAAAAAGAAATGCCACAATTCTACCGGTTACACCATATCAAACAATCCTGTATTCCGGACATGTTCAACAACAGTGCAAGTGAAGAGCTGGAATTGTACTTGCTACTTACATGGCTGCTAACTGGGAGAATGGCAGAGCTGGTGCATACTGCAGAATGCAGATTACCAGCCGCTGGTTGTCACTGAAATTTCACATTATTGAAAAGAGCTAGTCGAAGAGTCAGCTCTTTTCAGTCATTAGAAATGAAATGAAAAGGTAGCACAGCAGATTGCCAAAGGTTATGGAGTAAAAAAAACCCACTGGTAGTTATACTGCAGCTCAGACATATAGTTGGTGGTGCAGACCTTTATCGTCCAGCTGATCGTATTACATAGAACTATATATAACATATAGAGCACAGAAACAGGTCATTCGGCCCAACTACAGGAAACTTTCTGGTATCCGGCACTGACAGGACCGAGCTGGTGCCATTAGATCAAAACTGCCGTAGAAACCAGCGCTAATGTTAAAACATACGGAGCTCAGAGCTCCGTGTGAAGCAACAAACCCTGTTGCTTAGCAACAGCTTCAAAACAGTCGGCGCAGCTTGCAAGCGTCTAGCTGAAGCTGTTGCTTAGCTACAGAGACACTTGCAGAGCCAGGACTGGAGAAAAGAAGCAACGAAAAGAAAAAAAATTATCTGAACCTACTCCTGAATTTTGCCGGTAGATAGAGCTTTCCGGACATTTAACATCCGGATAAACGAAAGTTTCCTGTAATGTGTGCTGGTATTCTAAATGCCACTGCATAGCCAGATAAGCTTGTTGCACTCAGGTCATGCATCAAAGCACCTTCCTAACATGGGGTTTCCAAGGCCAACTGTATTGCCCCATCATCACCATGCCTGACATCCAATAACTCTGCACACACCTGCAAATCATGGACACAGCCTGGAACCATGCTAGTTGTGTCTGGATTCTTGGCACACTCTACAGTGCATTTACCCACCGAGTTACTGGGAGAGGCCGAGCAACTTTTATTTTAAAATGGTTACGGCAACTTCGCCTGAACCCACCCAGCTCAGCGACTTTGCACAACACGATCAGTGGCAGACAACAGTGTTTGTCATGTCTTTCATGATTAGAACACAAGTTTGAAAAATACATGTTGAGGGCATACTACTAGTTCAGAATAGAAGATAGGAGCAGGAGTAGGCCATTCGGCCCCTCGAGCCTGTTCCGCCATTCAATGCGATCATGGCTGATCATCCAAACTCAGTACCCTGTTCCTGCCTTCTCCCCATATCCCTTTAGCCTTAAGAAATATATCTAATAAATGTAATATATGTTTTTTCCATTTAAAGTAGACATTCCAGATAGCATTGGACAGATTTCCTTGGCCAAAATAATGATGCTAGATAGCTAGAAAGTGTTGGCAACTTTAAAATCAAGGGAAGGAAGTTGCAGGCAAAAAATGTGACAAGAGTCTTTACACAGTCTCCAAGTTCACAGCTTGAAACACAAGACACCTGCTGTGGCTTAGGTGGTATGGCTGGATTTTGCCTCTGCAAATCCCAGTCATTGATTCACAGCCCGAGATAATTCTGGCAAATACAATTTCTTCCCTTCCTGAAGTCTTGGGGTTACAAAAATTAGATGCAACACTGTGCAAGTTGGGTTTCATCTCTGTCCTGACACGAAAATAAAATGTAGTTTACACTTGCTGTTGAAGCTTTTTGGATGGCAACCTTACTGGAAGCAGTAATAGTGGAGGAAAGAAAAGCTACTGTTGCAAAATGGATGTTTGATGAGCTAAAAGATCTGCTTAGAAATTGGTCCCAACACGGTCTCTCCTAGCAAAACATTTCAGAAAGGCTTTCCCTTGACAATCACATTGGCTCGAAAACTAGTGCACCTATATAGCAAGGTGGCGATATGGATCAATAGACTCAACATAATATTGTTGCCCAATTATATTGGGTAATATTTAATTTTGTAATAGCTCACCATCAATCCAATCTCTAAGCCTGGTGATCTCTTAGGCTAGTGAGACAGGGTCTCTTTATAGCACTTTTTCAAGTGTATTTCAGAGGATGATTTTGGCAGATGCACTAAGCCCTATGGGAGTGGTAGTATGAAAAGGAAAATGTGGTCCAACTAGCTTTTGTGTTTGCAAGCATCTACTCTGGTACCAGTGAAAAGCTTACTGTCATACTATCAAACACAATGATGCAAGTCACTGAGATACAGGCAGCAAACCAAAAGTCAAATGTGACTAGGGAAGTCACAAGGATTTTAGCTTTAGTCCCGTAAAGAGCAAGCATCTCCACAATTTTTAAGTTGCATTAAGGACTGAACAGGAAAATTTATTTGAGCTTGAAGATAAAACAAAATGGCCAAGAGTGTTCATATTCCAATAAATGTGGGAAATTTGTTAAGAATATTAGGGCAAAATAGAAGGATTGCTACATAAAAATGGCAATTACTGAAGCTACGCTGTGGAGAAAATCCTTAAATGGAAATGGCACTGACAACGGATCACTGCGGATACAGTAAACAGCGAGCACACACTTTTGATGTGATTACCGTATAATGTTTCTACATACTGAGCAATTATTTACTATACACAACTGTGTAAATGTGATTTATACCACCCTTTACTCTGAATTAATGACATAATTCACCACCTGTTTACAGTCCACCGATAATTTACAGTTGTTTGTCCATAAAAAAAATAATTAGCCAATAATTTGAATTAAGCAATGTGCACAGCAAAGAGAATTTAGTACCAAAATGAATGATTAGATCATTTGAATTAAGCAACCTTGAATTAACAGTAACTGGTAATATGCGACCCATGGAACCATTCTTTGTTGGCTCATACCAAATAGCACTTTACCAAGATAGAAAAAAGGATATTTAGTTACAGAAGTTCAGCCATCAAGCAAGGTGTGTTGCATAATTCCTGTAAATACAGCTGCTGTATAGTGCATTATGTACCATTAATGGCTGGGTAATGTTCTTCCCTTAGTTTTGATGTATCCAGTTGCTACATAAAATAGTTAATACTTCAGTGAAACAGAACATTATTCAATAAACATTAATCATTTGTTTCTGGCATCACATTTAAATTGTTAGCAATAGATTCACTATATTACTGGATTCGACTTCAAATTGCTCCTGTATTTCACAGCATGTCCAAATAACCATCTCTTTACTCTTAAAATATGAAAATGCAGACTTTAGATATCCATCTCTCGAGACAGGGGCAGAAATATTTCGGAATAGCAGTACATTTCATCCATTCCTGTCCAAGCGGAGATGCATAAAAATATTACTAATTAAGATGATTGAACACAAGTTCAGCATTTACTATGTTTTTTTTGTTTCTCACTAGGATTATTCTAATGCCCCAAGCTTACACAATTTTGAATAAATTAGCATAAAATGTATCTACAACATACTTGCAAGTTGGTTCTGGGGAGTCGATGGTTAATTTCAGAGGACCCATAACTAGGATTGCATTAACAATAAGCAGCAAAATTCCCCTTGCTGTTTTAATGTTATGTTAGGAACCATTCGGAGATATTTTAACTGGATGCTGTCCTTGCTTCATGTGATGGATTGAAGGCTGACTTGAGCAGCAAAAAAGGTTCCTTCTTAATGCTCAAGCTTAAAAGAATTCATGGAAAGTTGGGCCTTAATTATCTGGACCCCTTTATTATACTACTTTGGTAGCTGGTATACCATGTTTGAGCTATTTTCAGAAAGGTTTTCAGCAGAATACAATACGAAAGGAAATATTTTGATTGATTAGTCAATAACAGAATGATATGGTTTGCTTAGTTTTTCCAAGAATGACAGAGTGTGAATACAGTATATGTAATATCGCTATTCTCATTTCACTCAACTGCATCTCAAATTTACAGAATTCCTTCTCAGTAGTTATGTTGCCTGATCACACTGCAATACGGAAATCTTATTTTAATACGAGTGTCACAACATGACAAATGCTTTGCAAATGTTTTGTTTCCATAAACAAATGCTAGTAATCATTGAACGCACAAGGCCACATTCATGTCATATTACTGTAAGATAATTAACATCATTACTGGTGACCAATTGGACATACATGCTAGATACAAGATCCCATTTCTTAAACACAGCATTCGAAAGCATTAGAAACATCTTATTGGAGGCAATCTTACTGAAACTGCCTCTCCATTAGCTGGGGCTACAATAAAAAACTCAACAATTTTGCAGAACCTTTTTTGTCCACTATCCCAAATGACACAAAGTCAAAATTTAGCTTTTTTGAAAGATCCATTTTGTAAAATTATAAATAACCAAATTAAGATCCCATTGAGCTACTGATGGCCAAATGAAAGTACTATTTTTCCAAGATTCTCTCAAACACAGAAAATGAACTGTTTTTCTAATGCTGAATTGGACTCATCAATTGAAACAGAAGATCCAGTCACAGAAATGGATTTTACAAATTCGGGTCTGTTTAGTAACTTTTCAGGTTCAATGGCATCATTTGCATCTGTAAGCAGTATGAGCATCTGACTTTTAATAGGAGTGCCTCCTTTAAGATGCTCCTTAAAACCTACCAAGCTTTTGGTCACCTATCCTAATATCTTGTGTGTTCGGTGTCAAATTTTGTTTGATAACGCTCCGGTGAAGTGCCTTGGGACCTTTTACTACATCAAATGCGCTAAATAAATACAAGTTGTTGTTGTTGACTGATACTGCCCTATATCCACTTGTACAGTACCGGGATCTTGGGGGGGGGGGGGGGGGGTGCCAATGAACACCCCCCACCCACCTTATGTCTGAAATGCACATCTGGGGTTTTTGCATCTGTATTCCTTCAATCCCTCCGACAGCTGGCTGAGCTAATACTAGGTGAGATCAGGCATGGTTCAAATCATTAGAATGCTTTATTCCACAGTAAAGTAAAACATACAGTTTAGTAGTTATGATCAGATTCGCTTGGTTTAATCAGAGCTACCTATATACACGTAACAATACAAAATAAAGAAATCGTCACGCCTTCCCATATCAGTGGGCCATCTTAGTTGACATAAACAAGGGGTTTACTAACCATTGTCTCACAATTCTGACTTTTTGGCCTTATTGAAGGCCCTCGTCATTTTCTTGAACAAAAATATACTGCAGCTGTCTTGTCTCAAAAATCTCCCGGAGTCTCTCCTCTTCTCCCCCTCCTACCGACAGAAATCAAAGGCTTTTCCAACAGAACTGGTGGGAGAGGTTTTCCCATACTCAGACAAACTAATGAATTGTTTATAGTTTGCAGTCGATGTAGAAACACCAAAGCTAGCTCATTAACATCTTAACTACTTACTATCTCAGATTCAGTGTTTTTAAACTAGCAGGAATACATCATACGATTGAAACACAACATTCAAAAGCTCTGGAAAAATGGATCAAAAATCCATAAGCAGGGTGACAGAATTTTTGACCATGATTTTTTCCTTATTTTCACTTTGTTTTAAATAAGTGTTTTAAACACCACACTCAAAAAAGGTTACATTTTTGTTAAAAGTCAACGTGCTGGCTTGGAGGCCAGGTGCAACATTTACTACTACAGCACCTCTTCAAAATGGGACAAAGTATTCTGACATGCTAATATCTTGATTGCAAAGTTGTGAACTGATGGTATGCCACAAGAACACTTCCTGTAATTCCATCCACAAGAACACTTCCTGTAATCCCATCAGGACACACTGCAGAAATGAAGCTGCTTGCTTCTGATCAGAAAATTAAGTTGAAGGTGCTTTGAACCAGAGGTGAATGGAATATGGTTAATGATTATTGTGGGTTCAAATGGTGCTAAATTTCCTAATACAAGATGATGTACATTTACAGTACTCATCAATACTTCATGCCTTTGTATCTATAGATTGGTTGAATAATACTAACAATCACTTATTTACTGGAGTGCCTGTTCTTCACAGTAATTATGAACTTAAAAAAAAAAACACACATTTGGTGTGTTAACAGTTTGGTTTGTCTTGCCATAGAGCACAGGGATCAATTGAAGATACGCTTATGTATGTACTACAAGGAATGTATTCTGTTTTCGGTAAGAAACAAAATTGTGAATTTCTTCCTGTAAGAAGAATTCAAAGTTTCTTGTCTAACTGGCTTTTTTGATTAACCGCTTCTGAGCAGTTTCCAGACTTCTAGTAACGTAGTGGACGGTTCAATATCTTGCCTGTACAGGAAGGTGTACATAAATGAATTTTCACCGAATGTACAAACTGACCATTTAGAGCTAAATCCATGCGTTTCCAAGTGCTCTAATAAAACCCATTCAGTCTCATGTTGTAGAAGATTATCAGCAAGTTGATCTCTTTGCAGTTTCAATTATGAAAGGATACAATTGTGGCATCAGAAAAGTCCACCTTAGCTACATTTTAAAACGGCTCGGTCAAATTTTTTCATCTTACAGTATAACACTCCTGTGAAGTGCCTTGGGACATTTTACTACGTTAAAGGTGCTATATAAATACAAGTTGTTGTTGAGACTGACAATACATTGTCCAGTTACATGTTGGTCATGAAAGAGCTCATGCTCTATACAGCAACAGAGAACATAAGAATATCAAGGTATCAGATACATGAAGGGGAAATCAAATAGGGGAATTCAGGTACATTGTCCAAGTTCGGCCAATTCAGTATTGCAAGTAAATATCAGGTTCTAAAAATTAGCATGCAAATACATTTTGTATTTTTGGAATATTAAATACAGCACAAATTTGTTTATATGCCATGTGGCATTCAACTGGATCAATGCCCTGCAAGTGTGCATCGCATCCTTTCCGCAGAATGAGAGAACAGAGCACTTGTAAGCCAAATGTACACAAGTGGAAGCACTAGTTTGTTGCTGCTGACGTTTGTTTATTCCTTACCTTCTGAGACGAAGGACGGACGACAGAGCTTCACCATACCCATCTCAGGAGAACTTAGAAGCTGGAACTATAAATAATTCTGGTGGTAATACTGAGCAAGGTACAACTATGAAGATTCAACAGACACCAATAAAATTGCCTGGGAAATCTGTCAAATACTCAGCCAATTCAGTTGTTTCTGTACACGCTGCAATGCATTGCATCTAGCTAATAGCTATCAAAGAGATGGCGCACTTTTACTGAGGTAAAACATGTCAAGAGAATCAAATTGAAACACTGAAAATAGCTAGGCAATGAAAATAAACTGATGTAAAACCTTTATAGAAAGTAAACAAGATGTTTCAAATGAACATATATATATATACACACACTGGAGGAAAGAACAGATAGGTATTGCTGAAGAAGCAATTGCAGCTTCAATAAATCAGAGTAGCTCAAGGCATGGGGGCAGAGACAGGAGAAAGAAAGAAATGATGTAATGGTCACAATCCTAGTGTATTAAAAGGGACATTGTTGCTGGTACAACTACTGGCACTAAAATAGCAAAAAGAGCATGTTGTTTAACAAGCTACAACAGCAGAATGATTTCAGTGCACAGAATGCCCTCTCCCAAACGCCTCACTACAAATGCTGACTCTTGGGGTACAGTTCATGGATGCCAGCAGGTTTCCAGTCCACACCCAAGTGGTCATTATTCATGTGTGAGCCTAGAAAATTAATGCATGCAGGCTATTTGACCATGGAGGGCATAAGGTAACAGCCAAGCACAAGCCTATTCTCACATGCTAACCATACACTTTCCAACAGTGATCACTGGAGAATAAGTAAGAGCGCCAGTTCTTCCTGACATTCACCCTGGTCCCCTCGCACTGAGACTATTTGTACAGCCCCAACAGGATCAGCTAGCTGAACAGGGATTCAGCCTTGGACCCCTGATCTTTATGGCTCAGTACCACTATGGGTGGTACATTTACCAACTATTCCACTGGGGGCGTTTACAGTGCACAAATTGAAAAACATTGTTTGCACCATCAAATTGAAAGTCACAAATTGCTGAGCCAATAGAATGCCTAAGTGTCATAGAAACACAGAAGGTAGGAGCAGGAGTAGGCCATTCGGCCCCTCGAGCCTGCTCCGCCATTCAATGAGATCATGGCTGATCATCCAAACTCAGTACCCCGTACCTGCCTTCTCCCCATATCCCTTGATACCTTTAGCTCTAAGAAATATATCTAACTCCTTGAATATATTTAAAGACTTGACCTCAACCGCCTTCTGTGGTAGAGAATTCCACAGGTTCACCGCTCTCTGGGTGAAGAAATTCTTCCTCATCTCTGTCCTAAATGGCTTACCCCTTATCCTTAGACTATGACCCCTGGTTCTGGACTCTCCGACCATCGGGAACATTCTACCTGCATCTAGTTTGTCCAGACCTGTCAGAATTTTATACGTTTCGATGAGATCCCCCCTGTGAGACAGACACCAAGAAAGCACTGGCGTAACCAAAGATGGAGTTCCGCATCCCGCTGGAGACATACACAGATCAGAAAGAGTCCATAAAGTAAGTGAAATGGCCGTGAATCTCAAAATTCACGCGCTATGAAGGCAAATGTGTTCTTATTTGGGGAAGGGGGCTTGATGGAAGGTTTTAAAATAATCAATGAAGTGTGTCTGGTTATTTTCTGTTTGGAACCAAAGAGAACTGAAGCAGGGGACCTAATTATTTGCCAAGGAAGCCACGAGCTTCAAACAATTTGGAGGTGTTCATTTTTTGAATAGGTTGCCAGTGAGCACAGTAAGTGTGGATTCAATGTCCCAAAGAAAATGGAAAAACTGATTCAACAAGAAGTAGGGAGATGAGGATTGGCACGAAGGCAGAACCCATATAGATCCATGCTGAATGGCTTTTTGTTGTTCCTATTGTCTTATGTTTCTGGGTATACGCCCTGCTGTATGCCTCAGAGACATGGACCATGTACAGCAGGCACCTCAAAGCACTGGAGAGGTATCACAAACGCTGCCTCCGCAAGATCCTGCAAATCCATTGGCAGGATAGGCGCACCGTCAGTGTTCTCGTTCAGGCCAACATCCCCAGCATCGAAGCTTTGACCACGCTCGATCAGCTCCGATGGACGGGTCACATCGTCCGCATGCCCGATACGAGATTCCCAAAATAAGCGCTCTACTCGGAGCTCCGACACGGCAAGAGAGCCCCAGGTGGGCAGAGGAAACGCTTCAAGGACACCCTCAAAGCCTCCTTGAAAAAGTGCAACATCCCCACCGACACCTGGGAATCCCTGGCCCAAGACTGCACAAAGTGGAGGGGAAGCATCCGGGAAGGTGCCGAACACCTCGAGTCTCTTCACCGGGAGCAAGCGGAAGCCAAATGCAAGGGGCACACGCCAACCAAGCACCCCACCCACCCGCCCCTTCAACCGCCGTCTGCCCCACCTGTGACAGAGACTGTGCGTCCCACATTGGACTCATCAGTCACCTGAAAACTCATTTTTAATGTGGAAGCAAGTCATCCTCGATTCCGAGGGACTGCTTAAGAGAAGAGAGATGTTTCTGGGGAATTAAAATGGGCAAATGAGCGTGACGACAGCAGTTTTTTAAAAATTACCAATGTTACAATTCTATACATTGGTTGGGGAGGGGATTAGGTAGCAGAGTGAGATAGTCTCTCCAAGCCAGAGAATACATATTGGTAACCTGTCCAAGTCTATACTATATACTACTGAGTAGCATGTCAAATATTCCATTGTTATAGTTGAGCACACTTACAATATTTCTCTGTTTGGCAACAACTTGCTAGTTACATTTAGCAACATTTTGCTATATATGAAAAATAAAAATCAGGTTAGAATAATTCAATGTATTATTGCATGGTTTATAAACATTACAATTAATAATGAAATACACCACTCTTAAGAAGTTAATACACATCTGCCATTTGCATCATGGAATCCACAGCATACTAGCACAGTCCTCTTAAAATTTACTCTATTTAAAAATCCAAAACATAACCATCACATTCTACAGGGCAAGTTGAAACATGCCAAACTGAAGCCGCGACAAAGTTCAGCAATTTTTTTTAATTTTTTAAAAATTTTTTTAAATAGCGCCTTTAACGTAGTAAAATGTCCCAAGGCGCCGCATAGGAGTATTTTAAGACAAAAAATTTGACACTCGAGCCACATAAGGATAAATTAGGGCAGGTGACCAAAAGCTTGGTCAGAGGTAGGTTTTAAGGATCATCTTAAAGGAGGAAAGAGAGGTAGCGAAGCGGAGAGGTTTAGGCAGGGAATTCCAGAGCTTAGGGCCTAGGCAACAGAAGGCACGGCCACCAAAGATTGAGCGATTATAATCAGGGATGCTCAAGAGGGCAGAATTAGAGGAGCACAGATATCTCGGGGGGGTTGTGGGGCTGAAGGAGATTACAGAGATAGGGAGGGGCGAGGCCATGGAGGGATTTGAAAACAAGGATGAGAATTTTGAAACTGAGGCGCTGCTTAAGCGGGAGCCAATGTAGGTCAGTGAGCACGGGGGTGATGGGTGAACAGGATTTGGTGAGAGTTAGGACATGGGCAGCTGAGTTTTTGATGACCTCAAGTTTACGTAGGGTGGAATGTGGGAGGCCAGCCAGGAGTGCGTTGGAATAGTCAAGTCTAGAGGTAACAAAGGCATGGACGAGGGTTTCAGCAGCGAATGAGCCGAGGCAAGGGCGGAGACGGGCGATGTTACGGAGGTGGAAGTAGGCAGTCTTTGTTATGTTGCGGATATGTGGTCGGTAGCTCATTTCAGGGTCAAATATGATACCAAGGTTGCGAACAGTGTGGTTCAGCCTCAGACAGATGTTAGGGAGAGGGATGGAGTCAGTGGCTAGGGAACAGAGTTTGTGGCGGGGACCGAAAACAATGGCTTCGGTCTTCCCAATATTTAATTGGAAAAATGTTTTGCTCATCCAGAACTGTGTGTCGGACAAGCAGTCTGACAATTTAGAGACTGTGGAGGGGTTGAGAGAAGAGGTAGTGAGGTGGAGCTAGGTGTCATCTGCGTACATGTGGAAACTGACAGTGTTTTCGGTATGTCGCCAAGGGGCAACATGTAGATGAGAAATAGGAGGCCAAGGATAGATCGTTGGGGGACACCAGAGGTAACGATGCGGGAGCAGGAAGAGAAGCCGTTACAGGTGATCTCTGGTTATGATTAGATAGACAAGAATGGAACCAGGCGAGTGCAGTCCCACCCAGCTGGATGACGGTGGAGAGGCATTGGAGAAGGATGGAGTGGTCAATCACTTAAGATGTCACCTCTTCTCCCACGCGTATCGCATTTATAAACTGCAATTCCATTAATTAAAGCAAGCAGACTGGGGTTGCTATCAAAATGACTTGCACAGCAGAGTAATCTGCATTAATGGCATTTGCAGTGTTCTACTTACAAAAAATCTATTTATATGATTTAAAACATTTGACTTTGGCCATTTGTTTGGCCTGTTTAGTCTGTAGCCTTTCAGCAACCCAAGGGGTCTGTGGGAATCATGTGGCTCAAGTTCTCATTCCTGCTCTTCGGATCTGACTGGCCTACAGAAATGACAAGGCCCCTCAGGAACAGGAACATGTTGAATTGATTTTCTTTCAATCAATGATGGTGGCTGCTACATCAGCCCTCTTCCTGGCATGGATCATCAGGCTCGTACTTCAAGCACTCGGGCCACTCTTCTCAGTCACCCTCCAGCCATCCAGCAAAGGAGCTGATACTCTCTCTGCCTTCCTTCTCTGCACAGCTAGGGACATAGGAACAGGAGGTGGTCATTCAGCCCTTCTAGCCTATTCCACCACTCAATTAGGTCATGGCTGATCTGTATCTTAACTCCATCTGCCCGCCTTGGTTCTGTAACCTTTAATACCCTTGCCTAACAAAAATCTATCAATCTTAGTTTTGAAATTTTCAATTGACCTAGCTTCAACAGCATTTTGGGAAGGGGTGTGGGGGAAAGAGGAAGAGTTCCAGAATTCCACTGCCCTTTATATGAAGTGCTCCTATAATCACCCTTGAACTGCTTAGCTCTGTACAATTGTAACTTTTCTACCCCTTTGTATTCCAGCTCCCTTGTGATAAAGACCAACATTCCATTAACTGTTTCAATTATTTTTTGTACCTCTCCACTAGCTTTTTAGTGATTTCTGTATCTGGACCCCTAAATCTCTCTGCTCCTCCACGGTTCCGAGCTTCTCATCATTTAGAAAATGCTCTGATCTATCTCGCTTTAGGTCCAAAGTGGATGACCTCCCACTTCCCCACATTAAACTCCATCCGTCAGTTTTGCTCCCTCCCACCACTCAATCACTTCCTCCAAACAGCAATTTCAGGCCAAGACACGGACTCGACTGTGTTCCTGGCTCAAACACCAACCCCCCCACACGGGCTTTGAAACCTGCAGTGAAGTGATGGGGAGCTGGGACTGAGTGGGCCAAGCACTGGGACATGAGCTGAATGGGCCCAAGGCCCTGTGAGCAAAGTCAAAGGAGATCCACTACTAATTTGCAATACTAATTTTACTTCCACAGCTCAAATGAACAGCCAACTGGCTTTAAACAGATGATCTAATACAATAGCTTGGGAACCCGGGGGGGGGGGGGGGCGGGCGGTGAAGAGTTGGATGTTACAAAAGTTATAACATCTGACAAACAAAAACTATTAATTCCTTAAGGAGAACTATTCAATGAGTGGCTAGGGTTTTTTTTGTTATATTTTATTTACTATTAAGCAAACTTCTTAATTCAGATGCCAAACTAGCAATTAGTTTAATCCAGCTTTGTTGCTGAACCTAAATTATTATAAGCTTTGACGACTGCCAACAACTATGAAACATTATGTGCTAGCCAGTAATTCTGCAAGGCTCCCAGCTGTTATTCACATAACCAGTATGGTACCCATTTTACTCAGTAATGAGTCACATAAACCATCTGTTAAAATGTGAACAGACCATAGCAACAACAGATTCGGAAGCATCAAGAGGATTTTCTTTAAAGCTTGTAACAGCTGCAGTGATCTGAAGAGATTGCTGGTCCTCTGTAATTTGTACTCCAATTATGTGGATGCCCTTTGGCACTTTGACACAAATGATAACTTCAAAAAGTACCTGAAAATGTACCCAAATACATAAAAACCTTTTTCTCTGACTTGAAATAATATGCTTTATAGAAAAAATAGTAAAAACATTGCCAGGATATTGGGCATACAGGGCCTTAAAAAAATATGAACTTGATACTGGGATTCTGTGATGGAATAAAACTACAGTAAAAATAAAATTAGTAATTAAGTATATGTGCTGAAAATGTTAAGGTAATGAGTGAATTATTACAGTATTACATTTTGGTAGGAAGAATAGGGAGGTCACATCACTTGGAGGGTGAGAGTCTAGGTGGGGTAGAGGAACAAAGGGATCTCGGAGTACAAATGCACAAATCACTAAAGGTTGTGCCACAAGTTATCAGGGCCATAAAAAAAGCAAACCAAGCACTAGGGTTTATTTTGAGGGGGATAGATTTGAAAAGTAGGGAAGTTATGCTAAACCTGTATCGAACCTTGGTTAGACCACACAGAGTATTGCGTACAGTCCTGGTCACCATATTATAAAAAGGATATAGAGGCACTGGAGAGGATGCAGAGAAGATTTACAAGGATGATACCAGAAATGCGAGGGTATACATATCAGGAAAGGATGAACAGGCTGGGTCTCTTTTCTCTTGAAAAAAGGCTGAGGGGTGACCTAATAGAGGTCTTTAAAATTATGAAAAAATTTGATAAGAGTGGATACAGAGAATATTTCCACTTCTGGGGAAGAGCATAACTAGAGACCATCAATATATGATAGTCACCAAGAAATCCAGTAGAGAATTCAGAAGAAACTTCTTCACACCTAAAGAGTGGTGAGAATGTGGAACTCGCTACCACAGGGAGTGGTTGAAGCGAATAGTATAGATACATTTAAGGGGAGGCTAGACAAGCATATGAGGGAAAAGGGAATAGAGGGTTATGTTGATAGATTTAGATGAGGAAAGACGGGAGGGGGCTCGTCTGGAGCATAAATGCGACATGCGCTGGTTGGGCCGAATGGCCTGTTTCTGTGCCATACATCCTATGTAGTACTGTTCTCAATTGTATCTGATGCTACATTTTAATTTGGGAATATAATTTTAAACACGTTCTGTTCTTCAGTTTGATGAAAGAGCATAACATAAGAAACAGGAGCAGGAATAGGCCATTCGGCCCCTCGAGCCTGCTCCGCCATTCAATATCATGGCTGATCTTCTAACTCAACTCCACTTTACTGCACTATCCCCATATCCCTTGATATTCAAAAATCTATCGACCTCTGTCTTGAATATACTCAACGACTGAGCCTCCACAGCCCTCTGGGGTAGAGAATTCCGAAGATTCATCACCCTCTGAGTGAAGAAATTTCTCGGCATATCTGTCCTAAATGGCCAGCCTCTTATTCGGAGACTGTGATCCCTGGTTCTAGACTCCCAGCCATGGGAAACATCCTCCCTGCATCTACCCTGTCAAGCCCTGTAAGGATTTTGTATGTTTCAATGAGATCACCTCTCATTCTTCGAAACTCTAGAGAATATAGGCCTAGTCTACTCAATCTCTCCTCATAGGACAATCCCCCCATCCCAGGAACCAGTCTGGTGAACCTTCATTGCATTCCTGCTATGACAAGTATATCCTTCCTTAGTTAAGGAGACCAAACTGTACACAATACTCCAGCTGTGGACTCACCAGGGCCCTATATAATTGCAGTAAGATGTCTTTACTCTTATACTCAAATCCTCTTGTAATAAAGGCCAACATACCATTTGCTTTCTTAATTGCTTGCTGTACCTGCATGTTAACTTTCAGTGATTCGTGTACAAGGACACCCAAGTCCCTCTGAACAAACATTTCCCAATCTCTCACCATTTAAAAAATACTCTGCTTTTCTATTTTTCCTACCAAAGTGGATAACTTCACATTTCTCCACATTATATCCCATTTGCCATGTTGTTGCCCACTCACTTAGCCTGTCTATATCCCCTTGAAGCTTCCTTGCATCCTCCTCACAACTTACATTCCCACCCAGCTTTGTATCATCAGCAAACTTGGATATATTACATTTGGTCCCCTCATCCAAATCATTGATATAGATTGTGAATAGCTGAGGCCCAAGCACTGATCCTTGCGGTGCCCCACTATTTACAGACGGTCAATCGAAAACGGCCCGTTTATTCCTACGCTCTGTTTTCTGTCCGTTAACCAATCCTCAATCCATGCTAGTATATTACCTCCAATCCCATGAGCACTAATTTTGTTTAATAACCTCTTGTGTGGCACTTTATCGAATGCCTTCTGAAAACCCAAATACACCGCATCCACTGGTTTCCCCTTACCTATTCTGCTAGTTACAACCTCAAAAAACGAACAGATTTGTCAAACATGATTTCCCTTCCATAAATCCATGCTGACTCTGCCCAATCCTATTATTATTTTCTAAGTGCCCTGTTACCATGTCCTTTTTTAAAATTAGTTTATGGGATGTGGGCGTCACTAGCAAGGCCAGCATTTATTGCCCATCCCTAAATACCCTCGAGAAGGTGGTGGTGTGCCACCTTCTTGAACCGCTGCAGTCCATGTGGTGGAGGTACTCCCACAGTGCTGTTGGGTAGGGAGGTCCAGGATTTTGACCCAGTGATGATGAAGGATCGACGATATACTTCTAAGTCAGGATGGTGTGTGACTTGGAGGGGAACTTGGAGGTGGTGGTTCCCATGCACCTGCTGCCCTTGCCCTTCTAGGTGGGAGAGGTCGAGGGTTGGTGAAGTGCTGCCGAAGAAGCCTTGGCGAGTTACTGCAATGGATCTTGTAGATGGTACACACTGCAGCTACGGTACACCGGTGGTGGAGGGAGTGAATGTTTAAGGTGGTGGATGGGGTGCCAATCAAGCAGGCTGCTTTATCCTGGATGGTGTCGAGCTTCTTGAATGTTGTTGGAGCTGCACTCATCCAGGCAAGTGGAGAGTATTCCAGCACACTCCTTACTTGTGCCTTGCAGGTGATGGAAAGGCTTTGGGAAGTCAGTAGGTGAGACACTCGCCACAGAATACCTAGCCTCTGACCTGCTCTTGTTGCCACAGTATTTATGTGGCTGGTCCAGTTAAGTTTCTGATCAATGGTGACTCCCAGGATGTTGATGGTGGTGGATTCAGCAATGGTAATGCCGTTGAATGTCAAGGAGCGGTGGTTAGACTCTCACTTGTTGGAGATATGATGTGGAGATGCCGGAGTTGGACTGGGGTGGACAAATGTAAGTAGTCACACAACACCAGGTTATAGTCCAACAGCTTTATTTGAAATCACAAGCTTTCGGAGCGCTGCTCCTTCGTCACCCGACGAAGGAGCAGCGCTCCGAAAGCTTGTGATTTCAAATAAAGCTGTTGGACTATAACCTGGTGTTGTGTGACTACTTACATTTGTTGGAGATAGTCATTGCCTGGCACTTTTGTGGTGCGAATGTTACCTGCCACTTATCAGCCCAAGCCTGAATGTTGTCCAGGTCTTGTTGCATGCAGGCATGGACTGCTTCATTATGAGGAGTTGTGAATGGCACTGAACACTGTGCAGTCATCAGCAAACATCCCCATTTCTGACCTTATTAAAGGTCATTGATGAAGCAGCTGAAGATGGTCGGACCTAGGACACTGCCCTGAGGAACTCCTGCAGCGATGTCCTGGGGCTGTGATGATTGACCTTCAACCACCACAAACATCTTCCTTTGTGCTAGGTATGACTCCAGCCAGTGAAGTGTTATTCCCCCGATTCCCATTGACTTCAGTTTTACGAGGGCTCCTTGATGCCACACTCGGTCAAATGCTGCCTTGATGTCTAGGGCAGTCACTCTCACCTCACCTCTGGAATTCAGCTCCTTTGTCCATGTTTGGACCAAGGCTGTAATGAGGTCGGGAGCCGAATGGACTTGGTGGAACCCAGTGAGCAGGTTATTGATGAGTAAGTGCCACTTGATAGCACTGTCGATGACACCTTCCATCACTTTGCTGATGATTGAGAGTAGACTGATGGGACGGTAATTGGCCAGATTGGATTTGTCCTGCTTTTTGTGGGCAGGACATACTTGGGCAGTTTTCCACATTGTCGGATAAATGCCAGTATTGTAGCTGTACTGGAGCAGCTTGGCTAGAGGCGTGGCTAGTTCTGGAGCACACGTCTTCAGCACGATAGCCAGGGCCCATAGCCTTTGCAGTATCCAGTGCGCTCAACCGTTTCTTGATATCACGTGGAGTGAATTGAATTGGCTGAAGAATGGCTTCTGTGATGGTGGGGGCCTCAGGAGTATGCCGATATAGATCATCCACTCGGCACTTCTGGCTGAAGATGGCTGCAAACGCTTCAGCCTTGGAGCCCAGCACACGAGTGCAAAAGACATCATCATTGAGGATGGGGATATTTATGGAGCCTCCTACTTAATAGATTCTGGGGAAGAAATTGGGTGAGTAGCACCACCTGTTAGCGCCTAAAGAGGCAGTCAGTGGCTGTAGTGCCACTGGCTGCGTCTGCGGCGATATTCAGTAGGGGCGCTAATGGTGGAGTTAGGCATTTGCGCTGCGCCGCCACCGATGAGCGCAGCGCCCCATTCGTGATATTTGGTAGCGAACGCTGCAGTTGCGCCGCTCGCTACCCGCGCCCGGTTCACAGGGCCTGTGCCGGCAGCGGCGCAAGTTAAGGTGGAGGTGCGGGGCGGCCGCTTTTTTGGCGGCCGCCTGCCAGCACCTCCGTCCCTGGCCTCCTAACCACCGCCCCCCCCCCCCCGCGGCATTGCCGGCTGTTTCCCCGAGAGCCTGGCACTTCTTGGTGCCGGGCTCAT
This sequence comes from Somniosus microcephalus, assembly GCF_052327205.1. NCBI lineage: Eukaryota > Metazoa > Chordata > Chondrichthyes > Squaliformes > Somniosidae > Somniosus > Somniosus microcephalus. Next base: position 23,579,807 of record NC_141013.1, read on the forward strand.
TTGCCGGCACTCGCGATCGGGGCTAGCGCTGTTGCAGGCACCTCCCCCTTAACAGGGGGAGGAAGGCCTGCAGTACCGCAGCATGCCGTGCCGCAGCATGTGGCGCTGCGATAATCAGTTTCAGCGCCCTAAGAGGGACGCGGAGCGCCTCGAGCCTCGCCCCGTGTCCCTCGAGCGGCACTGAAACTGAATTTCTGGCGATCGGTATCACTCCGATCGCTGTGCTAAATCCTGCGCTCTGCCGACTTTTGCACCACTTTGGCGCCCCAACCCAATTTCTAGGCCTCTGTCATTTTCCCTATTACTGATGTCAGGCTAACTGGTCTGTAGTTCCCTGTTCTCTCCCGCTCATTTCTTAAATAGTGGGGTTACATTCACCACCTTTCAATCCACGAGACCTGTTCTAGAATCTATGGAATTTTGGAAGACGATAACCAATGCATCCACTATCTCTATAGCCACCTCTTTCAAAACCCTAGGATGTAGGCCATCAGGTCCAGGGGAATTATCGGCTTTCAGTCTCATTAATTTCTCCAGTACTATTTTTTTTTTTTTTTTACTACTAATTTCTTTCAGTGCCTCATTCTCGCTAGACCCTAGGCTCTTGACTATTTCCGGGAGGTTTTTGTGTCTTCTTCCGAGAAGGCAAACAAAGTATTTGTTTAATTTCTTTGCCATTTCCTTATTCCCCATTATAATTTCTCCTGTCTCAGCCTCTAAGAGACCCACATTTACTTTCGCTAATCTTTTCCTTTTTAAATACCTATACAAGTTTTTACAGTCTGTTTTTATGTCTCTCGCTAGTTTACTCTCATATTGTATTTTCCCTTTCTTTATCAATTTCTTGGTCCTCCTTTGCTGAATTCTAAAATCCTCCCAAACTTCAGGCTTACTGCTCTTTTCGGCACCATTATAAGCCTCTTCCTTTGATCTAATACTATCTTTAACTTCTCGTTAGCCACGGTTGGACCACTTTTCCTGTGGGGTTTTTGTGCCTTAAAAGGACCGCATATTTGTTGTAAATGATGTATTAATTCTTTAAATGCTACCCACTGCTTGTCTACCGTCATACCTTTTAAATGTAGTTTCCCAATCTACCATAGCCAACTCGCCCCACATACCTACGTAGTTAGTTTTGATTTAAGACCTCAGTTTTGGATTTAACCAAATCACTTTCGAACTTAATATAAAATTCTATCATATTATGGTCACTCTTCCCTAAGGGCCCCTTTACTACAAGGTTATTAATTAACCCTTTCTCATTGCACAATACTAGATCTAAAATAGCCTGTTCCCTGGTTGGTTCCTCAACATACTGATCTAGAAAACTGTCTTGTATACATTGCATGAATTTGTCCTCCACACTATTGCTGCAAATTTGGTTTGCCCAGTTGATATGCAAATTAAAGCACCCCCATGATTACTGTATTACCCTTGTTACATGCGCCTCTAATTTCCTGATTTATACTCTGCCCTACATTACAGTACTGTTTGGGGGCCTATAAACAACTCCCACCAATGTTTTCTGCCCCTTGCTGTTTCTTACCTCCACCCAAACTGATTCGACTTCTTGATTTTCAGAGTCAAAATCCTTTCTCTCTACTGTCTTTATCCCATCCTTCATTATCAGGGATACCCCTCCTCCTTTTCCATTTTGCCTCTCTGTTCTAAAAGTTAAGTATCCTGGAATATTAGTTCCCAAGTGTGGTCATTTTGCACCCACGTCTCCGTAATGGCCATTAGAACAAACCTATTCATTTCTACCTCCGTTATTAATTAATCTGTTTTGTTGAGAATGCTTCGCGCATTCAGATATAGTGCCTTCAGCTTTGACTTTTTTCCCCCTGATGTCACCCTAGTCATTGATGCTCTATTACCTTTGTTACTCTCTATTCCTTCCTGACGCAATCTGCTTATTTTTACCCAAAACTCTGCTCTGCTCTAGAGCTTTGACATTTCTCTTGCTGTTTTTAAATTTACTCTTTCCTGAATCCTCCCACCCCCCCCTTCATTAATTTAAAGCCCTGCCTACTGCCCGAGTTATTCGATTCGCCAGGACATTGGTTCCGGCAAAGTTTAAGTGGAGCCCGTCCCAACGGAACAGCTCCCTCTTTCCCCAGTACTGGTGCCAGTGCCCCATGAAGCAAAACCCCTGCCTCCCACACCACTCTTTGATCCACGCATTTAACCTATTAATCTGCTTATCCCTATGCCAATTGGCATGTGGCTCAGGTAACAATCCAGAGATTATTACATTTGAGGTTCTGCTTTTTAATTTGGACCCCAACTCCTCAAACTCTCTTGAGCAGAACCTCATTCCGAGTTCTGCTCATGTCGTTGGTTCCTACATGGACCACGACAACTGGATCCTCCCCTTCCCACTCCAAGTTCTTCTGCAGCGCGAGATGTCTTTAACCCTGGCACCAGGCAGGCAACACAACCCTACCCTTTGGAAATCCCGGTCACGGCTGCAGAGAACAGTATCTATCCCTCTGACTATACTGTCCCCGACCACAACTACATTCCCTTTCACTCTTCCCCCCCCCCCCTTGACTGGCCTCTTGCACCATGGTGCCATGGTCAGCTTGCTCATCCATCCTGCAGGCTTTTCCCTCATCCACACAAATAGCAAGAACCTCATACCTGTTGGAGAAGAACAAATGCTGAGGCTCCTCCAGCACTTCTCCTAGGGTCCCCTTATCGGCCTGAGTTGCAGTAACAACCTCCTGTCCCTAACCACTAACCAGACCTGTACCACTACCTAACCCAAGGGGTGTGACTGCCTCCTGGATCAAAGTGCCCAGGTAACTCTCCCCCTCCCTGATGCCCTGCAATGTCTGCACCTCAGACTCCAGCTCAACAACTCTGATCTGAAGCTCCTTAAGATGCAGGCGCTTGCTGCAAACGTGGTTGTCTGGGATCACAATGCACTCCACAAAATCCCACATGCTGCAGTCGAGGCACACCTGCACTGCCATCCCTATATGACCTTATTCTATTTAATTAAATGTAATTAAATTTGCATTTAAGTAATTTAGTTTACAGTTTAGTTTCTTGACTACTTAATTGATCTAGATTAAGTTATGGGTAATGAAATTAAATATCTACCTGTAACACAAAGCACTACAAGTCGTGCAGGCAAAAAGCAGCAACCCTTTCCAAATTCCCAAATGAAACACTGTTTAATTCCGCTCTGTGCGGGAAAATGGAATTTCTTAAAATATATTTTTTTAATAACTTAAAATGTTGAGTGATCGGAATCTTCAAATCATCTTCATAATAAGAAAAAACACAAATCAGACTTACCTATACAGAAAAAAAATAACTTTCAAACATCACACTGCATCAGTTGCTAATAGTGGACTAACTGGTTAGGTAGCAATGAAATTATTTGAGAGCCACTGCACATTAATTTCTGAAACCAATTCTAAATAGCTACAGACAAAAAGCATGTAAATGAACCCATATCACTGCAGCCTGACTGAACCATTAACTTGTGCTAAAATGATCACAGGCTATTAGTAGAGTTAGTGATTTCACAGACTAACATGAAAGTCATTTATACCTAATTATTCACCACTGACGATTAACATTAAGAATGTGACACACAGTGGAGAGAGACAACATAGCTGTTATTGCAATGTTCTTGAAAAAACACAAAATAGAGAAACATTATCATTTATGCTGTATTTCTTTTAGGTTAAAAATAAAAATCAATTGAGATTGTACCATTGGCTTACCAGTCAGATACAGTCGACGGATTAAGTGCTGGGTTTTTATAAAGTATCTAAATAATTTCAACTTACTTTGCAGGGATCTACCTCACCTTTCAGGAAAGCATGCTTTTGGGTGCAGCTAACTGACAGTATTTCAGTACCACATAGAATGTAACAGTATCACAGTTAGATAACCAACCAAATAGTTTGTCAGGCACGCCATACAAATTCACAAATTGTACTGGTTCCATATTACAAATATTACAAATCAAGTGTCACTTTAAGTAATATTCTTTGTTTCTCTCCCTCTCAGTGTTGACTTGTTGGAGAATAAATCCATGGGAACTGACAGCCCTCTGGTACCTCACCCATTGCCCATTTTTCCAAGTGTGACCCAGAAGGCGAGGGAATCAGGCTATTTGATCACGGCAGGCATCAAGTTTGAGCCTGATCTTGTCCTCCCGATGGCCACACGTGGGAATTAGGAACACACGTCTGACTGATTTTTTTTCTTCCCACCTCAACGGCTTCAGACTACCTAGCTCAGCATGGACCAGGATTGAAAATGGACCTTCCTGCTCTCTACGGCTTAGTACCATATGGACGTTGCATTTACCCACTAAACCAGTTGAGTGCAACACCAAAAAAAAAAAAAAAAAAATTCATCATCAATTTTATTGATTAATTGGGCATCCATCAGTCTTGGAGATTTAGATTTAAAAATATATATATAAATGGCTATTACAGAGTTCAATAATATTCTTTCTTGGTTAGGCCACATTACGGACTACAGTATATGGCAGTTGCAGTTATAGAACAGATACAGCACAGAAGGAGGCCATTTGGCCCATTGTGCCTGTGCAGCCTCTTCAGTAGAACTATCCAACTAGTCCCACTCCCCTGCTCTTTCTCCATAGCCCTGTAATTTTTTTTGCTTCAGGTATTTATCCAATTTCCCTTTGAAAGTTACGACTGAATCTGCTTCCACTACCCTTTCAAGCCGTGCATTCCAAATCACAACTCACTGTGCAAAAAAAATTTCCTCTGGTTCTTTTGCCAATCACCTTAAATCTGTGTCCCCTGGTTACCGACCCCTCTGCCACTGGAAATAGTTTACACAGGATATATGGCACAGAAACAGGCCATTCGTTTATGCTTCACACGAGCTTCCTCCAGTCTTTCCTCATATAAATCTATTAGCATAACCCTCTATTCCCTTTTCTCTCATATGCTTATCTAGCCTCCCCTTGAAGTCATCTACACTATTCGCTTCAACCACTCCCTGTGGTAACGAGTTCCTCATTCTCACCGCTCTCTGGGTAAAGAAGTTTCTTCTGAATTCCCTATTGGGTTTCTTGGTGACTATCTTTTATTGATGGTCTCTAGTTATGCTCTTCCCCACAAGTGGAAACATTCTCTCTGTATCCAGTCTATCAAAAGTTTTCACAATTTTAAAGACCTCTATTAGGTCACCCCTCAGCCTTTTTTCAAAGAGAAAAGAGACCCAGCCTGTTTATCCTTTCCCGATATGTATACACTCGCATTTCTGGTATCATCCTTGTAAATCTTCTCTGCACCCTCTCCAGTGCCTCTATATCCTTTTTATAATATGGCGACCAGAACTGTATGCAGTTTCTCCTTATTTGCTCCATCAAAACTGTTCACGATTTTGAACACCTCTATCAAATCTCCTCTTAACCTTTCTTAGCTTTAAGGAGAACAACCCTAGCTTCTCCAGTCTCTCCACATAACTGAAGTTGCTCATCCCTGGTATCAGTAAATCTCTTCTGCACCCTCTCGAAGGCCTTCATAAAGTGTGGGGCCCAGAATTGAACAGTTTTAAGGTTTAGCATAACTTCCTTGCTTTTGTACTCTATGCTTCTATTAATAAAGTCAAGGATCGCTCATGCTTTTTTAAATGCCTTCTCAACTTGTCCTGCTACCTTCAACGATTTGTGTACATACACTCCCAGGTCTTTCTGTTCCTGCACCCCATTTAAAATTGTACCATTTAGTTTATATTGCCTCCCCTCATTCTTCCTACCAAAATATATCAGTTCACACTTCTCTGCATTAAAATTCATCTGCCATGGTCATTTCACCAATCTGTCTCTGTCCTCCTGAAGTTTGTGACTATCCTCCTCACTGCTTACTAAATTTCTGAGTTTCATGTCATCTGCAAACTTTGAAATTATGCCCTGTATACCCAAGTCCAGGTCATTAATATACATGAAAAAGAGCAGTGGTCCTAATACCAACCCCTGGGGAACACCACTGTATACTTCCCTCCAGTCTGACAAATAACCGTACACCACTACTTTCTGCTTTCTGTCCCTTAGCCAATTTTGTATCCACACTACCACTGCCCCATTAATCCTATGGGCTTTAGTTTTGCTAACAAGTCTATTATGTGGTACTTTGTCAAACACCTTTTGAAAGTCCATCATCAACTATCGGAGAGCAGTTTCATGGAGTAGGCTGCATATGAGAAGCAGTAGAGAAGGATGGTGCGACTGTCCGTGTCAAAAGCCACAGAAAGGTTTAAGAAAACAAGATGCAATAATGCACCACGATTATAGTGACTAGGGCTGTTTTAGTCCTGTGGCTGAGACAAAAGCTGGACTGAAAAGATTCAAATGGAGTGGTGAGAGCTGGACAGAGTTGCATGGCAGCAACAAATTCCAGAATTGAGAGGTGAAAAGATGGTTAGAGATGGTCAGTAGTTGGAAAGGACAGAGGGGTTGAAGGAAGGTTTTTTTTTTTTTTTTTTTTTTTTTTTTTTTTTTTTTTAAGGACTGGGATGATTACAGAGTTTTGGAAGCAAGGTGAACAATGCTAGTAAGAATTGGGATGAGTGGTCAGAAGCTGAGTCAGGAGGTACAGTGGAGCAGGAGGTTGATCTAATGGAAGAGATGAATCTGGTGAAAGTTGGGGTGGACATCAGCAGATTATCCCACAATGCTAAAAGCAAAAACCGAGAGTGTTTATGGGCTGCATTAGACTGTTCGCCTGCTGGGATGAGATCAAAGAGGCATCGGGTATGATCTTGTGGTGGATGGCAATGCTCGTCATGGTCTCAATAGCTTTAAGTTCAAAATGTGCAGTAAAGTGCCGATTTGGCTACAGCTGCATTAGTATTCTGTTATGTTAGTGCCAGTAGAATTTCTGGCGGCTGTGTAACACAAGATACATTTACTGCAGAATTTTGAAGAAGCCCTTTTTTTATTTTGTAGCAGGTAGAGGTCAAAGCAGTTATCCTCCTTGACCACCCCAATTTCACGAATTGTTGGGACACCCCAGGTTTTGCTCCTCTTCTATTGACTGTTTTCAAGGAGGATAGCACAGAGTAGGAAGAGGAAACGTGCCCGCAGGATAAACTGTATTCTGGAGGAACAGTCAAAATGGAAGCAACTGGCACTGTAGTTTGGAGGAGATTGGCAGAGTCTTGGAGGTAATGACAGATCTGGATCTGTTGTGTTGAAGTGAAATTGGTTGACAAGCCGCTGCTAGGATACGATTCATTCTTGTGGAGTAGCTTGCCTATTTCAGTAATGCCTTGAAGCTACTTGCAATGAGTGTCTCTGGGAAGTCACTATTGAATCATAACAGGAAGAGTTAAAAGCCCAAGGCACTTTGAATGCAATGTACTCTACATTCTACTTAAGTATTCTGAAAATCACTGATCAATAAGCATACCTGGCAACTCCAATGCTCTCCTGGCCAGCCGCCCGTCTTCCGCCCTCCGTAAACTTGAGCTGATCCAAAACTCTACTGCCCGTATCCTAACTCGCACCAGCTCCCATTCGCCCATCACCCCTGTGCTCGCTGACCTACACTGGCTCCCGGTCCAGCAAAACCTCAAATTTAAAATCCTCATCTTTTTTTCAAATCACTCCATGGCGTTGCCCCTCCCTATCTCTATAACTTCCTCCAGTCCTACAACCCTCTGAACTCTGCATTCCTCCAATTTTGGCCTCTTGTGCATCCTCGATTTCCTTTGGCCCAACATTGTGGGCCGCACACCTTCTGCTGTCTAAGCCCCAAAGCTCTGGAGTTTCCTCCCTAAACCTCTCCGTCTCTCTATCCCCCTTTCAGACACTCCTTAAAAAACTTACCTCTTTGACCAAGCTTTTGGTTACCTGTCTTAATATTTCCTATGTGGCTCAGTGTTAAATTTTGTCTGGTCATGCTCCCAAGTGTCTTGGAATGTATTACTACGTTAACGGTGCTATACAAATGCAAGTTGTTGTTACTGTTGATTAATAATAAAAATTGCAGCAGCTTGGACAAAAATATTCCAGGTTGATGGTAAAAGGTTAAATGAATCATTCAAAAAAACTTTTGAAATGTCACAATGAGGAACTGCACAGATGTAAAATTAAATGGTCCATTAAAAAAATATATGATGGGTTATGAATTGTAAATATACCTGCAAACGGCTTCAATAGTGGAATGTGGATTTTTGCAGGTGCTATAGGTCCACTTTTCTGCCCATGAATAATCACAAAAACCTATTTGAGCTTACTAGCAACAGTCTTATATGTATTATTATTATTTTACATTGAAAATAGAAAAATATCTTGAAACCAATCATTGGTGACAGAACAATTATGGAAACTTAAGAAGGAGATCAATGAGCACTATGATAGGTCAATGATTAAATACACTGCTTGGTATGGTATTGAGAAACAGAGATCAGAACGGCCCCAGGTCTGATCCCTGATCTATGCTCAGTTACCTAATATTAGCCAGGATGACAGGGGGCACATTACAATTGGTTCAGTTACCTTGGGCTAAGGAATAGGAAAAAAAAATTCTGCCAAGATCACAATGTTAAGATGGCTGAAGAGAGATGCACAGTGGTGAGGGTATCAGTTAAACATGAATTCTGTCATAGGGAGAAAATTGAATACTGTGGATTCTGGTCAAGATCTGGAAACTGTCAACATGTTCAGGCCCTTGGGCATTTTATTGGGTACTGGCTTCTATTGTGCAATGACAGTACTGTACTGGGTTCCTGCCACTTCTGTATTAATATATTAAAGCAACATTGCTGGAAGCAGCACGATACAGCAGATGACAGAATTAATCATATTATTATGGATGTGAATACATTTTATCAATGCCAATCTGTTCCTGACTCAGGGACAATATGACTATCATGATTATGTGCAACTATTTGAGTGGTTCTGAACATCCTCCAAAATCAGAGATACTATTGTTGTACATATAACAAAAAAAGGTAAGTGGAAGGGAAACTTGCTACTTAGTGAACTGGAATTGAATTAGTTAGATAAGAACACAAGAACATGAGAGATAGGAGCAGGAGTAGGCCATTCGGCCCCTCGAGCGTACTCCGCCATTCAATAAGATCATGGCTCATCTTCGACCTCAACTCCACCTTCCTGCCCAATCCCCATATCTCTTGATTCCCTTAATATCCAAAAATCTATCGACCTCTGTCTTGAATTTACTCAACGACTGAGCCTCCACAGCCCTCTGGGGTAGAGAATTCCAAAGATTCAATCACCCTCTGAGTGAAGACATTTCTCCTCAACTCAGTCCTAAATGGCCAGCACCTTATTCTGAGACTGTGACCCCTGGTTCTAGACTCCCCAGCCAGGGGAAACATTCTCCCTGCATCTACCCTGTCAAGCCCTGTAAGAATTTTGTATGTTTCAATGAGATCACCTCTCATTCTTCTAAACTCTAGAGAATATAGGCCGAGTCTACTCAATCTCTCCTCATAGGACAATCCCCCCCAACCCAGGGATCAGTCTGGTGAACCTTCGTTGCACTCCCTCTAAGGCAAGTATATCCTTCCTTAGGTAAGGAGACCAAAACTGTACACAATACTCCAGGTGTGGTCTCACCAGGGCCCTATATAATTGCAGTAAGACGTCTTTACTCTTATACTCAAATCCTCTTGTAATAAAGGCCAGCATACCATTTGCTTTCCTAATTGCTTGCTGTACCTGCGTGTTAACTTTCAGTGATTCGTGTACAAGGACACCCAGGTCCCTCTGAACACCAACATTTCCCAATCTCTCACCATTTAAAAAATACTCTGCTTTTCTATTTTTCCTACCAAAGCGGATAACTTCACATTTCTCCAAATTATATCCCATTTCCCATGTTGTTGCCCACTCACTTAGCCTGCCTATATCCCCTTGAAGCCTCTTTGCATCCTCCTCACAACTTACATTCCCACCCAGCTTTGTATCATCAGCAAACTTGGATATATTACATTTGGTCCCCTCATCCAAATCATTGATAGATTGTGAATAGCTGAGGCCCAAGCACTGATCCTTGTGGTACCCCACTAGTTACAGCCTACCAACCCGAAAATGACCCGTTCATTCCTACTCTCTTTTCTGTCCATCAACCAATCCTCAATCCATGCTAGAATATTACCCCCAATTCCATGAGCCCTAATTTTGTTTAATAACCTCGTGTGGCACCTTATTGAATGCCTTCTGAAAATCCAAATACACCACATCCACTGGTTTCCTCTTATCTATTCTGCTAGTTACAACCTCAAAAAACTAACAGATTTGTCAAACACGATTTCCCTTTCGCAAATCCGTGTTGACTCTGCCCAATCCTATAACTATTTTCTAAGTGCCCTGTTACCACGTCCTTAATAATAGATTCTAGCATTTTCCCGACTACTGAGGTCAGGCTAACTGGTCTGTAGTTCCCCGTTCTCTCTCCCTCCTTTCTTAAAAATAGTGGGGTTACATTCACCACCTTTCAATCCGCAGGAACCGTTCTAGAATCTATGGAATTTTGGAAAACAACAACCAATGCATCCACTATCTCTATAGCCACCTCTTTCAAAACCCTAGGATGTAGCCCATTAGTTCCAGGGGATTTATCGGCTTTCAGACCCATTAATTTCTCCAGTACTACTTTTTTTACTAATACTAATTTCTTTCAGTTTCTCATTCTCGCTAGACCCTTGGTTCTCCACTATTTCCGGGAGGTTTTTTGCGTCTTCTTCCGTGAAGACAGACACAAAGTATTTGTTTAATTTCTCGGCCATTTCCTTATTCCCCATTATAATTTCTCCTGTCTCAGCCTCTAAGGGGCCCACATTTACTTTCGCTAATCTTTTCCTTTTTACATACCTATAGAAGCTTTTACAGTCTGTTTTTATGTCTCTCGCTAGCTTACTCTCATATTCTATTTTCCCTTTAGCAATCAATTTCTAGGTCCTCCTTTGCTGAATTCTAAAATTCTCCCAATCCTCAGGCTTACTGCTCTTTTTGGCAACATTATAAGCCTCTTCCTTTGATCTAATACTACCTTTAACTTCTCTTGTTAGCCACGGTTAAACTGTTTTTCCTCTGGGGGTTTTTGTGCCTTAAAAGGAATGTATATTTGTTGTAAATTATGTATTAATTCTTTAAATGCTAGCCATTGCTCGTCTACCATCATACCTTTTAATGTAATGTAGTTTCCCAATCTACCTTGGCCACCTCGCCCCTCGTAGCTTGCTTTGTTTAGATTTAAGACCCTAGCTTTAGATTTAACTAAATCACTTTCGAACTTAACATAAAATTCTTTCATATTATGGTCACTCATCCCTAAAGGCCCCTTTACTACAAGGTTATTCATTAACCCTTTCTCATTGCACAATACGAGATCTAAAATAGCCTGTTCCCTAGTTGGTTCTTCAACATACTGATCTAGAAAACTACCTTGCATACATTCCATAAATTCATCCTCCACACTTTTACTGCAAATTTGGTTTGCCCAGTCTATATGTAGATTAAAGTCCCCCATGATTACTGTATTACCCTTGTTACATGCCTCTAATTTCCTGATTTATACTCTGCCCTACATCACAACTACTGTTTGGGGGCCTATAAACAACTCCCACCAGTGTTTTCTCCCGCTTGCTGTTTCTTAGCTCCACCCAAACTGATTCTACTTCTTGATTTTCGGAGCTAAGATCCTTTCTCTCTACTGTCTTTATCCCATCCTTTATTATCAGGGCTACCCCACCTCCTTTTCCATTTTGCCTATCTTTTCTAAAAGTTAAGTATCCTGGAATATTTAGTTCCCAAGGTGTGGTCATTTTGCAACCACGTCTCCGTAATGGCCATTAGATCACACCTATTAATTTCTATCTGAGCTATTAATTCATCTATTTTGTTGCGAATGCTTCGCGCAGATATAGTGCCTTTAGCTTTGACTTTTTTCTATTTTTCCTTGATGTCACCTTAGTCACTGATGCTCTATTACCTTTGTTACTCTCTCTGTCCTTCCTGACCCACTCTGCTTATGTTTACCCAAAACTCTGCTCTGCTCTAGAGCCTTGACATTTCTCTTGCTGCTTTTAAATTTACTCTTTCCTGAATCCTCCCACCCCCACTTCATTAGTTTACTGCCCCAGTTATTCGATTCGCCAGGACACTGGTTCCAGCCTGGTTTAAGTGGAGCCCGTCCCAACAGAACAGCTCCTTCTTTCCCCAGTACTGGTGCCAGTGCCCCATGAAGCAAAACCCCTGCCTCCCACACCACTCCTTGAGCCACGCATTTAACCTTCTAACCTGCTTATCCCTATGCCAATTGGCGCGTGGCTCAGGTAACAATCCAGAGACTATTATCTTTGAGGTTCTGCGTTTTAATTTGGACCCCAACTCCTCAAACTCTCTCAGCAGAACCTCATTCCTAGTTCTTCCTATGTCGTTTGCTCCTACGTGGACCATGACAACTGGATCCTCCCCCTCCAAGTTCGTCTCCAGCCGCGAGGAGATGTCTGGCACCGGGCAGGCAACACGACCTTCGGAACTCTCGGTCGCGGCTGCAGAAAACAGTATCTATCCCTCTGACTATACTGTCCCCGACCACAACTACATTCCCCTTCACTCCCCCCATTTGAATGGCCTCCTGTACCGTGGTGCCATGGTCAGCTTGCTCATCCGTCCTGCAGGCTTTTCCCTCATCCACACAGGCAGCAAGAACCTCATACCTGTTGGACAAGGGCAAAGGCTGAGGCTGCTCCAGCACTGTACCTGGGTTCCAGTCACATCCTCCTGTCCCTGACCACTAACCAGACCTGTACTACTACCTAACCTAAGGGGTGTGACTGCCTCCTGGATCAAAGTGTCCAGGTAATTCTTCCCCTCCCTGATGCCCCGCAATGTCTGCACCTCAGACTCCAGCTCAACAACTCTGAGCTGAAGTTCCTCAAGATGCAGGCACTTACTGTAAACTTGGTCGTCCGATCACAATGCTCTCCACAAACTCCCACATGCTGCAGTTGTGGCACACCACCTGCACTGCCATCCCCATATGACTTTGTTCTATTTAATTAAATGTAATTAAATTTGTATTGAAGTAACTTCGTTTATAGTTTAGTTTCTTGACCACTTTCTTGATCTAGATTAAGTTATGGTTATGCTATTAAATATCTACCTGTAATACAAAGCACTACAAGTAGTGTAGGCAAAAAGCAGCAACTCCTTCCCCCTCCTCTCCGAATTCCCACTCTTTCCAACTTCCCAAATAAAACACTCTGTTTACGTGCACTCCGTTTAATGCTGCTCTGTGCAGACCGCTCCCGATACCATGCAATGAATCAGAATAGCACAGTACCATCTCAAAGACACTGCCACATGACTTACACTAGCATTACATGTTTTTCTATCACCAAGACTGCTTACTCCCATGACAAGGACTGCCTTCACATCCACCTCAAACCACTCCGCAATTGAAACTTTAATTCATGCTTTTGTCACTTCTAGACTTGATTTCTCCGTTGTCCTCCTCGCTGGACTCCCACCTTTACACCCTCCATAAATTCCAACTCATCTGCCGGTATCCTGTCCCACAGTAAGTCCTGCTTGCCAATCACCCCAGCTCTCACTGGCCCACACTGTCCCGCAAAGCATTACATTTAAAATCTCCATTCTCAATTCAGTGGCCTCACTCCAACCTCCGCAAACTCCTTCAGCCATACGTTGCCTCCCACATCCTTTCGTACATCCTTCTTCCATTCGTCTCACCATTGCGGCACAGCCTTTGCCCTTTTTGGCGCTACTCTCTTGAACTCCCTCTGAACCTCTCCGCTTCTCGCTTTCTCTACCTTTTAAAACCCACCTTTCGCGGTCACCCCACCTACACTCTCCCCCATGGCTCAGTATACATTTCGTTCAAGTAATTTTCTCCCCTTGCTGCAAAGCACATTGGAGCATTTTCTACTTTGAGTGTGATACACAAATGCACATTGTTGTTTTTATTGTTGCTATTCATGTAACATATGTTTATGCACAGATTACATATGTTCAATTCATGCTCTGCTCATACTATTATTTAACCTCTGTGCTTTCTTGCTACAACTCAAAGCTGGTTATCTTTACGGTGGTTCTTATGCAATTCCTTATACAAAGGGAGGGGTTGCTGTCCACACGTAACACTACTCCTCACAGATTAAATCTCAGGTTTGCCGATTGTGAAAATGTTACTCGTGCATCTTCGGCATTCTCATCTGTTCATGCAATTAGTGGATCTTACATCTTTCATTGTACAGGAAACTTTGGTTTATCCGGAGGTTAACTGTCCGGAATGCTCGAGCCACCGGCAAAAATCAGGAGCCGTTTAGTTAGGTTTTTTTTCCTCTTGTCGTTGCTTTTTTTTCCCCACCAGTCAGGCTCTGCAAGGTCTCGCTGAAGCTGTTGCTAAGCTACAGAGATGCTTGCAAGGTACGGCCGACTGTTCAGAAGCTGTTGCTAAGCAACAGGGTTTGTTGCCAGATACGGAGCTCAAAATCTCCGTATGTTTCAACATTAGCGCTGGTTTGTCCGGCAGTTTTGATGGGACGGCAACAGCTCGGTCCCGTCGGTGCCGGATAGCACAAAGTTTCCTGTACTGTCTAAATTGGACTACAATTGAAAATTTTGAAGTTCTATCATTTGAACACTGAGGCACCATTTACACTACAATGGCAGAATTTCTGCCACTCTGCTTCAGAATCAGGTCAGGACCAGGAACTCGATTTACACTTTAACAATGGCCCGTAATTTGCGGTCGGCGGCGAAACGAAGGCGCTCGCCGCTGACCTCGGAGAAAGCTGCCCACGAAGATCTCGCAATTTCTGTGACGAAAACTTTGGGTTTCTCGACGTGTAATTGATTGTAGCGCTGTCAATAGGGGATTCCTGCTTCGATGCAGCGGTGACATCGCCAAACTGTCTAAGCAGCCAATCACATGGAAGAATTCTCAGACAGCAAACCAAGAAATGAAAAGCAACTTTTATCCCCACTTTTTAAAAATGTCGGAGAGTGAAATAAAGATTTGGACATACACATAAGGTTAAGGTAGAAGCTGAAATCAGTGAACAAACATTAGTAATTTTTATCATAAAGGAGAAATTTGACATTCCACAAATATAAAAATTAGTTTTTCATGTATTAACAACGATATGAGCGCAGAAAAGCCCAAGTTTTCATCAGTTCCGCTGATTTCATGGATTGCTGGCTAGGGGGGCGGGCGTCCACAGCTCAGCCTGTGTTGAAGCAGTGAATGACTGACCGCAACTTTAGGATTTCCACATTTAGGTGCGCATGCGCTAAACTCTGAAGTTGTAGTCAGTTTCAGAGGGGTAATGACGCCGACCGCTGACAGTTCACCGTCATTGCCCACCGCAAACTCCGGGCCAGTGATTCACATGGATGCTACCACTGTAGAGCAAATGCACCAGGAAATCAGGTACTGATTGGAATTAAACAATTTAAATTAGAACAATCAGGATACCCACTGTAGCAGTGGTGTTGTGATATCATAGAGGGCTGAATCATTGAAAAGGGAAAGGATTGGGGAGGGTATAAACAACAGACATATCTAAATAAACAAAACATAGATACAGGAAACTCTTTGGTATCCGGCACCGACGGGACCGGGATGGTGCCAGTTGATTAAAAATTCCGGATGACGGAGAGGGTTATCTACCGAGGCTATTTTTAACAAACAAGGAGTCAGACTCCTGTTATTGAGGTGTTCGGACTTCCGACAGCGCCAAGAAGCCGAGTAGTGGCAGTTTGGAGAACTACCCCCACTGACTAACTCGACCACCGCGGGAGACTTGGACTCGGCAACATTTCCGGTTATTGAGGTGTCTTCGGAGTATGAATTTTGCCGGTTAATAGAGAATTCCGGATATTTAGGTGCCGTTTAAACGAGAGTTTCCTGTATATTTTAAGCTGTGATTGAATACCAATAATGGACATGTGGTTGTACAGTTGGTAGTAAGTAATGAAAGGCAGTTTGCAATCTCTTTTTAATATACCAAGTTCTTCTTCAGTTACTACTTAGTGTACAACCTCCCGTCCTTTATTTTTCAACTTCTAGAAAAAAAATCTAAGAAAAAAGTTTTACCTGAGGCAACTGTTGTACTATTTTGGTGGCTTTCACTCCTCGACACATACAAATCCTCCTCCCCTTCAGTGGAAGAGCTGGAGGAGGATTCGCTACTAAGGTCATTATCACCTGAACTGCTAGAACTTTGTAGCAAGGCATACTTCCTGCGGGCAAACACTTCCCTTTTCTTCCTCTGCAATAAAATCCGTTCCTTCTGCTTTTGAGTCCGCTGAGAAGGATTAGGTTTTGTAAATTTCTTTCTCTGTTGAGGCCTTCGTAGACTGCTGTTCGGGAGACAAGGTCGCTTGATTAAGATCCCTGATATCGATTCCTGCTCAGACCTAGGCCACTTGTGCATTTTTGAATGAATTGTTCTACTTGTGCCACTCAATACTGCCTGGGAATGTCTGTCTGGAATCTCCTCTTCTTCTGAAGTCACTGTATCAGAGTCACCAAAATGTAGACTCGAAGAAGGCGATGAAACACAGTCACTAAAAGAAGAATCATCTGCATGGTCTTGCGGCTGTATGCGGGGCCTCAGACCAACATTACCCTGGCGATCTTTGAAATCAGAGTTTTGAGTTTCTGAGGGACCAGCCTGCTGGCTCTTACGCTTTTTTCTGACAACAATCATTTTCTCCTGTTCTAGTCTGTTTCCATTCATGTCCTTTATCCGCTTTCCAGAATCACAAATATGAGAGTAGTCATTTCCAACCTTACTTGCAATCATTTCAACGTCTGTACTAAAACTTTTTGTTGCCAGGATTGGCTCAGGGTTCATCAATGCCCCCTTTGAACTCTCCTGTCTTTTGGGTGCATCAGGTGTTATCTCAGTCTTCATATCCAGGTTGAATGTCTGGTTTAGAAAAGTTACATCCAGAAGTCCGTTAAGGGACTGGGTGGTCTTTAACTTGTACTAAGTCTGAAAAAAAAGGACATAAGAAAAAATAAGGTTAGTCATAGCCTTATAAGACAGATAAATACTCTACTATATATATTGCCATACATGTCTGATCTGAATAGTGGCCTCCATATTACAGAACGGATATAGAGGAACTGGAGAAGGTGCAAAAAAGATTTACAAGGATACCACCAGAACTGAGAGGTTATAACTATCAGGAACGACTGAACAGGGGTCTATTCTCCAGAGAAGATGTTTCCGCTTGTGTGAAGTCCAAAACTAGGGGTCATAAATATAAAAGAGTTACTAATAAATCCAAGAAGGAATTCAGGAGAAACTTCTTTACCCAGAGAATGGTTAGAACCTGGAACTTGCTACCACATGTAGTAGTTGAGGTGAATAGCATAGATGCATTTAAGGGGAAGGTAGGTAAGTACATGAGGGAGAAAGGAATAGAAGGATCTGCTGATAGGGTTAGATGAAGTAGGATGGGGGGAGGTTCCTGCGGAACAAACACCGGCATAGATCAGTTAGGGCGAATGGCCTGTTTCTGTGCTGTAAAGACTACGTAATCTAGCGATACGAGTGCTAGAAAATTTTAAATTAACAATCATCAAGCCTAAATATAAACAAAGCAGGAACAGAGCGCAGGAAAGAATAAAGTAAGGGAGGACATTCATGGCAAGGGAATAAATAGAGTTATAGAACAGAAATCTAAAAAGTTGGTTAAACAAAGAGAGATGAAATCCTATTAAAAATGAGTTAAACTGTCTGTACAGCAACGCACACAAGTGTCCGTAATAAAACAGGGGAGCTGGAGGCAATCATACGCTGCGAGGAACCAGACATAGTAGGGATTACCGAGACGTGGCTACAGAAAAATCAGGACTGGGAATTAAACATTGCAGGGTATAACATATTTAGAGAAGATAGGGAGGGGGAAAGGGGAGGTGGAGTAGCTGTACTTATTAGGGATAACATAATGGCAATACAAAAAAGGGATGCAGATATCAGCAAGACAACAATAGAATCCATATGTTTAGAGATAAAAGATAATAAAGGATCAATCACACTAATAGGCGTAGTCTATAGACCACCTAATATTGGAAGGGAAGTGGAGGAAGAAATATGCAGACAAATTAGGGAAATCAGTAAAAAAAAAAATAGAATAATCATCATGGGGGATTTCAACTACCCCAATATTAATTGGACAGAAGAGAGGTAAAGGGGATAAGGGGATGGAGTCCCTACAATGTGTTCAGGACTCCTTTCTAACTCAATATGTAAAAAGCCCAACAAGGGAGGATTCAATATTGGATCTAGTAATGGGGAATGAACCAGAGCAGATAAAAGAAGTAAAAGGTAGGGGAACATATAGGCAATAGTGACCATAATATAATACGCTTTAAGATGATATTTCAGAAGGACATAAGTATGATGAAAACCAGGTTAATAGATTGGAGAAAAGCTGATTTTGAGGGGCTGAGAATAGAACTTGGGAAACAAAAATGGGCAATAATATTGGCAAACAACGATGTAGAACAGCAATGGGAAACATTTAAAACAGTGTTCAACAGAGTGCAGGAACAATATATTTTGCAAAAAGGCAAGAACAAACTAAAAAATAATAAGATTCCATGGATGAATAAAGCCATAAGGGAACAATTGAAGGTAAGGAAAGAGGCTTACATTAAGTACACAGACAGCAGGGGGGTGCATGATAAGAGAGAAGGCAAAAAGATTAGGAGAGAAGTCAAAAAAACAATTAGGGAGGCAAAGAGGAACTATGAAATTAAATTATCAAGGAACATAAAACAAAAATAGTAAAATATTTTATTGGCTCATCAATAAAAAAAAGGTTGGGATGGGAATAGGGCCATTAAGGGATAGTCAAGACAATACCACAGGCAACGATAGAGGGATGGCAGAAATATTAAATAATTATTTTGCTTCAGGATTTACCAGGAAGATAGAACAGGTGGACATGCCACTGGATGATGAGATTAGTAATGAGATAAGTGCATTTAAAATTTAAAAAAGAGGGGATATATTAAATAATCAAACTCAAGAGAGGATAAAGCCCCGGGTCCGGACGGGTTGCATTCACGCATTTTAAAAGAATCGAGGGAAGAGATAGCAGAGGCATTACTACGCATATTCAATCATTCGTTAGAAAAAGGTATAGTGCCAGAGGACCGGTGGATAGCTAACCTAATATCGAAATTTAAGAAGGGGGATAGAACATGTCCAGGGAATTATAGACCAGTCAGCTTAACATCGGTGGTAGGAAAAATAATGGAATCCCTATTAAAAAAGGAGAAAATTCAATATCTAGAAACCAAAACTATAATAATGATGAATAGTCAACATGGATTTCAAAAGGGAAAGTCTTGCTTGACCAACCATATTGAATTTTTTGAAGAGGTAACAGAGAGTGTAGACAATGGTAATACAGTAGATGTAATTTATCTGGATTTTCAAAAGGCCTTCGATAAGGTACCCCATAATAGACTGATGAACAAGGTCAGAGAATGCGGAGTCAGGGGACAAGTAGCAGAATGGATTGCTGGCCGGCTTCAGGCCAGAAAGCAGAGAGTAGGAGTAAAGGGTAGCTATTCACAGTGGCAGAAGGTGGGTAGTGGTGCTCCACAAGGATCAGTGCTGGGACCACTGTTGTTCACAATTTACATTAACGATTTAAACTTAGGAATCAAAAACACAATTTCTAAATTTGAGGATGATGCCAAATTTTTTTTTGGGGGGGGGGGGCGGGGGAATAGTCAATACTGAGGAGGACTGCAACAGGTCACAGGAGGACATTAATAAACTTGCAGAATGGGCATATAATTGGCAAATTAAGTTCAACGCAGATAAATGTGAGGTATATTTTGGTAGGAAGAATAGGGAGGTCACTTTTCACTTGGAGGGTGCGAGTCTGGGTGGGGTAGGGGAACAAAGGGATCTAGAAGTACAAATGCACAAATCACTAAAAGTTGCGACACAGGTTAGCAAGGCCATAAAAAAAGCAAACCAAGCACTAGGGTTTATTTCTAGAGGGATAGAATTGAAAAGTAGGGAAGTTGTGCTAAACCTGTATCAAACCTTGGTTCAACCACACTCGGAGTACTGCGAACAGTTCTGGTCGCCATATTATAAAAAGGATATAGAGGCACTGGAGAGGGTGTAGAGAAGTTTTACAAGGATGATACCAGAAATGCGCGGGTATACATATCCGGAAAGGATGAACAGGCTGGGTCTCTTTTCTCTTGAAAAAAGGCTGAGGGGTGACCTAATAGAGGTCTTTAAAATTATGAAAATTTTTGATAAGAGTCGATACAGAGAGAATGTTTCCACTTGTGGGGAAGAGCGTAAGAGGCCATCAATATAATAGTCACCAAGAAATCCAATAGGGAATTCAGAAGAAACTTCTTTACCTAAAGAGTGGTGAGAATGTGGAACTCACTACCACAGGGAATAGTTGAAGCAAATAGTATCGATGCATTTAAGGGGAGGCTAGACAAGCATATGAGGGAGAAGGGAATCGAGGGTTATGCTGATAGATTTAGATGAAGAAAGACTGGAGGAGGCTCGTGTGGAGCATAAACGCCGGCATGGACTGGTTGGGCCAAATGGCCCGTTTCTGTGCCGTATATCCGATGTAATCAACCAGATGGTTTAAAAGTAACATTGCGTTTGAATCAGAAGGTTGTGGTTCAAGCCCCACTCCAGGACTGAAGTACACAATCCAGGTTGACGCCTCAGAGCAGTACTGAGGCAGCATTCCATTGCTGGAGCTGCTGTCTTTCGGATAAGTTGGACATAAAAGATCATGTGGCACTATTTGAAGAAGAGTGATGGGAGTTCTTCTGGTGTCCGGGCCAACATTTATTCCTCAACCAACAGCGCCAAACAGATTATCTGGTTATTTAGCTCATTGCTGATTTGGGGACTTTGCTGTGCACAATTCAGCTGCTGTGTTTGCTTACAAAACAAACAAGTAACTACACAAGTATGTCATTGGCCTTCTCTTACGATCTCTAATTTGATGGGGCTTTGCTCACACCAGAGATCCATTATTGCTTGTCCCACCGTTCCCAAATTCCCTATCTGTTTATAATCTATATTTTGTTTTTTTCTTTGGATTCATTATATCTAGTTAACATTCCAAAAACAACAAATTTTAACAACTGAAAGTTTCAAAAGCTAGAAATAATCCTACTCAGGATAAAAGGTCGGCCATTCAGGACTGAGATGAGAAGAAATGTCTTCACTCAGAGGGTGGTGAATCTTTGGAATTCTCTACCCCAGAGGGCTGTGGAGGCTCAATCATTGGGTATATTCAAGACAGAAGTCGATAGATTTCTGACTAGTAAGGGCATCAAGGGATATGACGATAGGGCCGGTGAGTGGAGTTGAGGCAGAAGATCAGCCATGATCTCATTGAATGGTGGAGCAGGCTCGAAGGGCCGAATGGCCTACTCCTCCTCCTCATTCTTATATTTCTTATGTTCTTATGTAAGTACAGTAAATAAACACTAATAGTACTGGCTTGGACTATTTTCACTGTCCCAACATCCCATTGCTTAACAACGATTCACCTCAATTGTTTTTCAAGCCTTCCAACTTCCTTCCCAGCTCTCACCCAAGTACTAATCACCCATGCCAATCTCTCTCATCTGTAACACTATTTCCTACCTCTATCTGGAGAGATCATAATTTCTCTCTTTTCTTAGTTCATCTCTGTTTTTTCAAAATTATCCACTTTCAGTGGATATCTGCTTCTCAGCCATTATTCTCAGCAGCCATAGGGAAACAGGGTATGCACAGCAGAGTGCAACGTGGTGCAAATGCTGCAGATATATAACCTAAATCTATGCCTCAACTGCCTTTGTGGCATCAAAATATCAAACTAATGACACACATCTAACCAAAAGGGTTTACTTTGAAAAATCATGAAATGTGACAATCTGCTGTATAAAATGAATGACTAGCAAAGTTTTACAAAGTATAAAAACTGACCACAGGCTAATAGACAGCGTGGTTCAAAATGATTCTCCCCCCACCCCACTATCAAACCGATTTGTAGACTAGTTATTGTACTATGTTTATATTCACTAGACTCATATCGTTTCAAATTAATCA
Organism: Somniosus microcephalus; assembly: GCF_052327205.1. Classification (NCBI taxonomy): domain Eukaryota; kingdom Metazoa; phylum Chordata; class Chondrichthyes; order Squaliformes; family Somniosidae; genus Somniosus; species Somniosus microcephalus. The sequence goes on from NC_141013.1 coordinate 23,601,932, forward strand.
TGTATTTGGAATAAGAACACTTACATTTCTAGAAGGGAAGGTGAAAACACATAAGGAATCATTTTATATCACAGTTTCAGATCAGAATCAGACATTTACTTCAAAATAATTACTAAAACTTGTCAATAAAGTGATTCATATTTTCCTATAGAATATCCATTTTCTTTTTGCCATATGATGTGTACAATAGTGTTATGCAGAAATTTGGATTTTGGTAAAATGTCATGGAATTGCCAGACGATGTCAGACTGAACTGCACACACAGTAATACAATTATAGCTTTGTTCTTTCAACTAAGGTTGTGTTGGAAGAGTGTTTTGAGCTCGACAACACAAGAGTGATGTACTGTCTCGTGGCAGTGATGGGAGCAATCAGACATGAAAAATTACAAATAATGGCAAAAAAATATATATTGGCATTGTAAAGCATGTTGGCTTAAGTGCATTTTTTTCCTATGGCGTAATGGTACCAATATTTTAAATAATTTATCCGATAACACAGCTATATTTTGGTAACCAACGGTGTTATAGGAAAATTGAGTTCTTTACTGGTAGGGACAAGCCCTGCAATCTGCTCATGCAGAGAAACATAGAAGATAGGAGCAGGAGTAGGCCATTCGGCCCCTCGAGCCTGCTCCGCCATTTAATGAGATCATGGCTGATCATCCAAATTCAGTACCCTGTCCCTGCCTTCTCCCCATATCCCTTTAGCCTTAAGAAATATATCCAACTCCTTCTTGAATATATTTAATAAGTTGGCCTCAACTGCCTTCTGTGGTAGAGAATTCCACAGGTTCTCCACTCACTGGGTGAAGAAATTCCTCCTCATCTCAGTCCTAAATGGCTTACCCCTTATCCTTAGACTGCGACGCCTGGTTCTGGACTCCCCGCCATCGGGAACATCCTTCCCGCATCTAGTCTGTCTAGTCCTGTTAGATTCTTGTTCTCCAAAACTTAAAAAAAAAATTTTTTTACTTGAATCATAAAAGCCTCAAATTCTGCTAAGTTAACAAAAGGACGTTCAGATAAGTACAGTAAATACCCATTATTTTGGAGTGAACATAAGGCACATTAAATTAAATAAGTGTCATCACTGAGCTTAGCGTATTGTTTTCTAATTTGCTACAGAAGGCTGTGGGTTCAAGTCCCACTCTAGGGCATTGAGCACAAAATCTAAACTGACACTTCAATGCAGTACTGAGGGAGTGCTGCACTGATGAAGGTGCTGCCTTTCAAATGAGATGTTAAAACTGAGGCCTCATCTGACGCCTCAAATGAATGTAAAAGATTCCATGGCGCTATTTTGAAGAGTAGCGGGGAGTTCGCCCCGGTGTCCTGGCCAATATTTATCCCTCAAGCAACGTCACTAAAACAGATTATCTGGCCATTATCACATTGCTGTTTGTGGGGCCTTGCTGTGTGCAAATTGGCTGCCGTGTTTCCTACGTTACAGCAGTGACTGCACTTCAAAAGTATTTAATTGACTGTAAAACACTTTTGGGACGTCCTGAAGTCGTGAAATTCGCTACATAAATTCAAGTCTTAGTTCACACCACCTGTACTTCATCCTGATGTTAATTAGCTCACAACAGTCTCTGCAAACATAACCCAAGTTTGAAAACTATAATCTAATTGTACTGCTGAGTACTTTCACAGTATCATATACCCAGCATTGCACTTTACTGAAATTCTAGTGACAACATTGAAAATTATGAAATTATGCCAATCTTTAGACTCATCTATCTCACACATTTTAGCATTGCAGTACTGCGTAATTTTGTACAAGTGCACATGTAGATTACTGTTTCTGCTAAGGTGACGTCAGTGCTAGGTGAAGACAGCATCCGCTGATCAATATTATGGCCGTGATCAGGAAGTGGATAAATTAGGACTGGGGGTTTTCGGGACTTCGGAATGTGTTTCTGATGTGCCGAGTCCGGAAACGCCCGAGCCCAGGTTGCGATATTTCCAGACTTTGGACATCAGAAACATGTGCCGAGTCCGGAAACGCCTGGGCCCAGGTTGCACTATTTCCGGTTTTTGGTAAGCCTCCCTCAGGGTGTCCGGATTCCGGAACATTTTATGGATTCCAGACCCCTGCCACCAATCGTCCCAGAGTCTGGATTCCAGAACATTCCGGAACTCCGGATTTGGGACGCTCAACCTGTATTTCCATAACCAACTCAAAAACGGTAATTTATTCACTAGGTACTTTGCTACCAGAATGGACTGGCACTGGCACTTTTTCCACCCATCAAAATTAGAGGAGTGCACATACCAACTCATTTTGTCCATTTTTCACTCTTGCGCTGTCCATGTTTTCAATACAAATCTAAAGTATTTTTGCACAGAGACCATTTAGAGTCTACACTTCATTTTTTAATTCAATTACAAAAGTAACTACACATCAAAAGTACTTCAGAGGCCCGGAAGCGCTTTGGGACATCCTGAAGTCGTGAAAGACACTATATAAATATAAGTCTTTCTTTCTTTTTAATTGTGAATTTTGTGTGCTAAGTGAGAGATGAGTGTTGGGGAATCCAAGAACTTGCAGCAGCATCAAAAGAGAGTACAGATTACAAAGTATTCAAAAGAAAATGGAACTGCCATGGTTGCAGGCAACTTAGGAGCCAGTGTGCTGCACTACAGAGTGGAAATGCACAGATTCGCAATATCATTCTCCACACGACAGTTCCTGATCTCATCAATAACATTAGTGGGAGGCCCATGGAAGATTCCAAGACTTCAGCCCGCTTCTCCCCCCTCCCAAAAAAATACACCCATCTCAATTCTTGCACGTGCAGTTGTTTGAAAGTCATGACTTGCACCTTAATCTCGGTTTGCTGGCAAAGGCCCATAGAGGCCAATGAACAAGAAATTTTGTTCAGCCTACTGAAGGGCACAAAAGAAAGTCGCCTCTGTGGCAACAGAGACATTAATACGAGTGGAATTGCTGCCTCTGGTAGCAAAATTCCGACTGAGAATGAAGCACTTTGTAAAATGTGCAGCACGAGAGCTAGACATTTTTAGATGCGGAGAACAGGTAGCTGACCCACCTTCTCAGCTTAGGATAGATAGAGCAAAATGTGGAAAGACTCAAAACTTGTTCCCAACTTCTGAAAGTGGAAATAAAACTATTTTTTAAATTAACCACCTAGTGACAAAGATATTTGGGCTTTGTCATTATAGGTAATGACACTAGCAGCAAGCATAGCAACAACATGTGGGAATTAGAAAGAATCAGCCCCTGACCAAGGGTCTACACTTAAAAATGTCAACTGACCTTTTCCCCTTTCAGATGCTGATAGACCCACTGTATATTTCCAAAATTTTAGGTTGTCATCTTTTCCATATCAATGTCATCAAGAAATGTTAAAATTATGAAAGCCCAAGTACACTTTTTAGCACTTTACTGTAATAAAAGAGCTAAAGGATTAGTTGGGTTTGCTGACCAGCATCATTTGTTGATAGTTTACTTTTAAAAAAATTATTGAAGGCACACATAGGACTGGATTTACCTGGATATAATCCAAGTGTATCACAATCCTTTCTAAACCCAAACTTGAATATCTAAATACACACACACACACAAAAGGAAGTCTGGTTCTCCTGCTGAGAAGTGCAGACAGTCAGAAACAAATCATTTATGCACATCCAGAGCAAGTAAACTTATTTTTAAAAACAGTACATTTCCCTAATTATAAACCTCAACCTTAAGTGCACCTCCTGCAGTGTGATGCTTCCAGCTCAGAATTAGCCATTGTATCTGTGTCACACCTCAAGGAGACTGCCAAATTAATTTATATAGTAGAGAGAGATAGAAACTGGATTTAGATTGCATGCAGTGCTGTTCCCAATTTGAGGAGAATATTTTGTTCTTGCTAGATTTGAAGCCCGCTGATCAAGAGATAGAGAGATGCACTCTCTATTACTCAGCTCACAGCCAACCAATGGATACCCCTTCCAATTTAGCATCCCCCTCTCTCTGGGGAGATGCCTATTAGCTTACAGCCTGCTGTAGCTGAAATTGCGAAATCAGCAGTGGAGCTTGATCTTACCCAGTGCCACCATTGAGACTACGAATGAAGATTCCATATTTAAGCTTGCAAGAGACAACCCAAACTAATATTAGTAATAAAAACAGAAAACAGTGGAAATAAACAGCAGATCCATCAGCACCTGAAAAGAGAAAAGATAGGTTAATATTTTGGATGTAAATGCCCATCGTCAGAACTGGAAAATGGGAAGTCAGTCAGGTTCGTAATGGGACTGAACAAAACAAATGGGGGAGGAGGGAGAAAGAGTGGAAAAACTGGTTTTCTGGTTGTTGATTCCCATCACAGAGTAGCTAATGAATTGAATACCCAGCAAACCTGTTTTTTTTTTAAATGATGGATGATATACTATATATAAAGATGTACAGTAATGATAAGACATTCAAAAAAACAACATGAAAATAGCTAAGGTGGTGAAAAAGCATGGGAAGGATGCACAAAAAATACAAAAATATGGGGGGAGGGGAACAAAAATCACAGCAAAATCAATAGAAGCACTCAGCAAGCCCATCAGCACCCAAGGAGAGAAAAGACAGGCTTACACTCTGGTGCAGACATCACCTCCTCCTGCACCCCACCCACCCCCCTCACAAAATGAGCACCAGTTTTGATGAATAGTCGTTTAAAATTTTGTTTTTGCAGTGGGTTGGGGTAATGGCAGGTAGCTGTAGAAGTTGGGTGGAGGCCTGTGGGCTGCAAGACCCCATTCAGCAGTCAACCTGACTAGGGTTTGGGGTGACTTCAAATCAAATCAAATCAAATCAACTTTTATTGTCATTGTTAGTGCACAAGTGCAGTACAACGAAATGCAGGCTTGCGGCTCCCGAGAGTGTACATTTAGATTAAGACATTTAAACATTCAACATACATTTGGCTTGTAATACATTATCATATAAACATAATAAAGTGCATTGGCAGATGTGCTGGCTTTAGAGTTTATTTGTGGAGTTCAGTAGGATGACAGCCCTGGGAAAGAAGCTGTTCCTAAATCTGGTCGTACGGGTGCGAATGCATCTGTAGCCTACAGGAAAGAGGTCCATATTTCCTGTTTGTCAACATCTGATAGATGCATTACTTGGTCTGATTGGCAAATGTCCCACAAGTGCTTCCGCTATATTTGCTGTGGGTGGCATTGAGATGCACAGCAATCAAAGTATGTATGGAATTGCCAAGACCAATTACAGTTCTCAAACAGTTCCACCAACACTCAACTATCAGGATTAGATAGAATCCTTAATTTATGCAGCGAGGGGTATGTGCAGGGAAGGTTTCTGACCTGGCTGCCTCTTTCTGCTGCAGCCTGTGCTCACAAGGATCAGCCACAAATTGCCCCTTCCTAATCTCCTGAGCACGGACAGCCCAGACGATGCTCCCAAAAGCTATACAGGCTCTCTCACTTTGAAGGGTCTTCCTTTTTTTCTTTACAAGGGTGTCATTATATAGTGTATGGAGGGATTTTGCACTATGTGGGAGTCTTGCATTTGTGTGTATGGGGACTCACATTAGTGTGTAATTACATGCAGCCCATTCATTGTTTCTGGATTTGGTCCATAGCTCCAAAACAGTTGAACATTTATCTAGTATATCTCCAGTAAATTGGATGTCGCAGTGGGAGGGGGAAGAGAGACAGTCCAGCATTTCCAAATGGATGAACTATGAAGGGCCAAATGCTCCCTGCATTTATCTTGTAATCTTGAGGATTATATAGATATTAGTACAAGCAGAGATGATCAAATACTGTATAGAGTACAATGCTGCTGCACCCATATCGGAGAGGTCAACCTAAGGAAGGCTACCTGCATCAACAAATGATGCAAGGTTAAACAGATAATATTTTTGCACAATTTATTATGGGGAGGGGAGGGGCCTTAGGAAAATAGTTCATTATATAGTCTGTGGAGGGAACTGGTTTAAACTCAGAATAGTCTTTTTTTGTTCTATCCTTTATGTTCTGATGTGAAGTGTGGCTTGAAAATGCCACACAAAGCTTGCCTCGGCATCCTTGCTGTATTCATTAACACATGGAAAAACTCCCACAGGACTCTACTGTTAAAGACAAAATATGATTTCATTGCTACAAAATGCGGTGCAACACATCACATGCATTAGTAGCAGAGTTGAAACTATGGTGTAGCTGCATCTACAGAGCTTACTGCAGTGAAAATGATTCATATGAATGGAATATCTGAATACATCCTGTGCTTCAAAGTTTGAAGCATATGGTGCAAAGGGCATAAAGAAAAAGGGGAGGATTTTAATCCAAAACACAGTCAACATGCTGTGAGAAAGTACACCTCACATTCAAAGTGGCTACGCTTTGCAAAGGTTATGCTCTTAATGTGTTGAAGGGGTGGCATCTGGGGACTGGGTGGTGCCCTCGGTCAGGCAGATGCCTGCTCTCTACTGACTGTAGGTCCTATATGAAATGACGTTAGACAGTCTCAATTTAGTTTATAGTATAGATCTGTTGATCAAGACTGCACAATATTTTGCATTCACTCAGCAATACCACAGGGTAGGTTATTTGTTATAGATACGGATTGAAGAACTGGGGGAAATGTGTATAAAATATGTAGGCAAAGAGTTAGGTTATATGTTAGGAAGTGTTTCTTTCATAGAGAGTCATTGCCCTGTGAGATCGCCTGAGAATCCAAGCTGGCCACGATCTGAAAGATTTGCTCTTTACTTGCAGCATTGATTTTCCCTGCTTAAGCAGGATACTTAAGATACAATGGGAAAGTAGCACCTTATGAGTTACCCTCTGCATAGCAAATATGGCCGTATTACTTATATTAGAGCAGATATTGCTGACACACAACCACTCTCATCTAATTTGGAACTCTGTGATAGTGAGAGAGCAGGCCATTTCAGAATGGTGAACGTGTACAAGCCTCCTAGAGAACATAAGTAGTAAGAGCAGGAGTAGGCCATACGGCCATTCGAGCCTGCTCTGCCATTCAATAAGATCATGGCTGATCATCGACCTCACTCCACTTTCCCACCCGATCCCCATATCCCTCGATTCCCCTAGAGTCCAAAAATCTATCTATCTATCTCAGCCTTGAATATACTCAAAGACTCAGCATCCACAGCCCTCTGGGGCAGAGAATTCCACAACCCTCTGAGTGAAGAGATTCTTCCTCATCTCAGTCTTAAATGGCCTACACCTTATCCTGAGACTGTGCCCCCTAGTTCTAGACACTCCAGCCAGGGGAAACAACCACTCAGCATCTACCCTGTCAATCCCCTTCAGAATCTTGTATGTTTCAATGAGATCACCTCTCCTTCTAAACTCCAGAGAGTATAGGCCCATTCTACACAATCTCTCATCATAGGACAGCCCTCTCATCCCAGGAATCAATTTAGTGAACCTTCGTTGCACCACCTCCAAGGCAAGTATATCCTTCCTTAGATAAGCAGACCAAAACTGTGCACAGTACTCCAGGTGTGGTCTCACCAAGGCCCTGTACAGTTGTAGCAAGACTTCCTTACTCTTATACTCCAACCCCCTTGCAATAAAGGCCAACATGCCATTTGCCTTCCTTATTGCAGGGGGATGGCAGCGTAGTGGTAATGTCACTGGGCTAGTGATCCAGAGATGCAAGTTCAAATCCCACCACGGCAGCTGGGGAATTTAAATTCAGTTAATGAAATAAATCTGGAATAATTACTAGCATCAGTAATGGTGACCATGAAACCATCAGATTGTTGTAAAAACCCATCTGGTTCACCAATGTCCTTCAGGGAAGGAAATCTGCTGTCCTTACCTGGTCTGGCCTATATGTGACTCCAGACCCACAGCAATGTAGTTGACTCTTAATTGTCCTCTGAAATGGCCTAGCAAGCCACTCAGCTGTAGCAAAATCTGCCACATGCCTAGTGTACAAACTGTCATCGGCCCTACCACAATGGGTTGTCATGGCTGTGAAACTTCTGCTGAGAGGCAACCGGTTGCAATATTTACTTGGACAAAAAAAATCAGCTCACAAAGGCTCCAAAACAGCAGTCTACCTCAGGGTCAAGTTCTAGAACCGACACTTTTCAACTTCTTCATAAATGACTGTCCCCAACACCACTGACAGGGATTTTATTTACACAGGTGGCAGCTGTCTGGCAGTACAGTACCGTACCAGGATTTATCAGTCCCCTAAAAGTCCCGAATGCTGACATGAGAGAGACGGCCCACTCTTGCAAAAGATGGAAACTTATACCAAGTGCCAAAAAGACAATTTCCAGCTTTTTCCATCTAAACCAAAGGACAACAGCTCAACACTTTCCTGAATTACATATAGAATTTACAGCACAGATGTTTATGCTCCACACAAGCTTCCTCCCACCCTACTTTATCTTACCCTATCAGCAGATCCTTCTATTCCTTTCTCCCTCATGTACTTATCTAACTTCCCTTTAAATGCATCTATCCTATTCGCTTCAACCACTACATGTGGCAGCAAATTCCACATTCTAACCACTCTCTCAGTAAAGATGTTTCTCCTGAATTCCCTATTGGATTTATTAGTTACTATCTTATATTTATGACTTTCAAGGAACACCTTACCAAGACCACACTGAAAATAATGACAAGGAACAACTTGATCAGCAAAATAGCTGGTACAACCTGAAGTGCCAATGCAGAGACAATAAGGAACTCTGGGCATAGTATTGCTCCCTGATGAGGTTTAGCTCTTCTCACAAAGGACTAATAGACACTTAGCTGAATGAAACCACATGTATAATAACAGGTACTATGAGACCAACCAACCTGGCCTAGCTATCGGATCTGTCCAACATCGGCCCACCTGAATCAAACGAAAGGTCGCATTGCAGAATCTGCTCTATTGTGCAAGACATGCCACCTATATCCCTGTCTAAAGATGTAGTTAATACACTGAGCGTCTTAGCTCAAGGCACCCGTTTGGACAATGTTTCTAAGGAACTTAGATGTCACTAACAGATGCCGTACTCGGTGGGAAGAATAAGCTTCAAACATAACCAATGTCTGCTCAGTGACAGATTCAACAATCTTGCACCATGGTTTTAATCTTCCATGACATCCGTGGATAAAGCTCAATTGGTTCAGATATGCAACGATCGGATTTGGTGTAAATGACTAAGTGGGGACTTTGTGACTCCCCTCTTTGCTGCTGGGACCAGTTAGAAGATGCAGACCACATACTTGCAGACTGCACCCATTGGCAAGGACTACCCGGTTCTGTAGTGGACTTGCACTCAGCCCCAGCTGTGGATCACTGTTTGAAAGATGAAGAAAGTTAGCTTAGTATAAGCAATTTAAAAAAAAATGCTTTTGGCAGCTCTAGCATTTACTGCAAAGTTAAAATCTAAATGAAATAGCAGTGTATTAATGATGGGAGTATCAGGAAAAAGTTGTCACACCTCAACAGTAAATAAACCAAGATGAAGTGAGAAAGATAAATGATACTTGACACAATAAATGAGAAGGGAGCATTCAATGGAATGCAAGGCATCCCGTCAAGACACAATTTGTTTTTGAGCTCGTCACTGCAGAATGAACATGATTCGAGTCCAGAGCGGCTACCCAAACAAAACTGCTGTGGATTCCTTCATCCTTAAAGTACTGTGTAGTGAAATGGCACCACCATCTTCTATAAATTTAACTCAACTGGTGGTTCTAGATTAGTTTGAATGCTACTTTCTACTTGGTTCAACTTTTTAAAAAAAGCCAATTGAGTTTAAGCAGAATATTATTCCTGCTACCCTGGAAGAGCTGCAGCTTTAATGCAGGCAAGGCAGAGCAGATTGCAGCTGTGCATTCCTTCCGTTCTCAACCACCCGATTTAATTTGCTAGGCAACATGCAAGGACAAGGACTAAAACATTGGGGCTTCCCATTCAGAACCGTCGCTCCAGCTGATCTGTAGAGAGGTTCCAACCAGCTGCAGGAAGTGTATGCAAGAAAAACTGAAGAAAAACACATACTTCTTAACCCTGCAGGTTCCACTCTTTCTCCAAATTATCTTCTTGTGGATAAAGGGACAAGCTGTACATAAAACAGGAACACAGGGTTACAATCTGCTCAGCACACTCATTTATACTGTACAACTTCTTAGATCTGCCCTCTCAGGTGGACGCAAAACATCCCATGGCACTAATTCTAAGAAAAGCAGGGGAAGTTATCCCCAGTGTCCTGGGCAATATTTATCCCTCAATCAAAATCACAAAAACAGACCATCTGGTCATTGTCACGTTGCTGTTTGTGGGAGCTCGCTATGCACAAATTGGCAACTGCATTTCCCACAACAGTGACTACACTTAGCATTTCATTGGCTGTAAAGCGCTTTGGGACATCCCAAGGTCGTGAAATGCGCTATATAAATGCAAGTCTGTCTTTCTTATCCAATCAGGACTTCTTTGCCCCATGAACATTATGAGAGCCGACTAAAGAGTAAGCCTTAAAATAGGGTAAAAAGATGTTCTTATTGATGCTCAGACTCGGCCAAAAGGCAAGCCTTGGCAACTGGAAGGCCTCACCTCCTTCGAGTAAAACCAGTGTGTTTATACCAACAGAAAATGCTGGAAATACTCAGCAGGCCAGGCAGCATCCGTGGAGAGAGAAACAAGAGTTAACGTTTCAGGTCTGGGACCCGAAACGTTAACTCTGTTTCTCTCTCCACGGATGCTGCCTGGCCTGCTGAATATTTCCAGCATTTTCTGTTGTTATTTCAGATTTCCAGCATCCGCAGTATTTTGCTATTATATCAGTGTGTTTATACCTTTGAACGGTTCTGCCAACAGGAGGGAAGGAGCAAAAACTGTTCACAGAGAAAAAAAATTCAGTAAATGAAAAAAGGTCCCTCTCCCACTTCTCAATAAACTGAGAGATTTCACATAAGAGTAATTTAAACAATTTCATCAGAGTAACAAGTTGGAACACCACGTTGCAGCTAGTCAGAGTAGATGAAACTCATCGAAATGGCAGGATATTACACTTTCCAAAACAGACTAAAGTTGCTACAACGAACAGAAGCTGAATAACTTGATCCGTCTTACCAACCTTCCCGCCAGCAACAAAGTGCCCATTTTCAAATAGAAACAATGCATCGGTTTCACCAGTCAACCTTCAGCATTTCATGTGGTTTTTTTTGTTTTTGCCCAAGCACAATTAAATCAATTCATTAAAAATAAACTTATTTTCTAACATTTAAAATGAATAACCCAGAAGTTACAAATGGCAAGACTATGCGGTTACATCTTTTTTTTTTTTTTTTTTAAATAAAAAGAACTTCAATTGTCCATTTGGCTCAATCTTGGTACTTGTGCCTCAGTCAGAAGGCTGTGGGTTCAAGCCTCATTCCAAGACTGGAGCACGTGCCATTGTTGGAAGCACCAAATTTCTGCCGAGATGTAAAATCAACACCAGTTTTCTGCCTTCTCAGGTGGATATTAAAAAAAATCCAAAAAACAGCTGGGGGGTTCTCCCAGTGTCCTGGCTAATGACTAGCTATAAACCACATACATAAAAATTACAGATCTGAAAGATGGAAGAAGAATAAATACTCATAGCTACAAAAAGCAGAGTTGCAAAATGTTATCAAAGAACAGTGACAACAGTTAATGTTATTAATGTTTTCCTTGTGCTCTTTGCACGTTCCGTATTCTTCTGCTGTTCGAGTGTATGTCTTGGACAAGTCAATAAAACACTTAAAAAGAGTTCTGGTTAAATCCAGCAAGGACTGATGGAATGCAAATCTCCTCTGCCTGCAAGGGTCCTATATGATATTAAAAACAGAAAATGCTGGAAATACTCAGCAGGTCAGGCAATATCTGTAGAGAGAGAAAAACAGAGTTAACGATTCAGGTCGATGACCTTTCGTCAGAACTCATCGACTTGGAACGTTAACTCTGTTTCTCTCTCGACAGATGCTGCCTGACCCGCTGAGTATTTGCAGCATTTTCTGTTTTTATTTCAGATTTCCAGCATCTGCGGTATTTTGCTTTTGTCTTATACGATATTAATTTGGCTCTCTCAACCCAGCTGCTAGTGGGCATGGAAGTACAAAACAAATCTACTAATTTGGCATAAAAGGCAATCTTACTCAGAGGGGCCACCATGATTACTGTAGGAGATGGAAAAATGTTACACTGGCACAGCAGGGGTGCTCTTTTTAGGTTGGGTGAAGCAAACTGTTGACACAGAGCATGGGTTGTCAAACCGGGTCCATGAAGTAACTTCAGAGGATCCAAAAGTCACTGACTGACCATCTGTCTCAATTCAATTCAATTTTATTTGTCATATATGCAGCAAACGTATGTACTGCACAATGAAATGTTGATTTTTACGAGTCCTCCCAACATTGGAATAAATATGGCATAGCAATGATAAAAATACTAATAGAAATACAGTAATAATAAATAAAACAGTAATAAATAATAATAAATTATTTGTTCTTGAGTCTTATAGCCTGGGGGTAGAAGCTGTTTCGAAACCTGCTGGTACGAGACCGTATACTGTCATTGAAGCTAGATTTTAGCCTATTTGTAGTCAAGTTCTGACTTCTTTTTGCATTTATTGACTTACTAGCATATTATTTGTGTTGCTGTCGATGAATAAAAAACCTATTTCCTGTTTTGATAGCACTGTTCCAACGCACTCCTGGCTGGCCTCCCACATTCTACCCTACATCCGAAACTCAGCTGCCAGTGTCCTAACTCGCACGAAATCCCTTTCACCCATCACCCCTGTGCTCGCTGACCTACATTGGTTCCCGGTTAAGCAACACCTCGATTTCAAAATTTTCATCCTCTTTTTCAAATCCGTCCATGGCCTCGCCCCTCCCTGTCTCTGTAATCTCCTCCAGCCTACAACTCGGAGATATTTGCGCTTCTCTAATTCTGGCTGCTTAAGCATCCCTGATTTTAAATCGCTCAAGCATTGGTGGCCATGCCTTCAGCTGCTTAGGCTTGAAGCTCTGGAATTCCTTACCTAAATCTCTTTGCCTCTCTACCTCTCTCTCCTCCTTTAAGACGCTCCTTAAAACCTACTTCTCTGCCTTAATTTCTCATTATGTGGCTCATGTCAAATTTTGTTTTATAAACACTCCTGTGAAGCGCCTTGGGACGTTTTACTACGTTAAAGGCACTATACAAGTACAAGTTGTTGTTGTTTCCCTTTGAATGTCTAACTATATTCAGGACAATGAATCCCCATTGCTCAGTAAACATAGCAATATTTGCAGCAGGGTCCCCATACAGAAGTTTGAAAACTAGAGTCAGAGTAGAGGGCACTGTCACAAAAATGGAGCATTTGTATCTAGTTTTAACTTGATAATGGTTCATTTCATTCCTAAGGAATTAAAAACCTGCTGCATTCAGAATCTATGATCCAGCATAACTCAATAGGCAATGTTGTGAGAAATACTAGTCTGTTTGGTCTCCAACCAGATAGCTTGAGGGTGGAGCCAAGCTGTGCAATTCAAACAAACAATTGTGCCATTTGTCTAGTTATGTGTATGACCGGCATATATCTCTTTTTCCCTCCATTACCCTCGCCGAAGACCATTTCAGATATTAATCACTCTGTGTGTGAAGTACTTCCTAACATTAGTCCTAAACTTGCCTCGTCAGTTTGCAAAAGTTCCTTTGTCCTCAAATTGTGGTTGAAATTGAAAGAGTGCTCAGAATTAACCTTTTCTATTTCACTCAGTACCTTAGAAACCTCTATAATGTCCCACTCATTTACTCATTTCAAGGCTGACAATTATATGTTTTTCTAACCTTTCCTCATACTCTAACCCTTGGGATCAGCATCATGGGCCTTCTCTGCACCACATCCAGGGCTTAGATGTTTCTCTTATGCCTTGACCAGAACTAAATGCAGTATTCGAGACCAAAGCATTATACAGCTTCAGACATATTCATTTGTCAATATAGCTCGATATTCTGTTTGCTATGCAATAACTGTATAGGTTAAGCCGACTATCACTCCCAAATGTATTTTAGCCTCTCCCCTAATAATTAAGACCATTCATTCTGTCTCCAATGTGTAAGATCTTGCATGTGGCTACATTAAGTATCTACCATAAATCTGCCCAGTGGTAAATGTTGTCTAGGTCCTACTGCTCTTTGGCTGCTTCATCAGACTTGGTTGCCCTCCTCAAATTTGCCATCATTTATAAATGTCCATCTTACATATTATTGCTTTGTCTCTAAATTCCTGAACATGGCATTACCACTCTGCCATTATTTGCACTTGGCACGGAGAATGCCCTGGTCAAATTCACCAATGAGATCCTTAGCGACTACAACATGGCGCATTATCCCTCTTTGTCCTCTTGACCTCTTGGCAGCTTTTGACACAGTCAATGACTCCATCTTTCTGTGTGGTCCACAGCCGGTGGCACTACACTACCTTGGTTGGCCTCCTACCTGTCCCAACACAGCCAGCACATCTCCTGTAATAGCTTCTTCTTCTCATTATTAAACAAAGTTCCATCCTTGACCCCTATTTTTCTCCTCTACATGCTGCGCTTCAGTGACATCATTCACAGGTAGGGGGTCAATGTCCACATGTATCCAGACAACCCTGAGCTTCACATCTCTGCCACACTTCACCACCGCCGCTTTCGGAATGCTTAGCCACCATCAAGCCTGAATGAGCAGTAATTTCCTTCAACTCAACATCAGCAAAAACAAAGACATCCTGTTTGGCTCCTGCCAAAATCTCTGTCCCTCGGCCCCCAGTACCATCTCTTTTCTTGGTAACCCATTCAAGCCAAGCCCAATGGTGTCCTGTTTCACTCAGAGTTAATCTTCAAATCCTACATCCTAGCCACTATATATTTCCATCAGCCTCTGCCCCAACCTCACCACCACTACCACTGAAACTCAAGACATAGATGCTCCTTCCTTTTTCATGACAATCTACCAACGCTATTTTTTATAAAGAAATGTTGCAAAGCATCCTGGGATGCAGTTTCGTAATGTACCGTGCAAGAAAAATCACCATCTACCGGACCAAGCCTTCACGGTTCAACAGAAGTTTAATTAGCACAAATTGAACACAAAATTTACATAAAACAGAATACAAGTTATCGAACATGACATTCATTTTATAATGAAGGAGCTTTGTTTCTCAGCACTTGAGCAATCTCTTTCTCTTGTGGAATATCATATTCAATAACTTTGAGGGGTGTCCTCCAGAGCTTTAACAAGGGCCTTATCAAATGAATAGAATCAGTAGCTTTACATCGTAATAATTACTTCACATTTTATCAGTTCCTAAAATCTAGTTTCTTCTTTAACCTAACAATGCACTTCCTTGCCACCTAATTATTGCCGTTAATTTGATCATTTTCACTCATGTGGTACGCACTTCTGAAAAACAGTCTGAATTTCAAATGAAGGCTGTGGTTATAATACGCTAGCAGACGGAGACCGCTAAGTACAA
Organism: Somniosus microcephalus; assembly: GCF_052327205.1. Lineage (NCBI taxonomy): Eukaryota > Metazoa > Chordata > Chondrichthyes > Squaliformes > Somniosidae > Somniosus > Somniosus microcephalus. Next base: position 23,617,410 of record NC_141013.1, read on the forward strand.
AGTGCAGGTAGCAACATTCGAGTTGTTAAACAGACTGCGACTCACTGTCTACCATGAGAGCTCTATGCACACATGCAAGTGCAGACCTTTACTTCCCAGCTGTTGCATTTTTAATCTTTTCAGAGCACAAGCAGGAGCATCCATTGTTTCAAAACATGAAAAAGACACCAAGAATTCCATGAAGTACTCAAGAGATCCAACTCAGCTTTACCTGCAGTAGAGTTATACGCTGCACAATGTCAAGCCCAAGTGGTGGAAGATGGTCTCCGTGAGATCTTGGTGCCTCAATGTTTAGTAATCAGATCATATTCAACTCCGTAGTTATGCTGCCACTTTCAAAATCTAAGTGAAACCACTTCACCTCAAAACTCCACCCTAAGTGTAACAACTTAAATCTGTTTTTCCCCTGCTTAGGTCAAAGGGTTATTTACAACATGTTCTCTCCTAAAAAGGGCATTACAATGAAACAAAGCCAAATAAAACATTGAGCCAATACGTTTAAGCATTATTACATTTTTAAAGTCCGATTTCGCTGCACAAAATTTCGAAACAACTTTAAATCATCTGGCCAGGGGGCATCCAGTTAGTACTCTGAATATCACTGAACGTAAAAAAAACAAATCTATGTACAGAATAACTACACAGGACCGAGTATTACATAGTTGTCAATAGAAAAGGCGGCGGGGGGGGGTGGGGGGGGGGGCAGAGGGGAGAGAATGTGTGTGAGAGATAGAGAGAGAAAAGAAAAAGAGAGGGGGATAGGGGTGAAAAAAATTGCCTATGAGATTACATGTTTTTTCTTATATTCCTAATGTGAAAGGAAAAACATTTCTCACTGGATGCAATGAATCTGTTGAACAGGTATGAACTACACCTAATGAATAAAGATGCATTCATGTTACTCAATCCATACTGGTTCTTATCTGTAAAGACCGCTAGACTAATTGGTTGAATGTTCAGTGTCATCTTCAACCAGACAGTTAATTTACTTGGAAAATAGATTTAAGTCAGAGCTATCTATACGACAGGGTTGTCAAAATACATTACTCAAGTCAAAGTATCTTCAGTTATACAGACAACTTATTCAAACTTGAATGCCCATCATAAATTCAATATTATGCCCACATCTGAAGTGGCCACAGCTAAACAATCATATGGCACACACTGCACATGTGATGCAGCATTAAAGCTTCATATGTTGTTCATTTCTTTTTGTGTTCTACTGTATGCTTATTCTACAGATTTGCTGAACTGCATTGAAATTCTACGCGAAACTTGCAGTCCGATTCGGGAGAATATATAATGGAGAATAAGGAAATGGCAGACCAATTAAACTCATACTTTGGTTCTGTATTCACAAAGGAGGACACAAATAACCTCCCAGGAATATCGGCAAACATAGGGACTAATGAGAGGGAGGAGCTGACAGAAATTAGTATCTCTAGGGATATGGTGTTGGGTAAGTTGAGGGGACTGAAGGCCGACAAATCCCCGGGGCCTGATAAACTACATCCTAAGGTACTTAAGGAGGTGGCCCTGGAGATAGCAGATGCTCTAAGGATCATCTTCCGGAACTCCATTGACTCGGGAACAGTACCCGTGGATTGGAGGGTAGCTAATGTTACCCCAATATTTAAAAAGGGGGGTAGAGAGAAAGCAGGGAATTATAGACCAGTAAGCCTTACATCGGTTGTGGGCAAAATGCTAGAGTCCATTATTAAGGATAAAATAGCGGAGCACTTGACAAATGGGGAAAGGATCGGACAGAGTCAACATGGATTTACAAAGGGTAAATCGTGTTTGACTAATCTGCTGGAATTTTTTGAGGAAGTAACTGGTAAAATAGATGGGGGAGAGCCAGTGGATGTGGTGTACCTTGACTTCCAGAAAGCCTTCGATAAGGTTCCACACAAAAGATTATCATGCAAAATTAAGGCTCATGGGATTGGGGGCAAAGTATTAACGTGGATAGAGAACTGGCTGGCGGATAGAAAACAGAGAGTTGGAATAAACGGCTCGTTTTCGGAGTGGCAGGCAGTGACCAGCGGGGTGCCGCAAGGATCTGTCCTGGGACCCCAGCTGTTCACAATATATATAAATGATCTGGATCAGGGAATTGGATGCAATATTTACAAATTCGCTGACGACACTAAACTAGGAGGAGGGGTGGGCTCTGATGAGGATGTCAGGAGGCTACAGTGCGATTTGGACAGGTTGGGGGAATGGGCGGATACGTGGCAGATGCACTATAATGTGGATAAATGCGAGGTTATCCACTTTGGGGGTAAAAACAGGAGGGTAGATTATCTAAATGGCAATAGATTGGGAGATGGGGAAGTGCAGAGGGACCTGGGTGTTCTTGTGCACCAGTCACTGAAGGAGAGCATGCAGGTGCAACAGGCGATTAAGAAGGCAAATGGTATGTTGGCCTTCATATCAAGGGGGTTCGAGTATAGGAATAGGGATACCTTACTACAGCTGTACAAGGTGCTGGTGAGACCGCATCTGGAGTATTGTGTACAGTTTTGGTCGCCCCATCTGCGGAAGGATGTTCTTGCCATGGAAAGAGTGCAGCGGCGATTTACCAGGCTGATACCTGGAATGGCGGGAATGACCTACGAGGAGAGATTGAATAGTTTGGGCTTGTACTCACTGGAGTTTAGAAGATTGAGAGGGGATCTCATCGAAACATATAAAATTATGGCAGGCCTGGACAGGCTGAATTCAGAGAGAATGTTTCCAATGGCAGGGGAGCACAGAACCAGGGGCCACAGTCTAAAAATAGCGGGCAAATCATTTAAAACAGAGATGAGGAAGAATTTCTTCACTCAAAGAGTGGTGAGCCTGTGGAATTCCCTGCCACAGAGGGCTGTGAAGGCTAATTCAATAAATATTTTCAAGAGAGAATTGGATACATTTCTGAAGGCTAAGGGGATTAAGGGTTACGGAGAAAAGGCAGGGACGGGGTACTGAACTGGTAAGATCAGCCATGATCTCATTGAATGGCGGAGCAGGCTTGAAGGGCCGAATGGCCTACTCCTGTTCCTATCTCTATATTTCTATGAAACATAACTACAAAAAAAGAGAAATACACAACCACAATACAGGTTCACGTAGTCCTAAAAGTACTTTGCTCCAACCTAATCATAAGCTTATTATCTATGAATAGATAACAAGTCATCTATTTTACAGTTTTCAACCTTATTGCATTTCAAATGCCTGAAGATTGCAGGAGAAAGAATAAAACCAAGGGAGGCAAAGAGCTCCACTGTTGTAAGGTCCTGGGAAATTATGCATGACTGCTGATTTCAATGAGGATTTAGGATAGCATATTTGCAGCTGATCAGCTATAAAAAGGAGAAATGTTCAGAAGATCACTACAGTACCACCAGTAAAAGAGCACGTGAGAGAGGGCACACACACACGAGGGAGGGAGGGAGGGAGGGAGCACGAGAGAGAGGGGAAGGGGGGCGGGAGGGAGCACGAGAGGGGGGGGGCGAGAGCGAGGGCGAGAGCGAGAGAGAGAGGGCGAGAGCGAGAGAGGGCGAGAGAGAGAGAGGGCACGAGAGAGAGAGAGAGAGAGAGAGAGGTGTGATACAGATTGGCTGGGAGAGAGCATGTTTTCTTTTGTATCCGGTCTGGTGCTGTGCAGTAGGTCCTAGAATAGTGTCCCCAAATTTGGGAGCAATAAAATCTTGGACATACTTGGGCTTTATAAAAGGTTAGGCTCTGAAATATTTAAGCTCAGTAATGAATCATCTCCCCAAAGTCGTCTGGAACTTCCTTTTCAGTACTTGGTGACAGCTGAACCACCCACACTCTTGTTAAACAAGAAAAAATGTTTACTTATATTTTTGAAGTTGAAGGTGAAGAGGGTTCGAATTTGCTTTCTGTGACATGCATTTACTATTAAAGCCAGATTGTACAACTTTTAATGCATTTTGTGCAATGGAGGTGTTGAGCATTTACATTCAGTTGACTTTGCCATAAAATTTTGATAAATGTGTGCACATTTATTAACACATTTCAAGACAAACAATTCCTGTTGTATACCAGAAGTTCTAAAAAAGGGTTTCCTTTTACAAATCATCAGTTATTAATGGGTTCAGTCAGTAATAATGTGTAATGGTGCTATACGTTCATACTTTAACATAGGCGTGTCCAGGCTATTTGTAGTTGTGAGCCAATTAGTGCATATCATGGAGCCTGGCAGGCAACATTTAAAGTTGAAATCAATGATCACATTAACTTTTAAGTTGGTAACAGATCTTTCCGCTAATTTAGAATTTGCCCAACACTAAGAATCCAAACCCCCCCATACCCATGAAAATCCTAACAGGACGAACCAGTAGAAACATAAACTCAAATCAATAGATACTGCGTTGTCTGTGTTTCAAGGGCTGGATTGTTCGGGCTCATGGGCCACACACAGCCCATGGGCCATAGCTTGGACAACCTTGATTAGCAATTTTGCTAGGGCTTTTGGATTGTAAAATATTACATTAAATTTTCAGAAATTTTGAGACATGGGGATCTTGGCACGATAGTAGCCCTTCTGACATTTTTGCAACACTTTGCCCAAAATGGTGACCACATTGAGACTTGTATCTCATCTTCCTGTTTGAGAGACTATTACCCTCCCTTACATATTTGTAAAGAATTGAAAAACTGGTTTCTAAATGCTTTGTAAAATAGCAGAACTATGCATAGGATAGTAGAATAGCCATATAATAAAGTTAGCTGTAGTTACACCATGTAGGGCTACTAGGTCTCCTGATACATGAAACCTGCACAGATTCATGACTGTAAGGTAATTCCAGTTCACAGCAGTCTCCGCAATAAAAGGATGATTTACACTTAACGGATAGCCGAGGTAGCAGTGTATCTGGATTAACTATTCCATGCATAGTTGAACGCATGCCTTAATTATTCCTGTATGCCCTTTGATCAAAGAAACCAACCTAATATTGCATATTTCTCTGTAAACATGGTCACTAAACCTGACATTTTTACAAACACGAGCCATTATTATTAACCAAAAAGAGTACTGCACAAGTCTGATAAGTGTCACTCCTACTCTTCAAGCCTCAGGCCACTGCACAAGGATTATTATGAGACGGTAGAACATAAGCTTTCAGGCACATATGACTACACTGAAAAGGATCATCAGGACAGTGGTCATAATTTGATATGGCTACAAGGAATGAGCGGCTTTTGCCTTACAGTCGCATCAGTACGTAACAACTGCCTGGACAACCCTATGTTTTATTTGGAAAGAAACTACCTGTGCATAAAAGTGTTAGTCAAAATTAACTTTTAAGTTGCTAACAGATCTTTTTGCTAATTTAGAATTTGCCAAACACCAAGAATCCAAACCTCCGCATGCCCATGAAAATCCTAACAGGACAAACCAGTAGAAACATAAATGCAAATAAATAGATACTGTGTTGTCCGTGTTTCAAGGGCTGGATTGTTCGGGCTCATGGGCCATATTTTGGACAACCTTGATTAGCAATTTTGCTAGGGCTTTTGGATTGTAAAATATTACATTGAACTTTCACTGGAATTTGCTGTGGGGATGGACAACAGATGACCATTGTAGTCGGACGATGCTCCATACAAAAGTCTCACAGGTTCCAAGGTAAATATCCATTGCCAAAAAGGAAATAATGCAATATAATATTTTAATAGTACTTGCCAATTTCTCATGGTGTCACACATGGGAAAAATATTGAACATCTTTTATTTGTATTTAATGCTTTTATTCTCATAAAATTGTTCCTGTCTTTCTAATCGTTAGCTTGTAAGCCTCAAGTTTATTTTTGTATCAAGTGTAATCATCTTTATTTTGTGATTCCTTCCAATGCTTTAATAGGTCTACTCGTACAAAATAGTTACCTTTGTAATTCATAAACCATATGTATGTTTTTAAATTATGTACTTGGCCTTTAACAACATCAATTTTGAGTAAATCTCTGAGCTTTTTATTGATAAATGTCAACTGCACCATTTTTTTTTTTTTTTTTTATAAAAAGGTGAGGTTGGGAAGGGAGCAAACAGCAAGAGGTGCGGGGGACGGGGGCTGGTGTGGTTGAGATAGAAACTTAAAAGCTGCAACAAGACTTTAAACAAAGAGGCACAGGGGATAGCAGGAGGCCTAGACTTAATGGTGCGAGAATGGGAAGAGTACATCTTATATGGAGAATGAAAATGGATTGAGCAGAGTCTCGTGGTACAAATGGCATTCAGCATGGAAGCAGGGATGCGTGGTAGCATGTGGGAATTGCAGCGGGCTTTTTTTGACTCAGAATATCCATCCTCAGTTGGGCCATGAAGCATCGGGGAGGATGTCCTCGAGATTGGAGACGTTCACAGGGCATGCAGAATGTGCCAGACAGCATGCTGATGTGGTGGGAGAAGCAAAAAAGTTGGAAAAATGGAGTACGTTTTATTTTGGTTATGTCATTAATGTTATTTATTAGGGATATTTTTCCTTCTGTAAAGTACCTTGGTACACTTTTCTACTTTAAAAAAGGTATTATATAAATGCAAGTAGTTGTTGTATATATTGGGGTGGGTAGGATATTGTTATAGCCAAGTCTCTCATTTTTGCTGAAATGAGATTGGATAGAATTATTTTGGTAGACTGCGACCTGGGAGAAAGGTTTTTCATAATATGATTATGAATCATTCAAGTAAAACAAGCAAAAATACAAGAGATGGATAACTAATGAGGAAGTAAATTGACCAGTCATTATGTAGAAATGTTCATAAAGGTTTCTCAATTTAAAAAATTTAAAAATAAAACATACAGAATCCATAAGCATCCTCCAAATGTACTCAAAGTTAAGATCTGTGTTGCACCTTTATCAGAATATACATGCTCCTTCTCTCTCGCCACCACCCCACCCCACAAAACAAACTACCTGTACTGTTAAGTACAGGGTTTCTTACAGGTATTCATTATAGCCATCTATTTGGTCATTTTTAAAAAAATCAAATATTTTGCTTTTAAACCTTTGAAAACTGCACAAACATTCCTGCATGAGTGAAAAATTTACATGGTGACAACTTTTCTTTAATGAGTGCCATTTCTAAAGATGTAGGCTTTGTAATGTTACACTGAAAACATTTTTACTTGTTGCAAAATTACAGATTTCAACATAATGTCAATTCTCAGCAAATAAAGTTCACCACATTGAACACTGAAAGTCGGTATTAAAACAATGAACAAATAAATTAATTCATAGTCACCAAAGCCAGAAAAAAAGCAGCAAACCTCTTTGCCTTTTAACTTTAGAAGCAGGACGCGCTTGAGGCCTACCATAACCAGTGGGCACTGCAGGCGCTGGAGGGCAAAGTGGATGGTGTAAATAATATTTAATTGGATACATTTCCTTTGTTTCTTACGATTTAGTTCTCTATTAGTTGTGCCCCTTTAAAAGGGAGGCTTTTTTGTTTGCCCCAGTGTCTCCTTATCGTTCAATTTAAAAGAGTCGAAGCAGGTTGCAATCGGAGCTAAAGCATGCACAAATTGTGGTAGAAAACCCCAACAGTCCTACAGTCAATGGAACAGCAAAATTCTGTTTCAGAGACTACACTATTTCAGTCACTGTTTACTAAAGCTGACACAAATATTCAACCTCTCCTCAGATCAAATAATTGATTATTTAAACCAGGAATAAAATGCAGTCAGATAAAGGATGTTTGATGCTATTGCACAAATGGAGAACTGCCGTGATCAGGCCGGCAGTGACTGCTGCTCTAACTCAATCCTCCCCATGCTTTGGGAGCAATTTTTACTGCATCATTAGGTACACATTCAGGGCCCTTCATTTGTAATGATGTTAACACAAACACAAATTCACAAGTATACAAATAATCAAGTGTGAAAATCACAAACTAGCTACAACTGCTGTTTTCAACCAGTTGGCTCTGGCTAGTCAGCGATAGATAGGTCTACTGCTTACCCTAACTGGAATCTATGATCATGCTAGTCAAAAAAAAAATCTTTTAGATAGAACGTACAGCACAGAAACAGGCCTTTTGGCTCAATTGAGTGTTTATGCTCCGCACGAGCCTTCTCCCACTTCATCTAACCCTATCTGCATATCCTTCTGTTCCTTTCTCCCATATATACTTATCTAGCTTCCACTTAAGCACATCTATGCTTGTCGCCTCAAATCCCCTCTCACTGACAAGTGTCAAAACAGGGATTGGTTAATTTAGCTCTGGTACTCAAATCAATTCAAGCCCACTGTAAATTAATAGGACAAAACTGACATCTTATTTTCAATCAAATAAAAGCAGGAAATGCATGTCTGTCAGCAACTGGAAAGATAGTTAATATTTTGGAAGAGGTTTCGGTTAGAAACCAGCTCTAATGAAAGATCTAACTTGAAATATTAAACTAACTTGTCTCTTTTAAGATGCTGACGGAATGGCTATGTACTTCCAGTATCTTCTGTTTTTGTTCAGGATTCTCAGTTCAGTGATGGACAAATTATAGAAAAAAGAATCAGTAACATTTGTTAGCTTGAGTAGAGATTTATGTCAGAGCTTGACTGCACTGTTTTAAGTTTTTTTTATTATGCCTCTGAAACGCTTTGGGACATTTTCTACATTAAAGCACTATATAAATGCAAGTTGTTGATGTTAAAAACAATCATGTGAGAAGGAAATTTTTTTTTTTTTTTTATAAATTGAATTTCTATTTTTCTTTGAGCATTTTTCATGGTATGAAAAAAATACCAGATTGCTGCAGCATACACAACAGAATCAATTCTACTTCATAAGAATTATTTGGTTGAATTAAATACACAAAACTGTACGACAGTGTGGGTAGCATTTGTTACAGCAATCTTTAAAATAGATGGTCTACCTGAAGGCCACAGATAAGCATAAGTTATGCAGACCAAGAAAGTTCCAGTATTGAGCTAAGACAACTGAAATGTTGTATCAGCCACTATATCCTACTGGAAAGTATGCATACTTGAACATTGAGCCAGGTCATGATTCCACTTGGGCTGTGTGACAACCCTCCCTCTTCCCCCAAATGGTGGAATTCTCAGCTGACAACCACTGTCCTGGTTCACACATGAATAATGACTACTTGGGTGCAGTAATCAGAGGGCCCATGGGATAGTCTCCTGGCATGAGTGACTGCTCCAGAGGGAGTAGTATGAAATAGTATGTTTGTGCAAAAATTGTTACTTCAGATACAGAACTAAATCATATGTAGCATAAACTAATTGACAATTGTATGCAACATTATAGATATATTTTATTTTTCATCTTGGAAGTCAAAGTGCACAAATAAAAATCTACCTTGACAACAATCTAATATTAACTATTAGCTACAAGTTAAGCTTGTAAACATTAAATGCATTACACTATCAAAGAATTTTAACTGGGTCTTGGAAGTCCATTCTTTATAGTTTCTTTCAGACTTAACTATAATTTAAAAATCCAAAACTTTTTTCAAATTATATATTTAAAAATGTTCATACAATCGACACTATCATTTCAAAGCATAAATCACATGATAAAAATGATCTAACTAAAAATCATACAAGGAGAATAAAAACTATGAAATTGTTGAAATTTAAGTCTTGACAGACCACTTTGAAGCATGCACTGACTAATCACTATCAGCACCAAATCTAAACAAGCACTGACCATCCTCCAAGCTAACTAAAGCTTGTTTAGTTGAATACTAAAATTAGAAAACAGAGCAAATGCAGACAGATTTTTGCCCCTTTTCTGCTCCTCTATAAAAGTACACTGCAACGTACTCAATCAATCAACACAGACAATTCAATTGCTGCTGAGAATCCTACATCACTCCCTGGCAACCACCACCGACATACTTCAGACAACCCGCTTATAATTTTTAATACAGCGAAATGCAAAAAAAAAAAAAAAATCTCAAGATTTCGAAAGAAAAGACTTGCAGGGAGATTGTAGTGGGGATTCAAACTTCTCCCCCCCCCCACAAACCTACCTTCCTAGCAAGTGCGACTGAGTAAATTGTGCGGAGGGGGTAGGGGGGTCAGACTCAAACGTCAGCAGCTCGAAATGCGCTGACCAGGCCGGGACTTTATAATCACTTTTTAACCGGCCGGGAATGAGGGTGAGAGGGGGGGGGAAAAGATGCTTCGAATCAAATAAATAACGATTATTTTATTTTTTTTCTCTCTCTCTTACAAGGAGCTTACCGAAAGCTTTTGCTGTAATGGTGCTGGCCCGCCGCGCATTACTTCCACCGGGCCTTACTGAGGCATTTCTCTGGAAGAGCTCGCCTCTTGTTTACAGACGCTCCCGAACGACGAGGCTGGGCTGCGGGGCCCGGGGAGACTCGCTCGCTGCCTCGGACGGCGCCGCTCCGCCTTCACGACAGCGCCAGCTTTCCTCCCTTTTTCCTTTTTTTCAAATTTTACGACACCGGCTTTGTTTGCTCTCAACCCACCCCGCCCCCACCAATCCCGCTAAAGATCGCCATGTCCTACCGAATTATACTCGAAAGCTTCCTTGTGGTTTTTTTTTCTCTCTGTCTATTAAAGAGGTGGTCTTATTATATTAATATATTAATATATTCCAAGTCGCATTTTTTTTTAAACACCGCTTTTATTAACGGGGCGGGGGAGGGGGTATGGCGCATGCGTGGTTTGGCCAGCTTTGGCCCAACCTCGAGATGTTATAAAATAAAAATGTCTATTGCTTCAGATCATGAGAGATGTTATAAAATAAAAATGTCTGTTGCTTCAGATCATGAGAGATGTTATAAAATAAAAATGTCTATTGCTTTAGATCATTAGAGATGTGCTGCTTGCAATCAAAAAATGGCTCTAGTACCACAATAATCTAAAATAATATATATTTTAAATTTAAGTCTTTTTTTACTGTTTGGGTGCAATTCTAAACGACATTGAGATTTTTTTTACCCCCCTCCCCTCATAGTGACATCAATGCGATACCACTAAATGTTTTTAAATAAAAGCAGTAAATGCTGGAAATATTCAGCAGGTCAGGCAGCATTTGTGGAGAGAGAGTTAACGTTTCAGGTCGATAACCTTTCACCAGAACTGTTGTGTTCCCATGAAATTAAATATTTTCACCCTTTAAAATACCAAGCAAGCAAGGAAACATAGAAGATAGGAGCAGGAGTAGGCCATTCAGCCCCTCGAGCCTGCTCCGCCATTCAGATTCAGATTAGATTTATTTGCCATATGTAACAAGTACAATGGAATGCTTGTTCCCCGTAGGGACGTGTCAGCTATACATACAGCGCTGCGTTCAGAGTCAATACAATGGCTTCCCGTGGCAGTGGGAGCACGATGTTCCTCAGCCGCTCCGTCCTCCTCTTCACCGCGGCCGGCTCCACGTGTGGTGGCCTGCTTCTCCCGTTCTGGCCACCATGCCCGGCTCCCCTCCTCCCATCCGGACTGCGAGTTACCCGAAATGGAGCTGCCGGCCGACGTGCTGCAGCGTGTCGTGAGTCTGCTGCTTGTTGCGCTGCGCTCCTCTGCCCGACTCGCCGAACACATCGTCGGGATGTGAATGCTCCAATGCGGCCTCTTCTTCACCGTCGCCGGCTCCACGGCCCGGGGCCTACTTCTCTCCCGGGTCGGCCTCTGGCCGCTATGCTCGGCTCTCCTCCTCCCAGTCGGAATTCCTTCCCGCCGATGTGCTCCAGCGGGTCGTCGTGGCTGCTGCTCACCGCGCTGCGCTGCCTCTGCCCGACTCGCCGAGCACCTCGCTCCGGTTGCGGGAGCGAGCGGCGAGAGCTGGCCGCCCGAAACAGGGAGAGCGATCTCAGCACCAGACCATCACGGCCGCCATCTTGACATTCAATGAGATCATGGCTGATCATCCAAATTCATTACCCTGTCCCTGCCTTCTCCCCATACCCCTTGATCCCTTTAGCCTTAAGAAATATATCCAACTCCTTCTTGAATATATTTAATGAATTGGCTTCCACTGCCTTCTGTGGTAGAGAATTCCACAGGTTCACCACTCTCTGGGTGAAAAAATTCCTCCTCATCTCAGTCCTAAATGGCTTACCCCTTATCTTTAGACTTTGACCCCTGGTTCTGGACTCCCCCGCCATCGGGCACATCCTTCCTGCATCTAGTCTGTCTAGTCCTGTCAGAATTTTATAAGTTTCAATGAGCAGTAAATGCTGGAAACACTCAGCAGGTCAGGCAGCATTTGTGGAGAGAGAGTTAACGTTTCAGGTCCATGACCTTTCACCAGAACTGTTGTGTTCCCATGAAATAAAATATTTTCTCCCTTTAAAATACCAAGCAAGCAGGGAAACATAGAAGAATAGGAGCAGGAGAAGCAAGCAGGGGAAATCGCATTTCTATTGCTTCAGATCATTATGTTTAGAATGGAGTTATGTGTTCATGGCAGCTTTGAGGGAGGGGAGGAGCGTTTGTAGAACGTTTGCCGAGCCCTCCCGAGTGTTTTAATGCCTCCCTTCCCCTCAGCAGCTCCTCCTTCCGGCTTGCACTGACTGCGAGCTCTGCCTCTGCTCCCGCGCCCCGCTTCCCCTCCTATTGGGCCGAGGACAAGGCCGCCGCTCCCGCTCGCTTTGCGGCAGCTTCTTTCCCCATCCGGGTTCCTGCGAGGGGCGGGGCCCGGGCCGAGGCTGTTTCAGCTCGGCCGGTGGAGACGCGTAAAATGGCCGCCACCCCCAGCGCTACTGAAGCACGGCGCATCGCCGACCTGCGTGTGGTAGATCTCAAATCCGAACTCAAACGGCGAAACCTAGACCTGAGCGGCGTTAAAACGGTTCTGATCGCCAGGTTGAAAGAGGTGCGAGAAGCCTACCGTACAGTGAATTGAAGGGGGGAGAGAGAGAGAGAGACTCGGGGCCGCGGTTTACCGCCGCCGCCATTACTGGGCCTTGGACGAAGCCTTTCCACAATTTAATGGCTGCTGTAAATGGGTTTAATGTTTCACCTGAGTCGACACAAAATAGATCACAGCGAATTAAATTTCCTCTTGTCGGTGAAAAAATGTTTTGAGACCTGTTTTGTGTTGACAGATCGGGTGATTCCCGGTTGCAGAAAACATTAATGGCGCACAAGGTTTCAATGTGAGCAGTTCTCAACTGTAAAAATAATAAAAGGTCAAGTAATGTCGGTTAATGAGGAACGTTTGCCTATTTCAGCAAGGTGTTTCTCGTGATAATAAACGAGTAGAGTTTACTTATTTAAAATAGGCGGTTAACTGACGCCTTTTAGGGATGTTTTAAGGGTTTTTGTTTTTTTAAAAAAAAACTTACGATTTAACTATCAAACTGCCCATTTTCTGATTTTTATTACCTGCGAGATCGAGGTTAACGCAGTTTAAAATTGAAACATTATTTCACATTCTGTTAAAGATATTGTGACATAGAACGTTTGAATAAATTAACCGTATTTTCTTGTTAACTAGTATTTACTTAATTAATAGTTTGCAAGGGTGCATATAATTTATAATTCTGTCTGATGACCAACGGTGAATGCAATTCATGTAGTCCTGGTTGGTACTAATCCAGAAATTTTCATTGGTTTACTTACCGGAATAGTGTACCTAATTTTAGGTTATGGTTTCTCTGAGTGCAAGTTTAGTGTTTAGAAAGATCACAGGGTTGAAAAGCAATGTTTGTGGTCTTTCAAATTAATCACAGTTGCAGGTGAAGACTGTAGTATTTGCTTGGAGTATGAACTTTTTTCTAAAGTGCCATGCTATACCTCATCAGAAATGTACAGTTTTAGTATTTTCTAGTTTTAATTATTTTCATAATTTCCACTGTATAAATTAGTGATCTAGAAGTTGTTTTAAAACAAAATTATACATTTTATTTACCAAAACAGGCAGTAGAAGAGGAGGGAGGAGATCCTGATAACGTGCAGCTTTTTTCAGATACGCCTTCAAAGAAAACACCTAAAAATAAAGGTAATCCCTTGACTAAATTTTTGATGAGCAGTTTTGCAACAGGAAAGCTGTCAGTTTTCTTAATAAAATATCTATCTTTTTGTACTTTACCAAAAATGTTGGTAAGAGCTGAAAGTTTTGTATTTGTCTTTTCCCTATTTTGATATTTAGTACATATTTTTATTAACTCTTTTTATTCTTTCTTGGGATGTGGGTAGGGTTGCAAAATTCCAGGAATTTTTAAAAGCAGAAACTTTCCATGGGAATTTTTGGGAATTTATGGGAATTTTGAGTTTTTTTGCACACTAATGGTTTTTGTCTCTGGCCCTTATATTATCTTTGTCATCAAAATACATACTGTTCCAATACAAATAAAAACAGGCTTTCAAAACTTTATTTAGGTTATAATTTTGAACTTTATTGAACCCCCACAAAAAAGACCCGTCTATAAAATAAAATAAAAAGAGCATCTGCTTATTTAGCCTGTAATTTGTCCTTATTTTGTCCCTTTGAGTCTTCTACTCATGAGTCTTCTCCTCATCATTGCTCTGACATGTCCATTTCCTCTGTGTCACTGTCTAGCTAATGTGGTGGACACTTCTGTATCTGGCTCAATAAGTTGTAGGTTCGCCCAGATAGCCACCAGTTTCTCCACTCTCTTGTTAGTCAGCCTGTTGTGCACCTTTGTATGCGTATTCCCAAAAAGTGACCAGTTTCGTTCAGAGGCCGCTGATGAAGGTGGGATTTGGAGTATCACCGATGCAATGGGTGACAGGGCCTCAGATGCACAAAGTCCCTTCCACCAGGTATGTGTACTGATATGTTTGCACGATTCCCATATCCCGTCCCCATTCCAAAGACCTTGCTTGGTCCAGATTGAGGTGGCGTGAGAGGGTAGAAATCACACTAAGCGCTGTTGATCTGTTCACAGAATCCCCACAGTGCAGATAGAGGCCATTTCGGCCCATCGAGCCTGCACTGACACATATCCCACCCTATCCCCATAACCCCACGTATTTTAATCCCCTAACACTAAGGGTCAATTTTTATCATAGCCAAATCAACCTAACCCGCACATCTTTGGACTGTGGGAGGAAACCGGAGCACCCGGAGGAAACTCACCCAGACACAGGGAGAATGTGCAAACTCCACACAGACAATCGCCCGAGGCCGGATTTGAACCCGGGTCCCTGGTGCTGTGAGGCAACAGTGCTAACCACTATGCCACAGAAAGTATTGGACTCCCAACATGCTTTGGGTCCAGCACGTATGCTGCAGCATGAATCGGCTTGACACAAAATTCTTGACGTGTCTATGAATTGAACAATTGCCTTCTCCTCTGCTTTGAGCAGCAGGGATGTGGGTAGGGCAATGCTGATTTGTTCTTTTAAATCAGTAAAAAGCCTGAGAACATCTGACTAGACAGCATCATCTCCCTCAATCTGAGCAATTGCAGATACTACTGGTGAGAGTGGTTTAAGGCTGCTAACCGCTCTCTCCCAAAACACATCATCCAGCAGTATTTTCTTGATGGTGGTTTCCATATCCCCAGACAGGGATATTGCCATTTCTTGCAGCGACTCCTTACCCTCCAGAAGGCTGTCGTACATTATGACCACGCCACCCCATCTAGTGTTGCTGGGCAGCTTCAGTGTGGTGGTCTTGTTCTTTGTCGTTTGCTTGGAGTTGTAGGTTGCTGCAACTACCTGTTTTCCCCTGACGTACTTAACAACTTGCTTGGCTCTCGTACAGTGTTTCCATGGTTCTCAAACCCATGATGTTCTTGAGCAGGTTGAGCCCATGAGCTGCGCTCCCAATAGACGTAATATAAGGGTAGGCCTCCTCCACTTGAGCCCAAGCAGCCTTCATATTCGCAGCATTGTCAGTAACTACTGCAAAGACCTTTTGTGATCCAAGATCATTGATGACCACTTTCAGCTCATCAGCAATGTATGTGCTTGTGTGTCTGTTGTCCTTCGCGTCTGTGCTCTTGAACACTGGGAGAGGAGTGGAGACTATGTAGTTTATGATGCCCTCCCCTCGTACATTTGACCACCCATCTGAGATAACTGCAACACAGTCTGCTATCGTTTCTTTGAGCTTTCCTTGGACTCTGTTATACTCAGCCTCCAGCAAATAAGTAGACAAAGCATGTCTGGTGGGAGGATGGTATGCAGGGCGAATAACGTTGAAAAATCTCTTCCAGTACACACTGGTTGTGAGCATGAGGGGTGAGCCTGTCGCATATACAGCTCGAGCAAGGCACTCATCTGCATTCTTCTGGCTATGGTTATCTATTGTATCAAAGAACCTTCCAAGTGGGCCAGGAGTTGCTGATGATAAGGAGCCTGATGCTGAATGTGAACCATCATCATCTTGAATGGAAGCAGAGGAACTCTGGGCTGACTGCTGTGAGCTTTGAGTGAAGTTGTTGCATTTGGATAAATGCTGCTGCATCTTTGTGGCATTCTTTACATATGGCTTTGTACAGTGTTTGCCCATGTACACAGTCTTTCCATCTTTAATGCCTGGGGTAAAATGCTTCCACACATCTGACGGTAAGCGTGGCATTGTTCTATGCAGAGAAATAAAGGGCCTTCGTCTCTGTGTCGAACTGCGGTCGATCAGCACGATTGCAACAGGGTGAGTAAATTTTTCCTGATGCTCCATGTGATGGAAGCATGACCTGTGCACGCACGACGCTACATCACCAATAGAGGGAGCTAATCGCTCATCCACTCATTCAACCAATCAGGATACACTTGTTCACAGTCACACACGCTCATCCACTCATTCAACCAATCAGGATACATTTGTTCACAGTCACACACAAAACTTGTAATTATTAAAACAAGCCAAGTAAGAAGATAAACATATATTGATTAAGAAATTCCTTAATAATTAAGATTCCATCTCTGTTAGTAATTTTAAGAGAGGACCTGGGGGGGAAAAAAATGAATATTATTCTAGCATGTGCTTTTTTGGGCAAAATTCCCAAGCTAAACTTCCTGTGGAAAATTTCTGGAAATTTACCGACAACTTTCCACCCCTTCGCAACCCTAGTTGTGGGTGTCACTGGCAAGGCTAGTGTTTATTGCCCATCCCTAAGTGCCATTGGGTAGGCGGTGGTGAACTTTCTTCTTGACCAGTTGCACTCCATACGGTGAAGGTACTCCCACAATGCTGTTAGGTAGGGAGTTTCAGGATTTTGACCCAGTAATGTTGAAGGAGTGGCAAATTATATCCAAGTCAACTTGGCGGGGAATTTTGAGGTCATGATGTTCCCATGCACCTTCTGTCCTTGTCCTTCTAGGTGGTAGATGTTGTGGGTTTGGGAAGTGCTGCTGAAGAAGCCTTGGTGAGTTGCTGTAGTGCATCCTGTAGATAGTACACACTGCAGACATGGTGGAGGGGGTGGATGTTTAAGCTAGTGGATGAGATGTTGATCAAATGGACTACTTTGTCCTGGATATTGTTGAATCTCTTGAGTTTCAGCTGCACCCATTCAGGCAAATGTAGAGTATTCCATCAAGCTCTTGGCATGTGCCTTTGTAGGAGGTGGAGAGGCTTTGGCGAGTTGAGGTGAGCCACTCAGCCCAGAATACTGAGCCTCTCTGACCTGCTGTAGTAGCCAAGACATTTGTGGCTAGTCAATGGTGACCCCCCACCAGGATGTTAATGGTGGGGCAGTCAGCGAAATGTCATGGGGAGGTGGTTAACCTCTCTTGCTGCAGATGGTCATTGCCTGGCACTTGTGTGGCACAAGTGTTATTTGCCACCTATCAGCCCGAGCTTGCATGTTATCCAGGTCCGGCAGCTTACAGGAATGGATTACTTAAAATTGTCGGAGGAATTGCGATCATCAGCAAACAGCCCCACTTCTGGCCTTCTGATGGAGGGAAGGTCATCGATGAAGCAGCTGAAGATGGTTGGGCCTAGGACACTGCCGTGAAGAATACTTGCAGTAAGATCCTGGGGCTGATCTGTTTGCCCTTCAACAACCACAACCACCTTCTTGTACTTGATATGACTCCAGTCACTGGAGTGTTTTTCTTGTGATCCCCATTGAATTTCAGTTTTGCTAGGGCTCCTTGGTGCCATACTCAATTTGAATGCTGTCTTGATGTCCAGGGCAGTCACTTTCGTCTCACCTCTGGAATTCAGCTCTTGTGTCCTGTGTTTGGACCAAGTCTGTAATGAGGTCTAGAGCTGAGTTGTGCTGGCAGAAATCAAACTGGACATCAGTGAGGATGTTATTGGTGAGTAAGTGCCGCTCGATAGCGCTGTTGATAACTCCCTCCATCAATTTACTGATTGGGAGTAGTCGGATTGAACGATAATTGGCCAGGTAGGATTTGTCCTGCTTTTTATGCACCGCACACACTTGGGGAATTTTTCACATTGGTGGATGCCAGCTTCGCTAGGAGATCAGCTAGTTCTGGAGTACAGGTCTTCAGTGCTACATCTGGGATGTTGTCAGGGTTTATAACCTTTGCTGTGTCCAGTTTCCTGGTGTCACATGGAGTGAATCGAATTGGCTGAAAACTGCCATCTGTGATGATAGGGCCCTTGGAAGCTGTCCACCAATGGGGTTTTCCCCGCAGTCATGTCTGGGTCTGCTGTAGACTAATTAATAGAGATTAATTGATCTGATTAGTCAGCAGCTTCATTATCGTTCTATCATGCGACTACCAGTATGGACCATCAAAGAGTGCTGTGAGTTTGGGTAAGTGTGAGAGTTCTTTAATTGTTATTTCTCTTTAAATCATGATAAGATTACTTAAGCAGTTTAAGTAAAGGGGAAAAGTTAAATATTTGGGATTCTGTTGGTTTAAGAAGAGTAAAACAAAGTTACACTGCAGTAGGAGTAAATTGGCACAGCAGGCAGTGGAAATCAGTTTTCTAACCAATCAGTAGGGGTGACTCATTTGGCTGTAAACAAACAGTATAAAAAGACCAGTCCTAGTGCGAGCAAGCACTGAGTGGAAGTCATCAAAGAGTGCTGTGAGTTAGGGTAAGTGGGGTGTTAGGTGCTCTTTTCAAACTTTAACTCTGGGTTGTAGTTAATAAGGCCTTTCTGGTGCAGAGTGACTGTTGGTAAACCATTTAACTGGTGTAACTAGAGGGATTGATTTAATTTAAATCCAATTAATTAAAGGGGATACTAGCATCTAAAATCGGGCAGAGGGTGTCCATAACTAACAATAAAAAATTTAATTAATTACATAGAATGGAGCAGGTGATGTGTTACTGTTGCGAGATGTGGGAGCCAGTGAACCCCATTGAGGCTCACGGTGATTACGTCTGTGACAAGTGTCTGCTGCTACAGGAACTCCAGCTCCGTGTTGATGCGCTGGAGTCTGAGCTTCAGACACTGCGACACATCAGGGAGGGGGAGAAGTACCTGGACTCTGTGTATCAGGAGGTGGTCACACCTATGAAGTTAATTAATTCAGATGTAGCCCATGGACAGGACGATGTGACTACGAGTGAGGCAGGTACGGGGATCCAGGAGGTAGAGCTGGAGGAGCCGCAGCCCTTGCTCTTGTACAACAGGTTCGAGGTTCTTACTCCCTGTGGGGACAGGAGCAGGGACCGCAAGGAGGATGAGCAACCTGGCCACAGCACCGTGGAACGGGGGGCCATTCAAGAGGGGGGAGTAAATAGAAATGTTGCAGTGGTAGGGGATAGTATTATTAGGGGGATAGATAGAGTTCTCTGCAGCCGAGAGCGAGAGTCCCGAAGGCTGCGTTGCCTACCCGGTGCCAGGGTTAAGGACATCTCCTCTGGGCTGGAAAGAAACTTGCAGTGGGAGGGGGTGGATCCAGTTGTCGTGGTCCATGTTGGTACAAACGACGTAGATAGGACTAGGAAGCCGGTTCTGTTAAAGGAGTATGAGCAGCTAGGGGTCAAATTAAAAAACAGAACCTCAAGGGTAATAATCCCTTATTACCTGAGCCACGAGCGAATTTGGCTAGGACAAATAAAATTAGAGAGTTAAACGCGTGGCTCAAAGACTGGTGTGGGAGAAATGGGTTTTGCTTCCTGGGACACTGGCACCAGTACTGGGGCAGGAGGGAGCTGTTCCGTTGGGACGGGCTTCACTTGGCCAGTGCTGGGGCTAGAGTCCTGGCGGATCATATAACTAGGGCTGTAGAGAGGGCTTTAAACTAACTAGTGGGGGGGGAGGTTCCTAGAGAGCAAATAATAAAAATGACAACAGAGAAGGTCATAGACTTAGGTAGCAGTGGGGAAATTAAAAACCAGAGCGTGTCAGGAAGGGGCAGAAGGTATGGAGTAAAAGGTAAAGTAATAAAAAGGGCAAAAGCAGGAACTAAGTGTCACAAAACATCTTTGAAAGTTCTCTACCTGAATGCACGTAGCATTCGTAACAAAATAGACGAGTTAATGGCACAAATAACTACATATGGGTATGATCTTGTGGCCATTACAGAAACATGGCTGCAGGGTGACAATGCCTGGGAATTAAACATACCAGGTTATTTAACGATCAGGAAGGAAGGGGAGGTGGGGTGGCTATGTTAATAAAGGAAGGAATCACTGTAATACAGAGAAATGATATTGGGTCAAAAGATCAGGATAATGAAACAGTTTGGGTGGAGCTAAGGAATAATAAGGGGAAAAAAACACTAGTGGGCGTAGTCTATAGGCCTCCGAACAGTTGCAACTCTGTTGGACAGAGTATCAATCAGGAAATAGTTGAGGCTTGTAATAAGGGAGCATCTATAATTATGGGGGATTTTAACTATCATATTAATTGGACAAATCAAATTGGGCAGGGCTGCCTTGAGGATGAGTTCATTGAGTGTATTAGGGATGGGTTCTTGAGCAGTATGTAACTGAACCGACTAGGGGGCAAGCAACCTTAAATCTGGTCCTGTGTAACGAGACAGGATTAATTAAAAATGTCCTAGTAAAGGATCCCCTTGGAATGAGTGACCATAACATGGCTGAATTCCATATTCAATTAGAGGGTGAGAAGGTTGGATCTCAAACAAGCGTGCTAAGCTTGAATAAAGGAGACGATGAAGGTATGAGAGCGGAATTGAGTAGAGTGGATTGGGAAAATAGATTAAAGGGTAAGACGATTCATGAACAGTGGTGTACATTGAAGGAGTTATTTTACAACTTCCAAAAAATATATATTCCACTGAGAAGAAAAGTGTGTAAAAGAAAAGACAGCCATCCGTGGCTAAGTAAAGAAATTAAGGATAGTATTCAACTAAAAACAAGGGTTTATGAGGGAGCCAAATCTAGTGGGAGGATAGAGGATTGGGAAAACTTTAAAAGGCAGCAAAAAATAACAAAAAGATTGATTAAGAAAGGGAAGATAGATTATGAAAGTAAATTAGCAAAAAATATAAAAACAGATAGTAAGAGTTTTTATAGTTATATAAAAAGAAAAAGGGTGGCTAAAGTAAATGTTGGTCCCTTAGAGGATGAGACCGGGAAATATGGAGATGGCAAAAACACTGAGTATTTTACATCAGTCTTTACAGTAGAAGACACTAAGAATATCCCAACACTGGACAAACAGGGGGCTATAGGGGGGGAGGAGCTAAACACGATCAAAATCACTAAGGAAGTGGTACTCGGTTAAAATAATGGGACTCAAGGCGGATAAATCACCTGGACCTGATGGCTTACATCCTAGGGTCTTGAGGGAAGTGGCGGTAGGGATTGTGGATGCATTGGTAATAATTTTCCAAAACTCCCTGGACTCAGCAAAGGTCCCGGCAGACTGGAAAACTGCTAATGTAACACCCTTATTTAAAAAGGGCAGTAGACAGAATGCTGGAAGCTATAGACCGGTTAGCCTAACATCTGTGGTAGGTAAAATTTTGGAGTCCATTATTAAGGAGACCGTAACAGGACATTTGGATAATCATAATTTAATAGGACAAAGTCAGCATGGTTTTATGAAGGGGAAGTCATGCTTGATAAATTTGCTGGAGTTCTTTGAGGAAGTAACATATAGGGTGGATAAAGGGGAACCAGTGGACGTAGTGTATTTAGACTTCCAAAAGGCATTTGACATGGTGCCACACAAAAGATTATTGCTTAAGATAAAAATCACGGGATTGGGGGTAATATTCTGGCATGGATAGAGGATTGGCTGTCTAACAGAAGGCAGAGAGTTGGGATAAATGGTTCATTCTCAGACTGGCAATCAGTAACTAGTGGTGTTCCGCAGGGGTCAGTGCTGGGTCCCCAACTCTTTACAATCTATATTAACGATTTGGAGGAGGCTATATTAACGATTTGGAGGAGGGGACCGAGTGTAACATATCAAAGTTTGCAGATGATACTAAGATGGGAGGGAAAGTAGTGAGTGAGGAGGACATAAAAAACCTGCAAGGGGACATAGACAGGCTAAGTAAGTGGGCAGAGATTTGGCAGCTGGAATACAATGCTGGAAAGTGTGAGGTTATGCACTTTGGCAGGAAAAATCGTAGAGCAAGTTATTATCTTAATGGCAAGAAACTGGAAAGTACTGAAGTACAAAGGGATCTGGGGGTCCTGGTGCACGAAACTCAAAAGGTTAGTATGCAGGTGCAGCAAGTGATTAAGAAGGCCAATGGAATGTTGGCTTTCATTGCTAGGGGGATAGAACATAAAAATAGGGAGGTATTGCTTCAGTTGTACAAGGTATTGGTGAGACCGCACCTGGAATACTGCATACAGTTTTGGTGTCCATACTTAAGAAAAGACATACTTGCTCTCGAGTCAGTACAAAGAAGGTTCACTCGGTTAATCCCGGGGATGAGGGGGTGGACATATGAGGAGAGGTTGAGTAGATTGGGACTCTACTCATTGGAGTTCAGAAGAATGAGAGGCGATCTTATTGAAACATATAAGATTGTGAAGGGGTTGGATCGGGTGGATGCGGGGAGTATGTTCCCGATGATAGGTGAAACTAGAACTAGGGGGCATAGTCTTAGAATAAGGGGCTGCTCTTTCAAAACTGAGATGAGGAGGAACTACTTCACTCAGAGGGTGGTAGGTCCATGGAATATGCTGCCCCAAAAAGCTGTAGATGCTACATCATTACATAAATTTAAAACAGAAATAGACAGTTTCCTAGAAGTAAAGGGAATTAAGGGTTACGGGGAGCGGGCAGGAATTTGGACATGAGCCTAGGTTCGGATCGGTCATGGCCCTGTGGGTAGCGGAGTGGGCCCAGGGGCCGTGTAGCCTGACCCTGCTCCTATTTCGTGTGTCTAATTCTGTTAGATTCAAGAGATGGTTCTGTGATAGTAGATTGACGGTTAGGATCAGATCAGCCATGATCTTATTGAATGGCGGAGCAGGCTCGAGGGGCCGATTGGCCTACTCCTGCTCCTATTTCTTATGTTCTTATGTTCATCTAGCAATTCCTATATTTACATATTGTGCCGTAAATATTTTGATACTGTGGTCTGTGAAGTTAGGATAGCATCAAATGTAAATGTAGATTTTTTTTTTTTCTGTGGGATTACTTGCAGTCCAAACATTTTTGTACAAGTCTGATGAGCAACAAGTGAACACTTGTGCAAGGAGCTACTATTTGCATTGGATTCATGTACTTTCCATTTCACATTTTATTTCCTAGGACAATCCAATTCTCTTCCTTCTCCCTCCCGATTGCACCAAAGTATAATCTTTGGTCCCCCACAGTTTCCTTCCATTCGTGAGTAAAGCCACTTGAATCTCAGTTTTTTTTTTCTTCGTTCACCAGAACAATCAGCTCTTGCTTCCCCTGATCACTTTCCTCCCTGCTTGGGCTACAGCAGCCTCCAAGATCTCTGCAAAATGACTTTCAAATTGATGAAAATTTCACTGCTTTGTCCAAGTCACATCAAGCTAACCTGACCTATAATGCAATTCAAGGATGAGAAAATGCCATTTGGCAATCAAAGCTTATCTTGACTGCATTTAACTCTTCCATCGTGGTGCCTAATATTTTTTTACTTAAATAATCTGAGTGACCAGAACTTTATTCCAAGTAGAAACTTTGTGTTTCTGCTGAATGTGGCATTTGTACAATACTTGAAATTGCGCAATAATGTAACTGCATTATACGGTTTTCTATTTATTTATGGTTTGCTTAAATAAAACTATAAATGCACTGCTGTGATTTCATCTTGACACAGAAATGTTACTACATTGCTGAAAAGGTCAAAGTGTTTTCCCGTTGAACAGAGGCTTTGCCCAGTTGGTGCTGTGAAGAGACATGCCTAATCAAACATTGTTCTGTAGATGAAATCTATTGACGTTTTAAGAAGTGGCCAAACCAACTAATGTTTGTTTACAAATTGGTTGTGCTCAGTGAACTTGAAAGATGCGTTCTTCTCCATCTTGATTCCAGAAAGCAACAGCTTCTCATTAGGTGGGCTGTGTTACCAGTACTGTGTTCTCCCATTTGCTCTCTCTTTAGCCCTGATTGCAAACACACTGTTTCACAGCATAACTCTTTATTTTGTGGAATCAGAATTTATTTGTTTGACACCAAACCAGCTGTGCAGTGCTAATGTGACTGGTCTTCTAAAGACTTCCTCGCACTTGGTAATTGCTTCAATAACTTTGTTCTTTCCCTATAATGTATCTTTATCAGAGGCAAGACCCTGACAAATAGTTTGTTTCCCTATTTGGAAGGGAAGAGGTGTTGGTTAACAATGCAAAACATTGGCTTTGCCTGACAATGTGTGAAACTCCTGACTCCGTGATCTTCTGATATTCCAGAATCGGTCGTTTTATTGTGTGAAATGTTTAAATTTTTGTGTGTAAAAAAAAATCTAAAGTAAACTTTCTCTGAAATACTCTGGTTACTATTCAAGAAACTTACGAGTATATTTTTGAACTAAAAACTATAGAGTTTTGTAATTGCTTTGCAGTAATCCGTAACTGAGAATGTAGAGAACTGACTTTTTTACTAGAATCTTTAGTTTGAAAGCTGCAAGTAGATTTTTTTACCCTGAAGGATAACTTGAGAGAGGGACCTGCAGTGAGTGATCTTTTCATGTTCAGCTGCATACATAGGTTAAACTCCTGTTTTATTTTAAGGGAAAAAGCAGGATACTGATGAAGCTGGTGATGATGTCAGCACAGAAGAGGATGGTAATGGCAAGGTAAATACAAAATTCACTGTCTTTATGTGATGAAAAGCAATAAGAATTGGGGACTTCCAGGTTCCTGGTTAAACCTGGTTTAAAAAAAAAAACTTTCCATTTGTGATGTGTTTCAAGCTGCCATGTAATGTAGAATCTAAATGAGCATTTGAGAACCCTTTGACACTTTTATTCCAATTTCTTTCTATTTCTCCTTTCCCATTCTGAAGGTACAGGTAGACTACCCTTTATCCGAACTTCCGAAAACCGAAACCCTCTAAAAACCGAAGGTTTTTTCGGTCAGCGTAAGTCGTGCGCACGGCCCCCCCCCCCCCCGCGGAATCACCTGACTCTCTTCCAAAGGCTCGAAAGCAACGAGAGCTCTGAGCCCGCGGCGGTGCCGGCCCCTGTTCCGACCGAGCACGACGACCTGTTGGTGGAAATGCGGAACTTCATTGCATTCCAGGCTAGCAGCGACGGACAAGCCACGACTGCGGACCCCCCCGCCGACCCCAACCCGCCCCCGCCGACCCACCATCCGAAATTTTCCGAAAACCGAAACATGGCTGGTCCCGAGGTTTTCGGATAAAGGATAGTCTATCTGTATTGGCTCTTATTAAGCTCCAGTTCCACAGGCACTTGAAGTCTCCAATATTTTACTCAAGTGGCCATTCTTTGCAGCAGCGTACAGCATAGAAAGAGGCCATTCAGTCCAGCGTGCTTTGAAAGAGCTATCCAATTAATCCCATTCCATTCCTGCTCTTTCCCCACAGCCCTGAAAATGTTACCACCTTCAGTATATGTTCAATTCCCTTTTGAATGTTACTATTGCATTTGCTTCTGCCACCCTATCAGACAGTGCATTCCAAATCATCATAACTTGCTGCATAAATTAATTCTCCTCGTATCCCTCTGGTCCTGTTGCCAAATATCTTAAATCTCTGGTCATGGACTCTCCTGCCAGTGGAAACCATTTCTCCCTATCTACTCTTAAATGGTGTTCAAAATTATGAAAGGTTTTTATTAAATCTCCCCTTAACCTTCTCTGCTCTATGGAGAACAGTCCCAGTTTCTCTAACCTATCCACATAACTGAAGTCCCTCATCCCTGATACTATTCCAGTAAATTTCTTCTGCACCCTCGCCAAGGCCTTGATGTCCTTCCTAAAGTGTGGTGCCCAGAATTGGACACAATACTCCAGCTGAGGCCTAACCAGTGATTTTATAAAGGTTTAGCATAACTTCCTTGCTTTTGCACTCTGTCTCTATTTATAAAGCCAAAGATCCTGTATTCTTTTTAACAGCCTTATCAACTTGTCCTGCCATCGTTCATTTGTGAGGCACCTAGTGATTCTTGGTGCTATTTAACATGGAGGGCTGAAACCAATTCTGCTTTGTCCAACATCAATATATATATGCACTTTATTACTGCAGGGGGTTACTGGAGCAGAATTGGCAACTCTGGTAGATTCTTCACAGCACCCCCTTTCCCAGGCCCTGACGTGAATAATAACGCCCAGCTACTGCCCTGGCTGACCGCAATTAGCTCACCACAGACTAGTATGGCTTAGTACTATATCTTGACCCTGTAGCTCAATCAGGTGTGCGACAGTTTTTATTTAAAAAAAAAAAAAGTTTTGGCACATTTCCCATGTTCTTTATGGTAAGTTAGATTATATACTGTTAGCAGGATGTTTATACCCTGCAATACACAGTTCAGATGGAGCTGTGTTTCAGCTGTGTCTTGAAATTCACAAAGCTTAATTGACTAAGTGGCATTTATGTACTCCAATCAGAGTTAATTGCTTTTTGGTGACGGAAGTTTGCAGATTGGAAGCTACTTGCAAGCTATTTACAAATTTCCAGGCAAAGTTTTTTTTTAAAAAAACGACACGAAATCATTGCCTTTCTTTCTCCCTTTTTAAATACTTTTGACACTTTGTGATGCATTCAAATCATGAGATAGATGAGGTGAATGGCAGGATGGCTTCGTGTGGTGAAGCCAGATGTTTGTAAATGCAAACCCTCGCATTGTCTGCATTTAAACTTCGTGTCTCGCAACCATTTCTGAGCTCTTGCTTGGTATTGCATTGTGGAGCACATGTACTTGGGAGTTTTTCGGGGAGGCAGGATGAAAGAACATGCTTAAGATCCGGCTTATCCCTCTTCAGATCACTCTGGAGTATTGATGGCATCCATAGAGATCCGTCGTGGCACAAACAATGCTTCTGGTTGAAGAGAAAACAAGAATTAATCCCTTTAATAAAGGTCAAATATTCCCCTTTTTAAAAGCTGATTTTTTTCCCCATCCTGCCCCTCCCCCAACCTTGTATTTATATCCATTTAAGAATGATGTTGACTTTAATATTGTAATGTTGAATACAGATTTATAATTGTATGTTAAAATCACGTTTTAAAATGTTTAAATCCAGTAAATATGCTTGTTAGCTGTAAAGAGTTGAAATGGGACTTTTTGTGCTGCTTAATAAAACCAGACTTCAAATTTAATAGTTGGTACCTGGAGTTGTATTGCTGACCTAGACAGTAAAAGCCTCCAACTTTTAAGGGAAACAGTTCTCTAAAACTAAATTTGTCTTGGTAAATCATCATAATCTTTCAAAGCTCTTTTGATTTGGAAATTCTGCTGCTAGATTGGGAATTTGCTCCATTATTTATGAAGGGTGGGAGAGAAACCAGGTAAACTACAGGCCTGTCAGTTTAACTTCAGTTGTGGAGAAACTACTGTCATTAGGGATAGAGTGGCTGAGCACTTGAACAAGTATGAGCTGATCAGAGAGAGCCAACATGGCTTTATTAAGGCTAAGTTATGTCTGGCTACTGGAGTATCTATGGATGTTATTTATATGGGCTTCCTGAAGGCATTTGATAAGGCTCCACACGAGATCATCAGCAAAAAAATGAGAGCGCACGGAATTGGAGGTAGCCTTTTGACTTGGGCTGGAAATTTGTTGGGAGGTAGAAAATGAGGAGTGGGGATAAAGGGTTGGTATTCTGATTGGCAGGATGTGACAAGTGGTGTTCCCCAGGGTCCTGTTCTGGGGTCTCAACATTTCACCATATTTAGTAATGACTTGGATGAAGAAATAGTTGTACAGGAAACTTTGTGCTATCCGGCACCCACGGGACCGAGCTGCTGCCGTTGCCTAAAAAGTGCCGTACTCTCTAGAGTTAATGTTGAGAGGGCGATTCTTATCTCCGTATTTGACAACAAACACTGTTGCTTAGCAACAGCTTCTAAACACTCGGGTGTGGCCCTAAAGCTCTGCAGCTGAAGCTGTTGCTATAGCTACAGACCTTGCACAGCTTGACTGTACAAACAAAGAATAAAAAACGGCGGCTGAATTTTGCCGGTGGCTCCAGATTGCAGGATAGCTCACCTCCGGATAGCGCACAGTTTCCTGTATATCCAAATTTGCAGATGACACTAAGTTAGAAGGGACAGTAAGTCGAGCAGGAAGTTGCAGAAGGACATAGACAGATTAAGTGAGTGGGCAAAACTATGGCAAGTGGAGTTCAGTGAAGGCAAGTGTCAGATCATCCACATTGAACCCAAGAAAGATAAATCAAAATATTTCCTAAATGGTGAGAAACTAGGAACTGTAGAAGAGCAAAGAGATTTGGGAGTCTTAAGTACACAAATCATTAAAAGCTAGTAGACAGCTACAGAAACGATCAATAGATGAATGGAACGTTGGCCTTTATCTCAGGGGGGGCTGGAATACAAAGGGGAGATATTGATTCCCTTGAGTATAAAGAGTGAAGTGTGACCTGATTGAGGTGTTTAAAATGTTAAAAGGATTTGATGGGGTAGATGCAGAGAAACTATTTCCTCTGGCGGTGAATCCAGAACAAGGATGATAAAACATTAAAATTAGAGCTAGGCTATTCTGGGGCAAAATAAGGAACCACTTTTTCAAACCAGGGTAGTAGAAATAGAGAATGCCTTCTCCCAAAAGGTTGGATGCTGGGACAACTGGAGCTTTCAAGACCTGAGCTGGATAGATTTTTGTTAGGTAGGGGTATCAAGGAATATGGAGCCAAAGCAGCTAAATGGAATTATGGTGCAGATCAGCCATGATCTAATTGAATGGCGGAGCAGGCTTGAGTTGCTGAATGGCCTACTCCTGTTCCTCTTAAGAGCATGAGATTGAAACTCTGTACAGGCATGTGATTGATGCATGTGCATTATATGCTAATTGTGCGTAGGCCAATTTAAATTTTGTATGATATTGAGAAGTATAAATAAATGCCTTGTAACAGATGGAAGCTGACATAGATGCAATCCAGAGTGATTCTCCGGACACAAGTGATCAAGATGGAATAGAGGAGCAAAAGATCAGCGAAACTGAGGAAATGGATAAGAGTGGTGATTCCGTCAGTGGACAGTTGTCTGCGAGTGCAGATGAACCTGGTGCTAAAACTCTGGATGACGGGGAACCAGAAGACCAGGTACAGAAGTAGCTGGCATTCATAAAACGGCCAAAAGCATTTCAGCAATTGATAGCCATGCAACAATTCCAGAAGAGAACAGGATTTGTGTTTTGGAAACAACAATGTGAAACGTATAGGCCCTGTTCAGCCATATGCTGTAGGGTTTGTTCCAGTGCATTGGTTTTACCTGTCCACAAGCATGTACTAATCACTAAAATCATCAGTCATGTTCAAGTAAATGCATGTGAATGGGTTTCTTAGAGTATTGAATATACAAAGAAGTGTTCTTTCACCTCATTCTAATTTTGAAATATCACTCCAATAGTTTCTTTCATACAAGGTTTTTTTTTCTCATTGGGTCTTCAATAAATTGAGGTCTCTAGACTTTTTAAGTGACTTTTAGACTCATTCAGTGTCTGCTGCATGAATACACAGTAAACTATACAGTAATTACACAGAGTATGGAAGCTAGGCTGCATAGACCAAGGCTGCATGATGCAAGTTGGCTTAGTGACTGCCATACCTACAGATAATAGATTCTTTTATTTTCAATAACCTCCAGCCTAATGTGTCTCTGGAATTGCAGTTACATGTAATGATTTACAGTTTGTAGTTGTATCTCCTTTGTGTCAGTGCAGGTACTTGCTGACAGCCTGAGCTGATGTCAGCTGAGTGCCTCTCTGACTTCACACGAAGCTTCAAATTAATTTGAAGGACAGAATCAATTCGAGTGCGAATCAGATGAGAGCACACAGTTGCAGAGGGAGAATAGTAAACAGCAGTTGTAGCAATTTCTCAGTGATTTCAGGAGTATGGTTCAGTAATATAGTTTGCAGATGACACTTCGGAGGCATAGTAATGAGGTTGTCCACTTTGGATCGGACAAAGACAAGTTGGAATATTTTCTTAATGGTGAGAGACTAGGAGCTGCGGAGGAGCAAAGGGATTTAGGTGTCCATGTATACAAATTACTGAAAGCTAGCGCACAGGTATGAAAAAAGTAATCAAAAAGGCTAATGGAATGTTGGCCTTTATCTCAAGGGAGTTGGAACATAAAAGTGAGGAAGTGATGCTTGAGGTGTATAGAGCCATGGTCAGACCCCATCTCGAGTCCTGCATCAGTTTTGAGCACTGAACCTCGAAGATATATTGCACTCTGAGGTGGTATAGTGCAGATTCACCAGAATTATACCACGGGTTAAATTGAGGACAGGATGCATCAACTTAGTTTGTATTCCCTTGAGTTAGAAGATTGAGGGGTGATCTCATCAAGGTGTTTAAAATTATAGAAGGATTTGATAGAGTAGATACAGAGAAGCTATTTCCTCTGGTGGGGGAATCCAGAATAAGGGGACATAATTTTCACATAGCTAGGCCATTTAGGACTGAAATCGTGAAGCACTCTTCTGTATGAAGGATAGTGGAAATCTGGAACTCGGTTCCCTAAAAGACTCTGAGGTGCTGGGTCAGTTGAAATTTTCAAGACTGAGTTCGATAGGTAAAGGAATCCAGGGATATGGAATAAAAGATGGGTCATGGCAGAACAGGCTCGAGGGGCTGGATAGCCTACTTCAGTTCCTATATTCCCATGTAGGCCATGTTTCCATATATTCAAAGCTTCATCTGTAGGCATTTCAAAGTACAGTAAGCGCACCTCGTTATATTGAAAGACCACCAGTTATATGACTTGTTGGGTATCAGTTATACAGCCTTAATTTTGAGCAGTATAATAGAATCTCAAAGATTAAAAAAACAAATGAGACCTTTTATTTACACTACCTTTGACGAGTTGGATTTCATAACTCTGCTTCAGTTACAGTATTAACATAGTTGATGATTAGAATTCTTACCACTTGTAATGCTGCTCATATGGGTAAATCAAAGGGACGTTTTGAGATTCAACCAGCTACTCTACAACAAAGACTCTTCATTTTATTTTGTATGTTAATTGTTTGAACAAGGACAATGGAATAGCTGCACAGATGATGAGGAAAAATCAATAAAATCCAAACTGTTAAGTACAGGAAACTCTCGATTTACCGGCACCTAAATAACCGGAAATCTCTGTTAACCGGCAAAATTCAGGAGTAGGTTCAGGTAAGTTTTACTTCATATTAGTGGCCTGTTCCTGGATCTGTGGCCGGGTTCCTGCACCTGTTGCTAAGCAACAGGGAAGCCTGGATTTGTTGCTGTGTACGGAGCTCTCGTACCTTTTACTATACATCTCTGTAATCCGGACTTTTTGATAAACCGGCACCACGCCGGTCCCGTTGGTGCCGGATAAAAGAGTTTCCTGTATTTGGAACTTTCTCCTTGAGTTATGGTGTGAATGGGTCATACTGTATCAATCTCGTACCATTTTGCTCATTGCTGCTAAGGTTATAAGAGTGGATCTCTATTTGGAGATTTAAAAAATAATCTTGCCTAATCTGAGTATGAATGCTTTGAGCAGTTTGAAATATGATTGAATTGTGGTTCACGTTATTTATTCAGGCAGAGGAAGAAATTGAAGAGTTTATTCTTGAAGACGTGGATGTCCTTTTGCCTGAAGAGGTAAGCACTTTTATTTGGCTTGGGTTTGTCTTTTTCACCAATTTTCTCTTCTGTTCTCCTGACTGTTGACTTCTTGCTGGGAGTACAGTTCCATGGGTGGTATTCACCCTTTTTATATCTCGCCCAAATGGGTTCAACTACCAATGGTGGACAGGGGAGATGTGTAGCAGGCCAATGGCGAAAGACTGCATGGTGTGGGCTGAGGCATGTGACTAGACATTACGGAAGAAGGGTGGGGTAAAGCAATTGGCAAGTTTGTAAACAGCCATTATGATTTTCAGTTCAGCGTGTTGGGGCATGGGGAGCCTGAAGAGGTCAGTGACGATAAGGGCGAGTAAGCATTACTTAGTGCAGGCCTGTGTGTGGTGGTGGTTTATCTTTGGGTGGCGTTCAGGAGGCCAATGAGGAGATTGCTGGGAAGTCAAGCCTGGAGATACAAAAGCATGGATAGAGGTTTTAGTGGCAGTGAGGCAAGGACCGAGCCAGGTAATGTTATGGAAGTGGAAATAAGCAATCTTAATGATGGATAGGATATGGGGTTTGAAGATTTGCTATATTCAGCCTGATGAGCAGTCAGACACTTAATTCTAGCAGGGTTCATTGGATAGTGATCAAGAATGGGAACCGTGGCACGACTGGAGCCCTGGCAGAAATCGGCTAACTTCACATCTTCCTCAGCTATTCACTGGATAGTCTTGTTGAGCCATGGTGGGGGGGGGGGCGCCTTATACTTGTTTAGTTAATAGTGAACAATATTTTTAAAAATATCTAACAGTTAATATAATTACACTGATTATTTGTAATTTTCTCAAGATTTAAACTTACAAAAGTAAACCTAAACTTTTAATCAGCCTGGCATTTATGGCAGGATTTCAAATGTTAATATTTGTTTTTAGCATAAGTTTCTGCAGTTTTGTTCCTGGAATTTCAAGTCGTCATTGGCCTTAGACACTTGTTTCTTTTTTAGACTTGAACTTTTCACGATTTAACGTAACATTTGTTAGTTAAAATTTTTTGCTATGAACAAGTCTGTTCAATTTTGAAATATTTGTAGAAAATTAATTGTACATTATCTTTCGTCATTCTGAGTAATGCTATAATTTATATATTTTAAAAATTGCGGAGGCTGACTTGGGCAACATACACCTTTATTTTAAAACCTTAGTTTTGCAAATCTAGTTGAAAGGTGGCTTCCTGCATGGTAGCAAAGCTTCAAATTATTGGTGTCTATTGAAGTGTCGTTTCATTGGTTTGAATTCCCTCCCTGCCCTGATCAACAGTGCTGCTCATGCTTGAGATATGTTTGTGTGGGCACTGAATGCGCTCTTGGTGCCATTGCCTAATGGGTCATTCTTAATTTGTTCTTCTAGACAGTGTTGGCAAGATTTTTCCTTCCGACCCCCCCACCCCCACCCCACCCACCCACCACCGCCCAACATCACTGTCCTAGCAAGAGTTCAGCTAACTCACTACAGACTGGATGTCAAAACCTGGGACATTCCTGGTCTGTATGACTCAATTCCACATTATAAGCATTGCATTTCCCAACTGAACTATGTGGCAGTAGTCAGAGGTCTTATTAATCATATGGTGCCTGTTTTGATTCTGAACTCTGGATTTACCAGATCTAAAGTTCCACTAATAAAACTGACCTCTTTTAGCCTCTTTAAAGTATCTCACATTTCCAGCTTTATTTTCCCTTCTAAGTGGTTCAGTAACTTTAGAACTGTACTTTCACCCATGACCTGCTACTAACCTGTTGTTCCAGCTCTGGATCTGCACTGTCAGATTTGATTTTAATTTTGATAACATTTACCGATTTTATTTTCCCCCCCCCCACCACCTTCATTTAAGCATTCAGATTTATTCCTGCTAGAAAGAATGAATCAGAAGGGCTTCATTCCGAGTTCCAAATTGTATTTTGTTTTAAATCTAATGCAACATTCATTCAGTATATTGGAGCACTCTGAAAGTGGGGTTCATCTTAATTGTGTTTGTCTAAATGTAAGAAGTTGTTGAATTTAAGAATTGCATCTTTTTTTTAAAAAATGCCTTCCAACTGCTATTTCAGGAAGCAGAAGTGGATGAAAATGAACAAGGTATGTAATGGCTGCCACTGCCTTTGCAAAGTTTGTATCTTCCCTTCAGTTCACGTTGTAATTTGCACTGTATTTTGATTGATTTAATTTAATATAAATAGATGAAGGTTGGAAAGCTATTACAAGGCACCGGATGTAAAATGGAATGAAAAGACCTCCTATTTTGGGGAAAGTTTGCACATTTGGGAGATTTTTTAAAAATCCAAATGTGACTTGTAAAAAGGTGCAGAGTAGACTTGCCAGTTACTATAGTGCATGTATGAATATGCACAACACAAACTGAGCGGCAATGATTTTTTTTCCACTAAGCTACAAATGCCTCCTCTTTTTTTACCTGTATAATTTTATGTCCTGAATGAAACACAGTTTATGTTTCCATATTGGAGTAAAAGTCAGTATATCCTCCCTCATAGTGACTTGTATGACAATGTCAAATTAATAGAGCTCCCTTGAACAAATGGGAGAACAGTGGATTATTTTGGTTTTTTTTGTTTGATGCTATTGGAGCATTTTTTTCAGAATATGGATTTTACTTTATCAAATTGACCTTCCAATTCTTGAAATCTGATCTGTTTTCACACTTGTGAAAACGCATGGTTCTTTCTACTGATTGTGATATGCATTTCTTTTACTTGCACTACTAGAATTGGTAGGCTAGAATCTGAAGAGTAGAGATTCTGATTTTTGTAGTAAACACAGCTGGTACAATGAAACAACATAAACGGAGGCAAAACCTACGAACATTGCTCTGCTTTGCTGTGGAACTGTGGAGGACTCCGAACACTATGTAGATGAAACTTTTCGGGGGGGAAAAAACTGTTGAAGACCGTCGCTGCTGTGTGATTTAGACGGTACGTGAAAAGAGATGTTGAATTTGCCGAAGACTTTCATCCTGAGCAGTTTGGTATCCATTCTCCATAATATGTGATATGAAGATGAACGGATGGATTCTGAGATGTGGTATCGAGTATGGAATTGTTTTGAAGATGGTTAATGCCCTTCACTATCTGGATGAATACAGTGGAAAACATGGCTTGCATGGACCGTTTCATCAGATGGATTTTACCAGAAATTTGAGATGCTCAAATCAGAGGACCTTGGTGG
Organism: Somniosus microcephalus; assembly: GCF_052327205.1. NCBI lineage: Eukaryota > Metazoa > Chordata > Chondrichthyes > Squaliformes > Somniosidae > Somniosus > Somniosus microcephalus. The sequence goes on from NC_141013.1 coordinate 23,652,651, forward strand.
ACAATTGAACTTTGTTGAAGTGATGAGTACAAATGAAAACAGATCTTGGCTGGAAAAAGACATATTCCATTATGTAGAAAGTTTGCAATTGGGATTCATGCACCAAAGAATAACTCCTCCTAAGGATGTTTGTGTTGCCACAGAAGACTTTGTATTAAAGGTATTACACGTAACAACTTTGTCACCTGAAGAATTCAGATTCACATGCACCTTTATAGTTTTCTAACCTTCTTAATTTAGGTAAATTGTATTTCTTTTTAATATCAATGATAAGGTCACCTACTAGGTAAAAGTTTTGACATTTAAACCTGTATTTTGCCATGTTTATTCCTGTTAAATCCCTCAGATGTAGATGATATAGATGACGATTCTCGTGAAGTGTCTAAATCTCTACCTTCAGAGCAAGACCTTGCTGAAGCTCAACAAACAGTTCAAGATGAAATTGAACCCAACGCATCTATGAAAGAAGCGGATGATGATAATATTTCAGTCACAATCCAAGCAGAAGATGCCATCACGTTGGACTGCGATGGCGACGATCTCTTGGAAACAGGTAAAATCCTGAAAACTCCAGAATGTGAGCATAAAACCAGAGCTGAAAAGGAGTCCAAGTCCCAGGAGGATGTGAAGGGAGAAGTCAAACATGAGGGGAAGAAGGAGAAAAACCATAAGGAAGGAAGAAAAGAGGAGGGGATAAAAGCAGAGTCAGCGAAGAAGGAGACCAGGGATGGGTCCAGAAAAGCTGAAGCTGGAGAGAAAGAGAAAGATTCTTCAAAGAAAGGCCCCTCATCTTCTGGGGCATCCAGTCAAGCAAAGAGGTTTGTTTTTCTATGTCAATTTATGATACTGAGTACCAGCAGTAAGATTGGTCGTCATTTGTGAGTAATCGTGGTTCTTAATATGAGACCTAACAAGCCAATGTATGTTACAATTCTTTTTAAGAGGCTTAACAAAGTGCTTTTTTTAAAACACAGATGCAAGACTGACCGCTTGCATTTTTTGCTATGTAATTTTTCCTCTGCTCAGTTATGCACTTTTTTTAATGTTAAATTTACAAGATTAAAAAAAAAAGCCTTGTGTTGATCCTGAACAATCAACATACCCGTGTGAAAAATTCACAGTCAAGTAAGGAGAATTCTCACCTATGGAATCAAAACAACCACTCCTGATTACTGGAGAAGATTGTGATTTGCTCACTGAATAGAATTGTCACAAATCTAGATCTTCATTCAGCTTTGGAAAGTCGATGCAAGAGTCGTTTTTGGAACTATTCTGTTCAAATGTAGGCCTTGTTGGCTTTGGTACATTTGTGACCAGAGATTCTTTATAATTTTGTGGTCTGTTATCTTTTAATTTTGGTGCTTTTTAGGGGGGGGAAATGCATTGTTTTGTTTATAAATGTGTCAGTAGTCTGTACTTTGAAATATCAGCTCTACTTTTTTTTTTTGAATATTTAGGTTTCCCTTTTCTAACTTTGTTTTGTGTTCATAGTTCAAGTAAGGATACGAAAGATAAGACTTCTACTAAAGATGAAAAAGGTAAGACCAGATTAACGCATCACCCTTACAAATATTTTGTAAATGTAACTTGACAGTTTGCCTCTGATGTTGGAAATTCATGTTACAGCATTGTTATACAACAACTTGCATTTCTATAGCACCTTTAACGTAGTAAAAACATCCCGAGGCGCTTCACAGAAGAGATTATCAAACCAAATTTGACACTAAGCCACGCCGAGATATTAGGACAGTGACCAAAAGCTTGGTAAAAGATGTAGGTTTTAAGTCGTGTCTTAAAGGAGGAGAGAGAGAGAGAGAGACTGAGCGGTTCAGGGAGGGAATTTCAGAGCTTCGGGCCTAGGCAGCTGAAGGCAGGCTCTCCGTGGTGGAGCAAAGAAAATCAGGGATGCGCAAGAGGCCAGAATTGGAGGAGTGCAGAGACCTTGGAGGGTTGTAGGGCTGGAGGAGGTTACAGAGATAGGGAGAGGCGACGCCATCGATGGATTTGAAAACGAGAATTTTAAAATCGAGGCATTGCTGGACCAGGGGCCAGTGTAGGTCAGCGAGCACAGGGGTGATGGGTGAACGTGATCTGCAGTTCAAAGGTTTAAAAATATATTGAAGTTCGCACCCTGAATATGTTCAAATAATTTAGTAAAATGATTGTTTCGTATGATTTGTGTTGATGGCAGTGGTTTTATTTTTTGTCCGTACCATAGGGGGTGTTCATAGTACTGGGAGTAGCAGTGGCAGCACTAGCAGTTCAACCAAGAACCTGTGGATTAGTGGCTTGTCCTCGAAAACTAAAGCAGCTGATCTAAAGAATCTGTTTAGTAAATATGGCAAGGTATGTGTACATTGTATGTTTTGCTATGAAGTGTGAATTACTATATATTAAAGTTTTTAAGTCACACCAATGATTTCATGATGTGAATTGTATACATTTTGTCATAGGTATTGAGTGCGAAAGTAGTAACCAATGCACGCAGTCCTGGTGCTCGATGTTACGGATTTGTGACCATGTCTTCAAGTACAGAAGTGTCTAGATGTATTTCCCACCTTCATCGCACTGAGCTACATGGACAGCAGATTTCTGTTGAAAAAGTAACTTTTTAAAAAAAATGTTCATGTTGGCTATGACTTAAGTGTGCAGGTGATAATGCCATATTTTTATAAGCCGAAGAAATGAGATGACTTATAAACATGTATATCCAAAGTACCAATAAAATTCAAAATTAATATGCACAGACTTGAGCTAAAAAAATCTGCTAGTCATGACTGAAGTCTCATAATATATAGTTGGCCACCTTTTCCTGACCATTGAACACTCTCCGTTATAGTGTTCTATTAGTGCAAAAAGCACAATAAATACTTGAAAACATTTAACTTCAGCACAAACTGTCATAAATACTAGAGCTGACAGGTCAATGGAATGGAGGCAGGAGAGAATACTAGCAGAAATATAAAGACAAAAACCATGTAGCAAGGAACATTAACAAATCTACAAAACTGGGGACAGGCGGGACGAAGGTTTCAGATGGGCTTAGAAGTAAGTCAAATGAATGTTATATGGAATGATTTGATATCTGTTTACTCAGTAGAGGTATATTTGAAACTGTTACAAACAGTCTGAGACAATTTAGTGTAGAATCTTTTTAGAGTGTCTTTTAGTTTTTTAAATCTTTAAACAGCATCAATGTATGACAAGCTGTGGTAAAATATTAAAGAAAGACCTTATTCTGTTACTGTAAGTATACATTAGTCACTGAACCAGTTGGTTTGTGGTTTCATTTACAGTGATGCACGTTAATCTATATTAATGCACACAAGTGTCTGGATTATAAATATTTACCTAATTAGAGATTCACATAACTACTAGACTGTTCTAAAGGAGCTTTGCTTCTGTGAGTTCATAGTGGGGTGGGAGAGTGGTTATGTTCAGTTTATTATCTTTTAAACAGTTTTGCCTGCACACTCTTATTTTATTTTCCCCCATTAAGACTCATAAGATTAGTGATAATGAACAATGCTGAAGTAAATGCACAGTTTTGTTTATGATGCCAGTTTGAAGATCTCCCAATTGTTCAGTTGCATTGGTGCTGTACAGACCAGGAAGCTTTCAGGTTCTATCCCTCATTGGACTGAACTTGATATTGTCTGTGTATTTATCTGACATGTTTAATATGTTCAAAATAATAACAGGGTAAAATGCTACACAGCTGAAATGTACTTTGCTTGATTTTTCTTATATATAGGGATTGTGTAATAATTTTATATATACTAGTCAATCTCCACAGAGTCAGGACCGTGTCCAGTTTTCAGGTGAAGCAGGGTTGGAGGCCAGGGTATAATTGGATTAGGATGAGCACCTGTAATTCAGTCCTCATTTGAAGTCATGCATTCATAGAAGATAGGAGCAGGAGTAGGCCATTCGGCCCTTCGAGCCTGCTCCGCCATTCAATGAGATCATGGCTGATCATCCCAATTCAGTACCCTGTCCCTGCCTTCTCCCCATATCCCTTGATCCCTTTAGCCTTAAGAAATATATCCAACTCCTTCTTGAATATATTTAATGAACTGGCCTCCACTGCCCTCTGTGGCAGAGAATTCCACAGGTTCACCACTCTCTGGGTGAAGAAATTCCTCCTCATTTCAGTCCTAAATGGCTTACCCCTTATCCTTAGACTATGACCCCTGGTTCTGGACTCCCCGGCCAACGGAAACATCCTTCCTGCATCTAGTCTGTCCAGGCCTGACAGAATTTTATAGGTTTCGATGAGATCCCCCCCTCAATCTTCTAAACTCCAGTGAGTATAAGCCCAATCGACACAATCTCTCCTCGTACGTCATTCCTGCCATCCCAGGTATCAGCCTGGTGAATCTTCGTTGCACTCCTTCCATGGCAAGAACATCCTTCCTCCGATAAAGTGACCAAAACTGCACACAATACTCTTAGATGCGGTCTCACCAAGGCCCTGTACAACTGCAGCAAGACCTCCTTGTTCCTGTACTCGAACCCTCTTGCTACGAAGGCCAACATACCATTTGCCTTCTTAACCGCCTGCTGCACCTGCATGCTTACCTTTAGCGACTGGTGCACAAGAACACCCAGGTCTCTTTGCACTTCCCCTTCTCCCAATCTATTGCCATTCAAAAAATAATCTGCCTTCCTGTTTTTGCCACCAAAGTGGATAACCTCACATTTATCCACATTATAGTGCATTTGCCATGTTTCTGCCCAATCACCCAACCTGTCCAAATCGTACTGGAGTTGCACGACATCCTCCTCACAGCATACCCTCCCACTCAGCTTTGTGTCGATCCTTATCTTTGTTTCCATATGTCCAGTGATGGTGCAGTGCCTCAACTGTGGGGAGGGTGTACTTTCAGCATGCCAAGTTTACATTGGCAATTTCCATTATACATATGGACATATAAGAATTTATAATGGAGAAAGCTTATAGGAAGTGCAGGCAGGCACAATCTTTTATAATATATATTCTAGGTATATGGCTACTTGTAAATGTCTGCTCTCAAGATATGGGATGTTGATGCTCAATGAGAAATTCGGTGAACTAATCCATGCGGCTACGAGTCATGTGATTCCTTGTTTTCTATTGCTGAAGTGGTTTCTATTTAGTTTTCTTGGGACAATGTCACATCTGAGAATTTAGTCTAATTCTAAAATTGGAAACTGCCTATCTGTCCAATACTCCTGAACAGTTCTTTTGCCTTTTTAAAAAAAAAAAAAAAAATTTAAAAAAAATCCGATTTGTCTTTGTCCATTTAGGTTAAAAATGATCCATTTAAAAAAGAATCCACAACAAAAGATGGAACCGGGAGGACGAGTTCAAGCAGAATTAGCAGTGATAAAAAGAGTTCGACTAGTGGAAAAACAAGTAGCAAGTAAGTGTATGGTGGCAAATAGTCATAATGGCACAGAAGGAGGCCATTCGGCTCATCGAGTCTGTGCTGGCTCTCTGTAGAGCAATCCAGTCAGTCCCATTCCCCCGCTCTATCCCCGTAGCCCTGCAAGTTTATTTCCCTCAAGTGCCTATCAAGTCTCCCCTTGAAAACATTAAATGTCTCCGCCTCCACCACTTCCGTCAGCAGCGAATTCCAGGTCCTCGCCACTCGCTGCATAAAAAAGTTTTTCCTCACATCCCCCCTGTATCTCTTGCCCAAAACCTTAAATCTGTGTCCCCCTAGTCCTTGTACCATCAACTAGTAGGAACAAAATTTCCCCATCTAGCCTATCCAAACCCGTCATAATCTTGTACACCTCGATCAAATCACCCCTCAACCTCTTTTGCTCTAATGAAAACAAATCCAGCTTCTCCAACCTGTCCTTGTAGCTAAGATCCCCCATCATCGGAACTATCCTAGTAAATCTCTTCTGCACCCTCTCCAGGGCCTTCACATCCTTCCTAAAGTGTGGTGACCAGAACTGGACGCAATACTCCAGTTGTGGCCTAACCAGCGCTTTATAAAGGTTCAGCATAACTTCTCTACTTTTGTACTCAATACCTCTATTTATGAAGCCCAAGATCCCATATGCTTTGCTAACCACTCTCTCCATATATCCTGCCACCTTCAGGGACCTATGCACATTAACTCCAGGTCCCTCTGTCCCTGCACACTCTTGAAAACTGTGCCATTAAGTGTATATTGCTTCTGCCAAAATGCATTACCCCTCACTTCTCTATTAAATTCCATCTGCCCATTCTGCTAGCCTTTCTATATCCTGTTGCAGTCAATTGGTATCATCGTTGTTTGCCACACCCCCAAGTTTGGTGTCATCGAGAAATTAGAAATTCTACTCTATTCCAATATCCAGGTCATTTATCAGTGGCCCCAGCATTGACCCTTGGGGAACACCACTGTCTACCATCCTCCAGTCTGAAAAACAGCCATTTACCACAACTCGCTGTTTTCTGTCCTTAAGCCAATTCCTTATCCAAGCTGCCACTGACCCACCTATTCCATAAGCCTCAATTTTGTTAACCAGCCTTCCATATGGTACTTTGTCAAATGCCGTCCGAAAATCCATGTAGACAACATCCATTGCATTCCCTTCATCAATCCTCTGTTGCTTCATCAAAAAATTCAATTAGATTAGTCAAACACGATCTGCCTTTTACAAATCCGTGTTGGCTCTCCTTAATTAGCTTAAACCTCTCCAAGTGCCCGTTAATTTTTTCCTTGATTATTGTTTCTAAAACTTTATCCACCACTGATGTTAAACTGACCGGCCTGTAGTTACTAGGATTGTCCTTACACTCTTTCTTGAACAATGGTGTCACATTTGCCACTTTCCAATCCTCCGGCATCTCACCCGCATCTAGGGAAGATTGGAAAATTATGGCAAGCCCTTCCGCTATCTCCTCCCCCAATTCCCTTTGCAACCTGGGATGCAAGCCATCTGGACCAGGCAACTTGTCCGCTCTAAGCATACCCAGCCTTTCTGGAACATCCTGTCGATTTTCACCCCTTCCATTGCTTCTATCTTTTCCTCTTCTACCGATATTTTGTCAGCATCCATCTCCTTGGTAAACATCAATACAAAGTACTCATTGAGCCTTGCCCTGCACCTCTAAGCATATAACACCTTCTTTGTCTCTAATAGGCCCCACTCGGCCTCTTCCTACCCACTTACTGTTTACATGCCGGTAGAAGATTTTTGGGTTCCGTTTTATGTTAACCGCCATTCTCTCTCATATATTCTCTCTCTGCCAATTGTATTTTCATCTTCACATCCCCTCTCAACTTGCTGTATTTGGTCTGGTTCTCCCTTGAAGAATTCACCTGACATCATCCACTTTTTTTTGTTTCATCATCTTCTCTACCTCCCTCGTCATCCAAGGAGCCCTTGCTTTGGTTCCCTTACCCTTCCCTCTTGTTGGAATGTACCGAGCCTGTACTTGGAACATCTCCTCCTTAAAGATCATCCATTGTTCTGTTACAGTTTTTCCTGTCAGTTTTTGGTCCCATTTTACCCTGGCTAGATCTTTTTGCACCCCATTGAAGTTAGCCCTATTTCAGCTTGGAAGTTCCACTCTAGATTGTTCCTTGCTCCTCTCCATTGCTAATCTAAATCTTATGATACGATGATCACTCGTACCCAAGTGTTCTCCCACAGACACTTGGTCGACCTGGTCCACCCCATTCCCCAGCACCGCATCCAGCAATGACTTCTTCCTAGTTGGGCCAAGAACATATTGGTCAAGGAAATTCTCCTGAACACATTTCAGAAATTCCTCCCCCTCCTTTCCCTTTACCCTAGCATTATCCCAATCGTTATTTGGGTAATAAAAGTCCCCCAATATCGCCACTCTATAGCTCTTGCATATCTGCGATTTCCCTGCAGATTTGCTCCTCTACCCCCCCTCACTATTTGGAGGCCTATAGAATACCCCAGTGGTGTGATCATACTCTTTTTGCTCCTCAACTCTAACCAAATGGATTCTGTCCTTGTCCCCTCAAGAACATCCTCCCTTTCCAACACCACAATGTCTTCCTTAATCAGCACTGTCACCCCACCTCCCTTTTTTCCTTCCCTATTTCTTCTGAACACCTTGTACCCTCGAGTATTAAGTGCCCAGTCCTCACCATTTTTAAGTCACATTTCTGTTATTGCCACATGGCTAATTGTGCTTGTAGCTCACCAACCTTATTCAGCACACTTGGTGAGTTTACGTACATGCATTTTAAACCCTCTTTTGAATTTTTACGTAGTCTTTCTTAGTCTGCTCCTATCTAATACGGTACTACTACCGCCTCTAGTACTATCAAACACATACTCTTTTATGCACCTTATTCCTCATTGCTACTCCTATATGCTGGTGCCCATCCCCCTGCCAAGCTAGTTTAAACCCTCCCCAACAGCACGAACAAACCTCCCCGCGAGAATATTGGTCCCGGCTCTCTTGAGGTGTAACCCGTCCGGCTTGTACAGGTCCCACCTTCCCCAGAAACTGTCCCAATGCCTAAGGAATCTAAAGCCCTCCCTCCTGCACCATCTCTCCAGCCACACATTCATCTGTTCTATCCTCCTATTCCTGTACTCACTAGCACGTGGCACCGGGAGTAATCTGGAGATTACTACGTTTTGAGGTCCTGCTTTTTAATCTCTCTCCTAGCTCCCTAAACTCTGCCTGCAGGACCTCATCCCTCTTTCTGCCTATGTCGTTTGCACTGATGGACAACGAACTCTGGCTGTTCACCCTCCTCCCCCCCCCCCCCCCCCCCCCTCTCAGTGTCCTGCAGCTGCTCAGTGACATCCTTGACTCTGGCACCAGGGAAGCAACATGCCATCCTGGAGTCACGTCTACAGCCGCAGAAATGCCTGCCTGCTCCCCTAACTATTGAATCCCCTACCACTATTGTTCTTTTTTTCCTCCTCCCCCCTGCCCCCCCCCCCCCCCCCCCCTTTGCAGCTGAGCCACCCGTGGTGCCATGGACTTGACTCTGGCTGCACTCCCCAGAGTACTGGCTGGAGAGCGGCCTGATCCTCCTCCTTCTGTCTGGCGGTCACCCATTCCCTCTCTGCCTGCATACTCTTAAGCTGCGGGGTGACCACCTCTAGAAACGTGCTATCCACTAACTCTCAGCCTCGCGAATGCACCGCAGTGACTCCAGTGCCGCTCAAGCTCCGAAACCCAGAGCTCGAGTTGCTGTAGCTGCGACACTTCCTGCACATGTGGTTGTGCAGGCTACGCGAAGCGTCTAGGACTTCCCACGTGGCAAAGGATGTGCACTCCACGCGACTGAGCTGCCCTGCCATGCCTCTATTTAATAGACTAAGAACTAACCCAGCAGAAATAAACTTAAAACTTAACCATAAACGCTCAGCAGCTACTCCCCAATCAGCTCTTTCGCTCTATTTAATAGGCGATTAACTAACTTAGCAGAAATAAACTTTAAAAAAAAATACACTCACCAACCGGCTTCTTTCCTTGTGCCGACGTCACTTTTTCAAAAACTGCCTCTGTTGAGTTGCTGCCGCTCCTTTGAACTGCTGTGCTCTCTCCAGGACTGCTCCGCTCTCTCTGCTCTCGCTCCAGGTCTGCTCTTTCCGGTCTCGGGCTCCTGCCGCTCAGGACTGCTCTGTTCTCGCTGCTCTCCCTCCAGGTCCGCTCCTTCCGGTCTCTGGCTCCTGCCGCTCGGGACTGCTCCGCTCTCGCCGCGCTCCCACCAGGTCCGCTCCTTCCGGTCTCTGGCTCCTGCCGCTCGGGACTGCTCCGCTCCCACCAGGTCCGCTCCTTCCGGTCTCTGGCTCCTGCCGCTCGGGACTGCTCTGTTCTCGCTGCTCTCCCTCCAGGTCCGCTCCTTCCGGTCTCTGGCTCCTGCCGCTCGGGACTGCTCCGCTCCCACCAGGTCCGCTCCTTCCGGTGTCTGGCTCCTGCCGCTCAGGACTGCTCCGCTCTCGCCGCGCTCCCACCAGGTCCGCTCCTTCTGGTCTCAGGCTCCTGCTGCTCGGGACTGCTCCGCTCTCGTTGTGCTCCCTCCAGGTTGGGAGCAGCCATCCTGACTCCCCCCACTTTTTAACTCTGGTCCTGAGGCCAATGTGGCTACTGATATGGCAGCTGAGATCGGCTAGCTTGGTACTTATTCAGGCAATAGGGATAACTGTTATCTGCATACCATTTGCAAGTAATGCAACTTTATTGTTTTTAAAGTTTAGTTCTTTTTTTATCCAGATAAGATGGCTGTAGGCAGTTTTGTCTTCAGTCTTGCCATGAATTGTGAGAGAAGTTCCTTTTTATTTAGTGGATCACGGATATCTACTGAAAAGAGCTTTGGTGAGGGCAGGTTTTACAGGTGACGAGATTTGTACGGGGATCAACTCTCAGCAGCCCAGTAGCATTTTAAGAGTTCGGTTTAGAGTTGTTTGGCCAAATTTTCACATGATTGAAAATATATTTTACAAATCTTGCATGCTTCAGGTCCACAAGCGTTGCTGCCCACTGTCACAATTATGGTCACAGTTTTAAGTCAACATTTACCATTGTAAATTACTATTCCAATGACATTTTATTATGTCAACTGTTAGATTATAGTTTGCATCTGGCTTCTAGGCAGTAGCTCTGCAGAGCGATTTTTCTGTGTTGTGTCTCGCAACTCCATTGCCATCTTATAAAACATTCATCAACTGAATAAGAAACCGCTTAGGGAATTTGTGTGTGTATAAGGCAATCAAAACATTTCACCACTATGCACTTATTTAATTTTTTTACCACATTCATCTCAAACTTGCCATAAGCAATACCATAGGAACTCCACTAGTATATAATTATATTACAGAAAATACTTCGGAACCATTTTAGAAAGTTCTGCAATTATAAACAAGCCCATTAATGTTTGGTGTTTAAATTCTCTCATCCTAAATACAAAGGACCCAAGTTTCTTCTAAAAAAGAGGATAAGAAAACCGAAAAATCTGGAGAGAGAAAAGAAAGCAAGACTGGGTCAAGCTCCACAAAGAAATCAGAAAATAAAAAGGATGAGAAGGAGAGTGCGAGTAGTAGTCACGACCATTCCAAAAAAGTGGATGAGAAGAGGCGAAGGAGTATGTATTTCTATTTGTGACATAAGATGTCATTAAAAAGTGAATTTTGGACGACGGTTCTAATCCAGGGTTCAAACCTAGTTGTGTGCAAGTTTTTTATGTGACCCTGTTAAGTTGTAATGAATTTCAAAAGGAGTTACTGTTGGGAAAAGTCACTGATACTTGTCGAATTCCAGGAATTTTCTATGACTGCTTTGATTTCACAGGTGTGAAGAGTCCCCATCGGATGGTGGTTATTGACAAGGCTAAAGGTGAACCTGTTGTTAGTGTGAAAACTGCAAAGAAAAGCAAGAGTGAGCAGGTCAGTATGGGGAAAAGGATTACAAGTGGAAAATGCTCATCTACTTTGTTCTATTCATTATATACTTGATGCGCTATCAATTACTCATAAAAGACTGAGAGTTAGAAGAGTAACTAAAGGCTTTTATTAACAAAAGAATGGAGGTCTGCCTCGAGTGGTCGACCGGTCCAGAAATACAAAGGGCTGGGGAGCAGCCACCTTTATACTAGGACTTGTGGGAGGAGTCAACCGAGGCATGTCCAGGCATGTACACAATGGAATGCAAACAGTATACAAACAGTGGTTTACCACATTCACCCCTTGTTTAAAATTGAGTCCGGCGGGGTGAAGTGTATTAAAAGTTAGTGTATTGGAGTCTCTCCGGAGGTCTTGTCTGCCGCTGTGATCGGCGTGGCGACGGCGGGGGTAGTGAAGCTTCCGGCATCAAGTCCCGCGTAGGCTGTGGCGCTGGCGTGTCGTCCTCGTAGATGTTGAGCGGGACCCAGGCCTGCCGTCTGCTGGGGCTGGATATCGGATCGTGGGGGGGGGGGGGTGGTAGTGGGTAGTGGGTTACTGCAGCCCCCGAGGGTGCAAGGTCTCTTATGGAGACTGTGTCCTCCCGCCCGTCCGGGTACGCAATGTAAGCGTACTGGGGGTTGGCGTGGAGGAGGTCGACCCTCTCGACCAGGGGGTCCGTTTTATGGGTCCTCACGTGTCTTCTCAGTAGGACCGGCCCTGGGGACGTCAGCCATGGCGGTAGCGATGTCCCCGATGTGGACTTCCTTGGGAAGACAAACATTTTCTCATGAGGGGTGGCGTTAGTGGCAGTGCAGAGCAGTGACCGAATAGAGTGGAGCGCATCGGGTAGCACATCCTGCCAGCGGGAGGTTGGAAGGCCCCTAGACTTTAAGGCTAGCAGGGCGGCCTTCCAAACTGTCGCATTTTCTCTTTCCACCTGTCCGTTCCCCCGGGGGTTGTAACTAGTGGTCCTGCTTGTGGCAATACCCCTAGTTAGCAGGTACTGACGGAGCTCGTCGCTCATAAACGATGAGCCCCGGTCGCTATGGATATAGCTGGGGAAACCGAACAGGGTGAAGAGGTCATTTAGGCATTTAATGACCGTGGCACTGGTCATGTCCGGGCAGGGGATGGCGAACGGGAAATGGGAGTACTCATCAATAATATTGAGGAAGTACACGTTGCGGTCGGAGGAGGGGAGAGGCCCTTTAAAATCGACGCTCAGGCGCTCGAAGGGGCGAGTGGCTTTTATCAGGTGGGCCCTGTCTGGTTTATAAAAGTGCGGTTTGCACTCAGCGCAGACTTGGCAGTTCCCGGTCATGGTCCTGACCTCAATGGAGTAAGGTAGGTTGCGGGCCTTGACGAAGTGGAAGAACCTGGTGACCCCCGGGTGGCAGAGGTCATTGTGGAGGGCCCGCAGTCTATCGATCGCGCTGGCGCAGGTGCCACGCGATAGAGCATCCGGGGGTTCGTTGAGCTTCCCGGGCCGGTACAAGATCTCGTAATTGTAGGTGGAAAGTTCGATTCTCCACCTCAAGATCTTGTCATTTTTGATTTTGCCCCTCTGCTTGTTGTTAAACATGAAAGCGACTGAACGCTGGTCAGTGAGCAGGGTAAATCGTTTTCCGGCCAGGTAGTGCCTCCAATGACGCACAGCCTCCACAATAGCCTGGGCCTCCTTCTCAACAGCGGAGTGTCTGGTCTCCGGGCCCTGGAGGGTTCGTGAAAAGAAGGCCACGGGTCTCCCCGCCTGATTGAGGGTAGTGGCCAGGGCAAAGTCGGACGCGTCGCTTTCCACCTGGAAGGGGATGGATTCGTTCACTGCGTGCATGGTGGCTTTGGCGATGTCCTCCTTGATACGGTGGAAGGCTAAGCGGGCCTCTGCCGTCAAGGGAAAAGAGGTGGACTTGATCAGCGGACGGGCCTTGTCCGCATAGTAGGGGACCCACTGGGCGTAATAGGAGAAAAACCCTAGGCACCTCTTCAGGGCCTTGAGGCAGTGGGAGTTCCATAAGGGGACGCATCCGGTCGGGACCGATGACTCCGTGTTCCACAACACAGCCAAGGATGGCGAGGCGGTTTGTGCGGAATATGCACTTCTCCTTGTTATACGTCAGGTTCAGGAGTTGGGCGGTGCGGAGGAATTTTTCGAGGTTTGCGTCATGGTCCTGCAAGTCACGGCCGCAGATGGTCACATTGTCCAGACATGGGAAAGTGGCCTGCAACGCATTTTGATCTACCATCCGGTCCATCTCCCTTTGGAAGACGGAGACCCCGTTGGTGACGCCAAAGGGAACCCTAAGGAAGTGATAGAGGTGGCCGTTTGCCTCAAAGGCAGTATACTGGCGGTCCTCAGGGCAGATAGGGAGCTGGTGGTATGCTGATTTCAGGTCAATGGTCGAGAAGACGCGGTACTGCGCGATCTGATTGACCATATCAGCTATGCGGGGGAGTGGGTAAGCGTCCAGTAGGGTGTAGCGATTTATTGTCTGGCTGTAGTCGATGACCAGGCGCTGCTTCTCGCCGGTCTTAACGACCACAACCTGGGCTCGCCAGGGGCTGGTGCTGCCCTCAATAATCCCTTCCTTCAGGAGCCGCTCCACTTCGGTTTTAATGAAAACCCTGTCCCCGGCGCTGTATCGTCTGCTCTTTGTGGCGATGGGCTTACAGTCGGGGGTGAGGTTAGCAAACAGTGGGGGGGGGGTGACTCGGAGTGTGGAGAGGTTGCACCTGGTGCGCGGCGGGCAATTTGGAAGCTGCTGGCTGCGGACTGTGAGTGGGGGGAGGGGTCCACCGTACGCCATCGTAACACTTTTAAGGTGGCACTGAAAATCTAACCCCAGTAGAACGGCAGCGCAGAGGTCGGGCAGGACCAGAAGTTTAAAATTATCGTACACAGTCCCGTCTACTATGAGTGTCACCACGCAGTAGCCGCCAATGTCCGCTGACTGGGACTCGGAGACCATAGAAATCCGCTGGTGCGCAGGCAGGACTGGGAGAGAGCAACGCCGCACCGTGTCAGGGTGGATGAAGCTCTCCGTGCTCCCAGAGTCAAAAAGGCAGATTGTATCGTGACCATTTACCTGAATGTCCATTGTGGAACTGGCCAGTTGGTGCGGTCTCGCTTGGTCCAGTGTAACGGATGCCAGCGTAGGGGTCGGTGTGTCGCTGCGGGTATCAGATGAGGCGGTGTCGGGGGCCTGCTGCGTCCCGGCTGTCGTCCAAGATGGCGGCGTCCATGATCCCCATGTGGCTGGAGGCGTCCAAAATGGCTGCTGTACCGGTGATTCGCACATGGCCGAGGAGGCCCAAGATGGCGGCCCGCATGGCCCACACGCGGCGCTGCTGGGGTTCGGGGTGGCTTTGGCCCTGCAGACGCTAGCGTAGTGTCCCTTCTTCCCGCAGCCCGAGCAGATCGTGTTTTTCGCCGGGCAGCGCGCTCTGGGGTGTTTTGCCTGGCCACAGAAGTAGCATTTCTGGCCTTGGGGCACTGCTGTCTGGCCTTGGGACACTGCTGCGGTAGTTGGGCCGTGGCTGGGGTGGCACGGCGCTATGAGGCGGTCCTACCGTGTCCCAGGCTGTCGTTCCCCGCGGCGTCCACGGTGCAGAGGAGTAGGCATCCATGCCCTGGTAGGCTGCATCCAATGATAGTGCGAGTTCAGAGGCCTTGTTGAGGTTGAGGTCACTCTGCTCCAACAGTCGCTGTCGGGTGTAATTGGATCTGTGGCCCGCGACAAAAGCGTCCCGGATAAGTTCCTCTGTGTACACGGCGGCCTTTACATCCTTACACCCACAGGCCCGGCCAAGCACGGACAGTGCCTGAAGATATTCCACGGTCGATTCCCCAGGTTGTTGTTTACGACTCCCCAGAAGGTGCCTGGCGTACACTTTGTTCACTGGGCGCGTGTACTGGTCCTTGAGGAGCTTGATAGCATCCGCGTATGAGGTCGCGTCTTGGATGACCGAGTACACTCGGTGGTTCACTTTGGAGGTCAGGACATCCAGTTTGTCCTCTTCCGATTTGATTGCTTCGGAGGCGGTCAGGAATTTTTCGAAACACTTAAGCCAGTGAGTAAACTTGGTGGATGAGTCTGCCTCCCGATGATTTAAGTCCAGGCATGCTGGTGTGAGGATCTTTTCCATTATAAAAATTTTGTTAATAAAATTGATGCGCTATCAATTACTCATAAAAGACTGAGAGTTAGAAGAGTAACTAAAGGCTTTTATTAACAAAAGAATGGAGGTCTGCCTCGAGTGGTCGACCGGTCCAGAAATACAAAGGGCTGGGGAGCAGCCACCTTTATACTAGGACTTGTGGGAGGAGTCAGCCGAGGCATGTCCAGGCATGTACACAATGGAATGCAAACAGTATACAAACAGTGGTTTACCACAATACTGTACTAACTTGTGTAAAATTTATCCATCTACATAACCCTTTTCATTGCATATATCCCTACATTTTTTAATGCTGATCAGTCCAAGCCTCCGAGGTTAGAAGTATAGTGTTTCGATACTAGCCAATCAAATATCGAACATTGATGAATTCTAAATTTGAAGATCTTAGAAACTTAAAGGAATACTGTGATTCCAGATTAATACAAAAATTCTATCATGTAAAAAACCTAAGGGTGATATTAATACTGTCTTAATCAACCATGGAAACCCTAAAACTAGGAGTGCGTGGCAGGGTGAGAATTTTGATTTAATGCTAGCACTTAATTTTGGATTTTTATGATTTCAAAAACCGTATTTGATAATGTGAAGTAACCAGACTCAGGTCCTGGAATGAAACTGTCCAATTATTTTGACAGGTATTGATCTGGTCCTAATTTTGATTTGATTTTTTGTATGTGGTCCTAAATCAATTTGGAAAGACTGGTTCCATTACAGCTCTTGCATTCTGTTTACTTGAATTTGGTCAAGACGGACTATGTGGGCTAGCTGCAAGCTTGTAATTTTCCAGCACGTTTAATTCCCAATCTTCTCCATGCTATTTAGGAGGAAATGGGGGTGGGGGGGCGGCGGCGGTGGTGGTGGTGGTTAGTGGAAACAAAGCATTCTTTCACTGGAAAGGGAGTAACATGCTCACCTGTATTCCATTAGCTTGACATGATTGTCACTGGTAGAGGCTCAAGCAGCACACCTGTCTACACTCCCAGCCACAGACTTGAGAAAATGCGAAGACCTGGAAGGAAATAAAATACTACTCTCATTTAGCTCTTAATACACACTGGTTTTGGCTAGTTCTCAACATTCAGCTTTGCTTATGTGTTCTAGAAAGGTTTTTCTGACTTTTCTGTATAAGTGTGAAGATGTGATTTTCATGGTTGCTCTTGATAAAACTATTTGGAGTAACTGAATCGTCCAGGATTTAGAATACGCAATAGGCTGGAAGACACTTGAATCCTAACCGTGGCTGATTTTTGTAATTTGGCCGAGTTGTCAGATGTTTCAGTACATGGCATTGGCAGTATAGCTCACTTCCAAGGGAAAAAATCCTGTTTCCCTGTGATATGCTGCCAAAAGAGCAGCTTTAGCAACGTAGTGGGGGTATCTACATTGACCCGATCTGGGAATAGGAGGATACAATATGAAGCAAATTGTGATTAAAGTATTTAAACCTGTGATACTGATTCGGAAAATTTTTGTCTTTACTAATACTTCTAGACAACCAGTTCAAGAAGTAGAGGAAAACATACTTCATCTAAGCCAAACTCCAGGGACAGGAGGGATATTCTGCCATTTGAAAAAATAAAACAGCAAAAACTTCGCGAGCGCTTAATCCGATTGGAACGCATACGACGTGCAATAGAATTAAGAAGGTAAGTGGAATTTTCCAACTTGAGAGGAAAGATACAATAGACTTTTTATGCTGTGAACTTGCATCTATTTGGATTGAGTACAGGTAGACTACCCTTTATCCGAACTTCCGAAAACCGAAACCCTCTTAAAAAAAAAAAAAAAAAACCTTCGGTTTTTTCGTTCAGCGTAAGTCGTGCGCACGACTTACGCTGAACGAAAAAACCTTCGGTTTTTAGAGGGTTCCGGTTTTGGAAGTTCGGATAAAGGGTAAGTCGTGCGCACGACCCCCGCCGACCCCGACCCCCACCGACTTACGCTGAGCGTCAGTGTAAGTCGTGCGCGCGGAGCCCCGACCCCCGCCGACCCACCTTCCGAAATCCGAAATTCTCCGAAAACCGAAACACGGCTGGTCCCGAGGTTTTCGGATAAAGGATAGTCTACCTGTATTAATATTGAGATTGCTCAAATTATCTCATGGTGTCAGCCATGGCTCAGTGGTAGTACTCTCTGCTGAGTTGGAAGGTTGGGGGGGGATTCAAGCCCCACTCCAGAGACTTAAGCACAGAATTTAGGCCAACACTCCAGTGCAGTGTTGAGGGAGTGCTGCACTGTCTGAGGTGGCAGCTTTCTGATGAGGCGTTAAACTTGAGTCCCGCCTGCTCTCTCCGGTGGATGTAAAAGATGCCATGGCACTATTTCGAAGAAGCACAGGGGAATTCCCCATGCCAGCATTGATCACTCTACCAACATCACTTTAAAAAATCAAATTATCTGCTCATCACATTGCTGTTTGTGGGACCTTGCTGTGCGCAAATTGGCTGCTGTGTTTCCTATTACAACAGTGACTACACTTCAAAAGGTACTTCATTGGCTGTAATAGTGCTTTGGGACCTCCTGAGGTTGTGATGGTGCTATATAAATGCAAGCCTTTTTTAATCTCTCTATATTGGAGGCTGAGGGAGGGCACTTTCTGCCCCTCAATCTTGTTTGGATTTGAACTTGAGAGATGGCCACACTGATTTCCTCACACTTTCTTCCTGTTCTTTTCCAGTTTTTGCACTGAAATCTTCTCATGGTACTAGGCAATTTTTTTTCCTATTGAAGAATTCAAAAAAACTGAGGTTTTAAATTCTTGCCTACAGCACATAAACTATTTATTTAGTAATTACCAGGCTACTTGATGCTAGCATATTGCTTTTGTACACTACGCAAATTAAAAAATTTCCATTTTGCTTGGCTTAAGATGTCTGCTGTGTGTGCCACGTGTAGGCAAACATATATAATTTTTTTTTAAACTAGGCGACGAGAAATAGCAGAAAGGCAGCGTCGTGAGCGGGAGCGCATTCGCATGATCCGTGAGCGTGAAGAACGTGATCGCTTGCAACGAGAGAGAGAGCGGTTGGAAATTGAAAAACAGAAGCTTGAGAGGGAAAGAATGGAACGGGAACGACTAGAAAGAGAACGCATACGTATAGAACAGGTGAACAGGTTCTCCACAAAGCTCTTCAGAGGAGACTCTCATCTCCGCGAACACTCGATTCTATATTCGTACTTTTCCTCCTAATCACTCTCTGCTCATCCCGAGCCGAGATAAAAGGTGTTTTTGGAAAGACCGGTTAGCGTGGCCTGCAGACACACTAACTGTGTTGGTCCTTGGATAGGTTGTCAAGAGATGGTGCTTGACCTTCGTGGGAGAGATTCTTCCACAGTCAATTAATTTTTTTTTCTTCCTCCAATGAGAAGCTGGCAGCAGAAAGTTTCCTCCCATTGCTTCTTGGTCTTCCAGCTTTGTGCACTTACTTGTGTAAACAACCTGTTTCCAGATTTCTGTGTTCTTCTGAAATTGATCACGAAACTGTGTTTATGAACTTGAATTCTCTTTAGTGCTGATGCGCTATCAATTACTCATAAAAGACTGAGAGTTAGAAGAGTAACTAAAGGCTTTTATTAACAACAGAATTGAGGTCTGCCTCGCGTGGTCGACCGGTCCATGATACTAAGGGCTGGGGAGCAGTCACCTTTATACTAGGACCTGTGGGAGGAGTCAGCCGAGGCATGTCCAGGCATGTACACAGTGGAATACAAACAGGAATACAAACAGTGGTTTACCACAAGTGCATTTTTTTATTTTTGCTTCTTGACACAATGGGATGTGCCTGGCTTCGAGTTGGCACTTTATTACAATGGCAAGGTTAAGATAGGAAACTCAGTGAAAGGGGATTGTGGGTGCTGACTCACACCTCTCACTCTGTGGCGCAAGTTAATCTCAAATGCAACGTCTCACTCATAAATTTAACTTGTCAGCAAACTGATCCTTGTAGATTCAGGTCTGGACCTTCAGTTTATTGATCCTAAGTTGGTGGGTTTTTAGTTTATAGATTTTTTTTTTTTTTGGTTTGGTGGGCGGAGGAGGGGTTCATTTACATCTGAAATTCAATGCTGGGTGCAGCACTGAGTTAATGCTGCACTGTCAGAGGTGCCACCTTTCAATGAGACGTTAAGACTGAACTTGTAACTCGGGTTCTAAGTAAATTGATGTTTTGCAGTTGAATCTAATTTGGTCGCACAATTTGCATGATTAAATATTGCAAATAAAGTTTGGTTATCAGTTGAATTTTCGAACAATTTCCAAACTACAGTATTGGGTGCATCGAAACTGAGAATTCTAATTTTTAAGTGCTAATTAAACTGATGAATGGGATTGGGGCAATAGTTAAATAATGATACAAAAGCAAAATATTGCAGATGCTGGAAATCTGGAATAAATACAGAAAATGCTAGAAATACTCAGCAGGTCGGGCAGCATCTGTGGAGAGAGAAACAGAGTTAACGTTTCAGGTCGATGACCTTTCATCAGAACGGGGAAAAGTTCGAGACGTAACAGTTTTTAAGCAAGTACAGAAGCAAGGAAAGGGGGTGGAGGGAGGCAAGAACAAAAGGGAAGATCTGTGATGGGCTGGAAGGCAGCAGAGATTAAGGACAGATAGGTGGGAGTGAGGCGGAGAATTTTGCTTGTCATTTTAATTCTCTGATCCCTCTTCTTGGCCTCATATACTGTTCCAATGAAGCTCAGCGGAAGGTTGAGGAACAGCACCTCATCTTTGGATTAGGCACTTTCCAGCCATCTCAACTCGACACTGAGTTCAACAATTTCAGATCCTAACCACTGCTCCCATTTTTTTTTTGGACAGCAACTGCTGGTCATGATTCTATTGTCATTTACAGCACCTCTAGCCCCTTTTGTTTCTTTACTGATCCCGTTACCACTTCCTTTTTCCTTGCACCATCCCTTTTGGCATTTATTGAGTATTTCCAGCATTTTATATTTTTATAATGGTTAAATAATGACTGTTGGCTGGGGAAATCTTGGCGAGACTCTTCATTGAAATTGTCTTTTGTGTTAATGTACTGTTGGACAGCCTTTCAGCTATGAGGCTTGAAGCACAGTTGTCAATTGCACCATGGTACGCCGAGTCCCCTGTTGGACCAAAGCATATTGTTCCTCAGGTGGCGAGACGGGAAGTTCATCCTGTTCCATACAATGTGCCTCCTGTTGGCTGATAGTGTACTGACTAGACAACCAAGAGTCATGGTTCAAAAAAAAATGAAACTCACACTTGTACCAATTCAATGCTTCAGGAGCGGCGTAAAGAAATGGAGCGCATTGCCCGTGAACGTGAAGAGCTTCGTCGGCAACAGGAGCAGCTCCGCTATGAACAAGAAAGAAGAAATTCTTTAAAAAGGCCACATGATGTAGATAACAGGTATGTCTGTAAATTACAAATGTATGACTGGGTAATCTGTAGCGTGCTCATTGGATTCATACACAGAATCATTGTGTTCTCAACAAAAGCATGAATCTGATCACAATCCGTGCATGACTGGAGAGTAAGCTTTTGCTGATTGTGGTTTGTAGCTCTGTCCTGGTGAGCTTAACTATCTTTTACAAACTTGTCTGGGTTAAGTATCAGTGGAAATCGCAGTTACTCTAAATGTAAACAAAGTTCAACTTATCCAGAACTCTTCCACCAACATCCTATCTTGTCGTAAAATCTGCTTACCTATCGCCTCTGTCCTCTGCAACCTCCATTGTTGTCTTGCGCCCCCCCCCCCCCCCCCCCATGCATTGAGCTCAAAATTCTTGGCTTCATCAATAAATCTCTCCAAAGCTCTTTTCTACCCGACCTCTGCAACTTCCTTTAGCCCCACATCCCAGCTCACTGCTTCATTCTTTTACATCCAGACCTCCTCGTTTCCCTTTTATTTCTCTCCCCCCCCCCCCCACCTCTTGTGAAGCATTTTGTAATGTTTTACTATGTTTAAAGGTACCATACAAATGCAGAAATCTAATACTTCATTAAGGGTTTTTTTCTGGAATAAGATAAACTAAAAGCTGTAGGTTTTATTTGAATTTTAAAAAGTAATTTTTTTTTTTAAATTACACCGCCATAGAAAGCAAATTTTTGTTAACCTGAAATGTGGAAATCAGTATTGGATTTACTTGTGTGGCTGTAGTGAGACTTCATTGATTTTTCCATCTGAACTTTACTTGAGTTCAGATGATGACAAAAATAATTTTTGAAATGTTCAAAAACTAAAATATCCTAAAGATGATTAAAATCTGCAAATGTCATAACCTCTAGGCGCGATGAACCCTATTGGAGTGACCATAAACGGAGGGCCATTGACAGTGATGCCCGTTTCAGTCACAATTCTGATTACAGTCGACAAGAACCAAACCGTTACAATGACTTTGACCACAGGGTGCCGTCTTCATTTGATAGGTGAGTGCTACCTTTCCCTTTGGATGTTGACCGCACCAATTGAGACCTGATGTTGCTACATTTTTTTACTGCATGCTTGGTTGAACAAAACTGCTGAAACTGGAAAGAAGGAATTAGTAATTGCAAAAATTGAAAAGGGCCATGGTGTATATGAAAGATATAAATTGAATCTGTTGAAAGTAATGCCAGGAGTACATTTTGTGGGCATACTAGTACATTGAACATGGGTTCATGCCTGCCCTTGGCATAGTGCGTTCCTGATCTCTCTTTGGCAGTGGATGTACATCCCTACAGGAAAGGATAGGACCACTGAGGGAAAATCAACCCATTCTGTTTCCAGCAATGGCACAATAAATTGCTTTACTTGCTGAAGGGTTACGCCAGTACTTTATGCCGAGATCAAAATGTTACTGAACTACGAAGGCTGGTTCATGAAGCTAATAAATGATGTTATTCCCTAAACTTAAGCAGACGAGGGGATCGTTACAACCACCAAGGAGATGGAAAAAAGAATCGTTCTAGTAGTCGCAGAGAGGAAACTGGGTATAACAGATATCCAAAACCATATAGTGATTCTAGAAGACCAACTTCCCAACAAAGAAGTGAACTTCATGGAAATAATGAGCGGAGAGAAATCAGGGATCGAGATGACCGTCGAACTGTAACAATTCAGGACCGGCCGAGTGGTAGCAGGGGGCATGAGCATCTACAAAAAATATCCCCATCGAGAAGCTTTCCTGACAGGGATAGGATGGGTGACCATGGAGTCCACCACAGTCGACCAAGTCATACTACTTCTAGACCCAGTGATTGGAAGCCTAGTGGTGGTATGGGCTCTACTAAACGTGAATTGAGGTAACATTGAATCTCTCCTAACATATCCTTGCAGTTTGTATTGCGTATGTGAAGAATTTCTAGAACTCCTTTTTCATCATTTAAGTTCAGCTGGTACTGGGCAGAAACCATGTGGGGCTCATTTTGACGCCTTAAAATGACATTTGCCGTAACATCTTTTAGTCTAGTCATTTCAAAAAGTACAGAAATGAGGATTTAATTTCGATATTTGGATTGTGACTTTCACTGGGACTCATTAATACATTTAGTTGAGAATGCCATGTTATGTGGGATCAATACCATCTTAGTAAGAGAAACCAAAAGATGGCAGGACATTATGAAAAGATTAATTTTCAACCTGATGCATTTTGACTCCTTTAAAAAAAAAAAAAAAATTAAAAAATAGGATTAAATTAATGCTACAGAATGTAGCATTTTTTTCTATTTGTATTAGAGTTATAGAAATAGAATTGCCTGAAAGACCCTCTGGGAGTGAGAGATTTACAAGGCTGAACATGTCGCATTCTAGTGCAAACTAGTTCGTTGGATTACAATTTGTTCTGACCCTTCATTGGTTGGCTGGTTTGTGGAATACATTTACTGTGTAACACAAAAGAGATGGCCTTTTCAAACTGATTATTACTATTATTATTGATCAGTGTTCAACGTGAAAGCAAGTAATTTAACTTGTAAACATTTAGCAATCAGTGGGTAAATGTAATGAATTTTTGACAATTTAGGAATTCAAGAGAGAGAGATCGGATACGCCCAGAGAGATCCGGACAGAATATACGAAGTGCGCCACCGAGCAGTCACAGCAGTATGGCTGGGTATAGTAGCCGAGATGGAGGAAGATCTGCAATAGGAGACAGAGGCAGCAGTAATCCGGTACGTAGAGATGAGCAATTAGTTGGAGTTAGTAGATGGCGAATGCGGTATAGTGATAAACACTTAAAATGTGACAATTTATAAAACTTATTTAATTTCCCTTGATTACATAAACTTTTAATCATAGCTTCTTATTTACAACCTCAAGTGACCATGCATTTATATAGCTGTTGTGACATGTATAAATGTTAGCAGATATAGGCCTACCTAAGACAGTTGTTGCTTTATTTGAAATGTATTTTTTTTTGAAAATGTTAAATATTAGTTGAGTTTCCACCAGTAGATATTTAAAGGGTTTGATTTTGTGACGTAGCAATTAATTAGTGAAATTCAAGTGGTGTGGTTATGCCCGTATTTACTTTTTGCCACCTCTTCCCAGCAATCTCACTATCATGATAGCAGATACGTCGTGGTAGAACGCCATGGTCGTGATGCAGGAGGACCACGGGACAATTGGAATTCTGGGCCCAGTTCTCAAGGCAGTGGATATCAAGACATGCGGCGAATGAGTGACAATCGTGGTCCTGGCATGATGCCACCATCCAGGTACTAAAGTTGCATTCTGTCAGCTGTTTTGATTGCCTGTAACTTAAAACATGCATTGTAAATAATCTAGAATTCTTTCTGTATGGTATTACAGGAAACTTTGTGCTATCCGGCACCGACGGGACCGAGCTGTTGCCGTCCCATCAAAACTGCTGGACAAACCAGCGCTAATGTTAAAACATACGGAGCTTTTGAGCTCCGTATCTAGCAACAAACCCTGTTCCTTAGCAACAGCTTCTAAACAGTCGGCCGTAGCTTGCAAGCGTCTCTGTAGCTAAGCAACAGCTTTAGCTAGACCTTGCAGAGCCTGACTAGTGGGGGGGGGGGGAAAAGCAACGAAAAGAAAAAAAACTTACTGAACCGACTCCTGAATTTTGCCGGTGGCTCGAGCATTCCGGACAGTTAACCTCCGGATAAACCAAAGTTTCCTGTACATTTTCTGACTGGTTTTATATTAAACAGGCTCATTCTTTCTGAAAGCCTATTTGAATTAAGTATATTAGTTGCTTCTAGATATTTTTCTGCATGGTTACTTTTGTGATGCCTATTAGCTATTCCCAGTAAAAGGTTTGTTCACAAATAAAGAATATAAATTCAACATCGAAGAATACAAATCCATCAAAATAGTTTGCTTAATCATATCGTCAAATGTTATGGGGATATCAATAATTGTATCTATATTGGCAAAATTACTTCAAACTTGTGTCTTTCCTGTATTTAAAAATAAAATGTTTCCAGTGCATTAAAACCATGCTCGACTCATGCCACAATGCGTATCGACTGTTTCCATTTTTATGGCTTGTAAATGGTGTAATATAAAAATAATTTGTGTTGGTATCTAAGCAGTCTATGAACACCTAAATAGGCTGACTCCTGAATTGCACTACTTATTTGGGTAGGAATGAAATTGTTTTTCTAAGTTTGGTCTTCTCCATATTCAATAGCCAGTGAGCATTACATCTCTGAAGAGAGGGCCCAGGAAAGGGCTTTCATGCGACAGATTTTCTCTTTCATGTATTATTTTCCCTTTTCTTCTTTCAACACTTTGATGGCTATGATTTGTACTAGACCTGTAGGCTCAAGTTTCATTCCAGTATATTTCTTCACTGGAATTTAATTTATGCCAAATTCTTGTTGAATTTGTGTAGATTGCAGGAAGCCCACAACAGTCACCAACCATGATTTGGTGCCTTTCATCTAATTAAGACTTAAGCACCTATGAAATGCTAGTACAGACTCTTAAAGCATCCCGTTCATGATGTCTACTTGTGAGCATTAGGATGAGAGCTCAGTTTTCATAACTTAACAGATGAGATACAAACCAGATCAAGCATATAGAAAATCATCTGAGACCAGTCTGTATGATTGATGTGGGGCATGGAAGGACAGAGTGTGAGGGGTATGAAGGTGATGGATAGACAGCAGTATACTCTGGAGTCTCCACACAGCAGCATGGTTGACATCAGGAACTGAGTTGTTTGTGGGTTTGACTTGCATGCCAATACTTGGACACTAAATGTTGGTGCTACAGTCAATTGCTGTTTTTCTTTGGGTTTTTTTCCTACTACATTGAAATATTTCCTGTAAAGCATATTGTGCTCCTTACCTTGACTTTCCAATTTTAGTCATTTAAGTATTCACTACTTTACCAAACTTGTGGCCAAGCTAAATCTTGTCCTTGACTGTACTGACAGTCACTAGATGAGCAAGAGCTGTTACCCATATTTTTGTTTCCCCTTCTGTGAGCCAAGTACTGTATAGTGCTCCTTTTGCTGCTCCAGTTGACATTGGCTAAGCACAGTCAGGAAGTGAAACTTTGGGCCTCAGTATCACACCACTAATACACGCTGAGTAATCAAGGAGCTAAATTGAAAGATGATATGAAAAGCTCAGAGCCTTGTCTCATTCAAGTGCTGCTTTGATTCTTCTACCCATTGATTACAAGAATGATGGCTCCAAGAAATAAAATGCTTTATGTAGGACATTATCTCTTGACATCATAATTGGGGTCGTTATTGTGCACCCCGATTGATCCAGTGATTGCCTGCCAATCCTGCACAACTACCTGTAAGGCCTGTGGCTCCCAGTACGCCTGGGACATTTGTCTTGCTGCATTTGAAATTAATTAATTATAGAAAGAAAAGATATAGTACTTGAAAGCAGGTTCTTTGGAGCCTTTTTGCATCCCATTGATCAGTACCCTTTGTACTTGACTTTCACTTTTCTTATAATCTGTGCATACTGTGAACTTCTATGTCCCATATGATATGTGGAATCCTGTGGTCAACCTATGGCTTGATTTGGTAAGTTTGGCTTTTTCCCAACACAAATCAGTTTGATTCGGTTGATCGTTTCATTGTAAGTTACACTGTATAAAGTTCGGGTGTCTCCGCAAATCCTTGTGCTGATAAGGAACTGGAGCAAATTTGACCTGGGATTATCTGATGTATTTCTCACCCTGAAAATGCAGGTGTTGAATGATCTAGGATACTTGCACTCTGGAATTAAATTTAAAGAACTCGAGCCCCCAGCTGGGCCCTGGTGCCTTGGCTTCATTTATTTAGAATGTCCAATAAGTACATAATTCAGCCATCCTTTGGAAAGGATGTAAAGGTTCAGCCGATGGCTTTGAAAGTGGGATCTCAAAGATCTCATGGCCCTTCACAAAGTTATTTGTTTGAAGGATCTGTGGGTTTTTTGGTTCTTAAGAAGTCTTGTTTCACTTCGAACAGATATTTTTGGACTTAGAGTAATTTAGTCCAAATAGAGGACAATGAGAAGCCTTTTCTGAGGATGGAGGAGTGGGCTGATGCAGCTGTCTGTCTTCTCAGTTCCCAATAGATCAACCAGTTTGGGAGATGCTCAGTGATTAGGAGTCTTTTTTAATGTTACTGATTTTCTCCCTTTTTATATTTTGGCCTGCAGAGCAGTGCTTCATAGTGTCCAGTCAGATCAGCCACCTGAGGCGGCTGTTGAAATATTTCAAGTAAAGCATATTCTGCTCCTTATCCCAACTTTCCACTGCTATGCCAAATTTGTGGCCAAGTTAAACCTTGTCCTTGACTACATTTACTGTCATTCCTAGCAGTGGTTGCTAGATAGTGATGAGCATGAGCAAGTAGTGCACATCTACCAACAGCACTACTTTGAGTGAATTTTATGCTGATCAAGACAATGGGCATTCACACTGAGAAATGGAATATTGTGCTGTGTTGGCAGTAAGCACTCCCAGGTCAGGCATAATGTAGGTGCTACAGACTGAAGTTCGCTTTACTGTGCTCCAACTTCAGAATGGCTTTCCTTCATGACGCTTTCATTTCACACCTGTCTTGTTGGCCTCTGCCTGTAATGTGGTGCCCAATAGGTGTCTCGTTCAGTTTTGCCTTATGGTACCCATCTACCAGGACCTGAGCTGAAACTACCCAAACTCATTTTACGTAAGACGGTTACAACCAGGAAAGGGAGGACTTTCACACGATTAATATGGGAAGCATTTCAACCTAGATTCTATAGTTAAAAATACAGAGCTGAATATGGCTCTACTGTATTTTGATGCGACAAAGACACAGCCCTTCCACCAAATAGATAAATTCCACTTTTACTCCTTTTACTAATCCGCCATCACATTTTGCAGGTAATGTTTCTGCCATTTAAACTGGCCATACACCACCACATTCAAAGCTTCAACCGGTAGCATTGCACCTAATTAAAGACCAGCCATGTCACAAATGTGACACTTAATTTGCTTTACAAAAGGTCGAGGCACAGCCATCTGTTCCTGCTGTACAGAATAAATTTGAGGCCTCAAAGATACCGGAAACTTTGTGATATCCGGGACCGGCGTGTTGCCGATCTATCAAAACTGCCGGACATACAAAGTTAATGTTGAAGCATACGGAGGTTTTCATCTCCGTATCTGACAACAAACACTCTGTTGCTCAGCAACAGCTTCTAAAGAGTCGGCTGAAGCTGTTGCTATAGCTACAGACCTTGCAGTGCCTGACTGGGGGAGGGAAAAAAAGAACGAGAACTAAAAAAACGGCTCCTGATTTTTGCCGTTAGATCGAGTATTCCGGACATACAACCTCCGGATAAACCAAAGTTTCCTGTACTGACGATGACTTTTTAATGCTTCCTTTTGCTTTCTATTTGAAAGCTTATGGAATTGGGAGTTTTATGGATGAGAACATAATTTATAAGAGAAATGTCCTGCAGATTGACAGTGGTCCACAGACAGTGATTTATTTTTATCTTCAGTCTGTTTACACGCTAACATTAATTTTTGGTTAACATAGTTTTTGAAAATAGTTGTGACAAATGTTACGTTGCTAAGTTACTTTTTCTTTGTGTTTTGCTTCATTTTGCCTGTTTTGCTTCAGTTTAATATTTTCTGTACCAAGATATAGGTGCAGCTTGTGCTTTTTGGCCACTAATAGAATTCTTCACTAGTGTCTTACTGTTCTTTTATTACCCACTGTAGTCCTTCTGTAGCAAACAGAATTGTGCAGATCACCAACAACACAATGCAAGGAGGCAGTGTCTCGGGCTCCAAGGGAATACATGGATCAGGAGATGCTCGTTTTAAGCCATTCAAAGGGGGTGCTCCACGAAGATTCTGATGTACAAATGTTTGTAGCAGTTGGTCTTTTTGTTTTGAGATTTGTCTGTACTCTGTAGTCTTACGTAATCTGTACAACCAACTATCTTTTCAAGTGTTTTTCCTGTTCTACAGACAAGTTATTAGGTCTGGTGTTTTTTTTTAGAAAATGGTTTTGTGGCTGACTGACTTACTAATGTTTTTTTTTTCTTTAGCGCTACAGCTATTGAAAATGAAGTAAAATAAACCGGTATTGCTTTTTCAATCTGATTGTGTGTAAATGTCTTGTACTGGAGAACTTGGCAGTGGAACCCCAATTATCTGCCGTTGTGGGGGGTAGGTGGGAATCTTTCCCCATGGATAATGGAAACTAGATGTTTGGAAGTCCCTTATACTTAGTCGAACAGTGAGGTTTTAGCTTCTAATGTATCTTTTTGGATGGCCTAATCAAGCTCCTAGCCCAAGATAACACCCAAGCTTTGTTTTATAAAAAAAAAAAAAAATGAACACTCTTAATGAATGCTGGCAGCCTTGATTCCATTAGTCTCCTGCCTCCTTGACATCAGCTGTGCGGATAGTAAATTCCACCAAATACTGGATACCTAGTTACCTACTTAACCAGCTGAATCAAGAAATCTGGAAAAATTAATTCAAAAACTTATAATTGCAATCTCCTGAATAAGTGAGAAGGCAGATAATGGCAGCACATAACTGAGGCTCCACTGTACAGTCTCAACTAGATTATTCACAATGTTTTATAGCAGTGAATTACACAAATGTCACCTATCCGTAGTGATGTAGTTAACCCTTTCTACAGTAACCACTAGCCAGTGAACATTCATGCACGAGGGTTCCCCCTTTTGCAAAATAGTGCTTGTATTTATTGACAATTAATTCTTTTCTACATTTACCAGCAACTGTTTAAAATATTGGGGAAATTTTTTTTCAAAGAAAGGTTGTTCTTTGCAAGTTCACATGTATAAATGTGGTTCTGATGCTGGGAAGATGTATTCTTGCATTTTGGAATAAATCTTCATGACAGTTATTTGGAGTTAAATGTCACTTCTTTCTCCTTTTTTCCACCACCCCTTCTCCACTTCATCTGTTTTTTTTAATATCTTGGTTCACAAACAGTAAATCGTTATTCGATCTCGTGTACATCATTGAGTTTCTGTTGGGCTATTTAAAGCATTACAGGAAACTTTCGATTTACCAGCACCTAAATAACCGGCAAAATTCAGGAGTAGGTTTTATTTCATATTGTATTTACCTTCTTCCGTCTGTTGCTGTGCAAGGGTGTGGCTGCAGCTGTTGCTAAGCTACAGAGATGCTTGAAACTTGAGGCCATTGTTCTACAGTTGCTAAGCAACAGGGTTTGTTGCTTTATACGGAGCTGTCAGCTCTCCCTATCTTTTACTATAGCGTTCGGTTATCTGGAATTTTTGATGAACCGGCACCACGTCGGTCCCGTCCGTGCCGCATAAAAAAAGTTTCCTGTATATGCATCTCAGATTATGTTTTAAGTGATCCTCGAGTGAAAATTTTGTTCTTAAATTTAGAAGTGTTAAATTGCATCACATGTACAACTGTCGAGGTTCTGTTACTTTGGAGATGTTAAGTTCCAATAGCATTCCAGATCAATGAGTCCAAGCATCTGAACATGTAGCGGAAGAGAGCACTTGCATTGGCATCTTCAAATTTAGCCTCTTAACAATGATGTTGGGTGGAATTAATGAAACAGATTGAATAAGCCAGAACTTGGATTCCCCCTAATCAAGGAATTGGGTATGAGAATGCTTTTTAATTTGTTCAGCGACTGTGGGCTGCAGTAATTGCCTTGAGGAGGTGAAGGGAAGCCACCAGGATTAGTGACAGCCCTTGTGATGGTACTTGGAATGCCAGGATTTTAATCCAAGAACAATGAAGGAATGTCAATGTACATCCAAGTTGGGATGGTGTGGACTTGGAAGGAAACATGGATACTGTTCCCATAATAGTGCTATTGTCCTTTTGCGGGGTAGAGGTCATGGGATAGGAATAGGCCAACTGCCTGATGCAGCGTTATATAAAAGTAGTAAGGGGTCCTTGGGGACTGATATGTTTGCCCAGAAAGAAAGGGTGGCACAGCCCTGCTTCCTCAACCCCTCCTGCCCAGTCACTGCATTCCACTGAAGGATCACGAGACTTTTAAAGCCTGATACTTGATCTCACGAGAGGGCTGAAGATATTTTTTGTTTTATTCATTCACAGAATGTGGGCATCACTGGCAAAGCCAACATTTATTGTTCATCCCTAATTGGCTTTTTGAAACACTGCAGTATGTGAAGACCTACCTACACTGCTGTTAGCGAGGGAGTTCCACAATTTTGACCCAGCAATGATGAAGGCACGGCAATATATTTCCAAGTGAGGATGGTGTGTGACTTGGAGGGGAACTTGCAGCTGGTGATGTTCCCATATAAAGTAGTATGGGGCTGGAAGATTATTTCCACCAGGCAGTTTCACAACCATAGAATGCACCCAGTTGGAGATGGAATCACATTGACCCACCTACATATGGGTGCATTGTGATTGTGAAACCCCTGGTGGAATTGATTAATCTCCCATTGATAACCCTATAAATCTAAATAAGAGATATAATCAGTGACTAGCAGCAGCAAATCTATCTTTACCTTCTCCCTCCACCAAAACTGCAACTAATTAATGTAACACTGACAACCGATCAAACCTAATATATATGGTTAGGTACAACCTCATACTGTGTAGATCTCTTGGATTTGCTTCAGAACTTGAGACTTAGCCATCAGGTGTAGAATTCTGTTGACTTATTTGTCTTTCCTAAAAGTAGATTGTCATTACCTGGATGACTTGGTAGGTGTTTGCACCCTTACAAGTGAACAGAGGAAGGTGGATATGATGCCTCTGCAGTTATGTTTCCATATCTACTTGGAAAATGAAAAATCAGAATTACTGCTGTAGTAAGACAACATGTATACATTCTGCTTTCCATAGGCCCAGGGTTGGGTACCTTTGCTGACCAGATAAAAGAAATGGGGCTACAGAGCAGTTGTTTGGTGAAAATCTCATTTAAATAGTCCCTTTTCCCCACCCCCAAAACAATGATCCTAAACTCTCTTCAAAATGATCATTTAATGAAATTACACCAAATGGCTGATTCACCCTCACGGCTGCTATTATCAGCATACTAGCACCATCTAGTGGTTTAATCATTAAGTGGCAAAAGGAACTGAGCATAGTTAAACTCAACACAAAATGGAACCATTTAACATTTCTGCAAAGGTTTTGTAAAATGGAATGCCAATTCTATTAAGACATTTTAATGTTTACCTTGTATTTTCATGCAACATGTAGAATCCTTTTAAATTGTTCGATTAGTAATTCAGTGGTACAATTCATAGGAACAAGAGGCCATTGAGCTGGTTTCACCATTCAATGCGATCATAACAGATCTGTGACCTATGTACCAACTTTGCCCTATATCCCTTAATACCTTAGGTTAACAAAAAAACGATCAATTTCAGATTAAAAGTTGATGTCACATCAACTGTCATTTGCAGAAGAGTTCAAAACTTCTGTCTCCCTTTGCATGTAAAAGTGTTTCCTAACTTCACACCTGAAAGGCCAGCTGTAATTTTTAGGTTATATCCCTGAGTCCTGGACACCCCAACCATGCTTTTGATGCTTATTGCATATACAGTAAAATGTTTAAGATTACTTCCTGATTGGAGATTCACAATTAAAACACGAGGCAGAATCCAATGGTATAGCTGAAATTACAAGTGAAATTATCTCATTGTCTGTCCTACCCCACTCTCTCGCCCTCAGTAAAGAAAGCAGCAACCAACCCGTGTCCATCTCAACCTTAAATGGCTGCTGAGAATTGTGGAACAGCAGCATCGAAGTGACTTCCTTTACATTTGTCCGAGTTTACCAAGCTACCTGGCAGTAATTACTTTCAATTGCAGCACTAGAATGTCTCACTAAGATTCAGTTGAAAATTGATGGTAGATCGGAGAATCAGTGTATATTGTGCACTATACCTCAAACTACCCACATTCTTTCTGACTTAGATAATTCATATATAGTACCAGACCAAGTGTCTGTTTATATATTTTTTTTAAAATAGATGCTCTGAAATGAAAAATAGCAAGGGGTCAATTCAGAATTAATTTGAATGCGGTGAAGCAGCTGCAGATTAAACGGTGTTTAATGTTTAAGGCTCCTGCAGCACAGACTTTTTGAAGTGATAATTGATGTACAATAACAATTAAATTGCTTGTAACATACCACTTAATGAAAATGTCTATTTTAAAGTGGCATTGGGCTAAATAGCTTTCAGCCAGCACAGAAATGATGGGCTGAATGGCTGCCTCCTTTGCCATAAATTTCTATTATAAAACAGAAAATTAAATGTATTAAAGCATATGACCTAAATATCAGTAAGCTGATTTGACAATATAAAACTTGTCTGCAGATCACTCAGGAAGCTTTAGAAATTGCAGAAACAACAAAGGCCCAGTTGTACCATTTTTGTAAAGACAAGATTTTTTAAAATTTTCTTCTAAACATTTTGGGAGGTGGAGGGCTAACAAATGTATGTCAGGTTTTTATTTCCATAATCCCATATTTTAAAATTACATTTGACTCCACATGAAAGAGCATGCAAAATGAAAACATTCTATTCTCTTATTACCTGGTCTGTTCCGCATCAAAATCCCACGCGTCTGATGCCATCTTCAGATATTTAGAAAATTTTAAGCGTGCTTTCCAAACTTGTATCAGATAGTGTCACAACAATAATCAGTTTATTCCTTCAGTACCAAAAAGGTACTATTGCAATGAATTGTACTTGGTGACCCATCTCATTGTGATCTGTATTTGTAATCTTAAATGTATGAAAGTGGTCGCACATGGGGTGGTATTGATGTGCTTTTCCAAAAGAAAACAAAGACAACAATTCAAGACTTAACTGCATATTCTATAAAGAAAACATTTAAAGGGCAGGGATTGAGACCAAGTGGCAAGCTTCACAGAACAGACACAGGCTTGATGGGCCTAATGGCTTCCCTCTGCTGTCAAATTCAACTATTTTATGTGATGCAAAGCCTTTTAACTGTCGGAACAGCTGTACACTAACCCGTACTATTTTACTGCAACAAGGTCTTTTTTGTAAAATGGTGTAAATATACACCATATAGTATTGACTAGGAAGAGGCCACATCCTCAGTTTCCCACCCAAATTCAGAGCATCCCTGCATACAGAGGAGACTGGAATGTTGCTGCAAATATTTGTACATGTTACTCTGTTAGTTATATCATAAAAAACATAAAACAAGCATGATGGCAAGCAAATACAGAACTCTACTCCTCACCAACACCATTTCCGAGCCAGGAAAAGGAGCCTGCAGGTCACTTGCCATCCTATTCCCCCACTCAAGTGAGGAACTACAACCGAGACATTAAAAAACATTAATCAAGATTCTTGAGGCTAATAATTTCTTCTATAAGCTATTTACAATTCCACTTCGACCTGACTTCATCTTTAACACTGGGATTAGAAGCTGCAGAAAGAACATCGGAGAGCATATGATGGGAAGAAGAAAGGGAGCAGAAGGTGTAGCCAGGAGGAAAATGGTTTTGCGGCTGATACCAGCAAACTCCTCCAGTCTGGAACCTGAGAGGTTAGTTGAGGATTAATCCCTGGAGGTT
This sequence comes from Somniosus microcephalus, assembly GCF_052327205.1. Lineage (NCBI taxonomy): Eukaryota > Metazoa > Chordata > Chondrichthyes > Squaliformes > Somniosidae > Somniosus > Somniosus microcephalus. Next base: position 23,687,196 of record NC_141013.1, read on the forward strand.
TCTCAAGGAAAGGTTGGCAGAGACCGTGTGAACCACAGAACATGATATAACCTAGGGGGGGTGGGGGGGAAGACAGTGAGAAAAGGAAGAGTAATTGATTGGGAAATAGGCAAGTATGTCTGGCCAAAACTGTTGCCTCGTGGAGCATAGACTTTTGAGGGGACTGGGTGAGCAGCCAGTGGCTATAGTAAATGTGGGAACTAAGGACTTTGGTAAGATACAGAAATGGATCTTGTACAAGGAAATTAAGCCAATTAAAAAGCTAACAAAACATGACCTGGGGTATTCTTGAAAACCTACATGTGCCATGCATTATGTTTGAGGCAATGGAAAATTAAGCAATTGTACATGTGGTTGGAAGAGTGGTGTAGGAGGTCTGGGCTGAGACAGGAGGAGGAAAAACAGACAGGATTCCCAGTCATCACTATCCAGTCTCCCCTCCTGTAAAGTATGCACATGTGGATAGGGTCAAGGCTCAACAATGACAATAACTCTACCACCACTCAATCTAAGTTCATACATGAAGAATGTTGAGGTATTGGAAGGTTGACAGTGGAATTATACTGCAGCAAAAATCAGCACCTTCAGGAAACGAGAGCAGGAAGCTGAAAAATAAACCCCCCAAAATTAATCTCTCTGCATTTACTTGTTAATTATGTATTTTGCAACAACCCCCGATAATAGCCTCATACCCACGGGCCTCAAGAACTCTTAAGCCACCACATATGCAACTGTTGTTGAAGGCAGCCATGCCTTCAAGGCCCTAAGCTCCGTAATTCCTTCCCTAAATTTCTCCGTCTCTTCACCTTTTGCTCCTTTAAAACCTACGTCTTTGACCAAGGTTTTAGTCACCTGCCCCAATGTCGCTTCCTTTGCCTCGATCAATTTATAATTATGTTCATTTGAAGCGCCTTGGGACGTTTTCCTACATTAAAGGCGGTATGGCAGTTGTAATTGTTCAAAAAATATTGTTAGAATGAAATAATGCCAAACACAAAGGTCATTGCAAGAAATGTGTTTTTATTTTAGTTTGGTGTTTTACCAATTTCAACATCATCCTTCTGCAACAACAGAAGTCTTTGCACTAATTGGTACCAAATAAATTAAAGACAATCACCCAAAGTTGTATGCTCCAATGTAACACGATTCCAGTAATGTTTCACTTGTAAAACTGCAAATAAAGCCACATTTTACTCTTTTTGATGGTTATCTAGGCACTAATGGGTGTACAGTTCAGCTGGTAAAGCTGATTTGGTCACAGTATACCATTTCCTAAAATTCCTTGCACAAATTTACATAAGAGACTATCTGATACCACTCGCTATTTAGCATTTCATGCTCATTCTATGCCAAATACACAGCAAGAAGCTCTGTAATTAGGCATGTTAGCCAATAGATTTACTTGTCAGTTTTAAGGTGTAAACATCAGTAATTCTGCAAGTATAAAGTGTGGGCAGTGGCTTATAACAATTTTGACTCCCCCGAGTCCACAGCACTGATGTTCCATCTCATTTGTACACCTATTTCCATGTCAATTTTCACAAATATTCCCTCATATTTTAAACACTTTGGTTCAGTTTTCTACAGATCATTGATTATTTTTTCCTGTTTACATCATTTAACTAACATGTGATGCCTTTTTTTTTTCCTATTTTAAGATTTCAAAAACCTAGAAATTCTATTAGCAAAACCTTCCTCACAGTTGCTACGCCAGGATTGTCAAAAAAAAGAATTTAATGCCATCTTAAATGAACAAAATACATACAAAGCATCAAATCTATCACTGTAGGCTTATTTGCAGACATGGAACTTAAGAAAAAATTCTTATGGCACAATATGCTGCTGTCTCCTCCCATTTGTCCCAAACCGCACAACAGAATAACAAGATGCAGACAGTAAAGAATTGGCTATTTTGTCAAACTTCAGTCATTTAATACCAAAAATATGAACTGAAGAAAGTTACGCCTCTGTTCCATAGAAAGCTTTTCTTTACAAGTACTTCTTATAGTGCCATGTGCCAATTAAGATATTTTGTGCCACTTAAGAAAGTAGGACAGGAGATTATCAAAACTCACATGATCCACACTAACAAGTATATAACACACATTAAGGCAGTATGCTACATACATGTTTGGTCACAAATATATAAATGAACTGAATGTTCTGTAATGAGAATCTACCATAAAGCAGAGACTCCCAAAAATGCAGGACTTGTAACAATATAGGCATACAAAAGCAAGTGTTATAGTAGCTGTAATCCAGAAGACATTTAAAAAGTTAAAGTTACAGAGAGCAGACTTGAAAACATATACATCCTGTTTCACAATGTATATAAAAAACCCTTCACAAGTATTTTGGTAAATGATCAGTCTCATAAAATAAAGACTCTGCAACAAACAGAAAGATACAACAAAAACTACTGAAAGTAACAAGTTCTACATTTTCCTTTTCCATTGTTAATTGTGGTCAAATACACATGCACTATGGTGCTAACTATATTGTGCATCCTATTGCGATAGAGAAAGGACACAAAACCCAATACCCACAGGTGCTGTTAAGAGATTAAATCTTCAAGGTTAGGAGGTCGACATGGTTGAAATGTCTGGCCAATATTCTATCATATATACTACTTGATGAAATGGCAACATATAGCTTTTCCTTAGCAATGAGATGTTCAGTTCAATGTTGAGCTCTCGCATGCACTGAAATTCAGAAAAGCATTCAAAAAATAATCTACCACATTTGCTTTGCAGAATAGCTTAATTGTACCCATCCCCTATAAATGGACAAACGTGTGAAACAAAGTGATAATTAAAGCACATTCGGTCCAGAAGGTGACTTTTAGCATTAGTTTTCAGCTGTCCTTATATCAAGCATTAAAAATATTAAAAACAGTCAAGTGCATGTACTGGATTGTTACTCGTCAAGGTACTCTGTAAACCCACGAGCAGTCTTGCACTCGCGCCACAAGACTCACAGGCTCAGCCCCCACAGTAAGACCACTTCAGTCTCGTTACAGATTTTAACTTTCAACACAACTTCCCAATTTTATAATGGGCTCTGAAGGGGCTGTTATTGGTGGGCAGTTGTACTATTCTGGTAACTTTCAGTACCAGTCTGGTTTAAATATTTAATATTTGCTATTGAAAATTTACAACAAAAATTGCATAAAAGTGCTAGGACGGGATTGCAAATAATTAGATCTATACATATTTGATATCTGGTGCTTTTAATATCAATATATTGTAATGAGCCAAATACAACATTACATTAGAATTTGTGTGACCATTTACCATTTGTCGGATTTACTAGAATTATCATGCACTATAAATGTGAGCTAATCCACAACATAGCTGGGCAGTTCAATGCAATTCTCCCGAAACAATCTTGTTCACTATACCTGTTCTGGGTAGAGAACTTCTTAATAAAAGAAAATTTCTAAGTGCAACATGATTCTTCTAAAAACCAAAAAAAAAACTAATTGTCTGGGATGCCTATCTTGCAATAATTTAACAAATGATTTCACAATGAATAAATATTTATGTCTTAGTAAACAGGTTTAATGTTTTATTTTCTTCCCTCTCTGTTACCAGAGGATTGTACATCTTCCTCTGGTTACATTTATGTATACCTGCTTCAAGCGCTCCAACTGAGGGTGCCCGAAGAGGTATTGAAATAAATAAACTGGTCAATGTATTAAAATCCACAAAACAGCTCCATTATTAGAGTGATAATCATAATCTGAAGCAGACCTACAACAGTATAAAAATGAACCTTCAGACAATTTTCCTTCAGTCTTCAATATCAACAGTTTAGTGTCTGCTTACATGTTCCAGCAGCAGTGTCACAGTGAACAATATATTTGGAGCATTTCACTACCGTACCAAAGGAAGGATAAGTTTGACATATACCAAAACCACAAGTGACAGTAGCAAAGTTATGTGTTTCTATTATAACAATGTTTTAAAATTTCCCCATTTCTGAATATTGGTCCCATTTAGAAAAATAACTTAGTTACTGCACACAAGCTTGACTAATATTTGACCAAATAAATTTGAAGGCATTAGAAAAGATACAAGACCATAATGACTAGGTAAATTACTGAGTGTTAAGTCATTTAGGACTGAAATACAAGTCACTGTAAAGAGTGCTGCTGTTACGCATTTCACTTGCTGGTCGAGCAGAGAGAAAGGTTTTGGCAACAGGACTTGTACCTTCCACATCTTAGCAACAACTTTATGGTCTCATTGCCACCTTGAAACACTACCTTCTAATTTGCCAAGAAACATATTTAGTCAAAATACAAAGCTTATTCACTTGTTATTGTGTTTACTAACTTGCCAATTCATTTCAAATGTCTACTTTCACACATTTCCCCAAAAGTGACTTTTGTTGGAACAATTTTAAAACCATGCAAAACACAGCACATTCGTTCAGTTAACAAAAACTTGAAGCAAGAGATAGCATTATTGTCAAATGTTAACCTGTCTCCTTGCATTCCTTCAGGTTATTATGGCTCATACAGCAAAACCAGCTCATGAAAAAAACTGACCATCCATATGGACACAAGATTGTCTAGCTCTACATTTGTATCCCACCAAAATATGTTAGCACACCTTAAACAACCCATCACGTGAAAGACCATTTTTATATGCTTTGCCTTTGTTTTCTATAATTCACTGGACTAATCAGTTCTAGTAGCAGTTAATGAAAGCTTAAAAAAATTCTAGCTATTGTCACTTATTGAAAGCAGAGAACTAAAACTAAACAAACCATGAAACTGCCGATCATTGTCCTGTAATAAAATTGAGTCAGTATTAGCCAAAATAGCTTATTAGCTGATTGCATTAATTAATGCAAAATAATGAAGAGAGGCATTGTGATTTCACGGTTACATGTAAAGGTGCTTTTTGTAGGTTTTAAACGATGATTTATGTCAAATGAAATGTAACGGCATCAATCAATACCGTAGAAACTCCATTGTGAATATAGTGCATTGTGCAACATACAACAAAGTTTGGCCGACTGTATCAAATAAGTCATCCTTCCACTTCTCAAAATAAGAACAATTAGGGATCAGGCACAGACGGCATATCACCGGGTTCTTTTAAGGGTTATGCACTTAGTTTCTGGTAAAATCCAACCCCATCACAAGAGAATACACTTGTCCTTTTCTTTTTCTCTTGGTTCCTTGCGCTGTTTCCGTTCAGTGGCCCCAGGCTGTCTTCCAGCAGCTGCTGCCTGTGATTGTTGCCCTTCCTGGAATTTTAGAAGAAAACATACACACAAAATTTAAAGTATTTAAAATCACGTAATAACTAAATGCTGAAAAGGAAGAGTCATTTTAGCACAACACTAAATCTGAACCTACAGCCCGAATTCAACTCCTATCCTTAACAAGCATTCAAACTTCCGCCACATGGTTTTGCTAGTTCTTGGGAAATGGGTCTTTGTGGTTAAAGGACCAATCCCGCCCAATCGAAGAATGCTGCTGCTTGGCTGATCAGATTGCTGTGGATGAGGATTGTGGAGAGCCCAGTGATCAAAATGTCCTTCCAAGAGGAAGAAAAAGTGGAAAAAAGTTCTTAAAATGATTACATTTCTTCAACATTCAATCTGTTCCCAACCTCAGCTGAAGCTGCTACATAAAGTAGGAGTAACATTAAAATGGATAATCTACACAGGCTTCCTACAAAAATAAATCAGTTGTCCACACGTCCCTCCTGGAAAATGCCTACAGATTGGGAACGGAAGAGGCCCAGAACAGGTGTAAATACAAAAGACTGGGGCGGGGGTAAAAGAAATGAATAATTTTACAGTAATAGTCCTCTGTAAAAGCATTAAATGTAAAGAAAGCTTTTCCGATTCTTGTTTTTAATAATGCACATGCTGAGTCAACTGCAATTGAACGATGTGTCCGTTGTAAAGGGTGCTGTGCAAACTTACTCTCGATAGCCCAGCTCTCAGTTCTTCAGCACGTTGCTGTGTATTCCACAATAATTCGAGGCGTTTCACTAATTGCTGTGCTCCGCTACTTTTATATTTTGATTAAAGCTCTGGGTGTGGGATTATCTACTACTTCATTGGCCTTTTCTTTCACTTTCAGACTAAAGGTTAGAAGAATGTTTATTCCTCCTAGAATGAAGATTCTGTAGAACAGACCTCAGCAAAAGCAGTTGATGCTTGATTGATTCATTCCTTCAAGGAAAGAGTTGGGATCAATATTTGGTTGGAAGTAGGATTGGAGGTTATACAAGTATAAACTGGTTGCTCAAATATTCCATCAAGCACAGCGATTCCTGTGAAGCTTGGGAAAGAATCATCCACGGTGGGCTGCTGGCTAGGGTTAAAATAGGGAGATGTGGAAGTGGATAGATATTCTGGAGTTCACTTGATTAACATGAAGAGGAAAGGGAGCAATTGTACAGACAGTTCCCTCAGGAGATTAAATGTTGAGTTCACGATGAGGTAGACTGCATATCCGCTGTGGAAGTGGCAGCATTGCTGGGATGGAAGAGTCCTTTTTCAATCCATGTTTTTTTGTGTTATTCTATTCCCTGATATTTTAGCTTGTGAAAGGAAATAAACCCTAAGCTTTATGCATTTTAATTCACACTAATCCTGTGAAATTTAAAGCTTTATATATCTAAATAATTTGACTACATTTGCAACACTGGAAAAGTTCATCGATTAGAAAGCAATTTTCTCGAAAGCTCATGACACACACTATGGTGCACATCAGTGTACTGAATAGTAAATAAAAGGAAGTCAGTACACCCTTGTGATTTCCAATGTGGAATTCCTGCTATCAACTCAGGAGGCAAGGGAAGCAAGATCACAACAGTCCAGCCAGCCTAGGGTTTTGTTGCACACCATCTAGTGGTAGGTTCAAAAACAGCAAAGGAAAAAGGCCTGGGAACAAGACTGTTTTTGTTTCACATTGTAGTACAACAGAGACCTCGTGTATTTTCCGTTACTTAGTCAATTACAATGAATCACAGTTGATCATTTAAGAATTTTAGGAACACGCTACTGGAGTCAAAGAAGCATGTTCCTTTTTCATACCTCAAACTTGTTGACCTGCATTATATTATCCTCCAATGCCTTCTTTCTCCAGAAATGCATCCAACTGTCCCTTGATCCTTTTTATACGATCTGATCCAAGGCTTTTCTCTAGTAACTTTTTCACAACTATGATCTTTTGGGTAAAACATTCTACCCGAGTACCCTTCTTATTCATAACTTACTCATTTTTAACTTTGCTCCCTGTTTTTTGAACCCTTCACCCATATTGGACAATTTGCTCAGATCAATTGTCTAATTCCCTTCATAATCCTGAAGTTCCAACAAAGTCTCCTTTCACAGAAACAAGCCCAAGTTCCGTAATCTTGTGTCATAATTTGACGCCCTGATACCTGGAATCAGCTTTGCTGCTCGTTTCTGGACCCTCTCAAGAGCAACAATGTCCTCCCTCGGGACTGATCAAAGCATTGATTATAAAATTGTTTTCCACTTGGTGAAAGCTCATTACCTGGCTTTGAGCTGCAGCTGCCTGTTCCTGTTCATGGTAGAACTGGGATGCTCGTCTGTCTTCTTCTTCCTGCAGTTTTTTTGCTAGCTCCAGATCACTAATTCCTTCAGGAATCTGCTCCCACGATAAGTCCTGGCTTTGCTGCTCCTGCTGTAAGGACAATGCCATCAGATAGTCCTGAGAGAAGAAATAATGTCCAATCAGGAAATCCCTGGATAAGGGATCAGTAATTATCCTTAAAGTGCAAATATAGTTCTACTGATATTGGGTCGTGATCAATATGATAAACTGAAACATGCTTCAAAAAGTTCCAAGAATTTTCTTTATACACTGGATATTCACCATGATTTCAAAGTCATTCTTTTAATGTTAAAATGCAACAAAAAAATTCCAACACACTCTTTCCATCAGGTGTGCATTCTACACTTCCATCAGAATCCTTTATAAGTTTAAATGCTTGGGGCTTTCTTTGATCAGGTAGCAGAATGTGCAGAGCGCAGGATCACGATGGACAGAATATTCAGACGGTTACTCATGTATAAAATAATTACAATAACCACATGGCGGTACGCAGGCTGGAATCTTTGTCACCATGAAATGTGAAAAGTGAAGCTACAGGTGTTGAAACAAGACCTCAAGACGGAACCACAATGTGGAATATGCAATGGCACATAAGGAAATCTGAATGATGCACCTGCATGACTCCATTAGTCAGAAGCAATAAAGTTACAAGGGAACTGTAATGATTAAATGATTAGTTAAAAATGTCAAATTTCAGTTTTTATTAAAATGGGATCTTCACTGGTACAACTGTTCTGGTGGTGGAGTGGTACCCGATGCTGGGTGTGATTGATCAGAGCTAGGTTACTACTATGCTGGGCTTCAGGACTACAAGCAGTTCTAGGAATGACATAGAATTTACAGCCCAGAAACAGGCCATTCGACCTAAATGGTCCATGCTGGTGTTTATGCTCCACACGTGCCTCCTCCCACTTTACTTCATCTAAACCTATCAGCATATCCTTCTATTCCTTTCTCCTTCATGTATTTATCTAGCTTCCCTTTAAACGCATCTGCGCTATTCACCTCAACTACTCCCTGTGGCAGCAAGTTCCACATTCTCACCACTAGGAATCTGGGCTACTCTCACTGTAGCAGCATTTAAAACAAGTTTTGTTCTGTGGATATTGCTAAGTTCTATATAAAAAGGAAATAATACACACTTTATTAATAGCAGCCAGATTCAGGATAGGCTTTGTATAAACGCAAAGCTGTGGAATCTTCAAAAAAAAAACAGAAAACACTATCCCATAAATCTGACCGTAAGCAGATGAAATGACAGTTTTCCAACAAACAAAATCTCAGCTCCTCACCACTGTAGTTGCAAGACCAGCAATTGATGAAAATGAGCTCAACAGTGTGAAGGCTTGCATTACAGTTCAAAAGTGTCCAAAAAGTACCCAAAGTCTCATCTCATCTACTGACACTGCCATTTTGAAATTCCTACCAGTACTATCTTTAATCACACTGTTGGATTGTTTTAAAATACAAGGTAAACTATGAACATAGATAGGAGACGGTCAAATAACAATGTGGGAAGTTGGAATAGACTGTGCAAGGAAAGCAACAAATGAGCGGTTTTGTTTTTAGAAGTTTCAACATTGCTTTTAACGTAGCAAAATGTCCCACAGTCCTTTGTGCAAGAAACACGCACCAGATATAACGTGATGTCAGGACACTGCATCTGAAAATATTACAGAAGTTAAGTGGCTGGGTGAGGAGTGTATGAAATAGAGAAAATGAGTAAGCAAGTGCAGTAAGTATATGGGCATTTTATTTAATAGCATGCATGCTATGTAAATGAAACACATAGGGAATCCACTGTCGTGGTGACCGTACAACTGTATTGGTGTATATTTCAGTGCTATTACCTAACCACATATGTAATTTCCAGTCTGGTCACAAGATAGGAGACTGCCAAACAGCAGCTGGAATCCCTCACATACTTCCTTGGCACACAATGATTTCCACCTCCCCTCTTTTTGCCTCCCTTGCCAAATACAGTAGCCCCTGAAAGATACAATGCCTACTCAACTCATTAGTGGTTCACATATTCCAAAAGACACATCAGAGTACCCAAGGTCTAAGTGAGGCTAGTGATTCGCGGTCTAAGTGACGCTAGTGATTAGAAGAAAATCCCTCCACCCCATAGAGCAGCAGATGCAAGCAACAAGCTCCAGTAAAACAGTTAACACAACGTTTAAATATCTCCCCCAGCCTTACAGCCCTGCATGCACCCCCTACTTCTCTGATAAGCTTCTCCTTGACTTCTGCTCCATCACTGGCCAGTCAGCCACAATGCTCCTGTCCTTTGGAACTCCCCCTCATTCCCTTTACCATGACGCCTCCTTCCCTGCTTTCAAGACCATTCTTTTCAAACGTGCCCTTGGCTCCAAACCCTAACCATTTTCCCCTTTTACCTTCTACTTGGTGTCCATTGCCTTTTCCTCCTCAATGTTAAGTGCTTGGAGTCTAAATGCTGCACGAGGATGGCTACGGAAATGCAAGCTGCTGTTGTGTAAATTAACTCTAATGTAACAGTATGAGGACAGATGCTGACCAAATACATTGAAGACAACAATTCCTGTGCTACAGTGACTGGAAGTTTACCTGTAAATAAAAACAAATGGGCTGAATAATTATAACTCTAGATATTCCAGGTTTACAGCTGAAAGATAGCCAGTGTGTGCCCAAGTGATGACAAGATCAAAATCCATAAGCAGCTCCAATGTAGAATTGTAATTAATTCCTGACCTCTGTAATCTATCTATATATCTATATATATAAATCGGTACTTCTGTCATTCTGTCTATCTGTCTGTCATCGCGTGTGCGTTGCGGGTATGCACTCGAAAGTTACAGGGCGTACCTACGCGCGCGTTACCTCCAAAGAAAGCTTACGCTTCCGAGACGGTTTTAAGCGTATTTACGTTTCGGCCGGGCTAAAATTGCGCCCGCGGTATCCCAAAAACCTTCAACATTCTGCTCATTAGCATCTCATTATCCGCTCATTAGCGACAGAGTGACCTCGAGCTCGACCAATCGTACGCCGGGTTGCTGGCGTGTGCCGCCGGGCCAATCGGTGCGCGTGTGGCCGGGCTTTATCGTTCTGAACCGAGGTGAGTCGCCGCCATCTTGATTCCAAACTTTTCCTTTCTTTTTCCCGCTTTCTGTGTCTTAAAAAAAAACGTTGCTTTTAAAACACATTGTTTTTTAAAAAAATGATTTAGAAAGTAATTAACTTATCTAATCTCATTAATTTTCCTACCTTTCCCCGTTTTTCCAGGTAGGCCTAGAAGCCTCGGCGTCTCCTCCGCACCCACGCCCGAGCTAGGCACCTCCCGGCCCCACTCGAAGGCTGGAGGGCCGAGCCTCAGCCCAGCGCCGCTAGGGTGCGCGCGCAGCAGGAGCGGAGACGTCTCTCTCTGCCGGGGCTTGCTGAGCGTCCAGCGTTACCCTGGCAACGGGCGCAATCGGCGGTCTTCACCTCGGGGGGAGCGGCCGCGACCCTCAAGGGGGGGGGGGGGGGCCGCGCGCGCAGCAGGAGCAGCTGAGACGCGGCGTCTCTCTCTCTGGCTTGGTCAGCGTCACGGTTGCCCTGGCAACCGGGCCCGCCAGCCAAGAGAGACGCTGCGTCTCAGCTCCTGCTGCGCGCGCGCGCAATCGGCGGTCTTCACCTCCGGGGGGGGGGGGGGGGGCGGCGACCCTCGGGGGGGGGGGGTGCGCCCGCCGCCCTCCCTCCCCTCCATCCCCCCCTCCCCTCCCCCGCCCTCCCTCCCCGCCCTCCCTCCCCTCCCCTCCCCCCGCCCTCCCTTCCCCTCCCCTCCCCCCGCCCTCCCTTCCCCTCCCCTCCCTTCCTTCCCCCCTCCCCTCCCTTCCTTCCCCCCTCCCCTCCCTCCCTTCCCCGCCCTCCCCCCCTCCCTCCCCCTCCTCTCTTCCCCCCAGTCGCTCTCTCTCTTCCCCCCAGTCGCTCTCTCTCTTCCCCCCGTCGCTCTCTCTCTTCCCCCCGTCGCTCTCTCTCTCTCTTCCAACAACAACATGCCCTCGAAAAAGCCTCGGCACCGCCGGGCACTTCAGCTAGTATCTAATAAAGATGTTCAAGTTATATTTGGTGAAAGCAGCTGGTAATGGGCATTATGTAATAAGCAACCACCAACAATGGATATCTGAATTAAGCTTGCTCTTCATGGTATAACTGTCTTCATGGTATACCTGATCTATTTGATCCTGTTGTCCCTTGTACACAGTTTCTGGGTCAGATGGGGGTCTCAGGTGAAATTCAGAGTCACAGAAATTTCCATCTCCATCCACGTTGTGTAAACTCTCCCAGACCACCTTCTCTTCTGTAAGAAAGCCCTGGTCTGTCACCAGTAGATACAGCTGGCCCTATTAAATTAAAAAGAAAGAAAATATGGTTTACATATAGGCAGCACAACTAATTCAACTTGGACTTCATTTCAGTCCGAGTTTTATCTAAAGAAGAAAACAGTGAAAAAACTAATGTGAAAGGTTTAGTTAGCTCAGCTAATTAACTGCACTCCTGAACAGCAGTTCAGAACTATTCCTATCCTCTATACGCAGTGTGTCCTGGGGCATTTTTGTCACCATTCTGAATAAACTTGAAACTGTAGCTCATGTGCCCAAAAAAATCATTGCGAGTAAATGTTACCTCAGACATACATTAACATTGCAGTTTATGCCCAGCAAGCTCAGATTTGAGTGATTAATAGAAATATACTATAATGTTCTTTATAAAGTCCCGATTATGTAGCATTGTACGATGCAGTCGGTCAACATTGCCCTTTCAACCTTGAAACTGAATCCAGCCCAGACAGAAGAGTCTCCTCACTGCAGCCAAGTGAAACAACTTTGGGCTGCATCAACACGATGTCCACAAAATTCAACATTGAATTGAAAAGGCCACAAAGATGGTTGGTGCAGAAAATGGAATGTTCACACTGGTACACCAAGCACTCCCGAAAGGTTGGGGCAGAATGCTCTGCTCTGCATTAACCCATGATTTTCCCAAGTGGGTAGCACTTGATGTGCGTCAAAAAGCAGACAATGATTCCCTGGTAACCATAAATGAAATAAATCAAACAACGCACTATTGACTTACTGTGGCCATGTACTTGGTTTACAGCTGAAAGACAGCCATCACCGCAGCTCTCAGACATAAATAGAATTACTACAGTTTAAAAGAAAGTTCTGGCATAAAAATAAATGATTATTTCTAAACCAAAAAATTACTTTACACCTCTCAACCGCACTTGTTAACTTTTTACCTATTATCTCCAGTAGACTCCTTTTTATCTCCATCTCCCAAACAAAAAGCTACTATATTTGCATGAAAGGTATTTGCGAGAAACAGGCTCGTTAATAAAGAGTATGTCTAATGAAAAATATGAATATGCACATTAATCACCTAATCACATTTTTCTTCTCCAGTGCAGTATATCTGCAGTGGGCCCAAGAATCTGTATTTGAACTGAAAGAAAAGTGGCATCATTTGGTGAAGGAAAGGAGATCTCGAACAGGCCACGTAGGGCAACAACAGACTTCATTTGGTTACAGAATGGGAAAGAAGTTCAGTGCAGTTTAACAGAAGTTGTTTTCCAACCACTGCAAAGCCTTGCATGAGTGAGTGGGTAACTAACTTAATTGGGAACAGTACTCAGGGCAGTGTCCTAGGCACAACCATCTTCAGCTGCTTCATCAATGACCTTCCCTCCAACAGGTGGTCAGAAATGGGGATGTTCGCTGATGACTGCACAGTGTTCAGCGCCATTCACAACTCCTCAGATAATGAAGCAGTCCATGCCCGCATGCAACAAGATCTAGACGATGTTCAGGCTTGGGCTGATCTGTGGCGCGAATGTTACCTGCCACTTAAGTGCCAGGCAATGACTATCTCCAACAAACGAGAGTCTAACCACTGTACTTGACATTTAACGGCATTACCATCGCCGAATCCCCCACCATCAACATCCTGGGGGTCACCATTGACCAGAAACCTTAACTGGGCCAGCCACATAAATACTGTGGCAACAAGAGCAGGTCACAGGCTGGGTATTCTGCGGTGTCTCACCTCCTGACTCCCCAAAGCCTTTCCACCATCTACAAGGCACAAGGAGTGTGATGGAATACTCTCCACTTGCCTGGATGAATGCAGCTCCAACAACACTCAAGAAGCTCGACACCATCCAGGACAAAGCAGCCCGCTTGATTGGCACCCCATCCACCACCTTAAACATTCACTCCCTCCGCCACCAATGTACCGTGGCTGCAGTGTGTACCATCTACAAGATGCACTGCAGCAACTCCCAAACCCATGACTTCTTCCACCTAAAAGGACACGGGCAGCAGGCGCATGGGAACACCACCACCTCCAAGTTCCCCACCAACTCACATACCATCCTGACTTAGAAGTATATCGGCAATCCTTAATCATCGCTGGGTCAAAGTCCTAGAACACTCTACCTAACAGCACTGTGAGTACCTTCACCACACGGACTGCAGCGGTTCAAGGCGGCGGCTCACCACCACCTTCTCAAGTGCAATTAGGGATGGGCAATAAATGCTGGCCTTGCCAGCGACGCCCACATCCCATAAACGAATAATAAAAAACTCTTGCAGAATAAAACTAACTGCACATTCAAGGTGCTATTTAATTGACTATTTACCCAGAAATACCATGGATTTCACTTTTGTTTTGACGAATGCGTATAGTATTATCTACACACCATCAGATCCATGCGTTGGAAAAAACAAATTTCCAATATAATCTATGCAAGAGGCTTCCGTTTCTCTCTCTACCCAGGTGCAGAAGGTGTTGTAGACCAGGCTTAAATTATATACAGGGACAATTATCATTCAAAATTTATAAACAGGCAGCAATGGAAAGAAAGAACTTACATTATGCAGCATCTTGGGATGTTCCAAAGCGATCTACAGCCAATTATTTTCTTTTGAAGTGCAGTCACTGATATTATATAGGCAAATACAGCAGCCAATTTGTACACAGCATATTTCTACAAGCAGCAAATGAATTAACTAGCCAGATCATCTGTTTTTGGTGTTGTTGCATGAGGGCGGAATATTGGCCAAGACACCATAAATAACTCACTGGTCTTCTTTGAATAATGCCCTGGTCGACAGATAGTAAAAGATAGATTTCACCATTTATCGGCCCGGCATAAATTCTGTACCCTAGTCACCGACTCCATCCCCCTCTCTGGCAATCTGCTCAAGCTAGATGTGGATTATAAGACTTCTCTACATCCCACACTGAATTTGTAGTTCTCGCTGAAACAGAGGTTGGTTTCCAATAACCAGCACCTTAGACAGGTGGTCACTTCGATTTATGGAATTTTTATCTGCTATAAAATAAAAAAAGTTTTAAATGCCTTTCTCATATCTGTTATTAGCTTGACATTTATGTGGGATGAAAAGTGCAATCTGACCATCTGCAGTTTCACCTGTTATTAGATTAACACTTTAATATGCAATATACTAAACTTATATTTAACAATGAAATGTGAAACATTTGATGATGATCTGAATTTTCAGTGTTAATAAATTATAAACTAGTGTTCTGGAAGTTTCAACGACCATATTTTTGCGATTCTTAATTCAAAGGGTTCATCTTGAACTTTGAGCTCAATTGAAGTCTATGCTCAGTCTTCCTGCTCTGGATATTCTAATGGGAGAGGTGGTAGAAGGCACTGAATTCCCTTTTGCACTGCAATCTGTAAATGCTTGCTGGTTGACCCAACAGTATCACTGCCTTTATAGGACGGGCCGCCTGGTGCTCCAAATCGAAGTAGATGATGTGAACAAGGTGATGGGAAAGGTGAAAACAGAAAAATAAATACATGTATGCATTTCAAAATAAGTATTAACATAATCCACAGAAATGGATTGAGCAATGCATGTTCTACTCACATTGAAACAAGGTTGAACTGCAATACTAATAAATTCCTCTAGATGGGGGTACAGAATTAATAAGTCTTTTAAGCTTAGGAAGTCAGATCTCCATGTTTTGCTGGTTCGAAGGCACACTACCTTTAGAAGTGATTTGGAAATAATTTGTTTAGCATGTGATATTAGAAATACATGTACAATTCCTCATTTTGTCCATTTAAAAGGCTGATACTAAAAGCAATTTAAGCACTAGAAGCTAGGTTTATTGCAAAAACTAAATGACCCTCTCATTGTAAGCATGCGTTTTTGAGCTATAGAAGGTGTGCCAGTTGAGAACACACGTGTGCCACATTGAGTTGTGAGTACATAACAAATAGAAATACCAACAGATTAGAATTGTGCTTTGTAAATACAGAAACAAAATGGAAAATTATGGAAAATAAGAACAGAGCTATTGTTTAATATGTTAATAGAGTCTAGGAAAAATGGGAAGAATATTTTAAAAAACTGGGCAATAAGATGACATCTGGAACAGAGTCTGGGAACTGTTATACCACAGAGTAGTCGCCCAAAAAACTTTGAAGACATGTTCCAATGAGCTGTATAGACAAAGCTATTGGATTGTAAGGCAAGAGCTAAGCGGCAGCACAACTTCAAGGCTCATAACTTACGTTTAACTTTAAGAACTGGTCTAAATGCAACAGAAACAAGCCAACTAACGCTTGCGCTACTTGATGTGCACTCTATGCAGAATTTGTATCCAAAGGGAAGAGAGGTTATCTTTCGTTGAAAAAGAGCAAGTAACTGTTCATGAATGCAGCAAATCATTTTCAATTGGTCCTGATGTGCACCATCAACAATTTCACAAACTACTATGTAGTCATCAGATACTGGGCAGGTCACGTTAAAACATGCTCTGGGAATAATTAACTGAAAAAGAAACCATTAACAGATGTGATTAAGTCGCTTAACTCCCTGATTAAATAAATAACCCTGAACACCTTACAAGAAACTGGTTTCAACTAAGTTATTCTGTTAGAAATAGGTTGAGAATACAAGTGAGAATCAGGCTGAACATAGAAAGTTCAGAAAGGAAGTGAAAAAGAAAATAAATGGGGCAAAGAGAGAGTAGGAGAATAGATTGGCAGCTAACATAAAAGGAAATTCAAGTCTTCTATAGGCATATAAATAGTAAACTGGTGGTAAGAGGAGGGGTGGGGCTGATTAGGGACAAAAACAGAGACCTATGCATGGAGACAGAGGGCATGGCTGAGATACTAAATGAGTACTTTGCATCTGTCTTCACCAAGGAAGAAGATGCTGCCAAAGTCATAGTGAAAGAGGAGGTTGTGGAGATACTGGATGGGATAAAAATTGATAAAGAGGAGATACTAGAAAGGCTGGCTGTACTTAAAGTAGATAAGTCACCAGGACCGGATGGGATGTATCCTTGGATGCTAAGGGAAGTCGGGGTGGAAATCGCAGCGGTTCTGCCCATAATCTTCCAATCCTCCTTAGATAGCAGTGGTGTCAGAGGACTGGAGAATTGCAAATGTTACATCCTTGTTCAAAAAAGGGTGTAAGGATAAGCCCAGCAACTACAGGCCAGTCAGTTTAACCTCGGTAGTGGGGAAGCTTTTAGAAACGATAATCAGGGACAAAATTAACAGTCACTTGGACAAGTGCGGATTAATTAAGGAAATCCAGCATGGATTTGTTAAAGGCAAATCGTGTTTAACTAAGTTAAACATAGAAACATGGAAGACAGGAGCAGGAGTAGGCCATTCGGCCCCTCGAGCCTGCTCCGCCATTCATTTAGATCATGGCTGATCATCCAAACTCAGTACCCTGTCCCTGCTTTCTCCCCATATCCCTTGATCCCTTTAGCCTTAAGAAATATATCTAACTCCTCCTTGAATATACTTGATCAAGTTTTTTGATGAGATAACAGAAAGGGTTGATGAGAGCAATGCAATTGACGTGGTGTGCATGGACTTCCAAAAGGCGTTTGATAAAGTGCCACATAATAGGCTTGCCAGCAAAGTTGAAGCCCATGGAATAAAAGGGACAGTGGCAGCATGGATACGAAATTGGCTAAGTGACAGGAAACAGAGAGTAGTGGTGAACGGTTGTTTTTCGAACTGGAGGAAGGTATACAGTGGTATTCCCCAGGGGTCGGTACTAGGACCACTGCTTTTCTTGATATATATTAATGACTTGGACTTGGGTGTACAGGGCACAATTTCAAAATTTGCAGATGACACAAAACTCGGAAGTATAGTGAACAGTGAGAAGGATAGTGATAGACTTCAAGAAGACATGGACAGGCTGGTGAAATGGGTGGACACATGGCAGATGAACTTTAACGCAGAAAAGTGCAAAGGGATACATTTTGGTTGGCAGAATGAGGAGAGGCACCATAAACTAAAGGGTACAATTCTAAAGTGGGTGCATGAACAGAGGTATATGTCCACAAATCATTGAAGGTGGCAGGGCAGGTTGAGAAAGCGGTTAAAAAAGCATCCGGGATCCTGGGCTTCATAAATAAAGGCATAAGAGTACAAAAGCAAGAAAGTTATGAACCACCTTTATAAAACACTGGTTCGGCCTCAACTGCATTATTGTGCCCAATTCTGGGCACTGCACTTTGGGAAGGATGTGAAGGCCTTAGAAAGGGTGCAGAAAAGATTTACAAGAATAGTTCCACGGATGAGGGACTTCAGTTATGTGGATCGACTGGAGAAGCTGGGGCTGTTCGCCTTAGAGCAGAGAAGGTTGAGAGGAGATTTGATAGAGGTGTTCAAAATCATGAGGGATCTGGACAGAGTCGATAGAGAGAAACTGTTCCCATTGGCAGAAGGGTTGAGAACCAGAGGACACAGATTTAAGGTGATTGGCAGAAGAACCAAAGGCAACATGGGGAAAAACTTTTTTATGCAGCGAGTGGTTAGGATCTGGAATGCACTGCCTGAGAGGTGGTGGAGGCAGATTCAATCTTGACTTTCAAAAGGGAATTGGATAAGTACCTGAAGGAAAAAAAATTGCAGGGCTACGGGGAAAGGGCGGGGGAGTGGGACTAGCTGAAGTGCTCTTGCAGAGAGCCGGCACGGGCTCGATGGGCCGAATGGCCTCCTTCTGTGCTGTAACCATTCTATGATTCTAACTACTATTGAACTTCATTGAAAGTGGACACACTAGCTTCACATTGGTGAATTTACAGTAATGCAGCCCAGGTGCCAGGTAAGTCAATATTGGAAATTAAGAATTAAGTGCAGTTGTATAAATTTTGTAGTTATTTTCTTAAATGATAGTCAGTATCTCTTAATGCTAAGAAGAATTCTTTTATCATTAACTGCTCCTGAAATCTGTAGGTATGGAGTTATACAGTTCTTTTAACGTTTTTTTGTTTTTGAGTGCAGCCCTATAAAATGCAGCATGACAAGTATGTAAAAGCCAAATCAAAACATCATATTGTTGGCATCCTGGCACCATGCCTAGGGATAATCGTAGGTATTGCAGTTTGCGCTGTTTAAGAAAGCTGACATCAGTTTCTTCTCACCTTTTAACAGCAGGTTACTAATACATTCAGATGTTTTTACAATGTGACTATAGCTTAATAAGTCCTACGCCTTTAGGCAGTGAAACTTAACATTCAAACGTACACATATTTTTAATTCAGAGAATCAAACATGGATTTTCAGTCAATTGCGCTGATATATAGAGTAAATTTAGAGAACACACCCCTCCATTGAACATTGCTTCATTCATTGTACTCTTGCAATTAAAATATGATTTTTTTTTTGGTATAGAGATGCTACTGTATGACAGAATGCTGGGGTATTTTTAGTATTGTTTTCTTCCTTTCCCTGCTAATTTTCTTCCCATGCCTCTGTTAGAGTGCACTCAACACCTTTTAGAACAGATACCTCATCGAGTGTCAGTGGCTTCTTCAGTCACAGGCCATCACTCAAAGGCAAGACTGCGAGTCAGCCCTGCTCTACATCCGGACATGCTCACTGTAGCAGAGACCCCTGGATTGAGATTGGCAGTGGCAACCATGGCTGATTTTCCCCTCTCTAAGCTGGGTCACTGAGGTTGCTGCAGTGCTCCCGCTGCCATCTTGGCTATGGTTAGCTGGCTCAGCCCAGACTGGTGCTCAAACTTGGCAACTCCCTGGTTTGTATGATTTAGCTACTCATTGTTTGAACCAATCGAGTCAGTGTTATGCTAAACCTTTATGAAACACTGGTTAGGCACCAGCTGGAGTCTTGTGGCCAATTCTGGGCACCAAACTTTAGGAACGATGCCAAGGCCTCAGAGAGGGTGCAGAGGAGATTTACTAAAATGGTACCAGGGATGAAGGACTTCAGTTACATGGAGAGACTAGAGAAATTGAGGTTGTTCTCCTTAGCACAGAGAAGGTTAAGGGGAGAATTGATAGAGGTGTTCAAAATCGTGAAGGGTTTTGTATTTCCAAAGGGAATTGGATAAATACATGAATGGAAAAACAAATTACAGGGCTTTGGGGAAAGAGGAGAGTGGGACTGATTGGATAGCTCTTTCAAAGAGCCAGTACAGGCACAATTGGCCGAATGGTCTCCTTCTGCGCTGTATCATTCTATCTATGAGGTTGCTTAAGTAGGCCTCAACTGAAGATGGGTTTAACACCTTATGTGAAGTGGTTCTTCATGTAAAATAATGGAGTCATGTCAAAACAGCGATGGTGGTGACAGAAGACAATGTGGTACATCATTTTTTCCATTAAAAAATTTGAGTACATTGTCACAAATACAATTTGCTTCAAGAAATTACACTTTTGCATCATAATTATAAATGTACAAAAATGACGAGCATCCTATCTTTTTGAAATAAAAATGGAATATTCCATAATAAGATTTTGCTCCTCTATTTGAACCTTCATTTTAGAGTTATTTTTCCACATAAAGACCACATCCTAAAGAATTTTAAAGTTCTTGCTTGGTCTCATGCAATTCTCATCAGTATCTGTTCCCATCTCCACCCTAGTTCTGGTGATTAATTGATCTCTTTACACCCTTAGGCCTAGAAATTCACTTTGGGCCCGCCAGCTGGCGTGCGCCCAAAAGTTAGCGCTGAGCGCGGAGCCAGTTGCGACCGTCAGATATTCAGTTTTTGCGTCCCAAGTCGGAACCGGGCGCTATTCCAGGGTGTGCCCGCCCCCGCTTGGGGCGCTGAAACTGAATTTCAGCGCTCTAGGAGCCGCTGCGCCACCCGCTGCGGAGCGGCAGGCTGCGGTACTGCAGGCCTCCTCCTTCTCTGAAGGGGGAGGTGCCTGCAACGGGGAGATCGCCACTGGATAGTGCCGGCAAATGAGCCCGGCACCACGGAGAAGTGCCGGGTTCGCGGAAAGCAGCCGGGGGGGGGGGGGGGGGGGGGGGTGGAGGTGGAGGAGGCCGGGGCAGGAGGTGCGGGCAGGCGGCCGCCGAAAAAGCGGCCGGCCGCACCTCCACCTTAAAGCGCCCCACTAAGGCTACAGTACGGCCCCGTTTTCTGATCGCTGTTTGCGGCCGCTGTGGAAGAGGCGGCCGCAACTCAATATGGGGGTCGGGCCGGTAGCGGGGGCGGTAGCGGGGCACTGCGCACACCGATGACGTCATCGGTGCCAGCGCAGCGCTAACGGCTAACGCCGCCATTACCGCTGCGCTGAATATCAGTGCAAACTCCTCTATTGGCGCAGAAGCCCTCTTTGGGCGGTAACTGGCCGCAAAGCTGGCAGCGCCTTACTGAATTTCTAGGCCTTCGTTTCTGAATAGTTACTGCTTTCTTCCCTCTTGCAATGTTTTTGCTATTTATCGATGCCTGTTAATGTTTTTCAGCTACAGAAATGCCCACGTTAAACACGTCCAACACCTATTCAAGAACTAGTCCTTGAACACCAAGTTCCTTTCCCCCAAACAGGGATGACAGATCTCTCAGTCAGGCAGGCTATGCAAGGAGGGAGATACACAGTGTGAAACAGCAGATCTGACAGTTGCCAAAACCCACAGATGCCAGTTGTCCTGCCCGGTTATGAAATAGAAGGATGTGTGTATTTCTGCTGACATCCAAGTCATACAAAGTAGACAAAATTTTAAACATCCAAGTTACTAATCCTGCATCAGAAAAATGCAAAAAAAAAACCTTCACTGCCTGTAAATTAAAATGGAAACAATATTTTAATCATACTTTTGAGAGTGAATAGCCTGTAAATACTAAATGAAGCTGCCATTTCTAAAACAAATAAATTGAAGACCGCTTTGCGGGACACTTCCGTTCAGTCCGTAAGGGTGACCCCGAGCTTCCGGTCGCCTGTCACTTTAATTCACCGCCCCATTCTCACTCAGACCTCACTGTACTCGGGCTCTTACATTGTTCCACGGAAGCTCAGTGTAAACTCGAGGAACAGCACCTCATCTTCCGATTAGGCACTTTACAGCCTTCCGGACTCAACATCGAGTTCAACAATTTCAGATCATAACCTCGGCCCCCATTACATTTTTGCTTATATTTTATCCACACTTTTGTTTTGGCCTTTCCCCCCCCCCCCTTTTTTTCCTCTCTCCCACATGGCAGCTGTCTCTCATTCTGCCAGAACATTTCACACCTAATCTAGAGCCGTCTTTTGTCTCCACTAGTCCTATCACCATCTCGTCTCGTTTTGAATACCTCTTAATGTCTCTTCACTTCTTTTGTTCTCTCCCAGCCCTGCCTTTCGATCTATTTCATTTCCTTTCCAGTTTTGAAAAAGGGTTAGACCCGAAACGTCGACTCTATTTTCTCTCCACGGATGTTGCCTGGCCTGCTGAGTTTTTCCAGCATTTTCTGTTGTTAAATTGAAGAGCTGGATCCTTTTGTTATTTGCAGTGCCTCAAGGCCCTCATGTATCCATTTAATTTAGCATCACAGTGCAGTTTACCTCTGGTGAATATTCAAACAAGCCATCCAAGTAGGTTTCTAACACACTTTCTAATCAGCACAGTACGGAGAAGGAAGTGCCCTCAAATAACATGCTCAAAACATTAAGACCATTCTCCACAGAATGGATGAGTATCTTACCGTCTTTGAAGTTCATTCTTTTTAAAAGGTGGCTTTGGACACCTAACCCAACACAGTGTTTCTCTTTATAAATGAGTAACAACTAGTGGCTGCGTACCACAATAGTCTCCACCCCCTCATTAAATCTTTTACAGGGTGGCGATTAAGGTCATTGAGCTTCCTGAAATGGTAGCGCGAGCTCTCCCAATGGCTCAGGGATAAAGCTTCAATTTCTCAAGGCATTCTTGCGTTATGGAAGGGGTAGGGAAGAAAAGGGAAACAGAAAAATCAATTTGCTAGGGTTCTCATTGCCTATTGCTATACAGCTATTCCTACTGTGGATGCCAGGTAAAGCCACAATCAATTTTAGCTCTGACCTTCACAGGCAGACAGTCTGCTAATTATCACACAGCAGGGCTACTCTTGCTTCTATTTCTTATGTTATGTTAAATAATGGCTACGTAGATGACATACCAGAGGGTGACTGGTGGCCATGGACCCATACCCCAGTGAAGCTCAATATCTTCAGAAGGGGAGGAAAGAAAATTGGCACACTACTAACGGAACTTCTGCCCCCTCCTTAGCGACGCATTGCATATTAAATACATCACGGTAAATTGATGATAGTGTGATCCAAAATTTGTTCTGCAGTTTAACAGAAGGCTGCTCAGTTAAGTCAACTGGCTCAATGTATTAAGAATCCTCAGAAGCCAGCAAATTTATCGTAAAACTAATTGGGCTTTATTGTCACCCAAAAGAGTAATGTGCAAAAATATCAGTTAAACATCAAACATAGAAGATAGGAGCAGGAGTAGGCCATTCGGCCCCTCGAGCCTGCTCCACCATTCAATGAGATCATGGCTGATCATCCAAATTCAGTACCCTGTCCCTGCTTTCTCCCCATATCCCTTGATCCCTTTAGCCTTAAGAAATATATCTAACTCCTTCTTGAATATATTTAATGAACTGGCCTCCACCGCCCTCTGTGGCAGAGAATTCCACAGGTTCACCACTCTCTGGGTGAAGAAATTCCTCCTCATTTCAGTCCTAAATGGCTTACCCCTTATCCTTAGACTATGACCCCTGGCTCTGGACTCCCCGGCCATCGGAAACATCCTTCCTGCATCTAGTCTGTCCAGGCCTGACACAATTTTATAGGTTTCGATGAGATCCCCTCTCAATCTTCTAAACTCCAGTGAATATAAGCCCAATCGACCCAATCTCTCCTCGTACGTCATTCCCGCCATCTCAGGTATCAGCCTGGTGAATCTTCGCTGAACTCCTTCCATGGCAAGAACGTCCTTCCTCAGATAAGGCGACCAGATCAAGTGCACCATATCATCTATATTTCTGCCCTAATTTCAAACTATCACACTCCCTCCACTCCCAGAAGACCTTTTCTTTAATATATGAGATCGGCACAAATCAAGAGTATCCAGCGTCCAACATATTGCATAAAGCTTAACGTACAGTAGCACAACAGCATTGGATTTACTGTTGAGAACAAACAATCTGTCGATATTACAAGATTCTGAACTCCTGGCATAAGCTTTCATGACCCCAAACCAGAACAGCAGGATGCTGACAGACTTCCATGAGAATCATAACATTAATAATTGTCACTCAAAGAGCAGGAGAACTTATCCACACTGGTGTGAAAGGATCTCTAAATGCTGACCTCAGGAATAGTTGCTAATAGGACTTCCTGGCCTGCTACATTGAAAGGAGCGCTATCACCATAATTGATCACAGATCTCACCGCGGGACGTTTTACTACATTAAAGGCACTATATAAATGCAAGTTTTTGGTTTATACCTAATGACAACCACTTTGACTTACAGGTTCCACTCCTGATGGGACGTCACCTTTTTGATTTTTGCCCTGGGTCACTTAAGGAAATCGGAATTTCTTTTGATATTTCAGTTCGCTAAATTCTAATAGAATACAATCATTGGTGGCACCTGCCTGGGTAGGTTTTTTCAGATCTTAGAAGAAACGGTCTTTAATGTAATGATTTTCTTTCAGTTTCTCCTTCATTCACTCTTCCTTCATCAGTCTCATGTTTCTTTTCTTAATTCTGTTTCTCCAGTACCCCCATCTATCCCAACTCTATGACGATAAAACATGAGAAGGGATGAAAAAGAAAAAAAGAAATGGTGAGAGTCAACTTGTGGAAGTGCTCTCATACCTTCAAGTGGCAGACTGAAGGGCAGCATTAGCTTAGCCTAGAGTGTAGCTCAGCTGCAGGCTCGACCAAGCAAAGAGGTGACAAAAATGGGGCAAAGAAACATTAAATATCAGAAAATTATTAAAAGAAACAATTTTTTCTGTATTACCTACATCAGGATAATTTTACCAAAACATTTCTTAAAATAAATGCATTTATTTACCAAATTTAAGTTATCTGACACTATAGACATCAGTTGCAGACCGGGAGCTCAATACCAATTCCTTTCAGGCCTCATTAAAAACAAAGGCTTTAGAAAATTGGATATAATCAGATTTGCAAGCTACAATAACAGTTCTGCTGTGGATGCTTTGATTGTTCATCGACACACACAGAAAGCAGCACATCAGAGTATTTCTATTAAGTTCAAGAAGTCATTTTTTGGCTGGCCTAAAGTTGTCTGAATCTTTTTAATCCTGACACTAAGATATTTGGTTGACACCCTCAATAGCTCCTAAACTTATTCAACTTTCTTATTTGTTTTTAATTCCTTCCATCTATATATGGCGCTATTCTACAGACTTCCAAACCACTGCACTGAGAAGCTAAAGAACAAGAAAAATGCTTTAAAGGATTAGATCTTAAAAAAACACACCATTCAGGGTTGTTGAAGTAACAGTAAGTCAGGCTAACTACAGTTACATACATCTGAAGGATTTCAATGAAACCAGACTTACAGCCAGGTTTATTTGCAGCCACATTTGTGAAATCATGAAGTTTTGTTCGCTCAATGTCAGAAGAAATTAAGGTGCATTAGCGCTTGCACATGCTCAGTAGTCTGAGAAATTAAAGTCCAAAAAGCCACAGCCATTTTATATACAAAAATTAAGAACTTTGCGGTGGACCAGGAAAAGGAAAGAATCCATCAAAGCTTCGCATCCACACCTTTTTTTAAACAACCCCTGCTTTAAACTATATGGGCTTAAGTAACATAACAGAAGCTACACCGGTTAACAATACGTGAAATTCCATCATGGTTTGATCGTTTCAGAATGGTTTCCTCTACTGTATGATACGGAGGTCCAGCTTGCAGAAAAATTGTTTTTAAAAAAAAAAAAAAAAAATTCACAGGATTTTCATAGCTTATGCAAAATTCATTACATTCCCAGTCATCGTTTAGCATTTTAGAAGACTCACCGGCAACATGTACAACTGGTTATTTCACAAAAACTTATTCCTCATGTCTCAAGGGTTCTGTGCAGTATTTTCTAAAAAGTACATTCATATTGCATATACCGCAGTATGTGAACCTATTTGTGAATAATGATAGTCCCACTGTAAACTTGCAGCAATCTGTGAAATCCTGGCTATTTGAGGTTTTTTTTTTTTTTATCCGTCCCTGGGATATGGGCATCGCTGGCAAGGCCTTGTCCTTATAGGTAGAGGTTGCGGGTTTGGGAGATGCTGCCGAAGAAGCCTTGGCACCTTGTAGATTTTTTTTGTAGATGTTCATGGGATGTGGGCAGCGCTGGCAAGGACAACATTTATTGCCCATCCCTAATTGCCCTTGAGAAGGTGGTGGTGAGCTGCCTTCTTGAACCGCTGCAGTCCGTGTAGTAAAGGTACTCCCACAGTGCTGTTAGGGAGAGTTTTCTAGGATTTTGACCTAGCGACGATGAAGGATCGGCGATATACATCCAAGTCAGGATGGTGTGTGATTGGAGGGGAACTTGGAGCTGGTGGTGTTCCCATGCGCCTGCTGCCCTTGTCCTTCTAGGTGGAAGAGGCCGTGGGTTTGGGAGTTGCTGCAGTGCATCTTGTAGATGGTACACGCTGTAGCC
Source organism: Somniosus microcephalus (assembly GCF_052327205.1). Lineage (NCBI taxonomy): Eukaryota > Metazoa > Chordata > Chondrichthyes > Squaliformes > Somniosidae > Somniosus > Somniosus microcephalus. Next base: position 23,713,771 of record NC_141013.1, read on the forward strand.
ACGGTACACCAGTGTTGGAGGAAGTGAATGTTTAAGGTGGTGGATGGGGTGCCAATCAAGTGGGCTGCTTTGTCCTGGATAGTGTCGAGCTTCTTGGCTGTTACTGGAGCTGCACTCATCCAGGCAAGTGGAGAGTATGCCATCACACTCCTGACTTGTGCCTTGTAGATGGTGGAAAGGCTTTGGGAAGTCAGGAGGAGAGACACTCGCCGCAGAATACCCAGCCTCTGACCCGCTCTTGTTGCCACAGTATTTAGGTGGCTGGTCCAGTTAAGTTTCTGGTCAATGGTGACCCCCCAGGATGGTGATGGTGGGGGATTCGGCGATGGTAATGTCGTTGAACATCAAGGGGAGGTAGTTAGACTCTCGCTTGTTTGAGATAGTCATTGCCTGGCACCTGTGTGGCGCGAATCTTACCTGCCACTTATCAGCCCAAGCCTGAATGTTGTCCAGGTCTTGCTGCATGCGGGCATGGACTGCTTCATTTTCTGAGGAGTTGCAAATGGAACTGAACACTGTGCAATCATCAGCGAACATCCCCAGTTCTGACGTTATGATGGAGGGAAGGTCATTGATGAAGCAGCTGAAGATGGTTGGGCCTAGGACACTGCCCTAAGGAACACCTGCAACAATATTCTGGGGCTTAGAAGATTCACCAACAACCACAACCAACCATTCAAATTCACAAACAGCTGAGCCCAACAGAATTCAACTAGCTAATATAAAAACAGAAAATGCTGGAAATATTCAGCAGGTCAGGCAGCATCTGTGGAGAGAGAAACAGAGTTCATGTTTCAGGTCATTCAGAAAGGTCATCAACCTGAAACATTAAACCTGTTTCTCTCTCCACAGATGCTGCCTGACCGGCTGAGTATTTCCAGCATTTTCTGTTTTTATTTCAGATTCCCAGCATCCACAGTATTTTGCTTCAGAATTCAACTAGCTGATCTTTTTAAAGTTTAAACTATGTTCAAACAAAGATTTCAATATTATCCTGGCCATGAATCTGCAGGATCCGCCCTGAACTTAAATATATCGAAGCTGGGCATCAAATGCAAATTCACCTACACTTTACACAGAACACTCATTAACCTGCAACATTCAGGAAAATAAAACTCAAGTATCAGCAGCTTGAACTACACAGTCCACGGTCATTTGGGAAGGGGCGGGAGCTGTCTGAATTTCAATGAGATTTTCTGAAAATGTTAGAAAATTAATCTTAACATGCAACACACAAAAAAGTTTATTTCATGTCACTAACACATCAATATTCATGGTAATAAACTGCTCAAGCTTGATGTCTTGTCAATCCCTCAAAGTGTTAAGACTCGAAACACGCTCCTGGGCAGGCTCTCCTGCAAGTACTAACAACAGGAGCTATTTTCCTGAATAAAACACAAGCAAAATGTAACAAAAATCCAGATACCCACATAGATAAAAATGCTAGTTTGAAAGCAAAACACACATAGTTTTCATTTTAAAAACTGAGAAAAACCTGTACTATCCTTTAAAAGGCCAAGAACTTGGGTTAACTAATAATAGTACTCTCAAAAAAAATCTCCTGGATTGAACAGCTGTTTTTTGCACTGATGATTCTAAAATAAAATTTGAATTGATAGCACTTTATAAAATAAACCCAAAGTTAAAATGTACAATTTTTAGTGTGATTTGCTTGATCACTCTACCGGTGAAACTATTAATATAGGTCACAGCTGGGCCTCAAACCCACATATGAATAAAGCCCATCTGTTTCCTAGACTTTTCTGCATTAATGAGAAACTGCTGTTCACTGATGCAGATAACAATACCCTCACGTCTTCCTTAATGTACAAGCAAATGAGTGACGAGAGCAATTTATTACTCTTATCTCTGCTCGGTGGCTATGCACAAAACAGAAATAAAACAGGCTCTACTTATTAAACTCGAATACCAGTCAGTGGAGGTAATCTCTGTACTTGAGCCAAGCCTGTGGAAAATGTCAACTTCAAATTTGCTTTTATGATGTGCAGAAGATTACATTGCCATATGGTGTGGTCTGTCAGACTGCTATTCACAATAAGCAACAGCACTTTAATCCATGGGAGTGAGTGTTATTTGCACCGATCAGACTGGCAAAACATCAGCTGATTGAGAAATTAAAAACAAGGAGACACTCGTTTTTGCTCAACTTACTCTAAATAAATTGCCAAAGCAAGAAGTCACTATTTAGAAGGAACCTGCAAGGATTATTTCATTTGGACACAAGGCCAATGTATTTTGATTGGACCCACCACAGGTTCAAAAACCCTTAATGCTCAGATACTTATTCTTCTGTAAAAGCTCAACATATTTTTCAGAACAGGTGGAATTGAAGAGCTATAGGTTTCTCTTTGATAGGTCTATTGAGGCAATCCTGGTTAAGCTAAAAGCTTAACTGCACTAGAGTTCTATTCCTAGCATCAAATGAGGTGTCAAAACAAGGGGAAAAAAACCTACAAATGTTGGAAACCAGAAATAAAAACAAAAGACGTTGGCAAGACAGGAGGAGGTCAGGTAGCATCTGTAGAGAGAAAAATAGAGATAGTTTTGGACAATGCCCTTCTTCAGAATTCAAGACAAAAAATAAGCATTTTAACAATTCAAAAAAGTGAGGGTAAAAAGGGAGCTCAAAACAGAAGCAAACAACAGCTATTTCAATCAGAGACGGAAAGTTAATGGGTGAATATCGGCAATTCACCGATTAACTTCCCCTTTGTGTTTGCAATATCTGTTGTTTCCTTGTGGGCTTTTTTTTCCTCTCTTCCTCTCGTTTTTTCTGTTTCTATTAAGATGCTACTTCATCTTTCAGTTCTGAAGGACACTGCTGTCTTTCTCTCCATGGATGCTGACCAACCTGCTGTGTGTTATAAGGAGAAACTCAAGACACTTGGACTATTCCCACTGAAGCAAAGAAGGCTAAAAGGAGGTTTAATAATTATTTTTAAAGTCATGAAGGATTTTGATAGGATGGGAAAGACTATTTGCTCTGGTTGGGAATCACTGTTGAAGCGGAGGCAATGTCAAACTATCAAGAAGCCTGAGAGGGGTTAGGAGATTTTTTTTTAATGCTGAGTTGTTGAAGCATGAAGTCTCCCTTTGCCACATGGAGTAGTCGAGACAGACAACTGCATTTTTAAGGAAAGAATAAATAAACATTTGAAGCAGAGAAAGATACAGGGACACGGGGAAAGAACAAGGCAATGTAACTAGCTTTGGATTGCTCTAGCACAAACACAATGGGCCATAAAGCCTCTTCTGTGTTGTATACATTTAGGGTTCGAAGTGGAACAGGGCTCTTAAAAAGTTTTCACTTGTAAAGCACTGCTGGAGAATCTTGTGAAACCTGATCAAGAAGTAGATGAGAACAAATGAACAGACATGCAAATGTCACTAGTGCAAAACCTAAAGGACCAAAATAACACATTGCATATGATGAGCACGCTTGCATTTATATACAGGAAACTCTTTCGTATCCGGCACCGATGGGACCGGGATGGTGCCGGTCGATTAAAAATTCCGGATAACCAAATTAGTGCTAACCAGTTAGCACCCGGCGTGGGAGTACTGCCCCAGACGCTAAATTGAGCTTACCGCCCCGGCGAGGAAGCGGAGCGCTATCTCGGGCGGTCCACTTTCTCTCGGGGTGGTGTCTGGAGCGCAAAGCGCTGTAGCGCCGGAGCACTACGCGGCCGCTCCATATAGCACTGACGCGCTTCATCACCCCTCCCCTTCCGTTAAAGGGGAAGGGTGCTGCGCACTCTGCAGGCCGTTTGACGGCCTCCACTAGCCCCCACTGACTAACTCGGCCACCGCGGGAGACTCGGACTCGACAACATTTCCGGAGTATGAATTTTGCCGGTTATTAGAGAATTCCGGATATTTAGCTGCCGTTTAAATGAGAGTTTCCTGTACGGCTTTATTAAGGGCATAGAACATGATGCACTTTACCACCAATGGATTAGTTTTGAAGTGCAGTCACGGTTAACGTGGCAACTAATTTGCACACAGGTTGCACAAACAGCAAATGAATAAACTCCAGACAATCTGTTTACGGTGCTTTGGCTGAGGGAGGAATGTTAGCCAGGACACCGGAAAACTCCCTGATCAACATTAAATAATGCCGTGGGATCATTTATGCCCACCTGGGCAGTCAGACAGACAGCTATAATTTAATTTCACATTGAAGATAGCATCTTCAACATGCAGCACTCCCTTAATACTACACTGAAGAGTCAACTTAGATTATGTCCTCATATCTGTAGTGGGGCTTTAACACAATCTTCTGACTCAGAGCTGAAAGTGCTACCAACAGAGCCAAGCCGACACATACAATACCCTATCTTCAGGGCAGCACGGTGGCATAGTGGTTAGCACTGTTGCCTCACAGCGCCAGGAACCCGGGTTCAAATCCGGCCTCGGGTGACTGTGTGGAGTTTGCACATTCTCCCCGTGTTTGCGTGGGTTTTCTCCGGGTGCTCCGGTTTCCTCCCACAGTCCAAAGATGTGCGGGTTAGGTTGATTGACCATGATAAAAATTGACCCTTAGTGTTAGGGGGGAGTAAATACATGGGGTTACGGGGTTACAGGGATAGGGCTTGGGTGGGATGGCTGTCGGTGTAGGGACTGGGTGCTAGGGTTTGGATGATCAGCCATGATCTCGTTGAATGGCGGAGCAGGCTCGAAGGCTGGGAAGGTTTGGCTCCGTTCCAAGACATTACATCCCAACTCCCCAGCCTGCTCATAAGCAGGTAAATGGCAGCAGTGATCATCAATTCAGTAATAAACAAGTACCATATACAGAAACCAAGAAAAAAATCAAGCTCTATTACCAATGCAGAAACTCCACTGTAGATCTGATCCTGAAGGATTTTTTTTTTTTTTTTTTTAATAAAAGGGATGGGGGGTGGGGGGAAAGTAAACAGAATTTCTTAAAAAATAATTCCACTTCATACACCATTCCTCAGGCAAAGGAATGGGGAGGTGATCTGCTCCCAAATGCCAGTTTAATAGCACTCGTGCCCCTCAGTTAGAAAGTTGCAGACTCAAACCCCAGTCTAGGACTTGAGTGTATTATCTAGGCTGACACTTCAGTGCAGTCCTGGGAGCGCTTCATTGCCAGAGGTACTATCCTTCGGGTGAAACGTTAAACCATAGCACTTTCTGCCCAGCCAGTAGACACTAAAGATCCCACAACTGTATTCAAAGAGTAGCAGGGAGTCCTCCCTCAGCCATCACCATCAAAAACAGAGTAAGGGTTGTTCTCCTTCGAGCAGAGAAGGTTGAGAGGAGATTTGATAGGGGTTCAAAATCATGAGGGGTCTAGGCAGAGTAGATAGAGAGAAACTGTTGCCATTGGCTAAAGGGTCGAGAACCAGAGGACACAGATTTAAGGTGATTGCCAAAAGAACCAAAGGCGACATGAGGAAAAACTCTCTTACGCAGCGAGTGGTTAGGATCTGGAATGCGCTGCCTGAAAGGGTGGTGGAGGCAGACTCAATCGTGGCTTTCAAAAGGGAATTGGATAAGTACCTGGAGGGAAAAAATTGCAGGGCTACGGGGAAAGGGCGGGGGGAGTGGGACTAGCTGAAGTGCTCTTGCAGAGAGCCGGCACGGGCTCAACAGGCCGAATGGCCTTCTTCCGTGCTGTAACCACTATGATTAATAACCAGTCGTCAGTCAGTCAGTCATTCATTCATTGATCTCATGGCATTTCATGGAACCTTGCTGATCACAATACCACTATTGTGTTCAGCAAGGTCCTAAAAAATGCAATGAAACAAATGCCCAATTAATCTATTTTGATAGTTGAGAGAGAATTACTTGTTCCTCAAAGTTCATTTTACACTGCAGAAAACCCCAGTCATGAACCCATCCAACATTTCCTGGTGTAAAATTCCAATGCCTCAGACAACTGTACAACTGCCTGGATTTCAATGCTATTAACCTTTTTCCCCATCTCCATCTTTTTAATTAAATTTAAACTTCCTTTGGATGGTATCAGCTGGGATAAACTATTTTAGTCATGGTGCAATGCACACTGAGCAGCAAGTCACAGTATGGAGTTGGGGAAGGAGAGGGCGAGGGCTTCAATCACTCACTCTGGTGAGTTAGTGAGCTCACCAGTACTGTCGTTAGGAGGCTCCGAGAAGGGCTGTTCCAAGTGCTGATCTGCAGTCATATAAGTGGAGGACTGGGAGCAGGTTGGCTACCCATTCTATTAGCCTCATCCATTGGATGGTCTGGGGAGATAAGGCAGGGATTTTTGCACTACAGCTCACACCCCATCTACTATCCCTGCAGAAAGAGTGCCAGCTGCAAATGTGCCATTATGCCAGAATTTCAAGAGCAGAACATGCTGCTTACTCAGGAATTTGTTGCTTGTGACAGATATGTCATTACATAGTATTGTCCCTTCAGGAATAGTATGTCAGTCTTAAGCTGGACACTGAAGTATACAAACTGGTAGATTTTCCTTCCGCTCCCCTTGCATTGTTTTTTTTTTTTTTTTTAAAGAGCGAGGTGAACATCAACCTAGTCACAAATCGAGAATATGACCCATCTGCAAATGCCTTTGAGTAAATATTACCGTGGCAGACATCCTATATATCATTTACAATACACACTAAACCAAATTTGATTTTGATCAAAGATGCACTTAGTAAGTTCAGAGTCCACTTGATCCAAATATAACTCAATTTCCTGTGTAAATTAGCACTTTGACAAAAGAAATATGATGTCCATTATATTAGCTAGAGTTTCATGAGAAATATTTTCTGCAATAAGGATTAACTAACAGTTCACATTGTGTGTTCTGCTAGTTCCCATAGGTTACTGTATTTGATGGGCAGTCCATTTCGGTATAGTCTTGTCCTACTTCAACAGGCAACAATTTAGAATAGAGTGCTGAGTCTTAAAAGAAATCTTTGAAAATTTGAAGGAATACCTTGTATTTTGTCATAGTACTAAAATGGTTATTTCTGAAGAACACACACAATTCTCCTTCTTCAACCGTGGAAATCAGTTCACATAACCCGTGGTATGTCAGCTGGGTTGCTGTGCTGTTCAAAAACTGTTCTGCAACAAAACCTAAGGACACAAAAAGTCATTCAGGTTATTACAGCTAAATACAAGTACTGGTCTGAACTCATCACAGGCACATTGCAAGCTAGGAATTCAAGGATCTCAGAGAATGTCAATGGTCTGTGCCTATTCTTGCCTATTTTAAGAGTGAAGTAGATTTACACCTCAAAATGTGTGATGGCCACACACCTCTTAAATATTTCAATTATTGTTACAACAGTTTCTACTGGAATATTGCGGAGAGCTATATAGATGACAGCAAGATTCTCACGTCTGCCACAACGGTCATGCTTGTATTCTGCTTCCTGTAATGTGTTGCTTTTACACAACAGAAGAAACAAAAGGATTTTTTTTTAAATCATGTTTTCCTCGATGACTCATGAAGGCCATATCGAGCAGAAAATCCAACTTTCAATTCCCAGTTTGTGTTGAGTTCGCTGATGTCAGCCAGGGTGGTAGCAGGGTGCTAAAATTGACCTCATCGCCCGAACTAGGGAGAGGACAACCTGCAGGGGTTCCTGCTCCTAATCTATATCCAGTGACTTGCTACTGGAAGCCACATGTGTTTGGGCAGGATCTGATTTGGTTGTGATGCTTTATCAGTTGAATAACCTGCCAGCAGTTATCACCAGGGCTCATACATGAAGAATGGTTACTTGAGTGAGATACTGGAGGACACTTGTGGGAAAATCCCTAGTATAACTCAGCACCTTTTGGAGAAAAGGGAAAATCTCTTTCTGCTTCCCAAGTGATTCCATTTCACTTAAAAGCAAATAAAATGCTAGGAGTATTGGCACTGCCAAAGAGAGACACAATCTTAGTTAATTAATTATGTTCTAATCCAGACACTGCTCACTGCTCTCCTCACCAAAAACATTCTGAACAAAAATAGAAATGTCTGGCAAAATACTTGAAATTATGAAAAACAGCAATCACAATTTATAAAGTTTAAAATGGCTTCAGAGTATCTCACAGTAAGTAGAGATTAGAGTGGGATAGCACACAAGACTGATGGCAGTCAACAAGACAATCACCATATATTAACCTGAAATAGAATTCTTCCGAATGGTTTTAAAAATAATGCAAAATGCACCAATTTTTGCATAAGTCTCAAATTATTTTCAACCCTAAAGTAAGGTGATAGGATCAGTGATGGTCTCGTTTTTCCATACTGCTGGATGGACATGGGACACCAGGTGGGCACAGTATTGTTCTAATTTTAAAACAAGAAACGCAGGTAACAATGTTTCCATTTATTATGGCTACTTGCGTTTCCATTATCACTGCTGAAGCATTACTACAGTCTAGAAATTCTGCAGGCCAAAATGCTTCTTTAGTATTCATTTAGCAATATTCATGTAAAATAAGTAGTTAATTAAGTATGCTCAGATACATACCATATTTTGAAAGATACTGTTTTAGGCTTACAAGATGAGGATAGTTTAAGACCCTTCAAAGCATGCAGAGTACAGTAGTTTTACTAATGTTTGGATTAGACCACTGATGCAGAGATTGGTACGTAAAATGCTCAGAACATGGTTGATGGCAAAAGTTAAAATGTAAATCAAACAGATTTCTATAGTAATGACAAGGGACAAGTTTTAACAAAATTATACACCTAATGTGAATAAGATCAAGTGGAAAAGGCTAATTATTCATATAAGCGTGTCTGATCCCCTTCTATACAAGGCTGCTCACACACTGGGAGTGCAGCATGCTAAACCCTCAATCCCCAGTATCACAAGCATTAGTACACAATTCACTGTTACAATCATCCATTCAATAGGTTTCCAATTACAAGATAGGTTATCAAGGGCATGGAAAACAGCATTTTGATATGGAAAGAGGGGAAAAAAATTCAAAGCAGAGTTAACCCAGATGAGTTGTACACAACCCTGATCTAAACAGACAGGCCTGGGAGTATATCACCTGCCTATCTTCTCATCAAGTATTATCTGGCCCAGAGACCCAAGAAAAGGGAAAGGAATATCTTAAAATAAATTAGTGGGTCTTGTTAAAATAAATGCACATAAAGCAAATTTCCTATACAGAAATTAAGGTCTAATATTGACTGTGTCATTTTTCTATTATCAAACCTATATAAAAAAAATCTATAATATATGCGCCACAACGGAATGGCAATTTGACAGATACAGATAACCTGTGTTAAAATATAGGTCATTTCATTTACAATAAATTATGTCACTTGTTTCAAAAGTGCAACGCTCTAATAGTGCAACGCAATAAATGTGAAGGATCACTCCAGCTACAAACAGAAGTGCAAAGCACAACCAGAACCAAAATTAGTTTTTTATGGGCTTGGTGCCCTTAAGTCGAAGCTTGGGTACAACTTTAAAGAGGCTCGATAACATCATGCATTCACACCAATAATAAAATGCTACTGAATGTGTGTGAATTAACTTTGAATTTTCACCTCGGTCAAGAAAACGAAGATAAACAACAGCGATAAGCCAAACGCAGAGCAAGAAATTAAATAAATTAACAACTTTGTCAGCCTAATCGCCTGTGGTACATGTTTATTTTCTTCAATTTATATTCTGCAAACCCTCTTCCTCCCAGCACTTGCACAAATCCATTTCCAAAAGGACAGGTAGATAATTGGCCACTAAGTAAAAAATGCACCACTTGAAGCAACTCATTGGTAGATTTTCCATTCCCATTGGGAAGCAGCTAGCCTCAGCGTTTGCTCCCTATGACCCAACGGACATCAGAAACTCGTGGGAAATCACATGCACAATCTTGGGTGCTACTGCTCCAAAGCACAGTTAGCCTACCAGTCTGCAATGCCAAAGGAATGCCTTGTAAATGTCCATTTTTAAAATCTGTCAACTCGTAGAATTTGCATCATTTGATGCCGATTTAAGTCCAACACTAAAAGCAGAGTCCATTTTCAGTGAAAAGAAACTACATTTTTAATTTAGGTCCATTTTGGTCTTATTTGTGCCCAGCTGATACTACGACATGGTTCAGAAACTGCATGCGACTCACCCACTGGTTAATGGTTGAAGCAGAGATTACTGCCCGTTTCCTGCCCACTTTTAAAATGCTAGAGGGATTACCGAGTGCAGAACCAACAAATCAAAGACTTCTATGTATTTGGTGGAGCTTACAACCAGGATTTCTCACATTCATACTAACATCAATTCTGAACAAGGCACACAGGGAATGCTAAAAACACATCATGTATTGGCTGTTTGCTATGCTGCAAGAGTTATTCAGCAGCACAAAACTAAACTTTATCACAATGGTTAGCAACTGTCAGGCTTATAGATTTGGAGATCTTTTCATTACAGTATTTGCTTTAGTCATCTTTGCTAACCATTAATCATTGCATTGTTGTAAGTGCATTGAGCTCAAGACTACATTTGAAATCGCTTGACAATACTTCCCTTGATAAGCAATGCAGCAGTTTCCTTTCTTAGTATCTAATGCTATTGAAGAAAACCAGAAAATGTCATTCTTCCTTACCTTCACTGACTAGTTCACTGTTTTCTGACTGTTTACAGAAGATAATCTTCTCCACCAGCTGGTTATAACTGCACATTCCCACTGCCTTCGCTACTTCAGCATTCTATAGAACAGAATTATCAGCAGAAAATTAAGTTCGAGACTCGCAACAAGATTTCTAGCACTACGTATCCCCCATTTTACACAATTTGCAACCTCAGACACATGCCATGAAGTACATTACAGGAAAAGATCTGCAGCATCATGGAGGTGAAACTATTGAGGATACAGGGACTACTGTGCATATTGTGAAGACGTATACTTGCTCCATCCCCCACAAAAAACTTGTGTTTGAGTGGTGTAGACGGTCATACAATATAATGTAATGTGGAACAGGCGCAAGGGGCTGAATGGCCTACTCCTGTTCCTGTGTCACAAAATTAAAGTAAATCTATCCATCCAATATATGAAATATTTTCTTCTCTGCTTACTGAGATGCATTACAAAAGACTTAACTTCCTCCCCCCCCAAAAAAAACCATGTTGAAGTCCATTGACGTGATCTTTTATTTCCAATTTAACATCAATATATGACCAAGGCATTTCGTTTGCTGGTCTTCACTGATTAGTTTGAAGATTCACCATAATGCAAAACATATCTTCAAACCAGCTCAGGTTTCCCAAGATGTATTGAGCTGTCTGTTGACATATTCAAAATCTTATGATCAGAGAACTGCATCAGGCTTGCATATGGATGGCAGTTTCTCAGCTTCTGCCCAGAATACATTTTGGTAAGTGAAAGTACTAGCTTTAAATGAATTGTAATGGAGGATTACATAACACTGTTACCTCACACCTTTTACAGTAAACCTCTCAAACAACACTTACATCATATCGTTATATAACTTGACAGTATAGCGTGTAAAGAAAAAGGAAAATGTAAATGCATGCAGTAGGACAGGAAAAATGAGAAGGCTCTGGATGGCCATTGAATCAGCCAGCAGTGTTAGCTAATTTTTTTGGAAATCGGATCCCTTTATCTCCCTCCTCTCCCAACACATACACCAATGCACCTCTGCTAACAGCCTTGTTCTGGAAAGCAGGCTTCAAACAGACATCCTTGAGGCCATCAGGTTTCTATTTAATGTGGTCACACTGTCTCTGCATTCAACATATTTTCCTCTAGTCACTGCTGTACTTGTACATTATTTCTGTATACTGCTCAACATGTATCCTATAGTGATAATGCTGTTTTCCTTTGGGTAGCGGACACCTTTATTTGGTAGCTAGGACAAAGCTTCCTCAGGCATGTACCAATATTTGCAGGGGTGCCCCAGGAATGTATCTATATTTGCATGAGGCACTCCCACAGAAAGTTTGAAAATCACTGGATTGGAACAGTTGCTTTGACCTTCAACCCTTGGAGAAAGCCAGAGTGCCCCTCTCAATCAATTAACCAAGAAGTCAAATTTTACAGATCTAAGGTCAACAACCCATTTCTTTGAGTAATGGCCAGCAGAAATTTTTAGAATATAATTAATTGAGGCCATTGGACCCGCAGAATAAACTTAGATGCTGCAATCTTTATTTTCTGCCAAAAAAGGGTCGATCTACTATATATATTGTATATTACAATGCAAGACGTGCCACGGGAGCCTCCCATGGCACGTCTTGCATTGTAATACAAATCTAGGCAGACTCTTGCAAAATGTCTTGGATTAGAATATTTCAAAACTATTAACTTCTGGACCAGTACAGTAACTAAATGTCATTCTTTCTAAATCAGTCAAGATAAGGATTCAAACCTGGATATCCTAAATGACAGTCTAGAACACCGACCGGGCTGCTTAAATAATATACTTTAAAAAGGTATTTAATTCTTTTCAAATATTTAAGTTGCTATTTTTGTGCCTCCAATGTTAACATAAATGTAACATTGGAGGCACAAAAAATTCCCACATCTGTCCTTTTTAAACAGAATCTCGCATGACACTGATTAAGATCCTCATGCTTATTATCCAACGCAGCAACCTTATTCTGCAATCCACAGCATTTCAAAAACCAACAGTAATTTAAAACATTCTTCCATCTTAATCAAATACCACCCAGTTCATCTCTCAAGGTGGCATCACTAAGGTTCCTGTTTTATTGGCAGTTTTAATCTGAATTAAATTGTCCTGCTCAAGGAACTTAATTCACCAAAACATCAGTGAAAACTTGTTTTTAAAAGTCATAATGTAGTATTTTATATTTTTAAAACTCAGCGAGCAATTTCTCTGAATTCAGTGTGCAGTTTCTCAACTCCCTCAAATGTAACTTAACTACTGAGCTGGCACTCCAGGGCTCTACGTGAGAGTCTGTCAAAAACAAAGGGTCTTGAATAAACGTTAAATATTAGCATACATCATGATGTAATAATAATATTGAAAAAGAATGCATGGAGTGCAGTAGAAATGCTCATTAAGAACAGGCGAATTGACTGCCAACCTGAATGCTGTGGGGGAGTCAAACGTTACCTGACAATTAAACTTACCTGTTTCAGATCAATGTGTTTCACCAAGCTGCTAAAGCTAGCTACTTTGTTACGGTGGGTGCTAGATTTTAGGGATTCAGGGAGAAGGGGAATGAAGCAAAAGGCTTAACGCGTGTTACATCTTCTCCTTATTTCATATCTGTGTACTGGAGATCAACTGTAGAATGCCAGTAGCCCTCGCATTGCCACCTGACTAGCTGAAGGAAGTAGGACCCGTGACGAGGAAAAGGTGGGCAGTAATACAAGCGCATGACTATAAGCCAAGCTTAAAAGAAAAATTGCAGATTTATATACACTATAAACTTCAACTTACTTTTCTGGAATTTATTCTTACCTGAGGGTCCACCAACCATCCATGGTAAAGTGCAATATCAAGGAGGTCAAATACGATGCACTCAGGTGTATATTCGAACACTCTCACACCAGTAAACTTTACATTTACATCCAGTCCCGTCTGCAGCTTGTGTAGTATGGCCATTGCATCGCTCATATTCTGTTTCAGAAACAGAAAAGGAAAATTCAAGATTTAAGAGCGTAAAAAAAAAAAATCAAAGGGTTAAAATAAAAAGGGCCAACTGCATAATACGTGAAACCTTGCTCAATGCAGGGATTTGGAAATTGGTACATTGCCGAAGTGGCCATTCTTCACAGATGAACTTAGACATTGTCACTGGGCTGTTGAATGGTCACAACTAAGCCCGATTCCACACTCACCCAAAGTCTACTGTTTAAGGCTCAAGTTATGTATAAAGATGCAATAAGATGTTAATCTCTAACTGGGAAGCACAACAAAAAACGACCAAAGGAATGTCTACACTACACTTGTATGAATGCTTGTGCCAATGCCTGCTCTGTCAATTGTCTGCACCTTGGATTTCCTGTTTTGTCATTTTTATCCGTCACTTTGTAATCCTCTTGCCTTTCAGTAGTAGCAGGGCTGCTGATGGGGTGGATGCTTTTTGAGGCTCTGCACTCTATTGTGACATTCTCCTTCAATTGTCCCAATTACTTCAATTTTCACTTAGAGTTTTCTTCTCTCACCACCAATGTGGTCCCTTCACAAATCCAAATCTGTTCCCCGTTTTGCATATTTACAATAATGAGCAGAACTCAAAAAGTGGATACAAATAGCACAATTCTACTTGTGTCAATGCAAAACCCATTTCTAACCATTTGCACCCATATTGGAAAATCTAGGCTCCTATCTTCACGAGAGTACCATCTTGCAACAGAAACAAGTATTGAAAACTGCACAGAATTAATGGTGCAAATCTGCATTACTACATGGCACATCATATGAACTGCACCACCCACAAATCCTTGCTTTTCTTTTCAGTTCTCTTTACAAGTAAACTACAATGATGATTTGGTATATAATATGATTAAAAAATGGTTTAACAAAACATTAGTATTTGTCCCTGACATCATCTGTGTAATTCACATTCTGAGCTAAATGGCTCTCAGACTTTTTTAGTCCACTGTTAATTGCCCTTAATTTCAGAGTTTCAAAATACTGTATTACCAATAGCAAGACTTTCAATTTTCATTTACAAATGCTTTTGAAGTTAGTCGATCCCTAGGTACAGGAAAGAAAAATGTAATTTTATTCATCAAGAAAAGGGGATGAAATGTCAACAAAAGCAGTGCAATGAGGTAATGTTTTCCAAAGGTTTTCCCTTTGGAAAATTCTGGTGATAATTTGGAGCAGATATCAAGAACACAAATGATAGAGGGGGTGATTTTGCCAATGGGGGCGCGTTGGAGGCGGGACTGCTGCTTGTCAGGTTTTAGTCCCGCCTCCATCGACTTGCGGCCAATCCACGCTCTTTTCCCTTGATTGACCTGGTTAAGCCCACCAGCAGACTTAGCAGGCCAATTAAGGGAAAGCCGGTGACAGAGAACGTCAGCATATGACGTTTGACAGATGAATTGTCATCATTTGACAGCTTTGAGAAGCTGTCAAACACTGACATACTCTGTTGTTTGGCGAGTTCTTGTACTCAAGGCTCACTAAACCTATTTCCTGAACAGAAAGCAGATGGCTGGTGCATCAGCGAATGCAGCAGCCATTCTGTCATCCCTGCTGTGGAGATGTCGGAGCCTCCGGATCCCCAACGATCAAAGCCTGCAGGAAGAAACAAAGGTAAGTAAACTTTTTATAAGACTTTTCACTTACCTCACATACTCACCTCTCCACACTTGCACCCATCACTCACCTCCACAGCGCACTTTTGGACCCCTCTCACCCCCGCAGACCCACTGCTCGTCTCACTTTCCCTGGCGGGGTTTCCCGACGTCAGGCAGCCCACACCTCTGCTGGAAAAATGGGGATAATCCTCTTAACTGCCTGTTAACTACCAGTTAACAGGCAGGCAAGTGGCTGTAATCCCCTTCCCGCCTCCAGGAGACGGGACCCGGCGCGGGTCAGGTACCCGCCTCCTGGGAAGATGGCACGGAGGCGGGTTGGGGCGGGTTGGGCACCCGCCCCCGGATTCTGCCATTTTCCCAGCAGTCCCGCCTCCAAACCCGCCTCCCCAGGGCTGGCAAAATCGCCCCCAGAGAGTCCAGTTATATTTCCTTAGTTTATATTTTCCTTAATGATGAACGTGCTACAGCATGCACCAAGTACCTAGTAGAAATGTTAAGTATATTTCAATGGGAAGGTTCCACCCTATGCAGAAGTGTGATTCTGCAGTCATATGATGCAAGTTTTTATGTACACGCTGACATGCATCAAGCTATTGCTACACATCAAAGCTCCAGAATT
Source organism: Somniosus microcephalus (assembly GCF_052327205.1). NCBI lineage: Eukaryota > Metazoa > Chordata > Chondrichthyes > Squaliformes > Somniosidae > Somniosus > Somniosus microcephalus. The sequence goes on from NC_141013.1 coordinate 23,729,636, forward strand.
AAAATATTGATGAAAATTTTAGTTAGGCACAGTAAGTTTCTCCAGGACAAAGACCTTACATAATAACAATCATAAATGCAAGTCTTTTTCCCTTTAGTAAGGATATATTAAAATGAGAAATTACCATGTGAATAGTGAATTTTTAAAAAATGCTAATATGTTCTTTCTGCTTTTCCCATAACCAATCAAAACCAATTTATGTTTTCTCCCCCAATGATGCAAAAAATTACCAATTCAAACTGATGTGAAAACCTCTCAGTCAGGAGTTTTTTTTAATCTAACATTTCTGAAGATTAATGGAAAATAAATTATTGAACTTCTTTGCATTAATGTGAAACACCAGATTTGTTCATCCAACTGTGTAATATAGAAGAGAATAAATAGGTTAAACTGTAGAACATATCATTGCAGGGCTACATCATGTGTGGCATGACAGCTACGCTTACTTAGCATTTCTTAAAAAAATTTGCCCCTCTTTAGCATCCATGCCTTACAAAGCAAAGAGGAGACAATGACCGGCTGGAAACTACAATTACGAGTAAAATGAGTCTTTAGCGTGAAGTACAATTCACAGCTTTTAGCCTCCTTCACTGCCACCTCTTGCTGCACCATAAATTAATTTCAGGACGCAGTGAACCTAACTTTTCATTCTAACTCATGCATTTACTGTTCACTCAATCTTTTGTGCTTGATGAGCATCACCCTCCAGGTACACAAGATTTCATTACATTTTGACTCTTTTTTTCTAATCATTCAAAAGGACTGTTTTTTCTAAAATGATTGATTTACTAATGATAGCTCGACAGTCTTCATGAAATTAAAGTATGTTTATTTCCTTTCCTCATTTCAAAGTCTCTGGTTACAACTAATCAATCAGGCAGAAAATAAATTAAAAATGGAAAGCACTGAATGTAAAAAACATTTCCAGTGTCTTAATAGTTTTGTTTAAAAATTAAAAGCTAACCCACAGTACAGTTAAACCGTAAGAAAATGAAACTACGTTTCACCAATACAAATATGGTTGGAAATGAAACATTGAAATCACAACTAAAAGTTGCCCAATGGCTCAGCTGGCTAAATTAGTGAGTAAAGGAGCTATATACATCAAGAAAGTCTCCTGTTCGATGCGCAGTCAGTGCTCAAGCTCTTGCTGATTTCAGTCGTGGTGTTACAACTGGCCTCAGACCACTTTCCACCAACCCCTGCTGGGAGTGTGCATGTGGACGCCAGCTGAGAATAGGAGTCACCTCGGCTAGGATACTGCACCCTCTCAGCCAAATATTTTTCTGAAACATGAATAATGAACAAGTGAGCAAAACACCAGTAAGTGACTGATGCCAGTCGAACTGTATCCTAGTGAGGGGTCAACACTTTAAGAGGAGGGGAAAGAAGAAAATATGGCAAAGAAAACTGAAGAGAGAAAAAGTTTTTGAAAATGCAGATGATTAATGAAGCTAACAAAATTGATTGTCGTTAAGACTATACAAGTAAGTGACCTTCTTGAACGGTCTATGAATTCAACTACATAACATAAGATAATCCACTGTGTGCATTTGTTAAGCATGACAGCAAATCCCAGAAATACATAGAATGCACCTTTCATACATGAACGTTCCCTTGGGGGAAAAGGGCACAAGTTTTTAACAATTTTTCTTTTTTTTTGGTCAACCAGAAGTCCGATAGCATAAAAATCCACAAAAGAGTCTGTTTGCCTGATATGGAGGGTACAATCTCTTCCCATAGGAACACAGCCCTCTCTTCTAAGCTCTGGGGATTTAGGAGCACATTGGCGACAGCTAAGGCAATCACCAAAGGTGTGCAAGGGTTCTCTTGTGAATTTACCCAGCTAAAATAACGCAGCTCATACAGCACTAGTAAGCTCCTCAGTGCTTGTGCAGCTAGACCCACCCTACCCAATACAGCAGTGATTTGCAGGATAGACTGGAGCCAAGTGAGAAGAATATAAGCCAGCAACAAATGTTCAAACCCCTAACTTTGATCAATGAGCCAGACTAGCGGTTCAATCATCAACAGCATACCGCAGCACTGGGGATTTGCCTGGTACACGGATTGGCTTTTAAGCAGCTTGAAATGTGGATACCTTAATGTTCCACTGTACTGCCCTCCTTCGGTAAATGTTACCGTTTTCTGCAAGGTCATGAGGGGAAACCAATAAAAAGACAGAGCCAGTGAAACACCACAGATGTTGGTAGTTACAAACAAATCAGCATTCCCCAAAATGACAATTGACATTTATATAGCACCTTCAACATAAAAAGGTGCTTTGCAGAAGGGGGAATGAATAAAACAAGAGTAATATCGGATGAGGCGCTGAGTCAATGTGGGAGAATTAGGAGAGGTGGCTGAAGTCTTTATCAAAGAAGTGGACTTTAAGAAGTTTTTTTTTTTTTTTAAAAGATGGAGAGAGAACTAGAGGCAGAAATGTTTAGGGAGGGAGTTCCAGAAAGTAGCAGACTCTGTCACCATTGGAGGAATAGAAGGGATGCATAACAGGCCAGATTCAGACCGCTGAAGGGCATGGAATAGGACACTGCCTAGAGAAGGTTGCTGAGGTAGAGGTGGGGCGAAGCCCTGTACAGATTTCAAGCAAACAATGAGGTTTAAAAATTCAATGCGCTAATTGTTGAGTAGACAGTGTAGATCAGCAAGGATGTTGGTAATGGGGGAGTGAAACTTAATAATATGTGATATAGAATGATTGAGTTTTGGAGCGTGGAAAACGAGAGGCTAGGAAGGAGGATGTTGACAACGCGTCTAGAGGTGACAATAGCATGGGCGAGGGTTTTAACAGTGATGGGGGTGAGGTAGGGGTGCAGGCGGATGATGCTCCAGAGGTGGAAGCAAGCAGTCTTGGTGATGGATCAGATGTCAGGTGTGAAGCTCAGCTCTGGGTCGAATAAGTCACTAACATTTCGGAAAGTGTGGTTAGAGATTAGGGAGCTTGTTGAAGACAAATGAGTCAAGAATGGGCTTTTTGAGGAGCGGGCTGGTGATGCTGTTCAGCGAGCATGGGTGCCAGGATGGGTAGTTGAGTGGAGGGGGAATCAAGGGAGCAGGATATGCGCCTTATGAAGATGAGCTGAAGAACTTGGTTGGGAAGGGGCTAAACTGAGGTGGGGGGAAAACATGACTATTGGATTTCTGTTAGATTTAATAGTTTTCAGAAATATGCGCATTTGGAATCATCAGTGTTTCAATATAAGCAGAACCAGAACATTAATAAACTTTCAGAATGGGCATATAATTGGCAAATGAATTTCAACACAGATAAATGTGAGGTATTACATTTTGGTAGGAAGAATAGGGAGGTCACTTATCACTTGGAGGGTGCGAGTCTCGGTGGGGTAGAGGAACAAAGGGATCTCGGAGTACAAATACACAAATCACTAAAAGTAGCGATACAGGTTAACAAGGCCATAAAAAAAGCAACCCAGGCACTAGGGTTTATTTCTAGAGGGACAGAATTGAAAAGTAGTGAAGTTATGCTAAACTTGTATTGAACCTTGGTTAGACCACACTTGGAGTACTGCGTACAATTCTGGTTGCCGTATTATAAAAAGGGTTTGGAGGCACTGGAAAGGGTGCAGAGAAGATTTAGAAGGATGATATCAGAAATGCAAGGGTATACCCATCAGGAAAGGATGAACAGGCTGGGTCTCTTTTCTCTTGAAAAGAGAAGGCTGAGGGGTGACCTAATAGAGGCCTTTAAAATTATGAAAGGTTTTGGTAGAGTGGATACAGAGAGAATGTTTCCACTTGTGGGGAAGAGCATAACTAGAAGCCATCAATGCAAGATAGCCATCAAGAAATCAAATAGGGAATACAGAAGAAACTTCTTTACCCAGAGGGTGGCGAGAATGTGGAACTCGCTACCACAGGCAGTAGTTGAGGCAAATAGTATAGATGCATTTAAGGGGAGGCTAGATAAGCATGTGAGGGAGAAGGAAATAGAGGGTTATGCTGATAGTTAGATGAGGAAAGACAGGAGGAGGCTCGAGTGGAACATGGACTGGTTGGACCGAATGGCCTGTTTCTGTGCCGTATATCCTATGTAATCCTACGTAAGATTTCACCAAATTTTCTTTCCTCCTCTCGAAGGAGGCAACTCATTGAGGTAATGTTTCAACTGTGATAACAGTCCATCAGTGCTGTCTGAGTAGTCTTTCTTCACAACTTAGCCTAGACAGAGATTGCTGGCAGACTATTTGGCTTTAATGCTATAATATTTTTATAAGCCTGCACATGCAGCGGTAGTTTCAGTGTAAATTGGTTCCAGTTATCCTGGGCCAGGAAGGGTATAAATCAACAAGGCTTCTGACTCCTGATCTTTGTGGGGAGCAACACAGACAAAGCCAAACCAAGTTTCACCCATCTACACAGGTGCACTTTCCAGAGGAAACCATTTGATTTATCATCATTAGTCAGCTCTCTCCTCAGATTTATGTCCTCTGTAGCCCAGGAACACTTTATATTGCTATCACCACTGCATGTACAGGATTAGTTAAGTTTTCAACTTAAATGATAAAGCTTACATCTCTCCAAAGTTTAATTAGTGAAAGCCACAATGTTGCATAGTTTCCAGCAGTTTAGTCAATGCTCTGGTTCCCAAACAAAGATCTGAAGCAGCCCCACATGAAAGATAAACCCCAAGAGCTTACTGTTCTAATTAAAAATATTTCTTTGGAAACAAATTGAAACATACAAACATAGAAACATAGAAGGTAGGAGCAGGAGTAGGCCATTCGGCCCCTCGAGCCTGCTCCGCCATTTAATGAGATCATGGCTGATCATCCAAATTCAGTACCCTGTCCCTGCTTTCTCCCCATATCCCTTGATCCCTTTAGCCTTAAGAAATATATCTAACTCCTTCTTGAATATATTTAATGAATTGGCCTCAACTGCCTTTTGTGGTAGAGAATTCCACAGGTTCACCACTCTCTGGGTGAAGAAATTCCTCCTCATCTCTGTCCTAAATGGCTTACCCCTTATCCTTAGACTGTGACCCCTGGTTCTGGACTCCACCGCCATCGGGAACATCCTTCCTGCATCTAGTCTGTCTAGTCCTGTTAGAATTTTATAAGTTTCAATGAGATCCCCTCTCATTCTTCTAAACTCCAGCGAGTATAAGCCCAATCGACCCAATCTCTCCTCCTACATCATTCCTGCCATCCCAGGGATCAGTCTGGTGAATCTTCGCTGCACTCTCTCCATGGCAAGAACATCCTTCCTTAGATAAGGCGACCAAAACTGCACACAATACTCAAGGTGTGGTCTCACCAAGGCCCTGTACAACTGCAGCAAGGCATCCTTGCTCCTGTACTCGAATCCTCTCGCAACGAAGGCCAACATACCATTTGCCTTCTTAACCGCCTGCTGCACCTGCATGCTTACCTTCAGCGACTGGTGCACAAGGACACCCAGGTCTCATTGCACTTCCCCTTCTCCCAATCTATTGCCATTCAGTTAATAATCTGTCTTCCTGTTTTTGCCACCAAAGTGGATAACCTCGCATTTATCCACATTATACTGCATCTGCCGTGCATCTGCCCAATCACCCAACCTGTCCAAATCATACTGGAGTTTCTCGACATGCTCCTCACAGCACACACGTCCACCCAGCTTTGTGTCGTCTGCAAACTTGGAGATATTACATGTAATTCCCTCGTCTAGATCAATATATATTGTGAACAGCTGGGGTCCTAGCATCGATCCCTGCGGTACCCCACTAGTCACTGCCTGCCACTCGGAAAAAGACCCGTTTATTCCAACTCTTTGCTTCCTGTCTGCCAACCAGTTCTCTATCCAAGTCAGTACCTTACCCCCAATCCCATATGCTTTAACTTTACACGTTAATCTCTTATGCGGGACCTTATCGAAAGCCTTCTGAAAGTCCAAATACACCACATCCACTGGTTCTCCCTTATCTATTCTACCAGTTACATCCTCAAAAAATTCAAGTAGATTAGTCAAGCACGATTTACCTTTTGTAAATCCATGTTGACTTTGTCCGATCCGGTCACTGTTTTCCAAGCGCTCTGCTATTACATCTTTTATAATGGACTCTAGCATTTTCCCCACTACCGATGTCAGGCTTACCGGTCTATAATTCCCCGTTTTCTCTCTACCACCTTTTTTGTATAGTGGGGTTACATTAGCTACTATCCAATCCATGGGAACTGTTCCAGAGTCTATAGAATTTTGGAAGATGACCAGCAATGCATCTACTATTTCTAGGGCCACTTCCTTAAGTACCCTAGGATGTAGAAAGAACAGTGTATGTCAAAAAAAAAGGAACATTAATAACCTTTTTGTTCCTAATTTACAGTTAAGTTTAAATAAATATATTATGTGGACTAAATGCACTGTATAAGCTATTCTGACAGTTAACATTTGACAAAATGACAATCTGCTGGAGTATTCATCCCAGCAGACTGCTCCAGGCCCATTTTACTTTCATTGCAGTTTACCTTGGCGTCACTATGTGGAACTAGAAAATAGATTAGCCACGCATGAAAGAAACCTGGGAAAGCGACAAGATAGCTATGTCTGTGGGGCGATTAGTCTATGTACGTGCAGAATAGAAAAAGTACATTTCAGAAATAAATGAGGAACTTCTAATTCTTTGGCATGGGGCCTGGCGGTAAAGTGCATTAAAACATCCCGATAACCTTGACAGGTCTGACAGTTCCACAAATGTGCCTGCAGATATTTAATATTTTTAGATCCAAAACATTCATATCAAAACTATTCTAACACTTCACTACAAAATAGTAAAATTTTAACAAGCTTCTCTTGGTTGAAAAATTCTGTGAGCATAAGCTCTACGATTCCATATGTTCCGCCAGTTACATTTTGCAACATGTATCAGAAATTCTTACAGTATCGGCTCTGTGAATTACTTACTGTCCCTTTCCTTTTGGGAAGACTCCAGCTACTACAGGCATATAACCAACAAATTAGTACCTGCTCATAGTTTAATCTCTGAGCATCTGTGATTTCTTTTGGCTTTGCATCGAGAATATAGTCACCTGTGAAGAGAGAAATTAAAATTACAAATACCATCAAAATATCACACTCTCAAGATTAACTTCAATGCTCACTGAAAACTACTTTTATACATTAGGTAAATTAGGTTCCATCCACCGTAGCACTTCCACTAATCACCACTTTCACCTCTGTCCCTTTGACATCAACTTTCTCCAGCATCAGTAACAAATAAGCTGTAGATTCCCTAATTTTGTGGAATCAATGGTGTTATGAAGCACAAAAGACAGGAGACACACATGAAATTGTCACGTTGTCCCCCAACATCACCTCAACAGTTTAATAGTCTAAGGCCTAGAAATTCAGTGGGCTACACCACCAGTTAACGCCCAAAGAGGGCACTTAGTGGGTTTAGCGCCACTGGCCACGCCTCCCGCGAAATTTAGCGGGGCGCTAATGGCGGCGTTAGCAGGTGGCGCTGCGCCGCCACCGATGACGTCATCGGTGTGCGTAGCGCTTCACTACCGCCCCGATCGCCAAATTTGGTAGCGCCCCCCCCCCCCCCGCTGTAACGCCGGTCGCAATTTGCGACCGGTTCTGGGGGGGCCTACCTGCGGCGGTAGAGGCACGGACATTTTTTTTTGCTGGCCGCCTGCCAGCACCTCTTCGCGCAGCCGTCCCCGGCCTCCTGAGCGCCCCGCCCCCCACCCCCGCGTTGTGCCGGCTGCCTCCCAAGAGCCCGGCACTTCTCCTCGGTGCCGGGCTCTTTTGCCGGCATTCGCGATCTCAGACCGCGCTGCAGCAGGCCCCTCCCCTTTAAGAAATGGAGGAAGGCCTGCAGTACCGCAGCACGCCGTGCCGCAGTGTGTGGCGCTGCGGCACGTTGCGCTGCGATTTTCAGTTGCAGCGCCCCAAGACGGATGCGGGGCGCCTCGAGTAGCGCCGCGCTTCCGTTTGGGGCGCTCAAACTGAATTTCCGGCAGGCGCTCGTGACTCCTTCCGGGGCGGTACTTCTGGTGCCCTGCCGAATTTCTAGGCCTAAATATCAACTGTCAAGGCTCAAAAACATCATACAGTCTAAGAAGAAACGTTATGTAAATTGGCTGCATCATTCTGCAAGTTCATTTTAATACTTTAGCTTGATAGAATAACAAAATGCAAAGGTTGCTTTACTATGCTGCAGCTCAACAAGCTGGTAGCTAACAAATAGAATCTGAACATCTACAATAATGGTAAACAAATTTATACTGCACAAATGACCAAAATGCAGAACCGGTGAGTGACAAAGTAAGCTGTTTGGGGATACAAGTAACATGAAAATAATTTTCCACTGTCATTTTCTATTTTTTCCAGTTTAAGCAAATGTTTAAATTCAAAACTTTTTAAAATGCATACTTTTACTGAGCTTTTTGTTAGATGGCACCCAGTGATTTTCTAGGATATACCCCAGCATGTACAGGAAACTTTCGATTAACCGGCACCTAAATAACCGGAAATGACGGTTAACCAGCAAAATTCAGGAGTAGGTTCAGGTAACTTTTATTACTTGCCTTCCTTCATGTGTTGCTGTGTAAGGGTGTGGCTGCAGCTGTTGCTAAGCTACAGAGACGCTGGCAACTTGTGGCCATTGTTTTGAAGCTGTTGCAGCAACAGGGTTTGTTGCTTTATACGGAGCTCTCAGCTCCGTATCTTTTACTATAGCGTTCGGTTATCCGGAATTTTTGATGAACCGGCACCACGTCGGTCCCGGATAAAAAAAAAGTTTCCTGTAACATTAATTGGGGATCATCTTGATGAGCAGCACCAAGCCACTGTATGAAAACCTCTATTTTGAGGAATCTGGAACAAAGCTACAGCTGAGCGAGATATGAACTGCAAGAGCATTTGGCTGATGATAAAACAGCTTTTAAATGCTGCCTCTGTACTTCTGCAAACATATATTTTGTTATAATTACAAGTTGCCATTTGTCATGCAGCTGTAGGGCAGAAAGTGTTAAGTTTTGGAAAACTCCATTAGATGCAAATGGACTCAAATATCCATTCACTAAAAATCAGAAAGTGTAAATATACAATTTACCAAAGATCTTGTTCCATTCACTAAACAGCAACCGCCACAAAAAAGAAATCAAATCCCTGAACATTTATTCCAAGTTCTTTGAGCATAAAATTGGTTCCCCACCCACTCCAAAAATAACATTAAAAATTTAAAAACTGGGGGGGGGGGGGGGGGGGGGGGGCGGGGGGAATGCACAAACTGTAATAAACTCACCCTTCCCATCTTCCAATACCTCCACCAACCTCTCCGAGAGGCCTCAGACATGCCTTCTGCTCCATTCTCAGCCCTCGTCCCTCAGCTGATTCAGACCTCTGTGCATGCATGAACTCAATACCAACCCTTGTGCTCGTTCTACCTTGTAAAAAAAAATCCTGAACCTTGAATTGCAAGCTCGAGTTGCAGATCAGTCTGAACACACTGTTGAATTGTTTGCAAATCATCAAAAAGCACTCCTGCTATTCCATAATTAATAGAACAAATACAATATTTTAATTTAGCATCGACAAAGCACCATCTCTGCAATGCCTACAATGACAAGCCATACAACATAATGGATTATATAGCTTCAAAAAGCATCTAAACCACATAGTCAGGCAATTAACAATGCAACACGAATATGCTGTTTACCAATATTGACTGTTGAGTTTAGAGGTAAAAGCTGTTCAGCAGAATTTATTCAATTCACTAAATATGGCATATAGTTATTAATAGTTGATGATAAAGTAACAGACCACCACTGGAAAGATTTTCAACTAGTTATGGTGCGCTGAGGAAGCAATCCACAAGAATGACTTATCCTTCAAAGATCATGCTCAATCTAAGTGGATTTATCAAAGTTGCCATGTTTGTCTCGGGACCTTTTAAGAATGTGTGACACTTAAAGCCTCTATCGTATAACAAACAAAAATAAAAATATACCAATTTAATTTGATGTTATTTCCTTTACAAGACTAAGATTTTGTATAGCAATTTTCCAGATCCTCAGCAAAATTATGAATTGCTGATTGGCTCATTTAGATATGAAATACATGATATCATGCTTGGTTTTAATCAATTTCCTGCAAAGGGTCCTGACGAAGGGTTTCGACCTGAAACGTTGATTCTGTTTCTCTCTCCACGGATGTTGCCTGGCCTGCCGAGTTTTTCCAGCATTTTCTGTTGTTATTTCTCCTTCTGCACTACCTCAACAAAGTGCCTCAGCCCTTACGACATTAGAGCAACGTAGTTCCATTTCTCACTAATCATCCTGGGGCATGAGTTAAGTTGTCAATTTACTGTCCATTAGTGCAAAATTTGGGGCAGTTTAGTCTGTGGCTATTACACCGAGTTGAGACTGCCCAAACCCATTTCACGTACGACTCTTACAACCAACAGACGTCCCAACTAAATGGGCTTAAATCTGAGAAGATGACTCGTGTCAAACCACCTGCACTATTGTGCCCGTTTTAATCAAGTTTCCTATAGAAATAGCCTTTGGTAAACAGGCTTTTTGCTTATGGTTCCCAGAGGGAATCATTGCTAAAGGCAATTTGTTTTAAAGTCAATATCTGGCCAAGCTTTTAGCATCCATGGAGTTGGCTTACATAAAAAAGAACTTAGCTTTTAGTGAATCAACACAATCTAAACAAAATTCAATGGACACAGGACTCCTCATTTAAACAGCCAGCGCTCAAATGCCAGATTTGATTTTTTTTTTTAATTCATTCTCAGGATGTGGGCAAGGCTGGCATTTATTGACCACCTTTAATTGTCCTGACAAGCTGATGGTGTGCCTTCATCTTGAAAGCAGTTTTGAAATAACTAAAATGGCTTGCTAGGCCACTTCAGGGGGCAGTTGAAAGTAAACCATGTTAGGGTGGGACTGGAATCACATATCGGCCAGGTCGGGTGAGGATGGCAGGTTGTCATCCCGAAGACACGAGTAAAACCAGTTGGGTTATTACGACAATCCAACAGCTTAAATGGTCACTTTTACTGAGACCAGATTTTTGTTTTTGTAAATTTCCAGATCATTTTTTATAAACTGAATTCAAATTCTCAAACTCCCATGGTAGGATTTGATTTCATAGTCTCAGGCCACGAATCCAGGCCCATGGATTACTAATCCAGTAACTTAACAACTAAATTACTGCTCCCTTGCTCTTGACTGACATTCAAATTCTTAGCTTGCTGCTTCATGCCAGTGCAGCACTCAATCGCAATAAGGGAGAGAGGACAAAGGGGAGGAAAAGATCAGTTCAGTTCTCACGTAAACTCACGGCAAAGACTTCATTCTCCCATCAGCAGCGCGCACGAGCAAAAATAACCCGCACACCATAATCCTACAGCAGCAGAGACACACTTTCTCATGGATTTTGGGAACTACTGCCAGATTCACCTGTTAAAACCCTGCATGGTGCCAGATGGGAGGATTGTATTAAGTGGCATAGTAAATGGAGGAAGAGCGATGGAATGAGGCCAATACAGCACTGTGCTACCACAACTGGTATAGCAAAATCAAAGTTACAGTTCCTGTCAAACAATCACAAAGTGGCACTGGTGGTTACAACCGAGAAATCTGCAGCCCAATATACCCAAGTTACTCTGCCTTTCTGCCTGCTCACCAGGGACAAACACGACAGAGTCTCTGGCAACATAAAACTCTTGATCCAAATTCTCTGGAGTTTATACTATTGATAGAAAGTATATGGGCTTAGCTGAAGTAATCATTTATAGCGGTGATTCAGTTAACGAAATATAATGCTAAAACTGGCACTGAAGCCCTGATAAAGAATTTTAAGTTACAAGTCTTTTCACAAAGCTACATTTGGAAAGTCAAAAATAAATCCACTTCCAATGGCTATAATATTTCACAAAGGCAACCATAAAAGTCAAAAATGCCTTTTCTTCCAGATTTGGTCCAAGGGTCACCATAGAAAATACTCATGGTTTAATGGGGAAAGGGCATCATCGTAGCTCACTTACTACTGCTCCTTAATGTTCGGAACTGCAGAAATCTTACAAGAACCCACACTTAAGGTTTCTAGATTCCTCAGAACATGAAAAGACTAAATGTTAACATAAAAGGCCTATGACATTATGGCCCGTATTTTCCGATGCCGACAGGTGTGTACGGGCTATCTACACACCTGTAGGGACATCAGAAATGCCAGTTTCAGGCATGCACAGTGTCCGCTTGACAGATCGGACGCCTGCCCTGGAGAAGGGCCTCTGCAGGGAGAGAGTTCCGCTTTCTGCAGAACCTCCGCCCGCTGAAAACCCTTAGAAATCTTACACCTGGTAAAAGTAGGCGTAAGAGTGTAAAAAAGTTTTTTTTTTTTTTTTAATTTCACTCATTTTTAATTTAAAAATACTTGTAAAAAAGTTTATTTTTAGCCCTGTAAAAACTATTTTTTTAATTAAATTTGTTTAAAATATTTAACTTAATGTAATTTTAACTCATTAAAAAAAATGTATGTAATATTTTGATGTGTTTTTGGGGTGATCTCCATTCATATATTTGACAGTTCTGTCAAAAGTATGACGGGAGATTCCCTTCTCCTATTGGCTGGCCTGGCCCAAGTGATCCCAGGGACGCTTGCGAACCGCCTGCGCCCCTGGGATACGTGGGCCCTGCACATTTCAACAGTGGAGGGGCCCAGGAGCGGAAGTGTTCGGACCTCGGGAGCCCTCAGGTAAGTTCGTAGATTTTTTTCCAGATATGAGGCATCCGCACACAGGAAGCCTCCTATCGGAAATTACGGGCCGTAGTCTTGTTAAAAGTCTTCAAGATTTCAATGCAGGTTTGCTGTATCTCAAAAAGGGAGAAGCGAGTTGTATTTCAGTTCTCAAATGTTTAGAAAATCTTTGGCAGAACTAAAGGATATGTATTATAAAATAAACAAGATTCCAATAAGCGGCACAGATGATAGGTTCTACGGAACCTGTGCTTTGAACCATGGAAATATTGGAACGTTTTGGTTCCTGTGCTCAGGACCATGGAAATATTTATTTATATATGCACTGGTGAGGATTCAATAATGTTAAAATGATCCGCAGTTCATCACTTAATTGCTTATATTAAGGGGTACAAACTTTGCCTTCTTGAAAATTACCACACGTAATTAAATTATTTCAGGTAACTAAATAAATAGGGTTCAGTCCGTGATGTGGCAAATTGAAAGTTCTGGTCTGAACCATTCTCACCAGGATGGCTTTTGGCATGTCCAATTCAGTGATGAGCTGGCAGCCTGTGTCACACACTTCTGAAACTCTGCTCTTCAACACTGGTTAATCATGTCACTCACTGCCTTGCATATTTTCAAAGCCACCGACAGGATCTGGCACCTTGTACTTCCAAATAATTTACGAGCACATGGCTTTCTACCAAAACCAAGTTCCTGACTATCTAATTTCCTGTTAAATCATTCTGTGTTGTAGTTGATAGCTCACAATTAAACCCAAGCTCAGAAGTTGCATCCTCTTGCATCTTATCAATGATCGTTTGCATTTATCAACCAAGCCTACTCTTTGTTTTGCTGGTGATTCCACTCTACATTATTCAGCTTCCTGCAGATCACATACCCAATGATCATAAACTCCACTCATTACAATGCAACGACAAAAAGAAAAAAAATACATTTGCATAGCGCCTTTCACGACCTCAGGATTTCCCAAAGCGCTTTACAAACAATGAAGTACTTTTTGGAAGTGTAGTCACTGTTGTAATGTAGAAAACAACCGTTGCCTTTCTCTAACTTATCGACACTGCTGTCAATCTCCCTCCCAACTTTCCTTTTCTGTTCTTTTTAAGCTCCAAATACATTGTCCTACATGCTCTTCCACCTTCCTACTGTGTTAAAATCAAGACTCACTGCAGTCTTCTACTCCAACTCACTTTTCCCAAGACCTTAAAGCTGGAACTGGGCGCAAGGACACCAATAGGAATGTGTTAAAAGCTATTGAATGTATTTTTTTTATTTTATTAATACAGCTTAAAAATGGGTTATCACAAAAAATAAGCATTTTTTAAATCAGTGTCAATCCACTACCTGTGAGTAACCAGATTTTAAATGACAAAGACAAAAATACAGAACAATTTCCTAGTTATATTGGAGTACAGTAGTAAGTTTTAGTAATTAAAAAAAAATTACATTCAAAAGCTTTTAAAACATTCCTATTTGTCCTTGCACCCAAAAGAACCAGCTTAATTTTCAGAGCCTCCTCAAAGGCCTGCAAACGAGCGCAAGGAGCAGAAACTCCCAATGGTAACTAATTCATCCTGGGGGTGTCGCCAATTTGGTGGGGGGGGGGGGGGGAAAGAGAGAGAGAGAGAAAGAGAGAAAGAGAGAAAGAGAGAAAGAAAGAAAGAAAGAAAGAAAGAAAGAAAGAAAAAGAGAAAAAGAGAAAAAGAGAAAAAGACTTGCATTTATATAGCGTCTTTCACGACCACTGCACATCCCAAAGCGCTTTACAGCCAATGAAGTACTTTTTGAAGTGTAGTCACTGTTGTAATATAGGAAACGCGGCAGCCAATTTGCGCACAGCAAGTTCCCACAAACAGCAATGTGATAATGACCAGATAATCTTTTTTAGTTATGTTGATTGAGGGATAAATATTGGCCAGGACACCGGGGATAACTCCCCTGCTCTTCTTCAAATTAGTGCCATGGGATCTTTTACGTCCACCCGAGAGTGAAGACGGGGCCCTTGGTTTAACGTCTCATCCGAGAGACGGCACCTCCGACAGTGCAGCACTCCCTCAGCACTGCACTGAAGTGTCAGCTAGATCTTTGTGCTCAAGTCTCTGGAGTGGGACTTGAAACCACAACCTTCTGTCTCAGAGGCGAGAGTGCTACCAACAGAGCCACAGCTGACACTACTGCGGAGAGTTTAGGCAAAAGGTTTTCCACACAGATTTGTCACTGTTATAACTATGGGAATTTCATATCAATTAACTGTTTTATTTAAATCATTCTTCGGGATGTTGCATTTGTTGTCAAGGCCAGTATTTGTTACCCATCCCTAGTTGCCCTTGAGAAAGTGGTGGTGGGCCTTCATCTTGGGCCGCTACAGTCTATGTGGTGAAGGTACTCCCAGAGTGCTGTTTAGGTAGGGAGTTCCAGGACTTTGACCCAGCGATGATGAAGGAATAGTGAGTGATACAGGTTCAAGTCAGGATGATGTGTGACTTGGAGGGAAACCTGGAAGTGATGGGCCTCTTTTTGTTGAGCTAAATTAACTGAAAATTAACAGAACTTCAAATAAAACTGATCAAATTAAATTATAATTACATTACCCGGGGTGACGATGCACTCCAGTCCCCGTGGCGCCCACCAGTCTCGGAAGGCCTCAAGTGTGCCAGCGGACACCGCGTGCTCCATCTCCAGGGCCACCCGGGCACCAACATAGCCGCGGAAGAGAGGCAGGCAATCGGGCCGGACGACCCCCTCGACCGCCCACTGCCTGGACCTGTTAATGACCACTTTGGCCAGGCCCAGGAGCAGTCCTACGAGGAGGTCCTCTGACCTGCCCACTCCCCTCCACACCGGGTGACCGAAGGTCAGGAGCGTGGGACTGAAGTGCAACCAAAAATCAAGGAGCAGCCCCTTCAAATAACGGAACAGGGGCTGCAACCACACACATTCTATATATACATGGAACACGGACTCCTCTAGGCTGGGAGTGATGCTGCTGCCATGCACCTGCTGCCCTTGTCCTGCCAGGTGGTGAAAGTCACACGTTTAAGAGTTGCTGCAGTAGATCATAGAATTGTATAGCACAGGAGGCAGCCATGTGGTCCATTGTGCCGGTGCCGGCTCTTTGAATGAGCTATTAAATTAGTCCCACTCCCCTGCTCTTTTCCCACAGCTGTGCAAATTTTTCCTTTTCAAGTATACATCTAATTCCCTTTGTAATCTGCTTCCATCACCCTTTCAGGCAGTGCATTGCAGATCATCAGAACTCATTGCATTAAAAGATTTCTCATCTGCCCTCTGGTTCTTTTGCCAATTATCTTAAATCTGTCTCCTTTGGTTATCTGCCAGTGGGAACAGCTTCTCCTGACTTACTCTGTCAAATATCCCATGAACCTTCTCTGCTCTAAGGAGAACAATCCCAGCTTCTCTCGTCTCTCCACGTAACTAAAGTTCCTTATCCCTCGTATCATTCTACTAAATCACCGTAGCACCCTCTCCAAGGCCTTGACATCCTTCCTAAAGTATGGAGCCCAGAATTGGTCACAATACTCTAGCTGAGGCCTAACCAGTGATTTATAAATGTTTAGCATAATTTCTTGCTTTCGCAGTCTATGCCTCTATTTATAAAGCTAAAGGATGCTTTTTTTAAACTGCTTTATCAACTTGTCCTACCACCATCAAAGATTTGTATATGTGAATCCTGTAGGTAATACACACTGTAGCTGTAGTACACCAGTGGTGGAGGGAGTGTAAGTTTAAGCTAGTGGATGGGATGTCAATCACGCAGACTGCTTTGTACTAGATAGTGTCAGGCTTCTTGAGTGTTGTTACAGAAGTACCCATCCAGGCAAGTGGAGAGTATTCCATCACATCCCCTGACTTGTGCATTGTAAGCGGTAGAGAGGTGTTGAGGAGTTAGGTAAGCCACTCACTGCTGAATACCGACCCTTTGACCTGCTCTGGTAGCCATGGTATTTTTGTGATTGTTGCAGTTGGATTTCTGGTCAATGGTGACCCCCAGGATGTTGATGGTGGAGGCCTTGGCAATGGTAATGTCACACAAATGTCAAGGGGAGATGGTCAGGCTCTCTTGTTGGAGATGCTCATTGCCTAGCCCTTGTGTGGCACGATTGCTACATGTCACTTATGTGCTCAAGCCTGGATGTTGTCCAGGTCTTGCTGCATGCGGGCATGGACTGCTTCATTATTTGAGGAATAGCCAATAGAGTTGAACACTGTGCAATCATTGACCAGCTCCACTTCTGACCCCATGATGGAGGAAATAAGAATATAAGAAATAGGAGCTGGAGTAGGCCATACTGCCCCTCGAGGCTACTCTGCCATTCAATAAGATCATGGCTGATCATCGACCTCAACTCCACTTTCCCGCCCGATCTCCATATCCCTTGATTCCCCTAGAGCCCAAATATCTATCTTATCTCAGCCTTGAATATACTCAAAGACTCCGCATTCACAGCCCTCTGGGGCAGAGAATTCCAAAGGTTCACAACCCTCCGAGTGAAGAAATTCCTCCTCATCTCGGTCTTAAATGGCCTACCCTTATCCTGAGACTATGCCCCCTAGTTCTAGACACTCCAGCCAGGGGGAAACAACCTCTCAGCATCTACCCTGTCAGTCCCCTTCAGAATCTTGTATGTTTCAATGAGATCACCTCTCATTCTTCTAAACACAAGAGTATAGGCCCATTCTACACAATCTCTCATCATAGGACAGCCCTCTCATCCTAGGAATCAATCTAGTGAACCTGCATTGCACCGCCTCCAAGGCAAGTATATCCTTCCTTAGATAAGGAGACCAAAACTGTACACAGTACTCCAGGTGTGGTCTCACCAAGGCCCTGTACAATTGTAGCAAGACTTCCTTACTCTTATACTCCAACCCCCTTGCAATAAAGGCCAACATGCCATTTGCCTTCCTTATTGCTTGCTGTACCTGCACGCTAGCTTTCTGTGTTTCTTGCACAAGGACACCCAAATCTCTCTGAACACCAACATTTGAAAGTTTCTCACCATTTAAAAACATTCTGTTTTTCTATTCTTCCTACTAGGATTGCAAAGGGGTGGAAAGTTTCCGGTAAATTTCCGGAAATTTTCCACGGGAAGTTTAGCTTGGGAATTTTGCCCAAAAAAGCACATGCTAGCATAATATTGTTGTTTTTGTATTTCGCTCTTTTTTTTCCCCCCCACAGGTCCTCTCTTAAAATTACTAACAGAGATAGAATCTTAATTATTAAGGAATTTCTTAATCAATATATGTTTATCTTCTTACTTGGCTTGTTTTAATAATTACAAGTTTTGTGTGTGACTGTGAACAAATGTGTCCTGATTGGTTGGATGAGTGGATGAGCGATTAGCTCCCTCTATTTGTAATATTTGCATATCGAATTGTGATTGGCCTGCAGGCATCTGTAAGACTGCTATAGTTTTTTTTTTAAGATTCAGGTTAGGGGTCCTGAGGGAAGTCATTTTGTTTTCTGCTGATGTTGTGATGATGCAGTAAGTAAATCAGACTTTATACCAAATAAACCAGTTACTTGTTGAACGCTGTTGTCCTTCAATTTAAAATATACAAAATAATACACTATTGGTGATGTAGTGTCGTGTGTGTACAGGTCATGCTTCCATCACATGGAGCATCAGCAAAAATGTACTCACCCTGTTGCAATCGTGCTGATCGACCGCAGTTCGACACAGAGGAGATGAATGCCCTTTATTTCTCTACATAGAACAATGCCACGTTTACCGTCGGATGTGTGGAAGCATTTTACCCCAGGCATTAAAGATGGAAAGACTGTGTACATGTGCAAACACTGTAGAAAGCCATATGTAAAGAATGCCACAAAGATGCAGCAGCATTTATCCAAATGCAACAACTTCACTCAAAGCTCACAGCAGTCAGCCCAGAGTTCCTCTGCTTCCATTCAAGAAGATGATGGTTCTCAATCAGCATCAGGCTCCTTATCATCAGCAACTCCTGGCCCACTTGGAAGGTTCTTTGATACAATGGATAACCATAGCCAGAAGAATGCAGATAAGTGCCTTGCTCGAGCTGTATATGCAACAGGCTCACCCCTCATGCTCACAGCCAATGTGTACTGGAAGAGATTTTTCAATGTTATTCGCCCTGCATACTGTCCTCCCACCAGACATGCTTTGTCTACTTATTTGCTGGAGGCTGAGTATAACAAAGTCCAAGGAAAGCTCAAAGACACGAAGGACAACAGACACACAGGCACATACATTGCTGATGAGCTGAAAGCGGTCATCAACGATCTTGGATCACAAAAGGTCTTTGCAGTAGTTACTGACAATGCTGCAAATATGAAGGCTGCTTGGGCTCAAGTGGAGGAGGCCTACCCTCATATTACATCTATTGGGTGTGCAGCTCATGGGCTTAACCTGCTCCTCAAGGACATCATGGGTTTGAGAACCATGGAAGCACTGTACAAGAGAGCCAAGCAAGTTGTTAAGTATGTCAGGGGAAAACAGGTAGTTGCAGCAACCTACAACTCCAAGCAAATGACAAAGAACAAGAACACCACACTGAAGCTGCCCAGCAACACTAGATGGGGTGGTGTTGTCATAATGTACAACAGCCTTCTGGAGGGTAAGGAGTCGCTGCAAGAAATGGCAATATCCCAGTCTGGGGATATGGAAACCACCATCAAGAAAATACTGCTGGATGATGTGTTTTGGGAGAGAGTGGTTAGCAGCCTTAAACTACTCTCACCAGTAGCATCTGCAATTGCTCAGATTGAAGGAGATGATGCTGTCTGGTCAGATGTTCTCAGGCTTTTTACTGATTTAAAAGAACAAATCAGCATTGCCCTACCCACATCCCTGCTGCTCAAAGCAGAGGAGAAGGCAATTGTTCAATTCATACAGATGCGTCAAGAATTTTGTGTCAAGCCGATTCATGCTGCAGCATACATGCTGGACCCAAAGCATGTTGGGAGACCAATACTTTCTGGAGAACAGATCAACAGCGCTTACAGTGTGATTTCTACCCTCTCCCACACCATCTCAATCTGGATGTGGGCAAAGTTCTGGGAAGTCTGGCAAAGTTCTCTACCAAGCAAGGTCTTTGGAATGGGGATGGGATATGGGAATCATGCAAGCATATCAGTGCACATACCTGGTGGAAGGGACTTTGTGCATCTGAGGCCCTGTCACCTATTGCATCGGTGATACTCCAAATCCCACCTTCATCAGCGGCCTCTGAACGAAACTGGTCACTTTTTGGGAATACGCATACAAAGGTGCGCAACAGGCCGACTAACAAGAGAGTGGAGAAACTGGTGGCTATCCGGGCGAACCTACAACTTATTGAGCCAGATACAGAAGTGTCCACCACACAGCTAGACACTGACACAGAGGAGGAAATGGACACGTCAGAACCAGAGTCAGAGAATCAGGAGGAGCAATGAGGAGTAGAAGACTCAGAAGACTCATGAGTAGAAGACTCAAAGGGACAAAATAAGGACAAATTACAGGCTAAATAAGCTGACGCTCTTTTTATTTTATTTTAGATGGGTCTTTTTTGTGGGGGTTCAATAAAGTTCAAAATGATAACCTAAATAAAGTTTTGAAAGCCTGTTTTTATTTGTATGGAACAGTATGTCTATTTTGACGACAAAGATAATATAAGGGCCAGAGACAAAAACCATCAGTGTGCAAAAAAACTCAAAATTCCCATAAATTCCCATGGAAAGTTTCCTCTTTTAAAAATTCCCAGAATTTTGCAACCCTACTTCCTACCAAAGTGAATAACCTCACATTTCCCTACATTATGCTCCATCTGCCACCTTACTGCCCACTCACTTAGTTTTTCTATATCCCTTTGCAGACTGTGTTCTCCTCACAGCTTGCTGTCCCATCTAGCTTTGTATCGTCAGTAAACTTGGATAGATTACACTCGGTCCCTTCATCTAGGTCATTAATATAGATTGTAAATAGCGGAGGCCCCAACACAGATTCTTGCAGCACCCCACTAGTTACAGCCTGCCAACCTGAAAAAGATCAGTTTATCCCTACTTTCTGTCCATTAACCAATCCTCTATCCATGCTACTATTACCCCCAACCCCATGAGCCCTAATCTTGTGTAATAACCTTTTATGCGGCATCTTATCGAATGTCTTTTGTAAATCCAAATATACTACATCCACTGGTTCCCCTTTATCTACCCTACTAGTTACATCCTCAAAAAACTAATAAATTTGTCAAACACGATTTCCCTTTCATAAAACCATGTTGACTCTGCCTAATCAGGTTATGATTGTCTTCATTGATGAAGCAGCTGAAGTTAGATAGGCCAAGAACACTACCCTGAGGAGCTCCTGGAATGATATACAAGTTACAGAAGAAAGTGCTTCTACTGTTCAACAAAGGCAACCCTAACTTTGTAATAAAATACTTGCAAAATACCCAGTACCATGGATTTTGTTTTCAGTCTTTCAATTGGCAGAGGGAAAAACTAAAAAAGGTGATAAATGAATAATCAGAGGTAATTTCACACTAAGTACTTCTAAACAAAATATCTACTGAAGCTCCATTTGAAATGAACAAAATTCACCTTGGTATCAACAAAATAAAAGCGATCTTACCCAAGTACTCCATTAACTGTTCTGCTGTTATAATTTCCATCATAGGTGGTAATTTAATCTATAAGAAAATGTGTATTTAATAATCAGATATTATTCTGAAGCAAGGTTTTATGCAACAACTTAATTTATACAGCCCCGTCAACATAGTAAAACATCTCAAGGTGCTTCACAGGAGCGTAATCAGACATAAATTGACTCCGAGCCAAAGGCGATATTAGGACAGTTGACAAAAGTGTAGTCAGAGGGAGGAGAGGTGGAGAGGCAGAGGTGTTTAGGCATTCTGTTCCTCCAAATCTGGCCTCTTGAAAAAGAAAGCCTTTCACAACCACCGAACGTCCCAAAGCGCTTTACAGCCAATGAAGTACTTTTTTTGAAGTGTAGTCACTGTTGTAATGTGGGAAACACGGCAGCCAATTTGCACACAGCAAGCTCCCACAAACAGCAATGTGATAATGACCAGATAATCTGCTTTAGTGATGTTGATTGAGGGATAAATACTGGCCAGGACACCGGGGATAACTCCCCTGCTCTTCTTCAAAATGGTGTCATGGGATCTTTTACGCAGATGGGGCCTCGGTTTAACGTCTCATCCGAAAGACGGCACCTCCGACAGTGCAGCACTCCCTCAGCACTGCATTGGAGTGTCAGCCTAGATTTTTGTGCTGAAGTCCTTGGAGTGGGACTTGAACCCATAACCTTCTGACTCAGAGGCGAGGGTGCTGACAACTGAGCCACGACTGACACTCGTGCATCCGCCCACTTCCTTCGCCCACCATTGGCGGCCGTGCCTTTAGCCAATCTGGGCCCTAAGCTCCGGAATTCCCTCCTCTCAGAGCACTGTAGTGTGGAAGAGGCTACAGAGATAGTGAAGGGCGAGGTCATGCAGGGATTTAAACATGAGGTTGAGAATTTCAAAATCGAAGCATTGGCAGACCGGAGCCAATGTATGTCAGTGAGCACAGGGGTGATGTAAGCTAAATAGGCATCGCCATATATTAAAAATAGGCACATCTGTTAAAAGCTATTAATATTTTTAAATATACCTTCCATGCTAAAAGAAGAACGTTCATAATTGCGAGCAATGGACAAGGGCCATTTTCATTCTGTGTAATAATAGGCGTGTTTTCGGTTTTCCATTTGATCCACTTGATGTGATAGACTGACTGTCCGGGGAATCTTTCCTTGGAACCAGATGGTTTGGCAACACCATCTTTGTTGTTATACTCTTCACTCTGTAAAGCAAGAGCCAGAGCCCGGTCTTCAGCCCCCTCACTATTCAAATCCGAGCTAGGGCAGGAGTTCAGATTAGAAAAGGACTCGAGGGAGTCGATGCTGTGCGATTCGCCAGGTAGGCTTTGGTCACTGGCGCTCGGATTCTTGTCACACTCGGGAGTTTGACTGGGGCTGCCTTCCTCCTGCGTCTTCCCGTCCGTGTGCGTTGTCGGCGGCGGCTGTTGTTGTTGCTGAGCCAGGCCGGGCAGCGCGCCTTTCCCCAGCCCGCTTTCAGCCTCCTTGCACAGCTCGCCCATCTTGTTTACCAAGTTTTGCTGGGCGCCGTCCCTCACTTTCTCTCCCCCGGCAGGCGCGCCCTCCTCCTCCTCTTCTCCGTCCACGCATGTTCCGGTGTTTGGGCATCGAATATCTCCCAGGGCAACGGCGGGGGCCACGCCGTCCGCCTCGCCGGCCCGGCAGCCCTCTGCCCCTCTGCCCGGACTGCCCGAGCCTTTCAGCCGCTCGTCCCCCGGAATCCTCGGCCCGGCCTCGGCTAACTCGGCGGCCACGCCGCCCCGCTCGACATCGTCATTACTTTCCATGTGTTTGAGGCGAGGGTGGGGGGTTTGGGGGGGAGAGGGAGGGAAGAGGGAGGGAAAGGAGAGGAGGAAAATTTAAAGGTGTTTACATGGACGAGGCTTCCAGCCGCTGACAGGCAGCCGCCATGACACCGCCAGCCGCTCGTGACGTCAGACGCCGGCCGCACGCACGTCGGGAGTCCCACCCCTTCAAGGTGCACGAAACGACTCGCAAATCGCTGCAAAGAAACCCAAGTGTTTTTTGTGCGAAAAAACAGAGGCATCTCCCTTTTTAATAAAATTGCAGAAAATAGCATGCACAAAGAGGTTACGGTCTAACCCAGTTTATGCTGGTTCAAGTGGGCTCAGGATCTTTCCAAAGTAACCCGCTGCAAACTGCAGGAAACAGCAAAGAAAAAGTGAAGCAGTTTTTCAGCACAGGTGTAAAATAAGAAGTTTTTTTCTTCTTCAGAGATTGCTGCTCCTGGTGTTGCACAGGATAACAGTGTCCCGGCTTCATGCAATAAGGAAAACAAAGGGTCATTATCTGGCAGGAAATTGTGATTGGTGGTTGTAAGCATGCGCCCTAGAAACCCTGCTTACTTTCTTAAAGAGGCATTAACAATAAACTGCAGTTACCCATGTACATCTAAAAAGTAGTGGTGGTACCAAGTTTTGTTGATTTTGGTGATATTCGCTAATTGAAGCTATTCTAAACATCTAATTTTTAAAAAAAACCATGAATTTCATTGAAGTCATGGCTCAGTGGTAACACTCTTGCCTCTGAGTCAGAAGGTTGTGGGTTCGAAGTCCCACTCCAGAGAATTGAACACCTAATCCAGGCTGACATTTCAGTACCATCTTTCAGATGAGACGTTAAAGCGAGGCCTGTCTTTCCTCTCGGATGGGCGTAAAAGATCCCATAGCACTGTTTTGAAGAAGAGCAGGGGAGTTCCTGGCCAATATTTATCCTTCAACCAGCATCAAAACAAATTATCTGGTCATTATTCTCATTGCTGTTTGTGAGAGCTTGCTGTGTGCAAATTGGTTGCCGCATTTCCTACATTACAACAGTGTATCATTTTTAAAGTACTTAATTGGTTGTAAAGCGCTTTGGGGTGTCTTGAGGTTGTGAAAGGCGCTATATAAATGCAAGTCTTTTTTAGTGCAATGGATGTTTCATCACCTCAGGTTTGGATCCAGCCCAAACTCATGGGATGAAATTTTCTTCTTTCTGTTGGCTGTATGGGTTTTACATAAAATCAGTCATAACTCGGTTCCTATTGGGTATGGACCTGCTTGATACAATTGCTCACAATTTGGCACAAGGGTTAGCACTAAATTACATTTTCACTCAGATTAGGGTGACTGGTGTACAAAGTGAAAAAATTCAACTGGTGCAGTCAGGGTTGCTTTTCTGAGGCTACGGTTAAGGCCTATTCTTTGGCCAAAGCAAATTGAGCTTTGCTGTTTCTCTGGCCATGCTATTACTAACCTGTTAGTGCTTGATGCTGACACAGGGTGAAAAAAGTGGAAAAGATGTACCATTCATTCACTGTTATCCTTCAACTTGATAACCATAATTTTAAAAATCACCAAAAATGTGAAAAAGCACTATGTAATTGTATTATGTGTGGTGAATGCAATAATATATATAACATTCAGCAATTTCACTGCTAAAATTGGCCCACTATCATTGTTAACAAAAATTATTTGGCATTTTTAAAACAATTTTGAATAAGGATAGAAATGTTTCATCTTGTTAAATAATCTCTCAGCAATTAATTTTGAAGTTGAACTACTGTACAGCATTGATGAAGAACAAGCAATCTCCACTCCCAAAAAACTCCTTAAAGAGAATTCCATAATTATCATCTCTTTCACTAGAGGATTCTTATTTATCTTATCCAAAAAATAAAATGGACATAACAATACATTTAGATATGTGAAACACAGTTCATGTCCCTTCATTGCACATCAAAAGAATTGACTTACAATAGCTTTGCTCCAATGTGCTGTGTGATGGAGCACTTGGATGAGGATTTGTGCTCGCAATCTCCCAAATGATGAATTTCCATTTTCAGCAATGCCATCTGGAGAGCTGATAAGCAAAGGATTGATGCTTCCCAATAAGGAAAATGCAAACACCAGAGGATGTTATCCCAAACTGCAGTCATGCATCTCAACATGTCTGACTCAAGAATGGCATTGGCAGTGACCTGGGAACAAATCACCTGCACAGCTTGCTGCCTGGGGAATTGTGTGTGGGACGAGAAGTGACGATCCAAAAGTACATTCAAAACCAAGAACACCCACACATACTCAAATGCTTCTTAGTATATTATAATGTTTATATCTACTACAAACATCGCTGTAAAATGTGTTTACATGTTGATCAAACATTTGAAAATCCCAATGACAAAACTCAACAGTGTTTACAATCACTGTTAGAGCAGTAAAAATACTTTACTTTAGCAAGTTGGTTTTCCACATGCAAACAAACCGGCTAAAAGTAACAAAAATTAATGGACCATTGCAATAAACACTTTGAATAATGTTGATGGAATTTTGCATTAATTATTCTTTATTTATATGAAAAAAAAATATTGTTTTCCTTGGTCAGTTGTTTTGTTCACTGGTAGGTCAGAACTCCACATTGTTTTAATTCTTGTGGTCCATGTTCACCAATCTTTTGCTAGTTCCCATCAGCATTGCTTTCCTAGTCAAAGGTCTCTCTATTTCATTTTTAGCCTACCTCCAGATCTTAAGTTTATATCAGGTATATATTTTAACTGACTGTCCAAAGGGCTCATTAATGACCTTGCTGCATTTAGCAAGGATTGTTTACAGAAACTGCAGAAAAATGTTGGAGAGGTTAAATTGTTTTAAATGTACAAGGTGAGCTTGGTGATGATGGACTTCACCCCCACCCCCAGAGGGATGTGGCAGCCAATCATAGCACCCTAATTGGGCCACAACTGGAGTATTGCGTCCAGTTCTGGTCACCACACTTTAGGAAGGATGTGAAGGCCCTTGAGAGGGTGCAGAGGAGATTTACCAGAATGGTTCTGGGGATGGGGGATCTTAGCTACAAGGACAGGTTGGAGAAGCTGGATTTGTTTTCATTAGAGCAAAGGAGGTTGAGGGGTGATTTGATAGAAGTGTACAAGATTATTACGGGTTTGGATAGGTTGGACGGGGAAAGGTTGCTCCCACTAGTTGATGGTACAAGGAGTAGGGGACACAGATTTAAGGTTTTGGGCAAGTGATACAGGGGGGACGTGAGGAAAAAAACTTTTTTACGCAGCGAGTGGTGAGGACCTGGAACTCGCTGCCGACGGAAGTGGTGGAAGCGGAGACACTCGATGTTTTCAAGGGGAGACTGGATAGGCACTTGAGGGAAATAAAGTTGCAGGGCTACGAGGATAGAGCAGGGGAATGGGACTGACTGGATTGCTCTACAGAGAGCCGGCATGGACTCGATGGGCCGAATGGCCTCCTTCTGTGCCGTTATGACTCTATGGGCTGGATTTTTTCAATGGGAAGCTTTTGGAGGCGGGAATGCTGCTTGCCGGCTTTCAATCCCGCCTCCATCAGCTTCTGACCAACCAGCGAGATTTTCCCCTGATTGACCTTGTTAAGCCCGCCCAGCAGGCTCAGCAGGCCAATTAGGGGGAAGTCACTGACAGAGCACATCAGCGTATGATGTGTCAACTGACAAGATTTTTTGAAAGAAGAAATGTTAGCATTTGACAGCTCTGTGAAGCTGTCAAACACCGACATTCTGTGTAGTTTGATGAGCCCTTGTGTTCAGGACTCATCAAACCTTTCAACTTTGCAGAAATGACCTGGCTGTTGGTTCGCAGGATCCAACCGCCAGTCTGTGAAATTTACAATAGAGATGTCGGGACTCCGGCTCCACAGCGGCTGAAGGCTCTAGGCAGAAACAAAGGTAAGTGAACATTTTATAACACTTTACACTCACCTTACATACTTACTTCTCCACACTTGCACCCATCACTCACTTCTACATTGCACTTTCAGACCCCTCTGACCCCCACAGACCTCCTACTTTTCTCCTACACCCTGACGGGGATCCCCGAGGTCGGGAAGCCTGCACTTCAGAAAGGAAAATGGGGCTAATCCTATTTTCTGTCTGTTAACTACCTGTTAACAGGCAGTTAACAGGATTTAATCCCTTTCCCGCCTCGAGGAGATGGGACCCGAGGCAGGACGGCTTCCCGCCTCCTGGCATGGGGGCACAGAGGCAGAATGGGGGCGGGTTTGCTACCCACCCCCAAATTCTGCAACTTTACCGGCAGTCCCGCCTCCATACCCGCCTCCTCGGGGCTGACAAAATCCAGCCCTATGACTCTATGGGGGAAAATCCGGTTGCTTTGCGCCTCCCGTTAGCGGGCGCTAACGGGTCACAAAGCAACTAGTGCCCGGGCGCGACAATGTTCACACCACTCACGAAATTGACCAGACATTTTGCGGCAACGCTAAACACTACCACCACGATCTCCTGCGCCCGCAGATCGTGACGTCAGTCGAGCGTGCAACGCTCCGGTAGCGCCCCGGACCGGATATTGAGTGGTGCCCCCTGCCTTTCTGCCTGCCGCTAGCAACGACAGGTTGAGGGGAACGTTTTGCAGTCAGGAGGGACTGGGGGAGCGCTGTTTAAAGGTGACCGCTTCCTGCCTTTTTTTGTCAGCGACATTTTTGCACCGCGCATTCTGAAAGAGACTACTGGAGAGATTCAATGCTGTGTGAAGGAGTTTGGGGTACTGAGCAGCACTTTGCAATTTCATTTTGATTTGATCTTCCTTGCATCGATTTAGAAGAGACTATGGGGGCTGCACTCTGAGCTCTTTCCCTGGGCCTCTCCATTGTTCTTTCCAGCAGATTTGATGTACAGGTCTCTCCAGGCTGAGATTCAAGGCTGCAATGAGTAGGGTGTGGATGGAGGGCACGATCGACCCTCCCCTTTAAGAACTGGCCAGCGCCAGTGTGTCTGTGTTCCATTGCTAACTGACATCACATTACTTTCGCCAGCGCTCTGAGGTAGCGCCTCGCTCCTCGGCGTTAACGCCTTAAGAGAGGTGGGTAGCACCTGATTTAGCACTCCAATCACCTCCAGGGGCGATAGAAGCCAAGTTTGCTGTCGGAGGTGATAATTAGCGCCAGGCGCTAAACTTTGCGTCCGGCCAATAATTGCGCCCCAAACGGGGCGACCGAATTTCTCCCCCTTCGACTCTAATTGCTGCCTGGCTGCCATTAACTAACTCAGCACAGTTGAGTGTTTGGAGCTGGGAAGTTTTGGTCAGAATGGCTCAGTACCACACCACACGAGCATTTACCCATCCGCACAACTGGTAAACATGAAGGTAACAATAGTTAATGAAAAGTTGTAATATTGATTGGCAAATTATAGTGAGAACATTCATCGGTTACAGTGCCCTTCAAATTACACCATGGGATACCAGAAGAGGAATGTTTGATGCATTCATATGAAATTCTTTCCTCTGTTATTGTAATGGAGGTGTTAATCAACAACAACAGCTTGTATTTATATAGCCCCTTTAACGTAGTAAAACGTCCCAAGGCGCTTCACAGGCGCGTTATAAAACAAAATTTGACCCGAGCCACGTAAGGAGAAATTAGGGCAGGTGACCAAAAGCTTGGTCAAAGAGGTAGGTCTTAAATGAGGAAAGAGAGGCGGAGCAGTTTAGGGAGTGAATTCCAGAGCTTTATTTTAAATGGGTTCTGAGGCTAGCGAATTAGTGGTGTCCATTTATGAGTAATAAAAACCTTCAACCTATGAGTGTAATATTGATGAGTGGGTCATGTTAGTCTTTTAATTAAGTAAGAAAAGACCATGGTCTTTTTTGACATAGTTGTTTCATTTTGTAGATTAGATGCAAATCCAATTTATCCAAAGTTCGGAAAACTGGTTGTGCCCTGTTGCGATGCCACCAAGTATACAAAACAATAACAAAAATCATTAGCCTGACATACAATATCTGATTTCTGTCTGATAAGGAATATATGTTGTCCCAAGTGGCAGAAATGGAGTATAGTAAGAGTACAGAACAGAGTAAATGTTTGTAGTTTTCCAGTGGACCTAACATTTTGTCACTACAAACCCTTAGCCAGTAAGCCCTGCAAATATTCTTGAAACCTCATGTTTTCGGCATTGACTAACCTAGTTTTGATCCAGATTTAAAAGGAGTACAAGTGTCTTACAGAAAAAACTTTTTAAAGTTTCATTCCTTATGTCGGACTCATTGTGCATATAAAATAGTATTCATGGAATCTACTATAGTTTTCAAAATAATTATGGGTTCGAAGAAACTGGAAATGTGTAATAGATTTTATCTTTTAATTGTTCAAAAGTATTAATCTTGTGAATATTGTAATGGATGTATTGGACACCTCAGAATACCACTATGGTTCCGTACTTCAAAATCAATATAATATGTCTTTACAGTTGTGAAGCTATCAAAAAAGTAATGAGAATCATAGTGTCCCTCATGAATATTGTTATGTTGGATATTCCAAAATTTGTGACATGTTTCAGGCAAAATTATCTTACATATTGTAGCACATAATAATAGTATTCACTCTCCAAATCAGTATACTGCATTAGCACAAATGATTTGTGCCCATTCTTTTATAAATACAAAATAATAATTACTAATGCATTTCAAAGTTTATAATGTAAATATGATTTTTAATACTTCAGAAATAGTGGCCCATTTGACCTCTTGGGACAGTTGTACATTTTCATTTTTGAAATATTTCATTTTGTTGCTGTGTTTCCAAACAGGATTTTGAATTCTACTGTTCATTTTATTAATTAATATATATAAAATTATGTTTCAGTACAATTTCTGTCAATTTTAATAAATTAAGAAATGTCTGGGTTATTGAAATGGACAATGGAATCCCTCAGCACTACTGAAACCCAACAGAAATCTGAAGATTGGAGCCAGTAAGTATAAATATATTACAATAATTTCCTGACAAAACTGAAGACATAAATAAGGCAGAAAATCAATCCAATGTCAATTTAGGGGAGCTGAGGAACAACAGCATCCACAATAGTAATTTTGAAGGTGCAATGCACCTCAATACTGTGCTACAGCAGTGGTTACCTTGGGTCAGAACCCCCCTACTGAACTAACCTAGTTTCTCTTGTTAGTAGAAGATACATGAATATGGCCCTTTTTCCCCCTAGTGGCTATTTGTGATTTGTGTTTGCAATCTGGATACCCTCGAGTCTTTTAGCGTCTCCCAGTGTTGCCTGTAGCCCAACATTGCAAGACTAGCTTCTAGCTCAGCCTCAGACTGATAACATTGCTGATTGAGTTTTGCCTGCTACTTTGGCAGTAAGTTTCCATCAGGCACCACAGGTTCAATAAGGGTTAACGGCAGACACTTTTCTATGTTGTTCTGCACTGGTGCTCTTGGCTGCAAAACTGGGATTGACACTTTGCTGGAGAAGAGAGAGAGGGGTAGCTGCCTACGACACTTAACCTCTGTTGGGGTTGACAGCGCCTCAGCACCAATCTCCCAACGCAAGGCAATGCTTATGAACACAGTTAGTCGCCTGTCATCCTCACTTGCACCAAGAAGGCTTTTTGAAACAACTCATGCAACCCAATTACAGGAGACTAAACGAGAAACAGTGAATCCTCTAAGTTCTTATTAAAGGCTCCCCTAAAGCACCGAGCAGTCTTTCTCATTCAGTTGCTGTGTTTTGCAGCATGTTCTTAATCTATTTAGAAAGATTGAACAACAACTTGTATTTATACAGCGCCTTTAAGGTAGTAAAACGGCCCGAGGCGCTTCACAGGAGCGTTATAATACAAAAATTTGAGAAAAGAAATGCAGAGGTATCAGAAATCTGGTCTTGCCATCCAATCAGAACTTTGGTGTTGCAAATACATGCTGCCTTTTTTTTACAGGGCGTTACAACTCTGCTGCGAAAGATTCAGCAAGTGCACGTTTCCAAAGCTTGGCTGCCCGCGTCCTAACTCGCACCTCTGTGCTCGCTGACTTCCATTGGCTCCTGGTTAAGCAACAACTCGATTTCAAAATTCTCATGCTTGTTTTCAAATCCCTCCATGACCTCGCCCCTCCCTATCTCTGTAATCTCCTTCAGCCCCACAATCCCCCGAGATATCTGCGCTCCTCAAATTTTGCCCTCTTGAGCATCCCTGATTATAATCGCTCAATCGTCGGTGGCCGTGTCTTCAGCTGCCTAGGCCCTAAGCTCTGGAATTCCCTCCCTAAACCTCTCTGCCTCTCTACCTCGCTTTCCTCCTTTAAGACGCTCCTTAAAACCTACCTCTTTGACCAACTGCCCTAATTTCTCCTTATGTGGCTTGGTGTCAAATTTTGTTTTTGATAGCGCTCCTGTGAAGCAACTTAGGACATTTTACTTCGTTAAAGGTGCTATATAAATGTAAGTTGTTGTTTAACTATCAGTCTGCCTCGAAATAAAG
The DNA here is from genome assembly GCF_052327205.1 of Somniosus microcephalus. Classification (NCBI taxonomy): domain Eukaryota; kingdom Metazoa; phylum Chordata; class Chondrichthyes; order Squaliformes; family Somniosidae; genus Somniosus; species Somniosus microcephalus. The sequence goes on from NC_141013.1 coordinate 23,761,298, forward strand.
ATTAACAGATTCAAAAATTATAATAAAGTTATATTTCTTTTTAGTTGGCCTAAATCACCTGTGAACTAAGGATGGCTCCATCTAATCACCTAATTATTATAGTCTAGTAATATTGAATACAAAGTTCCCAATAACCCATGGCTGAACACCATCTGAGACCCTGCTGTCAATCACAGGGGACAGTATTATTGTGGAGTAATGAGTCTCAAATCCCTTCTGTCCTTCAGATGATATCAAATCAGCTTCAGACTGAACTGTCACCAAAATAATGAAGGTATTGGGGGAATTGGGGGAAGGCCGATTTTAATATGATAAAGCAGGATCTGGCCAAAGTGAACAGTGTTGTAATGGAACAACACTGTTCATGAAGCTCTTTCTTGACTTTAGGCGGCTGGGTGTAGGTGTATGACAATGCAGAGGGTGTCTCTCATCTGATGTTTGACGGAGTCATTCTTTCTTGCTGGCTACCGTTCTTCTTATATCAGGGGGAGCGATACCCGCCAGGATATATAGGCTGTTGGTGTTTGTTGGTTTTAAGCAACCTGTGATAAATCGGCAGCTTGCATTCAGAACGGCATCCATCTTCTTGGCATGAGTAGACCTTTCCCATGCAGGGCAGGAGTATTCGGCAGTGGAATAGCAAAGAGCAAGTGCACTGGTTCGCAATGTTTTCGGGCTTGTTCCCCATCTTGTGTTAGTGAGCTTATTCAGGATGTTGTTTCGTACGCTCACTTTTGCCTTTGTCTTCTCGATGTGGTTCTTGAAGGTGAGGCATCGGTCAAGGGTGACTCCTAAGTAGATAGGGTGTTCGCAATGCGTCAGTGTTGCTCCACACCAGGTTACTTTCAGCTGGCGTTTGGCTTCACGGTTTCTGAGGTGGAATGCACAAACTTGCGTCTTTGATGTGTTTGCGCGAAGGTGTACCGCAGGGATCGGTTCTGGGTCCTTTGCTGTTTGTAGTGTACATTAATGATTTAGATATGAATGTAGGAGGTATGATCAGTAAGTTCGCAGATGACACGAAAATTGGTGGAGTGGTAAATAGTGAGGAGGGAAGCCTCAGGCTACAGGATGATATAGACGGGTTGGTTAGATGGGCAGAACAGTGGCAAATGGAATTTAACCCTGAAAAGTGTGAGGTGTTGCATTTTGGGAGGACTAACAAGGCAAGGGAATAAACAATGAATGGTAGGACCCTAGGAAGGACAGAGGATCAGAAGGACCTTGGTGTGCATGTACATAGATCCCTGAAGGCAGCAGGACAGGTAGATAAGGTGGTTAAAAAGGCATATGGGATACTTGCCTTCATTAGCCGAGGCATAGAATATAAGAGCAGGGAGGTTATGATGGAGCTGTACAAAATGCTAGTTAGGCCACAGCTGGAATACTGTGTGCAGTTCTGGTTGCCACACTATAGGAAGGATGTAATTGCATTGGAGAGGGTGCAGAGGAGATTCACCAGGATGTTACCTGGGCTGGAGCGCTTCAGCTATGAAGGGAGACTGGACAGGCTGAGGTTGTTTTCCTTAGAGCAGAGAAGGCTGAGGGGGGACCTGATTGAGGTGTACAAAATTATGAGGGGCATAGGTAGGGTAGATAGAAAGGAACTTTTCCTCTTAGTAGAGGGTTCAATAACCAGGGGGCATAGTTTCAAGATAAGAGGCAGGAGGTTTAGAGGGGATTTGAGGAAAAACTTTTTCAGCCAGAGGGTGGTTGGAATCTGGAACTCACTGCCTGAAAGGGTGGTAGAGGCAGGAACCCTCACAACATTCAAGAAGCATTTAGATGAGCACTTGAAACGCCGTAGCATACAAGGCTACAGACCAAGTGCTGGAAAATGGGATTAGAATAGACAGGGCTTGATGGCCGGCGCGGACACGATGGGCCGGAGGGTCTCTTTCTGTGCTGTATAACTCTATGACTCTATGTCTCTATGACTCTCTGTAACAGAACCAAGAGGAATGTCAAAGGAAACGCTCCCCCTTCGCAGAAAGGCCCAAAAATAATTGCATATTTTTTTTATTTATGCATTTATTATATCTACTTAAACAATAAATGCGGTGGTGAGGTGCTGGGTCTTTTGCTGTTTGTAGTGTACATTAATGATTTAGATATGAATGTAGGAGGTATGATCAGTAAGTTCGCAGATGACATGAAAATTAGTGGAGTGGTAAATAGCAAGGAGGGAAGCCTCAGGTTACAGGACGATATAGATGGGTTGGTTAGATGGGCAGAACAGTGGAGGAGGAGGAGTGTGTGTGTTTGTTGTCGGTGTGTGTGTGTTTGTGTCAGCGGGGTGAGAGGAGGAGGAGGAGGCGGCGGGGCGGGAAGGCGAACGCTTTCTTCCTCCTTCACCTCAATAACGAGGTGAAGGACCCATAAAAAAGGGTTCACCCGAAACGTCGACTCTAATTTCTCTCCACGGATGTTGCCTGGCCTGCTGAGTTTTTCCAGCATTTTCTGTTGTTATTTTGGATTTCCAGCATCTGCAGTATTTTGCTATCGAATAAATGCGGTGGGGCAGCTTTAAGCTGTCATTCGAGCCTGGGGTTCCATTGCCTGGTGTCAATGTTGTTGTTGTCTCATAACACTCTTGCGAAGCACCTTGGGACAGTCTACTACGGTCAAGGCGCTATATAAATACAAGTGGTTGTTGTTGGTGCAGTTTGAGAGAGGGCCGCTGGCCCTTTAAGAGAGAGAGCTGGCTCCTTATTTGGCAGTGAAGGGGGGGGGGCGCGGCATTTCCAGGAACCCAACAACCCCGCGCGTTGACGTCCGGCGCTCATCGGCCGCTCGCTGGCTGCTGATTGAGGGAGAGAAAGGGAAACCAACCGCAAGAGGGGATCGGAGCGGAGAGGAGAGTTAATCGGCGCTGCCCGCGGAATATCCCAGACCCGGATTCTCCCTCAGCCCCCGGGATGCGGCCGCCGGCGATGCTGTGGCTCGGAGCCGCGCTGCTGCTCTCCCTGGCGTCGAGCTTGCGGGGTAAGAGGCTGCCGGCCGCGCTTTTCCTGTCGGTGTGTGTGTGTTTGTGTCAGCGGGGTGAGAGGAGGCGGCGGGGCGGGAAGGCACACGCTTTCTTCCTCCTTCACCTCAATAACGAGAGTCCGAGGCCTCGGGTTGTGGCCCGCCACCTCGTTCTTCCCCCTCAGCACGTCCCGGTGCCGGGGTAACAGGGGTCTCGGCACCCACCCCGGGCCGCGGCGGAAGCTTTATTTATTTTTACAGTCGGACGATTGATCTCTCTCTCGCGCTCTCGCTCTCTCTCTCTCTCTACCGGTGCTGCTCCGGGAGGCAGGCGGCTCCCTTCAGCCCAGTTGCACTTGGACAATCCTGTCCGTCATTACTGAAGCAGGCGGCGCACCTTTCTGTCCCTCGCTGCCGCTTCCATTTCTTGTTCTAGTGTCTGTTTTAGGGAATACGACTTTTTTTTTTATTTACTATTTTTCTCTATCACCTTTTTAATATTTTCATTTCCTGTATGTGTGTACCTGTGCTTCAATAAAAGCTGTTGCTCGACATTTTGTGTGTGTGTGTGTGTACTTCATTAAAAGCTGCTTATTATATATATTTATATCTATATTGTGTGTTTCATTCTAAGAGCGGCTTGTGCTTCATTCCAAAAACTGCTTCTGGACATTGCCTGTTCGTGCAAGCCGGCGACACCCAGAATCACACCACAATCTCTCCTCTGTTTGTCTTTGCTTCAATTAAACAGCCCGTCTTGAAAGTACACGGGTTGAATTTGAAATTCCCGTTCTTGTGAAGGTTTATTGGCGTATGATTTATCGTGCTGTTTTAATTTTGAATGAACTGAGCGCATCATTAAGGTCGAAGCGTCGAATGGTAAACAATGATAGGCTGCAGTTTGGTTAGTAGAAATGTATATGCATCTTCGGGAAATAAAAACCTTTGGTGTATGTGGTAGTCATCAAAGGGCGATTCTGTCTACGGTTGCTGCAATTTTCAACATTTCAACAACGATTTTCAAACTCGATTTTCAATATGATTGATTAGAAAAAAAAATTGTTTCCCTCATACACGGCTTACAAAAGAACGTGAGAAGTGGCACTAAATTTATGTTGCCTACTCATCTGTCAGAAACTAATAAATCTGACGGGTAATGTTCCAAGGCACATCGTCATGCACAGTAGTAAAGTTGCCTGGCGGTTCTCCTAGTCATTACTGAGTTAGGTCATCTGAGCCGGTGTAACCGTGGATATTCGCATCCTCAGAGAAGATCAGAGTTCCCCATTCCTGATTGGAAGCAGTGGACTGTTCTAGGGGACGGCGTGGTTGTACATGTACATGTTGGGCAAGAGCTGGGATGGCCCTTGTACTTTTATTTTACCATTGTTGTCCAGCTTTTTAAGAATTATCACTTGTACTAGGTTCTAGAGGTCAACTGCTGCCACCTGTGGAACCATACCCCAGCATCAGTTGGTGCTTTTAGAAGAGCAGTTGAAAATTAAAGTAAAAGAAAACAGCTTTTAATCAGTGTAGATTTTTCGTTTTGTTTTAATCTTCAATTTTGGTGCATTTTAATGACCTATTAAATTTTAGTCTTGCTCATCCTGTGAGATATGTTGTGATGGAGTGATACTTTAGGGAAAGTATCCATCAATATGATGTACAGTTACATTAACTAGGGTTTCGACGAAGGGTTTCGACCTGAAACGTTGACTCTATTTCTCTCTCCACGGATGTTGCCTGGCCTGCTGAGTTTTTCCAGCATTTTCTGTTATATTAACTAGGCTTGGCTGCCATTTCAATGATATTGCCCTGGACGTGGGGGCACGAGTTGCAGCATGTTTGCATACTTGTGACTTTTAATCTGTTTTGCCACAACGATTTCCTGTTTTCTATCGCCTCCCTTACAATTTGGCAAAAGGAAAGAAGAGAGGAGATTTTCTGTTTGGAACAGTAAGCAGTGTCCCCTGTAATAAATGTGCAGGAGCAACAAGGCACGCTAAAGTTACAGTGAGGTCTTACCTTGTATAGGCTGTGTGGAAAGAGGCCCCCAGGCAACAGTAGGAAGTTTTCCATCATATCTTGCCTCCCTTTTCCTTCATAATGTGGAAAGAAGCAATATTGTGCAAATCCACTGACTTTCACAGCTAGGTTCCTCTGATGTTACATGGAACTTTTTATGTGGTGCAGTTTTAAATTCCTTTTAAGGTGCATTACATTGGAAATGGTATCCCACTGGATGTGAGGGAAAGTTAACAGTGGGTTGAAGAGTTTTTCTGAATTTCTCCTAACATTTTTGAATAGCATGCAAATTAATCTTGTGACACAGGCCATAATGATGGTCTACTCTCCCTCCACCTCCCCATGAGATTTGTCTGCACAGTTTTTATCTGTGACGTTTCCTGTTATTTCCCACCCATTTCTTTTTCTCCCCCCACAATGAGCGGAAGTCTAACTCCCTGAGGGCTCAGTTACATGGGAAAACCTTTCCAGTCCAAATATGCTAAATGCCTTCCTTAAGGACTATTCAGGTTTATCCTCCCTTAAGATGTTGCTATTTGTGAGACTTGTTTTGTAAAACTTGATGCGTGTTCAAGGTTATTTTCTGCACTCGCAGAGAACACAAGGAACAGTTTATTGAAATAAAAAAATTTGCCATGTTGTCAAGGCTGTAATCTTGATTATTGCAGTGGCAAGCTATTTGATGCCGTTACTTCAGTTTTCAGACTCTTTTCTTGGGGGCTTATTCTTTTGAAAAGCGTTATTGTTGGGGAGAAGGACAATAGTTTTATTTCTTTTACCTTGCACCATTGACTGTTCCCCCAGCTTACGAGGGTGGGTAGGGGATGAGTTCCGAATTTCCAGCCAAGCTAACTCCTGTAAGGTTTTCAAGAACAGGAACTTTTTCATAAATTAATAGGGATTTCAAATTGTAGTCTGCTTCTTGGGAGTGTAATCGTGCAGTTATGTGGTGAATAGGCCTCAGCTTATCTAATTTGTCAAGAGAATACATTTGCCTATTTATTGAAGGCTACAGTTATATTAAAACCATACAGTAGTCTGTAGAAATTATTCTTTCGCTCAGTCATATCACATTACTGTTCTATATCCAAAGTAGCTGCTTTGCTGGAAAGTTGGTTTGATTTTTCTCAACGAAAATTTGATTTGGAGGATAATTTTTAATTTCTGTGCTTCCTGTTCACACTTCTTTCACTCCACTGCACCCCCCCCCCCCCCACACACACCAATAAAATGAAGTTGGTATATAAATATGGTTAATTATGCTGTATTAATGTTGCTGCAGAGGGAGAATCCTGGTTATTGTTGTGACAAGCCTGCATTTCTTTTGGTGGGGGTGGGGGGGGCGAGTTGGGAACATTAAAGCCAAGCCTGATTTTGTCTTTGCCTGATATCTGCTATGTGCGTGTTCCAGCTGGATAGTGACCAGAAATGGGATCCCTGACATTACTTTTGTCTTATCTTCTCCTTCCACCCCATCTCCCAAAAGCCAGCTGTCAATTGTAGCACCCAAACTGCCATGCTGTCTGTCAGATCAGTTGGTGCTCCATAAGTTCTAATGTCTAGTACACTATCAACCAAAATCCTATAAAGTAAGCAAATTCCAGGGCCATGAAACACACTGAGCTTTGCCTGGTGTCTCCAGTTGTCAGCTGCCAGTACAACCAAAGTCATGTGTGTGTGATATATATATTTCTCTGTTTTCCTGCTTTCCCCACTCCCCCCCCCCCCCCCCCCCCCCCCCCGTTGCTTTCCCAAATTTGGGGATGGTTCTTTCATAGTTGTGTTCACAATTTTGGAACAACTTGCAGTACTCCATTGACCTGTTGTTGCAGAATCTACCAAGTAAAGTAGGTGGGGCACCAAAACAAATGGTTATATTCTAATACTGAAACAATGAAAGTGGTTGTGTAGTATGAATGGGGGTTATCTCAGCACAGATCAGGGATTAAACATGGGACAGCACAGGTCTTTGTGGCTCAGTAATGCAGCTATCAAGCCATTGGGAGAAACCTGATTTCGTTTGCTGTTTTTAGCTAACTTCTTTTGTTTTAATTTTGTCTTTAAATCTTTGCGATGTACCATTTCCTGAACAGAAGAGCTGGAAAGTGGCCTGCTTCCAGCCTGCTTACCATTGTCTTTCTAACAGCTGCTAATAGACTTTTAAGACCAGCACAGATAAGCTTGCCTGCTGGAGTATTATTTCCCTCCAAGGTGGGAAATGCCTCGTCTCGACTTGACCTCCACAAGATGGTGCAGCCAAGCTAATGACAGGGTGTGGAATTGTGGCTGAGAGTCTTTTCTTTCGAAAGTCATGTGCATTGAAGTGTCAGACTGTAACCCCATGTACTTGACGCATGTATGTTGTGTTCACTGCGCACGAATTTAATTGTTGGCCTTTAGGGTGGTGAGTGAGCATTCGGAGCTTCAAAAATGGAGCCTGCGAGGAAAAAAATTCAAATGGATGCAGGGAGGAATCGAGTAAGAGAATTAACAGATACTTAATTTATCGTGGATCGCTGTTGGGAGATTTCTCTTTGATTCTGTAGTTCCTAAAGCAGCTTTTGCTGCTTTTTCTGTCTTTCTGAAGTTTCCTTACTGCATAAAATATTTATTTTGTATAATACTACAGAAACACATTTCTGAAGACTTGGATGTGGGATCAAGATTAATGGTAGAGGCCTGTGAATTTAAATGCAGAAAACATTACAGTAATTGAATGTGGGTGGATTGGTTCTTTGACATCTGATTTGCCTGTAGATTTTATACATTGTTTCCCTGTGCTGGTCCCAGTGATAACTCAAGTAAGCATTAATATACTGGCAGCAGCTGTGTTGTGAAAAAGAAACAGATGTATAAGTAACCTTATACATTGTGGAAGCTGGACCAGCTGGACACATGATTGTGCTATGGATGCTCGAAGCAGAATCATAATGACAATTGCCAGAATGTGTGAAGATAAACTAATATCACTGGCTGAATGCTGTACAAAGTTATGCTGGGAGTCCATTCTTGCAATGTAATCTAATATTTTGATGAAATCTACATACGATTTGCCTGCTTTGATAATGTATAGTTCATAAGTCTTTTTTGTGTTTGTGTGTGAAGATGGTGGGAGGGGAAATTGTATATGGTTAGCCAAGTTTGAGAATGATGAGCATAGATGCATAACTGAATGCTGGTGTGGTCCATTAGCCAAGAATGAGCCTGTAAATCCAACATATTAATCTTCCATTTTCGTCAGCTGTTCTAGTGAATTGTAGGTTGTTTTTCACAGGTACATTGACATGCAGTACCTTCTCCAGTGGTTGGATGGTTATGTTGCCGTGTGGTATTGCGCAGATTGCTGATGTTGCTGCAACAGCTGTTAAGTTCTGTGCAAATACACTGAATGTGTTGGGTTCCAGGGTATGAAGGCTGCTTTTATTCACTCTCATCTGTTTTTTTCCCCGTTACCCAAGAGTCCAACAATATCTGCATGTTCCTACCAACAGTGCTTGGGAGGGGCTGGGAAGTAGGAAAGGTGAATGGAAGGTGTTGACACCGCACAGGCTGGAATTGCCAGCAGATTTTTTTCTCGGGAGTTGAATTTATTTCTGTGCTCGTTACTTGCCTTAGGTTACTTGGTAGCACTCTCGCCTCCTAGTCAGAAGGTTGCGGGTTTAATTCCTGCTCCAGAGACTTGAGCACATAATTTAAGCTGACACTTCAATGTGGTACTGGGTGAGTGCTGTATGGTCAGAGGTGTCATCTTTTGGATGATGTCAAACAGTAACCCCATCTGCCCACTCGGGTGGCTGTAAAAGATACCATAGTGCTATTGCAGAAGAGCTGGGGAGTTCTCCTGGTGCCCTGGCCAACATTTATCCTTCAACCAATATCACTAAAATAGATTATTTGGTCATTTAATCTCTTTGCTGATAGTGTGCATATTTTGCTGCCACATTTCCCTACATTACAACAGTTGACGACATTTCAAAAGTACTTCATTGACTGTGAAGCAGTCCTGAGGTTCATGACTGGCAATATTTTTTCTTTAGCTTGTTTCATTTACTTCAAATCAGGTAATTTTGTTGTTTAATATTTGGTAATATGAAAAGAAAATTTGAAACATATTTATTGTTTCAATTGATCATAGTGAGAAATTATTTATTCAATCAATTGCCATTATGTGGCTGTTAACCTTCAAGAGGTAGTAAATATTTATCACTTTGTAAATGTACATAAACAGAAGTGATTTACCAATATCTTGCCTTTAATACACTGTTAATCAAGGGCAATCTGAAATATCAATTTAATTCAACAAGTTAGTGGAAGCGAGAAATAAGGCTTCAAGCGACTGCTACCTGGAAGCAAGGTGTAAATATGAATTAAGTTAATCAGGGACTGTGTTCCTATAATGTCTGTTAATTGGCGCAAAATCAGTAGGGATCACTCGGGACTGAAGTTGTGATACAAGGTGCTAGTACAGAAGAAAATGACCAAACTGACCCTCTAAGGTTCGAAGATGAGATGAAGGCACCCTAGATACCTACTTCGTTGAGGTATGGTCAGATGGCCTATTAAAAGGGTCCATTAATGTCCATTAATTCTGGGCTCTGGTTGTTGGGTAAGATGCTTCCTGCAAGAGTGTCTACTTAACCAAGGTCTGAAATGAGGTCCAAGAACTGAACTGATTCAATCAAATCAAATCAACTTTATTGTCATTGTTAGTGCACAAGTGCATTACAACGAAATGTAGGCTTGCAGCTCCCGAGAGTGTACATTTAGATTAAGACATTTAAAACATTCCACATACATTAACATAAACATAACCATAATAAAGTGCATTTGGCAGATGTGCAGGCTTTAGAGTTTGTGGAGTTCAGTAGGATGACAGCCCTGGGAAAGAAGCTGTTCCTAAATCTGGTCGTACGGGTGCGAATGCATCTGTAGCGTCTCCCAGATGGCAGGAGGGCGAACAGACTGTGGCTGGGGTGGGTAGGGTCTTTGATGATGGACCGTGACCTCCGTAGACAGCGTTTCTGGTATATGTGCTCTATGGTCGGTAGCCGGGTGCCGGTAATGCGTTGGGCAGCTTTGACTACCCGCTGCAGGGCTTTCCGGTCATAGTAGCTACAGCTGCCATACCATACTGTGATACAGTTTGTCAGGATGCTCTCTATTGTGCAGCGGTAAAAGTTAGAGAGGATCAGGGGTGACCGGTTACATCCCTTCAGCCTCCTTAGGAAATATAGGTGCTGCTGGGCCTTCTTCACCAGAGAGGAGGTATTGAGGGACCAGGAGAGGTCTTCCGTGATGTGGACTCCGAGGAAAGGACATGGATATTTCATTAAAAGTGTAACATGAACATGGAAATAAAAACAATGCATTAAACAAGTATATCTATTGTACAAAGAAATTAAATACATAGAAGTTACAACAGATACAGGCCATTTGGCCCAACCAGTTCCTGGTGTTTGTTCTCCACACGAGCAAATAATTCTAGTCCCATTTACCCATCCTTTTTCCATATCCATTCAACTCCTTTTCCTTCATCTACCTATCCAATCTAATCTTGAATGTTGATATAGTTTCTGCCTTCACCACCAACTCTGCCTTCACCACCAACTCTGCCTTCACCACCAACTCTGCCTTCACCACCAACTCTGCCTTCACCACCAACTCTGCCTTCACCACCAACTCTGCCTTCACCACCAACTCCGCCTTCACCACCAACTCCGCCTTCACCACCAACTCCGCCTTCACCACCAACTCCGCCTTCACCACCAACTCCGCCTTCACCACCAACTCCGCCTTCACCACCAACTCCGCCTTCACCACCAACTCCGCCTTCACCACCAACTCCGCCTTCACCACCAACTCTGCCTTCACCACCAACTCTGGAAGTGAACTGCACAGCCTCACAACTCTCAAGAAATGTCTCGTCCTCTGTTCTAAACCTCTTAAATTTAATCTTGTGTCTCTGGCTCCTCGTTCTTCACCCCTTAACTCCCATCCTTTCTAGTGTGGAGCCCGATAATGCACACAGTACTCTAACTAAGGTTTTATACAGGCTCATCATACCTTTTGACTTTTATATTGCCTCTTGACATAAAACCTAGAATTCTATTAGCATTTTTTTTACAGCCATCACAACCCGAGTTGCTGTTTTTAATCTTCTTGGAACCTGTAGCCTGAGGTCTTTCACCACGCCGAGCATACTTCCATTCAGAGTATTACAGCTGTTAGGTTTTTTTTTTACTAAACTACATCATCTCACACTGACATTGAATTCCTTCTGCCACTTTTTAGGTCATTTCCCCCCCATCTAGTTACCCCTTTGCAGTTTCCTTTGGTCTTCTAAAGAATTAACTACCCCCTGTCTTGGTATCGTCTTCAAATGTCGACACCGCTCCCTCCAGGTCTATTTGATGTACACGGTAAACAGAAGTGATCCCAGAACTGAACTCTAAGGGACATCAGTACCCACTTCCAACCACTCTGGAAAAACTGTCCTTAACTTCTACTCTGTTTTCTTCTGTCTAACCAACCTTTAATTCAATTTACTATCCTTCCCCCTAATTCCATACCCCTTAAACTTGTCTAGTAATATCCCACATGGTACCATGTCAAAGGCTTTCCTAAAGTCTATGCACAGGACCTCCACTGCATTTCCCCCATCTACCATAAAGAATTATATGAAGATTGATGAGCATAATCTTGCTTTTTGAAATCCTTGTCGGCTACTTCAAACAATTTTCTCTTATTTGGATATTCCTGCTGCTACACATAATGAAATGAAGTGCCTGATGTTTAGGGCATCATTCTCTAATTTTATAATTTGCTGGTTGAGTTATATACACAAAGCTGTCTCTAATTTGCCACTAATTGGAAGTCTCACTTGGAGTACAGGAGGCTGATGTTGGAAATGGGAAAGCATCACACTGAGCCAATAATGTGTGCTCTTCTCCAGTTGAGTGAGGTACATTGTTGTGAGCCACTGAATAGAGAACTTTGTGCTATCCATGTGAATTTTTTTAAACTGATGTATCAGGCAACAAGTATTAACCAGGTTCTATGGAACCTGATGTCATCACTAGAGTACCATGACTGTACACAAATGCTGCCACATCCTGTTGTTCCTGTTAAAGTAATTATAGCATAATTTCATTATGCCATATTGGGGGAGTGCAACACAACATATCTGCATTTAGCTGCCTGTAACTCTGTTTTAAAGCATGACACACTAATGAGGCAATTGACAGAGACCAGTTGGTACCTTAGTAACATTTAGAGCTGTCTGAGAATGTCCTTCTAAATACAATCCAGAGAGAGGGGAATGGTCACGATTTCTACATTTGATGCTGTGTAAAGTTGAATATGCATTATCCTTGGGTTAGCGAGGGGGAAATCAGTTAAGGAAGGGATGTGGCACCTCCGTAACATTGCCCGTCTCTGCCCTTGCCTCAGCTCATCCGCTGCTGAAACCCTCATCCATGTCTTTGTTACCTCTAGACTTAACTATTCCAACGCACTCCTGGCTGGTCATCCAAAACTCTGCTGCCCGTGTCCAACTCGCACCAAGTCCTGTTCGCCCATCACCCCTGTGCTCGCTGACCTACGTTGGCTCCCGGTTAAGCAACGCCTCGATTTCAAAATTCTCATCCTGTTTTTCATCCTTGATTTTAAATCCCTCCATGGCCTCGCCCCTCCCTATCTCTCTAATCTCCTCCAGCCCCACAACCCCCTGAGACATCTGCACTCCACTAATTCTGGCCTCTTGAGCATCCCTGATTATAATCGTTCAGCCATTGGTGGCCGTGCCTTCTGTTGCCGAGGCCCTGAGCTCTGGAACTCCCTGCCTAAACCCCTCTACACCTCTTTCCTCTTTTTTAAGACGCTCCTTAAAACCTACCTCTTTGACCAAGCTTTTGGTCATCTGCCTTAATTTTTTCTTATGTGGGTCGGAGTCACACTTTATTGGTTTTATAATAATCCTGTGCAGCGCCTCGGGACGTTTTACTACGTTAAAGGCGCTATATAAATACAAGTGTATGTGTGTGTGTGTATACCTGCGTGCAGATGTTGGTTGAGGATAGCATCAGGTTTGGTTGTGATATTCCCTGTTGTCATAGCCTGCTGACAGGTACTATATAGGTAAATGCCAGTGATGCCCACATCCTGTGAATGAGTTCAAAATAAAATCTCCCCTGTACCCTCTCTAGCACAATCACATCTTTCCTGTAATGCGGTGACCAGAAATGTACAAATGTACTTATTGCCCACCTCCGCCTCGGCCCCTCTGCTGCTGAATCTTTTATACATGTCTTTGTGACCTACAAACTCTAATATGTTCTCTTTGCTGGCCTCTTATGCTTGTCTAAAACTCCTGCAAAATCCTGTCTTGCACAAAGTCCCACTCATCCATCACCACTGTCCTTGCTGACCTACAGTTGCTTTCTGTCCCCCAACGCATGAAATTCAAAATCCTTGTCCTTAATCCATAAATCCCTCCATGATCTTGCCCCACTGCATTCGCTTCCAGTCCAATTATCATCTGCTGATTGCTCAATTTTTCTGCATCTCCCTTCACCCCACGACTAATGGCAGAACTTTGTTTTCTTGGCCCTGCTCTCTGTAACTCCACCCTTAAATTTCTCTGCCTCTCTTCCTTATTTGAGAAACACCCTTAAAAACCCATCTCGTCAACCAAGCTTTTGGTTACCCTTCCTAATATGCTCCTTATAACCCACATAGGGTTACATGAATTGGGATGGGAGGAGGTTTGTGTGGAGCATAAACACCCTAAGGCCGAATGGCCTGATTCTTTGCTGTAAATTCTATGTACTGTATTTCTTGGATTGGCATCAGTTTCCCTTATGCCGGTGAAGGGCCTTGAGACCTATCTCTACATTAAAGGCACAATACAAGTGCCAACTGTGGCTGATAGTTGCACCACCTCCAGTGTGAATATAAACAAAAGTAAGTTTTCTACCCATGGCCGAGGTAGCCACTATTATTTGGCTGTTGGAAAGCTGACCAGCTGAAGCGCTTCTGACCACCCCATACAGGGCAAAGTGGTATCTTCATCATTTACTTACCCAAGTCTTCCCCAGGCACTGAAGAAGCAATCACTGCCAGCTAAATAGTTATAATTAACAACTTTAAAACAAATGCACACCTGTAAGTTAATTCATGCATAGCTGTTTAACGATGTCTCCTGTGTCGTAGGAAACTGTCCTGCAGCATAAATAAGGAACAAAGAATCTCAAGCTGTTCTTTGACATAAAGGTACTATTAATTAATAAGTAGTTTTGCAATCCTACTTTTTCACTTCTGTTCTCGATCTTAAAATACAACTGTTCAAGTCTTTGTAGATGAATGAAGCACAAAATCATTTGCAAAGTACATCAGCGTAAAAAATAAAGACAAACGGGGGCAAATGCTTATACATGTGCCTGTCTAATTACACCTGGGACTTTGAGTTTTTGACATGCAAAGTTATATTCATCTCCAGTTACTTAAGGTCTTGGAACTGTTTCAGACGTGCTTGCAGGTTGTCATTGGTGTTAAGATATCTGGCCTTGGGGATACAACTATTTGATATGCAAGGAAGGTGTCAAAAGTTAATGTGAAAGCCACGAAAGTTGCATTTCACACTCTCGACCTGAAAAGGAACATTTATTTATGACTAATTGCATGTCTTGGAAGAAGTATACTGTATTTGATTGTTACATTCTGCCTTAAAGACACAATGGAATAATAGTTGGTGATTTCCATGTTGCAGTGGTGAGATGCAATTCTGGGGCAGAGGTGCAGCCAAATTGCGATCATCAAATAAAAGATTCTGGAAGGACAAATTTTAGACAGTTGTGTACAAGACTATTTAAAGTAGCGCAATAAGATAACTTATATTTGTATAAACCTTGCAAATAAATTAAATTACTAGATTTAGTCCAAAAGGCTAAGATAACAGCATGGTGTTTCCACCCTTTGGAATGGATAGGAGTGCATGTGGAACCTCTGCTGTGAAATATCACGGTACTTCGTATAAAGGTAAAAAAATTGGCTCATGGCTGATGCAGCTTTGCCTACAGAAATTGCATTTTGCTGTTGATGTGAGTAAAGAGAGTTGGAAATCGAGCCCAAATTATTGAAAACTGTGGCTCCTGTCTTTTTCCCCCTCTCTCTCTCTGCATAGTAATTGCAGATGTTTGTATTTGGCTTAAATAGGATTATATCTCCTATCCTGTATATCTGAGCCTATTTAATAATTGATTTCCAGTTTCATGCTCTCCTGAAGGGAATGACTCGGTTTGGGTACATTTTAAGTGCAGGCAGCTGCCCAATGCCTAATCCAAGTGGTCATTGTGTAAAGCCCAACAATGAAAAATTCCCAAATAAGTGTAGATGGAGGCGATTAGGACCCTGTCACTCACTCATTCATTCTTCTGTGGAAACCTACAATTTCCCAACCCCAAAATCACATCATCCAACTCTGTTCCTGGAAGAACATTCCAAGTATCCATCAGCTTGCATGAACATGTGTCGTCTTGACTTCAGTCTTGAACTTGCATTGTACTAATTGTAGATGTAAATTGTACATCGTACTAATTTGTACCTATGATCCCTTGTCCTACAGTTGTGGCTTACCTCCACAATAGCACTCTGGATTATCCTCTCATTACTTTTACTATCTTGCCTACCTGTAAGCCCCCCCCCCTAATTTCAAGGCAGAATAGTGAGTTGTTTTTTTAAACCTTTCCTCTAATGTTGGGGAGTAGCTCATGGTACTTCTCTGCACCATTTCCAGAGCTAGAATGTTTGCTTTTGTGTCTTGCTCAGAACAGACTGCATTAGTCAAGGTGTGACCAGAGCACTAGACCGTTTGTGCATAAAGGTCTCAATGGACCAGGATAGGCATTTTGACTAAGCTATCACTGCTTTGTCAAGCTCCACACACATCACCCAGGTAAGCCCATACAATTGATTGAACTTACTCACTGGGATGACTTATCTCTCAACTTTGAGGTCACTGGGACGAATGCAGTACAAATCATATGCTGCAGCTGTTTATTCTTGTACAGTCTCATCTTAGCCTTGGGTCTGTTAGCAACCTCTGAGTCAGAAGGTTGTGTGTTCAAGCCTGATTATAGACTTGAACACACAATCGAGGCTGACATAAGAACATAAGAAATAGGAGCAGGAGTAGGGCATTTGGCTCCTCGAGCCTGCTCCACCATTCAATAAGATCATGGCTGATCTTCCAGCTCAACTCCACTTTCCTGCACTATCCCCATATCCCTTGATTCCCTTAATATCCAAAAATCTATCGATCTCTGTCTTGAATATACTCAACGACTGAGCCTCCACAGCCCTCTGGGGTAGAGAATTCCAAAGATTCACCACCTTCTGAGTGAAGAAATTTCTCCACATCTCAGTCCTAAATGGCCGACCCCTTATTCTGAGACTGTGACCCCTGGATCTAGACTCTCCAGCCAGGGGTAACATCCTCCCTGCATCTACCCTGTAAGAATTTTGTATGTTTTAATGAGATCATCTCTCATTCTTCTAAGCTGTAGAGAATATGGGCCTAGTCTACTCAATCTCTCCTCATAGGACAATTTCTCCCCCCCCCCCCCCCATATCCCAGGAACCAGTCTGGTGAACCTTCGCTGCACTCCCTCTATGGCAAGTATATCCTTCCTTAGGTAAGGAGACCAAAACTGTACACAATACTCCAGGTGTGGTCTCACCAGGGCCCTATATAATTGCAGTAAGACGTCTTTACTCTGATACTCAAATCCTCTTGTAATAAAGGCCAACATACCATTTGCTTTCCTAATTGCTTGCTGTACCTGCATGTTAACTTTCAGTGATTCATGTACAAGGACACCCAGGTCCCTCTGAACACCAATTTCCCAATCTCTCTCCATTTAAAAAATATTCCGCTTTTCAATGTACTAGCGAGTGAGTTGTCTATTGTCAGAGGTGCCGTCTTTTGGCTGAGATGTTAAACTGAGGTACTGTCTGCCTGTTCTATTCAACAACAACTTGCATTTATATAGCGCCTTTAACGTAATAAAATGTCCCACAGCGCTTCACTGGAGCGTTGTCAAACAAAATTTGATACTGAGCCATCTAGGGAGATGTTGGGGCAGATGACTAAAAGCTTAGTCAAAGAGAGAGGTTTTAAGGAGCATCTTAAAGGAGGAAAGCGAAGTAGGAAAGAGAGGTAGAGAAGCGGAAGGGTTTAGGGAGGGAATTCGAGCTTGGGGCCTTGGCAGCTGAAGGCACGGAGCAAAATTGGGGATGCTCGAGGCCAGATTTGGCTGAGCGCAGAGATTGTTGATTGGGTGGGGCAGTGGTCGGGAGAGCTGTAGGAGAGTAGAGGTGGGGAGGGGTGAGACCATGGAGTGATTTGAAAACCAGGTTGAGATCCTGGTCAACATTCAACCAACCACCGAACGGATTATCCAGTTATTTATCTGATTTTGGGACTTGGTGCACACATTGGCTGGTCATTTCATCTGTGATCAACATGCCAGCCAATAACAGTAGTGATTGTCCTTCATGTAAAAGCAAATACTTTCTGCTTTAAACTCGGAACTAAATGGAAATGCACCATTTCCTTTTTAATGCAAACTGTGCTGCTGCAGTGATTGCAAGCAGATTCTGGTAATTTTGTGAAACTATGCAGGTGAGTAAGATGACACAATATGAGAATTTCCTGGGAGTGGCATCTGGCGCAGTATGAACCCAAACTGATGCTGATCCATGCGATAGTGTTCATGATGCTGATCCATGCGATAGTGTTCAAGATTTCAACCACTACGCATCTGTGCTGTTTCCTGTCACTATTGCTGTGTGATAACTTTCTGTCTTCAAAAAATTATCATGGCATATGTCCGTCTTCTTGCATTAATGCATATTTCATATTATTCGAGTAGTGAGTCACAGGAGATTGTGAATATGAAGTCCGGCTTCACAAGCTTTGAAGACGGAACTGAACTTTTGAAAAACCTTGCATCTTCTGTGCAAGGTTCCAGCTGTTGTGTACTGTTTAACAGTATAATGATCAGTGTATATACACAATCAGAGGGCACAAAGGTTGATCTTTACAATTCAGACTTGAAATTCATATTTAGTAATTATGTAAAATCTGACATTTGCCATTCAATAAGAAGCTAATCCAACTCTCAAAGACTCTCTGCTGTACTTCAGTGACTATCATTGACAAGCTAATCAAATCATCTCCCTTGCAAAAACCAGCAAGCATGAACTAAAGCCTTGGGGTGTGATCTTGCCGGCCCTGGGGAGGCGGGACTGCCGGGAATTGGCAGAATTTGGGGACGGGTGCCCAACCCACCTCCGTGCTATCTTGCCAGGAGGCGGGTAACCGACCCGCGCCGGGTCCCGTCTCCTTGGAGGCGGGAAGGGGATTAGTGCCACTTATCTGCCTGTTAACAGGTAGTTAACAGGCAGATAAGAGGATTATCCCCATTTTGCCCACAAGTGTGGGCTTCCCGAAGGCTCCGAACCCCGCCAGGGTCACCGAGGCGAGTAGTGGGTCTGCGGGGGTCGGAGGGGTGCAAATGTGCACTGTGAAGGTAAGTGATGGGTGCAAGTGTGGAGAGGTGAGTATGTGAGGTAAGTGGAAAGTGTTAGAAAAAGTTTACTTTTTGTTTCTTCCTGCAGGCTTCAGTCGGTGGGGATCCGGAGAGTCTCGCACCTCCGTGGCAGAGATGACAGATGGCCGTTGCATTCTCTAATGCAACAACCATCTCATTTCTGCAAAATAGAGGTTTGATGAGTTCTTAAGTTCAAGACCTCATAAACACTGACATTCGCTGTAGTTTAGACAGCTTCACAGCGCTGTCAAACGATGACAGTTCAGCTGTTTTGACAGATGAAATGTCATACGCTGGCATTCTTTGCAACCGGCTTTCCCTTAATTGGCCCGCTAAGCCCGCTGTGCGGGCTTAACAAGGTCAATCAAGGGAAAATAGCGTGGGTTGGCCAGACGTTGGTGGAGGCGGGACTGAAACCCGCCAAGTGGGAGTCCCGCCCCCAAAAGCTCCCCATTGGCAAAATCATAGTGTTGTGGTATTGTCTCAGAAAAAAAAAATTCTCTCAGAAATGCCTCCGTATAGCAGCTTGCAATGGCAACAGTTTTCCTTTTTTATTTCCTGCGAATAGTAAACTGAAGGGGAGGGGGATCTTTTCTCTGTCTCCCTTTCTGTTTCTTTGTCTGCCCTCTTCTAACTGATCACTGTATTACTCCCTACTAATTCCATTTTGTAACTAGAATCGAGGGAGGTTCAGCTAGGAGTCATTTTAAAAATAAATAAATAAAACCCCTTCCTCCCCTATCTTGTGGGGACCGGGCAGCACGGTGGCATAGTGGTTAGCACTGTTGCCTCACAGCGCCAGGGACCCGGGTTCGAATCCGGCCTCGGGCGACTGTCTGTGTGGAGTTTGCACATTCTCCCCGTGTTTGCGTGGGTTTCCTCCGGGTGCTCCGGTTTCCTCCCACAGTCCAAAGATGTGCGGGTTAGGTTGATTGGCTATGATAAATTGACCCTTAGTGTTAGGGGGATTAAATACGTGGGGTTACGGATCGGGTGGAATATGTGTTGGTGCAGGCTCGATGGGCTGAAATGGCCTCTATCTGCACTGTGGGGTTTCTGTGATTCTGTGAAACTAGCCAATTCTTAATATGATTGCAGTGGGGGTCCCACTGTCCCCCTCAACTGATGTAATCCAATAGAAATTGCTGACTAGTCACAAATGTAGCTATGCTGACCCCATTTTAGCTACATGCACTAATTTTAGTACACAATACAGGTAAATGCACTTCGTGTATATTTACTTAACACACATCTACCACCGCTCAGTAAGGAAGTAAAACACTCCGCAATCAAAAAAAAACACTCTCTCTGCTTTTCACATTGTTTTACCATCAAACTCAAAGGTTAAAGCACACATGCATACACCATGCAAATGAGTAATGAGATCACATCGTGTCAAATAATAGTGTTGATTACACTTTTATTAATCAGCACTGCAATTGGCCACTTGTGGCTAATATATTGACTACACTGCTATAAACGTAAGGTGCAGTACATTGAAGGCAACGGCACCGGACCTCAGGCGCTAGGCAGGGGGAGGGGCCGGAGAGAGGGACAGAGGGGAGTGGGGGAGGGGAGGGGTGGGCGAGGGGAGGGGGTGGGGGGAGGGAGACAGAGGAGAGGGGAGGGGGGAGGGAGGGATAGGACAGGGAGAGAGGGGAGGGAGGGATAGGACAGGGAGAGGACATGATGGGGAGAGGGGGGACACACAGGGGCAGGGAGACCAAGCGCCCCAAAATTGCCCTTGCAACGCGGGGCTCCCCAGCTAGTTATTATATAAAGTGACTCTCTCCTTCCAAATAAGCATGAGCTTTTATTTCTTTGAGTCTTATGCGCTCCAACACTGAAGTTTGGGGAATGGGCCTTCACCTGAGCAAACAAAAGCAGTGGAAGTCTGTACGCCCTGCCCTTTGATCTTGGCTCTGAGCAGCAGTTTGAGATCAGGCGAAATAAAGTGTAGTCATGACACATTACAGTTGAGCTCCTTTAATGTAAATGACATGCATCCATCCTTGACAGGCTCTGGTGGAACTGTGGTAGTCTGTTGCTTTCCCCCTCCTGCCAGTAAAGTTGTTACTTCCTGTCAGTGAGTGGTCAGATGATCGGACTGGTTGCCAAGATCAGCATCAAGCTCAACCTGCTTTATTGCTTAATTGGGTCTTCTGATTGGAGTTGCATGTGATCAACCTATTATTGCTGTTTGCTGAATTAGTCCAAAATATTAGTATTGGACAAATTTGCTGTCCCACTCGACTTTGGTCCAGATACCATGGAAAATTGCTCAAGTAGCACAAATTATGTGTTCATATACCTCATTCAACAGAAGCTCCTTCGGTCTTGGCCTGTGTCCTCAAAGCTGCACGCAGCATTCTATCTCTCCATTTTCTGATGCTGCAGATATTTTCTCCCCTGTTAATTTGTTTTGTCCACTTCCTTGCCGTATGGGTTTTCCAGAGATGGCGGCCTCCTCCCCGGTCCTTGTCACCTTCTTAGTTAATGTTTTTTGACTATCAACCGAAGGTGCAGCAGCTGAGCTTCACATAAATGCCTAAATTTGTTCGTTCATGCATGCTCGTAATCTTAGTTGTTGTAAGCTTTGTTTAGTTGCATGTGTTCTGTGTTGGAAGTTTTTTTTATAAAGGAGAAGCATGACCCTGCTGTGTTGTGAATTGTCAGGTTCATCCCTGTGATTGCTGCCTTACCCAGTCTATTCACCATGAGCTAGATGTGCTCCAATCTTTCTCTGAAGTTTAATTGACAGAATAGCTAAAAAGTGTACTTGACAACCTAATCTCTCTTGGACACTTAATAAATCATATAAAACAAATTGTGGTGCTGTAAACAGCATAAGATGGGATTAGCCTGGCTTGTTGGTCATGTTTCCTAAATAGCAGTAATTCTAAAGTGATTGGGAATACCTTTTCTTCAATGATTTTTAAGTATTTTTAATTCTGACCAGCTCCTCAAACATTTGATCACTTTTTATACAACTTCTGATTGCAGGAAGTGAAAGAGGCATTAAAGAATCTGCAGAATCAGCTTTGCCTTTTTAGTCAAACAACCATGCCTTGGTCCTTCCTCAAAACTCATGTAAATCTAAATCTAATTTTAAATACCTTTCTGGACTTCTGCTTTATCTAATGTTGCTAAGCCTCCTTGGGGGAAAAAAACACTCCCGCTCTGGCCCCTCTCCTGCTCTCATTCAAACGCGCAAGTGCTCTTGATTATGTTTCCAGTTAGAGACCTTTTCGGGAACTCTTTATCAGTGAAGATTGTGCTGACTTAGCCAAAATGGGAACTTAATGGGAGGTTATAGTTTGTAAGCTTTGACCTATTTAGCAGTCCATGATAACCAATCCTGGTTGTTAACAGGTTCTCCCATCCCCAAAATAATTTAGTACAGCTTTATATGGAGAATCTGAGAGATGTTGCACATTAGACTTTTTTTTATTCCTTTCTTTCCACACCTCCCACCCTTGCAACATTACTTGATACTTTTGGATGTCGACATATATTTAATGTTAGTACATTTAAGTAAGGCTTTGTATTTTTCCTTACCTTACATTTTATGACAATTAATAGGAAATCATTTGATCACAGTGTTGATCGATGGCTACATATGTCTTTGTATCTATTGTTCTGTTGACAATCTTTGTAAATGAAATCGATTTAGAAGAAAAGCACTTGAAAATAATACATCTTTACCATTTAAAAACTCTTGGGCTTTACTTAATAGTTTAAAATTTGAGTTATTATTGCACATCTGCTTGTATTTGTCTATCTGTGCACATAGTCTGCATCTTGAAACCAAAGCCTCTTTCAGAAGTAGTGATTTATGCATTCCCCCCTGCCCCCCCCCCCCCCCGCCTCCTCCCAAACCGGTTTGGGTGATGCTCCAGATATAGTGTAGAACTGTATATGTAGGTAATTAAAACTACCAATTGTGTGGGAGCCCAGACATTTTTTGTCAGTTTTTATTATAATTGTTAACTTTTAGCGCAAAACTCCTTTTTTGTTTTAAAGAAATCTTAACAGATGCACACACAATTCACTAATTATCTGTGTCTGGCAATATCTTTAGTGGTTATAGAAATTTTCTCAACAAACCCTGGCACATGCAATGTCAAGCAGGTTTAGATGTAAAAGGGGCAGTAATGAGTGTTTTATGGCATGTTGTCATGGGAAATTTTAGCATTTTTATTCCTGTTTGAGGGTATTCTGTAGCTAGCAGGGCTTTTACATTTAAACTTGCTTTATCTTTCATGTGTCTGGCAGACTGGATTGGTTGGCAATATCTTAGCCTGGATACAGCAGACGCTCTCTGAGGAAAATGCTGAATCTTGTGTTTCAGCAGACTATTGCTAAAGCTAGGCTTGTATGAACTTATGAACGGTCATTGACCTGAAACGTTAACTCTGTTTCTCTCTCCACTGATGCTGCCTGGCCTGCTGAGTTTTTCCAACGTTTTCTGTTATTTTGTATGAACTTGAGTTCAGCAAAGAGGACTTTTTGTCAGAAATTGAGCTTGAAGCTACTTTTGCCTCCCAGATGGAGTATAATGTAGGGAAATGTGAGGTTATTCACCTTGGTAAGAAGAATTGAAAAACAGAATTGTTTTTTAAATGGCGAGAAACTGTCAAATGCTGGTGTTCAGAGAGATTTGGGTGTCCTTGTGCAAGAAACACAGAAAGCTAGCATGCAGGTACAGCAAGCAATAAGGGAGGCAAATGGCATGTTGGCCTTTATTGCAAGGGGTTTGGAGTATACGAGTAAGGAAGTCTTGCTGCAATTGTACAGGGCCTTGGTGAGACCACACCTGGAGTACTGTGCACAGTTTTGGTCTCCTTATCCAAGGAAGGATATACTTGCCTTGGAGGTGGTGCAATGCAGGTTCACTAGATTGATTCCTGGAATGAGAGGGCTGTCCTATGAGGAGAGATTGTGTAGAATGGGCCTATACTCTTGTGTTTAGAAGAATGAGAGGTGATCTCATTGAAACATACAAGATTCTGAAGGGGATTGACAGGGTAGATGCTAAGAGGTTGTTTCCCCTGGCTGGAGTGTCTAGAACTAGGGGGCATAGTCTCAGGATAAGAGGTAGGCCATTTAAGACCGAGATGAGGAGGAATCCCTTCACTCGGAGGGCTGTGAATATTTGGAATTCTCTGCCCCAGAGGGCTGTGGATGCTGAGTCTTTGAGTATATTCAAGGCTGAGATAGATAGAGTCCAAAAATCTAGGGGAATCAAGGGATATGGAGATTGGGTGGGAAAATGGAGTTGAGGTGGATGATCAGCCATGATCTTATTGAATGACGGAGCAGGCTCGAGGGGCCATATGGCCTACTCCTGCTCTTATTGCTTATGTTCTTATTTTCTTATGTCCACACCCTACATAGGCAAATGCAATAAAAGCTAGACTTGTGTAGCAGAAATCTGTTTGGGATGATAAAACAAGGGTAGGTTTACTAGCAGTTTTGGATCTGTGCTGATAACAGGCAGGCTTACCCAGATAGCATGTTAATCTTGGGTAATTAGCTGCAAATTTGTGATGGTTAACAATGTGGAAGAGGAAGGCTGGAAGATGTATTTTAAGTTGCATTCTGCAACCTTTTTTTATTGGCTTCCACAATCTGATAGTAAAGGCTGTGGAGATGATTGTGATTAATGATGTGCCCTTTCTGCTAGTCTGTAGGTCAGGAAACAAAAAACCTTTGGGCCAAAATTATACTTGCCTTTTACTGGCTTGTGTAAAGGTTTCATTAGGCAATTGTTTTGCCATGAGTTCTTTGCTGCTGTCTGTTTTACATGTCAAGTTTATACGAGTACTGCAGGTTGTCCTTAAATTGTACAAACATTGCGAACTACAACTGCAAATAAAAGACAATTTTTGCGCATTTGAATCTAAGATGGGCATTTGTGTATTGAGTGGCGGAAAGGATTCAAATAGATGTTGAGTTCTGAAAACAAAACTATCCTGTTTGTGTGATGATGCAAGTGTGACACAACATGACTCATAGACAAGATTAAGGTGTGTCCTTTCTATGATGAATAAATTTGTAACAGCTTGTAAAAATTTGGCAATTTGGAGAACACATAAAAAGAATATCACGTATATGTGCATGGAAAGTGGCCATTGCCCCAGTGTGAGTGACTGGGAATGCACAGTAGGATCTGTCTGGAAAGTGTGGACCTGTGGCTTTCCTGGCACTGAACTAGGAGCTGTGTCTTTAGCTATTTGAAGCTCATGGTGTGTTTATAGTGTAATTGCTGTATAATCACACTGATCCCAGTTCAGTATTGGTGAAACTGTGACTCAAATCCGGTTGGGGGAGAATTGGTGAAGGCTTGAAACTTTACTTCTCCTTCAACCTCCCTGACATACTGCCAGATGCCTTTATTCCACCTAAGCAGTTCCAAACTGTACAGTCCCTCCCAGTAATTCCACACCAGGGCATCCCCTTCCCCAATGTTTGTGCTGCACTCAAATGCAACAATCATGTCTCATTGCTCCCAGACCGCATGACCTCTGCATCACTTCTACACTCAACGCACCACTCACACTAGTTCCAGATTAGAGGGATGGCTTTTCCAAATACTTCCACTTTTCCAGTGCTTTTGAGCCCGAGAGCCACCCAACAAAATCTACCAAAGCACATGACTACACCCCTCTCCCAGTGCATCTATACACCAACATCCTCGCCCATCCTTTTAAACCCTGACTTTGGTAAGACAAAAACATTGGACATAGGTTTTAAAAAACCCAATAATAATCAAAGCCACTGATGCACCATTTCCACAAAAATGATCACATAATTTGAACATGAAATTGCTGCTTCCATGGCACTATGTCGAAGAGTAAGGGAGTTCTCCCCAGTGTCCTGGCCAATATTTATCCTAAAACATATTATCTGGTCATTATCACATTGCTGTTTGTGGGAGCTTGTTGAGTGCAAATGGCTGCTGCGTTTCCTACATTACTACAGTGACTACACTTCAAAAAGTACTTCATTGGCTGTAAAGCACTGTGGGACATCCTGAGGTTGTGAAAGGCGCTATATAAATGCAAGTCTTTCTTTCTACCACTCCCTTAATACTTTGAAACAATTTTGCCTATTTAATCAACATACGTCTTAGCCCAGAAAATATTTTCTGTTGTGTATCCTCAGATTCGCTGAGCAACAACACAGGATAAGAGATGCCTATCACACGCACTTCCTGTACTTACCAGCAAGCAACAACGACTTCTTCCTGTCACAATAAACATTGTTGTCTTTTCCGAGCTTACTTCTTGTTCTTGGCTCTGGGTGACTCTTCACAAGTGACACACTGCCAGCTTGGTCCTCCAAACACTCCCAGTCCACTCACCTGAAGCCTTGCTCAGTAACGCTGAACATTTCTAAGTATATTTACCATTGTAATATAAATTTATTGCTTACCCGCCCCCCCCCCCCCTGCTTTTTATGTGCTGCACCAAAACCGTTGTACATTAAATGCAGCAGTAAATAAATGTTATGATCCCACTGTCGGCATTGTAATTGCTGATGGGAAACCAACCTGGAACTAAATGAATTTTCCCAAACCTGACCTTTTTTAAATAATTTATATATTTGACATTCATATGCTATAATAAAAATATCCAATACTGATTGCACTGTTGTATAGATGTATTGCACTGCAGCTTGGCCATTCTCCATGACCAATATATAAATGAGTGTACTGGAGTACGATTGTTGCTGAAATGCTCCAAGTGTTTAACTAGCTTAAAGCTGGTTTATGCTCGGGGAAACCGAGCTTTTTTAAACTGCAGGGCAGCAGTTCTTAAAGGAGTTTCCCATGGGGGGGGGGGGGGGGAAGCCCCATTGCTGCTCCGGCCCTGACCACCTATTCCCATGCCATGTCCTGAACTGTTTTTCTTTGATATTGATTAATGAGGCAAGTAGACTGGAACTACTTAAAACTTGTACACTGGTAGACATGACTGGCATAGTTATCTTAATTGTATCTGTCAGTTATTTCTATTATGCAGAATATCAGATCAGCTTTAAGACTTTGAGCAAGCCAAAGTAAATTGTTTGTGGTTTCTGCTCCGGGAAATACAACAACAACGTGTATTTATACAGCGCCTTTAACGTAGTAAAGCGTCCCAAGGCGCGGCACAGAGTATTTTAAGACAAAAAATTTGATACCCATCCACAAGGATAAATTAGGGCAGGTGACCAAAAGCTTGGTCAAAGAGGTAGTTTTTTAAGGACAGTCTTAAAGGAGAAAAGAGAGGTAGCGAGGCGAAGAGGTTTAGGCAGGGCATTCCAGAGCTTGGGGCCGAGGCAACAAAAGGCACGGCCACCAAAGGTTGAGCGATTTATAATCGGGGATGCTCGAGGGCAGAATTAGAGGAGTGCAGATATCTCGGGTGGGGGGGGGGTGGTGTGGAGTTGGGGGGCTGAAGGAGATTACAGATATAGGAAGGGGCGAGGCCATGGAGGGATTTGAAAACAAGGATGAGAATTTTGAAATCGAGGCGCTGCTTAACCGGGAGCCAATGTAGGTCAGCGAGCACAGGGGTGATGGGCGAACGGAACACGGGCAGCCGAATTTTGGATGACCTCAAATTTACATAGGGTGGAATGTGGGAGGCCAGCCAGGAGTGTGTTGGAATAGTCAAGTCTAGAGGTAACAAAGGCATGGGTGAGGGTTTCAGCAGCGGATGAGCTGAGGCAAGGGCGGCGATGGGCGACGTTACGGAGGTGGAAGTAGGTGGTCTTCGTCATGTTGCGGATATGTGGTCGGAAGCTCATTTCAGGGTCAAATATGACACCAAGGTTACGGACAGTGTGGTTGAGCCGCGGACAGATGTTGGGGAGAGGAATGGAGTCAGTGGCTAGGGAACGAAGTTTGTGGCGAGAACTGAAAACCATGGCTTTGGTTTTTCCAATATTTAGTTGAAGAAAATTTTTGCTCATCCAGAACTGTGTGTCGCACAAGCAGTCTGACAATTTAGAGACCATGAAGGGGTCGAGAGAAGAGGTAGTGAGGTAGAGCTGGGTGTTGTCAGCGTACATGTGGAAACTGACGCTGTGTTTTCAGATGATGTCGCCAGGGGGCAACATGTAGATGAGAAATAGGAGAGGGCCAAGGATAGATCCTTGGGGGGACACCAGAGGTAACGATGCGGGAGTGGAAAGAGAAGCCGTTGCAGGTGATTCTCTGGTTACGATTCATATAGATAAGAATGGAACCAGGCGAGTGCAGTCCCACCCAGCTGGACGAAGGTGGAGAGGCGTTGAAGGATGGAGTGGTCAACCGTGTCAAAGGCTGCAGACAAGTCGAGAAGGACTAAGAGGAATAGTTTACCTTTGTCACAGTCACAAAGGATGTTATTTGTGACTTTGAGAGCAGTACCATGGCAAAGGCGGAAACCTGATTGGAGGGATTCAACATGGAATTGTGGGAAAGATGGGCACGGATTTGGGAGGCAACAACATGTTGAAGGACTCTGGAGAGGAAAGGGAGGTTGGAGATGGGACGGTAGTTTGCAAGGACGGAGGGATCAAGGTTTGGTTTTTTGTAACTGCAAGGGCAACATTTCTTGAGGCTTGACTATATATTGGATTAAGAAATGGTCCACTTGTCTACAAGCAAAAACTTGAGAGGTAGCTTCATTAATTTATGAAAGACAACACTGACATACCTATTTGCAGCATAACTGAGTGTTGGGATGTAATATGGTGAGTTTCCAATCTTTATAATGAAAGGTTGAATGCTCCCAAAATTCCCTTGTGACCAGTTACAAAATGGCATTGGCGGAAGCTTTGAAAAGAGTCACCTGCCAATTGCTGGTACTGGAAAATGGTGGTTTTTACAGAGAGATCTATTGGAAGGAGGGAAGCAGAGAAAGTAAAATGGGATTGTCTAAACTTTTTTTGTGGGATAATCAGTTGCTTATCATGGCCACATCAAGTTATGGCCCTTAACATCAAGAAAACCAAAGAAATCATTGTGGACTTCAGGAAGTCTAAAGGCGGAAGTCACACCCCCATCCACATCAATGGGGCTGTGGTGGAAAGGGTGGACAGCTTTAAGTTCCTCGGAGTCCACATCACGGAATACCTCCTCTCTGGTGAAGAAGGCCCAGCAGCGCCTATATTTCCTAAGGGGACTGAAGGGATGTAACCTGTCACCCCTGATCCCCCCCCTAACTTTTACCGCTGCACTATAGAGAGCATCCTGACAAACTGTATCACAGTATGGTATGGCAGCTGTAGCTACTATGACCGGAAAGCCCTGCAGCGGGTAGTCAAAACTGCCCAACGCATTACCGGCACCCGGCTCCCGACCATAGAGCGCATATACCAGGAACGCTGTTTACGGAGGTCACTGACCATCATCAAAGACCCTACCCACCCCAGCCACAGTCTGTTCGCCCTCCTGCCGTCTGGGAGACGCTACAGATGCATTCGCACCCGTACGACCAGATTTAGGAACAGCTTCTTTCCCAGGGCTGTCATCCTACTGAACTCCACAAATAAACTCTAAAGCCTGCACATCTGCCAATGCACTTTATTATGGTTATGTTTATGTTAATATACTACAAGCCAAATGTATGTTGAATGTTTAAATGTCTTAATCCAAATGTACACTCTCGGGAGCCGCAAGCCTACGTTTCGTTGTACTGCACATGTGCACTAACAATGACAATAAAAGTTGATTTGATTAAATTAGAAATGGCATAGGGTGACCCAAGTTTTCATCCTTTGCACATTCTTTATTGATTCTTTGCCATTTTTTGTTCCCCCCCCCCCCCCCCCCAACCAACCCCCTCCTTTGCCCAAATCAGGTTGAAATTTTTCTCCCCTCTCCTCCTCTTCCTCCCTCACCTCAATCCCCCCCTCACACTTAATGCTGGTAATCATCATCTACTTCCTCCAATTTCAAGCTGCTGGTTATTTTCTGAACCTCCGCGCTGTTGCTGGTTCTTGCCTCTTTCTACTGCTGCGCCAAGTGATTTGAAAGTCGCTGCATATTGTGGGTAGGAATTCCTGGTGTCGCAAGTATTCCCACCACAGTATGCAGCAATGTACTTTGAGGAGCAGCTGCTGAAAGTAAGAACTGGCCGTGATGCTGAGGGTGGGGAAGCCTGTGTGTATGTCGGCTGGAACCAGATGGGCCGTTGGATATTCCTGGAATAAAAGATACTGATTTTGAAACATTGCAGTCTTGAAGTTACAGTAGGAAATATTGGTGTACAAATTCTAGTATGTTCATCTTTGGGGAGAGGGAGTTACCAGTGTGAAATTTTGCTTAAGGCGTTGAGGCATTTATGTTGATAGGAGAGGAATTTTAGATGTACACGAGTATCCCACTGGGTCATTTGAAAGTGGGTCTTGATTTCCACGATGGCAACTGGGCTACATGTCTAACCCTGCATCAGAGGATATTTTGTAGCTAGCACAACAATGAACTTGTCAAGATACTTTTTTTTTAAAGGTTTGTGCCACAAGGCTGCAAATTCAATTGCAAATAAAATGGAAAGTTTTTTTTAAAATTCCTTGTTGCAAGTGTGACTCAATGGCAGGAAAGGAATCCGGACATCTACTCATTTTCTAACATATTTGCTTTAATTTGAAAGATTTTAAAAACATGGTAAACAAGAATATAAGATCTAGTAAGTCACTCCTTCAGTGTGTCCAAATTGCAAGTGTGCACAAAAAGGGTGTTTTACAATCATGGGACATGTTAATCACAAATTTCATGTCTTGTCATCTTCTTCAGTACGTTCGTTCTTTTTGGTGTTTGTTTTTTTGTTAAAGTACAACTGACATGCTGCAGGAAACTTACTTTCTGGACAATTGTGATCCCTGATTTGGCTAAATTAGACTCCCTTGATGTAGTGTAATTATCTTATTTTGCTTCTGAACTGGGCACTAGCAGTTTAAATGTCTGTTTTGACAGAATGTGGCTGCAGATTGATATGGGTTCATGAACAGCAGTGACACGTACAGTATGTCTTTTTTTGATGCGAGACATCTTGGTTTAGAATTTGGAGTTAAAGTAAGAAAGACTTGCATTTATATAGCGCCTTTCATGACCACCGGATGTCTCAAAGCGCATTACAGTCAATGAAGTACTTTGCGTGTAGTCACTGTTGTAGGAAACGCGGCAGCCAATTTGCGCACAGCAAGCTCCCACAAACAGCAATGTGATAATGACCAGATCATCTGTTTTTGTTATGTTGGTTGAGGGATAAATATTGGCCCAGGACACCAGGGGATAAACTCCTCTGCTCTTCTTCAAAATAGTACCATGGGATCTTTTACGTCCACCTAAAGCGAGCAGACGGAATCTCTGTTTAACGTCTCATCTGAAGGACGGCACGTCAGTCAGTGCCGCGCTCTCTCAGTACTGCACTGGAGTGTCAGCCTATGCTCAAGTCCCTGGAGTGAGACTTGAACCCACAACCTTCTGTCTGAGGTGAGAGTGCTTAGTTATAAAACTGAAAAGACTTCAAAAGATTTGTGTTTCTGATGGAACTGGACATATTCTGTTCCTGATTGCTGTTCAGTTGAGAATGGGGTCAGGTTCCGCTATCTTGTCTTTTTTCCCCTTGTCCTTGCAATGGTCCACTAGCCTGCTGCCACCTGGGCTTCTGCATGAAGAAGAAATACGATTCTCGTGAAACAGGATCACAATGATTTGCTGCCTTTCCACTGATTTTCAGCACTGGAAAAATTGTCACGACTTCTTCATGATTATGATGTTTGAAATTTGTGAGGCATGCTAAAATAATGTGCGTCTTAATAGTACCCCTATAGAAACGTCCCAACAAGGTGAAAAAAATCTCTGCAACTGCACGGAATGTGAATTATTTCTGCTTCGATCAAATTGTTCAGTTAGAATGTTAAAGAAACTACAGGAAACTTTGGTTTATCCGGAGGTTAACTGTCCGGAATGCTCGAGCCACCGGCAAAATTCAGGAGTCGGTTCAGTAAGTTTTTTTTTTCTTTTCGTTGCTTTTTTTTCACCAGTCAGGCTCTGCAAGGTCTAGCTAAAGCTGTTGCTTAGCTACAGAGACGCTTGCAAGCTACGGCCGACTGTTTAGAAGCTGTTAGCAACAGGGTTTGTTGCTGGATACGGAGCTTAAAAGCTTCCGTATGTTTTAACATTAGCGCTGGTTTGTCCGGCAGTTTTGATGGGACGGCAACAGCTCGGTCCTGTCGGTGCCGGATATCACAAAGTTTCCTGTATTGGGTATGTTTTTTCAGTTTGGGCTTGGGCTAAGTTAGATATTTGTTGTAACGTCAATGAGCCTTGACTATAGTTCATCACTGAAATAAGTGCCTCCTAGATAGTGAGAGGTTATATTCCTTACACTTGAACAATATGCCTTTGCAGCAATGAAGATTTAAGCTCAACAAGCTAGGCTGAAATGCCTAAAATTGAAAAGCAAGCTATTGATTTAAATTGGACGGTAATGTGTGTCTATAGGGTTGTCAGCTGCTCCACAGAAGTAATTGATTTTTGACATTTTTACATTGATCTCGCCTACCAGTTCTGTACTGACTGGGAATTGCATTAATAGATCCAAAGAGTAGCAGCTATTGCTCATGCTGTTTAGTGTATGTAATGATTTATAGAGTAGTTTCTGCTCTTTTTTTAAGGAGCAGGGATTAGAGCTGCAACTATTAATGGATAAAATGAGGAGCCATGGAAAAACAAGTACAAATTGGTCAAAAGGCTATATTTTCCGTGCATTTATTGCGATGGTGAGGTTGGCCCAGGCAATGGGAGCAGCTGGGTGTTATGTATATGTACCTGATGTGCTTTCAATAACTCAAAAGACTGAGATTAAGCGAGTAATTAACAGGCTTTTATTAACAAGAGAATGAAGGTGTGCCTCGAGTGGTCGACCGGTCCAGAATACAAAGGGGCTGTGGAGCAGCCACCTTTTTATACCTGGATTCGTGGGAGGAGTCAGCCGAGGCATGTACACAGTGGAATACAAACAGTAGTTTACCACATTCACCCCTTGTTTAAAATTGAGTCCGGCGGGGGTGAAGTGTATTAAAAGTTAGTGTATTGGAGTCTCTCCGGAGGTCTTGTCTGCTGCTGTGATCGACGTGGCGACGGCAGGGGTAGTGAAGCTTCCGGCGTCGAGTCCCGCGTAGGCTGGGGCACTGGTGTGTAGTCCTCGTAGATGTCGAGCGGGTCGTGGGGCCCAGGCCTGCCGTCTGCTGGGGCTGGATATCGGATCGGGGGGGGGGGGGGGTAGGTAGTGGGTTACTGCGGCCCCCGAGGGTGCGAGGTCTCTTATGGAGACTGTGTCCTCCCGCCCGTCCGGGTACGCAATGTAAGCATACTGGGGGTTGGCGTGGAGGAAGTCGACCCTCTCGACCAGGGGGTCCGTTTTATGGGTCCTCACGTGTCTTCTCAGTAGGACCGGCCCTAGGGACGTCGGCCATGGCGGTAGCGATGTCCCCGATGTGGACTTCCTTGGGAAGACAAACATTTTCTCATGAGGGGTGGCGTTAGTGGCAGTGCAGAGCAGTGACCGAATAGAGTGGAGCGCATCGGGGAGCACATCCTGCCAGCGGGAGGTCGGAAGGCCCCTAGACTTTTAAGGCTAGCAGGGCAGCCTTCCAAACTGTCGCATTCTCTCTTTCCACCTGTCCGTTCCCCCGGGGGTTGTAACTGGTGGTCCTGCTTGTGGCAATACCCCTAGCTAGCAGGTACTGACGGAGTTCGTCGCTCATAAACGATGAGCCCCGGTCGCTATGGATATAGCTGGGGAAACCGAAAAGGGTGAAGAGGTCGTTCAGACATTTAATGACCGTGGCACTGGTCATGCCTGGGCAGGGGATGGCGAATGGGAAACGGGAGTACTCATCAATAATATTGAGGAAGTACACATTGCGGTAAGAGGAGGGGAGGGGCCCTTTAAAATCAACGCTCAGGCGCTCGAAGGGGCGAGTGGCTTTTATCAGGTGAGCCCTGTCTGGTCTATAAAAGTGCGGTTTGCACTCAGCGCAGACTTGGCAGGTCATGGTCCTGACCTCCTCAATGGAGTAAGGCAGGTTGCGGGCCTTGATGAAGTGGAAGAACCTGGTGACCCCCGGGTGGCAGAGGTCATTGTGGAGGGCCCGCAGTCTATCGATCGCGCTGGCGCAGGTGCCACGTGATAGAGCATCCGGGGGTTCATTGAGCTTCCCGGGCCGGTACAAGATTTCGTAATTGTAGGTGGAAAGTTCGATTCTCCACCTCAAGATCTTGTCGTTTTTGATTTTGCCCCTCTGCTTGTTGTTATACATGAAAGCAACTGAACGCTGGTCAGTGAGCAGGGTAAATCGTTTTCCGGCCAGGTAGTGCCTCCAGTGACGCACAGCCTCCACAATAGCCTGGGCCTCCTTCTCAACAGCGGAGTGTCTGGTCTCCGGGCCCTGGAGGGTTCGTGAAAAGAAGGCCACGGGTCTCCTCGCCTGGTTGAGGGTAGCGGCCAGGGCAAAGTTGGACGCGTCGCTTTCCACCTGGAAGGGGATGGATTCGTCCACTGCGTGCATGGTGGCTTTGGCAATGTCTTCCTTGATACGGTGGAAGGCTAAGCGGGCCTCTGCCGTCACGGGAAAAGAGGTGGACTTGATCAGCGGACGGGCCTTGTCCGCATAGTAGGGGACCCACTGGGCGTAATAAGAGAAAAACCCTAGGCACCTCTTCAGGGCCTTGAGGCAGTGGGGCAGTGGGAGTTCCATAAGGGGATGCATCCGGTCGGGGCCGATGACTCCGTGTTCCACAACACAGCCAAGGATGGCGAGGCGGGTTGTGAGGAATATGCACTTCTCCTTGTTATACGTCAGGTTGAGGAGTTTGGCGGTGCAGAGGAATTTTTCGAGGTTTGCGTCATGGTCCTGCAAGTCATGGCCGCAGATGGTCACATTGTCCAGATATGGGAAAGTGGCCTGCAACGCATTTTGATCGACCATCTCCCTTTGGAAGACGGAGACCCCGTTGGTGACGCCAAAGGGAACCTTAAGGAAGTGGTCGAGGCGGCCGTTTGCCTCCAAGGCAGTATACTGGCGGTCCTCAGGGCGGATAGGGAGCTGGTGGTACGCTGATTTCAGGTCAATGGTCGAGAAGACGCGGTACTGCGCGATCTGGTTGACCATATCAGCTATGCGGGGGAGTGGGTAAGCGTCCAGCAGGGTGTAGCGATTTATTGTCTGGCTGTAGTCGATGACCAGGCGCTGCTTCTCGCCGGTCTTAACGACCACAACCTGGCCTCGCCGGGGGCTGGTGCTGCCCTCAATAATCCCTTCTTTCAGGAGCCGCTCCACTTCGGTTTTAATGAAAACCCTGTCCCCGGCACTGTATCGCCTGCTCTTTGTGGCGATGGGCTTAGTCGGGGGTGAGGTTAGCAAACAGTGGTGGGGGGGGGGGGGTGACTCTGTGCAGAGGTTGCACCTGGTGCGCGGCGGGCAATTTGGAAGCTGCTGGCTGCGGACTGTGAGTGGGGGGAGGGGTCCACCGTACGCCATCGTAACACTTTTAAGGTGGCACTGAAAATCTAACCCCAGTAGAACAGCAGCGCAGAGGTGGGGCAGGACCAGAAGTTTAAAATTATCGTACACAGTCCCGTCTACTACGAGTGTCACCACGCAGTAGCCGCCAATGTCCGCCGACTGGGACTCGGAGGCCATAGAAATCCGCCGGTGCGCAGGCAGGACTGGGAGAGAGCAACGCCGCACCGTGTCGGGGTGGATGAAGCTCTCCGTGCTCCCAGAGTCAAAAAGGCAGACTGTTTCGTGACCATTTACCTTAATGTCCATTGTGGAACTGGCCAGCTGGTGCGGTCTCGCTTGGTCCAGTGTAACTGAGGCCAGCGTAGGGGTCGGTGTGTCGCTGCGGGTATCAGATGAGGCGGTGTCGGGGGCCTGCTGCGTCCCGGCTGTCGTCTAAGATGGCGGCGTCCATGATCCCCATGTGGCTGGAGGCGTCCAAAATGGCTGCTGTTCCGGTGGTTCGCACATGGCTGGGGAGGCCCAAGATGGCGGCCTGCACGGCCCACACGCGGCGCTGCTGGGGTTCGGGGTGGCTTTGGCCCTGCAGACGCTGGCGTAGTGTCCCTTCTTCCCGCAGCCCGAGCAGATCGCATTTTTCGCCGGGCAGCGCGCTCTGGGGTGTTTGGCCTGGCCACAGAAGTAGCATTTCTGGCCTTGGGGCACTGCTGTCTGGCCTTGGGACACTGCTGCGGTAGTTGGGCCGTTGCTGGGGTGGCACGGGGCTATGAGACGGTCCTACCGTGTCCCAGGCTGTCGTTCCCCGCGGCGTCCATGGTGCAGAGGAGTAGGCATCCATGCCCCGGTAGGCTGCGTCCAATGATAGTGCGAGTTCAGAGGCCTTGTTGAGGTCGAGGTCACTCTGCTCCAACAGTCGCTGTCGGGTGTAATTGGACTTGTGGCCCGCTACAAAAGCGTCCCGGATAAGTTCCTCTGTGTACACGGCGGCCTTTACATCCTTACAACCACAGGCCCGGCCAAGCACAGACAGTGCCTGAAGGTATTCCTCGGTCGATTCCCCAGGTTGTTGTTTACGACTTCCCCAGAAGGTGCCTGGCGTACACTTCGTTCACTGGGCGTGTGTACTGGTCCTTGAGCTTGATAGCATCCGCGTACGAGGTCGCGTCTTGGATGACCGAGTACACTCGGTGGTTCACTTTGGAGGTCAGGACATCCCGTTTGTCCTCGTCCGATTTGATTGCAGCGGAGGCGGTCAGGAATTTTCGAAACACCTAAGCCAGTGAGTAA
The DNA here is from genome assembly GCF_052327205.1 of Somniosus microcephalus. Classification (NCBI taxonomy): domain Eukaryota; kingdom Metazoa; phylum Chordata; class Chondrichthyes; order Squaliformes; family Somniosidae; genus Somniosus; species Somniosus microcephalus. The sequence goes on from NC_141013.1 coordinate 23,797,693, forward strand.
ACTTGGTGGATGAGTCCGCCTCCCGATGATCTAAGTCCAGGCATGCTGGTGTGAGGATCTTCTCCATTATAATATCTTGTTAATAAAATTGATGTGCTTTCAATAACTCAAAAGACTGAGATTAAGCGAGTAATTAACAGGCTTTTATTAACAAGAGAATGAAGGTGTGCCTCGAGTGGTCGACCGGTCCAGAATACAAAGGGGCTGTGGAGCAGTCACCTTTATACCTGGATTCGTGGGAGGAGTCAGCCGAGGCATGTACACAGTGGAATACAAACAGTGGTTTACCACAGTACCAGCAACTGTAAGTCAGGATCAGTAGTCCTGCTATCTTCAACTGATTTTTACTGGTTCTCTTTTTTTTCGCAAACCCGTGCATGCGATGCCTCTTCACCCCAACCCATAGTGATTGATCGGGTGTGAATAAGGCTTGCAGTGTTTCAATGTTCAGATTCCAGTGATGTGTTAGTCAATAGATCAGATCTAATAGGGATGGTGATGGGACAGCAAATATATGCATTCTGTCAATCAGTTGCTTTTCATGTAGTGTTGAGCACTGTACAAGCAAATGAGCTAGTAGAGAGGTCCAGGGACAGAATAAAATGAACCAAACTTACTATTCATTTAAAACTTCAGTCTACCTAGAGTCTTTTGATGTTGATAGTTGAGTTATGCAATTCGGTCATCGGGTTTGGAGCTTTCCACTGTTAGTAATAGCCCAGATGCATATTAAACGAGTAGCTCCAGTGTTCGAGTCTGTATTGTCTTCACTATCTTATATGACGTTCACTTATACACAATTAACATGGCGTAGAACTGATATCCTCTGTTTGGAGAGCATTAAGCATGGTGCAGGTGATTGTGTTTTTATCCAGTACTCAATCAGGAAGCTGGAATGTCTTTGTATGTATGTACCTGTAACTTGAATGGGCAACAGCACAACTAGATCAGATCACTGGCTCAGGGCACTGATTTTAAGTGACTTTTTTTTTTCGAATTCAGTATTCTGTATTAATGTACTTTTTTTAAATGTCTTGTGGAACAATTTTTAAGATGTGAACTAGTTAATTCAATTATCACAGTGTCTGACTGTGCACCTAATGCTGCTCGTTTCCTCTACAGGGCAGTTTGGAAGTCCTTTGAACAAGTACATTAGACATCATGAAGGTTTATCGTATGACACGGATGTACTGCATCAGAAACATCAACGTGCCAAGAGGTCGATTTTGCACGATGACCAGTTTGTCCACTTGGATTTCCACGCTCATGGCCGGTATGTACTGCACGTGTAAAATTTTAAATCCTTCCTTACAAAAATATTTATCTTCTAAATTCAGCATGACCATGCTGCATTTTTAAATATTCTAGGCTGTTTCTGGCATTTCTTCTACCTAGCTGATACACTTGAGAAACTCCGCACTCAATTTGATCACACATACCTGAAGAAACAAATTTCTAGCCCTTCTCAATAGATAAGAGAAGACTCTATTAGAATCCTTGACTGCCTGTGCAAAGCACCATTGTACCTTCAGTGATTTTGGTGTAGTTTGGTCACCAATGTTCCCTCTTTTCCATGCGCGGTCCCTTTTAACTGGCTGCGCGGCCCATTCAAATTTTCACGCATGCATGGTTTCTTCCATTTAAAAGCTAGTGAGTGGCCTGCGCGGGACCTCCAGACCGCTGCACGGCCGCGCAGCTTAGTGGAAACATTGCTGGTCACTGCTCATTTAAAATTTAATCCCCTAACACTAAGGGTCAATTTTATCATAGCCAAATCAACCTAACCCGCACATCTTTGGACTGTGGGAGGAAACCGGAGCACCCGGAGAAAACCCACGCAGACACGGGGAGAATGTGCAAACTCCACACACAGTCGCCCGAGGCCGGATTTGAACCCGGGTCCCTGGCGCTGTGAGGCAACAGTGCTAACCACTATGCCACCATGCCTCCCTGAAAAGAAAAGAAAACTCTTTGTTTTAAACAAACATTTTTGTTGCTGAATATTGGCTTCAACTCTTCTGGTTTTACATTACGAGCTTGACTCAACATTTGAATTCATAAAAGGTTTCACTCGGACATTTCAGTGTAAATTAGGCATGAGCTGGAATAGGTTTTAGCTCTTACCTACAAATCTACTCCAACTTTTGCATAGTACTGCAAAAGTAAGTTTAATAATTCAACAAATTGTGTTGGTATATGTTTCTCATGAGAATGGTGTATGTTTTTTGAGATTGTGTTCTATAAGCTGCTAAACTACCGTATCACTGGGACGACTCTTCAGAAAGGATCCACATAAAAAAATGGAAGTTCTGAATGCAAAAGCATTCTATCTTCCCAACCAACTCATAGTCAAACAGTAAATAAACTTCAAACATGCTGGCTCTTCGAGTGGCTTCATTGTAAACCTCCAGTTGAAATGGTATCCATTCAACCTACATGAACCTGGCAACACCAAACTGATACTGATTTCTCCTAATTCTTGCATCTGTGGTTAAGAAACAGTAAATTACAGAAATTAAAAAACAAAATGCTGGAAATGAAAAGCTAATTAGAGCATTTAAGAAAGATTGATAGTTTGGATAGAACTCTTCATCAGAATTTCAATACCTTCTTAGTACTCTGAAAATATGCCTGTTTCAAAGTTTTTTTTTAGTAGATATCAAAATTTCTTTTGAGTTGCTTGATTATACATCAAATACAATTTTTATTGTCATAATCAACACCACAAAGGTGAAAGGTGTTTTTGTGGTCAGTTTTCTAAGCATTCTCTGTTGTTGATCAAAACAAGCCATACTAAAACATGAATATTTGTTTTAAGGCATTGGGGAGTTTAAGCATATCTTTCCACCTGTAACTTGCATTACTGTCATTTCTGTAAGTTCTAACAAGTGCCAGGGCTGCTATATGAAAATGACTCACTTCAAGACAATGGGTGGATAGGTTCAAAACCCAGTGTTAAGGTGTAGAACTTGCACCACATTACGTGAGCTGCAGTTGTGGTTTTATCTGACCACTTCCGCGACCTACACACGCACTGAAGACATTCTGATCCCTGTGACAGCTGATGCTCAACCTTCCGACAGCACAGCTGGGGGAACTATGTTGATTTAATACTTCATTTTTCTTCCACTCCCATCTCCCTGGAATTCTCAATTCGCCTGCACTGCTGTCAGGAACAGACCAGTCGAGTCCAGTTGTCTCCACATAGGAAGAACAAATGGGAGGTGTGCTGCCGTGGGATGCTTTTGTATTGCATCGCTCGCAGCTTCATTGATGAAAATGTGGAGGCTGTTGGCTGTTTGAATTTGAGTAAAGAGACATTTGTGCCTTCCAAAGAAGTCCTGCTAAAAATATTAACCAACATGTTTAATTCATACCTGAGACTGCGAAATCTCGATTAACCAATTGAATTGCTTTTAAAGCACCTCATGTAAATAATTGGTCAGTGTCCTGTTGAGAGATTTTTGACTGTTTGGCCGAGGAGAAATTTTGTCTTAATTTATATCAATATGTTGCTACTAAGTTTAAACAAGGGGTTAAAGCCACACAACGCAACACACCAACTATCTGGGAATGCATATTCAACCCAATAGCTAGGACTAGATTAAGTGCATACCATATGGGATCTGTTAATACACTGCTGACAGTTACACGCACACAATGTTGGAACGGCTTCATTTCATTTGAGCCCAGCAGGTGGTAGCTGCCAGGGAACTCGCACCCATGAGGTTTGTCACAGATATGATTAGCAGCTCAACTAGTTGATCCCCAGCACTGAGCTGGAGAGGGGTTAGGAGTCAAGATTTTGAGCTTTCTCTTCAGGTGGAGAGCGTAGTCGGAAAACATTTGGAATTGGAATTGCAATCGGTCAGGAAGGCAGAGAATGTTCCTTTCCTCAAGTTGGAGCCAGTCATTTCATCGAACACTGATTTGTAAAGTGAAACTTTATCAGAGGCTAAGTTTTTGTGTAATTTATTATTTTTCATGTTATGAGGAACAATAGGAGTTGGACTGAATTTCACTGAAAATTGTATTCTGTTCATTTATATATTTCATGTAAAATAAACCAGCTTGTTGGCTTACCATTGGCCTTGTCTCAGTAGAGTCATCAATCTGCCTTCCAGGATTTTGGGGAAACAGGTCGGAGATCACAGTAGCCAGTACACACTGCATGTGGGTCTCCCTCGGGTCAAGTTACTGTATAACTAGACTAGATATTGGTCAGTAAAGTTAAATTGATCATAGGGGATGCAGGGTCTGCTTCGGATGTAGCCAGTGACACTGAACCCAAGAGAATATTTCGTGCCGAATCAAAATTTGAATTGGTCACATTGATCAGTTACTGCTTACGGCATCATTTAATAACTACAATGATGTGTTGTAGTTTTGTAACTAGGTGGTGCAGCGGGATAGCACCGTGTCCTTGTATTAATGGTGTCTGTGTTGAATTAAGCTCGGACAGATAAAAGAAAGATGAAAAGAAAGGCTTGCATTTATATAACACCTTTCACGAGCTTGTGACGTCCCAAAGTGCTTTACAGCCAATGAAGTACTTTTTGAAGTGTAGTCACTGTTGTAATGTAGGAAACGCAGCAGCCAATTTGCACACGGCAAGCTCCCACAAACAGCAATGTGATAATGACCAGCTAATCTGCATTTTTTAGTGATGTTGATTTGAGGGATAAATATTGGCCACAACACCTGGGATAACTCTCCTGCTCTTCTTCAAAATAGTGCCATAGGATCTTTTGCATCCACCTGAGAGCGCAGACGGGGCCTCGGCTTAACGTCTCATCATGAAAGACGGCACCTCCGACAGTGCATTGCTCCCTCAGCACTGTACGGGAGCATTGGCCTAGATTTTTGTGCTGAAGACTCTGGAGTGGAACTTGATGGGATTGAACTCTCCTGTCACCTTTCATGTTTCTAAATTAAAACAGTTTGGGTAGTCTTAACCAATCTCCCTGAGGTTCTGCATCCATAGTTCAAAATTGCCCAGAATTCGATACTAATTTAGCGGAGAGCTGACTGGTGGGAGATGCATTGTAGAAATACTTCCCCTTCTTTGCCATTTTAATTTTTTTAATCCAATCTAACTTTTGATCATTTTTTTAATAGTTCTATTGCTTCTGCATTTTCCTTTTAAATTGTCAGCATATTGCTTTCTCTCTCTGTCTTGCACTGTTTACCAGTCTATAATAATCTCCCAATACATTAACCATTCCCTTTTTTAATTCCTTGCCATAAACCAAATAGATTTAGCTATTTCACTATCTGTTCTATCATTCAGATGTTCTAATATTGTAATGGAACCGTTGATATTTTCCCTTCTGAATATTTTGTCACCAGGATTGTTCATCTCCTGGCACTGCCCTAGCCTAAGCCATGTCTCTAGCAATTTGTGCCTCTAGTGCACCCATTTTATTTAGAATACAGGAAACTCTTTGGTATCCGGCACCGACGGGACCGGCGTGTTGCCGGTTGATCAAAAATTCCGGATGACGGAGAGGGTTATCTACCAAGGCTATTTTTAACAAAGAAAAATTTAAAAAAATCAAGAAATGTGCAGTATACAGTAATTGGGTACTCACCTACAGAATGTTGTGTTAAATGGATGGTGGAAGATGCTTGATTAAGTACAGTACTGCCAGTTGAGGGTAATGCAATGCAATGACTACCAGCAGCGTGGGAGACACACAGTGCCCCTGTAAAATGGCGGATCAGAAGAGACTACCGGCAGCGCGGGAGAGTCAGACTCCTGTTACAGGGGTATTGAGGTGTTCCGACTTCCGACAGCGGCAAGAAGCTGAGTAGTGGCAGTTTGGAGAACTACCCCCACTGACTAACTCGGCCACCGCGGGAGACTCGGCAACATTGCCGGTTATTGAGGTGTTGTTTTCGGAGTGAGAATTTTGCCGGTTAATAGAGAATTCCGGATAGTTAGGTGCCGTTTAAGCGAGAGTTTCCTGTACATACTTTGTACGTACATTTATATACATACAGCTCAGAACCTGCCTCTGTCTGGCAAGCTTGCTATTTTTAATCCTTCTGATTTGGTCTTTATTACTTTCCTGTTTTTCTCTCTCGCTTTTATTTTCTGCATATTTGTCTAGTCACGCCCCTCCCCCACATTCCTTACGCTCTTTACGTCAACATTGCTCCCAGACTTGTTCAGGTGAATTCTGTCTGTCGTGTACATTCCATTTTTAACGCTAATCGGTTTCCACTGTTTCAGGAATCTAAACCCTTTCCTCCTGCACCATCTATTTTGCCTTCCCTATCTTAGTAATAGTAATACTATACTGACTGATGTGGCTCCAGGAGTAATCCTGAGATTATTACCCTTGAGTTGGTCCTGCTCCTTATTCTATATCCTAACCCCCTTTGCAGGACCTTTGTATTCCATCCTATGTCACTTGTTCCAACATGACTCACGACTTCAGGCTGTTGCCCTTCCCGTAAGTCTTTCGCACCTATTCCGTGATATCAATTACTCTGGCACCTGAGGGGAACACGCCATTCTTGGCTGCAGCTATGAAAACAGCTGGTTAAATAAAAATGGTGAACAACAGTGATCCTTGTGGAACATCACTTCAGCCTGGAATTAACCAAAACCTTCACAGCAGGAGAAAGAAATCCATAGCTCTATATCTTTGAAGCTTTATCACTTCTATCTACTCTCTTTAGGGATACAATATGCTTGCTAGTTTAATTACAAAATTGATTTGAATTTGTTTTTTAAAATCATTTAAATAATTGTTTGGTGTGGGAGCTATTACTTTAGATGTCTCGGTGATGTGTGGGATGGTATTTTTGTAATGGGCCTTTTAGGGATCACAGTAATTACTGCATGCAAAAACCGCCAATGAAGAAAATAATGTATGCAGCTGAACAGTTTTTTAGATAAATTTTGCACAATCCCAAATTAGAATATTGGCACCTACAGTTTGAGCATTTTTCTATCCGGATCGGTACTGTTGTATCTTTTATGAATCTTGCAGGAATTTTAGCCACACCGCAACTGACTTGTAATGTTGTTTGAAATTGTATCACATCTGCCACTTACAGCTCCTCGGAAAGGGGAAGTAATAGTTTGCCTGTTAGCAGTAGTTGGAGATGAATATTTTAGTTTACTGTAACCTTCCCGCAAGTTATTGCTCAACATATACTGTACTGTCTGCACTACCTTTGTAGCCTATTGATATTTATAATTGTCTCCGAGCATGACCTGGGTAAGAGTTTTATTTGCAGTAAGTTCCATTCAGTATAATTTGGTTATCAAAACTGACTGCTGGAAGGATGTAATTGAATCTGTTCATATTGATTTGCACATTTTGCTCACAGCAGTTCCAAACTTGAATTTTTTTTTAAGGCGGCGTTGCTTTGTACCAGTTCAAACTGATCTGCTGATACACAGATGCTCCAAAGTATGCCACTGGCATTAGAGGGAATTCAAAATATCAGGCTTCACAAATCACTGAGACTATCACTGAGGCTTTCTCCAATCTAATTATAGGCATGGCAAAGTGCCTGATCATATTTTACAGTATAGTAACCTGATAATCCAGATGTCAGGGCTGAGTTTTGGTTTTCCTCCTCCTGTTCTGTTTGCTGCTTATAAAAACTGGGCGTAGAAGGCAAATGCATTCTGTTTTTAAATGTGGATTTATTTATTAAACCTCTTCACCTACATGGTCCAAACTGTTACACAAGACTGGATGAAATGCAGTCAGTAAGCCGGATTTGGGGCTATTCATTCTTGAATCAGTGTTTGCTAGAATCAGTGTTTGCTAGACAGACCAATGGTCGTCTCCTGCCCAAAATCTTACTCTGGTACTTCTGACTGGCAGCCACAACTGACTAACCTGTCAAGTTCCTTGACCAAACAACAGTTAAAACTCTGAGTAACTTATGTTTGTTTAACAATTAGGCTTTATGGCCTTGAATATTTAATTTAAGACCGTCTGATCCATAACTGACTTGAGCATTCATTTCAAGCACCGAGTATATCTTGCAGTATTAAAAGGGATCAATACTTGCACTTCAGCAGTAGTGTTGTATGCTGCATAGTATTAAGCTCCTATCCTTGTAAAACAGGACTTACTGTGAGAAAAGCCATAGGAAATCAACTGGTAAAATATTACATGGTATCGATAAAATAAAGTCTGATTATAATTTCCACCTAATGCCAAAAATAGCTGCAGAGCGCAAATATCAATTAAAATTAAATGTAGAACAGTCATCAGGAAAACAAATATTTAATAGCATTGATAAATGTATTTAAAAAAAAAAAAACAAGCGTGGTAATAGGCAGAAACATTGAGTTATTCAAAATAAAATATAAATGGCATGATGGGAGAGTTTGGGTGCATTTGCAGTACATGTTTAACATTGGAGTAGTGTGGAGTTGGAGTTGGGGCTTGACCTGTCTTTGGAGTGAAACAGCAAGTTGCATTTTTACAGTCCAGGGCGAGAGCAGGAAACGGCACCGATACAGTCATCAATGTATCGGGGAAAAAGAGGTGAGGAAGAGGACCGGAACAAAGAATGTTCCACATATCCCACGAAAAGGCAGGCATAGCTAGGACCCGTGTGGGTTCCCATAGCAACACCTTTAATTTGGAGGAAGTGAGTGGAGTCAAGGGAGAAGTTGTTTAATGTGAGAATGAATGTAGTGTCAGTTCTGACGAAGGGTCATCGACCTGAAACGTTAACTCTGTTTCTCTCTCCACAGATGCTGCCTGGCCTGCTGAGTATTTCCAGCATTTTCTGTTTTTTTTTATTTCAGATTTCCAGCATCTGCAGTATTTTGCTTTTACATTTTTAGAGTGCCTTTTTTAAGTAGAAAAATGTTCCAAAGCATTTCACCTGAGGCGTAATCAGAAATAAATGGATGCCGAGCCAAAGAAGGAATCGTTGGGAGCGGTGACCAAAAGCTTGGTCAAAGACGGGGGTTTTAAGGAAGGCCTTCGTGAAGCTGAGGGGTTTAGGAAGGGAATTACCGAGCATTGGGCCTGGATGGCTGAAGGCACGCCTGCCAGTCGTGCAATGAAGGATGGGTGCGCAAAAGGCCATGGTCTCAGCAATGGAGAGTTTGGTGAGGGGTGGACTTGTAAGGCTGGAGGAGGTTACAGAGATGGGGCAGGGTGAGGCCATAAAGGGACTTAAACAGGAAGACAAGAATTTTAAATTGGGGACTGGGAGCCAATGTAGGTCAGGAAGGACAGGGATGATAGCAGAGTCGAACTTGGTGCAGGTAGGCTATAGGCAGCAGAGTGTTTGAGCTCAAATTTATGGAGAATGGGCGACCAACCAGGAAAGCATTGGAATAGTCGAGTCTGGAGGCAACAAAGGCATGATGAGGGTTTCAACACCGATGAAGCAAAGGTGGAAGTGGCTGGTCTTTGTGATGTGGTCTTTGTGATGTAGTGTAAGTGCACCCTTACAGTACCGGAGCGATGGAAGCTGGCTGAATTTCTTTGTTGCAGTACCTGTCACAAATACAGATTCACACATCTTGCATCAATGAAGTTGGTTCTCCCTTTATTTTGTCAGTGAAAATGTTTACATTAAATTTTTTTAAATATTCTGCGTGCTTGACTTTAAATGGCTTATGATGTTTGAATAATGGGATTCCTGTTACAGGATGATCTCTGGATGAAGTCAAAGAAAATCTGTAAAAGGCCTTCCTAGCAGTAGATATGCAGCTTAAGTTTAACCTTTTGGTTGTGGGAGCAAAGGATTGTATGATTTTGGAACTTGCTCAGGTTAAACATCATTGAATGTTCTACGATGTGCCAAAGTTGTTTTCACCATTGGATAGGTTATCAGCACCCTCTATTATATAAGCATTATTCTTTCTGTTAAAGCGCCCATCTTTCGAGCCTTTACGACTGAGATTAGCTATTTACTGAAATTGAGGCTGTTTTGTGTCATGGATTTCAGCCAACAAGGAAGTGGATTAAGACTGCATCAGTGCATACCATTTAGAACGCGACTGGCTATTAGGATGTGATGACTTTATCCTGTTTGTATGATTCAAGCCTCGGTCTCTGTGGTGATTCTTAAATGGCTTTGAGAATGCCCATATTAGTATGGATCTGGAGACCTGTTATTTCAAGAACATGTGTTGGTACAGCTATAAAATAACTTTGCAATAATCTGAAAGTGAGAATATAAGTAAAAGTTTGTTTGTCTTCTAAATATGTGTAATTTCTGCATTACCCCAGTGAAGCCCTCCAACTGTCTCGCAGTAATATCAAGGCTTAGTTAAAGTGTGATTTTTCCAGAACTGATTTCTACATTAAATTTGTTTTTATGCTGTGCAACCTTGTGCATGATTTCATAAAAGCTACTTCAAAAATATTAATCATAAGAGTATTTTCCCCCACAAACTGATTTAAATGAGGAAGATACTACCGTGTCAATTCACTAATGGGTTTTCAGGCCAGTTGGATAGAATTGTGGTTCGTGTTTCCTGCAGGTTCAAAAGGATCAATGTGAAAATTCTTAATGATTTTGAAATTTAATTTGCGCCATAGTGTTCAAAATCTCAAATATGGGCAGTTCGGTTAAGTTCGTTCAGTGATGGCTAAGTGCAGATTTTTACAAACACTGTAAACTACAAATGTTGTCTGAAAAAGTTAATCTGTACTTTGCCCTCAAATTCTTACAGGGAGTCCAAGAAACCTTAACTCGGCCCTGAGAAACTTCTTACAAACAGTGTTTTATGGCAATGTTGGAGTCTTTTTAGAAATTTGAACAATTGTTTACAATGATAAACCTTTTAATGAACATTAATCAACTTTGGGAACTGTTTGAGTTAAACTAATGTAAACTTCAGCATATGTTACAACTTTGACAAATTTAAATAAAGATTTAACCTCTCTTTGAATCCATTTTTTTTACATGGCAAAAGTAACATTTCAAAACAAGCTCGTCGTCGAGCAAGAGGGACATGACCATGACGGTCAGAATCTTCCAGCAAGGCAGCTTTCCACTTTCCTGAGAAACAACAGGAGATAGTAGAGACAGGAATTAAATTCCCCCTACTTCCTCAAGGCACCCCGCTTGGCCCCAGCACCTAGACAAATCCTGCTCCCATTACGCCGTGTCCCATTAAATTCTGGACTGGAAACATGGGGTGTGGTGGAAAGATACCAGGTGCATGTGTCGTGGGCCTGTGGTTGGTCCGTGCTGGCGGCTGTTTGCTCCTGAATAGGGCTGCTGCTGCCTCGCGCAGTTTGCTGTATAACAGTGGCACTGTGCCTGCTGTTGGAAGGCCGGAGCCCGGGCTGGTGCTTCTGCCCGGAGAGGTGGCAGCAGCAGGCACTTGGACTGCACCAGCCGCCCTGCCACTACGGTCTTAATATACAACCCCAGTCATCAGTCTAATGGCTGGCATGATGGCAGCTGTCAGATCCTGCAAGGCCTCAGTAAGAAACTGAAAGACACAACTCGTGTCCTCTAATCTGTCACCCAAATTCTCGAGCGGATGCCTGCGCTTCCATTAAAGTGGAAGCCCCAATCGCTCTTTCACCGTCCCCTCCGGTGTCCCAATGCAGCAGCCACCTAGTCACAGAAATGAAAGGTTTAGTTCAGAACGGAAAGATCACCTGTTCAAGGCAATGTAAGGGTATGAACTTCTTAAAGAGACCTTGTCTCGAGGGGATTTTCTCCTTGCAAATTATAATGTTTGTGGAAATTGAATGTCCAAAGAATAAAACTTTTCCTATAGTAGGCAGTTTAACAGCTTTATCATTACATACAAAGAGAAATTCATTTTTGGCCACGAAGTTGACAGAAATGGTGCATAATTTCTGTACAGTTAATCATAAATGTGGCATTGCTGCAAATTGCTTGTTTATGACCATAGTTCAAGCAGTTTGCAAGACTGTACATAGTAGGACAGTATAACAGTATTTATCAGAACACTCGACTACAAGTACCTGTACTGCTTTCAGTGATTTATATATAGCATTCCATATAATGTTCAATCCAGAACAAGAATAGGCATCTAATAAGCCTTTGATTTAATTTCTAAACAAAGTCTTCACTGCTCTTCACAATGGCATTCTGTGTGCATTTTAATCTCCTTGTGATTTGGCTTAACACATTCAAGCTGTGAATTTGCAGGTCATTCCGGTTTAGTAAAGGATGATTCTCTTGAGGTTAATCTATGGTAAACCTGAAGAGTCAAATTCTTTCTTAGGCCGTGGTGCTTTTTTTCATTGTGCAAGAATAAAAAAGTATAATAAAAGTTTGAGACATTCAGCCCATTCAAGTTCATTCTTTCAGTATTCTAACTCGCTCCATCTAGCGTTTGAATGATCATAATGTCCTTGAATTTACTAATAAATTTTAAAAATTAATCACCCTTTTGAGTGAATACAATTTTTCTAATTTATTTTAAATTTACATGTCACTAATTTAAATATATCGGGTCCTACTGGCATGACTTGCCATGGCCTAATATTCTAGATTCATCTTAACCTGTATAATGTACCTCCAGCAAAGTCCCTTTGTCCCCACTAGTCTTACCTAGATTGTAGCGCTTCAGCATCTCTAACCTTTCCTCATCGCTCATTTCTTGGAATCCATCATTCTTCTTCTCTGCACTCTCTTCAATCCATGCAGGTTTCTTTTGAGGTGCAGTAATAGTAGTTATACACCGTATTCCAACTGTGATCTGACCAGTACATTATAAAACCTTGGCATAATCTCTGTCGATTTGTAATTCATGTTCTGGCTATGTATCTGAAAATGGTATTTGCTTTTTCAATTGCTGCTATTCTGCCACTATGGATGTGAATCATCTGCTATTGTGGTCCATTTCTAAATCTCCTTGTATGAACTCTCTCTCCCTCTCTTGTATATTTGTGTTACTCATTTTTCATCTTGGATTGTAATAGACAGCTGATTGCCTTTATTAGGTTGATTTAGTTGGTTTTAGTTAAATTGGTAATGCACCATTGTAAATCCTTGGAGCACTTCAATAGGAGCTTTGTAACGCACTGTCCATTTCTCCTTGCATACGTTGGAGATATTTATAGTAAGCTTATCCACTGATCAGCTCAAAGCATTACCACCGACGTTCTGTATTTGTTATGTAACTGCTGCATGCAAAGATGGCTGGTATAAAACGCGTATTTTATATACTACCCATGAAATTCATCGAGAGTAAAACGGTGAGGAACTTTGTGCAGTAGAATATTCATCTGAATTAATGAGCATTTCTTTATGGTTATAAATAATTTGAAAAATGATTACCTACAAAGGCAGTTTTCTCAATAGTCTTTTATTTATTGGGAGTAATGTTGAATGTTTCCAGAAACAGCAGATAGCTTATTTCTATCTACATGTACCACAGTGCAGCTAATTGTTCACTTAACTATAAGGGTATGGTAGCCGAGTGGTTTTGACACTGGACTAGCAATCCAGCGGTTGTGTCAGAATCCCACCATGGCAAATTAGGAAATTAATTTTAGTAAATCTGGTAACTTGTGGAGTGGCACCAGATAAATAACCATAAAACCAGCTGGATTGTCGTTTTAAAAAAAAAAAAAAAAACAAAAAAAAAAAACAACTGGTTGTCCTTCAGGTAAGGGAACCTACCCCCCACCCCCCTACCTGGTCTGGCTTACATGTGACTCCAATCTAATACTACATGATTGACTTTCAACTGGGGATGGGTAATAAATGCAGCGTTGCCCCTATCATGCAATCAAATTTTAAAAAATAAAAATAAAAAATGTTTTAATCAACTTAATCAGTTTTAGATGTTCTGTTTCTTTGTTTCTTCATGTTACTAAAAGTTGGAACAAATGAACTTGACTGGAAATCAGTTTCTATATGTCTTATGCATACTTTCTAATCCATTGCCTGAACTCAGTTTTCAAAAACAGATGCTAGATAGAACCAGATAACTTCATATTGTAAAATAGTTACAAATGATCCAACTGGTTGTCTAACATTTGTGCCTCATAAGGGTCAGGGAATGGTCATTTCCAACAAAAAGGGCCCAACGCCTTCCCCGACTTTCAACAGTGCCACCATATATTAGTCCCCACTGCTTCCACCGGATGGGGTTCGGGTGGCGGGGGGAGGAGAGCGAGATGGTGCGTGTAATGCCTGCTTAGCTAATCCGTGTCTGTTGAAGACTTTAAGCAAGAACCTTGTAATTTCTACATCCCTGCACCCTATGCATAGTGTAATTACAATGTCATTTTTAGTTCTCCTGACATTGATCACATTGTGTTGTTGCTATGACACCGAAGAGACAGTGCACCCTTGTCTCTAGACCAGAATTTTGACTTGCATAATTCTTCTGTTTTATTGCCAGATGGGAAAGTGTGAAACAAAAGGAAGTAATGTGGTTCAAGTTGAGAAATATCTAAGTCATGGGCAACTTGTGCAAATATTCGCTGGCTTTAATATCAAGGGAACCTATGTTTAAAAGTGACAATTTTAACTAACTATTTGGAAAATACAAGTTGAAGTTGATCTTTGCTGTTCTTGAATCACTCCTCTTGTTCCATTCCCCAACCCCCCCCCCCCCCCCCCCCTCTATGGGTTAGTATATCATTAAGTTGGTCATGTGGGACTGGATCAGATGAATAAAAGTCACACGCTCAGTCTTGGTCTGTACTTTTTTTTTTCTCTTGGCGTCAGCCAGTGTGGTGACTGTGGAGTTCTTACAATTATCCTCTGTTTCTGGACTAGGGAGGGGAAGGATGTGGCTAGGGTTTGCACTTGTGATCGCTGTTTTGTAGTCATTGGTACACATACGTGGACAAATGTTGGGTGAGGACAGGATCAGGGTTGGCTGTGAAGCCCCCCAAAGAGGAATGGCTTGCTGACATTTACTATCTAAGAATGATCAATGGCCTCTTTAGAGATCTCCTGGCACCAGCGAAACTGCGCAAGACCGTAAGGCACTGTCTTCAGGAAGGAATTGGCTGTGGGAATAAAAATCATTTGTAGTGTTCCACTGTGTAAGATTTCATCAAATGAAACCGTGCAAAAATCAAAGGCACCGCCTTTGACCACCCCCCGGCTGCAAACGCTTCACTCGCCACCGATTCCATCCCCCTTCCTGAAGCTGAACCAGATTGTTTGCAGCCGCAGCATCCTATTGCAAGAACCGCAATAAGTAGCACTGAATGGAAGTAATTGTTAGTTTCAGCAATAACTTTAGGACTTTTCAGTAATGGAGAGGCAGGATTGTACTGCATACTTCAGTTCTAGATTAGATATGGCTATGTATTGCTGCAAATTGCCAAGTGAATGAATGCCGCCTTTCTGATTTGAGGTTATTTGTGAATTTACCAGGGATATGTAGTTGTTTGCTCTGTCAAATTCAACCTTTTGTTGTATTTTGCAAAAGATCCCACTTGCATATGCAATGCACATATTTTTGTTTCATTTTGATAGGTCCTCTGGGAGTGACGTTAGACTCCACACTTGGCATTCTCAATTAAGCTGCAAGAATAGTAACCTATGTAGTCCAGTCAGTAGAGTGCAAGTTTGAGATTATTGTGCCAGAATTGTGCAGTGCTCCGGTCGGGGTGGGTGTGGAGTATTACATTGCTGGTCATTGAGATAAAAGGGAAATGTGGAGTTGATTGAGAATGATTCACATTTTCAGGAGTGAGTTTCTGGGGTAGATGACGCAAAACTGGAATGTTCAATTTTGAATGGAGGCCAATGAAAGGAGACCTTGCATAGTGGTGTATTTAGATGCTAAATGGAGTAGACGAGAGCAATCCAGAGCACTGCGTAAAAAATATTAGGAAGCATTGATTGACTAGCATCTAGAATGGTCTTCTGGGTAAGGTAATGGAGGCAAAATCTCTGAAATCATCTCGAGGCAGTTACATGCTGCGGCGGGCAGGGTGGGGCGATTGACTGGGATCTAGGTCCTGTGGAAAGGTAAGTCGGATGGGCCAAATGTTCTGCTTCATTCTCATGAAATGATGAACTATAGAATGCTGCACTTAAAATTATCCACTTGCATTTATTTCACTGCAGGGAGATAATTTGCTTTTAATCTTGAATCTTACTTGAAGCTTGTTTAATTTTGCCCAATTTAGCCTAATAATACAGAGCCCTGCCATGTTCAAGGCCCATCCCTCAATCTTTATTTCCCCCCCCCCCCCCCGTAAGTCCTGTTCTGCCTCCAACGCATTGGCTGACACTGGTGTCAACAGACACTCCAAATAAAGGATGCAATTCTATGATTCTGAAACACGTTGATACCCTTTTGAAGGAATGGTTCCGGAGGCTTTCACATAGCATGCTGATCCTATGCTTGCAGAAACCAGTAACTGTTACTGCCCCAAAATACTTTAGCAATATTTCCATTTTCACACCCTCAAATTAGAGAAGGATCAGAAAGGCTGTGATGAATTGCAAACTTTCTCTGAACAACTTTTCTGAACCTGAGGCAAAGGAACAAAGAAAATATCCAAATTGCAATACCACAGGTCGCCTAGACAGACATAGCAACTTTGTAAACTTGCAGTGTCTTTGGTCATGGGTTCACATCCACCATTTTATTAAAAAGACATAACATTCAGATGTTTTATCAGAATCTGGCCATTTGCTTTGAGCTTTATTCAGTGCTGTCGGAAGTACTTCAGTAAAGCAGCAATAGTGAATCTTTTGTTTACATAAGATATACGGCACAGAAACAGGCCATTCAGTCCAACCAGTCCATGCCGGCGTTTATGCTCCACTCTAGTCTCCTCCCGTCTTTCCACATCTAAATCAGCGTAACCCTCTATTCCCTTCTCCCTCATATGCTTGTCTAGCCTCCCCTTAAATGCATCTATACTTTTTGCTTCAACCACTCCCTGTGGTAGCGAGTTCCACATTCTCACCACTCTTTTTGGGTAAAGAAGCTTCTTCTGAATTCCCTATTGGATTTCTTGATGACGATCTTATATTGATGGCCTCTAGTTATGCTCTTCCCCACAAGTGGAAACATTCTGTATCCACGCTATCAAAACCTTTCATCATTTTATAGACCTCTATTAGGTCACCCCTCAGCCTTTTTTCAAGAGAAAAGAGACCCAGCCTGTTCATCCTTTCCTGATATGTATACCCTCGCATTTCTGGTATCATCCTTGTAAATCTTCTCTGCACCCTCTCCAGTGCCTCTATATCCTTTTTATAATATGGCGATCAGAACTGTACGCAGTACTCCAAGTGTGGTCTAACCAAGGTTCAATACAGGTTTAGCATAACTTCCCTACTTTTCAATTCTATCCCTATAGAAATAAACCCTAGTGCCTGGTTTGCTTTTTTTATGGTCTTGCTAACCTGTGTCGCAACTTGTGATTTGTGTATTTGTACTCCGAGATCCCTTTGCTACTCTACCCCACCTAGACTCGCACCCTCCAAGTGATGTGACTTCCCTATTCTTCCTACCAAAATGTAACACAGGTAGACTATCCTTTATCCGAAAACCTTGGGACCAGCTGTGTTTCGGTTTTCGGAATTTTTCGGATTTCGGAAGATTTTCTGACAACACTTGCTTAGCAACAGTTTGTAAACACTCGGGCCCTGCCTTGGAAGTGTCTCTGAAGCTGTTGCTAAGCTACAGAGACTCTTTCCACAGCCTGACTTTAATTTTAAAAAAATGCTAGGGGAAGAAAAAAAACCCCGAACAAAATGGCAGCTGATTTCTGCCGTTCGATCGAGGTTTCCGGCTCCCCCTGCTCCGTATCTGAATTCCTTGACTTAGTGGGGGCCTGGGGCTTGACTGCCGCCGCCAGTTGTGGGAAAGCCGGATATCGGCTGACTCCTACACTAAGCTGGCCCACAAATCAGGTCGGGGGGGGTGGCTGGCGGGGAAGAAAAGACTATCGGACGGGCCGCTGTATTGTTGGGTTCACTCTCCCGGTACCTGCTTCACACTGCCCGGCTCGGCCTGCAATCTCCTGCCCAGGAGGGAACTCTGTGACCCTCTGCCCTGCTCACAGGGAAAGGCAGAGCTCCCGGACCACTCCTGTCATGTTTGGCGCCACTCGGGTCATGTCGTGCGCACGACTTACGCTCCACGAAAAAACTTTCGGTTTTCGGAAGTGCGGATAAAGGATAGTCTACCTGTACCTCACATTTATCTGTGTTGACCTTCATTTGCCAATTATATGCCCATTCTGCAAGTTTATGAATGTCCTCGTGTAATTTGTTGCAGTCCTCCTCACTATTGGCTATCCACTCCCCCCTCCGTTTGGTGCCATCTGCAAATTTAGAAATTGTATTCTTGATTCCCAAGTCTAAATTGTTAATGGTAAGTTGTGAGCAACAGTGGTCCCAGCACTGATCCTTGTGGAGCACCACTACCTACCTTCTGCCACTGTGAATAGCTACCCTTTACTCCCACTCTCTGCTTTCTGTCCTGAAGCCAGCCAGCAATCCATTCTGCTACTTGTCCCCTGACTCTGCATTCTCTGACCTTGTTCATCAGTCTATTATGGGGTACCTTTATTGAAGGCCTTTTGAAAATCTAGATAAATTGCATCTACTGCATTAACATTGTCTGCTCTCTCTCTCTATTACCTCTTCAAAAAATTCAATGAGGCTGGCCAAGCAAGACTTAACCTTTTGAAATCCATGCTGATTATTCATTACTATACTATATTTTTGGTTTCTCGATGTTGTTCAGTTTTCTCCTTTAATAGGGATGCCATTATTTTTCCTACCACCGATGTTAAGCTGACTGGCCTATAATTCCTTGGACATGTTCTATTCCCCTTCTTAAATATAGTTATTACGTGTGCAGTAGAACTGGGGGAAACCACCAAAGCGATAATGAGTGTGAATTGCCCTTCTGGGGTTTGGAGCTGTAGAACACTTGGATGAAGTATTGGTGGTTACGGGTTTGTCACACATGCTGGTAATGGTCAGAGCAATTTGAGACTGTAAAATGAAAGCAAGTACAACATTACTGCATGTTGCTTTGTTTTTTTTCCTTTGTAATTTATTGGAACTGTAGTGCTAAATAAGCTTTGATACAAGACTCCTTAGATACCAATTTTAAGAGGCTGTAACCAGTGTCTATTGAATAAGAAGAAATGATTTTTTCAAAATATTTGACATAATTACTCAGAACAGCGACCCTCTGAGCAGTTTGTTTTAATCTTATAATTTCTTAATTCTTTAGAGCTGAATCTCAAAACACAATAGTTAATGCATTGGATATGTGCAGTAGGAAGGTGCTTTTTTGTTAATGAGCGTATCCAAATTATGGTTACTCAGACATCTGTCTAGTTGAAACAGAGCTCTAACTATATTACCTAATCACTTCTGACATGAATTGCATGATTAATGAAAAATAACGACAGTTTGTACAGATAATAAAATGAGCATAAAAACTTAGATTCTAGAATAATGGGCCAGAAATTGGTGAACGGGGCTTGCCGCGCGTGCAAGCCCCGTATATGCACTTACCCCGCGCTACTGCCGATCAGCTCCAGGGACGCCTGGACTTGGTGTTTGAAAAAGAAGAATCCCAGGCAGCGTATGACGTCACGCCGCCCAGGAGTGCAGCCAGCCAGGAGCGTGCAGTGCAAGTGAGACACGCCCCTTGAGGTCTCAGTTTCACTGGACACGCCCCCAATGTTTCTGTAAAGCTGCTAAGCATTTTTACATGCAAAGCAGCAGTTTAAATAGGTTTTTGGAAGTTTTTTGAAGATTTTTGGTAACTTTTATAAACTTTTTAAAATGTTTACATTATTTTGAGTAATCTGAAGTAGTTTTAAAGAGAATTAAAGCCATTTAAAGACTTTTAAAAGCCCTAAAAGAATTTTTTTAATTTTATTTATTTATTTAGCAATGTCGTCGTCGTCATACGTGTCTTCACACTGTTCCCTTTGGGGAACTGTATGAAGTGGTGGAAGGATTTATGGCCATGATTAACGCTCATTCCGTGACCGTAACCATCTTTGAACCAGCCATTAGGGCGGTTAGTCCTATGGCGGGAGGGTTTTACGGGCTCCCACAAGCTCTACAAGGAGGGGGGGGGGGCCACCCACACCCACGGATGCAAATATCCCACTGGATGTCAACCCAGAATTTAGAGCCGGAGCTCCGACTCCACTTGCCGGGACTGTCTGGAGCGGGGTTCGAAACCCTACCCTGATCTGGCCCAGCGGCGGGGATCCTACCGCTATGACAAAGGCCCAATCCGATTAGCAACGTGAAATGGCAGCATAAGGCTCCAGTCACGGGGAGGGAAAAGGCGCAGGAAACGTATGGGTGTCACCTTTTGTGCGGAGTGGGCCTTTTGCGTAGCAGTAAGCATCCCCGCCGCTGGGCCAGAAGGAGTAGGGTTTTGAACCCCACTCTAGACAGTCCCGGCAAGTGGAGTCGGAGCTCCAACTTTAAATTCTGGGTGGACATCCAGCGGGATACTTGCGTCCGTGGGTGTTGGTGGCGCCCCCCCCCCCCCCCCCCACCTCAGATGGGTTGTGGGAGCCCGTAAAACCCTCCCGCCATAGGACTAACCACCCTAATGGCTGGTTCAAAGATGGTTACGGTCACGGAATGAGCGTTAATCATGGCCATAAATCCTTCCACCACTTCATAGTTCCCCAAAGGGAACAGTGTGAGGATACGTACGATGATGACCTCTTGCGCAATGCACCTCCTTGGACCCTCAGTCGCAGATGCGAGGGGGCAAGTCGTGCAATTGTTAAATTTTTCATTTTATTGACATGTAAAATGTTGGCCCAGTAATTCCCTTCCAAATGCGCGAGTACGGTCGGGGTACTTACGCATCTGGCCGGATGAAATGCCAGTTTTCAGCATGCACAGTGCATGTGGGGAAAACCGGCATTTCCTGTCCTCTGAACGAAGGGGTTCAGAGGCAGAATGCGTGCGACTGCACAGGCAGCGCGTGCGCAGTATAATTCGCCGCTTTCATTAATGCTTTCAGTGAGGTCAAGTCATTACAACTTACACATGAAAAAAGCATGGGTACAGTTGCTCCAGAGGCTGCGGAGGAAGATATTTATTATCGTGGAGCTTCTGAAAGTATGTATGTCTGTATATATTCCTTTGCGTGTTATGTATATATTCCTTTACTTATGTGTATGAATGTATTATTTAATTATGACTTTCAGAGAAAGTAACTTATTGGAAAATCATAATTAAAAACATACATTCATACACATTAGTAAAGGAATATAAAACATACATACATATACGTAAAGGAATATATGTGGACATACATACATAACTCATTCTCACATTCCATTCACACAGCCACAATTGCTCCTTCTACCTACCGTTCTGAAAACCCTTTTTAAAAAAAAAAAAAAAAAAAAAATTTTAAGTTTAAAACTTACTTAAAATTTCTTAAAATAACTTCCCTCCCTTTCCCAAACAAAAATATTGCATTTCAGAAGCTCCACGATAAAATATATCTTCCTCCGCAGCCAATGAACAACTTTACACTTGCTTTTTTCAAGTGTAACTTCTAAGGACTTACCCTCACTGAATCCATCATTGAAATCCACAAAGTTCACTGCGCAAGCGCTGCCTGTGCAGTCGCACGCGCTGTGAATAGACCTCGGGTCTGGAAATGCCGGCGTTCCCCGCATGCGCTGTTCCTGCTGAACGCCGGCATTTCCAACGGCCAAATGCGTGAGTACCCCGACCGTACTCACGTTTCTGGCCGCGAATTTCTGGCCCAATGCCTCAATGACTACATAACCAGATGCTTCAACTTCTTTAGTTCAGAGCCTACATGTCGGTACTTTTTATTGATGGAACTGATGTTTTGTATCTCTCGGCTTTTTCTTTTCTGTTCCACGTGTTTTTTGATATGATAAATGCTAAGCACCAATGATCTTTTTGGGGAACTGGCTTGGAGCAGTTACTAAGTAGGACTGTGCAAGAGCTAAATTAGTGTATTCTTTGAACTACAGTAAGTATTGCTGAAAATTCTGGTTAAAAAGCTATCCTCGTGATTCTCAACTCATCACAGACAATTCAAATTCCTCAATTCCCTTTCTGCCCTCGCACTGGTGGTGATGTAAGCAAATGCTCAGTACAACCTCAAAACAAAAAGCGATTTGGAAGAAGCTTCATGGGAAATGTAGAAGGAATATTCAAGGTGCGACAGATTGAACAAAGTAATTTGATGTTGGGGGTGGAATGCCTTGCAGCATAGCGGGATAGGATGAGGTGATGTGGCTAAATTCCCTTGTCATGGTGGGTGCCACGATCTAGGATTGGTTTAGGAGAGACTTTGCCAAAGAGAACTTGACATTCTATAGTGCCTTTTGCATGTTCAGGATATCCCAATATGCTTTGCAGCTGATTAAATTACCTTTTGTAGTGCGGCTCCTGTTATGTAGACATGCGCACAGCAAGGTTCCGCTAACCGCTGGATGTGTGGCAGTCGGGAGGAAGAAAAAGAGAGAGAGAACCGAGAGGGTGAGAACATTAAAATGGATGGGCAATTCTTAAAATCAATCAGGTTGCATTTAATGTCGCCCCCCCCCCCCCCCACCGCCCCAACGATCATGTGGCTAAAACACTCGTGGGACATTATTTCTGTCGGAACAAATGATGTTTGGCCTTTGACTGGAACTGAAGACCTACCAAGCAGTCTGGGGTCCTTCTTGGTGGTCCCCCAACCCACCCACTGATCATGAAGGGCAATGACATAACCAACACAACCACCAGTGCGCAGGATATTGATCTTCACCCACACCACCCTGTGCCCATGTCTTCAGCCTTGACTGATCCTAGAAATCTGGTCCGAGGAAGCTGCCTCAACCCTCTGACCAGGTTGATCCCAGCACAAGTACAATCGCAGCAAGGTACCCTGTGTGTATCAGTGGATTCTTGGAAACACCGTGCAATCAAAACGCACAATGGCTATGTAAAATATATACAGTATGTGAATGTACATTCCAGAGAATTTAATATATAAAAAGAAACCATTTTTAAAAAGGACTTTCATTACAATTTTAATACTCAACCACTGATGGTGGGAAAATGCATTCTAAAATAACACACTTGCAGTCTTCACATTGGCAATTTGATTCTTATTAGGAACCCAATTTGTTCATGTAACAATTTATGTAACTGAGCCATATGTTGCGCAAGAAAGAGTGCAGGAAAATGCTCACATCAGCAGTCACTTAACAGTGGAATATTCCACGTGTTTTGGACAGGGTACAAACAAGTAACCCAAACCTCCTGTGAAAGTTTGTTTCCTTCATTACAATTGTGAAGTACTATAGCCAAGTACGATAGCCACTTGAATGCTCAGTTGCATATTGATTCCCTTGTTAAATCAAACTTTCTAACTTCTGCATCTGTGATCAGTTGCGATCTGTAAATGTACACTTTCTATATTCCATAATTAATATATTTTTGGAATGTGAATTTCAGTGATTGGACTTTTACTAGGAAGCTATGTTTCAAAATGAAAAAGACTTTCCAAAAATGATGTCTAGTAGAGGCAAGTTATCTGCTGTAAATTTCCATGTACATTACTACAACCTTTTTTTATAAATGACTTCTCAGCCTGAAACACTTCACAGGTAGACAAAAGGAGGAACTTGGAGGAGAGACTGAAGGTATTGTTGATGAGTTTTTAGGAGGTGTTTGAAGGCAGGGAGAGGAATTGCAAAGCAAAGTGATTTGGGGAGAGAATTCAAGAAGGGGCGTGGCTAAAGGGTGGCGGAGCCGAGGGAGCAGGGAATGAGCAGGAATCCGGACTCTGGCAGAGGATATGGGTAAAGGTGTATAGTCGGCTCGGATAGGAAGAAGCAAAGCCATGGAAGGCTAGAAATCTATATACTGATTGAGCTTGAATAAAGCGAAACCTTTCCTACAGTACAATACTGCATGGGAAGAGGTGCATTACTGTCCTTCCACCTGCAATTATACTTCATAACAAATAACACAAATTACAGATGAAATTTGATTTTTAATCCTCCTGGCTGTGTGGCAAAAGATTCTAGGAGTGAAATTCGACATGGGTGAGGACGCAGAACTGATGGTATCGCATCTGCCACCCACGATGCGTTCCATCTATTGGAACTGAATATCAGGCGGGGCGTATAAACGGTTGGCAGATATGATCGCCGGTTTTGTGTTCCTCCTCCGCTGCCCCCCTAGAAGGTTAAATTTGGTACCTTCCCCATGGAGATGGTCTATTACTTTGCATTTTTTGGATGATCCAATAATGGATAAATGTATTAATGGGCACAGCAGCGCCACCTGCAAACAATTGCTGCATGATACTGACAATTTATATCTGAATGAGCTAAAATATGGGAGGCAGTGAATAAGAGGGTCATGATAGAAAGGTAGTCAGTTACTTATACAACTTTAGGTTGCAATTCTAAAATATCCTGTTGCTTTTGAGTGAGAAGGGACTAGAGGTAAATACAGACTCTTGGTACTCTGGAATATTGTAGTTGTGTAATGGATATGAAATGTGCACAGCTTTTGTGATTTTTAAAGTAATATTCTCAACCTTAAAGAAAATGCACACACCAGAATCTGGGGTTCTTTAGTTGTCGGCTGGAAAACTGGTGTTAAGATTTCAATAGCATTGGTGTAGACTTAAGAACAGTGCAGAACTTGGCTGGTGTTTATTCAGTCATTTATACAAAGCCTATCCTGAATCTGGCTGCTATTAATAGTGTTTGCTATTTCATTTTTATAATGGAACTGAAAATGCTAACTTGGCAACATCCACAAAACAAAACTTGTTTTAAATGCTGCTAGTGAGGGTAGCCCAGATTCCTAGTGATCAGAATGTGGAACTCGCTACCACATGGAGTAGCTGATGTGACTAGCACAGATGCATTCAAGGGGAAGCTAGATAAACATGTGGGAGAAAGGAATAGAAGGATATGCTGATTGGTTTAGATGAAGTAGAGTGGGAGGAGGCTCATGTGGAGCATAAATACCAGCATGGACCAGTTGGGCCGAATGGCCTGTGTGTGCTGCAAAATCCATGTCTATGTCAATGCTGGGGAGAAATAGCACAATGTCTCGTATCATGCTTTCTAGAATGCGGTAGTTTAAAGCTATAGTTTTTTTTTTGTGTTGCATCAGTTTGAAATGTTAAATTTGATTGTGTTGTAGTTTATAGTTGAATAGTATTTAAACTGAAATGTTTATCTTAATTTCTTGAAACCAGGTTATGTGCTTTTTTTTTTTTTACATGTATAGTTTTTGCTAATATCCTCTCTAATGTTCTGGTACATTTTCAACCATTTCTGTAATAGATGGATGAACACTTCTAATATTTGTTAACTTCTGTATTGTGGTTTCTAGAGTAAGCCTTGTACACCTCAATGAGAGAGGAAGTTGATCGTTGGTTAAATATAATAAATCAAATTTCGGTGCTTTATTGAAAATTGAACAGTGTGTTTGTTTCTGTTGTGCGGAGAAATTCAACTTGAAACCACATGGGTAGTAATCGTGTTATTTTGCTGTGTTCATTTTGGCCAAGTTCTCCATAAATCTGATTCCTGGTGTAAATAGCACATTTCTGTAAGTACTTAGCTAAAAATCTTATGATCGATGAATATTTTACAACACACGTATTCCACCTGGGACTGTCTTTACTGGAAAAGCTAATCCGAATGCAGACAGCAGACTGTTGGCACCAGTATAGAACGGGTGGAGGATAGTTTAAACTGCATTTTCTGTAGTTCAGCAGTCAGGCCATTGAGTTAGTTTGTAAATAATCAGTTTAACATAAAAAATGAGGAAAAGTTCACTTGTACATAGCAACATTTTGCCATCCCAGAAAATTTAAGAAAGTTAATTTGCCTCATTTTACTGCTTTCTTTTTAGGCATTTCAACCTGAGAATGAAGCGAGACACCTCTATATTCACAGATGATTTTAAAGTGGAAGTGTCAGGTGAAGAGCTGAATTATGATACCTCCCACATCTACACTGGGGAAATCTATGGTAAGATTGTTAATTGTGAACTGGCGTAAATGTATATGTGTTATATGCACTGCCAAGAATATATGCAGATACAGCATCCTCTGTGTTCAAGATGCAATTTATTGCTGGATTTAAAAAAAAAAACTTTAATATCACTTGTTAGAAGATGAGTAATGGTTTGTCACAACTGTCAAAAGGCAAATTAACAGAAGTAATATGAAAGCAAGAATATTTATAATGCTGTTCATGTGGTGCCGTTGTCTTCCGACCTCTCTCCAAGTTCCATTCCCGCACAGAACTTAAAACAACCTATATTGCAACCGTGTGCGTATTTCAAAAATTAATTTAAAATAATTTTTCTATTGGGGGTGGGGGGAAAGGTATGCAGTTTTGGGGTTAAATACATTTATCTTGTGTAACTGGGTAGGTCAATATTATGCAGACCAGATAATTTTAACTTTGTTCCAGATTTTACTACTTTCAAAAGTTTAGATCCACACGCCAATGTAGTTTTCTTAAGAGCAACTTTTTCAACCCCTCTGAAATAACAACAGAAAATGCTGGAAAAACTCAGCAGGCCAGGCAACATCTGTGGAGAGAAACTGGAGTCAACGTTTCGGGTGAAAACCCTTTGTCAAGACTAAAGAAGCACAGGAAATGAAATAGAATAAGAGGCCAGGCTGGGAGAGAAGAGAAGAGGAGACATTAAGAGGTCTCTTCCCCTCTACCGTTAACCCCTCTACCATTAACCATAACTAATTAAACACCACAATTTTCATCACTGAATAGAATAAAATTTTAAAGTTTAAAAAAAAAAAGAAATAGATTAATTGGGTATTCATCTCATTGCTGTTTGAGGAATATTGCTATTGGATTGATAATGCAGCACTTCCATAGAACTGCACTAGAGTGCCAGCCTAATTTATGTGCTCAAGTTCTAGTCTAGGGTTTGAATTCAAAACCTTTTGGCTATGAGACTGAGCTAAGTTGGCACAAGGTTAGTCTTGTGTTCAGATTGGCAACTTGGGTGACGTACTGGACAGCAACTGAGACGTGAAATTAAATTTAGTAAGAAGTCCACCTTTTAACAGAGAAACAAAAAACAAAGTGGTGGGAGGGGACAGCAACTGTTCTGATCAGGGAATGATGACCATAGCAATGATTTCAAGGACACCTGTAGGGAGGAACTACATATGCATGTAACAAAATAATATGCAACACTTCAGTCACTCTTTTACTTACATAACTGGACTCTATCTTGTAAAAGAAAAGTTTGTCGGGCAGCTTTGAAGAACTTCACTTACAGATGCCCTCCCCCCCCCCCCCCCCCCCCCAAATCAAGCCCAGCATTTGGTCACGAGCTGTAAGATCAAAAATGGTGAATAATGACAGACAACTGCCTTACAATACTTTTACAGTAATTTAAATCTTACCTTTTCAACTAATTTTGTCTTTTAATACTCCTGTGAAGCGCCTTGGGGCGTTTTACTATGTTAAAGGTGCTATATAAATACAAGTTGTTGTTGTTGTAACAATCCAAATTAAACGAGTGACTAGAAGTTTGTGGCTGCTGCCCCTAAGTTCCTCATGTAAAGTGTTACTGGTCATGGCTGTGCCACTTGCAGGGCAAAAGGCAGGAAATGTGGTTGGCTACATTTGTATTCGGGCGAGCTTGCAGACCAGCCACTACTGGAAAGTTGTGCATGTGTTAAGATTTGGAAGAGGAGGCCTACCACGTCTGCTGCTTGGAATTCAGACACTAGTAAATCTGTCCAGCAGCAGTTGGTCACTTCCAGCTACTGGCTCAGTCCTGGTAGGTCTGCCATCTCAGGAGAATTATTTATGTGTACATATATGACACAGGGAAATCAAACTGGGCAAGAAAATTCAAAAAAGAAGTGATTATTGAGAATTAGTGTAGAATTAAATAACAATACTGAAGTACTGCACAATGTCAATATTCATGTTTTATTTTTAATGCAGAAAGATTGGGATGTTCATTTTAAAGGGGGTTCATGTCAACAGTTTGACATGGCTGATGAACTATCATTCAGTTGGAACACTAGATATTTAAATAAAAAAGTAATTGACGAGAGTTTTTTGTCTAATTTTGGTTTGATGGCTGTCTCATCAAATTTAGTCGCAATACATAGAAGTTCAGCCAAGCCAGAATTTTATTCCAAGTCTGTCCTGATTCAGTGTTGCAAGTTTTATCCGTTAACCAGTCTGCGAGAAGAGCAATTCGGACTTAAAAGAATGGTGTGTGATTTGGCTCCGTATTCTGTATAGTTTTCAGCATTGCATGATAGGAAGGATTTATTTTTTAAAAAGGAAAAGGGGCAGCGTAGTTTCATTAGGATGCTTTTTTATTTGCATTCTCAGGATGTGGATGTCGCTGGCAAGGCCAGCATTTATTGCCCATCCCTAGTTTCTCTTGAGAAGGTGGTGGTGAGCCGCATTCTTGAACTGCTGCAGTGCATGTGGTGAAGGTACTCCCACAGTACTATATGGTAGTTTTCCAGGATTTTAACCTAAGGATGATGCAGGGATGGCAATATAGCTCCAAATTGGGATGGTGTGTGACTTGGAGGTGGTGGTGTTCGCATGCACCTGCTGCCGTTGTTCTTCTAGGTGTTGGAGACTTTGGGAGGTGCTGTCGAATAAGTCTTGGTGAGTTGTTGTAAATATGGATACCAAATACTGCAGCCACAGTGCAAAAATGAAGATTTATCTAAGTTGGGCATATTTGAGAAGTTGTGGCTTTTTTCACAAGAACTAAGAAGGTGAAGAGGTGACCTGCTAAAAGGCCATCAAGATTGGGAAGTGCTCTGAAAGTAATAAATTGTTTCCAGTCGTCAGTATGATGGTAACACGAGGGCACAAATTTAGGATGATCACAAAGAAAATTAAAGGAAGGTTAGGAAAAAATTCTGTATACAGCGTAGTTAAAACTAGGAAATCTATGCTATAAACCACTGCTTTGCAGAGTGCAGAACTTTATAAAAATAATTAGATAGTTGTAAAAAAAAAAATAGTGAAGTGCAACAGGCGCAAGCATGAGACTTGATGGGATTGCACTGGGTGCCTTATTTGTGTTATGCTAGTATCAGTAAGTATTACTTCCTTTTGGACTAGAACAATACCATGAAGAGCAAATGGTCTGAGGACTGGACTGAATTATCTGTCCACAAAACATGAAACATAGAAACATAGAAGATAGGAGCAGGCCATTCGGCCCCTCGAGCCTGCTCCGCCATTTAATGAGATCATGACTGACCATCCAAACTCAGTACCCTGTCCCTGCTTTCTCCCTTGATCCCTTTAGCCTTAAGAAATATATCCAACTCCTTGAATATAAGTTTCAATGAGTCAGCCATTGGGCTGAATTGGCCTCGTCATCCCTGACCTTAGGAGTGGGCGGGGGGCAGCCAGAGAAGGCTGCCAGAGCCCCTGGAACTTTAACCCAGCAAAAGTCAGAATAAGAGGAGAGTTGAGAAGGGGGAAATTATCTTGTGGTTGTTTTATGGGGATCTAGTAAGCCTTGATTTGTAATATATCAAAACCAGTTTATAAAAACTTCACTTTAATGGTAACAATGTGCTGACAGAGCCAAAGAATGAAGGGCCCCTTAAGTGAGTGCAAGTCTGAAGAACTGTTTCCTCAGCTTGTCATTATGTGCATTAACTTGTGAACTATACCTTGTGAAGTATAATGAATTCTTAAATTATTCATGTTTTATTCCACATTGTACAATAAATGTTCCCATTAGCTACTTGTATTCACAGTGTGTCCTGGCATTATTTTAAAACAGTAAGATGATCAGTACTCAGTGAAAAATATTAATCTGAAGTGGGTGCAGATTTAAAGGTAACTGGGAAAATTAATAAACCTTTAATCACTAGTAGATCTTGTCTCTTTTCATACGACCTAAAACTTCAGATTACTATTTAATCAATTTGCTATTTAATCTCTTGCCTACTGCAAAAGCCACATTAGCCATGCTGCTGTCTGAAGATCAATGGACAATTTGTTATCACATGAATAATTTTAAAATGTTACATACAGTTATAATGTTATGAACAATTGCTCATCAGTTAGTTTTGAAAATGGTGTGTGTTTGTTTGGTTTGTGGTTGCTGATTTTTGGTAGCTTTTCCTACTAGCCGAGTAAATTGAACTGTTTCTTAATTGATTTGCATATCTAACTCTGCTCCCTTTGCTCGCTCTCCTCTGTTCACTGCCCTCCTGTCCGCCCTAAACCCCTCGCTCCACATAAACTCTCCTGCCACATTCACAGCTACCCCCTCGACCTTTCCATCTGCCATGGTCTCTACTCACATGGTCTTGACCACTGACGAGGCAACCTCCAAACATTCCCTTGTATCCCTTGCCACCCAGAACCCTTAACCCCTTCCAACTCCGCTTCCTTCTGAATAAAAACTTTCCCTTAAGTCACTCTGAAATGTCTAGCCTTTGGCTCACATTCACCACAATTTGCTGAACCACTCCCTCACCTCCATCTTTGATACTTTTGTTTACTGTCTCCCATCTCATTCGTTCCCCTGATATGGCCCCAGTCTTTGCTTCCTCAAGTCCAATTGGCGTAGACTTGAGCATATATAACGTACAACTGGCTTAGCTATACATCACCAAATCTGGCTGGACCATATCAAATAGCAGTTGGGCCTCACTTTTGTACTGAAACCACCCAATACGCCAGGATCATTCTGGAGAACAAAGATAATCCTGGGCTGCTTTTCTCCACAGCCAACTGTCGCCTTGAACCCCTCACCCCTGCTCGCCCCCCCCCCCCCCCCCCCCACCCCCATCCTCTCCGTCTGGTAACCAGTGTTAGGCACTCATACGAGGTCGTGCCACCAAAATTGAGAGCATCTATTTGGCTGTGTTGGCTATTTCCCCCTTTGTCCTCTTGCCTGCCAAACCTCTCCCAGGCTCACCCCTGCCCTAGACTTGAGCCCATGTCTTTCTCTGGCATTTCTCCCACCTGCCCCATATCCTTTCTGAGCTCATCTTGTCCATGAGACCCATCTCCTACTCCATTGATCACATTCCCACTAAACCAGGGAACTTTCCTTAATTGTAAATGGTTCCCTCTCCTCTGGTACTGTTCTTCCTCCCATTTCAAACCTGCCATCATCATTCCTTCATCAGAAAAACCACCTTCATGCCCTTTGTCCTTTATAAAGTATCATCCAATCTTCAAACTCCCTCTTTCCAGTCCACGAATGTGTTGTCACCTCCACATCTGTGTCCATCTTTCCTGTACTTCTGTGTTTAAATCTCTGCAGTCAGGTTTTTACCTCCTGTCAATCGCTGAAAAAACACCCTAGTCAAAATCACAAATGATATCCAAAGTGCATTGTCCCTCCTTGGCCTCTATACCGTCTTTGGCATGGTTGACCTCACCGCCTTCTCTGTTACTTTGCCTTCATTGTCTAGTTTGATTGAATTGTCCACGATTGGTTCCATTCTTAAATATTTGATTGCAACCAGTCCATCTTCTGCCCCTGTATCATTACCTATCCATAACCCCCCATTCTTCCTCGTCTCCATGTTGCCCCTTGATGACCTCATCAGCAGACATGGTGGTAGCTTCACTTGTACACTCACGACACCCAGCTCTGCACCCTCATCACCTGTCTTGACCCATTGCCTTTGTGTTCTCCGACTGCTTCTCCAACATAGTCTTGGATGAACTATAGTTTCCTCCAGTTAAACATTAGGAAGACTGAAGCCATCGTCTTTGACCCCCACCCACAAACTCTCTATCCTTGCCACTGTTTCTATCCCCTTCCCCAGCCGTTGTCTTGGGCTAAACCAGACTACTTAACCCCAATGTTCCCATCACTCAAATTATCGCACTTGTCTAGTTTTTTCCATTTATAAAGCCGTTGAGCGGCCTGCGCGGGACCTCCAGATCGCTGCAAGGCCACGCAACTTAACCGGCACATTGTTTGACACTGAGCTGGACTTCGAACCCCATATCCTTTCTATCACAAACCAGCGACTTACAACTCCA
The DNA here is from genome assembly GCF_052327205.1 of Somniosus microcephalus. NCBI lineage: Eukaryota > Metazoa > Chordata > Chondrichthyes > Squaliformes > Somniosidae > Somniosus > Somniosus microcephalus. The sequence continues at coordinate 23,829,669 of NC_141013.1, forward strand.
TACATCAACCTATCTGCTGCTGAAACCCTCATCCATACCTTTCTCACCTCCAGCCTCTACTATTCCAATGCTCTGCCAGCCAGCCTCCTATCCTCCACACTCTAAACTTCAACTGATCCGAAGCGCTGCTGCCTCTTTCCTATCCTGCACCAAGTTCCACTTGCCCAGCAACCCTGTCCTCGCTAACCTACATTGGCTCCCAGTTACCCCCAATGGCTCAATTCAAATTCTGATCCTCCTGTTCAAATCCCTTTGTGGCCTCTCCTCTCCCTTCTCCAGCCCAACCTCACTCCCTTACGAGCTTCTGTTCCTCTGGCATTAATTCTCAGACAGAAACATGCCACAAGCCTGCAGGGGCAGGTAGCAAAAGCTGCTCACTTTCAGAGAAACAAATAGAATCCTTGTAAGAAAACTCCCTTTCTTTCCCCCTCCTTTTCCCTTGAACTCATTTCTTCTATGATCATTTGTTGAATGACCTTACCAACACAACTGCTGAATTACAGTGCAACCAGGAGCCTCTCTGTGTTCTTTTTTAATGGTAATTTCTGTTGTGAGCTTGACACCCCAATGGCCTTGAGTCCAGCTTGCAGCTGTTCACTCTGCAGTTCTGTTCAAAGCTGAAAAGTTTTTTTTATGGCATAGGGCGTGCTTGTGATTTCACTGAGTGAACTTACTTTGTTGATTTTATGAGCCAGACTTTAAGTATCTGGATTGACCGAGTGAACTGAGAAGATGGAAGAATACCTGACTTAATGGCCCAGAAATTTGGGTCGGGGGCTTCCCGCGGGTGTAAGCCCCCGACCTGCACTTACCTTGCGCGCCGGCAGTTGAGCTGTAGGGCCCCGTGGAATTCCGCTCCGGGGCCTGGCCCAGCTGCCGGCACGCTGTGCTTGCGTGTCCCAGGGGCGTAGTTAGTGCGATGCGTCCCCTGGGATCACGTGAGCCATGGGCAGCCGATTGGAGGAGGGAAAAGCCCATTCATAAGATTGACAGGAAGACCTGTCAAAACTTATAAATACTACGGGCCCCAAAATAGCAGTAAACCTTCAAATAATTTTTTTTTTAAATCTCACTTTTTAAATAAACTATAAATTACATTAAATAACTATTTTAAGCAATAATTTACATTTGAAAAAAATAATTTTATATTCTAATGGGGCTAAAAATAAACTTACCTTGCTTTAAAGTATTTAAAAATAATAAACCTGTGGAAAAAATGTTTTAATTTTAATTAATTGACCACTTACCTTGCAAAAAGCAGGCCTTACGCCTGCTTTTTAAATGTGTAAATCCTGCAGGCTTACCCTCCCGGGAAAACCTGCCAAAAAAAACCTAGTTCAAAGCGCACACGCAGCCTCCCCTGCGCGCGCGTTTGACCTCTGAACCCCTTCGTTCAGAGGATCGGAAGTGCCGGTTTCCCGCGCATGCAGAAAACCGGCACTTCCATTCGGCCTACGGGTGAGTACCCCGTGCGTACTCACCCGTGGAGACCTGAATTTCTGGGCCAATAACTCCACCATCATCTTCGTATTAATAACTCCTCATCTAGCACCTCAACAATGTCGTTGAAACTTGCACTGAAACACTAAGTTTTTAGTGCTTTTTTAAATATTGTACATATCATGCCCGGAAACCATAAAATAATCAAGTAATTAAGTCTTCACTGATGGAACAACATTATTGAATTTCTCAGATTTCTTTGTAATATAAATGTTAATGCCACTTTAAGAAATTCACTTCAATAGACTTCTGGTAAACTTTCTGTTGTAATACTTTTCCAATTGTTTCAAATGTTTTTTTTGTGAAAAAAAAATGTAGCCTTAGCAACCTTTTTTTTCTTGTTTAAGGTGAGAAAGGATCTCTCAGCCATGGCTCTATAATAGATGGCCGGTTTGAAGGGTTTGTCCAAACCCACCAGGGTAATTTCTATGTTGAACCAGCAGAGCGATACATTAAAGACAGAAAGCCACCTTTCCACTCTGTGATCTACCATGAAGATGATATTAGTAAGTTTTTTTTTTCCTTTTATGCATAACTGAAACTTGTCTGAGGGACAATAATTGTTTGTTTTGCCAAATGAGCAGGATATTGTGACAACACAAGAAAATGTTTGTACCAAATTATGTAATACATTCTTTAAATTAGCTTAAAGGATGTACTGTGAACAATTTCATTTCAAGTAATCTATTAAAATTGATGAATTTCATAGTGCTATGAATGCACATAGTAATTGATTTTGATTGCAAAACAAAAAATTGAGTTTATTAATAGGATTATTCCTACCCATGCAATTTTTGGGCGCCCATTTTTAGAAATATGGCAGTGCACCATCCCGTCGGATCTCTGCTGTAATCCTGCCACTTGTGATTTTGCATTTGGGTTAATGCCCATATAGGTGCCTCTTGCGCACGTCAATATTTAAATCAACTCTTTTATATAATAATGATTTTACTCTAATTATGACAGGATCCCACTGTGCAATGGGTGCAAAGGAGCTATTAATGGGTAGGGAGTATATTTAATAAGTATCGTGGAAAATTTGCTCCAGCAAGTTGTTTATTCAAGGGGCTTTTCTGTCTTTTTTTTGTTAATGTGAAGCATCGGAATTAGTTTTCTGTCAGAAGCAGCAGTTCTGGTTATGTATTTTTTTTCTCTGTGCAGCTAGTAATATTGTCCCCCGCTAGTTTTGTAAATTTAATGTGATGAGAGCAAAGCCAAAAAGCTGAGTCTACAAAGGAGGATTTGATTTTTTTTTTTTAATTCCCTTGAGTCACTAAAAGTTGTTCAAACTATCGCAACATCAATGTGATACTGTCATAGACAAGTAGCAGACCATACAGAGCATCAGATTTGTACAACTGCAGTGATTATAGCTTTTTGGATGGAACTTGAAAGTACAGACAATAGCCAACTTTGTTTATACAGTTGAACTCGCAAAATGACTGGGGATTCGTAGCACTTAAGCCTAGTGATTTGAACTGTTAGGGTTATGAATAAAATAGCCTGTCTTTAAGTTATGCTTGTTTGGTTTTTTTCAATCAAATACATCCCAAAGAACATAGCAATTTAAATTTGATTTCCCCCACACTGTCTTAATTCAGATACAAAAGCAAAATACTGCGGTGCTGGAAATCTGAAATAAAAACAGAAAATGCTGGAAATACTCAGCGGGTCAGGCAGCATCTGTGGAGAGAGAGAAGCAGAGTTAACGTTTCAGGTCGATGACCTTTCGTCAGAACTTCTTAATTCAGATGTTGGCTGAGCTGTTGTGTGTTTGCAGCAGTCATTTCTTTTGGTTTTACATCATTTTGTCCTTTCGGCCCGTAAATATTTTGGCCTAGAAATTGGGGAACACTGGAAACCTGCCGGTAACATTGGCGGCTCAGGATAATGGCCGAGTGCGCAGGCAGTACCGGCATTTTGGTACTCTCTGCTCATTATCATCAACAGGCGTGATTTTCTAGTGCAACGCACTCTTTGCAGCACTCCTCTCGGAAGGAGGCCAAAGGTCGCCTCTGTCTCCTGCTTGCAGTGAAGGGGAACGGGGAAGAAAGGAGCAACCGGGACAGTTGCTGCACGTGCTCCAAAAATATTAACTGCCACCTGATGTTTTGTCGATTTTTTAAAAATTATTTTTGTTTGTTTTATGACATGATTGAAGATAAAAGATCTTATCATAGATCATCTTCAATTGTTGCACTGGAGTTCGCCCATTGGATTACTGAACCACAAACACTGGAGGCCTCCGGGAAAGCATCCAGAAAATGCAAAATGGTGTCAACTCATTAAAATACTCTCGCCATTTTTTTGCACCATTTCATGGCACTAACGGGTTTCACAAACCACCCGAATTTCTACGCTTTTTTTTCTTCAGCGGGTTTGTCTCGCCTGTTTCCACTGAGATTGGGACCGACAGAAGTTTTACAACAGTTGCAAGTCCCTTCCAAATTTGAATAAATACTTGAATTCAGGATTTTTTTTTTTTGGGAAGGAACATTTGTGGCAAAGGTGCTATTGGCAATGTACTTCTCAGCTATGAGAAAATGGTGAGATTTTAAAATACTGATATTGGAATCTTGTTAAAATATCATGAGCTTGTGTTACACCTTATCAAATATTAGAAGGCCTGCTTGGACAGATGGATTCCTATTACAGGAAACTTTGATTTATCCGGAGGTTGTATGTCCGGCAACCTCGATCTACTGGCAGAAATCGGGAGCCGTTTTGTAAGGTTTTTTTTCTTCTCGTGGCTTTGTTTTCAACAGTCGGGCTCTGGAAAGTCTCTCTGAAGTTGTTGCTAAGCTACAGAGACGCTTCCAAGGTACAGGCCGACTGTTTACAAGCTGTTACTAAGCAACAGTGTTGTCAGATACGGAGATGAAAACCTCCGTATGCTTCAACATTAACTTTGTATGTCTGGCAGTTTTGATCGATCGGCAACAGCTCGGTCCCGTCGGTGCCGGATGTAACAAAGTTTCCTGTATACATGATGGATGAGCAAGAGGCAAATGTTGAGATTATTTGCCTTATTTTTGTGGAAGCTTTCTGCAGTTTAGTGCAATAACTTTCTCTAAAGAAGCTTTTTGTTCAAACCATAAAGGTTTTGCCCAGGCTAGGAAAGCTCTTTCTGTTGCTGTCTAATTCTCTGCTCTAGATCTGACCCCTCTAGGGTAAGATTTCACTTCAAAAGTCTGAGATTGAATGTAGAGGGAGCAAACTAGCTGTTCCAGGACAACTGTGTGACTCGATGTGAGCACCCAGAATATCCACAAAATAGGGCCAGCCTTTTTTTTTACATGTCAACAAAATGATAGCCTCGTCCAAGCTACTGCTCATAATTCTGCTGCAGTCCAGCAGGTTCTGAGGATCTTGAGAAAATTAGGACTCGTCATCTTGCAAGAAAGTAAAACTTGTATTTATGTGCCACCTTCTCACATCTCTCTGAAACTTCTCAAAGCAGTGTACAGGAAACTTTGCGATACCCGGCACTGACTGGACCGAGCTGCTGCCAATCTATCAAAACGTCCGGATAGACCAGCGCTAATGTTGAAGAATACGGAGGTTTTCATCTCCGTATCTGACAACAAACACTGTTGCTTGGCAACAGCTTGTAAACACTCGGCCCCTACCTTGGAAGCGTCTCTGAAGCTGTTGCTAAGCTACAGAGATGCTTTCCAGAGCCTGACTGTTTATTAAAAAAATGCTAGGAGGAGAAGAAAAAAAACCTAACCAAAACGGCTGCTGATTTCTGCCGTTAGATCAAGGTTTCCGGACATACAACTTCCGGATAAACCCAAGTTTCCTGTATATACAATGAGTTGCTTTGAAGTGCTGTGACTGTTATGCAGATAAATCCAGCAGCCATTTTACTTGCAGCTTGATCCCACAAACAGCAATGAGATGCATGTGGAGATTCGGTGGTTAGCAAGGCTGCCAGGAGGATAGATCGTAAACGATACTATGTTCTAAAATTTTCCGTTCAGATAACTATCTGTTCACTTGTCTGCAAGAAGTAGTAAATTCAAATCGGTGTAGTCTTATGGAAATGGGTAATGCTTGACTTTTCTGTGTTACTGGGGCTTAAAAGATTAAATTATGAGGACAGGTTGCAAAGTCTAGGCTTGTATTCCCTCAAGTATAGAAGATTAAAGGGTGATATAATTGAGTTTAAGATGATGAATGCATTTGATCGGGTAGATGGGGAGAAATTAGTTCCTCTGGTGGATGAGTCCAGAACAAGGGGGCATAACCTTCAATTTAGAGCCAGGCTGTGGTGTCGGGAAGCACTTCTTAACACAAAGGGTAGTGGAATGCTGGAATTCTCCTTCCTCCCCCCCGCCCCCCCCCCCCCCCCCCCCCCCCCCAACCCAAAAAAAAAGCTGTTGAGGCTAGGTCAATTTAAAATTGAGATTGATAGATTTTATGTTAGGCAAGAGTATTAAGTGAGTTACAGATCAGACCTGATTTAATTGAATGGTGGAACAGGCTGGAGGGACTGAATGGCCTACTCGTGTCCCTATGTTCTTGGGATGGTTGTGTGGAAGAATTTAGTAGCTTTTATGAATAAGCAGGAAGTTTAGGATTTTGTTCTCATTGTAAAATGGCCTTAGTTGAATATTTCACATACCTATACCCATTACTTAAGTTTTCACTTCAATGCCCTATAAATAAAAAGGGGTGACCCTTTGCTGCTGTCCAAACCCCCCAACCCCATGAATGGTGACAACTATTCCTTCCTTGTTGTCCACTCAAGATTGAGGACTGTAGAGTCTTGGTTTTCCGATTTTCTAGTGCTGGGGGAGAAACCAAAGTGGAGTGGGAATTTGCACAAATCAGCATGGAATTGCAAAATGCATCAAAATGCCCCATTCGTGATTTCCGCACTCTGGTCTGCCATCTCTCCCCCACCCCCTGCCCCCAACAACTGAAGGATGTCGGGATATAAATGAGGTCCCTGTGTCCTAATGACCTCACTTTCCGGGCCTTTGGCACCCAGATCCTACCCTGCTGTTTTGGGCACCTACTGAAGTGCACAGCAGCATAAAACAGGCATCCCTTGTTGCTTGGGTGCAGTGTTTGTCAGAGGTTGACTCGGCAATTCCTCCCCACACTTCCGGCCAGCATCTGGTGGATCTCCCAACGGGAGTCCAGCAACATGCAAACTAGCTGACCCACGAAACACATGGGTCAGTGACGAACACTTATGCCGGGTGGATGTGGCCAGCTGTTTAAGATCTGCCAATGCAATGGCTTAGCAGAAAGCCCAGGCCCAGAAGTCCATTGCCCTAGACTATTCGTCAGTCCTGACGAAGGGTTTCGACCTGAAACGCTGACTCTGTTTCTCTCTCCACGGATGTCGCCTAACCGCCTGAGTTTTTCCAGCATTTTCTGTTGTTGCTGCCCTAGACTATTTGATTGCCCTGGTTGGAGGAGGATGCCTGGTGGCCAGATGTGTGGCGAGTGGAGAAAACCTTCAAGTGAAGCGTTTCAAGGTCAAACCTTCTAACGAGTCCAGTGGGTTTAGGAAATGGAAAATTATTTGTTTTCATGTGTGCTGTTTTTTTCTTTGTCTGTAAAAGAAAATGTGGAAAATTACAGCTTTCATTACATTTAGTGATGAAGAGGTTACCAGAGAGGCAAGAAGCAATTTTCTAACTTGATGCTCTGTATCCCATTAGAAAAATGACATGTCGCAAGTAAATAATCAATATGGTCTGAACGAAGCTTGATGGGATTTCCTTTTGCTCGTTCCCTTTGACTGGTAGTAGTTGTATAAACAACAAAATATCTGGGAGAACAAACGAATTGGCTCTTGTGGTAGTAAATCAAAATGGTATATCGGGAGGTGAAATCCTGTTATGAATTTACAAAATGTTGTACAGTGTAATGGATTTAAAAAATAGTAACTAATATGTTTTCTGGCTTTAAAAAAAAAAAAAAAAAAAAACTTTTTAAAACTTGAAATGTCATACGGGAACTAAAGTAAAAACTTCTATAATAGCAAAATACTGCCGATGCTGGAAATCCGAAGTAAAAACTTTTATGTCGTCTTAATTAACTGACCAATTTAACGGAACAACATATTTAGAAGAGATGAAATTGGACTTTTATTAAGCATATCTTCATCTGCTTCTGTCTTTCACTGGGTGCTCAAAGGTCAGAGTTTGAGATTCATTCACTGTGAGTGTGATGCATGATGCATGTTTCGTGATTCATGGTTAATTGCATATTGCAAACCAGAATCTGCATTGGAAACCTACGCATTCAAATGGACATTTTAAAACTTTATTGAAAGCCAGTTACTCTAATGCTGAACCTGAGACCTAACGAGGTCAAATGTAGATTTATTGATTGCAGCAGATTGTATCTATTCTGCCTGCACTTCTAGAAATGGCATTTATGGCAGATGTAGGTAGTTCTAACCTTTTCCTTACAAAATTTGAAGGTTTTTGGTAAAACACATTCAAAGTGTACCATCACCAAGAAAGCATTATGTGCAGCTATCCTGAAATGGGCTTTTAAATGCAGTAAATCGTGTAAAAGAATATTGTCTATACTGCCTTTAAAACATTTTTCTTCTGAGAAGTGCGTAATAGATTCTGAAGTGTGTTGACCCTTAAACCATACGTCACTCAGAAACCTTTTCAGGTAGTAAGTGAGGTGCTGACAGCTTGTAATTATAGTCATCTTAGCTGTTGACTTAATGACCTTTTTGTATTCTGTACTGTAAGAATCGCTGGAATATTTGCCCAAAGAACAACTGTTGCCTTTTAAATCCGACAAGCCGAGGCTTTATCACACCATTGAAATAAGCCTACAGAAAAAGCTTCCAACAGAAGGCAATGCTGAATTCACAAAACTAGATTGTAACATCATTCTTTCGAGAAAATAAATGACACAATTTTGTCATTAGTTCTTTATTTCTGCAATATTCTAAAATATTTTCTGCATTGAATCTTTTATGTTATTAAATCATAAAACTTATAAAGTAATCATCTGTTTCATAGGTTTTATATTGCATTGTTGAAGGTGCCATTCTTTGAATGAGACATTGAACTGAGGCTCCATCTGCTTGTTATGACACTATTCAAATAAGAGCAGGAAACAGTCTTAATGCTTTAGGCAACATTCTTCCCTTAACCAACACCACTTTTTATTTTTTTTAAAAATTAAAAAAAATTAGTTAGCCATTAAACTAATTGTTGTGGTATCTTGTCTGCAAAATGGCTGCTGTGTTTGCCTACCTTGGTTACTGCGCTGCTGGTTGTATGTGAAGTACTTGGACATGTTTCCCAGAGATGTGATAAGGCACTGTATAAATGCAAGACTTTTATTCCACAGTTAAGAGTTGGCATCACTTGGGATTTGTTTTGCAGCATTTCTTGAATGATGTAAAAGGAATTAAAATCTCCAGTGAGGTTCCTGAAATGCTCATGGTTGTCATGAGGAAGTCAATGAATGTAGGAGATGTCTTCCTAGATTAGAAATTAATTAACGTAATAACCATATTCAAAAAGACCCAGACAAGTACATATCCGTTGGCCTTGCACCAAAAGTAAATGAAATTAATAGAATCATATTTTGTTCCAGTGCTACCCACTCCAACTGTTGCTGTCTGCTACTCTGTTACCTGCTCAATTCCCTCAATACAAATAGAGAGAAACTGACACACAGTCATGGCAAACCTCATCAAGACTGATATCCTGACACACCACATCTAATAAGAACATATGAAATAGGAGCAGGAGTTGGCCAAATGGCCCCTCGAGCCTGCTCTGCCATTCAATAAGATCATAGCTGAACTTTAACATCAACTCCACTTTCTTGCCTTATCCCCATATCAACAACAACTTGTATTTATATAGTGCCTTTAAGGTCCCACGGCGCTGCACAAGCGTATTTTAAGACACAAAATTTGACACCGAGCCACATAGGATAAATTAGGGGAGCGTCTTAAAGGAGGAAAGAGAGGTAGCAAGGCAGAGAGGTTTAGGCAGGGAATTCCAGAGCTTGGGGCCTAGGCAGCATAAGGCACGGCCACCAATGGTTGAGCGATTATAATCAGGGATGCTCAAGAGGGCAGAATTGGAGGAGCGCAGATATTGGGCAGGGGAGAAGGAGGTTGTTGTTGTAGGGCTGAAGGAGATTAGAGATGGGAAGGGGCGAGGCCACGGTGGGATTTGAAAACAAGGAGGAGAATTTTGAAATCGATGCGCTGCTTAACCTGGAGCCAGTGTAGGTCCGTGAGCACAGGGGAGAGATGGGCGAACGGAACTTGGTACGAGTTAGGACACTGGCAGCCGAGTTTTGGTAGAATAGAAACAGAAACATAGAAGATAGGAGCAGGAGTAGGCCCTTCGAGCCTGCTCCGCCATTCAATGTGATCATGGCTGATCATCCAAATTCAGTACCCTGTCCCTGCCTTCTCCCCATATCCCTTTAGCCTCAAGAAATATATCCAACTCTTTCTTGAATATATTTAATGAACTGGCCTCCACCGCCCTCTGTGGCAGAGAATTCCACAGGTTCACCACTCTCTGGGTGAAGAAATTCCTCCTCATTTCAGTCCTAAATGGCTTACCCCTTATCCTTAGACTATGACCCCTGGTTCTGGACTCCCCGGCCATCAGAAACATCCTTCCTGCATCTAGTCTGTCCAGACCTGACAGAATTTTATAGGTTTCGATGAGATCCCCTCTCAATCTTCTAAACTCCAGTGAGTATAAGCCCAATCGACACAATCTCTCCTCATACGTCATTCCTGCCATCCCAGGTATCAGCCTGGTGAATCTTCGCTGCACTCCTTCCATGGCAAGAACGTCCTTCCTCAGGTAAGGTGACCAAAACTGCACACAATACTCAAGGTGCGGTCTCACCAAGGCCCTGTACAACTGTAGCAAGACATCCTTGTTCCTGTACTCGAACCCTCTTGCTCCAAAGGCCAACATACCATTTGCCGCCTTAACCGCCTGCTGCACCTGCATGCTTACCTTCAGCGACTGGTGCACAAGGACACCCAGGTCTCTTTGCACTTCCCCTCCTCCCAATCTATTGCCATTCAAATAATCTGCCTTCCTGTTTTTGCCACCAAATTGGATAACCTCACATTTATCCACATTATAGTGCATTTGCCATGTTTCTGCCCAACCTGTCCAAATCGTACTGGAGTTTCACAACATCCTCCTCACAGCTTACCTTCCCACCCAGCTTTGTGTCGTCTGCAAATTTGGAGATATTACATCCAATTCCCTTGTCCAGATCATTAATATATATTGTGAACAGCTGGGGTCCTAGGACCGATCCTTGCGGTACCCCACTAGTCACTGCCTGCCACTCAGAAAACAACCCGTTTATTCCAACTCTTTGCTTTCTGTCTGCCAACCAGTTCTCTATCCAAGTCAATACCTTGCCCCCAATCCGATGTGCCTTAATTTTGCACGCTAATCTCTTATCGAAAACCTTCTGAAAGTCCAAATACACCACATCCACTGGTTCTCCCTTATCTATTTTACCAGTTACATCCTCAAAAAATTCCAGTAGATTAGTCAAGCATGATTTACCTCTTGTAAATCCATGTTGACTTTGTCTGATCCTGTCACTGCTTTCCAAGTGCTCTATTACATCTTTTATAATAGACTCTAGCATTTTCCCACTACCGATGTCAGGCTTACCGGTCTATAATGCCCCGCTTTTTCTCTACCACCTTTTTTGAATAGTGGGGTAACATTAGCTACCCTCCAATCCATGGGTACCGTTCCAGAGTCTATTGAGTTCAGGAAGATGACCAGCAATGCATCTACTATCTCTCGGGTCACTTCCTTAAGTACCCTGGGATGTAGACCATCAGGCCCTGGGGATTTATCGGCCTTCAGTCCCATCAATTTTCCTAACACCATTTCCCTACAAATACTGATTTCTTTCAGTTCCTCCCTTTCATCAGACCCTATGTTCCCCGACATCTCTGGGAGGTTATTTGTGTCCTCCTTTGTGAAGCCAGAACCAAAGTATGTATTTAGTTGGGCTGCCATTTCCTTGTTTCCCATTATAAATTCCCCTAATTCTGACTGTAAGGGACCTACGCTTGACTTCACCAATCTTTTTCTCCTCACACATCTATAAAAGCTTTGAGTCAGTTTTTATGTTCCCTGCTAGCTTACTCTCATATTCTATTTTCCCTTTCTTAATTAATCCCTTTGTCCTCCTTTGTTGACTCCTAAACTGCTACCAATCCTCAGGATTATTGCTTTTTCTAGCCAATTTATATGTCCTCTCCTTGGATCTTATGCTATCCCTAATTTCCCTTGTTAGCCACGGTTGAGTCACCTTTTTTGTTTTATTTTTATGCCAAACTGGGATGAACAAATTCTGTAGCTCATCCATTCGGTCTTTGAATGTTTGCCATTGCCTATCCACCGTCACCCCTTTGAGTGCCATTCCGCAATCAATCCTACCCAACTCGCTCCTCAGACCATCGTAGTTTCCTTTATTTAAATTGAGGACCCTGGTCTCTGAGTCAAATACTTCATTCTCCATCTTAATGAAGAATTCAATCATATGATTGCTCCGACCCAAGGGGCCTCGTACAACAAGATTGCTAATTAATCCTTTCTGGAGGTCAGCCAGGAGTGCGTTGGAATAGTCAAGTCTAGAGGTAACAAAGGCATGGATGAGGGTTTCGGCAGCGGATGAGCTGAGGCAAGGGCGGAGACGAGCAATGTTACGGAGGTGGAAGTAGGCGTTCTTTGTTATGCTGCGGGTATGTGGTCGGAAGCTCATTTCGGGGTCAAATATGACACCAAGGTTGTGAACAGTGTGGTTTAGCCTTAGACGGATGTCAGGGACTGGGATGGAGTCAATGGTTAGGGAACGGAGTTTGTGGCGGGGACCGAAAACAATGGCTTCGGTCTTCCCAATATGTAACTGGAGAAAGTTTTTGCACATCCAGAATTGCATGTCGGACAAGCAGTCTGACAATTTAGAGACCGTGGAGGGGTCGAGAGAAGAGGTAGTAAAGTAGAGCTGGGTGTCGTCGGCGCACATGTGGAAACTGACGCTGTGTTTTCGGATGATGTCGCCAAGGGGCAACATGTAGATGAGAAATAGGAGGGGCCAAGGATAGATCCTTGGGGGACACCAGAGGCAACGATGCGGGAGCGGGAATAGAAGCCATTGCAGGTGATTCTCTGGTTATGATTAGATAAATAAGAATGCAACCAGGCGAGTGCAGTCCCACCCAGCTGGATGATGGTGGAGAGGCGTTGAAGGATGGAGTGGTCAACTCTGCAGAGATAGTGGATGCATTGGTTGCAATATACCAAAATTCCCTGTTTTGATTTCTTTTTGGGTTCAATAAAGACTCATTTCTGAAAGAGAATGTTGTTTAATCAAGTCTTGTTCAAGACTTTCTACAGCTTTTTACAGAACACACTATGCTGTGATGCATCTAGAATGAAACTGAAAGTAAAACTCTTCTGGACTGCTTGTCTCTCATGACCTCTGCTGGTCAGGCACAAGTAATCAAAACACAGACAAATATGCTGTAAGGCATAAGTAATCAAACACAGACAAATATCATCACTATTTGCTGATATCATTACATCTCCCTTTCTTAAAACAAAAGTATTTTACTTTTAACTAACAACATTTAATGAACTTACATTATCATGATCAAGGTTTTTTTACCCTTGCTTTGTGTGTTCACATGAAATATGTCAATACACTAGAACTTGAAGAAAGAATAAGATAACATTACTTCCTTCTTTAACAATAGTCCTTAAATTTGCTCAATGAGTCTCTCAGGAGGCTTCACGTGTCTTGAGGATTTTCTGATTGATTGTCCTTGAATCTGAGTTGCCTCAGATGATTGGTTCTCAGCTGTGTGATCAGGTTGTTCACCAGTATCAGTCTCTTGACCTGCTGTGGCTGGTCCCATGAGAAGATCTCGACGATTTCTTCTCAGAACAGCACCCTCATCTGTCTGAATGGTGTATGATCTTGGTTGAACTTCACTCAGGACAGTTCCCTTCTGAGTCCATGTGTTTGTTTTGTCTTTCAACCTTACTTGGTCACCAGTGTGGAGTTCAGGTAGGTTTTGTGTTCCTCTGTCATAGTAGTACTTTTGCTTTTCTTTCTGTTGCTCTTTGAACTTCCTCACTTTCTCCCCCTCTTTTGTTTTCAGGAGGTTCTCCGGGATGGGTAGGTTTGACCTTAGCCGACGTCCCATCAGGAGTTGGGCTGGTGACATACCACACTCGAGCGGCGTTGTGCGGTATACAAGCATGCTTTGGTAGAAGTCAGTTCCACTGTCTTTTGCCTTGTACATCAGTCTTTTCACTGTCTGGACCGATTTTTCCACTAGTCCATTGGACTGTGGATAGTGAGGACTTGACGTTGTGTGGACAAAGTCCCACTCTTTGGCAAAGTGTCGGAAATTTGCATTGTTAAACTGGGGTCCGTTGTCTGAAGACCTCGCTTGCCACGCCATGTCTGGAGAATATGGCTTTCATACTTATCACAGCTTCTGCAGTGGTGGTGTACAGTCTACAAACCTCTGGATACAGGGAGTAATAGTCTGTGACGACAAGATAGTCCTTCCCTTGACATACGAATAGGTCAGTGCCTACCTTCTGGTAAGGTCTGTCTGGTGCTGGGTGTGGCTTTAGTGGTTCTACTGGATTGCTTGCTCGATATTTCAGGCATATTGTGCAGTTTGACACCTCATTTGTCACATCTTGGTTGATTTGTGGCCAGTACATCTCCTCTCGTGCTCTTTTCTTACACTTTTCGATTCCCAGATGTCCTCCATGGATCTTTTTTAGCATCTCTCTTCTCAGACTCTTTGGGATAACTATTTTACTTCCTTTGTAGATGATGTCTTCGACCACTGATAGTTCTGCCCTGCAGTTCCAGTACTCTGCTATATCAGGTGAGCAGTCTTGCTTCATGTTGGGCCATCCATCCAAGATGCTTTTTCTCAGTTGTCTCATTGTTTCATCTTTGTTTGTCTCAGTCTTTATGAGCTCCATTTTTGCATCTGCTATGGGCAGTGCACTTGTGATCATGTCCACGTAGGCGTTCACTTTTTCATCCATTGTGGTGTTTGCGGGCTCACTTGGGTCAACAGCTCTGGACAACGTGTCTGCTTACCCGGTGTGTACGCAACATTCAGTGTATAGCGTTGCAGCCTGATCATCATTCTTTGTATTCTAAGCGGACAGCTATTCAGTGGCTTTTGGAACAATGCAATCAAGGGCTTATGGTCAGTCTCTGCACTGATTGCTTGTCCTGCCACAAACTGGTGAAATCTTTCACAGGCGTATGTGATGCTGAGCAGCTCCTTTTCTATTTGAGCATATCGCGTCTCCGCGTCTGTCATTGAGCGCGATGCATATGCAATAGGTTGCCAGTAGTCATATTGTTGCAGAAGAACGGCACCGAGCCCACTCTGTGATGCATCTGATGATATCTTGATGGGTCTCGCTGGGTCATAAAACCTCAGAACTGGTTCCTCTGTGAGCAGTTTCTTTAGATCGCTCCATGACTTCTCATGCTCATGATTCCATTCCCATTCTATGTTCTTTTCAGTTAGTCTTCTCAGTGGCGCTATTTTTTCTGAGAGGTTGGATATGAATTTACCCATGTAGTTGATCATTCCATTAAACCTCTGCACGTCCTTTTTGCATTGTGGCCTTGGCATATTCTCAATGGCGGACACCTTTCTGGGATCTGGTCTGATGCCCTCACTGCTAAGGATATCTCCCACGAATGTCAGTTCTGTCACCCCGAGCTGGCATTTCTCTCTATTCAGCTTCAGGTTTGTTTTCCTTGTTGATTCCAGCACTTTTTTCAGTCTCTCGTCATGCTCAGTTCTCGTGGTTCCCCATACTATGATGTCATCCATTGATGTATCAACTCCCTCCAGGTGCTCATAGATCATATGGATAGTCTTGTGATACACTTCAGGAGCTGAGGCAATGCCAAATGGTAACCTTAGGAATCTGTATCTGCCAAATGGAGTGTTGAACGTGCACAGTCTTGAACTTGCTTCATCTGCCAAAATCCTGAGGACGCATCTAACTTGCTGAAATATTTTGCATTTGCAAACTGTGCCATGATTTCCTCACGTGTAGGAAGCTTGAAGTGCTCTCTCTTTATTGCTCTGTTTAGATCTCTTGGATCCAGGCAAATTCTGAGCTTTCCATTTTTTTTGTCCACTGCGACGAGGGAACTCACCCACTCAGTTGGCTCATCTATCTTCTGAATCACGTTCAGGCTTTCCATCCTGTCCAACTCTGCCTTCAGTTGCTTTTGAAGAGCAAACGGAACTTTTCTGCATGGATGTATGACCGGTGTCATACTTTTATCTACTCTGATCGTGTGTTCTCCTGGAATGCAGCCTAGACCCTTAAATAGGTCTTTGTACTCTTTCATGAGTTCATCATAGACTGTCTCTCCTTCGCTTTCCACAACGAGGACTCTCTTTACCAGGTTCAGTCTCTCTCAGGCTTTTAAACCTAGTATGGCTTGCACATCCTTTGGCACCACGATTAATGCTAGCGTGTGCTCTCTGTCCTTGTGTGTTACTTTGACAATGCATTTTCCTTTCACTGGTATATCAGTACCTGAGTATCCGGTCACTTTCACTTGTATTCCATGTAACTTTGGTCTGGGTCTAATTCTCTTAAAATCGGTCTCTGATATCACATTAACTTGTGCACCAGTATCCAATTTAAATGGAATGTGTATGTCGTTCACTCTTAGTGTCAACATCCAGTCTCTTTCTTCTCTCTTTGTTTTCAGACACAACATCTACATAGAATTCCTCTATGTCGCTTTCATCTACTGCATGGACCTTGCTTTGTTGCGCTTGGTTCTTACAGCAACGGGCATAATGGTTGTTTTTGTTGCATCTATTGCATGTTTACCATATGCTGGACACTTTCTTGGTGGATGCTGTGTACCGCATCGACTACATGACTTCCGATTGTCTCTTTCATTTTCGTTTGCTGGCCACGTCTCTCTTTTCACATTGGCGCTCTCTTTGTTAAACGGTTTGTATCCGTTCTTACTCACTGCATCCACGTTGCAGCTACTGTCACTGAACAGCTCCTTTGCCTGCAACTTCACAGTCTCTGTAACCCTACACAGTGCTATGGCTTTTCCCAGGTCTAGATCTTGCTCTCTTAGCAGTCTTTCCCTTAGACCATTATCTCGAATACCACACACCAGTCTGTCTCTTATCAGCGAGTCTGTGAGTCCCCCAAATTCACACGATTTGCTCCGGTTTCTCAGTTCAGTCACATACTGATCAATAGTCTCGCTGATTTTCTGTACACGTGAAAAATTTGTGCCTCTCAAAGGTCACGTTGCGTTTAGGTATGCAGTAGGCCTCAAACTGTTCCATTATTTTATCTAGCTTCATTTTGTCTCCATCAACAGCGAATGTGAAGTTATTATACACCTCCAGCGCTTCATCACCCACGACATGCAAGAACAGTGACGATTTCTGTTTATTACTTTTCTTGTCCGCTCCGATTGCCGCTAAATACAACTCTAAATGTTGTTTGAACCTTCTCCAATTTTCAGCCACATTACCTGTTAATTGAAGTGTCGCCGGTGGGTGTAAACCTTCCATTTTTCACTTCGTTAGCTATTCTCTAATGGTAAGCAACGATGTTCTCTTCTGGCTTGCTAATATGTGGAGAGCTGATTTCGCTTACTTGCCACAACTGCTTTCACTGTCCCATCCAGTTACTAACTTCAAATTTTTTCTCTTTCAGCCACTTCTGACATCATGTTTTGATTTCTTTTTGGGTTCAATAAAGACTCATTTCTGAAAGAGAATGTTGTTTAATCTAAAGTCTTGTTCAAGACTTTCTACAGCTTTTTACAGAACACACTATGCTGTGATGCATCTAGAATGAAACTGAAAGTAAAACTCCTCTGGACTGCTTGTCTCTCACATGACCTCTGCTGGTCAGGCACAAGTAATCAAAACACAGACAAATATGCTGTAAGGCATAAGTAATCAAACACAGACAAATATCATCACTATTTGCTGATATCATTACACCCTGGATTCTGGAGAGGTCCCAGCGGATTGGAAGACCGCAAATGTAACACCCCTATTTAACAAAGGAGCGAGACCGAAAACAGGAAACTATAGCCCAGTTAGCCTAACCTCTAGTTGGGAAAATGCTGGAGTCTTTCATTAAGGAAGCAGTAGCAGGGCATTTGGAAAATCATAATGCAGTCAAGCAGAGTCAGCATGGTTTTATGAAAGGGAAGTCATATTTAACAAATTTACTGGAGTTCTTTGAGGAGGTACCGAGCAGGGTGGATGTGGTGTATTTGGATTTCCAGAAGGCATTCGATAAGGTGCCACATAAAAGGTTACTGCATAAGATAAAACTCTCAGAATTGGGGGTAATATTAGCATGGATAGAGAATTGGCTAGCTAACAAAAAGCAGAGTTGGCATAAATGGGTCATTTTCCGGTTGGCAAACGGTAACTAGTGGGGTGCCACAGGGACTGGTGCTGGGGCCTCAACTATTTACAATCTACATTAATGACTTGGATGAAGGGACTGAGTGTAATGTAGCCAAGTTTGCAGATGATACAAAGATGGGTGGGAAAGCAAGTTGTGCAGAGGACTCCAACCTGCAAAGGGCTATAGACAGGCTAAGTGAGTGGACAAACATTTGGCAGATGGAGTATAATGTGGGAAAGTGCGAGGTTATCTACTTTGGCAGGAAAAATAAAAAAGCAAACAATTATTTAAATGGAGAGAGATTACAAAATGCTACAGTTCAGAGGGACCTGGGGGTCCTTGTGCATGAAACACAAAGTTAGCATGCAGGTACAGCAAGTAATCAGAAAGGCAAATGGAATGTTGGCCTTTATTTCAATGGGGTTGGGGTATAAAAGCAGGGAAGTCCTGCTACAACTGTACAGGGTATTGGTGAGACCACACCTTGAGTACTGCGTACAGTTTTTGGTCTCCTTAATTAAGGAAGGATATACTTGCATTGGAGGCAGTTCAGAGACGATTCACGAGGTTAATTCCAGAGATGAGGGGGTTGACTTATGAGGAAAGGTTGAGCAGGCTGGGCCTATACTCATTGGAATTTAGAAGAATGAGAGGGGATCTTATTGAAACATATAAGATATTGAGGAGGCTTGACAAGGTAGATGCAGAGTGGATGTTTCTACTCGTGGGGAAATCTAGAATGCGGGGGCACAGTTTCAGAATAAAGGGTCGCCCTTTTTGAACTGAGATGAGGAGGAATTTCTTCTTAGGGTCGTAAATCTGTGGAATTCTCTGCCCCAGAGAGCTGTGGAGGCTGGATCATTAAATATATTTAAGGTGGAGATAGACACATTTTTGCAAGATAAGGGTTATGGGGAGTGGGCTGGGAAGTGGCTTTGAGCCCAAGATCAGCCATGATCTTATTGAATGGCGAGCAGGCTCGAGGGGGCAAGTGGCCTATTCCTGATCCTATTCCTTATGTTCTTATGATAATTATTGTGGAACAGTTGAGGCCCCAACACAGATCCCTGTGGGACACCCATCCTGCCAATTTGAGTACCTACCCATTATCCCTACTCTCTGTCTCCTGCTGCTCAGCCAATTTCCTAACCAGGTCAATAATTTACTCTCAACTCCGTGGGCTTCTACCTTAAAGTCCCACATAAGAGACTGTTATTTATCAAATGCCTTCTGGAAGTCCATATAAATAACATCCACAGACATTTCCCCTGTCCACTACTTCAGTCACCTCTTCAAAATATTCAGTCAGTTTTGTCAGGCATGACCGACCTTTCATAAATCCATGCTGGCTCTCTGATCAACTGAAAATTTGCAAGGTGTTAATTATGGACTCTAGCAATTTCCTCACAACAGATGTTAGGCTAACTGGTCTATAATTCCCTGGTTTCCCTCTCTCTCTCCATTCTTAAAAAGCAGAGTGACATGTGCATTTTTCCAATCTAAAAGCATGGTTCCTGAATCTAGAGAACTTTGGAAGATTATAGTTAGGGCATCTGCAGTGTGCTCACCTGCTTCGTTTAAAACCCTGGGGATTCGTCACTCTTTCGTGCCATTATTTTCTTTTATTTTACCTATGTTAATTTTATTTTATTGTCGTCGATTCAATATTGGTTTCTTTGGGATTTCCAGCATGCTATCCTCTTCTACTGTAAATACTGACACAAAGTAATTAGTCAACATGTCTGCCATTTTTTGAAGGGCCAACATTGCTCCTGACCACCCTCTTTATTTCCTAATGTAACTATAAAAATTCTTCATATTGATTTTGATATCCCATGCAAGTTTCTTTTCATACTGCCTTTTTGTAGCTCTTTTTCTATCTGTTTTGTGACCCTTTGCTGTTCTTTGTATCTTTCCCATTCACCAGGATCTGTGCTATTTTTTGCATGCCCTTTCCTTTAGTTTTATGCTGTCCCTTACCTCTTTAGTTGTCCATGGGGTTTTTTCTTTGCAAGTAGAGCTCTTGTCCCTCAGGTTATAAACTGGTTTTGTTATCATGTTAAATTCTTCTTTAAAAAAAAATATCTCCCATTGATCTTTCATTTTACCCATTAACAGATTTGCCCGATTTACTTTGGACAGTCTCTGCCTCATCCCGTTGAAGTCGGCCTTACCTAAATCTAGAATCTGAGTAGCTGTTTCGCGTTTCTCCCTTTCAAATGCTACTTTAAACTTGATCATGTTATGATCGCTATTGGATAAATGTTCACGCACAGTTAGGATGTTAACTAAATCTGGCTCATTACTCATTACTAAATCTAATATGGCTTGTCCCCTTGTTGCCTCTAGGATATATTGTCGAAAACTATCCCAGACACACTCAAGAAATTCACTACCTTTTCTGGCAGGTGCTAGTCTGCTTTTCCCAATCAATATGAAAGTTAAAATCCACCATTAAAACCACTCTGCCTTTGCTACACGCTTGTCTAATCTCTGCATTTATACAATCTAGCTCTTCAGAGCTGCTACCAGGGGGCCTATACACAACTCCCACTTCAGTCTTCAATCCTTTCCTAGTTCTTAATTCAACCCATAAGGTCTCCATTGGCTGCTTACCTCTCTTTAAATCATCTCTTAACATTGAAGTGATTTCATCCCTAATCACTAAGGCTACTCCTCCCCCTCTGCCATTGTCCCTGTCTGTCCTGTAAACCTTATAACCTGGTATATTTAGTTCCCAGTCCCGACTGTCCTGCAGCCATGTCTCCATAATGGCTACCATGTCATGCCCTCCAATTTGTATTGGGTTGTATTTATTTTTATTGAAGTCACAGAGCTGGCATCAATGTGCCAGATAGGAATAGCTAGGTTAGGAAACCACTGGAGCATCAACAGATTGTGGGTTATAGTCCTAAGGGCCCTCTGCTTTCTCTATTTCACTTGTACAATTATACTGCAAAGCTTTTCTTGTTGACTATTGGGCACCTTAAGTTGAGAACCTTGTTTGCTGCTTGCGTAGAAAAGAATGAAATATGTTATCAAATTTTTCAAACAAAATGGTGAAATGACTAAAATGATCTTCTCTGGTTGCATTTAAATTCAAATCTTAATTATTCTTTTGAAAATGCACTTGATAGTTCGATGTGCAAGGTTTCAAATGTGCTTCAGGCAATTTTCTTACAGTACACATTTGTTTTCTCGTGTATTGCATTCACAGACCTTTCAAAGGTTTTTACATCAGATGCTCTATTATTTCTACTTCAGTGACCACCCTCTGCTGCTGTTAGAAAATGACTAAATGATGAAACAGATTTATTCTCATACATACATTTGTACTTTTACAAATATTTGCATACAACAAAATGAATTTTGAATTTTACAAACCACAGAAGCAGTGAATAGGTATAACTAAGGATGTGTTCTGGTTAAAATGCCTTTTCAAATATCTAGTCTACATTTTGCACACGGTCAATTTGAATAATCTTGCAACTACCATGAACCTTTGTGCCTATTGTTTTTTGAATTTCTAATTATTGTATTAATAGGTCATACTTTTCATTTCCTCTGTAACTTGTGTGTGATGCAACACTGACTCCTATTAAAAAATAAATTATATGAAGGTTGTTTTGCCTGAAGATGCACACAGTACTGAGAGAGTAGAATGGGGTTTAGGGTTCAAGTGATGCACAAGCCACTTGAGTGAATTAAGATATCTGGATATGCCTATGAAATGTTGGAAATAGATCTGTTCTGCATGTAAGCCATGTAAATCTAACAGGCTAATGTACAGGAAACCAGCCAAGACTTCAGGAAGTCTGTAACTGAAAGTTTACGTTTAACATTGTTTAAAACTCCTTTTGAAACCTGGTATGCTTGTTTTCTTTGAAATGTTTTTTTTTCATTTTTAAATCTAAGACTTAAACAGGAGACAGATGTGTTTTAAAAACATTTTTTTTGGACTTGTGGACATTTGGTAGTTTTTTTGTACTGTTCTGACTTTTTTATTAAAAAAAAAATTAAAAAAAATTTGGTTGTGACCCTAAGCTTTTCTTCCCCCTTTGTACTACCATGGACATTGGCTTAAGTGCCCTTGTATAATCATATATCTCTATTGCTGACTTGTTACAGCTTGATGCTAGTACCCTTAAACTGCCCATTGATTCTTTACTCTGTTACTTCAGTTTCTGGTAAAATTACTCGTTAATGAGAAGGTAGCTTCATTTTATTTTTTAACTACTTTTTCTCAATCCAGTTTCTGTTTGTAGTTAAGCTCGTAGTAACAGTCAAATGAGCCCATGTGGTCTTAACCACTGGAGATTTTTTACTGTCCTTAAAAAGTACACTATTTCATTAATATTACTGAAAATGTAGTGTCCCATTGCCCCTGCCACAAATCTATTTGTATGGTGGGTGCAAGGTAAATGTTACAGTAGTTTGATTATGTGCACTTTGTGGCTGCTGGCGATGCCAGTTTATAAAAAAAAAAAGTTGGGTTAATTTTGCATCTCTTTATTTATGGCTTATTCTTTACACACCCACAGTCAAATTTTTGAGACACAACTTACAATTAGTCTCACTACAGCACCCAGCCTATGATTTGCATTGCAATGAGCTGACATTCACTTGTGAAACAAGGGCTACATTCTAGCAAGTATGCGATTATGTTGTCAACGGTGAAAAGAATCTGTTTAGTCTTCATTTGCAATGAAGTCAGAAAACCATGCTCCACAGCCTTGTGTTTGTGAGTTTTGGAAGTAGGGGAGCTGGGTTTGTGTGCCTGTAGATGTGTTTCTGTCAGGGGAGGGGGTATATTTGGTTGCTGTCACGTGAGCTACAGTAACTGCTGAACGTTTCTTTGCTGCTTTTGAATGAAGGTCAGACTGCTTGCTGTGCATGAAGAATGCACGAATAACTGTCGGTATAAAGCCAACTATTCTGACTGGTAGGAAAATATATAAACAGTCAGTGTGCAGTTTCTAAACTTTTTTACTTCCATTGTTGCTTCAACCATTTGGAACATAAGCAAAAATCATACACGATAACTGCATTTTGAACACTAAATTTATTTGGCTCTACTATCTTTCTTTCCTGGTAGATTATTCCAAGTGCTTCTATCCCTTTGAGTAAAATCATTTTCCTATTGTCTGTTTTAAATGTACTTTTAACTAATTTAAACTATGTTGATTGATCCAACTGGCCTGACTTCCCCTTGTGTCTCGTTACATTCTTGATCACGGATTCACTTTCACAATTGTTCCTTGGGTCTGTCCTACAGAATAAGCAAATGCATAGAAGCCCAAAGTTATAAAGAACATGGCCAGTGTTCAAAGAATAATTCCTTTCTCTACTTTGGATGCATTTTAGTAGTTAAGTGTTTCTTTAGAATCCAATGAATGACTGAGTTCTGTTGCTCACAAAGAAAGGGGCTGTTGAAACATGGCATGGGATAAACTGCTCATTTTATATGCTGCAAATGCATCTAGTTATAAAGTAATTTGAGGTTAATGTGATTGTCTGTCCACAGTACTCAGTTTTGAAGGTAATATATTTAAACACAACATATAGTATTTTCAACACCGTGACAACAATTCGGTAACGCCGCGCCCAGGCGCTAGTTGATTGGCGCCCCGTTAACGGGGGGCGCAAATCAACCAAATTTAGCCCCCCATATTTATTCAAAATATGCCATTGCTTCCTCAGATCAATCTTGTATGTTTGTGTTTAATACAGGTTTCCCAAGTGCTGTTGGACAATCTTATGAACTTGGGATATAATGAAAGGCTAGAAAATTTTCTTCTGGCTACATTCTGTAAAACACCTAGCTGTATTGGGGCTGAGGAAGCCATGTAGTGGGCACATGCTTAAAATGCGATGTTGTAGATAGGTAGTGCCCTGTAATCGCCAACTCTTATTTCTTCTTTGTGTAAACTACCAGGACCTGTGTCTTTATGTCAGTTCTCTTTTTACCCCAGCTATAGGTTCTGTGCTCTGCTTGTCAGCTAAGTCTTGTGACAAAGTCTCCAGCCTCTCTAGCAGTAGCTCAGATTGGGTGACGAGTCTCAAACATGCTGTTGCAAGCAGTTATGTTTTGGGGTTTTCATTTAGCTTCAATGTCACTTACCTCATGCCCACAACAGATCAGTGTGTGCTTTTAACCACCTGGTATCTGGGCAAATAGAATGAGACCCAGGGGACAAAGTGAACACTTCTTCAGTTTACTGGAATATATCATGTACCGCCATGTAATCTCCTAGATCTCCAGTAAGGAGAAAAATGAACACCCTAATTATATCCTGTATTCGCTGCTCACGATGTGGTCTCCCCTACATTGGGGAGACCAAACGCAGATTGGGTGACCGCTTTGTGGATCACCTCCGTTCAGTCCGTAAGGGGGACCCCGAGCTCCTGGTGGCCTGTCACTTTAATTCACCGCCCCATTCCCACTCGGACCTCACCGTCCTAGGCCTCTTGCATTGTTCCACGGAAGCTCAGCGTAAGCTCGAGGAACAGCAGCTCATCTTTCGATTTAGGCTCTACAGCCCTCTGGACTCAACATAGAGTTCAACAATTTCAGATCATAACCTCAGCCCCTATCACATATATATATTTTTTATCCACACTTTTTGTTTTTTCTTCCCTCCCTTCAGCTGTCCTTCATTCTACCAGCGCGATACACACCCCATCTAGAGCCATCCTTTGTTCCTTAACCTGCCTCATTTCCACCTCCCCTTGCCTTGAATGTCTCTTCATCTCTCCTGCTTTCTATCCCATCACTGACCTTCCCTTTTGTTCTTTCATCCCCTCCCCCTTTTCCCAACCCCTAAACCTGCTTTCCATTTCCTGCTTTTTTTTCCAGTTCTGACGAAAGGTCATCGACCTGAAACGTTAACTCTGTTTCTCTCTCCACCGATACTGCCTGGCCTGCTAAGTTTTTCCAGCGTTTCCTGTTGTTATTTCGGATTTCCAGCATCCGCAGTATTTTGCCATCACCCTAATCATATCATTACTTAGGCTACAAAGTACAAGACAGATTTATTGGACATCAACAGCAACAAGAAGCATTTATATAATGGGGTAGAGTTTTCATTTTGGGCTCAATCGGCAATCCGAGCGCAATCCAACGTTCAAAATTGCGCTAGTTTTCCAAATTGATTTGATGATTTAAAGTTTCTGCCTCATTTGCATAATCACAAACTTCATCGTCCATGAACCAGTGGTTTAGAACGTAAATTTTTTCTTGCATAAAAAATATTCCTTGATATATTTAATAGCGGTAACCTAGTGCAGCTGAAAATGGGTTTTAACAAAAATAAGCATGTGATTTTTAAATAAGAGAAATACTTCAAAAAATATATATACAGAAACATTTACTAGTTTCATTGGTGTACAGTGGTCAGTTTTTTAGTAAATTAAATTTTTTTTGAAGGTGCCTTCCATCTTTAAAAAAAAAAGCTTAATTTTAAAGAGCCTCCTCGAAGGCCCGCAAACGGGCGCGATTAGCGGAAACTTGCCACGGTGATTAATTCAATCTAGTAGTGTGGGTAGTTTTATCGGCAGATCCTGTTTCCACCACTTTCTTTAAACCAGCGCAAAAGATCAAGTCAGTTGAGTCTGAAGCCAGCAAAGGCGTGGGTGAGGGTTTAAGCAGATAGGAGTGAGGTAGGTGATGCTTTGGAGGGCGAAGTAATTCCTCATTTGCATAATCACGTTTGTGATTATGCAAATGAGACATTACTGACTGAGCGGGTGCAGGGTTGGAAGCTCCCCTCGGGGTTGAATAGGAGCCTGAAGTTGTGAAATTTGTCCCAGCTGAATTATGGTTGTATGATACTCCATTTCGAACTGGCCTGCGCAGGGCATAACTTGCAACAAAAGCAAACTTGATGTATTCATAGTTGTCAACCTATTGCGCCAACGTCTACCATAGACTTTAAATGATGTTCAAAATACAATCCACTCATGATCATTACATAAAATGCTTATTGTCAACACAGACTGCGACTAGCAAAATTAGCAAAAATGTTCTGTTCCCGTGAGGAATTGCTGCACCATGTTATTGTCCACTCTTCAGTGCAATTATTTTCTTCATTACTGTTAATTTGCTTATGTTCATTTTGTTGAGTCCCTGTCCCTGATTCAATATTGGTTTCCTTGGGCTGTTTGGCATGCTATCCTCTTCATCTACTGTAAATACCGGCACAAAGTAATTATAAAACATGTCCATCATTTCCTTATTTTCATTTATAACATCACCATTGCCAAGTCTCGAGTGGAAGTTGAACCCACAACCTTCTAGGCTTGGGAGGAACTGTTGCCTTTTTAGAGTATATGCAGAAATTTGCAATATCTGCAATCTCTCATGGGAGGTGCCAGTTGCAATATATATATATTTATTCTATCTCTCTATATCTCTATCTCTCTATCGAATTCTGCAACATCTTGTGCACTATGGTATTACATTAGTCCACTTGATAATCGCAATCTTGGTGAGAAATCCTCCAGTTGAGCATGGAGACCCTGGAGCTTTAGGTGTTTTTACATAGAATTACATACTTTCAAACAATCCATCGTACTTATCCTATATAAATATATAAACAAGTGACCTGCTAGAAGTTTAAAATCACAGTTTAGAAAAAGACATTAAAAAAATTCTATTTTAGCTGCTACAGGAGTAATATTCAAAGCCTGTATACATAAGGCACTGTTCAATTTTTACTCGTTTTGCTGACCATATTGTGGAAGAATTGATTGTGTAATCTGTTTTTTAAATCCATTTCCAAAAGTTGTCCCAGCTGAACTATGGTTGTATGATGCTCCATTTCAAACTGGTCTGTGCAGTGAATGGTGCTGGAGAATGCAAAACTTCTCGACTTCTGGGCCCTATTTGACACCCTTGGTACAGATTCAACCCCAAGCAAAGCTTTCTTTTGCCACACTTTGAGTAATTGTAATTTAACCCCCAATTTCAGTGTGTCTCTGACCTAACCAATGTGATGTTTCAATGGTATGTTTACCCCACACTGTGATTGGGTCTGCTTTGGGGTTGTTGTTGTTTCCTTGATGGCCACGTAAAATAAACCATGCTTGCTTAGAGGTGGTCATGATTTTTGTACTGCCCAGCAAAAAACCATTTTGCATTCACTGGCCTGTGTAGATCTTCCCGGCCATTTGGGAGTGCACGGTGGCCAGATATGTAATCCGGAATTATGACTTAAATGACTGAAAGTTTGCAAATTTGTAATTATGATGAGGTGTCTGGAAACATCCCTGCAATATAAGCAATGCTTTTTCTTTTGGCACCTGAGACCTGGAACAGTATTGGATAATCTCACCCTAAAATAGTTCTGTAATGTAAATGCATTAGGAGAGAAACTGCCAGCTGGTGTTGTATTATGTGCAGTTTGTGCTGTTCATGAACACTCGAGGCACTGGGTTGAGATAATGAAAGAGTAAAATGGGGTTTGAACAATTGGCTTAGATCTAAATCTAGATTGCAGAGATGTGAAAGTAATGCTCTAACTTGTTGCATCAACCAGTGGTTAAGTTTTGTCTTGTTTATATCTGAAAATGCAGCCTGGAGTATTGAAATGCAGCTCCTAGTATGCTAATTGCAGATTCTGCAAAGGGAAAGTCAGAATTAATGAGTTTTCATGGGGAATTGACCATTTATATGCAAAGCATGCAAGTTAACTGTAATGCCAAACTTTGCATTATGCCGCCAATAAAGACCATCTAATTATGTCGGCAGTCATCAATTATGTCTTCTTTGGTTGATCGAGCCAAAGGATGTGTGAAGATATACTGTCAAGGATGACAAAAACTGTAACATTGGTTTTTAGCACACTTTGTTGCTGTGTTTTGTACTGGATTTATCATTGGAACAATGTTTGTTCATTTATGTTATATTTGGTCACTTATCAACCTTTTGGCTTATGCAATTATTCCTTTTGAGAGGAGAAGGAAGAATTGTAAAACTACTTCGTGAAGTTCTGAATAACCACAAACAAATTGCAATACAGTATAACCAAGTCAATTAATGTAGATGAATATGATTGCATTGATTTTAAATTTCTTATCCTTGTTTTCAACTCTTCCCCCCCCCCCCCCCCCCCCCCCCACATTGGCCTCGCCCCTCCCTATCTCTCTAGCCTCCAACAGCCCTACACTCCTCCGATTCTGGGCTCTTGAGCATCGCCGATTTTAATCGCTCCACCATTGGTGGCCGTGCCTTCAGCTGCCAAGGCCCTAAGCTCTGGCATTCCCTCTCCGCCCCTCTCTCTCTTCCTTTAAGACACTCATTAAAACTTACCTCATCTGCCCGAATAGCTCCTTATGTGGCTCGGTGTCGAATTTTGATAACGCTCCTGTGAAGCATTTGGGACGTTTTACTACGTTAAATGCGCTATATAAATACAAGTTGTTGTTGCATCAAATTGTAGTCTGTCTCACTGAGACTGCACTAAGGTCTTTAAAGTTGTTTATACTCCCTTGGAATAGATTTTAATAAAACTTATCTTCTGTTGTGATCTGTGTATTAGCATATAATAATTGGACTGTTAAGTAGTGCTATAGAGTTTACAGTGCAATGACTGTTCCCTTATGCATTGAAAGACATGAACTGCAGTGCAATGTAATTCAGAGAGGTCTAAAATCTTGTACTAGGGTTAATTGGATATGTGGTTGAACAGTACAAGCAAAAATCTGTGGCAACATCTTGAGCTTTATTGCCCAGTTGGTTGTGTCCAGACAGTAATGTTTCACGTTTTCTTGGAAAGACCTATGAATTTTATCTGCGGTTTCAATATTGCTGCTTTACATTTTCATATGGCAGTTATTGATGAAAACATAAAATGTTCACTGACTGGAATGGGAGATGGTGCCAGCTTTGGAAGAATAATTTTAAACATTATGGCTATGCTGTATCTTTCTTCAAATTGCTCTCGTGTTGACGCATGACTCAGCAGACCCAAGTGTTCTATTACACAATATTTTTGACTCTCTTTTTCCCCTAAACAACTAATTGTGAATTATATTTATTTGAAGTTATTACCCTTTGGGAACTGACCATGTAAAAGCAGTAACATATAGGTCAGAGCCCTGTTCATTCTTGAAAGTTTCCGATCTGCTAAGTGTTTCTCTTGTGTCCAATTGTTAATAGTTTCAAGTGTTAGCTCAGGAGCTAACTTGTGAAAAGTGACTGAATGAATGTCTAATGGGTGATATGGGTCAAAAAATTTCGACAAGAACAATATTGTTATACTATAGCGAAGTGAATTCACCACCATGTTTAGGTCAGAGTTGCCTGGACCAAAACTGACACATGAACACAGCAAATATGGATCGAAAAAATTACCTGAACAGGTCATTTAAAAAATGTTTTTGTTTAAAGTAGTTGTGGAAAGTATGCATTTATTAACTTATGCACTGAAGAAACCTTTTATAGGGTAATAGAAACATTTGGCCAAAGACAGCAGTCATCACATAATTAATGTATTTAGAATCAAAGGGCATTGGCCAGATGAATTCAAGGACCATGTATCTTGCCTTGGTAACTTTCATGTAGTTTTGGATTTTGGCTGTAATGGGGAGGGGGGTGGTAACAGATATGCAGACACTGGCTTACATGGTCTAGTTGAATCAGAAATATTTGACTGCAACACTGCAGTATCCCTACTGATGGCAAAGCATACAACAAAGGTGTGAGGCCTCACTAAGTCTTGACTCTAGTAATGGAACAACTTGGATGACATACTCCCTGCCGCTGACGAGTCACTCAAGACCAGTTTATAAAAAAAAAAATAAAAAAAAAACGAGCTGTTTTGACCCCATTTGATGCAGACCAAATCCTGTTCAACAGATCCTGCTGCAGAAAAAAATTGACAATGTTGTGAGCTCTGTAAAACTTGGTGGACCTGAACAAGAACTTCTTGAATCTGATGGATGGATTCTATACGGAAAGTCATGAACAATCCAATTTATTCCAGATTTGGTGTAGCTGCATTCATGTGGTGAACTCTGGTGCTCGTCAAAACCGTGACAAGTGGCCTGTGGAATCTTTACCTTGATGCAGTGGCTGTCATGATTCATTTCTTTGCTTTTGATGGAGCAAACTATGCTCACCAGCCTGCAGTTTGCCTGGCCGACATGCGAAAATGCTTGGCACAACATCTGAAATGCACCTAAGCATCAGCTTCAAAATCGCCATTTGTAAGATAAAATAGCTCTTTGTCACCCGTGGACTGATGTGACATCAATGCTGTTGCAATTAATCAGTTGTCCTAGCAGAACAGAGATTTTAATAATTAAGAAAGCATGTAGCAAGGTTCACAAATGATGGACAATGTTGTCACAGAGGCAGCACCAAGAGCAGCTGCTTCATCAATGATCTTCCCTCCATAAGGTGGGGATGTTCACTGATGATTGCACAGTGTTCAGTTCTATTCGCAACTCCTCAGATAATTAAGCAGTCCATGCCCGCATGCAGCAAGAACTGGATGACATTCAAGCTTGGGCTGATAAGTGGCAAGTAACATTTGTGCCACACAAGTGCCAGGCAATGACCATCTCCAACAAGCGAAAGTCTAACCACCACCTTTCAATGGCATTACCATCGCCAAATCGCCCACCATCAACATCTTGGGGGCCAGCATTGACCAGACACACACATACTGTGGCAACAAGAGCAGGCCAGAGGCTGGGTATTCTGCGGCGAGTGCCTCAAAGCATTTCCACCATCTACAAGGCACAAGTCAGGAGTGTGATGGAATACACTCCACTTGGATGGATGAGTGCAGCTCCAACAACACTCAAGAAGCTCGACACCATCCAGGACACAGCAGCCCGCTTGATTGGCACCACATCCACCACCTTAAACATTCACTCCCTCCACCACCAGCGCACCGTGGCTGCAGTGTGCACCACCTACAAGATGCACTGCAGCAACTCGCCAAGGCTTCTTCGGCAGCACCTCCCAAACCCGCGATCTCTTCCACCTAGAAGGACAAGGGCAGCAGGCGCATGGGAACACCACCACCTCCAAGTCACACACCATCCTGACTTAGAAGTATATCATTGTTCCTTCATCGTCACTGGGTCAAAATCCTGGAACTCTCTCCCTAACAGCACTGTGGGAGGACCTTCACCACACGGACTGCAGCGGTTCAAGAATGTGGCTCACCGCCACCTTTTTGAGGGCAATTAGGGATGGGCAACAAATGCTGCCTTGCCAGTGACGCCCACATACCATTAACTTTTTTTTTTAAATGAGGATGTTTTAAGCTAATTACTTTTTGTTTGATGCCTCAAAATCTGTTTTAGTTTCCCAGATGCAGCTAATGCAGAATCTCTGACCTCACCACCACTACTGTACCGCATCAACAGAAGTAGCAGATCATTGTGATGCATTCTCCTTGGGGAAGCTGCCAGGGAAAAATTCATATTGGTTACTGTTAGTTACTTGATCCTTTGCCCAAGCTGAAAGTGAAGGCTAGATGTCTGCAAATGCTGAAATTTAAAACAGAAAATGCTATTAAAACACAGCATTTGAAGAAGAGATGGGTAACCAATCCGAGGGAGACCCTTTATTGGTATTGGAGTTTTTTTTTTACATTTTGTAAATGGACATTTGCTCAAATGACCAAACCTGCCAGTCTCAAAGCAAGAGGCTCTTTTAGACATCAAGCTACTTTTCAGACTCTGGATTTGCAGTCAGTTTATACTTGTGATCTCTCCCCTTTGCCCTTGTCCTGCACCCAATTTGAGGAATACAAACAAAAGTAGCTGCCTAACCGAGTTAGAAAAGGCTGTTGAAGTTTCTGTTGATTTTCCAAAAACACCCATTATGACTACAGCTTCTATCTGTAATGACATGACGGTTATCCAGATGTTAAGCTCCAATACAAAAGACTTTTGGCGAACTAGCTAATGACCTGTATCACTGCATCACAGGTGCTTTAAGTAATCAAGTATGTAAAAAGAGCTTGCATAGTCTCCAGCCACAATAGCAAGTGAGTTCATTAACACAAGCAGACAAATGTTGTAGGAGGAAGGGTTTTAGGTTGCCATGCTTGGAGATCAAACGTCTGAGTGCACAATTGCCCACGTAATGGGTGAAGTACAACAACAAAGCAAACCTTGTAGCTTTTTAGAGACCATTGGTGCAGCAGAGCTGCTGCCACCTTGGCAGCTAATAGTGACTTCTTGGATGGACTTTTGGCCACAGTAGTCTCTCTCAGCACTGAAATGACTATCTTGCAACCATAGAGGCAGCTATGAAGACTATCCTTCACCTGAAGATCATCCAAAATTAATCAACTTTCTAGATGCAGAATTCTTCAAAGTGGGCTGTGCAACCAAAGCTAGACCAGCATTGATGGCAGTGCTTCTGAAACTCGATGGATGGTTCAGTCTTTTTGGATCCACTCTGAGCTCCTTGCATTCCCTGTTTTTATTGTGTACGTGTGATGTCTCTCTGCAACGAACGTAGCATTCTGCTCTTCCCAACTCGTCGGAAATGGATGAACCCACAAGGTGTTGCTATTTTATGACCTCGTGGCACTGTGGCGAACCAGCGCTTGGCGCAGCTGCTGGTGGCATCTTGTCCCCATGTGGAAAGTGTTGAAGTTGCAATTCTCCAGCACTTGTGTTGTGTTGACATAGTTTATTCCCACTTTTATATTTATTGGACTGACAGACTGCAAAAAATCTAAAAATCTTCTGGAGGTGAAGAATGCCACGCAGATAAGGAAACTTGCAAAATCCATGCTTTGGAAGGAAAATCCATGCCCACTTATTAAGACGTGCGCTGCTGATCAGCTTGGCTATCTGGCACCGGTCATACCAAGATTCTATGCAATAAATGCATGAGATGGTACAAGTGCTTTGAGCCACATTGGAAAGAAGAAAGCCTGGAAACAATTACAGTTGAAGATATATTTATGATGTCTTTGTTGACCAAAGCAAAAGTGATATGCCACAGGGCACAATTCAGAAGAAAAAAGTATCTGTTTGTATTGTCTCCCTGTGATACAACTGCCTCATTAGATACTGACAAAGCGTTACATGATCTGTTCTGTAGATGCAGACTCAAAAATGAACCATTGCTTCCAATTTTACGTGCCATTGATTTGCACATTCAGACAGCAAATAACTAAACACTTGCAGAAGACGGGAAATGAAGCCCTCAGCATATTTCTAGCGAGAGCTAGCTATGAATATGAAACAAGTACAACTTGAGCTTCTTGTGAGGAAGAGTCCTGCTCCTCAGACAGTCTTGCAGCTTGTGATTTGTATGTGGTTAGCCTTAAATTATGCTCCTGGGTCTTGCAACTGCACAGTTAATGAGGTACCTTCTGTGGATTTGTGTGCTGCATTGGACGAGAGCTCTGTCAGAATCCATTCAAGCAAGCAACTCTGCAGTCAGGTGGCTCTCAACACTCTGTCTCCTATTAGTTGTGATAAGATTGATTTAGGAACTGTTATAAATGGACAATAAACAAAAGTGACTTTCTGTAATGTAAATTGTTAAGTTATCTAGGAATATACAAGTTACTTTTAAAGCAAGGCAAGTATTCTTTCTATGTATTATGTTTATGTAAATTATTTTAGGTTTATTTCTTTTAGAAACAGGAATTAAAAGATGTATTCTGTTGTAAGAAGTCAAAATTGAGCGTTTACTTAAGAATTCTAGTACCGCGTCGTTCCTCGAACTACTGCTCTCCGCATCTTGAGATCCACGCTCCACGCCATGCAGCGCCACATGAACACACTCGACACCTCTCTTCAGCAGCACCGACGCACTCTATCTCAAAGCTGTCCGGGTCCACCGTTCCATTTCATCCTTCGACTCATCCGACGCTTCAACAAAAAACACTTCTTCCTTTCCGATGTTGAGGATCGCAAGCTTCTTCAACTCTTGAACACCAACGCCCCTCCGGAACCTTTTTCCCCTTCACTTTCCTCTGACCACCCCCCCCCCCCCCCCCCCCCCCCTCCCAATTTCATCCCCTGCTGCGTTTTCACTATCCCCTCTGACCCCGAACGATCAGTCCTCCGCAAAGGCCTGAGCTTCATCCTCTTATGCACCCACCTCAATGAATTTCGAGCTCAGCGCGATGCTGAGCTCTTTTTCCGCTGCCTTCGTCTCCGTGCCCACTTCTTTGGCCAGGAGACTTCCCCCTGCACGGCTGACCCTTTCTCCCACTTTCAGAATTCTCGTTCTACCTGGACCCCTCCCTCTGGCCTCTTACCCTCTAGATCTTTTCATTGCTAACTGCCGCCGTGACATCGGCCGTCTCCATTTCTCTGCTCCCCTCACTCACGACAACCTACCTCCCTCTGAACTTGCAGCACTCCATTCTCTCAGATCCAACCCTGACATTGTCATTAAACCTGCTGATAAGGGTGGTGCTGTTGTTGTTTGGCGAACCGACCTCTACCTAGCGGAAGTTGAACACCAACTCTTCGACACCACCTCCTACCTCCACCTGGACCATGACCCCACTACCGAACATCAAACCACCGTTTCCAAGACTGTCACTGACCTCATCTCCTCTGGAGATCTTCCTCCCACGGCCACCAACCTCAGTCCCCCAACCCCGCACAGCCCGCTTCTACCTCCTTCCCAAGATCCACAAACAGGACTGTCCTGGTAGACCCACCGCTTCAGCCTGTTCTTGCCCCACGGAACTTATCTCTTCCTATCTCGACTTATCTTTTCTCCCCTTGTCCAGTCTCTTCCCACCTACATCCGCAACTCTTCTGACGCCCTCCGCCACGTTAACAGTTTCCAGTTTCCTGACCCCAACCGCCGCCTTTTCACCATGGACGTACAATCCCTCTACACCTCCATCCCCCACCAGGATGGCCTGAGGGCGCTCCACTTCTTCCTTGAACAGAGGCCCGACCAGTCCCCATCCTCCACCACCCTCCTCCGCTTGGCTGAACTTGTTCTCGCATTGAACAACTTCTCCTTTGACTCCACTCATTTCCTCCAAATTGAAGGTGTTGCTGTGGGTACCCGCATGGATCCTAGCTATGCCTGCCTTTTCGTGGGATATGTGGAACGCTCTTTGTTCCAGCCCTACTCGGGTCCCCTCCCTCGCCACTTTTTTCCCCGGTACATTGATGACTGTATCGGTGCCGTTTCTTGCTCTCGCCCTGAACTAGACAGTTTCATTCACTTTGCCTCCAATTTCCACCCTTCCCTCACCTTCACATGGTTCATCTCCGACTCTTCCCTTCCCTTCCTCGACTTCTCTGTCTCCATCTCTGGGGGTAGGTTATTGACCAACATTCACTACAAGCCCCCTGACTCCCACAGCTACCTGGACTACACTTCCTCCCACCCCGCCTCCTGTAAGGACTCTCTTCCATTCTCCCAGTTCCTCCGTCTCTGCCGCATCTGCTCCGACGATGCCACCTTCCACACCAGTGCTCCTGACATGTCTTCCTTTTTCCTCAACCGAGGATTCCCTTCTATCCTGGTTGACCCGGCCCTCGACCGTGTCCGTTCTATCTCCTGCACTTCTGCCCTCGCCCCCGCTCCTCCCTCCCGGAACCACAATAGAGTTCCCCTTGTACTCGCCTTTCACCCCACCAGCCTCCACATTCAACGGATCATCCTCTGCCATTTCCGCCACCTCCAACGTGATTCCACCACCAAACGCATCTTCCCCTCCCCTTTCAGCATTCCGTAGGGACCGCTCCCTCCGAGACAGCCTAGTCCATTCCTCTATCACCCCCAGCACCTCTTCCCCTTTGCCCGGCACCTTCCTGTGCAAGCGCAGGAGATGCAACACCTGCCCTTATACCTTCCCGCTGTCCAGGGCCCCAAACACCCCTTCCAGGTGAAACAGCGATTTACTTGTACTTCTTGCAATCTAGTATACTGTATTCGTTGCTCACGATGTGGTCTCTACATTGGGGAGACCAAACGCAGATTGGGTGACCGCGTTGCGGAACACCTCCGTTCAGTCCGTAATGGTGACCCCGAGCTTCCGGTCGCCTGTCATTCCCACTTAGACCTCACCGTCCTCGGCCTCTTGCATTGTTCCACGGAAGCTCAGCGTAAGCTCGAGGAACAGCACCTCCTCTTCCGATTAGGCACTTTACAGCCTTCCGGACAGACTCTATATCGAGTTCAACAATTTCAGATCATAACCTCGGCCCCTATTATTTTTATATATTTTTTATCCACACCTTTGGTTTGTGCCTTTTCCTTTTCTCTCTCCCACATGGCAGCTGTCTCTCATTCTGCCAGCGCATTTCACACTTCATCTAGAGCCATCTTTTGTCTCTTTACCTGTCCTATTACCATCTCGTCTCGTCTTGAATGTCTCTTAATGTCTCGTCACCTCTCAGACCTTCCCTTTTGTTCTTTCATCCCCATTTCCCAGCCCCCAAACTTGCCTTTTAATCTGTTTCATTTCCTGCTTTTTTTTCTCCGTTCTGAAGAAGGGTTTCGACCTGAAACGTTAACTCTCTTTCTCTCTCCACGGATGTTGCCTGGCCTGCTGAGTTTTTCCAGCGTTATGTTATTTCAGATTTCCAGCATCCGCAGTATTTCGCTATCGTTACAGCAGCTGGCCCTGGGATCATAGAAGTTTACAGCACAGAAGTAGGCCATTTGGCTCATTGTGATGGTGCCAGATCTTTGCTAGTGCAATCCAAAACAAATCCCACTGCCCTGCTCTTGCCTCATGGCCTGTATCTTCCACTGTTTCAAAATATTTATCCAATTTTTCTTAAAGATCCTGCTTCAACCACTTCCTGTGACAAAGCATTCCTTGCTCCCAACAACTCTGCATAAAAAAAATCCACCATACCCCTCTTCTTCATATCATCATCTTGTACACTTACATTCTCACTTCCTCCATATTTGTAAAGCGTCGCAAAATATTTATTTGAAGTCTCTGCAGTCGCATGTAAAACTACCTGTACTCTGGCGAGAACATTTTGACTTCTTTGCCTTCATGCACATTGATTTATACACCCACATTCTGTGGAAAAATTAAATAGGGGCTAATTTAAACAATATATGCTTCCTTTTCAAAATGTTCAGTGAACAATCTCATTAAGATGTAAAAAAAAGTTTTTTTTAAGTAGAAACCAAATAGCACACTTAATTTTGTGCTATTCATTTTTAAATTGTTACTCCGTTTCCTTTTAACGCAAAATTACAAGGGATGACTGGATTGTGGCTAGCATGATTTTATTCCGTTTTTAGGAATTCCTCACTTGAAACAAATTGTTTTTTGCAAATATAATTTGATCAATTAAATGTTAATTCTGTAAATATCAAATTTCTTTTTAATGCAGAGTGAAATTCAGAACCGAGCACATTGCATGATGTGTAAGAATGGTCAGAATATATTAATGTTTGGAGAGCTCCAGCAGGGCACTTTGTCCAGTTGTGATTTATTGGTCTTTTGTAAAATCTTTTTGAAAGAATACAGAGGGCAAAAGCAATTTCTTCTGATTTTGAAACCAGTTGGGGAGGTTGAGCTAGCCAGCAGAGGATTAAGCAGTTAACAATCTAGAAAATAAATGTCAATTGTAATTAGCCTCTGATTGACCTAGGGACCTATTTAGACCACGTCTCAATCCAGTTCGTGAGCAGCGGCCTTAACCTGGCCCACCCCATAACAGCAAAACATCACAACCATGCTCCAGACAACCCTCGAGGAATGCTACCGATATGATCAAGTCCTCATAAATCTGACCTGGAGTTTGTTCATCGTTTAATAAAAACGGGAGGCAATACAATCAAAGCTTTGAAAATATCAAAT
The DNA here is from genome assembly GCF_052327205.1 of Somniosus microcephalus. NCBI lineage: Eukaryota > Metazoa > Chordata > Chondrichthyes > Squaliformes > Somniosidae > Somniosus > Somniosus microcephalus. The sequence goes on from NC_141013.1 coordinate 23,867,446, forward strand.
GCATATTGGCTAGCAAAGCAATGTCGAATTATAAATTGGTAGAAAATCAAACAAGTGTTCAGAAAGAAAATAGAAAATGAAACAAATTCTCAGCAGTCTTTAGTAAAGATTGACTCAAGTGCTTCTTATGCAGGTGGGGTGGGGAGCCTTTCATGGGAGCTGGTTTAATTTTGTCCCTTTAACTAGGAATTTGTTTCACTAGAGTCCTGTTTGTACCTTGTTTGTAGCATCACAGTTTTATTTTATTCCATGTAGCTCTTAATGCTAAATAGGTACCTGTAAGTGCTTTTTTCATAGTTTGGATTTAAACTGTTTCGGCGTGTCGGATGCAGAAGGCAAAAAGTTAGTTTTTTTTTAAATTCCTTATGGGGTTGAAAGCTGCCTTTTAACTTGCGATGACTGGCATCTGGGGGGGGGGAGGGGAAGACAGCTGCTAATCTTCTCTGTATCGTTCCAATTTTTGAGGAGATTACCTTTCAAATACTCTATTCGGAGTTAAAGTCTGCCACAATTGGCTTTTAAATCGGATTTGAAACAAAAGATCAGTCTTCTAAATTGCTTTAAGACCAAAACCCAGACTACAGGACAGATACAAGGCCAGCCTAAGAATTATATAAATATGTTTTAAAGGCTAGTGTAAATAACCAGGTAAACTCTTTTTTTCTAGTATCCTTGAATATGTTAATGCACAGCATTTGGCTTTAGTGAAAAATGTTAAATACTTCCAGTTCCTGGAGGATCTCTGTAATATGAACAGAATTTGAATCCTCCAATGTACTTTACCCAGCAAAGAAAGTTCAGATAATGACCCCATTTATATTGCAGCATGATCTCTGGAGGCTATCGGAGCTGATGAGCAAGTTCTCTTCAGCAAGAAACTGTTAAACAAAAGCAGTTGCTGAATCACAATCCCCATTGGGCAGAGAATGCAGGGGTGTCATAAATGTTAAGCTGAATATGACATTTGTGGAATGGTTGTGATGTGGCTATCCAGTAGACCAAATTGTACAAAAAAAAGACTGGTGGAGAGTACTTGCATTTCAGAACAAATGGTTTCAGGAAATGAAATTCTCAAATTTGAGTTCTGTGTAAATATATTCTAGCGATAGTGGAAACCCTGGGCGGGTTCTGTTATTGACGTCACTTTTTTTAGAAACAGGAAGGGAGTGTCACATACTTGCCTTATTTTGAAAAGAACATGTTTATGACGTCTTTGTCTTGTTATTTTGAGTGTGCTGTTTTTTATATTCTGAAATAACAGTAAAAAGCAAATTTAACAAAGTTGATCAATTCTATAAGTGATCCTTGATGAAAGAATGTTTGCTCATTTCCAGCTGTTTTTTTTTTTGAAACCAGTGCTTTGAAAAATGACAGCTACTGAATTGTGATGAAATGCCATGTAGCTATTACTTTATCAGGACTTTTTTTTGGCTGTTCCTCTGATATTTTACTTCAAATCTGAATTTGAGTTTTTTCTGCCAAATGTTGTCAAAATGCCCTGACTTGGATTAGATGAGCAAGTTCCTTCCGTCCTTGATGCCATGTTTTCACAGAATGCAAATCTGTAATTCACATTACAAATTAAAGGCTAGACCAGCAAAGAAATCATAGAATGATGCAACACAGAAGAAGACCATTCAGTCCATTGTGCCTGTGCCGGCTCTTGGAAAGAGCAATCCAATTAGTCCCACTACCCTGCTCTTTCCCCTTAGCCCTCCCTGGCTACTATCTGAGGCAACCTTGGTGTCGCATTTGACCCTGAGATGAGCTTCCGACCACACAGCCGCTCCATCACCAAGACCACCTACTTCCACCCCCGTAACGTCGCCCGTCTCCGCCCCTGCCTCTGCTCATCTGCTGCTGAAACTCTCATCCATGCCTTTGTTAGCTCTAGATTTGACTATTCCAATGATCTCCTGGAGGGCCTCCCATTTTTTTTACTTGTTTATGGGATCTGGGTGTCGCTGGCAAGGCCAGCATTTAATGCCCATCCCTAGTTCCCCTTGAGAAGGTGCCTTCTTGAACCGCTGCAATCCGTGTGGTGAAGGTACTCCCACAGTGCTGTTAGGTAGGGAGTTCCAGGATTTTGACTCTGCGACGATGAAGGATCGGCGATATACTTCCAAGTCAGGATGGTGTGTAACTTGGAGGTAGTGATGTTCCCATGTGCCTGCTGCCCTTGTCCTTCTAGGTGGAATAGGTCGCAGGTTTGGGAGGTGCTGCAGTGGATCTTGTAGATGGTACACACTGCAGCCGCGATACGCTGGTGGTGGAGGGAGTGAATGTTTAAGGTGGTGGATGAGGTGCCAATCAAACGGGCTGCTTTTTCCTGGATGGTGTCGAGCTTCTTGAGTGTTGTTGGAGCTGCACTCATCCAGGCAAGTGGAGAGTATTCCATCACACTCCTTACTTGTACCTTGTAGATGGTGGAAAGGCTTTGGGGAGTCAGGAGGTGAGATACTCGCCGCAGAATACCTAGCCTCTGACCTGCTCTTGTTGCCACAGTATTTATGTGGCTGGTCCAGTTAAGTTTCTGGTTAATGGTGACCCCCCCCAGGATGTTGATAGTGGGGGATTCGGCAATGGTAATGCCATTGAATGTCAAGGGGAGGTGGTTAGACTCTCGCTTGTTGGAGATAGTCATTGCCTGGCACTTCTGTGGCGTGAATGTTACCTGCCACTTATCAACCCAAGCCTGAACGTCATCCTGGTCTTGTTGCATGCAGGCATGGACTGCTTCGTTATCTGTGGCGTTGTGAATGGCGCTGAACACTGTGCAGTCATCAGCGAACATCCCCATTTCTGACCTTATGTTGGAGGAAATCCTGCAGCGATGTCCTGGGGCTGTGATGATTGACCTCCAACCATCACAACCATCTTCCTTTGTGCTAGGTATGACTCCAGCTAGTGGAGCAGTTCCCCCCTGATTCCCATTGACTTCAGTTTTACTAGGGTTCCTTGATGCCAGACTCTGTCAAATGCTGCCTTGATGTCAAGGGCAGTCACTCTCACCTCACCTCTGGAATTCAGCTCCTTTGTCCATGTTTGGACCAAAGCTGTAATGAGGTCGGGAGCGGAGTGATCTTGGCGGAACCCAAACTGGGCATCAGTGAGCAGGTTATTGGTGAGTAAGTGCCGCTTGATAGCACTGTCAATGACACCTTCCATCACTCTGCTGATGATTGAGAGTAGACTGATGGGGCGGCAATTGGCTGGGTTGGATTTGTCCTGCTTTTTGTGGACAGGACATACCTGGGCAGTTTTCCACGTTGTCTGATAGATGCCAATGTTGTAGCTGTACTGGAACAGCTTGGCTAGAGGCGCGGCTAGTTCTGGAGCACAGGTCTTCAGCACGATAGCCGTATGTTGTCGGGGCCCATAGCCTTTCCTGTATCCAGTGCGCTCAGCTGTTTCTTGATATCACGTGGAGTGAATCGAATTGGCTGAAGACTGCTTTCTGTGATGGTGGGGACCTCGGGAGTAGGTTGACATTGATCATCCACTCGGCACTTCTGGCTGAAGTTGGTTGCAAACGCTTCAGCCTTGTCTAAGATCTTGATGATCTCTCAGTTCTTGGACAAGACACCAATAGGCAGCAGCCAGTATGTTTGAGCAATCGATAAAGATTTATTAAGCATACAGTGTAATATACTTAATATAAGGCGATAGTTTTAACGAGTAGCTCACAGCCCTTGGTCTCTGGAACCTCTTGGACACAGATGACGTTGTCTTAAGTTTGTTCCTTTGTTCTCGCAGTATGTCTGTAAAGTTGTTCTGAGTATCGAGGTTTTAACCCTTTTCTTATCAGAAGTTCGTTTGGCCAGTGTCCATATATGGTCTTTAACAAAATCACTTTTTTTAATTGATTCTACTGGTCAAAATACTATTGTCACTCAGACTAAGGTAGCATCCCTCCTTTCTAGTATTTTTCTGTCAACTTTGCCATATTCAGTGTTATCTTGTTTATAGTTTTTCACCCCATTGGAATTTACTTTATCTCTCTCATTTCTAGCTTCCCTGGTACAAGGGCCCATATCCTCTTGCTGTCTCACTTGTCTTAAGGTATCCAGACTATCTCACTTTTTAATCTACCAGATAAATACCTTATCTCCATGATCTCTCTCATTTTATGTCCTTATACTAATCATCCTTTAAATAGTGTTGCAGTTAGTTTTGTTAAGCGAATTCTAAGTTCTGTACAGCATTATAATGTTATTTAATGATTTAACCTTCACTCGCAGCCTGTGGCTGTTTGTTATCAAAACTTAGTCAAAACTGCTTTTGACTGTCTGCAGCTACATTTTGAACAAGTCTTAGCTTCCTAGTTACCCAGGAATAATTATGGGTAATATTATTTGGTCAATGGCTACACTTGAAGTTATACATATATGATTCTCGTCTACTAAATATCTTCAAATGTCAGCCTTTCGCACTCGCGTGCTGGGCTGCACCATCATTGAGGATGGGGATATTCTTGGAGCCTCCTCCTCCCGTTAGTTGTTTAATGGTTCATCACCATTCACGACTGGATGTGGCAGGACTGCAGAGCTTTGATCTGATCCGTTGATTGTGGGATCGCTTAGCCCTGGCTATAGCATGCTGCTTCTGCTTTTTAGCATGCATGTAGTCCTGTGTTGCAGCTTCCCCAGGTTGGCACCTCATTTTTAAGTACGCCTGGTGCTGCTCCTGTACATTCATTGTTGAACCAGGGTTGGTCCCCTGGCTTGGTGGTAATGGTAGAGTTGGGGATATGCCGGGCCATGAGGTTACAGTTTGTGGTGGAATACAATTCTGCTGCTGCTATTGGCCCACAGTGCCTCATGGATACCCAGTTTTGAGCTGCTAGCTCTGTTCTGAATCTATCCCATTTAGCATGGTGGTAGTGCCACACAACACGAGAGAAGGTATTCTCAGTGTGAAGACGGGACTTTGTCTCCACAATGGCTGTGCGTTGGTCAATGCTGTCATGGACAGATGCATCTGGAACAGGTAGATTGATGAGGACGAGGTCAAGTAGGTTTTTCCCTCGTTCACTCACCACCTGCCGCAGGCCCAGACTGGCAGCTATGTCCTTCAGGACTCGGCCAGCTCGGTCAGTCGTGGTGCTACCGAGCCACTCTTGGTGATGGACGTTGAAGTCCCCCACCCAGAGTACATTCTGTGCCCTTGCTACTCTGTTTCTTCCAAGTGGTGTTTAACATGGAGGAGTACTGATTCATCAGCTGAGGGAGGGCGGTAGGTGGTAATCAGCAGGAGGTTTCCTTGCCCATGCTTGACCTGAAGCCATGAAACTTCATGGGGTCTGGAGTCAATGTTGAGGACTCCCAGGGCCACTCCTTCCTGACTGCATACCACTGTACCACCACCCCTGGTGGGTCTGTCCTTCTGGTGGGACAGGACATACCCAGGGATGGTGATGGAGGAGTCGGGACATTGGCTGAAAGGTATGATTCTGTGAGTATGATTATGTCAGGCTGTTGCTTGACTAGTCTGTGGGACAGCTCTCCCAATTTTGGCACAAGTCCCCAGATGTTGGTGAGGAGGACTTTGCTGGGCTGAGTGTGCCGTAGCTGAGGTCGATGCCAGGTGGTCCGGCCAGTTTTCATATTTTGTTTTGTAGCGGTTAGTTACAACTGAGTGACTTGCTAGGCTATTTCAGAGGGCAGTTAAGAGTCGACCACATTGCTGTGGGTCTGGAGTCGCATATAGGCCAGACCGGGTAAGGACGGCAGATTTCCTTCCCTAAAGGACATTGGTGAACCAGATGGGTTTTTACAACAATCTGATAGTTTCATGGTTACCATTACTGATGCTAGCTTTTTATTCCCGATTTATTTAATTAACTGAATTTTAATTCCCCAGCTGCCGTGGTGGGATTTGAACTCGTGTCTCTGGATCATTAGTCCAGGCCTCTGGATTACTAGCCCAGTGACATTACCACTATGCTACAGTTCCCACTATTTTCCACCCTCCATAAACTTGAGCTAATCCAAAACTCTGCTGCCCGTATCCTGACTCTAAGTCCCGTTCACCCATCACCCCTGTGCTTGCTGACCTACATTGGCTCCCTGGTCTGGCAACGTCTATTATAAAAAAAAAAAAACAAAAAAAAAACATTCTCATCCTTTTCAAATCCCTCCATGGCCTCACTCCTCCCTATCTCTATAACCTCCTCCAGCCCTGCAACCCTCCGTGATCTCTGTACTCCTACAATTTTGGCCTCTTGCGCATCCCCTGTTTTAATTGCTCCACCATTGGTGGCCGTGCCTTCAGCTGCCGAAGCCCCCAAGCTCTGAAATTCCCTCCCTAAACCTCTCCGCCTCTGTATCTCTGTCTCCTCCTTTAAGACGCTCCTTAAAACGTGCTTCTTGGCCAAGCTTTTGGTCATTTGTCCTAATATTGCTTTATGTGGCTGTGTCCAATTTTGTTTGATAACACTCCTGTGAAGCGGCTTGCAATGTTTTACTATGTTAAAGGTGCTGTATAATGCAAGTTGTTATATATGCAATTATCTTTTGAAAGTGCTTCCACCAGCCTTTCAGGCAGCATATTCAATAACAATTCGCTGCGTTAAAAAAAAAAAAAAAAAAAAAAAATTCAGCTCTTCTCCCCTCTGGTTCTTTTCCCAATTATCTTAAATCTGTGTCCTCTGGTTACTGACCTTCCTGCCAATGGAAACTGTTTCCCCTTATTTACTCTTCTCAAAACCCTTCATAATTTTGAACAACTCTTTTTTAAATCTCTTCTTTAGCTTCTCTACCCTGCGGAGAACAATCTCTCACTTCTCCACATAACTGAAGTTCCTCATCCATTCAAGTAAATCTCCTCTGCACCTTCTCTAAGGCTTTGACATACTTCCTAAAGTGTGGTGCCCAGAATTGGACACAAGATTCCAACTGAGGCCTAACCAGTGGTTTATAAGGGTTTAGCATAGCTTCCTGCTTTTGTACTCTATGCCTCTTTTTATAAAGCCAAGGATTCTGTGTGCTTTTTAACAGTCTTATCAACTTATCCTGCCACCTTTTTTAAAGATTTTTGGATGTGAACCCCCAGGTCTCTCTCTATCCCCTTTGAAATGGTAGGTCATTAAATGTATTTTGATGCTTTGGCAACATAAGATGTACCTTATCATGCCAATAAAGCGATTTGTATTGTATTGTATTGTTAGACAGTTAATTAAGAGCAAGTCTGATATTTTTAGAATACACATTTAAAATACCCTAATCCAGTAGTGCTGCTTGAGCAGCGTTGTTCTCATTCACATGCAATTAAAGCTGCAGACTTCTGTGTTTATGTGATGCCTCTGTTATGGTTAGGATTACTTCAATGTAGGACAGTGATTCACCTATGGTGGGGCCTGTTATATTGGCCCCAGGCGCACAATACTATTCCTAATGGAAAATTAGCCGCACAGCTCATGCCAGACTGAAAGTGGCAAACTGAGGTTTACTGCATATGTGTGAGTACATAGGATTACATAGGATATACGTCACAGAAACAGGCCATTCGGCCCAACCAGTCGATGCCGGCATTTATGCTCCACTCGAGCTTCCTCCTGTCTTTCCTCATCTAAATCTATCAGCAGAACCCTCTATTCCCTTCTTCCTCATATGCTTGTCTAGCCTCCCCCTTAAATGCATCTACACTATTCACTTCAACCACTCCCTGTGGTAGCGAGTTCCACTTTCTCACCACTCTTTGGATAAAGAGGTTTCTTCTGCATTCCCTATTGGATTTCTTGGTGACTATCTTATATTGATGGCCTCTAGTTATGCTCTTCCCCACAAGTGGAAACACTCTCTCTGTATCCAGTCTATCAAAATTTTTCATAATTTTAAAGACCTTCATTAGCTCACTCCTCAGCCTTTTTTCAAGAGAATAGAGACCCAACCTGTTCATACTTTCCTGATATATATTACAGAATCACAGAAACCCCACAGTGCAGATAGAGGCCATTTTGGCCCATCGAGCCTGCACCGACACACATCCCACCCGATCCCTGTAACCCCTACACATATCCCACCCTATCCCCGTAACCCCACGTTAAATATATACCCTCGTATTTCTGGTGTCATCCTTGTAAAACTTCTCTGCACCCTCTCCAGTGCCTCTATATCCTTATTATAATATGGCGACCAGAACTGTACACAGTACTCTGAGTGTGGTTTAACCAAGGTTCGATACGGGTTTAGCATAACTTCCCTACTTTTCAATTCTGTCCCTCTAGAAATAAACCCTAGTGCTTGGTTTGCTTTTTTTATGGCCTTGCTAACCTGCATCGCAACTTTTAGTGATTTGTGTATTTGTACTCCTAGATCCCTTTGTTCCTCTACCCCACCTAGACTCCCACCCTCCAAGTGATAAGTGACCTCCCTATTCTTCCTACCAAAATGTAATACCTCACATTTATCTGTGAACTTCATTTGCCAATTATATGCCCATTCTGCAAGTTTATTAATGTCTTCCTGTAACTTGTTGCAGTCCTCCTCAGTATTGACTATCCCCCCCCCCCCCCCCCCCCCCCCCCCCAAATTTGGTGTCATCTGCAAATTTAGAAATTCTGTTTTTGATTCCAAAGTCTAAATCGTTAATGTAAATTGTCAACAGCAGTGGTCCCAGCACTGATCCTTGTGGAACACTACTACCCACTTTCTGCCACTGTGAATAGCTACCCTTTACTCCCACTCTCTGCTTTCTGTCCTGAAGCCAGCCAGCAATCCATTCTGCTACTTGTCCCCTGACTCCGCATTCTCTGACCTTGTTCATCAGTCTATTATGGGGTACCTTATCGGAGGTCTTTTGAAAATCTAGATAAATTACATCTACAGCATTTCCGTTGTCTACTCTTTCTGTTACCTCTTCAAAAAATTCAATGAGGCTGGTCAAGCAAGCCTTTCCCTTTTGAAATCCCTGTTGACTATTCATCATCATATTTTTGGTTTCTAGATGTTCTTCTATTTTCTCCTTTAGTGGGGATTCCATTATTTTTCCTATCACCGATGTTAAGCTGACTGGTCTATAATTCCCTGGACATGTTCTATCCCCCCTCTTAAATATCGGTTTTATATTAGCTATCCACCAGTCCTCTTGCACTATACCTTTTTCTAACGAATTATTAAATATGCATAGTAATGCTTCTACTATCTCTTCCCTAGATTCTTTTAAAATGCGTGGATGCAATCCATCCAGACCAGGTGGTTTATCATCAAGTTTGATTAATTTATTTAAATATATCCCCTTTTTTATTTTAAATGCACTTATCTCATTACTAACCTCATCAGCCAATGGCATGTCCACCTGTTCTATCTCCTTGGTAAATACTGAAGCAAAATAATTATTTAATATTTCTGCCATCTCTGTATCGTTGCCTGTGATATTGTCTTGACTATCACTTAATGGCCCTATTCCTATCTTAACTTTTTTTGATGTGCTTATAAAATATTTTACTTTTGTTTTATGTTCCTTGATAATTTAATTCCAGAGTTCCTCTTTGCCTCCCTAATTGTTTTTTTGACTTCTCTCCTAATCTTTTTGTATTCTCTCTCATCATGCACTTCCCTGCTGTCTGTACTGAATGTATGCCTCTTTCATTACCCTCAATTGTTCCCTTTTATGGCTTTATTCATCCTTGAAGTTTCATTATTGTTTCGTTCGTTCTTTCCTTTTTAGCGGAATATATTTTTCCTGCACTCTGAACACTGTTTTAAATGTTTCCCATTGCTGGTCTACATCATTGTTTGCCAATATTGTTGCCCATTTTTGTTTCCCAAGTTCTATTCTCAGCCCCTCAATCAGCTTTTCTCCAATCTATTCACGTGATTTTAATCATACTCATGTCCTTCTCAATTATCATCTTAAAGCATATTATATTATGGTCACGATTCCCTATATGTTCCCCTACCTTTACATCTCTTCTCTGCTCTGGTTCATTCCCCATTACTAGATCCTGTTTGGCATAAAAATAAAACAAAAAAGGTGACTCAACTGTGGCTAACGAGGGAAATTAGGGATAGCATGAGATCCAAGGAGAGGACATATAAATTGGCCAGAAAAAGCAGCAAACCTGAGGATTGGGAGCAGTTTAGGATTCAGCAAAGGAGGACAAAGGGATTAATTAAGAGGGGGGAAATAGAATATGAGAGTAAGCTTGCAGGGAATATAAAAACTGACTGTAAAAGCTTCTATAGATATGTGAAGAGAAAAAGATTGGTGAAGTCAAGTGTAGGTCCCTTGCAGTCAGAATCAGGGGAATTTATAATGGGGAACAAAGAAATTGCAGACCAATTAAATACATACTTTGGTTCTGTCTTCGCAAAGGAGGACACAAATAACCCCCCAGAGATGTCGGGGAACATAGGGTCTAATGAGAGGGAGGAACTGAATGAAATTAGTATTTGTAGGGAAATGGTGTTAGGGAAATTGACGGGATTGAAGGCTGATAAATCCCCAGGGCCTGATAATCTACATCCTAGGGTACTTAAGGAAGTGGCCCTAGAAATAGTAGATACATTGCTGGTCATCTTCCCAAATTCTATAGATTCTGGCATAGTTCCCATGGATTGGAGGGTAGCTAATGTTACCCCACTATTTAAAAAAGGTGGTGGAGAGAAAACGGAATTATAGACCGGTAAGCCTAACATCGGTAGTGGGGAAAATGCTAGAGTCCATTATAAAAGATGTAATAGCAGAGCACTTGGAAAACAGTGACAGGATCGGACAAAGTCAACATGGATTTACAAAAGGTAAATCGTGCTTGACTAATCTACTGGAATTTTTTGAGGATGTAACTGATAGAATAGATAAGGGAGAATCAGTGGATGTGGTGTATTTGGACTTTCAGAAGGCTTTCGATAAAGTCCCGCATAAGAGATTAACGTGTAAAGTTAAAGCACATGGGATTGGGGGTAAGGTACTGACTTGGATAGAGAACTGGTTAATGAATTGGCCTCAACTGCCCTGTGTGGCAGAGAATTCCACAGGTTCACCACTCTCTGGGTGAAGAAATTCCTCCTCATCTCAGTCCTAAATGGCTTACCCCTTATCCTTAGACTGTGACCCCTTTAGAAGAATGAGAGGTGATCTTATCAAAACATATAAGATACTGAGGGGGCTCGACAGGGTAGATGCAGAGAGGATGTTTCCTCTCATGGGGAAATCTGGAACCCGGGGGCACAGTCTCAGAATAAAGGGTCGCCCTTTTCGAACTGAGATGAGGAGGAATTTCTTCTGAGGGTCGTAAATTTGTGGAATTCTCTGCCCCAGAGAGCTGTGGAGGCTGGGTCATTAAATACATTTAAAGTGGAGATAGACAAATTTTTGCAAGATAAGGGAGTGAAGGGTTATGGGGAGCGGGCTGGGAAGTGGCTTTGAGCCCAAGATCAGCCATGATCTTATTGAATGGCGGAGCAGGCTCGAGGGGCCAAGTGGCCTTTTCCTGCTCCTGTTTCTTATGTTCACTTCTTTGACCAAGGTTTTGGTCACCTCTCCTAATATCTCCTCCTTTGGCTTGACACCCATTTTTGTCCGATTATGTGTCTGTGAAGCACTTTGGGACTCTCCTCTACTTTAAAGGCGCGATGTGAAAACAAGTTGTTTTAAGTCCCAGTGATGAGGTTGCTCTAGTGCGTAGATTCTCAAGCTGGGGTCTGAGAGATCTTCAGATTTTTATCTTTGATTTCTGTATTTTTCGGTGTATATTGACTGAATAGCACATTGCCTGTGTCTTTATATACTAATAAACAGGTTCTGTTTAATTTGCATATCTGACACTGGCTTTTGGAAGTTAGAACAGGGTTTCTCGGCATGTCTGTAGTTGCAGGGAGTGTCTCGAGCAAATTGGCATGGAGTCTCCCACAAAGAATGTTTTGAAAAGCGCTGATGTTTAAGTATACAACATGAGGTATCCATTTTGATAAATACTTTGAATTAAGAATTTCTGTGTAATTTTATATTTAAATGAAGTAAGGCAATAATTTTGCCACTTGCATCTAATGAAGGGATAGTGCAGCTAATTATATAAACCCAATTATCAACTTTGCGTTTTGGAGTTGTTCTATATTTTTGTATCCAGGGTGAGAAAAGGCTATTACATTCTCATCCTTATCCTGCTGATTTCTTATCGATGCACCAACCACTCCTTTACCCTACGTCCCAATTTAGATGCACGAGTACAAATAGATTTTGAATCCTAAATGAAGGATAGATACAAGATGTTCTACCCTTGGTGATCTTCATATATTATGTATTAACTTAATGGTGTGACAAATGTTTTTGAGTGCACATGTAATGAGTTATCTTGTGGTGCTGTGATCAGTTAAGTTTCGTGATTTTGCACTTTCAGTATGGGAGTTTAAAATTAAAAGAATAATTCTTTGTAAAAGATTACCCAATCTGAATGATTTTAAATATGCAAAGCAATATTTTGATAGACTGAGTTACATGCATTAATGGGATATTTATACAGGTCAATCTGAAATACTGGTTATAAACATAGTAACTGACAATTAGCCTCTTAATAAGGCAACTGACTTTCTGTAATAAACCAAGGGGTGTTCAGAGATGATGTGCTTCTGGAATCCACTCCCACAGAGCTACTGTCGAAAGGTTCCAAACCAACACGAAGAGCTAGAGGGCAAGGTATAGAGCACCTGTTTTGTGTGTCTGTGTATAAAAGGCGTAGCATTTGAGTAATGTCTTGGGTGGAGGGGAGTGCAGGAGTGATGACAAATGTGTTCTCTAACACTGCTGTGAGACCACTTGGGTCCATCATGTGAAGAAAATTAGGATGATGAGCACATTTAAGCTTTGACTTAAGAGAATGCAATCTTTCAACAGATTTCATTTAACACTGTAGTGTGAAGCAATATCTTTTACTTTATAATGACTGTCATGATAAATGGCGGTCCTTAAGTAATAGCAATAAACGTTACAGGACTAGATGCATTGCCATTATGTGGCAGCAAATAGTAAGGAGATTTGCAACGAATATCTTGCGCAGGTACATAAATCATGCATGTGTTTTCTTCCAGCTCTGCCAAAGCTTGTCTCCGTTACTGCTGTGAAGATGGTAGGGTAGTTTTAATACATGGTCATTATAACTTGGAGGGCTCAGAACAGATGTGTGAGCTGGAAATTTACGACACTGCTGCTTAAACTGCTAATATTGGCCTTGTTTTAGTTCAGATTTCATAACCCAGGCATTCATGGACTGATGTTCATGAGCTAGCTCCTAGTGTTTACATTACTAAATCCAGCTCCCTTATCCGAGTAGCAGACTCGAAGACTTCAGTCTTTCCCTGCAGCAAAGCTGAGCTGAGAAACTACATACTGGGTATCACGAGGATGAATGCAGGTCCCCACCATTCTGCACTGTCTTTGTAATGTACAGCGATAGCTGAGCTACTTTACTTCAACTGCTTCTTTTTATAGTATTTAAGTAATTGTATCTGTGACAAGGAAACCAAGATCTTTGATTTGGGGAATTCTGTCACTGACCTGTTTCCAGCATTTTCCTTTTAGTGAGTAAGAGTTGAGTATTGCACTAAATTTGCACATCAGACTGAAGATTTAAAACTTGAATTCCAGGTTTAAACTCAAATGTCGGCAGTCCGGTTTCAAATACTGGACATGCCTCCACAAGATGGGAACTCTTCTGTGTATCTCGTGAACTGATTCCAACATGTCAATGTTGCAGTTCTTCTCCGAAATAAGTGCTGATGTGACTCAACTTGGCAATGATTGTGTGCACGTGCGTGGTGCTGTCCCATCACCTACAGTAAAAAGGAGCAAAATAAATCTAATCTAAACCGCTATGCTGACTCATTGACTCTTGAGCATGGTGTTTAAATCCTACTGAAAAACAAACAGCAATAACACCTTTAACGTAGTAAAATGTCCCAAAGCACTTCACCGAGCCACATAAGGAGAAATTGGGGCCGACGAGGTAAGTTTTAGGGAGCGTCCTAAAGGAGGAGAGCGAGGCGGAGAGGTTTAGGCAGGGAATTCCAGAGCTTAGGGCCGAGGCAGCTGAAGGCATGGCCACCGATGGTTGAGTGATTATAATCAGGGATGCTCAAAAGGGCAGAATTTGAGGAACGCAGATATCTCTGGGGGGGGCGGGGGGGTGCTGCTGCTGCTGGAGGAGATTACAGAGATGGGGAGGGGAGAGGCCATGGAGGAATTTGAAAACCAGGGATGAGAATTTTAAAATTGAGGCGTTGCTTAACTGGGAGCCAGTGTAGGTCAGCAAGCTACACTGGAGTCAGCTACTTCTGAAGTCCATGCATCTTTTAACCTTCCGTTGTGGAGAACGCTGTCGGTTTAAATTTCTTTATGCAGGGAAATGAGGAAAATCTATTCTCGCGTAAAGGAGCCCTGCCCACACTGCTCAAATGCTCCCCTGCCGATCGTTTACTTCCTGCACCTTGGAGGTATCTGCTGACGTAATGGCAGCACTTCCTAAATTGAAGAAATGCCTGTGCATGTGCAATATGTGGTATGTTGTGAGAGAGGGTATTAAATTGTTAATGCCCCTTCACAAAATAAACTTCTCACTCATTCCCCCCCCCCCCCCCCCCCCCCCACAAAAGTAATGGCTTTATCTAAATTACTGGTTGAATTCATCTCTCCTTAATCTCTGCAGTGTGCTGTCTCAACTTAAATGACTTGCCTAATGGAAGGCTAAATCTTGGAAGAAAAACATTTCAAAACATCAGTGTGCAACGATGACCCTTGCTTCGAGTGAATCATTGTGAACTTTGAATGGAACCACCCATTAATTTTAATGCGGGGGCATATCCAATTAAATGCAGTTTGTTCCAAGTCAATAGCAGGAAAAAGTAATCAAACTGCTGCATTTGGTTTGCAATGATTCAGAAAATTGCAGTTTCTGGTTACAAAACAAAATCCGAGCAGGCAGCTAACATGGCAGACCTGTTGAAGTGGCTACAGCTGTGTACTCTGTTGTACTGTAACTGCAGGTTTAGATGATTTGCTTTTTTCTCTCCCTAGAATACCCTCACAAGTATGGGCCGACAGGAGGCTGTGCTGACCAGTCAGTGTTTGAAAGAATGAAGAAGTACCAGATGTTTGCTGTAGAAGAGCCCACGTCACCGGTGAGCTGGCTACAACATTGCAGCCCGGATCTCTAGTTTAAAATGTGAATTGCAATTGTAATGTACCATTTATTTCATCTGTACTACACTGGATGAAATTAAGAAATCGCACTTCAAACCAGCGATTTCTAAACTTTTCCACTCGAGACCTGAGCACATAATCTAATCTGATACTTGAGTGCAGTACTGAGTGAGCGCTGCTTGAGATGTTAACCCGAGTTCTGCCTTCTCAATTGGACATAAAAGGTCCCATGGCACTATTCAAAGAGGAGCAGGGAAAATCTGGTGTTCCACCCAACATTTATGCCTCAGCCAACATTACTAAAACAAATGATCTGGTCATTTAACTGTTTGTGGGACCTTACAGTATTCAAATTGGTGTTGTTTCTCTACATAACAACCATGAGGGCACTTCAAATGTATTTCATTGGCTGTGAAGTACTTTGGTATGCCTTAGGATGTGAAAGCTGCTATATAAATGCAAGTCTTCTGTGTGGGTGGGTCTTCCTGCATATATTGACATACTGTCACAGATCCCTAATCATAACTTCTGAAAGACAGTATCTGTTGCCCAAAAGAAAGTGGAAAAATCATTGCAGAAAATAGGCTCTTGGTTTGGTATAAAAAATAAACTGAAATAACGTGCTAGTAAATCCACAACTGCAGAAACCTGATGACTCTGTGCACCCCTCAAGAATCAGTATGCCCAGTTTGAAAACCTACATCACAACTGTGTTTTTGCTGGGTTGCACTGGCACCTAGTTTTAAAAAAAAACAATTCTTCCATTGGAGTCAGATTATCTAGTCTGTCCTTTTAATCATCTATTTTTCTTTTGAGAAATCGCGATCAAGTGCCAAGAGCCATAATGCAGGACATCACCAAAGTTGAGAAGAGCAGAAGACTAAATACATTGAAAAGATTGGGTGATGCTAGGCTTGAGGTGTAAGAATGTAGAAGGTATGGGAAACTGGGACAAATGTAAGAAATCACACAACACCAGGTTATAGTCCAACAGCTTTATTTGAAATCACAAGCTTTCGGAGCGCTGCTCCTTCGTCACCTGACTAAGGAGCAGCGCTCCGAAAGCTTGTGATTTCAAATAAAGCTGTTGGACTATAACCTGGTGTTGTGTGATTTCTTACATTTGTCCACCCCAGTCCAACACCGGCATCTCCACACCATGGAAACTAGGATAAGTAAGAGATAATGTAATTTTGAGATTGTGGGAGATGGCTCAAAAGAGTCTGTGTTTTTACACAGTGGGACTGCAGGAGGGATGAAGGGTGTGCAATTGGAGCTTGGAGGAACAAGGGAGGAGGAGCAGTAGACACTGAAGCAACAGTAGTGGCAAAGCAGTGTATAAAACTGGCCAGCTAAGGTTTCTAAAATTTAATGTTGGGCGGGGGAGTGGAAAAACCTAGCTGAATTATGATTCATGCTCATCACCAACAGCTCAGGATCATTTTTCCGAAGTGTGAAAGTCATCAGATCTTTAGAGTTCGTATACAGATTTCACACAGAAGCCATATGAAACACTCTGAAACATCTCCAGCTATATTATTGAAATATAGCAGTCTCCAAACTTTTAGAATTCATTTTGTTTATTCTTTTTCGGTTAGTGCTTTTACATGTACAGTTGGAGGTGTTGTCAGTGAATATTTGTACCAGTTTTTTAAAATTAGAATTTTAATATTTTCTCACAGGAGAGGAGCGAAGCAGACATTGCGATCGGGGGGGGGGTGGAGTGTGAAATATTAGATGAAATAAACATCATGAGAGGAAGTATTAAGGGGTTTAGCAGCTTTAAAAGTGGATAAATCCCCAGGCCTGGATGAAATGTATCCCAGGCTGTTAAGCATAGCAAAAGAGGAAATAGCAGAGGCCCTGACCACCATTTTTCAATCCCCTCTGGCTTCAGGTGTGGTGCCGGAGGACTGCTAATGTGGTACCCTTGTTTAAAAAGGGAGCAAAGGATAGACCGAGTAATTACAGGCCAGTCAGCCTAACCTCGGTGGTGGGAAAATTATTGGGGAGAATTCTGAAGGACAGGATAAATCTTCATTTAGAAAGACACGGATTAATCAAGAATAGTCAGCACGGATTTGTTAAGGCAAGGTCG
The DNA here is from genome assembly GCF_052327205.1 of Somniosus microcephalus. NCBI lineage: Eukaryota > Metazoa > Chordata > Chondrichthyes > Squaliformes > Somniosidae > Somniosus > Somniosus microcephalus. The sequence goes on from NC_141013.1 coordinate 23,884,679, forward strand.
TGTCTGACAAACTTGATTGAATTTTTTGAAGAGGTAACAAGGAGGGTAGATGAAGGTGGTGCATTTGATGTAGTGTATATGGACTTTAGCAAGGCTTTTGATGAGGTTCCACATGGCAGACTGGTCACGAAGTTAAAAGCCCATGGGATTCAGGGCAAAGTGTCGAGTTGGATTCAAAACTGGCTCGGAGACAGGAAGCAGAGGGTAATGGTTGATGGGTGTTTTTGTGACTGGAAGGCTGTATCCAGTAGGGTTCCGCAGGGCTCAGTACTAGATCCCTTGCTTTTTGTGGTACATATCTTGCCTTGAATATAGGGGGTATGATTAAGAAGTTTGCAGATGATACTAAAATCAGCTGTGTGGTTGATACCAAAGGAGGAAGCTGTAGACCGCAGGAAGATATAATACATTGGTCAGGTGGGCAGAACCGTGGCAAATGGAATTCAATGCGGAGAAGTATGAGGTAATGCATTTGGGGAGGGCCAACAAGGAAAGGGAATACACATTAAATGGTAGGACACTGAGTAGTGTAGAGGAACAAAGGGACCTTGGCGTGCATGTCCACAGATCCCTGAAGGTAGCAGGCCAAGTAGATAAGGTGGTTAAGGAGGCATACGGAATGCTTACCTAAGCCGTGGCATAGAATACACGAGCAGGGGGGTTATGCTTCAACTGTATAAAACACTAGTTAGGCCTTAGCTAGAGCACTGCGTGCAGTTCTGGTCATCACATTACAGGAAAGATGTGATTGCACTAGAGAGGGTACAGAGGAGATTTACAAGGATGTTGCCGGGAGTAGAGAATCTTAGCTATGAGGAAAGACTGGATAGGCTGGGCCTGTTTTCCTTGGAACCGAGAAAGCTGAGGGGAGACCTTATTGAGGTGTATAAAATTATGAGGGGCATAGATAAAGTGGATAGGAAGGACCTATTTCCCTTAGCAGTGGGGTCAAAAACCAGGAGGCACAGATTTAAAGTAATTGGTGGAAGGTTTAGAGGGGTTTTGAGGGGAAATTTCTTCACCCAGCGGGTTGTGGGGGTCTCAAACTCACTGCCTGAAAGGGTGGTAGAGGCAGAGACCCTCAGCACATTTAAAAAGTACTTCGATGTGCACGTGGGATGCTCTAACCTGCAGGGCTACGGACCAAGAGCTGGGAAGTGGGATTAGGCTGGATAGCTTTGTTGGCCAGCGCGGACACGATGGGCCGAAATGGCCTCCTTCCATGCTGTAACTTTCTATGATTCTATGAACTCTTTACAACTAACAGGATAAATTACTCTCACTGACTGCCAGTAAGCAAAATGATAAAATGGTTGGCATATTTCCCAGTGTATTACAGGAATACGCTTTAAATGATGGTAGTCCTGAATGAATGAATATATTCTGTGTGGGTTTATGACTGTTATCTGTTTGCGTTTAAAAATTAAAATGCAGCTACTTATGCAGGTGAAGTTGCTGAAAATAGTTCTGTCGAATGTTTTAATAAATTAATTTAAGTAAAATTTATCCATTAGATACCCTTTCATCTCTGAATATTACATTCAGGCGGATAACCAGTTCCTAGTACATCTTCAAATGTCTTTAAATACAGTGTTCCCTGTATCCTGTGAGAAATATGTGGCCTTGGCTGTTTCTTTGAGGCAGATGCCAACCAGAGATTGCAGTCGCAACATGACCCATTGCCTGATTATCCCCTGGCATAGTACTTTGGAGCACTGTTGCATAACTTTCTATTGTTGAAAGATGGATATTGTCATCAACTCTCTCTTCTGTTGTACTGTTGCCTCTAGGTGCAGAAACCTGTGGATTTTGAACACGAACATGATCATGAACCAGTTATTTTGAGAAAAAGACGTGCCGCTCCAGAGGAGAAAAACACATGTCAGCTCTTTATTCAAACAGATCATCTGTTCTTTAAATACTATGGTTCAAGAGAAGCAGTTATAGCCCAGGTATGAAATCGAAAGTCGAATCCTTATTCTAATTAAAAATGTGTGTGTGTTTGTTTTTGTGTGCCTGTGTCTATATGTAATAAAATCAAAGTCTTCAGTATATGTGGCTTGCTGCATTAGATGCGTTGATATTTAATACTAGGTTTGCAAACCAGAATCGGTACACATATAAAAGACTGAGACAAGTTACCAACTATGAAGGGTAGATTAGTTATGACCTTTACAAAAGAAATCTGGGATCACTAGCCCATCTGTTGCAATATTGTTTTGCCATTAGACATTTGCTGGTTTGAATCCTAAACACTTGAGTGTATGACCAGTTTTATTTGTTGTTGGTAGGTTTGCTGGCTGCATTGTCCTGTGAGAATGAATGCTTGAAATGGGAAATGGCGCACCCCTACCTTAAAGAAGCAATATTCCCTAATTAACAGAAGAATTACTGCTCGTGTGATTTGTGGGGCTGAATTTTTGTGACTGATTAAGGATAAATTATGAGTTTGGTTGCAGTTTATCACTGTCAAAAAAAAGCTTCCTTGGAATTTTCCTCAAATGTTTGAGTTGAAATACAGGAAACTTTGTGCTATCCGGCACCCACGGGACCGAGCTGCTGCCGTTGCCTCAAAACTGCCGTACTCTCCAGAGTTAATGTTGAGCGATACGGAGATTCTTATCTCCGTATTTGACAACAAACACTGTTGCTTAGCAACAGCTTCTAAACACTCGGGTGTGGCCCTAAAGCTCTGTAGCTGAAGCTGTTGCTATAGCTACAGATCTTTCACAGCTTGACTGTTCAAACAAAGCAAAAAAAAAACAAACAAAAAGAATAAAAAACAGCTGCTGATTTTTGCCGGTGGCTCCAGATTGCTGGATAGCTCACCTCCGGATAGCACAAAGTTTCCTGTAATTGGCTTTTGAGAACATTTCTGGGAGTGATTGAAAATTGGCTATGAATTGCCAAACACAATTTGCAGTTCAGTTCAATTGAACAGATTAAAACTGCAATATACCCTCCTCGATTCCTTCTCCCCCGAATAATGGTTTCTAACCAATGGAAGCTTCTTGTCCTGCTGAAAATAAATAAAGATGTTGCTCAATTACTTGTCATTCTCAAGCACCTATAATGAACTTTTGAACTTAACATTTGTTAATTTTTTAAGTGATCTCATCCCCAATTTATGTATCTGCCATTTTGGGACTAATTTCCTGACACAAACCCAAATGATGATGTGGCTAAATGTTACCCTTTGGGAGTACTATAGGAAGTAATGCCAGAATATCATCACATCTCTGTATTCAAATTCACTTTTATAGTAAGACCGTCATGATCTGTATTTAATGTAGTTGCAAATGTATCTGTTGCCATAGTAAGTTATGTTGCTATAGCAAGGTCCAAGATATGGCAAATTGATGTGTTGGGAATCAATTTTATGAAAGAACACTCATTTTGAAAGAGCATATTTTGCAAATCATGTAAGCTAAATTTAATTAATAGTTATCTGATTGGCTTGGTAATCAGATCTCAGTTTGGATAAAGTTTGTAATTTCCTTGTCGGGGCCTTGCCTCTCAATTTTCAAAAACAGCTGGCTTAAGTGTTGGATTGGACCATTTTATACTAGATGCCTGTTCTTGGACTAATTAATTATCCTTTGACAGCTGCAGCAGAATCTTCGATTGTCTGATCATCTGCGAGTGAGAGAAGGGGCCCATTGGGCCAAATTTAATGAAAAATTGTATGTTCTAAATACAGTTAACACTTGGGAAATATTGAGCATTTGACTTTTTAGGGACTGCAAAAATATCTGGCTATTTTTGAATGCTACTTAAGTGCTAGAGCAATGTTTTCACTTTAGCAGCTGTTGTAAATAAAATAATTTCTTTTACGTTTCATCTCCAGATTTCCAGTCACGTCAAAGCAATTGATACAATTTACCAGACAACAGATTTTCAAGGAATCCGAAATATCAGTTTTATGGTGAAAAGAGTGCGAGTAAGTACTACTACAACTTGTATTTATATAGCGCCTTTAACGTAGTAAAACGTCCGAAGGCACGTCACAGGAGTATTATAAGACAAAAGAAATTTGGCACCGAGCCACAAGGAGAAATTAGGGCAGGTGACCAAAAGCTTGGTCAAAGAGGTAGGGTTTAAAGAACGTCTTAAAGGAGGAAAGCGAGGTGGAGAGGTTTCGGCAGGGAATTGCAGAGCTTGGGGCCTAGGCAACAGAAGGTGCAGCCACCAACAGTTGAGCATTCCCGATTTATAATCACTCGAGGGCAGAATTAGAGGAGCACAGATATCTCGGCGGTACAGGGGGGGGCGGGGTGGCGGGGTTGTGGGGCTGAAGAAGATTACAGAGATGGGGAGGAGCGAAGCCATGGAGCGATTTGAAAACAAGGATGAGAATTTTGAAATCGAGGTGTTGCTTAACCGGGAGCCAATGTCGGTCAGCAAGCCATTGGGTGATGGGTGGACAGGACTTGGTGCGAGTTAGGACATGGGCGGCCGAGTCTTGGATAACCTCAAGTTTACATAGGGTAGAATGTGAGAGGCCAGCCCAGGAATGCATTGGAATAGTCCAGTCTAGAGGTAACCAAGGCATGGATGAGGGTTTCAGCAGCGGATGAGCTGAGGCGAGGGCGGAGACGGGCGATGTTAGAGGTGGAAATAATGTGAGCATGCTGAATTTCTTTAGTGCTCCTTTGTGGCACCTACGTATAACACAAGTTTGTGTCTGTATGCTGGCATCGCGCTTCAGCTCATGGACAAGCCTCAGCCCTGACCTGCCCCTTCCTATAGCTGTGCCTGCGGCACACCGCTCCTGACTGTTTGCTAAATTCTTCAGAATCGCTGAGCTTGAGCAGTAACTGCCCGACATCAGAATTTTAAAAAACCCAAAGTATTGTGGGTAGAAAACAGAGACTGAATGATCATTTAAATTTTCTTGCTTGACTTCTTAACTTAAATTTTCCCTGGTGTACTCCCAACCCCAGCTCCCTCTCCCACCTTCCCATCCCTGCCTTCCCACTGTTTCAGAAGGAAGAGGAGACACTTATGAAAAGTGTGAGAGAGAAAGACTTGATGAAACAGATACTCCGTCAAATGAGAGAAGTGCTTGAGGCCCTTGTAAAGAGAAATAAGTAGCAGTATGGCTAGACACGCATGCACGTAAAGGATTAGGTTTGGCAGGCAAACAGAGAAATAGTTCCAGGAAAATGCATGTTTTTTTTGTGGTCAGTGAGCAGTGCCATGGGAGAACAATAGATGTTTTAATATATTCATTTACCCACATTATATTTATGTAGAGTATATTCCTTAAACAATTTTATCCTTTCTCCTCCAATGTGTTATCTAACAGGATAAATAACACTGCCTTTCAGATCAACACCACAGATGACGAAAAAGATAGAAGCAACCCATTTAGGTTTGCGAACATTGGTGTGGAGAAATTCCTCGAACTCAATTCAGAACAGAATCATGACGATTATTGCTTAGCCTATGTGTTCACAGATCGTGATTTTGATGATGGTGTCCTGGGACTGGCTTGGGTTGGTGCACCAGCAGGTAAATGTCTGCAGACGTTACTGTTTCCAACAACTTGGGTTCCTTGAATTAAATGGCAAACAGAGAAACATAGAAACATAGAAAACTAGGAGCAGGAGTCGGCCATTCAGCCCTTCGAGCCTGCTCCGCCATTCAATATGATCACGGCTGATCCTCTATCTCAATACCATATTCCTGCTCTCTCCCCATACCCCTTGAAGCCTTTTGTGTCTAGAAATCTACCTATCTCCTTCTTAAATATATTCAGTGACTTGGCCTCCACAGCCTTCTGTGGTAGCGAATTCCACAGGTTCACCACCCTCTGAGTGAAGAAATTTCTCTTCATCTCAGTCCTAAATGTCCTACCCCGTATCCTGAGACTGTGACCCCTCGTTCCAGACCCCCCCCCCCCCCCCCCCCCCCCCCAACAGCCAGGGGAAACCTCCTCCCTGCAGCCAGTCTGTCTAGCCCTGTCAGAATTATATACGTTTCAATGAGATCCCCTCTCATTCTTCTAAACTCTAGGGAATACAGGCCTAGTCAACCCAATCTGTCCTCATACGACAGTCCTGCCATCCCAGGAATCAGTCTGGTGAACCTTCGCTGCACTCCCTCTATGGCAAGTATATCCTTTCTTGGGTAAGGAGACCAGAACTGCACACAGTCCTCACCAAGGCCCTGTACAACTGTAGTAAGACATCCTTGCTCCTGTACTCAAATCCTCTTGCAATGAAGACCAGTAGTTACTTCCACTCGGCTCCTGCTTTGACAATTGAAATGATTAAAGTATACAGCTTGGAAATTGATGCTTTTAGAATGATGTGATAACTGATGGTGTTTGTTTTTGTTCAAAAGGAAAATATAATTTCTATTGATATTTTAATTTTTAATAATTTAAAGTTTGCTTTAATAGTATTGGGCTCTCTCTGTAGTTTACTCGCATTCTATTTCCATGTTCATTTAAATCAAATTAGGAACTTTAGAAGCAGTTCCACCATTTCAAAAGCAAACTGAGCTAAAATTGTAACCTTGGTGAGGAAAAGAAAATAATAAATAGAACTTAACTGATATATAAAGGGGATAGCTGCTCTGTCTCCGGTATTTGTAAAGATTTAATGATGTATTGGACTTGTGCCTCTAACATTATCACTCACTGTGAAAATCGTAGGCAGGAAGAGTTCCTTAATGTGCCACGTGTAATGAAATTGAAAAGCCATTCTTTGAAACTTTCTTTCCTTTGATCGCAATGCGTAATAGTCTGCCCCATGTGAATAATGGCGGTTAATGCATATTTGGGATTGAATTGAGAAGCAGTAAACCTGGAGCAATTTTTTTAAAACTCTGGTTAAAACGTGAAACTGTTGTAGTAACCTGTAAGTTCATGCTACAGTATTTGTTTCAATTTTTGGGTGCTTTATTCATCTTGAAATGTTTCTATGCTCTCCATGTGTTTGAACAGGTTTAATTTGTAAATTGAGTTGGGGCATTTCTTTCTCTTTCACACCTTTTTACAATCAGGTGGCAATACTGTTATAGACTCATAGAATTGTTACAGTACAGAAGGAGGCCATTCGGCCCGTCGAGCCCGTGCCGGCTCTCTGCAAGAGCACTTCAGCTGGTCCCACTCTCCCGCCCTTTTCCCGTAGCCCTGCAAATCATTTTCCTTCGGGTACTTATCCAATTCCATTTTGAAAGCCACAATTGAGTCTGCCTCCCACCCTTTCAGGCAGTGCATTCCAGATCCGAACCACTCACTGCGTTTAAAAAAAAGTTTTTCCTCATGTCGCCTTTGGTTCTGTTGTATGGTTCCTTACATCTGCTACACCTTTCCCTAACAGGGTAGGGAAGATGCTCCAGAATTGGTCTAAGATGCACTTTTGTTGCCCACTGAAGTGGTGTAAAATTAACCCAGGCTATTCTCTCCCTCCGTTACCCTGACAGCATTGGTCATGTGGGGAGTCATGAATCTACATCATACTGCTCGATAATAATTCTGACACCTCTAAATTGTTTGTATGAATAAAAAAATTCAAATGACGAAGTCTGTTACAGACAACTATCATTCTTGCACTGCTGTCTGTGAATATGCTGAACTACCACAATACACCAGAGCCCACATACATCCAGGAAAAGTATGTGGCAAAATAGTCAAATATTTTGTTTTATGAAGTCAAGTGACAGTGGGCATGCAGGAATGTACAGTAGGCCCAAGTGAGAGATGGGGATCATAGTTGCCCTCAAGTTTAAACCTACTGTACTTGCCACAAGGACTGCAGCGGTTGAGGAAGGCAGCTCACCACCACCTTCTCGAGGCCAATTAAGGATGGGCAACAAATGCTGGCCTTGCCAGAGACGCCCACATCTCATGAACGAATAAAACAAAGCTCTTTCAAAAGACGACTTTTTAAAAACTTGGCTGTTTTGTTGCTGTCGCTCTGGGAAATTTGTTCCGTAGTACAAGTGCTGCTAAATCCTGCCAGAAAACAGTAGGTGCTGCAGTGGTTCAAATCCCTTGACCTAGCAAACCGGCACTAGCAGCTTTATACTTTTTTATTAATGTGCCAAAAAGAGAAATAGTCTAGACAGCAGCCATTAGCGCACATTAATAAAGAATTGAAAGTTTGGTCTTTAATGGAATGGCTAACGATGACAAAGAAGAACCAAGCCAGTGAAATACTGCCCTGGAAAATACAGCTGAGAAAATCAAAGCTACTGAGTCATCACAGAAGAGATTTAGAGGCACTTTTGTTAAAAAAAAAATACCTGAAGGGAAAGCCATTTACACCACCACGCTAGAAAGTAGAAAACCTTGTACTGAGATTTTATAAAATTGTTGTAGTGAAGTGAGAGTGTTTTTAAAAAGGAAACTGGATATTTATAGCCCTATAAAAATTGGCCAATGTACTTGTACATCCAGGAAAAAGGATGCAGCAAAATATGAGCCCCACAGTACAATATATCCTGACTGAGCTGCGGTACCTCCATGTGATACATTTATTATTTAATAAAGCCAGTATTTATGTGGATTTAGTACATTTTTATATTCCGGAAGAAACTGGTTTCAGAGTGAGGGTGGTAATATGGCTGTTTATTTTACAAGAAAAACTAGTATTGTTTTGATATCACTGGTTATTGAAAGAGCTTATTAAGAAAGTGCAGCAATGCGAACAAACAAAAAATCTAACCAGATTCCTTGTCCCATTACATTCAGTTTTTGTAATGAGATGCATTCCCTAAAATTGTTCAGAAATCTTCATCGTGCATTGTATCTGCCCTTGTCTCTTGTGATACTTTCACTGGATCACAATCCAACAGCAATCTTTTTTCGTTCATAGGATGAGAGTGTCGCTGGCAAGGCCAGCATTTATTGCCCAGCCTAGTTGCCCTTGAGAAGGTGGTGGTGAGCCGCCGCCTTGAGCTGCTGCAGTCAGTGTGGTGAAGGTACTCCCACAGTGCTGTTAGGGAGGGAGTTCCAGGATTTTGACCCAGCGGCGATGGATCGGCGATATACTTCTGAGTCAGGATGGTGTGTGACTTGGAGATGGTGGTGTTCCACCTGCTACCCTTGTCCTTCTCAGTGGAAGAGGTCGCGGGTTTGGGAGGTGCTGCCGAATAAGCCTTGGCGTGTTGCTTTAGTGGATTTTGTAGATGGCACACACTGCAGCCACGGTACGCCGGTGGTGGATGGGGTGCCAATCAAGCGGGCTGCTTTGTCCTGAACGGTGTCGAGCTTCTTGAGTGTTGGAGCTGCACTCATCCATGCAATTGGAGAATATTCCATCACACTCCCGACTTGTGCCTTGTAGATGGTGGAAAGGCTTTGGGGAGTCAGGAGGTGAGACACTTGCCGCAGAATACCCAGCCTCTGACCTGCTCTTGTTGCCACAGTATTTATGTGGCTGGTCCAATTAAGTTTCTGGTCAATGGTGACCCCCAGGATGTTGATGGTGGGGGAGTTGGCGATGGTAATGCTGTTGAATGTCAAGGGGTGGTGGTTAGACTCTTGTTCTTGGCGATGGACGTTGCCTGGCACTTGTGAGGCGCAAATGTTACCTGCCACTTATCAGCCCAAGCCTAAATGTCGCCCAGGTCTTGCTGCATGCGGGCATGGACTGCTTCAACATCTGAGGAGTTGTGAATGGCACTGAACACTGCAGTCATCAGTGAACATCCCCACTTCTGACCTTATGATGGAGGGAAGGTCATTGATGAAGCAGCTGAAGATGGTTGGGCCTAGGATACTGCCCTGAGGAACTCCTGCAGCGATGTCCTGGGGCTGTGATGATTAACCTCCAACCACCACAGCCATCTTCCTTTTGTGCTAGGAATGACTCCAGCCAGTGGAGAGTTTTTCCCCCCCCCAATTCCCATTGACTTCAGTTTTACTAGGGCTCCTTGATGCCACACTCGGTCAAATGCTGCCTTGATGTCAAGGGCAGTCACTCTCGCCTCACCTCTGGAATTCAGCTCTTTTGTCCATGTTTAGACCAAGGCTGCAATGAGGTCTGGAGCCGACTGGTCCTGGCAGAGCCCAAACTGGGTATCAGTGAGCGGGTTATTGGTGAGTAAGTGCCGCTTGATAGCACTGTCGATGACCCCTTCCATCACTTTGCTGATGATTGAGAGTAGACTGATGGGGCGGTAATTGGCCGGATTGGATTTGTCCTGCTTTTTGTGGACAGGACATACCTGGGCAGTTTGCCACATTGTCAGATCGATGCTAGTGTTGTAACTGTACTAGAACAGCTTGGCTAGAGGTGCGGCTAGTTCTGGAGCACAAGTCTTCAGCACGATAGCCGGGATGTTGTCGGGGCCCAGAGCCTTTGCTGTATCCAGTGCGCTCAGCCATTTCTTGATACCACGTGGAGTGAATCGAATTGGCTGAAGACTGCCTTCTGTGATGGTGGGGACCTCAGGACTTCTGGCTGAAGAAGGTTGCAAGCGCTTCTGCCTTGTCTTTTGCACTCACGTGCTGGGGTCCACCATCATTGAGGATGGGGATATTTGTATTCTGAAAGTAGGTGACTTTCCATAGGTTCAGAGAAAATTGCATGTTAAATTTTTTGTACTTCAAGTACTGATCCATCTATATTCTGTTTCCCAAACATAGGAAGCTCTGGGGGAATATGTGAGAAAAGCAAGCTCTATTCTGATGGCAAGAAGAAGTCGCTCAACACTGGAATCATCACTGTTCAAAACTATGGATCTCATGTCCCTCCCAAAGTCTCTCACATCACATTTGCTCATGAAGTAGGCCACAACTTTGGTTCTCCTGTAAGTATTAAACCAATATAGTCTACCATAACTAAAATTTGGTTACTAAACCATTCCCCTTGAAATATAGGCGAGTCCGTAATTAAATTATTAGCGGGTCTCCCAAGGTATATCTTACATTAACTTGAAAATTATGCTATTTTTAAATGATAGAACAGTTTGTGTTAAATTGTATAACACTATCATCATTAGTAAGGGAGTGTTTATATTTTGATAAGCCTTTATTATTGAAGAAAGATGCATGCTACTAAAGTGCAGCTGTGTTAACCTGGGCTATTACTTTGTGGGCATAAAGTCTAACGGGACCAAACTAGAAATCTGATCTAAAAACAGAAAATGCTGGAAACACTCAGCAGATCGGGCAGCATCTGTGGAGAGAGGAAGGTAGGGTTAACATCTTGAGTCGATGACTTTTTGTCCGAACCCTAACCCGGCATTTGCAGTCTTTTGCTTTTTGTAGAAATCTGATCCACCTGCCCATCTACTCCCTGTGGGGAAAGTGCCGTGGACTAACCCATTCTGTGGTCAGTTGTACAGATCACAATTAGAGGTGAATTGTTGCTCCAAAAGTTTGTTTAAAACACAATGCTCTTAAGATGCTACTTGTTCAGCTACAACTTGTTTCCTGAACATGCAATCGGGTACATGTGCAACCTACGCTTTGCATATGTGACACTTTGAAGTGAGTTGGATGTGCTAGGTGCAAGATTTATCCGCGTATGTATAAAGACAGTATACAAATGAATAGCAGCTTAGATTTTTTTGTTGTTTAAATTGGTCTATAATATCTAGTGAGCTGTCAAAAAAACCTGACTGTACAGGTGAAACACTCCCAAGATAAAATTATGAAATGCAGTTTGAGTCTTGAGGTAGAAAACAGTAATTAGCAGAATAGGGAAACAATATGACTATTAGTACACCTTGGAAAGAAAAGGGAGCCTGAAAGGGTTCTCTGTTGGAGACGTGGCGGTCTCGTGCCAGAAAGAGTAAGGAGAGGCATGAAAGCTGAAGAAATGAAGCCGTCAAAAAGAAAAATGCTTTGAAGTATTGGCAATGTCCATGGGAGTTACAAAGGAGTGGTAGTTCAGTTGCATGGTTGTCCTACGAAATATAATGTAGGAGGGTGGACAAAGGCTTTAGATGAGATAAGAACATAAGAAATAGGAGCAGGAGTCGGTCATTTGGTCCCTCGAGCCTGCTCCGCCATTCAGTAAGATCATGGCTGATCTGATCTTGGCCTCAACTCCACTTCCCTGCCCGTTCCCCATAACCCTGGATTCCCCTGTTTTTCAAAAATCTGTCTATCTCCGCCTTGAATATATTCAATGACTCCGCCTCCGCAGCTCTCTGGGGTAGAGAATTCCAAAGATTTGCGACTCTCAGAGAAGAAATTCCTCCTCATCTCCGTTTTAAATGGGCGACCCCTTATTCTGAAACTATGCCCCTAGTTCTAGATTCCCCCACGAGGGGAAACATCCTCCCTGCATCTACCCTGTCAAGCCCCCTCAGAATCTTTTATGTTTCAGTAAGATCACCTCTCATTCTTCTAAACTCCAATGAGTATAGGCCCAACCTGCTCAACCTTTCCTCATAAGACAACCCCTTCAACTCAGGAATCAGCCTAGTGAACCTTCTCTGAACTGCCTCCAATGTATATCCCTCCATAAATAAGGAGACCAAAACTGTACGCAGTACTCTTGGTGTGGTCTCACCAAACGCCCTGTACAATTGTAGCAAGACTTCCCTACTTTTATACTCCATCCCCCTTGCGATAAAGGCCAATATTCTATTTGCCTTCCTAATTACTTGCTGTACCTGCATGCTAATTTTTTGTGTTTCATGTACAAGGACACCCAGCTCCCTCTGTACCACAGCATTCTGTCGTCTCTCCATTTAAATAATATTTTGCTTTTTTATTCTTGCTATCAAAGTGGATAACCTCACATTTTCCCACGTTATACTCCATCTGCCAAATTTTTGCCCACTCACTTAACCTATCTATATCCCTTTGCAGACTGTGTACTCCTCACACCTGCCTTTGTATCGTCAGCAAATTTGGCAACAGTACACTGGGTCCCTTCATCCAAGTCATTAATATAGATTGTAAATAGTTGAGGCCCCAGCACTGATCCCTGTGGCACCCTACTAGTTACAGTTTGCCAACCTGAAAATGACCTATTTATTCCGACTTTGTTTTCTGTTAGTTAGCCAATCCTCTATCTAATCCAATATATTACCCCCAGCACCGTGAGCTCTTATCTTGTGCAGTAACCTTTTATGCGGAGCCTTATCGAATGCCTTCTGGAAATCCAAATACATTACTGGTTCCCCTTTATCCACCCTGCTCGTTACATCCTCAAAGAACTCTAATAAATTTGTCAAACACGATTTCTCTTCCATACAATCAAGCAGAGTCAACATGGTTTTATTATGATTTTCTAAATGTCCTGCTATTACTTTCCCAGTGACAGATGTTAGGCTAACTGGCCTATAGTTTCCTGCTTTCTGTCTCCCTCCTTTCTTGAGTAGGAGAGTTACATTTGCAGTTTTCCAATCTGCTGGGACCTCTCCAGAATCCAGGGAATTTTGGTAGATTACAACCAACGCATCCACTATCTCTGCAGCCACTTCTTTTAAAACCCTAGGATGCAGGCCATCTGGTCCAGGGCACTTGTCAGCCTTTAGTCCCATTAGTTTGCCTAGTACTTTTTCTCTAGTGATAATTGTTTGAAGTTCCTCCCTCCCTATAGCCCCTTGATTATCAATTATTATTGGGATGCTTTTAGTGTCTTCTACCATGAAGACCGATACAAAATATTTGTTTGAAGTCCCTGCCATTTCCCTGTTTCCCATTATTAATTCCCCAGTCTCATCCTCTAAGGGACCAATGTTTACTTTAGCTACTCTCTTCCTTTTTATATACTTGTAGAAGCTCTTACTGTCTGTTTTTATGTTTTGCTAGTTTACTCTCATAATCAGTTTTCTCTTTTTAGTCACCCTTTGCTGGTTTCTAAAAATTTCCCAATCCTCTGGCCTACCACTAATCTTTGCAACATTGTATGCCTTTTCTTTCAATTTGATACCATCCTTAACTTCCTTAGTTAGCCACGGATGGTTCATCCTTCTCGTAGAGTCTTTTTCACTGGAATAAACCTTTGCTGAGAGTTATGAAATATCTCTCTAAATGTCTGCCTCCTACTTATCTACCATCTTGCCCTTTAATCTATTTTCCCAGTCCACTTTAGCCAACTCTGTCTTCTTGCATTTGTAATTGCCTTTATTTAAGTTTAGGACACTAGTTTCAGACACAAGTTTCTCACCCTCAAACTGAATTTGAAATTGAATCATGCTATGATCACTCTTCCCTAGAGGATCCTTTGCTATGAGATCATTAATTAATCCTATCTCATTACATATTACCAGATCTAAAATAGCCTGCTCCCTGGTTGGTTCCACAACATATTGTTCTAAGAAACCATCCTGAATACATTCTATGAACTCATCCTCAAGGCTACCCTTGCCAATTTGATTTGTCCAATCTATATGAAGATTAAAATCGCCCATGATTATTGCAGTACCTTTCTTACAAGCCCCCATTATTTCTTGATTTATACTCTGTCCTACAGTGTAGCTACTGTTAGGGGGTCTATAGACTATTCTCACCAGTAACTTCTTTCCCATACCATTTCTTAACTCCACCCAAATTGCTTCTACATCTTGATCTCCTGAGCCAATATCATTTCTCACCACTGCACTAATCTCCTCCTTTATTAACAGAGCTACCCCACCTCCTTTTCGTTTCTGCCTATCCTTCCAAAATGTCAAATACCCCTGAATATTCAGTTCCCAGCCTTGGTCACCTTGCAACCACTTTCTGTAATGGCAATCAGATCATACCCATTTATTTCTATTTGTGCTTTCAACTCATCTATCTTGTTATGAATGCTGCGTGCATTCAGATAAAGAGCCTTTAATTTTGTCTTTTTACCATTTTTCTCTACTCTGACTCTATTTGCTGGTGCACTCTTAAGTTTGTACGCTCTGTCTCTTCCTGTCACACTCTGGTTCTCATTACCCGTATCACTACCCTGCACTTTTGTCTTCTCCTTTCCTTTTTGTCTTTCTAAATTCCCCTTCACCTGAACCCTTCCCCCCCCATCCCCTATTTAGCTTAAAGCCCTATCTACCGATCATGAGAACAGGTTTATTGGGCAGAAAATAAAGTAAGGGGTTTGTGGTTTTAGTTCAGCAGGGTTTCCCATTACAAATGTTAACAGCAGATTATGGGGTTGGGGGGGACACCCGAATTATTGGTGTGATCCAAATCATGTTAGAAAATTCTGGCAACAGTTTTAGCACAGCCAAAGGATGGGAAGGCGGTGGAGAGAAAGATGCTTACTTTTCGAAGAAGTTCTGTTGGGACTGGTAGAAGAACGTGCATTTATATAGTACCTTTCATGTGGTCAGAATGTCCCAAAGCACTTTGCTTTTTTGAAGTGCAGTCATGGTTATTTTGTAGGCAAATGTGTCAGCCAGTTTCCCCGCAGCAAGGTCCCACGAACAACTATGAGCTCATTGATCAGTTAATCTGATTTGATGGTGCAGTTGAGGGATGAATGTCAGTCAGGACATTGAGAGAACTTCCCCTCTCAGGAAAAAATGCTGTGATTGCTTTTACATCCACCTGAAAGACAGCACTCCCTGAGTATCATACTGGAGTGTCAGCCAGGATTGTGCTCAAGTCCTGAAGTTGAGCTTGAATCCACAACCATTTTGGCGTGATAGCACTATTTTCTGTGGGAGAATTATTGAACGAAACAGGTGAGTTTTACAGACTTTCAATTGCCAAAAGAAAGATTCTGTGGTTGAGATGCAGCTGGCTGGAGGAAAAAGCTTGTGAAGACTGGAGGACTTTGAGAGTTTGAATGTGCAAACCATATGCAAGTTCTTTATTGCATAGCATATTATTGATGACCAGTTACCTGAAGACAATAGATGTAATGGTAGAGGGCAGATGTTGAAGGTGTGCTACAATGGGAGCAGACAGTAGGTAGGAAGGGGGATGAGGTCCTGCATCAAGAATTTAGGGAGCTAGGTAACAGATTAAAGAGCAGGACCTCAAAGGTTGTAATCTCTGGATTACTCCCAGTGCCACGTGCTAGTGAGTATAGGAATGGGAGGATAGAGCAGATGAATGCGTGGCTAAAGAGTTGGTGTAGGGGGGAGGGTTTTACTTTCCTGGATCACTGGGCCTGCTTCTGGGAAAGGTGGGACTTGTACAAGTCGGACGGGTTGCACCTGAACCAGAGCGGGACAAATATCCTTGCGGGGAGGTTTGCTGGCACTGTTGGGGGGGGTTTAAACTAACTTGGCAGGGGGATGGGATACAGAGGGGAGCTGAAATAGGGGGTGATGTGCTGCCAATTATAGAGAAAAAAACAAGTCAGCTTGGTAGATGGGGCAAATATATAAGGGCAAGGCTGGATAGCATCTATTTTAATGCAAGGAGTCTTGCAAGTAAGGTGGATGAACTGAAGGTGTTGATAAACACATGGGAGTATGATATCGTTGCTATCACGGAGACATGGTTGAGGGAGGGGCAAGACTGGCAGCTCAATATTCCGGGGTACAGAATCTTCAGGCGAGACAGAGGGGGAGGTATAAGAGGAGGGGGTGTCGCAATATTAATTAAGGAGTCAATCATTGCAGTAAGGAGGGATGATATATTAGCAGGTTCCTCTAATGAGGCCATATGGGTGGAGCTTAAAAACAAAAAGGGGGCAAGCACTTTGCTGGGAGTGTACTATAGGCCTCCAAACAGTCAGGGGGAGATAGAGGAACAGATATGTAGGCAAATCTCAGAGGAATGTGCAAATAATAGGGTAATAATAATGGGGGATTTCAACTTCCCCAATATTAACTGGGATAGTCAGAGTGTGAAAGGCTCAGAGGGTGTAGAATTCTTAAAGTGCATCCAGGAGAGCGTTTTGAGCCAGCATGTAGAAAGTCCTACAAGAGAGGGGGCGGTACTGGACCTAATTCTAGGGAATGTGGCCGGCCAAGTGGAAAAAGTGCTAGTAGGTGAGCACTTTGGTGACAGTGACCATAATATGGTAAGATTTAAGGTGGTCATGGAAAAGGACAGGGATGGGCTGGAAATAAAGGTTCTAAATTGGGGGAAGGCCGATTTTAATAGGATAAGGCAGGATCTGGCCAAAATGGACTGGGATCAGCTACTTGTAGGAAAATCCGCATCAGAGCAATGGGAGGCTTTCAGAAGGGAGATTGGGATCATACAATGGCAACATGTTCCCGTAAAGGTCAAGGGTGGTTCCAAAAACCACAGGGAACCTTGGATGTCAGGGGATGTACGAGAATGGATTAGGAAAAAAAGGAGGGCTTTTGGCAGATACAAAAGGCTAAAGACGGAGGAAGCCCTAGAGGAGTACAAAAAGTGCAGGGGGATACTTAAAAAAAGAAATTAGGAGATCAAGGAGGGGCCATGAAATAACACTGGCGAGCAAAATAAAGGAAAATCCTAAGATGTTTTATAAGTATATTAAGGGTAAGAGGATAACTAGGGAAAAAATAGGGCCCATTAGGGACAAAAGTGGCAATCTGTGTGTGGAGCCGGAAGATGTAGGAGGGGTTCTAAATAAATTTTTTGCATCTGTTTTCACTATGGAGAAGGACGATGTAGACATAGAAATAGGGCGGGGGGACTGTGATATGCTCGAACATATTCACATCGAGAGGGAGGAGGTATTGGCGGTTTTAGCTGGCCTAAAAATGGATAAATCCCCAGGCCCGGATGAAATGTATCCCAGGCTGCTGTGTGAGGCAAAGGAAGAGATTGCGGGGGCTCTAACACATATATTCAGGACCTCTCTGGCCACAGGGGATGTGCCAGAGGACTGGAGAACCGCTAATGTAGTACCATTATTCAAGAAGGGAAGTAGGGAAAAACCGGGGAACTACAGGCCAGTGAGCCTAACATCAGTGGTAGGAAAATTATTGGAAAAAATTCTGAGGGACAAAATTTGTCTCCACTTGGAGAGGCAAGGATTAATCAGGGATAGTCAACATGGCTTTGTCAAGGGAAGATCATGTCTGACTAATTTGATTGAATTTTTTGAGGGGGTGACTAGGTGTGTGGATGAGGGTAACGCAGTGGATGTGGTATATATGGATTTCAGTAAGGCCTTCGATAAAGTCCCGCACAGGAGACTGGTCAAGAAGGTAAGAGCCCATGGAATCCAGGGTGCCTTGGCACATTGGATACAAAACTGGCTTAGTGACAGAAGGCAGAGGGTGATGGTCGCAGGTTGTTTTTGTGACTGGAAGCCTCTGGCCAGTGGGGTACCACAGGGATCGGTGCTGGGTCCCTTGCTGTTTGTGGTCTACATTAATGACTTGGATATGAATGTAAAAGGTATGATCAGTAAGTTCGCGGATGATCCAAAAATTGGTAGGGTGGTAAATAGCGAGGAGGGTAGCCTCAGTCTGCAGGACGATATAGATGGGTTGGTCAGATGGGCGGAACAGTGGCAAATGGAATTTAACCCGGAAAAGTGCGAGGTGATGCACTTTGGGGGGACTAACAAGGCAAGGGAATACACAATGAATGGTAAGACCCTAGGCAAGACGGCGGGTCAGAGGGATCTGGGTGTGCAAGTACACAGATCCCTGAAGGCGGCGGAACAGGTGGATAAGGTGGTAAAAAAGGCATATGGGATACTTGCCTTCATTAGCCGAGGCATTGAATATAAGAGCAAGGAGGTTATGATGGAACTGTATAAAACACTGGTTAGGCCACAGCTGGAATACTGTGTGCAGTTCTGGTCGCCACACTACAGGAAGGATGTGATCGTGTTGGAGAGGGTGCAGAGGAGGTTCACCAGGATGTTACCGGGGCTGGAGCGCTTCAGCTATGAAGAGAGACTGGGCAGATTGGGTTTGTTTTCCTTGGAGCAGAGGAGGCTGAGGGGGGACATGATTGAGGTGTACAAAATTATGAGGGGCATAGATAGGATGGATGCTGAGGAGCTTTTTCCCTTAGTAGAGGGGTCAATAACTAGGGGGCATAGATTCAAGGTAAAGGGCGGGAGGTTTAGAGGGAATTTGAGGAAGAACTTTTTCACCCAGAGGGTGGTTGGAGTCTGGAACTCACTGCCTGAAAGGGTTGTGGAGGCAGGAACACTCACAACATTTAAGAAGCATTTGGATGAGCACTTGAAATGCCATAGCATACAAGGCTATGGACCAAATGCTGGAATATGGGATTAGATTAGGCAGGGCTTGATGGCCGGCGCGGACACGATGGGCCGAAGGGCCTCTATCTGTGCTGTATAACTCTATGACTCTATGAGTACATATGGTGTGGGGCTACCCATTATTGAGAGAGATTGAGAAAAGTGTGTCCATCCAGTATCGGCAGCAATTTGAGATACAGATACCTTGTTCTCTTTGGACCTTGTTCTCACCGTACTTGGGCTCTTGCATTGTTCCACGGAAACCCAGCGTAAGCTCGAGGAACAGCACCTCATCTTCCGATTAGGCAGTTTACAGCCTCCGGACTGTCTCTCGAGTTCAACAATTTCAGATCATAACCTCGGCCCCCATTACATTTTTGCATATTTTTTATCCACACCTTTGTTTTGTGCCCTTCCCCCCCCCCCCCTTTTTTCTCTCTCCCACACGGCAGCTGTCTCTCATTCTGCCAGCGCATTTCACACCTAATCTAGAGCCGTCTTTTGTCTCCACTAGTCCTATCACCATCTCGTCTCGTTTTGAATACCTCTTAATGTCTCTTTGCTTGTTCTCTCATCCCCATTTCCCAGCCCCCAAACTGGCCTTTTAATCTGTTTCATTTCCTGTGTTTTTTCAGTCCTGACGAAGGGTTTTGACCCGAAACGTTGACTCTATTTTTCTCTCTCCACAGATGTTGCCTGGCCTGCTGAGTTGTTCCAGCATTTTCTGTTGTTATTTTTCTTTGGAATATTGGTGGGTGGAGGATTAGTAACGATGATTATTAGAAGTCATGTTAATATGGGTGGGGGGGGGGGAAATGGTGCTTTAAGATGGGAAAAGTACAGACCCTCTCCTCCAGCCTTTGCCCAAACCCTCCACCCCAAAGTACCCAGCAGGAAATTAATCTGTCAGTTGATGTAGCTGAACTGATATGCCCAAAGTTCAAAGATAAGAGATTTTACGCAACAGTAAACACAGATAAGCACAGTTGTTGGATGTGATCCTAGAATCTTTTCAATTTGGTGTAACCCCCCCCCCCCCCAGTGTAGTATGTGAGGGTGCCTACCTCTATTTTAGCCCCCAGTTAAGAAGAGTGAACTTCTTCGAAGGCATTTTTTCACAAAATGCAGTGGTTTAGGATCTGGTTCCAACTAACGGCCTTTGCCAATTAATAAGGAATGGCATGAGGGGTGTAATAAAACCAGAGTGTTTTTTGGCAAAAGTTACACTGTAGAAATGTGAAATGGATTAGGATTTTGAAGTCCAAAAGTAATTGGAAAAATGGCTTACATGGATATTTATTTCACTTTTTTTAAATTGGGTCAGCTTTTTAAACTCCCTATAGTTTATCCTGTGGTGCTGCATCAGAGATGTTGTGGTTTTTTTGTTAGAATTTGCCCATCTGTTACATTTATCATAGTGAGCACGGATACCTTGTGACAAAGACTAGCACTTCTGATTATATTACAAGCAGTGAATGATATTCAGCATACTATTGTTTCTGTTTATCTTCTTAGCATGACTCTGGCACTGAATGTACCCCAGGAGAATCCAAGTCTGGGGAACTGAAAGAAAAAGGCAATTATATTATGTATGCACGCGCTACATCTGGTGATAAGCAGAACAACAATAAGTTCTCCATCTGTAGCATTAAAAACATCAGCCAGGTCCTTGACAAGAAAAGAAACCTCTGCTTTGTTGGTAAGTATAAAGCAGCAACTGAACAGAATTGGTAAACTATACTTGTTTAAGCCTTTTAATAGCATAATGTTATACCAGAAATACCCAGCTTCCATTTGTAGAAAGCTAACAAATAATTTGTGGTGGTTTTTTAATGGTCCATTTGAGTTTGGTACTTTTGACTGTTTTCAACTAATGAAACATTCCTATTTCCATTTACAACACTGGGTAAGGTCGCACCGATTGACTCTGTTCAGTTCTGGTTCAGTGTTGTAACTTCAGAAGTAGCATCTGAATTATTTAAATACTGCACCCATGCACTGAATTTTGATGCTAACTTTAAAAATGTATTTTTTTTTTCCCCCCCAAAGAATCTGGCAAACCCATTTGTGGCAATGGTTTAGTCGAAGATGGAGAGGAATGTGACTGTGGTTACAGTGACCAGTGCAGAGATGATTGCTGCTTTAATGCAAATGCGGCAGATGACAAGAAATGCACGCTTAAACCAAACAAACAGTGCAGGTAAGCACAACATTTAAGCTGCTAGTGACATTGTGTTGAATAATTTAATTTGGTTTTCCCCGTTTTGTCTGCACTGAAAGCCAATGCAATAATCGGGGCTCAGTCTACAGATCAGAGTGGAGCTGACTGACACTGAGGGGCAGCTGCAATTACAGAACTTTTTTTGGAACAGATGTGGCGTACGAATACACAGACTTTAAAAAAGGTAGCCTGTACAACTGGGGGCAAGGAGGGAAAGAGAAGGAAAATTCAATTGTGATTCAAACTTCAATTTAAACCGTCAAGTGTTCAACTAGGGTACAGCCAGAGACCTGCTGAGGTCTGTCTTAAGCTGACAGATGCACTGTACACAATACAGCCTAATTATATTGGGAAAAACTGGTTTCATTTTTGATCTGACTTGGTCTGATTTGAGCAACTGAAATAAGTTGAATTCTACTGGGGTTTTAAGTTGCTACACCATTCTGGCTTTGAAGCTTTACATTCTGGGTTTCAACACTTAAAGTTTTGGATGTCCAGTTCAATGATTGTGTGTTATAGAAGATTTCTCGCGGTTCAATCTAGTTTCTTGTGGTTTTATAAATTTGTAAAATCTGTCTTCATTTGTGATCCTGCGTGCTTTATTAATTTGAGTCAAACATGGAAAGTTAAAATATTGGCCCAGAAATTCGGGTTGGAGGCTTCCCGCGGGTGCAAGCCTCCGACCTGCACTTGCCTAGCGCGCCGGCCGTTGTGCTGTGGGCCCGCGTGGGATTCCGATCCTGGGCCTGCTCCAACTGCTGGCGCGCAGTGCTTGCGTATCCCAGGGGCGCAGTTAGTTCGAAGCGTCCCCTGGGATCACGTTGGCCATGGAGAGCCAATGGTAGCAGGGAATCTGTATTCATAGATTTGACAGGAAGACCTGTCAAATCTATGAATACAATTCAGCCCCAAAACATAACTAAAACTTAAAAAAAAAAAAAAAAAAAATTTTAAATCACATTTTTAAGATAACTATAAATTACATAAAATAACTATTAAACAATAAAAATGTTTGAAAAAATTAATTACAGTTTCTAACAGGGCTAAAAAATAAACTTACCTTTTCTTTCAAGTATTTAAAAATAATAAACCTGTGGAAAATATGTTTTAATTTTACTTAATTCACCACTTACCTTGTTAAAAGCAGGCCTTGCGACTGCTTTTTAAAAGCATAGCTGCTGGAGACTTACCCTCCCGGAGAAACCTGGAAAAAAAAACAGAAGTTCCAGGTGAACGCGCTGCCTCTCCGGCGCACGTGTTCGACCCGTGAACCCCTTCCTTTAAGGGAACGGAAGTTCCGGTTTCCCGCGCATGCGCAGTTCATGCACGAAACCGGCACTTTCGTTGGGCCTACGCGTGTACCCAGTGCGTACTCGCCCATGGGGACCCGAATTTCTGGCCCAATAAATTTATATATTTCAGCAGTGAATTTATCTGATACAAGGAGTCATTTAACTGTCATGACTGTGTTCAATTTAACTTTGTGTTGTAGTATCATACCACATGTGTAAACTCAATACTAGTGTTTTCTTGCTAGTTATTTCTGTCTGGCACTGCTTTCCATGGTTCACCTTCCACCAGCGACAACTGGCTCTGACTATTGTAGGGTGGCGAGCAGACAATATACCCTCCTCACAATTTTGCCCACAGCAAAAAATTGAAATAAACACCATCCTTAACCTTTACCAATAATATAAGATTTAATTGCTGTAGATCCTAGATTGACACAGTTGGCAGTTTTTGTTGAAAAATTAAACTTGCAGGCATAAATAATTGAGTAATTGCAAGCTGCTGCGAACAGGTGGCCAATTTTTATCTTCACGTACAGTGTCGTTTGAGGAAATGAGAAGTTCATTTACTTCAGTATTGCTTTATTTAAAATTTATGCAAGGGAAAACATGCGGCGTTTGGCAGGAGAAAATCTCTACTTGGGAACTGTCTTTGTATCCCTATGGATCAGGTTTAAAAAAAAAAAGCACAAAAATTGCTAACTGATCAATTATGAAGTCCTGTCTTGACTATCCTGTGGCATTTTACCCAGGTGCATGCTGGCTTCCCCCTTTGAACCATATCTGGACATTAGTCCAGTGGCATGATTGAAATACTGGCCTGAATAGTTGCACCTGCTGATTTGTTGGAAGTCCCAGTCTCGAGCTTTCCTGTTCTGGCCTCCAGTAAAATGGCATAGCAATTGGTAAAGTAAATGGTGAAGTTGCATAGCAGTTTCCTTGTAAGACTCATTTTAATTACTTCAGAAGAAACTCGGCATGATGCAAAATAGCCAGTGGTGCTCTTTGTGTTCCTATACTAATTTCAAATATTGTATAGTGAAATTCACTTTGAAGAATGGACACTAAATGGGCATCTTCCTTTACTTCTATTTTGAAGTATTAATGAATTTTGTTTCTACCTTCAGTTGGTTACTTGGGAGGAATGGTTATCTCTATGTTTTAAAGTGGCAAAACAAGCCAAGTCCGTGACACTACGAGTGGCTCAGCTGCACAGGAGGGGAGGAAAAAGCGTGGGAGAGCAGTAGTGGTGGGGGATTCTATCGTAAGGGGAACAGATAGATGTTTCTGTGGCTGCAGACGTGACTCCAGGATGGTATGTTGCCTCCCTGGTGCCAGGGTCAAGGATGTCACTGAACGGCTGCAGGGCATTCTGAAGGGTGAGGGGACGAACAGTCAGAGGTTGTGGTTCACATTGGTACCAACGACATGGGTAGAAAGAGAGTTGAGGTCCTGCAACAGGAATTTAGGTAGCAGATTAAAAAGCAGGACCTCCAAGGTTGTAATCTCTGGATTACTCCCGGTGCCACGTGCTAGTGAGTATAGGAATAGGAGGATAGAGCAGATGAATGCGTGGCTAAAGAGTTGGTGCAGGAGAGAGGGCTTTAGTTTCCTGGATCACTGGGTCTGCTTCTGGGGAAGGTGGGACCAGTACAAGTCGGACGGGTTGCACCTGAACCTGAACCGGAACGGGACCAACATCCTTGCGGGGAGGTTTGCTAGTGCTGTGGTGGCGGGGGGGGTTAAACTAACTTGGCAGGGGGATGGGATACGGAGTGGAGCTATAGTAGGGGGTGATGCACAGCCAAATATAGAGGAAAAAACAAGTCAGCCTGGAAGGCAGCGCAAATATGTAATGGCACAAGGGAGTATGGCAAGGCTGGATGGCATTTATTTTAATGCAAGGAGTCTTGTGAGTAAGGCAGATGAATTGAAGGTGTTGATGAACACATGGGAGTATGATATTGTTGCTATCACAGAGACATGGTTAAGGGAGGGGCAGGACTGGCAGCTCAATATTCCGGGGTATAGAATCTTCAGGCGAGACAGAGGGGAGTGTAAAAGAGGAGGGGGTGTTGCAATATTAATCAAGGAGTCAATTACTGCTGTAAGGAGGGATGATATCTTGGCAGGTTCCTCTAATGAGGCCATATGGGTAGAACTTAAAAACAAAAAGGGGGCAAGCACTTTGCTGGGAGTGTACTATAGGCCCCCAAACAGTCAGGGGGAGATAGAGGAACAGATATGTAGGCAAGTCTCAGAAGTGTAGAAATAATAGGGTAACAATAGGGGATTTCAATGTCCCCAATATTAACTGGGATAGTCAGAGTGTGAAAGGCTCAGAGGGTGCAGAATTCTTAAAGTGCATCCAGGAGAGCTTTTTGAGCCAGCATGTAGAAAGTCCTACAAGAGAGGGGGCGGTACTGGACCTAATTCTAGGGAATGTAGCCGGGCAAGTGGTAGATGTGTCAGTAGGAGAGCATTTTGGTGACAGTGACCATAATTCGGTGAGATTTAAGGTAGTCATGGAAAAGGACAAGGATGGACCGGAAATAAAGGTTCTAAATTGGAGGAAGGCCGATTTTAATATGATGATGCAGGATCTGACCAAAGTGGACTGGGATCAGCTACTTGTAGGAAAATCCACATCAGAGCAGTGGGAGTCTTTCAGAAAGGAAATCGAGAGAGTACAACGCCAACATGTTCCCGTAAAGGTCAAGGGTGGGACCAACCCTGGATGTCGAGGGATATACAAGAATGGATTAGGAAAAAAAGGGAGGCTTTTGGCAGATACAAAGGACTAAAAACAGTGGAAGCCCTGGAGGAGTATAGAAAGTGCAGGGGGGTACTTAAAAAAATAAATAAATAAATTAGGAGAGCGAAGAGGGGGCATGAAAAAACACTGGCAGGCAAAATAAAGGAAAATCCCAAGGTGTTTTATAAGTATATTAAGGGCAAGAAGATATCCAGGGAAAGGGTAGGGCCCATTAGGGACCAAAGTGGCAATCTGTGTGTAGAGCCGGAAGATGTGGGTGAGGTTTTAAATGAATATTTTGCTTCTGTGTTTACTATGGAGAAGGGCGATGTAGGCATAGAAATCAGGCAGGGGGAATTGTGATATACTTGAACAAATTAGTATTGAGAGGGAGGAGGTACTAGCCGTTTTAGCGGGCTTAAAAGTGGATAAATCCCCAGGCCCAGACGAGATGTATCCCAGGCTGCTGTGAGGCAAGGGAGGAGATTGCAGTGGCTCTGACACACATTTTCAGATCCTCTCTGGCCACAGGGCGGGAGGCGCTGGAGGACAGCTAACGTAGTACCATTATTCAAGAAGGGTAGTTGGAATAAACCAGGGAATTACAGGCCAGTGAGCCTAACATCAGTGGTAGGGAAATTATTGGAAAAAATTCTGAGGGACAGAATTAGTCTCCACTTGGAGAGGCAAGGATAGTTAGCATGGCTTTGTCAGGGGGAGATCATGTCTAACCAATTTGATTGAATTTTTTGAGGAGGTGACTAGGTGTGTGAATGAGGGTAGTGCAGTTGATGTAGTCTACATGGACTTCAGTAAGGCTTTTGACAAAGTCCCGCATGGGAGACTGATCAAGAAGGTAAGAGCCCATGGGATCCAGGGCAATTTGGCACATTGGATCCAAAATTGGCTTAGTGGCAGGAGGCAGAGGGTGATGGTCGAAGGTTGTTTTTGTGACTGGAAGCCTGTGTCCAGTGGTGTACTGCAGGGATCGGTGCTGTTTGTAGTGTACGTTAATGATTTAGATATGAATGTAGGAGGTATGATCAGTAAGTTCGCAGATGACACGAAAATTGGTGGAGTGGTAAATAGCGAGGAGGGAAGCCTCAGGCTACAGGACGATATAGACGGGTTGGTCAGATGGGCAGAACAGTGGCAAATGGAACTTAACCCTGAAAAGTGTGAGGTGATGCATTTTGGGAGGACGAACAAGGCAAGGGAATACACAATGAATGGCAGGACCCTAGGAAGGACAGAGGATCAGAGGGACCTTGGTGTGCATGTACAGGAAACTTTGTGCTATCCGGCAATCTGGAGCCACCGCCAAAAATCAGCAGCCGTTTTTTATTCTTTTTGTTTGTTTTTTTTGCTTTGCTTGAACAGTCAAGCTGTGCAAGGTCTGTAGCTATAGCAACAGCTTCAGCTACAGAGCTTTAGGGCCACACCCGAGTGTTTAGAAGCTGTTGCTAAGCAACAGTGTTTGTTGTCAAATACGGAGATAAGAATCTCCGTATCTCTCAACATTAACTCTGGAGAGTACGGAAGTTTTGAGGCAACGGCAGCAGCTCGGTCCTGTGGGTGCCGGATAGCACAAAGTTTCCTGTACATAGATCCCTGAAGGCAGCAGTACAGGTAGATAAGGTGATTTAAAAAGGCATATGGGATACTTGCCTTCATTAGCCGAGGCATAGAATATAAGAGCAGGGAGGTTATGATGGAGCTGTACAAAACGCTAGTTAGGCCACAGCTGGAATACTGTGTGCAGTTCTGGTCGCCACACTATAGGAAGGATGTGATTGCATTGGAGAGGCTGCAGAGGAGATTCACCAGGATGTTACCTGGGCTGGAGCACTTCAGCTATGAAGAGAGACTGGACAGGCTGGGGTTGTTTTCCTTAGAGCAGAGAAGGCTGAGGGGGGACCTGATTGAGGTGTACAAAATTATGAGGGGCATAGATAGGGTAGATAGAAAGGAACTTTTCCCCTTAGTAGAGGGGTCAATAACCAGGGGGCATAGTTTCAAGGTAAGGGACAGAAGCTTTAGAGGGGATTTGGGGAAAAACTTTTTCACCCAGAGGGTGGTTGGAATCTGGAACTCACTGCCTGAAAGGGTGGTAGAGGCAGGAACCCTCAACATTGAAGAAGCATTTGGATGAGCACTTGAAATGCCATAGCATACAAGGCTACGGACCAAGTGCTGGAAAATGGGATTAGATTAGACAGGACTTGATGGCCGGCACGGACACGATGGTTCGAAGGGCCTCTTTCTGTGCTGTGTAACTCTGACTCTAAGCCTGGAAGCAAATGCAGTGATGCTAATTATTCTTTGGGGATTATAAACCTTAGATGTGATTCAGAAGATGTTTTAAAAAATAAATTGGAATTAAAAGTATTAATTTTTCTGCTGGCCTTTTGTTCTAGCCCAAGTCAAGGACCATGCTGTACCAAAGGCTGCACTTTCAGGACTGCCATTGAAAAATGCCGTAATGAGTCAGACTGTGCAAAGGAAGGGAAATGTAGTGGTGGAACTGCACTATGTCCAACATCTGATCCCAAAGACAACTTTACTCTCTGTAATAGGGGAACCCAAGTGTGCATCAGGGGGGTAAGTGGTCCATATTGTGTTTTTGCATTGTGTATAAATCTTAATCTGAATGTGTCTTGAGCAGTTGGAGCTGCAACAATTTTTTAAACCATATTTAGTCTAGTCACAGTATATAATTGACAGGGTAGGATTTGTTTATGCATATGGTTCGGTATGATTCCTCTTGCATGAATGGTATAAGCGACTACATAATATTGTTTATGCATTCTAAACCTTTTAAACAGTATATAGATCTGTTAACTGTAGATTAGAACTTTCTCGGGCACTTGATGCCAGTATCTGGATAATAGCCCATGATTTCCTTCTGTTGGATCACACTGATTTCAGGCAGTGTGCTGTGAACTAAGTTTGTGAAATGTTGGGAATACACTGTTCAGCATCACTTGATTCTTTTTAGTATTTGAAGTAACTTTTCAGCCTTCAAAATACATTTTTCTTGAAATAAGTAGTCCATACATTTTTAGTACTGAATCTAAATAAAACCGACGATTGATTTCACATTTCTCTTCTGAAACCAATTCTTGTCCTAAATTTACAGTTGAAGAATTATTCCCCTCTGTGATGGGATCTATTTGCTTATCTAGGAATTGCTATTGTAATGATCAAATATTTCAACTCCGTGAAGATTTAATTTTATTTTCCCCAAGCAATGCTCTGGATCGATCTGTGAGAAGTACAAGCTTATGGAGTGTACCTGTTCAAGCCCTGAAGATGAAACCGAATTGTGCCATGTTTGCTGTATGGAGAAACGTAAGTGCTATGTGATATTTGAAGATGAGCAAGAACCCCAATTTTCAGGTGGTAATCGACCAAACTTGATTTGAGCAGTCACATTATATAGTTCAGCTACTGGTATCAAGTGTTTAAAACGGGTAATAAAATGGAATTTTAAAAGATGGTTTCCCCCTCTCTTTTCCCACCCCCCAAAGCCAGTAGCTAAAGTTACTACACAGTGTAGCTTTCAGCCGTACAGACCTTAAGGTTGCATGTTTGACTCCTAGTTTGTGCGGTTAGCTAAGCTCAGCAGTTGGAATTCTGTAACTGAGTTCAGTGGTCCTGTGTAAGGGAGGGGGGGAAAAAATCAGCCAAGCTTCCAGCTGTAAAACTTGCATGCGCGTATGTCAAATGAGATCAGCCTACCAGCACTCTGTCTAGGCTCACACATGAACATATATTTGGGCGAGGCCCCAATGCCTGTGGAGCTCGGCCCCAGTAACAGTCAGTGTCTTTAGCGAGGGGGAGGAAACATTAATGCTTTATTTGAACATCATAATATATATATAATAATAGTGATGAGGCACAACTTTGCAACTGTAAGCCTTGCAACACTGAGATCCTGAACTCTGCCACATCGCTGGAGGGAAGTACTGAGTCAGCAGCCATTTTTATGTAAAGACTTCCTATGCCCTCTGCACTGCCTCACATGGACGGCATTAACTGTACTTGCTATCTTCGCTTTTAGTGTTGGGCTACCTCTTACTAAAGCAAGCCTAATATATTTTTGTGGGCCGCAGCAAAGCTTTGCTTTATGGATCTGTAGTTTGTCAATACTGTGGGAAACATAAATTTAAGTAGTTAACATTATCCTAAGTATTGAATGTGCAGTTTGGAAGAGAATAACTGGTGTATGCTTTCTGATTTCTTGCACAGCTTCATCTTTTCAATGTAATTTTTACAGATAACCCATCAACATGTGCAAGTACTGGGTCGGAGAAGTGGCACAGTTACTTTAATCTTACTACCATCACATTACAGCCTGGCTCGCCCTGCAATGATTTCAAAGGCTACTGTGATGTCTTCAATCGATGTAGACTTGTTGATGCAGATGGTCCATTGGCCAGGCTAAAGAAAGCAATCTTTAATCCAGAGCTTTATGAAAATATTGCTGAATGGATTGTGGTAAGTAAATTTGAGCTGTTATTGATACAAAGCTATTACGGTTTGAGAAGCATGCCGAGACTATACCTTGAGTTGTGGCTCCATTTTATGTATGAATTTGGGCTGTTATCTTAGCAATAAGGGAAAAGTCCATCAGTTTATGTACAGCAATTCTTTGATAAAATTGATAAATTGTATTCGTAGAAAGATTGTTTGTATTTCATCTTTCTAAATTTATATAGGCTGCACCAGCCGTAAACAGCTTGATCTTTTCCACATATTCTTGTTAAAGGAATTTTTTCTGTGTATAATGGTTTGGTCAGCTTTAATGAAGTATGTATTCACTGCCTAAACCAGAAAATGATGAAAGATGCACTCTTTTGGTGCTACACCGTTACACTTTGTCACATAATGATAAGAAACCGATTTGCATCTGCAGCCCTCCACATGGTGAGTTCTTGGTCTCTGTTCTGCCCTTGGTGTAAGATATCTAATGTTAGAGGGTTTCAACATGGAAAGGAGAGGAATTTATATCTTTTATATATGACTCCTCAAAGCCTTTCCACCATCTACAAGGCACATGGTGTGGAGATGCTGGTGTTGGACTGGTGTGGACAAATGTAAGAAGTCACACACCAGGTTATAGTCCAACAGTTTTATTTGAAATCACAAGCTTTCGGAGCACTGCTCCTTCATCACTTCACCTGATGAAGGAGCAGTGCTCCAAAAGCTTGTGATTTCAAATAAAACTGTTGGACTATAACCTGGTGTTGTGTGACCTCTTACAAGGCACAAGTCAGGAGTGTGATGGAATACTCTCCACTTGCCTGGATGAGTGCAGCTCCAACAGCACTCAAGAAGCTCGAATGCATCCAGGACAAAGCAGCCCACTTGATTGGCACCCCATCCACCACCTTAAACATTCACTCCCTCCACCACCGGTGTACCGTGGCTACAGTGTGTACCATCTACATGATGCACTGCAGCAACTCGCCAAGGCTTCTTCGACAGCACCTCCCAAACCTGCGACCTCTTCCACCTAGAAGGACAAGGGCAGCAGGCACACGGGAACACCACCACCTCCAAGTTCCCCTCCCAAGTCACACACCATCCTGACTTAGAAGTATATTGGCCGTTCGTTCATCGTTGTTGGGTCAAAATCCTGGAACTCCCTCCCTAACAGCATCGTGGGAGCACCTTCACCACACGGACTGCAGCGATTCAAGAAGGCGACTCACCACCACCACCTCGAGGGCAATAAATGCTGGCCTTGCCAGCGATGCCCACATCCCATAAACGAATAAAGAAAAAAAGATAAAACAGTACAGTTGAGGGTAAGACAAGGGGATACAGGTTCATAGTGGTGAGAGGCAAATTTAGGAACCTGTGTCAGGAAGCTCTTCAAGCAAAGAATAAGTAACACCTGGAATAATTTTTGGACAATGTAGGGCAAAAACTCTGGAATTATCTGAAAGATAGCAAGAGATAATTCAATGCTATTATCAAGGTTGGGGGAAAAGAGATTGGATTTTTCTAGATGAAGGACCAAAGAATGGCCTTCCTAATTTGTATTTTTCTTGTAAAGAAGCTAAGTGCAGGAAAGAAATATTCAGATGGTGTCATTGCAATGGTTCCTGCCTAGCTCGTTGGCTGGCATTGGTAGAGGCCTGCGAGAAAAGTTGTGTGGCTGACCTCTTGCAGTATGGTTTAGAATGTGACCAAACCAAAAGGTGACACAGTAACTTCAGAACGACAGTATTTTCATTAAATTATTACAATTGATAGAGTTGTTAAATCAGAATGGCCCAGAAATTCGGGTCGGCTTCCTGCGGGTGTAAGCCCCCGACCTGCACTTACCTAGCGCGCCGGCCGTTGAGCTGTGGGCCCGCGTGGGATTCCGATCCTGGACCACCTCCAACTGCCGGCGCGCAGTGCTTACGTATCCCAGGGGCGTGGTTAGTTCGAAGCGTCCCCTGGGATCACGTGAGCCATGGAGAGCCAATCGTAGCAGGGAATCTCTATTCATAGATCTGACAGGAAGACCTGTCAAATTTATGAATAGAGTTCGGCCCTAAAACATAACACAAACTTCAAATAATTTTTTTTTTAAATCACATTTTTAAATTAACTATAAATTACATAAAATAACTAAACAATAATTTAAATTTTTGAAAAAATTAATTACAGTTTTGAACAGGGCTAAAAATAAACTTACCTTTCTTTTCTTTAAAGTATTTAAAAATAATAAACCTGTGGGGGAAAAAATGTTTTAATTTTACTTAATTCACCACTTACCTTGTTAAAAGCAGGCCTTGCGACTGCTTTTTAAAAGCGTAGCTGCTGGAGACTGTCCCTCCCGGAGAAACCTGGAAAAAAAACGGAAGTTCCAGGCGTGCGCACGCGTTCGACCTGTGAACCCCTTCCTGGAAGGGAACAGAAGTTCTGGTTTCCTGCGCATGCGCAGTGCGTGCTCGAAACTGGCACTTTTGTTGGGCTTACGCGTGACCCGAATTTCTGGCCCATTATTTCTGGTGTATGCTAATTCTCCCACACACCTTTCTTGTTGTATAAGGCTCATTGTGTATGGCAAAAGTGGTAGACTCATCAGATATGTTGTAAAGATTTTATGTTTCCGACCATCTGGATATGTATTTTAAAATTCTCCCTTGTTTGGCTAAACACTTGCTCCCTGACTTCGCTGACCTGCATTGGCTCCCGGTCCGGCAACGTCTCAATTGTAAAATTAGTATCCTTGTTTTCAAATCCTTTCCTGGCCTTGCCTCACCCTAGCTCTGTAACCTCCTCCAGTCCTACAACTCTCCGAGATCGCTGCGCTCCTCTAATTCTGGCCTCTTGGGCATCCCCCATTTTACTTGCTCCACCATTAGCAGCCGTGCTTTTAGCTGCCTGGGCCCTAAACTCAGGAATTGCCTCGTTTTAAGACACTTCTTTAAAACCTACCTCTTTGACCAAGCTTTTGGTTATCTGTCCCTAATATCTCCTTATTCGGTGTCGAATTTAGTTTGATCACGTTCCTGTGAAGTGCCTTGGGGCGTTTTACTACATTAATTGCACTATATAAATGCAAGTTGTTGTTGGTTTCCCCTTCCTTACACCACAACTCTAGCATTACATACAAACCTGCAACATCACAACCACTCACTGTGCTCCTCAATAATAACACATTCACAGAATCACAGAAACCTCACAGTGCAGATAGAGGCCATTTCGGCCCATCGAGCCTGCACCGACACATATCCCACCCGATCCCCGTAACCCCACCTATTTAATCCCCCTAACACTAAGGGTCAATTTACCTTTAACCAATTGGTTCCTTGCATATGATGTTTTAAACTTTTAACTATTTGGTGTTTCAAAAAAGTACTCATAAATTTAAGTTATTTGTAATTATTGAAGAATAATAAATGTACAGTACATAGACAAATATGCATCTTATGTTCATCCTGGTTTGATAAGATCACAGTTGTGCTCTCTGCTTGTACATACACATACTTAGATGTAATTTTGCACTTTCTCACTCAAATTAAGGCAAATGACTGAAATGTACGTACATCAGTTACACCTGAATTCACACTCCGTTCTTAACTACTTAAAAAAAAAAATAAAAAAAAAATTACATGTAGCTAAGCATAATTAGATTTTATTTCAGCCACATCCTGTGTTATTTTCAGTTAGTTTATGTTGGAGTTCTGCATCTGGAAAAATATCATTTTAGATATACTGGGCTAGGCTAGGCTTTCCACGTCCCCCTGCCAATTTACTGATCGATCTGGGCATGCAATGACAAAAAGCAACTTGGGAATGCACATGGCTGTGTTCCCAACTCCCCACTGCTTTCTCCAGGCCGGTTCCAGTAACCGAGATCGCACTCGTTCATGAGGAGTGTAAATGGGAGAAAGAAGTCCATCTGATAATTTGCAGTACAGGAGCACTGAACGCAGAGGTCACCTGTTCGGAGCTTGGTAGAGGGGGCACCAGGGCAGAACTGAAAGGAGGGGCCTGTGTCTGCACTCTGAGCATGGTCATGTATAAACCTCATGAGGTAAGAGAGAGCTTAAGTAAACTTTTTTTTTCTGGGTAGCACACTGGCCATCTCTCTGTCACTTTACATTTCCGCCCTCCGACTGGTGCAACTTCCAGTAGAGGCCAGGGTCAGGAGGGCACCTGTGGGCTGGGCAGAAGTGTCCACCCGCCTCACTTCTGTTGGCACAACGTCTGAGTGGAAAGCTCCAGCCAATTTCTGTATTGTAGAAAATCGTTGCGTTGTTAAAGACCCCGCCGGGGGGTGGGAGGGGTGGTGGAAACAAATGAGTGCAGCACTGGGCCATTTTAAATCCTTGATGGTGTTTTTTGATTTGATAATGCTTGTACATGTTTTTATGCAGTTGTATCCCTTCTGTTGTTTCTAGCAGTGTAATTATGTGATGTGATCCCTTGTTTTGAATTAATAAATGAATTTGGACATGCTTAATATGTGATTCCAGTACTGTAAGTAATTCTGCTTTTTGTTTTTTTGTAGGCTCATTGGTGGGCAGTACTGCTCATGGGAATTGCCCTCATTATGTTGATGGCTGGATTTATTAAAATCTGTAGTGTGCATACTCCAAGCAGTAACCCCAAACTGCCACCTCCCAAACCACTTCCAGGTAAGTAACCTGTCTGTTAAAAGATATATGAAAGCACATTCGTGAGGGGAAAACTGCCTAGTTTAGTTGAAGGCAATTTTAAATTTTGGGTATGGTAGAGAATTGAAAACAACCGACAATTGTCATTATCAGTACTCAAAGGAACTGTTAACTGTAAAAGGGAAGATTATCTGCACCATCCATCACCTAGGCCATGATAAATCCCTTATTTTCCCAGATTCATTCTCCTTATTTCAAAAGGCAAAAGGGGGAAGAAATTCGGTATCGCCCCGTTTGGAGGCGGTAACCTTTGAAAGCTGGGAAACTTCGCGCCAGGCACTAATGATTCCCAGCATTTTCTAAATTCGGTGTTTGCACTCCAAGAAGGAAGTGGAGCGCTAAATCAAGCATTCCACTTCCTTCCTGGAGCGCTAAAGATCGCGGGCGGTAGTGGTGCAGCGCTGCTGCGATCCGAGGCTCCTCCCCTCCTCCCCTTCCTTAAAGCGAAGGGCCATCACTGCAGGCTCTGCATTGGGCCCCCGACAGCAGCCGCGATCCGGCCCGTTCAGCCCCATGCACTCCAACAGAGTGCCAGGCTGATCGATCGCAGCCCAGGAAAATTGAATAAAGCATTTTAGAAATTTTCCTACTTGCTTTGGCAACCTTCCCTTTAACTTCCGCCCCCGAAGTGCACGGCCTCCCGAACAACGCCTCCTGCAGCTGTCTGTGTCTTCGCCTGGCGATGCTGCAGGAGGCGGAACCGAAGTTCAGGTTCGGGGCGATGTGCACGACAATGACATCACGATACCCGGGCACAGGAGATCGTGGCGCAAAGTGTTAACGCCACTGCAAACCTCCCGGCCAAGTTAGCGGGAGTCGTTAGTGCCCCGTTTTTGCCTAATGGGAGGCGCTAACCCACCGAGTTTCTCCCCCAAAGACTCTGGCAGTTTCCGTTCCTTTCTACCAAGTAACCAGGCAAGCGTGCACTCTAGGAAAAGTTCAAATTCAAATGTCAGGTGAGACTGATGCTGTCCGGAGGTTACTAACTTATAATCCAGTCCTTCAGTATTTTAACTCCTGTCCATCTTTCAACCTATAGTTTAACTGTATATCTTCAGAATATAAGCTTGAGCTTTTACTAATTTTTAAAGTGCTTGTTACGGCATTTTGTGCAGCACCAAGATGTGCACTCATTAGAGCAAGTGTCGAAAGATTGATTATGCTGTTAATTTTCACTTCTTTATTCAATGTTCTTCCTCCTGCTCCCCAATGAGATCCCCACCGGCTTCTCCATGACTGCTTTCAGTACTGGTATGTGAATGGCCTACAGGAGCTGTGCTTCCGTATGAAGGTGGGACTGGTCCTACTAGCTTTTCCCTTCCTTTAAAGATGGAGCAAACTGCTGCCCTAAAGTGCTCAATCTAGTGGCCTGGCTGAGAGCAAGCTGAAGTCTCTTATTGAGGGCAAATGAGCTCAAATATCAGTGAACTCAGACTCCCTTACATTAAAATCTTTGCTGCCATATAGTGTATTTCATTCAGTCTGGAGTTTCCCATCTAAATAGTTCCTGTTCTATCTAGCTATGCTTTGAGTCAAAATTGTGAAAAGTTGCTTGTATATGATATTTTCAAACATGGTTTTTATGTTGACCTGCTGTATGTTAATCACAGGTATATTTGACCATGCACGTAAAATTCAACTGTACGATTCCAATACTTGCCTTTTTTGCCAGAAAATTCTGTCTACTGTCTTTCACCATATTCAACCTTTTAAAAATGTCCTTCACAGAGGGATAAGTGAAGCCTGTGATGTTCTGCTTCATTTTAGGTAGTTGTGCACTGTCGCAGTACTTCCTCAACCAAAGTCAAATAGCATTTAATTTGTACTCTACCACATTTAATTAGCTTGTCAATTTTAGTGAGTGGTGCCTCATGGCACTGTTCTCATAGCATTTTAATCCTGGTTACTGAATTTCCATTCTAAAATATATTTTGCATCTTTGCTTTACAGTGCATTTTTTTTTTAAACACAGGAACTACTCTTCCCCATAATCAGTGTTGGCATTAGGGTAAATGTTTACAACTAGAACCATTTACTTTTTGTTTTTCATATAATGGACCGCCCCACTGCCTCTCGTGTCCTTTCCCTGAGCTGGCCTCGTAATTTGAAGATAAAAGGAAGATCTGTGAATTTTCTGTGAATGATACTATACTTCAGTACAATTTTATCAAATTGATATTACTAACCACATCCAGAACTGTACCAGCTTGCAATCTCATTCCTATTGCCAGAATGAGCATTTTATTTGTATTCAGTAGAATTCAAGATAGGTCATCAAATATTGGCAAATTCTTTCTTAATCTGCTTAGTTTTAAGCAAGCTTTAATTGTAGTTAAATAGCAATTAACAATTAAATATTTGGGCTTCCAATACATTTGTATTTCATTGCTAAGATATTAACAGAACACATTATAGAATAATGGAGACCCGAGAGTGAGTTACAAGGCTATGATTTAACCTTAATGCTCAGCTGACTTTATAAATCATCTGAATTCTGGGATTTTATAATAACTTTTGAGCTCTCTGGTTGATTATTTTATATAATGTATGCTGTGTGGAATTTGACATTTATAATTTTGCATTTATTCCCACTTCTGGGAACCTCCAGGCCCATATGCTTTTGTCAAGCAAGATATTACACACACAGTATATGTTCTATAGCTTTAGAATAGGCCACACAATCAGTACCACAAGGTGTAGAATGTCTCTGAAATACACTTTTTTTTCCTGCAGGCACATTAAAGCGAAGACGACAGCAGCAGCAACAACAGGCAATGCAACCGTCACGCCAGAGACCCAGAGAGAACTATCAGATGGGACATATGAGACGCTGAACTGCAGCATTTGCCTTGGATCTTCCTAGTGCCTACAGCAGGAAATTTCACTCCAAAGAAAACCTGTTCCTGTCATTGTCTCAAATCTGATAAAAAAGCTTTTAGGTTCTAATATTAGAGGGAATTGGATTACTTATGATGGATGCAGACTCCAATTCAAAATGGAGAAAACAAAATCCTCAGTGTCCCTTCTAATCCAGTCTTAATGATCAGATCATGTTTGGATTTTATTAAATCATGTTTGGAAAGAGAGTTTTTGTTGATGAGGCATCACAAAGTCACATGAGGTTATTCTGCTCTTGGCCATTTGTGATCTTTCTCATTGCAGATATGCGACTGTAGGTAATGCTATTACTGCTGCCAATTTCAAGCTTTTATGTATGATAACTCGGCAATTTAGAAACTTATTTGAGAAATTAACAGATCTTTTTTCCAAACTTCGGCCTGTACTTCTAACTCGTACCCATACATCTTCCTGAAGTTGTATGCAAGTAACTTGATATGGATTTAGCTGTATTGCATACATTTCTGCTGTTTAAAAAAAAAAAAAAGATAAATAATAATTGCTGTTTAATTGCCACACTCAGGATAATGCAAGACGTGAATAATCTAAGACCTCTCAATATTTATAGCAGCTGTGAGATGGTAAAATCATGAAATTTGGCTTTAAATTTAAAATCTTTATTGCCACCATTTCTTCAACTGATGCCAGCGATGGACAGCTGCTGAGGTGTACAGCTCTAGACTGAATGCTCTGGATTGGGGATGCGATAGTCGTAATGCATACAAGTTTAATAAATTATGATTGTTTAAGATTTAGTGTAAAATTGGCAATATTTGATTTCATTTTAGGGAATTTAGTCAGCTAGTGTTCTGAATTTTGCTGAAAATTGGTGCGGATTTGCCTGGAGAACATTTTCAGCGTTTGCTTTATGATGTGTGGAAAGAATTGTGACAAATCGTTTTTATATTTTGGAATTTAGGTTTGAGATTTGGGATTATATTTTTTTTAAATACATACTTCTGTGAATTCTGATAATTACAAGGGCAACCACTGAACAGCAGGTGCTCCACTTTTACAAAGAGCCACGCTCTTTAGGGGGAGTTTAGATATTTCTATTTACTAAGAATTGAAACTGCTGAACTGCAAATTATAAATTCAACAAAAATAAAGTGTTTACTTGGACATATTCAAAAATAAAACTGGATGTCCGGCAGACTGGCCAAAACACTAAAATAGCATGATCTATTTTCCTCTTTTAAATAGTAAAACTTGTACAGTAGCCAAGAGCATTTTTCAAAATACAACTTTTTGTACATGATTTAGAAAAAAATTTTGTATTGGAAACCCAACAATTAATGTGTGATTCTGCGGAATCCTGAATGATCTTAATTGGAAATAAAGGTTTCTTTTTACTTTTGAATCATCTTCTTTTGTTTTACATTGTGCGGGCTGAAAGTGGGTTTGTGTTTCAAACAATGATGGGGCTTTTCAAAAAGCGTATTTAAGAAAAATCTAGAGTATTACACATTTCATATGGTAATATTTTGCTTGTATTATCCTGTGGTAGGACGTAGGCAGGACTCGACTGCCTAGTTCATTTTATTTCCAGTTTTAAAACCTTCTTCAAGAGATGTGCACTGAACCATACATTTCAAGATTAGTTCTGGTAGGAATGAAGAATCCTCCAAATGAAGACAAAAACAATACTACTGTCACATTTTAATGCCCACTGTGTTTTATACAGTATCGTTTTGTTCACTGGGAAAATTTTTACTAAAAGTTGCAAAGAGTATTGTGCAAAGATATGTAAGTTTTTTGAAGTACTTGAAATGCATTAATAAAGAATAGACTTGATCGACCAAATGAATGTCTTATTTTATTGAAGTTAATCTTAACTGCGAGTCCTGAAGAAGCATCTTCCCATGGCTTATGGGGCCCTTTTGCAGCATTACTATGTTGAAAATGAGTATTAGTGGAGTTTTAATATACTGTGTATTTTAATCCGTCTTAAAGTGAGAAGTTCCTTCTCCGTTTCAGGAATTGAATATTATTAAAAATTGGAATGTCTCAGCTGGTGTAGTAATTTTTGTTTCAAAGTCCTATTCGACGTCAGACTAAGATTTATTAGGCTGTTTTGGCATTGTTTGACCAAAGGTTTTTGGACTGAATGAGTCATTAAAGACCTCTTTACCTGAGTAATGTCCCATAGTTGGCCCAAATTTGTATTCTTGCATTTGCTAAAACATTTTTTCTTTCCTCTATGTTTGAATAAACGAATGTAGTTTTTGAATTTGCATAGGAGAGGCCCCCAAAGTCTGGCTGTTTTTAAAAATATTTTGTGTTGTTAGTTCTCAGTTGGATCACTAGGCAGAGATTTTCTTCCCTGCAGTAGCTTCCTACAGACTTGCATGAAAAGTGTGCTTCCTGTTAAGTGACTTGGGAGACTGCCATTCGTGTTGGCAGCTGAATGAGTTTTGTTCCAACCAAGAATCCCTTTGGTTTGTCCTGCTGTTTCTCTTCCTCCCCCACCACCCCCCCTTCCAAAAATTGGTATGTGGGTGGAGAAGAGCTTTAAATGTGATGCATGCATTTATTATCAGTAGATTTTCAGTCAAGTTTTCCCACTTGTTCCTGCAGATCCTTCCTCTTCATGAAGATCACAACAGTAGTTTTTAACTGGCAACTTCAGCTGATTCTGGATCAAACTTCACAGAACACAGCAGAGGGAAGCCATACCAACAGTTGTAGGCGCTGAATAAAAATAATACCTTGAAAAAACAGCCTGAAACGCCATGAAGTATAATTACAATATTCTTAAAATGATTGATAGAAATGCCTGTTATCAGTATATATTTGCAACGTGGGTGGGTGCGCCTGCAATCTGCATTGCAGTGTGCATCAGACAATGTGCTCAAGTCACACTTTTTATTCCATTATGTGGGTGAAATGGAGCTGATGCACTATGCAAATCCTCCAAAAATTTCCATCCCACTGCCATCTAATTGTTCTCTGCATGAAACTTACCACAGGGATGGAATTATGTTAAACTGGCTTAGATTTGGAATGCAAGATTTGTATCATCTGCTGGAGATTGGATTTGGGCAGATGTCTGCCTTTGACCTAATATTTTCAGTGTGAACGAATCAATTAGACTCTTTATTGTTAATGCAACAAGACATCTGCTACTGCAGACTCGTAAAATGCTCTGAAAGCAGGAAAACCACATCACCTGCCGCCGGGCCCAGCTCTGTCAGAGTGGTTTCTACTTACAGATGCAGAGACCTGAAACCAGAGTGAGGGAAGTGAAACTAATTTAATTTTAACACCTTCTTGTCAGCTGTTCTAAACTTTTATAAGGACGGGCATCACGAAGACCCTGACAAGAAGTTTTATTTTTCACACTTCAAAAGGGAACGTGTGATATTTTGACCAAGCCAAATCAAAAATACAAGCAACAAATTTGCTATTTTCCCCCCCCCCCCCCCCCAAAAAAAATTAATACGGCCTTTTGGAAAATGGAGATAAAGAATTTATCATCTCCACAAAAAGGTGTGGAGGGAACAGAAATAAATCGGCACGCGGCAATGGCTTAACATTTAGCAGGTTTTAATTTCTTTAAGCAATTCAGTAAGAAGCAATGAGTCAACATTGAATGCATTTTTTCTGCACTATATTAGTTATTAATGCCATTGTAGTGGTTTCAGGTCACATCACATCAGTGAGAGACTTTAAAGCTATTACTGTATTGAAATGTGATCCTATCAATCTTACTGTCACAATGTGAGAGAGAGAATGAAGCTCAGTGAGGTGCCTGGAGCTAAATGATATTGGATGTATATGAAATGCAGTGGTATTTTCTATTAAACATAGTATTCTCTTTATTGGGTACTGTTGCAAAACAAGTTGAGTACCCAACTAAACCATGAGAAAGAGGGATTTTACATTCTATAGGGATCTGTAATATGCCAAGTTTTGGGTTAATAATGTAAGTCATCTAGGGGGTTGCATGTTTGAACTTATGCAAAAACTTTATTTTAACCAAATGATTACTCTACCACATTATATCTATAGTGACCAGAAATATAGCATCACTGAGCTTCATTCTATTGAGCTCCAATCGTATAATTGCTATTTGTAACAGTTTAGAAATGTTTTATATTTAAGTCTTGAGTTCACTCCACTCCAATAGAAAATTTCAATTTGTAGCTTCTGTCACAAATGAAGAATACTTTGGCAGCACGAAGTAGCCATCAGTTCGTTATGATTGGATGTTTAGAAATACAGGTTGTATTGGTTAAAATTCAATATGATGCGAGGAGCGAGGGAGACATTTTATTTGTTATTTGTCACTGGTTTTGAGGGCTTTGCCCAAGGAAAATGATTCTGAATGACCCTTTTTAAAAAAAAAAAAAAAAAAAAAAAAATTAAATTATGTATGCTTGAATACATTCAGAAATGTATCAACTGTATTGTTGCCACCCTTCCTGTTTTAGCCACAGTCCTATTTTTAGTCTTCAACCTGTAACCAATTTATGCTAAATCACTTGTCTTTGTAGCTAACAGACATTATTACAGTCGCAGAAGTGCTGAATTTCAGTAAGTCACAATCCCAAATTAAGTTTCATGCTTGCAGTATCTATCGATATCCTTCAGAAACTATTCTGTTTTTTTTAAAATGACACGATCATAACAAACTACAATTCATATGTCCGTTTCTAAAGAGGAACTTTTATGTTAAGAGTTAATCTCATCAGGATGTTAATTTTAGAATTAAGTATATTTATGCACAATAAACACCTTTGACACAATGATGAGAATTCTGTTATCCTTTGCTCTTAATCTCAGGAGCTTCTTACCAAGCTGTTTCTACAATAAGTATTTACTGTTCTAATAAATGTTTTTAATCCCTCTGTATAGATCTGGGAATTTATTGCAGTTGTGGTTAATATGTTTACACTTTCCTTCAGTCATAAAGTGTTTAAGTTGTCGGCTAGAACATGTTTCTGATTTTTGAATGAATTCTGTGAACTGATCTTGGTTTCAGCATGCCTTAAGTTGATATCTTGTGCTTCAGTCTTCTGTGACGTCTTCGGCTTCTGTCATCTATGCACCTAACAAACGTTTTCTCTTGAGCTGGTTGAAGATGCATATTGATGGTATTTAAGGAACAGAGGGTAACTCTAGAAAGATTTAAAAATAAAGTTAATTCTGTTCAATCTTAATCGCTCACTGGCAATGGTGCAGTGGAATTTTTGTCACTTGGGATCATAACTTTGATCATTGTTAATGATTGCTGAGAACCATGTAATCATAGCCCTCCTCTATTTGTGCTAATAACTTTGTATAGTTCCTGCTATGAAATCAAGATGATCACAGTCCATAGTGAAAAGTGAATTTAAGAAATAAAATTAAAGTACAGATACGCCTTCATGGCAATATTGAAGGTGTTCAGAGCTTAGCACAATTTGTTAAATGCAAATTATTTTGGCTCACCAAGAAAACTTCCATATGTGCAAATATGATGCAAACAGTAATTGGTAAAATCCTAATCTACATGCACACTAATTGCAAAACACACACCTGTAACGATTTTACAAAGCCACACACCAATTTTCCCAAGCTTTCAGCAAACAGCAACTCACTTCACTGTGTTTGGATTCGTAGGTTGTCACTAAATGCTGCACTGTTGAATACCAGTGCGAAACGTTCAAAGGGAGTTAAAGACACCAGTGCAAATTCAAATCATCATTGTCCTGATTTGTCTTGATTCATTCTTGAAGAGTTTAATGAGAATATTTTGGCCAAGTGATTAGATCACCTGTCTCCTTATGCTTTTTAAATTGACAGATTTGTACAAATAGTGGGCCAAGATCAATAAAGAATGCAGTTGCAAACAGGCCAATGTGGATGATTGGCAGACATGTCTGATGCATAGAATCTTAATGAGCAAGAATTTTAATGGCAAGTCTTAATTTTTTTTGTTAATGTAAACGTTGGGAATAACTTCGTTCTGTAGAGGATCTGTTATTAATTTGAATAGAGGAAAAAATGTTTCCTATTCACCCCAGGAGTGCACATTTTATTCTTTGATTGTACGATCCTTATACAGAGAAATCTAATTTGATCTCTTGCACTTTTAGGAACACAAGAAGTAGGAGCAGGAGTTGGCCATTTGGCTCTTCGAGCATACGCTGCCATTCAATAAGACCATGACTGATCATCTACCTCAACTCCACCTTCCCGCACTGTCCCCATCTCCTTTGATTCCCTTAGTATCCAAAAAATCTATTGATCCCTGTCTTGACTAGACTCCATGCCTGAGCATCCACACCCTCTGGGGTAGAGAATTCCAAAGATTCACAACCCTTTGAGTGAAGAAATTTCTCCTCATTTCAGTCCTAAATGGCCGACCCCTTATTCCGAGACTGTGACCAATGTTCCCCATAAGCTGCGCTTTGTTGTGTAGCGGCCCCTTTTAAATTTCTGCGCCTGCGCAGCATTTATAATGTAAAAGCCGGTGAGCGGCCTGCGTGGGGCCTTTCAGATTACT
The DNA here is from genome assembly GCF_052327205.1 of Somniosus microcephalus. NCBI lineage: Eukaryota > Metazoa > Chordata > Chondrichthyes > Squaliformes > Somniosidae > Somniosus > Somniosus microcephalus. The sequence continues at coordinate 23,928,536 of NC_141013.1, forward strand.
ACGCGGCCACACCTTAGCGGGAACATTGACTGTGACCCCTAGTTCTAGACTCCCCAGGCAGGGGAAGCATTGTCCCAGGATGTGAGGGAATGAATTTGATTACATGGATGGTATTAAAGGTAATCTGATAAAAAGATGCAACCATTTCTTCATAACTTACTTATGTTGTGTTTCTCCAGCTTTGACTCGTATTTTTCTGACAATAAGCTCTGGATTTAGATGATTTTGTCTCCATGGAAAATATGTTTGGACAGTCTTCCAAAAGTTCGCCCAAGCAACAGAGTTTTCCCATTTGAACTTCAATATCATCAAATCTCCAATGTTAACGTCAGTGTGAATCAGAAAAGAATAGGTTTTGTTGGTAGAGATGCTTTCAACTCTGAAATAAAATCAAAGTTCCCACACTATATCATCAAATATCAGTGTAATTTCAAAAAGCTACGCATTTTGATTAGATCGGTTTCAAACAATATAGCACAGCTGTTCCCTATACTGTGGATTTTTCAAACAGAAGGTAGCTAGGAGTAAGTAACATGCATAGTAAAATCAGTTACTCATTTCCATCTGCTTTAAATCACTAGGTTTCCATTGTAGAGCCCCAAGTACGAACATACTTTTTTTTTTAATAAAAAAGGCAAAGTCTGTAGCAAGAAAACTGAAGCAATATAAGCAAAGGACATCCTCCTGTAGAGTGCATCCACTCCTTAATATGGACGTCAGTAGATTCAGAATCAGTCTATTTGGAGACTGGCTTTTTTTAGCCTGTTGATTATTAGCTCCATTTCCTTCCATAATTGTCTCGTGAACTGAGACCTTTGTCCTAGAAATTCTGAGAAAAGCCGAGGGGAAAAGTGATATAGAGGTAATTGTATTCCCCACACCTTGTCCATCTGTCAGAGATGTGTCCCCAGATAGGGAGGGGGACTGGGTGAAACTTGTATAAGATTTTCAGTTGCATCTTCTGTCTTATTACAAAAAGATAACAGGTGGCATGTATTTCAGATTTGCCCCTGTTCCTTCAAGTTGCTCACATTCTCCCTATACTCAGAATTAGGCTCAGCCTTGTAGCTAAATCTGTCTACATGTGTTTTGTTAGTCAGCTGATCAAAATGTGTGGTTCTACTATCTGAGATGTGTAAAAACCCTTTCCATGCTTAAGAGACTCTAAGCCAAACTTAGAGGGGTTTCATTTCATATCTGTTTCATTTCCTGTGCTTTTTCAGTCTTGGCGAAGGGTTTCGACCTGAAACGTTGACTCTATTTCTCTCTCTACGGATGTTGCCTGGCCTGCTGAGTGCAGCATTTTCTGTTATTAGAGGGGTTCCGTTTGCCCAATGTGAAGTGTGCACTCCTTCTGTACAAACATACCCCAGTTACATAAGCCCTGAGAACTCACGTATAGGTTGATTGGCGTCGAGGCTGAGCGATCTTCAAATACATCTAGACTACTGATTAAGATTAATCTGCTATAACCACACAATGTGCCTGCACAGCAATGGTAAGAATCCCATTTTAACCCAAAGCTTAACTCTATATCGCCCAAGGAAGTTGGGTCATTAGAAAATTGACCAGTGTAAGTTTGACCACTCACTAAGTGGACTCTAGGTTTTAGAAACTTCTTCTGAGTGGCATATTGAGTAGCACAACCTGCCATGAAACTAGTGGATTTCCACCATCCTACCACAGCATAGACATATTGGATACCTCATTGAACAGTGGTTCTGATACCTCATTGAACAGTGGTTCTACCAGTTAGAGGCACAGATCTTCAATAAAGTTTACTTAGCTCTCTAACCTAATCAAGGTAGTCACCAGCCCCTGGCTATGTGAGCATATGTTTGCATGCCCTGGCCTGTGGTTAACGCCTTCCAACAGTTCTCGTGCCAAGTCTGACTGCCTGGATATGCTAGTTACAGGAAACTTTTTTATCCGGCACCGGTGTGGTGCCGGTTGATCAAAAAGTCAGGATTACCGAGAGGTATACTTACCAAGGTATGAGAGCTCCGTATGCGGCCACAGGTGCAGGAGCCCCAGTTACATGACCACAGATCTAGGAGTCCCTGTTGCACGGCCACAGGTGCAGGAACCCCGGTTACACTAATATAAATAGTAAAACTTACCTGAACCTACTCCTGAATTTCTGGATATTTTAGGTGCCAGTTAAAAGAAAGTTTTCTGTACTTTGATTTCAGGTGGATGTGAAAGATCCCACTATTTGAAGATGAACAGGGGAGTTCTCCTGGTGTTCTGGCCAGCATTTATACCTCAACCAACATCACTTAAAATAGATTATCTGGTCATTTATCTCCGAGCTGTTTATGGGAGCTTGCCAAGTGTAAGTTTGCTACCTCATTTCTCCACATTGCAATGGTGACTACACTTCAAAAGTACATCATTGCCTGTGAAGTGCTTTGGGACATCGAGGTAGTGAAAGGAGCAATATATATGCAATTTTTTTCTTTACACATAAGGAAAATTGAAATTTGATGTTACTGAAAGATGTTTGCTTTTTTAGTCATATTTATCTTCAAAAGAATATCTTAATTTTAGTTTATTTAAGTTTGTGCATGAAATATGCGACCTTTATTCTGTTATACATATGTGACCATAGGTTAACAAATAATTATGAAAATTGCAGTCATTTTGACTTCAAACAGCAGAGGGTGCAAATAATGGAGAAAGCATTAAGGAACTGAATTCTACTGTAGGAAGGACTGAGAAAATAAAATACAGGTCCGAGATTACTCGGATATCAATAGCATTTATCTTATATTGTGTTCTTACCTTTGTTACTACAAGGACTTGCTGCCAAAGAGAAAATGGGAGCTATCGTGTTTTCAGCATTCTCTTGTTTTTTAAAAAATAATTAATTAAAGCCAGTATTAGGAATACTGAGCTGGCATTAAATAAAACAAGAGTGGACAATTGCAATATTGATGCTGAGGCTTTTTTTTAGTATGTTAGAAGTAAGGGGGGGGCGGTAAGAGTGGATCCCTGGAGCTGCCTGGTTTTCATTTGCAAGTGCAGAAAGTGCCCCTAAAAAACTGACTGCATCAAACTCAGACAGTAGACCTGTATGAATGAACCCATCACTGAGATACAGACTAGTCAAATGGGGCATTAGGAACATAGGAAAGTAGGAACAGCAGTAGGTCATTGAGCCCCTCGAGCCTGATCCGCCATTCAATTAGGTCATGGCTGATCTGTACCTCAACTCCATTTATCCAGGTGTTAGGAAGACCCCTAGATAACAGGCTAGAGTTGCACACTTTTCAAGTAAACATTTTGCAAGATACCTACAAACGAATCTTGCAGTAACAATGAAAGTGTGTGTCTTTATCCACAAATAATCCAAAACACTTGAAGGAAGTTTTGCACAGCAAGTTGCTGTTCGTGGGAGAATGAAACGGCACGGCGCCCTCTACAGGGCAAGCAACTGTGTATCTCCTTAACCAATCAGACTGAAGAATTGTCAATATAGTGCAGAGTCTGAACCAGGAAGCGTATTTTAGAATAGTAAATTCAATGTCAAATCAGGTACAGAAAGCAAAAGAAAGATTTGGATTTGAGAGAGAAAGAAAAAGTTTTAAATCGCCAACAACCATTAAAAGCTGAATTAGACTCTGTGCCCGTAAAAGTTAATTTTCAATGCCAGAGAGGTTGTTTGGCAGTAATTAAGACTTATCATGCCATTAAAGGGGTACTTACAGAGGAGCGGCACATCTTGGACAGCAACTTCCGGCATTTTGCATTTAACCACGCATCTGCCCTCACCCAAAGTTGCTCTCCGATTTGCGCATAAATAACAGTGAGCGCCATTAGCTTCATTGTTATTCTTACAGTAAATTCTGGCCCAATATCTAGATTTACTTTGTACCATACAATATTTTACATCCAGAAGCCCCTCCCACATAACTGCTATGAATAGTTCATTCCTTTAATACTCGGGATTGGTCTTCATTTCTAATGCAGTATATCTTTTTTGCATTGTGACCAAAACTGAACACAGGTCCACAAACATTGCTGAAACTCATGGTACTGCAATTTACTGCATTATGTCAAATTAGGCTTAAAACATGAAAATCATAGTATAAGAAAGCTGGATGATTGAGAGGAGCTGAGCTCTACATGGGGAAAAGTGCAAAACTGCCTGGTAGGAAGTGAATGCAATGGCGGTTCCTGTACTTTGCTCTTGCATCTGACTCTTTGCTGCCATTTCCTTTGAATAAATGTACTAATGGCATTACTACAATTGCAAGGTAGAGTCTCTAGCAAACCCACCATAATGATGTATATTACTCTGTGATAATTTAGTTTCAAATGACGAGGCCTGGTGGTTTACCAGATGAACTGCACATGATGAACAAGTCCATATGATGGCTTAATTCACAGCTACTGATATTAATGAAATGTGAGAGTTTATCCTCAGTACAATAGGACCCTCTTGTTCATCTTCACTCTTCGTTTATTTACCCAAAAGCTTTGTGTGAGGGCACGAAAAGCTTACCGTATTTGAACAAATGCAAACCTAACTTTGCATCAGTGTTGTCATTATTTAGCATATTCGTACAAACATTGCTGTAAAAGCAAAAATAAAACTTCATTTATGTCACGCAATTGTTGTTTCTTTGGCGTTCTTAATTCATTATCTCGAATTGCTGCTCCCACCAATGACAGACCTGAAATCACCCAGCAAACACTCCATCTAGACATAGCCCAAGTGTAGGACAAGATCAACAATGACTGCTGGGCATTTTAAATTAAAGTGGGCACAGTATGAAGATTTCTATTGCTACATCAGCCTGTTTTACTGAAACACAGTATTGACTATTAGAATTTTAATGCTATTATAACCTGTCTTGTGATTTATTTTAAACCCAACAAAGTGCAACCTTTTGTTCACTGGTAAAAAGATGCCCAAGAAGGAGGCTATGATAGCATCAAAAAATACAATATTCAATCTCTGTTGAAGTGGATACTTCGATAATAGGTTAAGTTGTTCCCTGGTGTTTAATGGTTGTATCAATATAAATTGTAGGGGCTTTCTGTGAGCTGAACAAGCTGATGGTTTATCCATTGTGAATGTTGAGAAACTTGTGTATTGAGTGACTATTAATGCATCAAAAGGGATGTTCCTGATGGGGAGATGTGAATTGTAATCAGCATCTCATTTGTATATGAATATTTGTACTTTTTATGTAGCAATTGTAATATTTAATATTAGTAAATCATCTATGAACCTTCTCCAAACTCTGAACATGAGCAATGGTTTGGCCTGGAAAATGCAGTGTCTGAAATTTGGCCCTCCTGCCAAATGGGTTAAAAACAGAATACCTGACAAAGTACTGGAGTTCTTATGACACCTGATGTTGAATAGTCAGACGCTCATTGCCCTTTCAGAGTATATTTGCATATACGTTGTGCTGTTACTATTTTACTAAATGATTGATGCTACATATCTCTATTTAAATATATTTGCCTGTGTTTCATATAAGAGATTGTTTTTAATCTAGTGAGCAGGTTGTGTGTTTCAGCTCGTGTGAATAACACAAAATAGGGAAATTCAACATTTTCTTTTTCAAAAAGTGACTAATTCCTTTGTTTCAAGGTTCTTCAATCCCAAAAGATACAATTGGAGAATCAGTCAAAGGAAAGAAAGTCTGTACAAGAAAATGCTGACTTTTACCATTTGCAGAAAGATTTAATGATCCACCATGTATATCAAAATAATACAAGCTGTTAAAGTATTTTCTGTGACTACATCCCTAGAATGGTTTTTTTAATTATTCATTCACGGGATACGGGCGTCGCTTGCAAGGCCAGCATTTATTGCCCAACCCTCATGTTTACATGTGTCCACATAGATTATATGTTTACAAAGGGAAGGGGAGGAACCCTGTGCGTTATAGGGAAACCCTCTTCTGGAAATGGGTCTGCATTGACGCCCAAATTAATACGAGGCAAAAGGTTTTGAGATTTTCTGTCTTTAGAAACACCACTGGACTACCAATTAGGTCAATTTCTTACACTTTTCTGTGTGATGCAAAATTCATTAAATTGGATGAAACTTTGTTATTTATACATCATTAAAAAAATACAGTACTCACAATTTGATTGGTAAATTTTCAGCGTCACCTTCTGTTCCAAACAAGGAAATCTTGAGAGAAGGTTCCAGTTTATTGTGTTTTGTCTGGTTGATGAAGCGAATCTTGAATTGGTAATGATAAACTGAGAAAATTGAATCAAAATGAGTTCATTTTATTATAATGTAACATATAATAGGTAACACAGGTGTCAGCAGTGGCTCAGTGGGTAGCGCAGTGGCTCAGTGGGTAGCACAGTGGCTCAGTGGGTAGCGCAGTGGCTCAGTGGGTAGCGCAGTGGCCCAGTGGGTAGCGCAGTGGCCCAGTGGGTAGCGCAGTGGCTCAGTGGGTAGCGCAGTGGCTCAGTGGGTAGCGCAGTGGCCCAGTGGGTAGCGCAGTGGCTCAGTGGGTAGCACAGTGGCCCAGTGGGTAGCGCAGTGGCTCAGTGGGTAGCGCAGTGGCTCAGTGGGTAGCGCAGTGGCCCAGTGGGTAGCGCAGTGGCTCAGTGGGTAGCACAGTGGCCCAGTGGGTAGCGCAGTGGCCCAGTGGGTAGCGCAGTGGCCCAGTGGCCCAGTGGGTAGCGCAGTGGCCCAGTGGGTAGCGCAGTGGCTCAGTGGGTAGCGCAGTGGCTCAGTGGGTAGCGCAGTGGCCCAGTGGGTAGCACACTCTCCTGAGTCGGAAGGTTGTGAGTTCAAGTTCCACGCCAGGGACTTGAGCACATAAAGCTAAGCTGACACTCCAGTGGAGTGCTGCACTGTTGGAGGTGCCGTCTATCAGATGAGAAGTTAAACCGAGGCCCCATCTGCTCTCCCAGGTGGATGAAAAAGACCCCATGGCACTATTTTGAAGAAGAGCAGGGGAGTTATCCCTGGTTTCCTGGCCAATATTTATCCCTCAACCAACATAACAAAAACATTATCTGGTCATTATCACATTGCTGTTTGTGGAATCTTGCTGTGCACAAATTGACTGCCGCATTTCCCACATTATAACAGCGACTCCACTTCAAAAAGTGCTTCATTGACTGTAGAGTGCTTTGAGACGTCCAGTGGTCGTGAAAGGCGCTATATAAATGCAAGTCTTTCTTTTCCATAATACAAAAAACTATTACTCTAATAATCTTGGTCTTTTTTCACTTCCAATTTTCTTCTCTTTCCTGAAGATGTTGACTGTTGCTGAGATACATTTAAATGGACACCTGGAGACCGCAAAAGCCTTGCCCATATGCCCATTCTTTATGATAAGTGTTGGCAGGCTATTTGACCATGGAGCATCAGAACTAGGCCCAATCTTGTCCTCACCGGCTGTCCACACAAGCGCAGTTTCCACTGACTGCAGTTAGAACTGGGAACCTGACCTGATTTATCTCCTCTGCAGCCTTTGGCAGTGAGGCTGATTGCAAAAGAAGCAATGGGAACAATTAGAAACCTTACCTTTGTACGGCATGTTAGCACGGGTTTTCAGGTACATTTTCTTGCTTCGTTGAGTGGGGACCTTTTTAATATTATAGCCCAATGTGTTGCATCGATTCTTCCTGCAGCTCAGACAGATTCCTTTGTTAAATGTGCTCAGGTCATTGCACCAATATGCAACACTTTGCTTGTCTTCATTCAGCAAAGAATCAATGAACAAGTGCACAGATCTCTCATGTGCGCACTTCACAGTTTCTGTAATACCTGGGAGACCACGAAAGAGATGAGCAATTGATATAATAACCTACTGAGCAGTCTAATGTTTGGGGAAAAAAATGTAAAATAATTGATGCCTTTCGATGCTGAGGTGACATATGATGCAACAGTGCCTGCAGATTAACACAAAGCAGTAACAAAGGCCTTCACCGACCATCTAGAGAAATTATTTTGAGCAACAAACCGTACTCGCCATTACCCAAGTGTGTAATATGATTATATAGAAATGTATGCCTGCTATTACGTTATATATGGCCTGGACTAATGATCCGGAGACACAAGTTCAAATCTCACCACGGAAGCTGGGGGATTTAAATTCAGTTAATTAACTAACTAAATCTGGTATAAAAAGCTAGTATCAGTAATGGTGGACCATGAAACTATCGGATTGTCGTAAAAACCCAACTGGTTCACTAATGCCCTTTAGGGAAGGAAATCTGCCGTCCTTACCCGGTCTGGCCTATATGTGACTCCAGACCCACAGCAATGTGGTTGACTCTTAACTGCCCTCTGAAATGGCCTAACAAGCCACTCAGTTGTAGCAAACCGCTACGACAAAGTCACCACATGGATTGCAGTGGTTCAAGGCGGCGGCTCACCACCACCTTCTCACGGGCAATTAGGGATGGGCAATAAATGCTGGCCTTGTCAGTGACACCCACATCCCGTGAATGAATAAAAATAATATATGTATGAGATTAGAATCATAGAATGGTTGCAGCATGGATGAAGGCCATTCGGCCCGTCGAGCCCGCATGTAAGCTGTGATCCTGAAGTGAATTTATTAATTCACTGCATATGCTTAGAAATTTATTGAGCAAAGTAGTCTAGATTCTCTGATTGGCGTTATTTTAATGCCAGCAGTAAACCATTGGGATAACACTTATGAAGAAATGCACAGACCTCTCATGCGCATGGGGAAGTCTAGGCTAGTATGTCTGGGTGGCAATGAGGTGTTCCATCTATTGAGCATTACTTTAGAAGGTGTAGTAATGGGGTCAGAAGACAAATACTAATAAATGAACTGCATATGTTTTAACACATATTTTGCTGTATTGCAGGCTGCTTTTAGCATATATCCAACTCCAGACAGAGGGGATAGTTTACACCATGGACTTTTCCATGTCTGCAGGATGTGATCTCTGTGCTGAATGAGAAACAATGTCCCCCTTGCCCCCCATAAAAAAGATGAAGGATTTTACTGTCCACAATGCTTCATCCTGTGACTCGGGCTGTGAACTGACAACAATTTGCATAACTGAGCCAAGATGGTTCCGTTGATGGTCTTTCCTGCAACTCAAACTGGCGACCTTTTTATTCGTTCATGGGATCTAGGTGTCGCTGGCAAGGCCAGCATTTATTGTCCATCCCTAATTGCCCTTGAGAAGGTGGTGGTGAGCCACCTTCTTGAACTGCTGCAGTCCGTGTGGTGAAGGTACTCCCACAGTGCTGTTAGGTAGGGAGTTCCAGGATTTTGTCCCAGCGATGATGAAGGATCGGCGATATACTTCCAAGTCAGGATGGTGTGTGACTTGGAGGGGAACTTGGAAGTGGTGGTGTTCCCATGTGCCTGCTGCCCTTGTCCTTCTAGGTGGAAGAGATCGCGGGTTTGAGAGGTGCTGCAAAAGAAGCCTTGGCGAGTTGCTGCAGTGCATCTTGTAGATGGTACACACTGCAGCCACAGTATGCCGGTGGTGGAGGGAGTGAATGATTAAGGTGGTAGATGGGGTGCCAATCAAACGGGCTGCTTTGTCCTGGATGGTGTCGAGCTTCTTGAGTGTTGTTGGAGCTGCACTCATCCAGGCAAGTGGAGAGTATTTCATCACACTCCTTGTGCCTTGTAGATGGTGGAAAGGCTTTGGGGAGTCAGGAGGTGAAACACTCGCCGCAGAATACCCAGCCTGTGACCTGCTCTTGTTGCCACAGTATTTATGTGGCTGGTCCAGGTAAGTTTCTGGTCAATGGTGACCACCCAAGATGTTGATGGTGGGGGATTCGGCGATGGTAATACCGTTGAATGTCACAATACTCGATTAATGGTACTCAAATACTCGATTAATGGGCTGTGTCATGTCCACATTATCTTTTAGTTTCAAATTAGCCTTCTGAAATTATTCTAAGAATAAGGAATGTCTTTATACAATGAAATACAGCACTGTATGAATGCTCCTTCTTGGTGTACTCAAGAAGTGCCTTGGCCACTCACACTGCTTAATTCCATATGTCCTTTGCCAGACCCCTTCATCATCATTAAATGAATCAATAGACACATCATTGTGAATATGGCCTTTGTGTTAATCTATTTTTCTCATTACATTGAAATATTTACACAATTTCCTCAGAGATCAAATCATACCTAGAATTCCATATTGGGCGATGTGATTGTACATGTGTTTGATGTGGCAGCCCGGTTGAAAGGTGCCACCATTTGGGTAGAAGTCGTAATGGGCTACAGGCTGATTGATTCCAACACTCAGTCCCATATGTTCTTGTGTAAATGTGTGTAGCGCGTCAACAAAACTTGCATCGTCAGGAGATAAACGGTCTGTTGATGACATGCCTTCAAACAGCGGCCCAGCTGGGTCGAGACCTGTGAAATAAACAATGAACAGAGTGTATTTGTGAAAGAAAGACTTGCATTTATATAGTGCATTTCATGACTTCAGGATGGACCCAAGCGCTTTACAGCCAATTAAGTACTTTTTATAAAGTGTGGTCACTGTTGTAATGTAGGAAATGTGGCCTCAATGTGCGCACAGCAAGCTCCCACAAACAGCAATGAAGTAAATGACCAGTTGATCAGTTTTTTGGTGTTGGTTCAGGAATAAATATTGGCCAGAACACTGGGAGAACTCCCGTGCTCCTCTTCGAATAGTTCCGAGGGATCTTTTGCGTCCACCTGAGAGGGCAGACGGGGTCTTGGTTTAACATCTCACCTAAAACATGGCAACTCCAACAGTACAGCACTCCCTCAGTACTGCACTGAAGTGCAAGCCTAGATTCTGTGCTTAAGTCTCTGGAGTGGGGCTTGAACCCACAACCTCGTTGAATATAAATGGATAAGTAATTATGTGCACCCCGATTTTCAGCATACAGTGTATATGCTTGACTGTAATTTCCACACACAAACTTTGAGGCATCAGTCAAGCAGTTTGAAATAGCACTCCCAAAGCAGAGCTTACACTACTTCCTAACAATATCTAGAAACTAAAGTGAAGCCATGTTATAAAGATGCCTTTTATAATGAAAAGCTTCAAAGCCACTTCGTTAAGTAGTTTGAAACAGGCCCTAATTCAGGACATTTGCCATAACGCATCTTACGCTACGACACTAAGAAACAGCCAATTGATATTAGTCTATTAACACATTGCACAAGATAGTAATAGGGTTTCTGCATTGTACAATTCCCAATTGTAGAGCAGGAGAGACCCGGAAACAGTTTGTTTACCCACTGGCTGAGAAAAGGAGTGCAGCAAAGGAAAACCTAAAGGGAGAAAACTGCTTTTATTTTTAAATGGCTAAAAATAAACATTTTAAAAAACGTGGACAAGTACACTGGTTCTGTACAGTTTCCAATATAATATGAAAGACAGGATAAGGTGTAAGATGGATAAAACCCAACGGAAACATGAGACGTATTTAAATACTTGTTTAAGATTAATTCAAGACCTCACCTGATCCCTTATAGAATGAAAATATAACATAGAATCAGTATCTGATTATGAACTGGGTAGCATGGTGATGGGGTGCTGCTGTGGTATTGGAAGTTCTGGTGCCACTGTGAAAATGTTTTCACTTGTGGGCCAAATTGTTACACTGGGCATCTTAGCTCACGAGAAGACTGAAAATTCCTCAGCAGTCTGGTAGCTAGAAGTTTGGAGCATTGCATTCTCAACTACAGAACTAAGTCTGAATCACAGTTTTGATCAACTTTCACACGTGTACGTCCCCAGCTCATTCGGGAAAGGGTGGCGAGAATTTGGCAAAGTAGCCAGGCAACTGTAAGAGTTGGGATCTCGAATTCCTTGGATCCATTTGCAAACTGGACTGTTTCAGATTAGCAATGGGGGGAAATCCTCATTCTCAGGTTTTACCTTGTGTCCTCATTGCTTTAAGCTTATGCCTTTCACGTGTCTCAGCGAAAGGGCAAGGATTAAGAGATGAAAAGTCAAGGATTTAAGATGGATTTACTGCACTATGAAAAAGATGCAACTACACAACACTATCAGTTAAAAATAAGTGTGAAGTTTGGAGACCTGTACGATTTGGCAGTGAAAATATAACTGAGCAAGGTGCAAAGAGATTGAGAAGTGCCTTTTGATATTGTGTCTGTTGATTAGACAGCCAGCGTATCCAATTGGTTCCCCCATGTGTTTTCTGTTTATACCATTGGAATAAAAGAAACATTTACACAAGCTTAGAACAGGTCAGAAAAGAGTAATGAAAGTGTGCACACAGTGACATCAGGTGGTATTAAGAGCAAACAAAATCATAGCTTCTGCCATTGTTGCCATGGCTATGAATTTTAATTAGTTTAAGGCTCCCTTTCATTGGGCACAGTGCAGTTGCTAAGGGAACATTTCTTTTCATTGCGATTATCTTCAGTCACACCATGCAGTGCTACATGGATTGGTGTAATATGCAGTATATATGGTTCAGTATACGTAAAGCACAGAGGTATTGAGTGATGAGGAGCGAGTCTTACACAGCAGCTTACCGATGGGTGTGGAGTCTGGTTCTGGTGCATGGTTCTACCATTTACTGCTGCGACTGCCTGTTGCAGCAATGCTGATGTCTGTTTTTGACGGACTTGTCACGGCTTCATGAATTTCATGGGCAAGTAGAAAATGTCGTGGTGGAAGCCAATTCAATGGTAACTTTCAAAAGAGAACTGGATAAATACTTGAAGGGGAAACCATGGCTGTGAGGAAAGCACAGGGGAGTGGGACTAATTGGAGAGCTCTTTCAAAGAGCCGGCACAGGCACGATGGGTCGAATGGCCTCCTCCTGTGCTGTATCATTCTATAAGTAGGTTTGTATTTCCCTCTCCTGTGTGTTGCCTGGGCTATGTGGGGTGTTATTGCTGTGCTAACCTGCCTTTGGCAACGAATGGGAACTGGATTTAGGAGAAACTCTCCTTGTTCAACCCCAGCTAGTACATGATATTTTTTTGAGCCTGATGAAGGGTGCACACCTGGAGCAGCATAACCTGGCTTTTCTCTTTACAGGTGCTGACTAAACAACAACAACAACTTGTATTTATATAGCGCCTTTAACGTAGTAAAACGTCCCAAGGCGCTGCACAGGAGTATTATAAGTCAAAAAAAAATTGACACACGAGCCACATACAGAGAGATTAGGGCAGATGACCAAAAGCTTGGCCAAAGAGGTAGGTTTTAAGGAGCATCTTAAAGGAGGAAAGAGAGGTAGAGAAGCGGAGAGGTTTAGGCAGGTTTAGGCTTAGGGCCTCGGCAACAGAAGGCATAGCCACCAATGATTGAGCGATTGTAATCAGGAATGCTCAAGAGGGCAGAATTAGAGGAGTGCAGATATCTCGGGAGGTTGTGGGGCTGAAGGAGATTACAGAGATAGGGAGGGGCGAGGCCATGGAGGGATTTGAAAACAAGGATGAGAATTTTGAAATCGCGACGCTGCTTAACCGGGAGCCAATGTAGGTCAGCGAGCACAGGGGTGATGGGCGAACAGGACTTGGTGCGAGTTAGGACACGGGCAGCCGAGTTTTGGATCACCTCAAGTTTACGTAGGGTAGAATGTGGGAGGCCAGCCAGGAGTGCATTGAAATAGTCAAGTCTAGAGGTAGCAAAGGTATGGATGAGGGTTTCAGCAGCGGATGAGCTGAGGCAAGGGTGGAGCCAGGCGATGTTACGGAGGTGGAAATAGGCGGTTTTAGTTATGCTGCGGATATGTGGTTGGAAGCTCACAACCTGCTGAGTATTTCCAGCATTTTCTGTTTACATTTTAGATTTCCAACAGTGGCAGTTTTTCCTTTTTTTTGTACTGGGCTGTTTTCCACAATGATGCATATTGACTGGATGGTACAATTCCCCCACCAGCACTGTCAGGTTGCAGGTACCCAGACGTATGCCCTTATTTACATTCAGGGGGACCTCTATGGGCTGGTCCAGGTGGCAGGGTAATAGGTCTATGTGTATGTGGTTGCTTTTTGGAATTGATGCAGCGCTTGTTGCCAGTCAGGCTGGATTTTTGGGCATCATCAGAGAATCAGAAGAATCGTTCCCTCGTCACCACATCCAACATTTTGCCAAGGCTTTGGGGTGGGAAAGTTGACTTGTATTCCCTTGAGTATAGAAGATTGAGGGATGATCTGATCGAGGTGTTTAAAATGTTAAAAGAATTCAATAGGGTAGCTACAGAGAAATGATTTCCTCTGGGACACAATCTTAAAATTAGGCCATTTAGGAGGGAAATCAGGAAGCATTTTTTCCCACAAAGGGTTGTCGAAATCTGGAAATCTCTCCCCAAAAGACTGTGGATGCTGGGACAATTGGAGCTTTCAAGGCTGAGATCGATAGAGTTTTGTCAGTTAAGGGTATCGAGGGATATGGAGCTATGGCGGGTAAATGGAGTTGAGGTGTGGATCAGCCTTGATCTAATTGAATGGTGGAGCAAGCTCGAGCGGGTGAATGGCCCACTCCCGTTTCTATGTTCCTAAAGTTGTTTAGCATGCAGATTTTCTCTTAACATATGGGTAAAAAGTTTAAACAGTGAACACATTCTGTCATGTCTAATAAAGAATGAAAACAATCCCATGAAAATCATATCAAGCCATCTTATTAGGTGAGCTCTATCCATTAAGTATACAGAGAAAACACATTTAACTTGTTACCAATGACCCGATTTATTCCAGTTATCAGTCAAATTTCCTTTATTTAAGATGCCTTGACTTAAGAAGCCTTTAAAAATAGCAAGTAAATTCACAACAATGATGAATGACAGAATTTAGAATTATATAAATAACCTGAGACATGGTGTTGAACATTGAGTCGATATTTTGAGCCATTGCTGAGAATGTGCCTCCATGAGAATTTTACACAAATCCTGGATTATCACTAAGCCTCATATGTTCTTTATATTTTCAATATTACCTGTTATTCTTCCAATTTTGTTTGGCCCAGTGACATAACTTCCAGCAAATCCCGAAACGTGAGCCCCAAGACTGTATCCAATCAGATGAACCTTTCCTTTTGGAAGCCCAAAGAATTCCTGAGAATTTAAAAGATGCACACTTTCATCAGAGGCATTTTTGAAATCTTCAAACGCCTAATGGAAAACTTCTGCAGGTATGCAGTTATAGCCCTGTGTTGCCACCAGGAAAAGTGAGTGGGAGTTGACTCAAATAAAGTAACGGCTCTCAACCAAAAACATTGGGCCGAAATTTGCGGTCGGAGGCGTACCTCCGGAGTTACACTGGCGCTGGTATACAAGAAATAGTCTTCTGGTCATCAAAGTAGCAGTGTAGAGGATTCTGCCCTACTGTAGTGTTCGAATAGATCAGCAGCTAGAATTCCCAAGCAGAGATTGGGAAAGTGCTGGAATAATGCAGTGTGCACTTTGTTATCTATTTATAATGAAACTCAGCAGTAGCTCACGGGCAATCTAGCAACTTGCCCTCGAACCTGCACTAATCAGTTCCATGAGGAGATTTTTCATTGTGAAATTTATATCAAGTATTTGACCCAATTTCCGATTGAATTTTGAAAAGCTTCACACAAACAATTGCAAATCAGCTCCAGCAAAATGTACAGCGCAATCCTGAGGGAGACACAGCTTCTCTGCCAAAAGTGGTATATTTGGATCCTGCAGTAACTTGATTACAGGCCCACTAATTCAGTTCGTGCCAAAAATTCCATAGCCAGCCCCTAGTTACTCACTGAGATGGCGCATAACCTCGTTGAGTCTTGTTTGACTCTGAGCTGAGCTTCAACCCCACTTCCTAAGCATCACCAAAGTCCCCTCCATCTCTGCAAATCACCTAACCCATCCCTTACTTCCCCCACTAACACCACAGAAACTGTTCACCAGAGTTTTATCTCCACACGCTGACATCCTGAGCTCCCCCCTACATAAACTCTCGAGCTGTTCAGAACTCTGCTGCGCACATTCTGTCCTATCCTAAGTCCGGCCCATCATCCTGGTGTTTGTCAAGCTCCATTGGCCTCCTATCCCCAATGCACTTGTCCTTTTTTACAAATTCTTCCATGGCCTCATCTCCCCTACCTCTGAAACCTTTTCCAGCTCTATGTCCCAAGCAATGCCCTTCATTCCTTCAGTTCGGTTCTCTTGTGCATCCCTCCTCTCCACTGTACCATCAGTGGCAGAGGTATATCAAATTATGAGGGGCCTAGACAGAGTGGCTAGGAAGGACCTATTTCCCTTAGCAGAAGGGTCAATAACCAGGGGGCATAGATTTAAAGGAATTGGTCGGAGGTTTAGAGGGGAGTTGAGGTGGGATTTTTTCACCCAGAGGGTGGTGAGGGTCTGGACCTCACTGCCTGAAATGGTGACAGAGGCAGAGACCCTCATCACATTTAAAAAGTACTTGGATACGCACTTGAAGTGCCGTAACCTACAAGGCTACGGACCAAGTGCTGGAAAGTGGGATTAGGCTGGATTACTCTTTGTCGGCCGGCACGGACAGGATGGGCCAAATCGCCTCCCTCTGTGCTGTGAATTTCTTTGATTCTATGATTCTGCCATCTCAACCTTACTCTCTGGAATGCCCTCCATTAACCCCTTTACTTTGACCAGTTCTCTCTCTATCTTTAAGCGCTTCTTCAAAACTTTTTTGGCCAAGGCTTTAGTTATCTCTCCTAATTCTTCAACTGCTCGGTATCCATTTCTCCTCTGTGACGTGTCTTGGGACATGACTACCTTAAAATTGCTATTTAATTTGCCATTTGATTGAATATATTTGAGATTTACACACATAATGACGACATATTTTCTGCTGGAATCAAAGCTTTGCACTTAGTTAGATAGGGCAGGAATTCTGTACAATGGAAAAGAATGGGAATGGTTTGGGTACATTGGAATTATTCCTGGATGAGATGCACGTTTTCTGAAGTTGACTGTAGTTCCTGGCTGTACCAGAAGGTGGCGCACTCACCTACCCTCGATTTGTACAATAAGATCCCTCTATCTTCCCACAAAACACAACAATTTAACAAAAAGTGTTGATAATGTTAGTGTAATGTTCACAGCTAAAATGTTTTATCCCAACTCTGGGAATTTGACAAATTTAAATACAGAAACAAAGTAGATTATGAATATATTTGTCCAAGTTATTAGTGAATGGTTTAAAATAAGGACCTATTGCAAAGTTTAGAATTCTTAGCCGCCAAAGAATATTAACATGCATTGCCTTCAGGAATTATGGAATGTATTAGGCATTCTGCAAATCATATTTCTTAAATTAGATAAGGTTGAATCCTAAGCCATCATAATATTTAATAATTTGTTCTACACCTGCTTTAAGTTTTGCAAAATAAACTGTACATGTCCCCATTGAAATGGAGTGGTTCTAAAGCCTATGATACCCAAACTCTCTAATTAAAGCTTTAAATTTCCTTCTACTGTAATTTACAGGGGTTCAGTAGGTTATCCTACAATGAAAACATTGTGGACTATATACAGGAGCTGTCTTGGAGAATGCAGTCAAAAACCCCTCCAACCTATATGATGCAGGATAACGGGTTATTTTTGAGTGCAGAAGGTGGCATTCATCACTGGAATTTAAGTCGTGACACTTAAGCAACTGTGACACAGACGAGACCAGCTTACCCTTTATGGGGTTGGCTCAGTGATGCTGGACGTGGCACAATATTGGAACCCCAAGACGTGGAACTATGGAATATTGGGACATGGCCTTACACCCCATAATGCTCACCACCGCTGATTCCTAATTTCAGCCTGGTCTTCCTGCCTCCTGAGTCACAGTTGGTGAGTAACCCAGGAATATCTAGGCAAAAATAACCTAAAAAAGACAAGGTATTATATATTCCCTTAAAAATGCTAAAATCAGCATACCTTCAGCCTCACAACTTTAAAACCAAGTTACTAAAAGAAATGCAGCTGGTCCTTTCTAGATACCTATCCCATACAAGCCTGGGTTTAAGAACCCTTAATGGGCTGGGTGACACTTCTTAACCAACAGTGCACGGGAGCAGGGTGTGTCATTGTGATTGATTTGCTATTTTCCTGTTATTTACTTACTGTGATGAAATATGCCATTCATCACTCATCTGTATTCTCTGTGTGATTGTGCCTGTGACTGTGGTTTAGTTTCAGTTTCATTTCCCTTACCTCAGTTCCGTTTCCTCACCTTGTATTGTATTGTGTGTAGGGCTCCGCCCATACCTGGCCCCTATGTAAGCAGGCTCAGCGTGCCTCACATCCAGTACTGCAGACCTCTGGATGGAAGACACCTCTCCACTGTGTGTTACCTTCTAAGTTAATAAAAGCCTTGTTTTGTTCCGCTAACATTGAGTCTCGGATTTATTGAGGCACATCACTTACTGAGCTTCCTTACCTTGAATTAGAGAAGTCTGAGTGCAGACAGCAATTCCGTTGTATACGGAGAAACTGATTTTGATTTCTAGGGCAAGCAATTTTGTTTTGAGGAAATATTTATGGATTCCCTCTCCCAATTTTGTAAAGGTTTGTTTCCATTCTTCAGCCATATTTGAATTTGTTTTTAACCAGCCGCTCTGCCCTCCCCCGCCCCTTTGTAATGGGAACTCCAATCCACACTGTGAAAATACCCCTGAACACAGGCTGATGTAGTTCACGACTTTAATTTGGTTCTTGGCCTTGCAGTACAAGTTCGGCCACAGTTTGCTTCATAGCGGGGGACGCCTGAAGCAGAATGTGATGTATAGTTTAGGCAGGTTCTACTGCTGCCCTCACTTTACAATGTTGTCACCAGCAGCAGTCCCGACATCAGCGGCAGCGCTGTAAGGAAAACGAGGCGCCGCTCCTCCTGGTTATGGTGCAGCGAGTCCTCTTTAAGAGATTTCTTCTCCCTGCTCTGTCAGTAGTGCTGGTCCATCCTGGGCAGCTGACCACTCAGTGTGCTGATAAATTGTAGTTTTTGGCCAAGGGGTTCAGGACTAGAAACAATTGTTGTTCATCTGTTGCTACCATTGCTAAGGATTTTTAAAAAATTTGTACCTGGGATGTGGGTGTCGCTGGCAAGGCCAGCATTTAGTGCCCATCCCTAGTTGCCCTTGAGAAGGTGGTGGTGAGCCGCCTTCTTGAACCGCTGCAGTCCGTGTGGTGAAGGTACTCCCACAGTGCTGTTAGGGAGGGAGTTCCAGGATTTTGACCCAGCGACGATGAAGGAACGGCGATATGCTTCCAGGTCACGATGGTGTGTGACTTGGAGGGGAACTTGGAGGTGGTGGTGTTCCCATGCGCCTGCTGCCCTTGTCCTTCTAGGTGGAAGAGGTCGCGGGTTTGGGAGGTGCTGCCGAAGCAGCCTTGGCGAGTTGCTGCAGTGCATCTTGTAGATGGTACACACTGCAGCCACGGTACGCCGGTGGTGGAGGGAGTGAATGTTTAAGGTGGTAGATGGGGTGCCAATCAAGTGGGCTGCTTTGTCCCGGATGGTGTCGAACTGCTTGAGTGTTGTTGGAGCTGCACTCATCCAGAGTGTAAGTGGGGCAGATTCTACGCATTACCATCCAAGGCAGAGAGAACTACTTGCGTTTGATTAGAACCGTTTTGACTTGATTATAAAATAAAGGCCGTATTAAAAACTCTGATGGCCATTCTGTATAAACTCCAAGTAATGGAAGATCACTCTCGCTGTCTTCCTTGATGCAACAGAAGATTGCTCCATTATTGTTATCTCTGATGAGTTACGTCTGTCCCGCTGAACTCTAACTTCAGTTTTAGGAGAAGCTGAGAAAACAATGCTACATTAATTTAAAACTAGCATGGAAACAAATTGTAATTCTCTCACAGGCAGATCACAGCCCTGGTTAGGAGCAGGCACGTGGAAGGCGGGTGTACAACATCAGTGGGAACAGGAGGAAAGAGGAAATGGAAATCAGCCTCGGGAAAGGAAGTTCAGAAGCAGAGGCAGAGCGGGATGTGGAAAAACTTTAAAAAAAAATCTTTTAGACTGGAAATTCCTGCCTGACAGAATGAAAACGCCAAAAATACAGAGAAAAGGAGCGATGGGGAGCAAAGCTGGAGTAAAGGAAGGAATGTGGATAAGACAAAGCAGTCGCCAAAAATCACAGAAGGAAATGAAGGCAGAAATTGAAGTAATAAAATAAAGCACGCGACGAGGTTCAAAACGAAATGGAGGAAGTGGCTAAATATTAAACGGAAGAATGAAAGGAAAACGTTAATGGGAGCAAAATGGAGATCTAGGCACCAAAGGGAAAAGAATGAAAAAATACAGGGAATAAGAGAAAAGGTAGTTAAATAAATGGAAAGACGCTTCAAGTGGACAGGAGAGGCAAGAAAGAAGAAAAAATAGTTGAGAAGAACAATTTGAGGCCACTGGAAAATACTCATTTCTCTTTTTATTTTGAGTGTGATTTTCCAGTTCTCATACCTCAGTCTGTATTAACAACAGAAAATGCTGGAAAAACTCAGCAGGTCAGGCAACATCCGTGGAGGGAAATTTGAGTTGACGTTTCGGGTCGAACCCTTCTTCAAAACTGGAAAGAAAAGAAACTAGATCGAAGGCAGGGCTGCGATCGGACAAAAGAAGTGAAAGAAACAAAAGAAGTAAAAGAGACAATAAAAGGTATTCGAAGCTAGACGAGATGGTAATAGGCTGAGATTAGGTGTAACGTGTACTGGCAGGGCAAGAGATAGCTGCCAGGTGTGAGAGAGAAACAAAAGGAAAGGGGGGGGGGGGAAAGGAGTGGAAAAATTACAAGAAAAATGTAATAGGGGCCGGGGTTATGATCTGAAATTGTTGAACTCGATATTGAGTCCGGAAGGCTGCAGACTGCCTAATCAGAAGATGAGGTGCTGTATAATCAATTCACTGCTCTCTGCACTACAGTGAATACCTTTCTCAATAATTTGTATTGGCTGGAGGTTTGAATCCCACTCGAAACCCCTTGGCCTGCTGATTCATTGACACTGGAAAGTCGATACTTTCCTTAAGTCTTTATTGATTGTCGGACAGTCCCACTGATTTCAGCTGTGGTCAGGGTGATACTGATGCCTTTGAGTTTGTGGCGAGCATTAAACTGAAAAGCTGCACAATAACTAGTAATTGGATTCATTGACCTGACAAAGGTTGATCCTATTTCATTGTGTGTCTTTCCTTCTCCAACCTGTGAAAATATAAGTGGTTCTGGGATTTTGTGGCTGCTGTTTGCTTGTCCTTAATTGGACAATATTTATTGTGTTGAATTTGTTCTGTTTTACACGACTGAATTCTCCAACCGCTCGGTGAGGACCTAATACATCGCCTTGAGAGCAGGGTGAAGAATGTCACATCAAAAATAAATAGCCACTGTGGGAAGAACTATTAGAAGACCTCAATTTCATAGATTTACCTCCAGCCAGTCTAATAAATCTGCAATATCATGACCAACCAATCGGGTGTTCTTTACTGCTACTGGATAATGTTGGTGTGCTAGTGACAGCCAATCAACCACCATCACATTAACGTCTTTTAGTTTTTCTTTCAGTGCAGCCGCCATCTTCCAGATCCAGCTTTCGAGGAATCCATCCACCTGAAAAGACAATGGGTGTAAGGATAAATGAGCATCCGCTTTGTGCCACAGCTCCCTTCACCATTTGTGGTGTTAATTATACCACGAGGAAGGGCCGCTAACTTTGCTCTTTGTAGATGCAGATTACATGACATAATGCAGGAACGTGGAGTTGAGGTTGACATACAGGGCCTTGGTGAGACCACACCTGGAGTACTGTGTGCAGTTTTGGTCTCCTTACCTAAGAAAGGATATACTTGCCATAGAGGGAGTGCAGCGAAGGTTCACCAGACTGATTTCTGGGATGGCAGGACTGTCATATGAGGAGAGATTGGGTCGACTAGGCATGTATTCACTAGAGTTTAGAAGAATGAGAGGGGATCTCATGGAAAGTATAAAATTCTGACAGGGCTAGACAGACTGGATGGAGGGAGGATGTTTCCCCTGGCTGGGGGGTCTGGAACGAGGGGTCACAGTCTCAGGATACGGGGTAGGACATTTAGGACTGAGATGAGGAGGAATTTCTTCACTCAGAGGGTGGTGAACCTGTGGAATTCTCTACCACAGAAGGCTGTGGAGGCCAAGTCACTGAATATATTTAAGAAGGAGATAGATAGATTTCTAGACACAAAGGCATCCAGGAGTATGGGGAGAGTGCAGGAATATGGTACAGGAAACTTTCGATTTACCGGCACCTAAATAACCGGAAATCTCGGTTAACCGGCAAAATTCAGGAGTAGGTTCATACTTCATATTACTTGCCTTCATCGATCTGTTGTTGTGCAAGGGTGTGGCTGCAGCTGTTGCTAAGCTACAGAGACGCTTGCAACTTGTGGCCATTGTTCTGAACCTGTTGCTAAGCAACAGGGTTTGTTGCTTTATACGGAGCTCTCAGCTCTCCCTATCTCTTACTATAGCGCTCGGTTACCCGGAATTTTTGATGAACTGGCACCACGTCGGTCCCGTCGGTGCTGGATAAAAAAAATGTTTCCTGTATTGAGATAGAGGATCAGCCATGATCATATTGAATGGTGGAGCAGGCTCAAATGGCCGACTCCTGCTCCTATTTTTCTATGTTTCTATGTTTACGGCACAGAAACTGACCATTCGGCCCAACAGGTCTGTGCCGGTGTTTATGCTGCACAAGAACCTCCTCCCACCCTACTTCATCCAACCCTATCAGCATATTCTTCGATTCCTTTCTCCCTCATGTACTTATGTGTATATCTCCAGCATGTTCTTTTACTTAAGATGCCAATGGTCATTTGTAGAATGTGAGCAGCAGACTACGTAAGAACATTAGAAATAGGAGCAGGAGTAGGTCATACGGCCCCTCGAGCCTGCTCATAAGATCATGGCTGATCTTCTACCTCAACTCCACTTTCCCGCACTATCCCCATATCCCTTGATTACCTCAGTATCCAAAAATCTATCGATCTCTGTCTTGAATATACTCACCGATTGAGCATCCACAGCCCTCTGGGGTAGAGAATTCCAAAGATTCACAACCCTTTGAATGAAGAAATTTCTCCTCATCTCAGTCCTAAATGGCCGACCCCTTATTCTGAGACTGTGACCCCTAATTTTAGACTCCCCAGCTAGGGGAAACATCCTCCCAGCATTTAATCTGTCAAGCCCCTTAAGAATTTTATGGGTTTAAATGAGATCACCTCTCATTCTTCTAAACTCACGGAATATAGGCCTAGTCTACTCAATCTCTCCTCATAGAACAATCCCCTCATCCCAGGAACCAGTCTAATGAACCTTTGTTGCACTCCCTCTAAGGCAAATATATCTTTCCTTAGGTAAGGAGACCAAAACTGTACACAATACAGTACGTTAGTCAGACCCTTTAAATGGCTAACAACTATCATGAATGTATTTATTATACAAGCTAAGGTGGAAGAAACAGTAAGCTGTGTGTTTTCCTTACGTAAAATTAACATATTTTAATTTTCAAAACCAATTTGATGGCCAAATCTATTATTTTTCTTCTCGAATGAGAACCAATCTTATATTTAAATGGTATGTTAATGATTATTTGGTGGTCAGACTATAAATTGGTGGCCATTTTCAGTTCGAAGATGTAAGGGTTTGGGGTGCTTTGTGAATTACAGGACCTGGCCTTTCTGGGTGAGTTTAATCCAGATTTGTGCTGAATTCTTAGTTTATCATTTTCTGTGCTTTCACCTCATATCCACTAAGAACTAAGCCGAGACTAACCAACCTCATTTCATCCAGGACTCTTCGAGAAAGAAAGACTTGCATTTCTATAGCGCCTTTCACGATCACCGGACGTCTCAAAGCGCTTTACAGCCGATGAAGTACTTTTGGAGTGTAGTCACTGTTGTAATGTGGGAAACGCAGCAGCCAATTTGTGCACAGCAAGCTCCCACAAACAGCAATGTGATATTGACCAGATAATCTGTTTTTGTTATGTTGATTGAGGGATAAATATTGGCCAGGACACTCCCCTGCTCTTCTTCGAAATAGTGCCACGGGATCTTTTACGTCCACCCGAGAGGGCAGACAGGGCCTCGGTTTAACGTCTCATCCGAAAGACGGCACCTCCGACAGTGCAGCCCTCCCTCAGCACTGCACTGGGAGTGTCAGCCTAGCTTTATGTGCTCAAGTGCGACTTGAACCCACAACCTTCATTGACTCAGAGGCAAGGGTGCTGCCAACTGAGCCGCGGCTGACACTAGAGCGTACAGAGAAGATTATTACTGCACAACAAAACACTCTATTCAGTAACCACAAAGGAAAGAAGCAGCAGTACCGTCCAGCCGTGAATAATCATCACCAAAGGGTGGGAAGAGTTGAAGCTGCAGGTCTCCAACATCAAGGCCTGGTGAGGGGCGATACAGCAGAGCTCTTCATGGGACAAGTGTCCCTTGTAAAGGCAAAATTTGGTAGTTCCCGCATGTGCTGTTCTTCTGTCAATAGAGGTTTCTTCTGTTATGTATGAAATGACATCAGGGTCATTATTAATTCATCTCAAATATTAACAATGAGGCTGGTCTTAGACTTCACCAATGTATCTTTAAAAATGAACAGTTATAAAGAAGCTTTAATATTCCCCCCCCCCACCCCCCCCCCATGTTTACTTCTGTTTATATTTTGTTTTTGATTTGGACTGAGGGAACTTAACTCGACAGTTGAACATAAAGCTACTGCCATCTCCAATGACACTAATTTAGCTCTTTGGAAGTGTTGGGGCCCCACTGATCCTCCAAAACTTTGGGGGGAGGGGGGGGGAAAAGAATTACATGTAAAGGTTTGTGTTTTAAAACAAAGTGTGTTCGTACAAGTTTATAAAAAAAGACACGGATGTAAAAAGTGGTTAAAATACTAATGAGCTACGCTTTTGAAATTGTTTCTCCAGATACTGTAATTAGTCCGAAATTCATTAGTCCAGCTCAGTACTTGATACTGATACCCAATTGGTTGAGAGGTCCCTAGTCACAGCAGCTCACTCAGCAGGGGTTATCTGCCATAAGCCTTCATCTTTGGTGGTGAACACAAGAGGATAAAAAGAGAGACAAAATACTCAGTCAGTCAGGTTTTTAAACCGATATCTGTAAGGGCAAACTTTCACCAGGCTCAGAACTTTAGCATGCAGAAGGGTAAAAAAGAAAGATTGCATTTATTTGGCACCTTTCACGACCACAGGACATCCCAAAGTGCTTTACAGCCAATGAAGTACTTCTGAAGTGTAATCACTATTGTAACATAGGAAACACGGCAGCCAATTTATGCACAGCAAGCTCCCACAAACAGCAATGTGATAATGACCAGATCATCTGTTTTAGTGATGTTGATTGAGGGATAAATATTGGCCAGGACACCGGGGATAACTCACCTGCTCTTCTTTGAAATACTGCCATGGGATCTTCTACGTCCACCTGAGAGAGTAGACGGGGCCTCGGTTTAACATCTCATCTGAAAGACGGCACCTCTGACAGTACAGCACTCCCTCAGCACTGCACTGGAGTGTCAGCCTAGATTTTTGTGCTCAAGTCTCTGGGGCGGGACTTAGAGCCATAACCCTTCTGACCTAGAGGTGAGAGTGCTACCCACTGAGCCACAGCTGACAGATAGATAGTTAGAAGGTATTTTGTTTAAGTCAAGCAAGAATGATCCATTAATATGGGGACACGTAGAATGTTCATTATTTTGTATTATTACACAAAGCCACATTGTATTGATTGAATTAAGCGAGTTTGATGATAACTGCTCATCTGTATGACACTTTCTGTGAGCTAGAGCAGCCTAACGATTAGTAACGGACCTCACCTTACCATGTGTTTACTTTGAATAAGCTTCTTCCAGATCATTTGTGAATGTTACAAATGATAGAGATTGCAGGCCTGATCCCCAGGGATTCCGCTGATCACAGCTGCTGATTCAAAACTTTTGGAACGCCGTCGCTGTTGTTTTGCAGGCGCACACAGCTGCCAAAAATGCAGACAGCAAGGTTGTACAAACAGCAAATGAGATGAATGACCAGTTAAGTTGCCTTTGACGGAGGAACATTGGCCAGGGCACCAGGCCTCACTGCCTGACTCAGGTGGGCCCAGCAGTAGCCCTGGGGGATGATTTCTGCAACCATAGCAACGGCGGGAATGGGACGGTAAGCAACTCCCCACCATTTTTTGGGGGGCGCTACTGCCCTGTTTCCGCTGGGCGGGAGGCCTCAAAATCTCCACCATGGGGGTCGATTTTCCCGAAGCTGTCGGGAAGAAGGCGGGACTACAACTTTCGGGTTGTAGTCCCGCCTACATCGACGTCCAGCCAATCCACGCGATTTTCCCTTGATTGACCAGCGGGCTCAGCAGGCCAATTAAGGGCCACCCGGCAACAGGTGACGTCACAGACTGCAATTTCATCTGTCAAGAGTTTTTGACAGATGAAATATCAGTGTTTCACAGCTATTTCAAGCTGTGAAACACTGACAGTCTGAGTTCTGACATGAGTCCTTCTGCACAGACTCAGTTAGAACTCTTACCGACACTCAAAGCTGAAGGCTGTCACTTTTCACAGATCGCAGCCGTTCGGCTTTAAGTGCCGGTTGAGTGATGGGCTCCCGACGGCTACAGGAAGAAAGGCTGTGAAGGTAAGTACAGGTAAGTAAAAGTTCTTTACACACTTTAGACACACCAAACACACTTACCTCTGCACTCATGCACCCATCACTCACCTGAGCGCCGACATCGCGACCCCTCCAACTCCTTCAACCCGACGGCCCGCCTGCTCTAACCTGGCGTGGTTTGGAGCCGTCAGGAAACCCACACGAAACCCCTCAAAATAGGGATTAGGCTAAAAACTGCCTGTTAACTACCTGTTAACAGGCAGTTAATTGGCACTAATCCCTTCCCGCCTGGGGTCGGCGGGTCCCAGTGTGGGGCGGGTACCCGCTGCATCTGAAAGTTGCATGGAGCGGGGTTTTGGGCGGGATGGCGTCGGGACCCCCGAAATCGGGATTTTCCCCCCCACACGCCTGAAACCCCGCCTGACGGCTCCACGAAAATCGACCCCATGGTGTCAGGTTTACATATCGGCAATGTTTTATCAACCTGATTTTTACATTAACATTTGAATTCAGAAATACTATAAATAAAGGAGATGTAATGTAATTATATTCTATTAAAAATCCCATTGTCTTTTATTTTTGGAACAAATTGTATGAGAAATTGTCGGACAAATTACAGGTTGCAGAATCTGATAGAATTCTACAGAATAATTAATAACCAACAGAAATTGCTTGATGTGAGAGATTTTAGATCTATCTTGATTAAAATAAAGGTACTCTTTCATTATCTGAATATCTTCTCAGAGGATGACTTGCTTCCACACTAAAAATGAGTTCTCAGGTGACTGATGAGTCCAATGCAGGACCTACAGTCTCTGTCACAGATGGGGCAGATGGTGGTTGAAGGGACGGGTGGGTGGTGTGCTTGGGTTGACGTGCGCTCCTTGCGCTTGGCTTCCGCTTGCTCCTGGTGAAGAGACTCGAGGTGTTCGGCGCCTTCCCAAATGCGTCTCCTCCACTTTGTGCGGTCTTGGGCCAGGGATTCCCAGGTGTCGGTGGGGATGTTACACTTTTTCAAGGAGGCTTTGAGGGTGTCCTTGAAGCGTTTCCTCTGCCCACCTGGAGCTCTTGTGCCGTGTCGGAGCTCCGAGTAGAGCGCTTGTTTTCGGAGTCTCGTATTGGGCATGCAGACAATGTGACCCGTCCATCGGAGCTGATCGAGCGTGGTCAAAGCTTCGATGCTGGGGATGTTGGCCTGAGTGGGAACACTGACGTGGTGCGCCTATCCTGCCAATGGATTTGCAGGATCTTGCGGAGGCAGCGTTGATGGTACCTCTCCAGTGCTTTGAGGTGCCTGCTGTACATGGTCCATGTCTCTGAAGCATACAGATCTGAATATATACTTTTAGTGAATATCAGTCAACAAGTTCCGTCGATTTTGTTTCAAACAATGAGACCAGTGTAATCTAGAAAAGTGTGATGTGTGATCATTGTCAAGAGTACAGAACTGTCAGAAAGAAAGTCAGAAAGAACTTGCATTTATATAGCACCTTTCATGACCTCAGGACATTCCAAAGCTCTTCGCAGCCAATGAAGTACTTTTAAAGTGTAGTCACTGTTGTAATGCAAGGAAATGTGGCAGGCAATTTGCTTGAGCTAAATGAGCAGATAATCCGATTTGGTGGTTTGGTTGAGGGACCAACATTGGCCAAGCTCTCTGGGGTACTCCCCTGGTCTTTACCGAATGTCATGGAATCTTTTCTGTCAACCTGAGGGAGGCAGATTCGGCCTCAGTTTAATGTCTCGACTGAAAGACGGCACCTCCGACAGTGCAACCCCCCCTCAGTACTGCACTAAAATGTCAGACTAGATTATGCGCTCAAGTCTCTGGACTGAACCCATGACCATGTGACTTAGAAGCGAGAGAGCTACAACTGAGCCACAGCTGACATAACCCACGATGAGTCCCATTTATTCCTGTATTGATGGTGAAGTAAACATTTAATTCTTCCTGAGGTTTTTTTCCTCTCCTAGAAGAGATGACTCATATTAGTGAACCGCTCCACCTCTACATTGCCCGAGTGACTCCGCTATTTAACTGTGTGTATGTATAAAGTGCTGTACAATAGGAAGAAAAAGTAGGCAATATATGTGATGTAAGAAAACTACTAGGCACTTGGTCTAAACGTTAAACAAAGCTTTAATCAACTGTTTTACAACATGGAGGTCTAGTTGTGTCCTTCACTAGTTCCTGTTAAGACTGTCCTGCACAAGCTGGGCCCGTGCCTGAGTATTTATACTCTCCCTGGACAGCGCCACCCGCAGGCCGCTCAGTTGATTCATGTCAATATGTACTCCTTGAATGTTGTTGAAATGATTAGTTGAAATAAACTTTGGGGTTTTAGTAGACTCAACCATGTTCAACCACTCCACAGCAATCAGCAACACAAACTGAATGATGAACTCTACAGCCAAAACAGTAGTGTACGAGTCTACGGAAATCATGGCCAAATCCTACAGTGCCCTGGTCTGACCACACCTTGAGCAGTGTCTAGTTCTGATCACCAAGACAACCGGGAGACATTCAACTGCTGGAAGCAATTCAGAGATGAGCCAGGAGGCTGACCCCCCTCCCCCTCCCCCACTGTTAGATATCTGGGCAATGAGGAAGGCCAGGAGAATGCGACTGATGACTCCATTCAGAATCTGACAGAGATGGTGGCCCTTACCTTAAGGTGACAATAGAATAGAATAAAGAATTGTTTCAAATAGAGGAAAATAGCATTAACTTGCTGTTAACTCAGGCTGGTTGTTGATAGGGAAAATTGTATGTTTATTACCCAGCTGCCACGGGTGGAGAGTCTGGCAGTGCCCTTAGTCCTGCTCCCCACCGTCTCCAGTAAATCAATGCCCGTGCTGAATACAGAATTGGTGCACCTGAAACCCCAACAGCTGTAGAAAGATATACATTTATTATGAAAACCTGAATATTAGAGGAAACCCAATCACAATTATTTTATCAGCTGTTAAGATCAAAGATTTCAAGGTCACGCAACATTGACGGTAAGTTAGAAGCTTTGAGCAGGGTATGAACATAACCATTTATAACAGATTTATTTTAGAAGTAGAAGTCGGGAGCTAAGCCGTTTCTAGGACAATAATCCAACATTTGTTGGAGGCGAATTCTGCTGAATTACCTTTACCGCGAAATAAACAAGACCACTGTGTATGCATAGACAAACACAAGTAATGTTCAGAGATACTTATGTGATGGACAATTATATAAATACAACTAATAGACAACTAACTGCCTTGAATATCTCTTAATGTCTCTTTAACCTCTCCTGCCTTCTATCCTATCACAGACCTTCCATTTTGTTCTTTCCTCCCCTCCCCCCTTTCCCAGCCCCTACACTTGCTTAAAAATCTGTTCCATTTCCTGCTTTTTTCCAATTCTGACAAAAAGTCTTCGACCTGAAACGTTAACGTTTCTCTCTTCATGGATGCTGCCTGACCAGCTGAGTGTTTCCAGCATTTTCTGTTTTCATTTCAGATTTCCAGCATCTGCAGTATTTTCTTTTTGTAATAGAAAGCATGTTACCTTTTGCTTGCAAGTTGTTGCCACACCATGTCCTTCACCCAGATGTCAAGCGATGCAGGACATTGTAACCATCAAAATAACCTTGGACATTGTGCACTCAAAAACCCAACCTAGTACCTCAAACATCCCTTGTACTCTTTTTATTTACGTTTCTACGCTGCCTTCCAAGATCAGTTGTTTTTGAGTGTATCAGGTTTATTTTGCACTTTTAAACAGACTTAAGCCAATATTATAGAAACATAGAAGATAGGAGCAGGAGTAGGCCATTCGGCCCCTCGAGCCTGCTCCGCCATTTAATGAGATCATGGCTGATCATCCAAATTCAGTACCCTGTCCCTGCTTTCTCCCCATACCCCTTGATCCCTTTAGCCTCAAGAAATATATTCAAATCCTTGAATATATTTAATGAATTGGCCTCAACTGCCCTGTGTGGCAGAGAATTCCACAGGTTCACCACTCTCTGGGTGAAGAAATTCCTCCTCATCTCAGTCCTAAATGGCTTACCCCTTATCCTTAGACTGTGACCCCTGGTTCTGGACTCCCCCGCCATCGGGAACATCCTTCCTGCATCTAGTCTGTCTAGTCCTGTTAGAATTTTATATGTTTCAATGAGATCCCCTCTCATTCTTCTAAACTCTAGCAAATATAAGCCCAATCGACCCAATCTCTCCTCATACGTCATTCCTGCCATCCCAGGTATCAATCTGGTGAATCTTTGCTGCACTCTCTCCATGGCAAGAACATCCTTCCTATTGAGCAATGAAGATATGGAATGGGAATTTTCTTGTTACAATATTACAGTATTATTGCACTAAAGCAGAAGGTCTTTGAGTCTATCAGTGTGCATGGTAATATCCATACCATGCATAGCAAATGTGCTTACACCATAATAACAACAGAAAATGCTGGAAACACTCAGCAGGTCAGGCAGCATTGAGGAGAGGGAAACAGAGTCAACGTTTCGGGTCGGGATTTGCTGAGTCCATGTATTCAAAAAGCGAAGCCTGAAGCCAGGCTTTTACCATCAACCACCCACAGCACAGCAACCTGTGTGTCACCACCACTCACTCTATTGCCAACACAGAGACATGCGCACACAGGAGGGTCATAGTTCTCATGTCGATCAGGGAACATATCAGAACGAGACAAGGAGTAAAGGTGAGAAAGGGTAAGTGTTATTGGCACCAGAAAGTCAAACTGATGTTGTGTCAAGGTGCAGCATAATTGCTGGCCAAGTTGCATTGACTCAGATTTCTGATCCAGTAATAAGCCTGATCAGAAAAGGAGGCTGTCATACGGGTCTTCTGTGTCAACAGAAACCACCGGCACGATCTGGAGGCTGTTGCAGAGGACTCCACTATCAGAGTCATTTGCAGAATCACTAAGGCACTGCAGCCTACCACAGAACATGGGACATGGGGCAGAACATGGGCTGTAACTGTTGTGTATGTACCTTTAAGAGAGAACTGCTTTTATACTGTAGTACCGGCAGTGACCACACCTGTCTATAAAGCCGTAGCAGGCTTCTGTACTTTCAGTTCTAGCATACCCTCTGTTCAGTAAACACCTGTTATTACCGTTCTCCTGCAGTCCGTGTGTTATTGATACGCGGACACTACAGTGGCGACGAGCAGGTTCGAACTCACCTGCAGTACTGCATCACCTCACGGGGATCCATCCCTGAAAAGAAGCTTCTTGGAGGTCGAAGCCAGAGCAATGGGCGTCAACCGTAGGCAACCGCCCAGTGATCCATCGGAGTTCAGTGAATCGCAGGGGAAGCTGTGGAGAGCTGGGCTTGGCTCCCCAGTCAAAGTGTTCCAGCAAATCGTGCTGGTAGCAGGTAGTGCGCTGACCCTTCCGGACTGCGGCGGGCTTGAGCTCGATCGAGCGGCTCTGCAAGGGGGCCGTGCAGCGTCGCCGGGAAGGAAAAGAGAGAGAGAGGGTGGAGCGCACAGGGCCCGGTCGGTGCTCAAGAGCCGGGCAGCGTTAGAGAAAATAAAAGAGGGGAAGGAAAAGAGACGCGCAGTGGACAGCGTCGAAGAAGAATAAAACTAAGGAATTTAACTAACAAAAGAGAGACACGCCGAAGCCGCGGGGCGCCGCCATTACTATTTAGAACACTAGGAGCAGCATTGGCAGCAAGGGGAAGAAGGAAAAGCGCGGGAGGCGCCATTTTAATCTATTGGGGAAGAAGGAAAAGTGCGGGAGGCGCCATTTTAAACCACCCAAGATGCCGAAGAGTGGCAGTATCACTGCTTTCGACAACAAAATAGAAGACTGGACCACGTATGTGGAAAGAATTGAAGTGTACTGCAAGGCAAATGGGGTGGCCGATGAACAGGAGGCGTCGGTGTTATTAAATTTGATGGGCGCGAGAACGTACGGCCTATTGCGGAATTTAATTACCCCAGCTAAACCAATGGAGAAAAGCTTTGAAGAGATTGTCAATATCTTACAGGAACATCTAAACCCTACACTGCTGCTGATAGCAGAAAGATTCAAGTTCCATAAAAGAAACCAGCACAAAGATGAGAGTAATGCTGACTATCTTACGGAACTACGCAAGTTATCGAAGCACTGCCAGTTCGGAGCAGGACTGGCAGATACCTTAAGGGATAAGTTTGTCTGCGGGCTCCAGAGTGAAGGAACCCAGAAACGACTACTTTCGGAAAAGGACCTTATGCTAGAAAAGGCTTTCAGCATGGCAGTATCCTACGAAGCAGCAGCACGGGGAGCTGCGGAAATACAACAGAAACCGCAAGAATATAGCACCAACGAAATGGAATACGGAGCAGAAAAGTGCTATCGCTGCGGCAGAACAACCCATGACCAGAAGGACTGCTGGTTTAAGGACAAAGTATGCAGGCAATGTGGAAAAGTGGGACACATAGCATGAGTCTGCAGGTCGGGAAAGAAAACCAACACTAAAAGAACTACTAAGGAAAAGTACAAGAAAGTAAAAAAAATGACAGACAGTAGTTCAGAAGATCAGGAGCGTGATAATGACTCCGGGAGCAGGAGACTAAGTTGTCTAAAGTTACACAACGTGATCACAAAGGAGGATCACCGAACCATTTGGGTCACCCTCATGATAGCAGGGTCCCAAGTAAAGATGGAATTGGACACAGGATCAGCCCTAACAGTCATGAATCGACGAGACTATGAGCGGCTATTCTCACACATACCCTTGAAGGACACGTCCATTGTATTGAAGACATATACGGGGCAAAAAGTCTACCCCAGAGGAAAAATAAGGGTGCCCGTTAAATACAACGGCAAGGAAACACAGAAACTGTATCTCTATATACTACAAGATGGAGGACCACCATTATTGGGACGTGAATGGATCCGAAAAATACAATTGGATTGGCATTCCATTCAGGCGCTAACTGTGGCTGACAAAAAGGATGACGACGTCACACCTGGACGACTGTCAAAAATTCTAACTGACGCGAAAGAGGTGTTCCAGCAAGGACTTGGGACTCTAAAAGGAGTAATGGCAATGATAAAAATTGAAGATAACGCAAACCCAAAATTTTTTAAGGCCAGACCAGTACCGTACGCGATCCGCCCAGCTGTCGAAGCAGAGCTGGAGAGTTCGGGTGTGCTGTCCAAGGTGGACTGGAGCGAGTGGGCCACACCCATCGTTCCTGTAATGAAGCAATCATTGAGCAGCACGCCTGGGGAGCCGAAAAGGTTCGCATCTGTGGGGACTTTAAGGTAACTGTGAACCCAGTCCTGCACACAGTACAATATCCACTTCCGCGGATAGAAGATATTTTCGCCTCACTATCTGGAGGGAAACGCTTTACGAAGATTGATCTGGCCCAAGCGTATCTACAAATGGAGGTAGAAGAAGCATCTAGAAAATACCTCACGATAAACACTCACAAAGGTCTTTACCAGTACAACCGACTGGTATTCGGGATAGCATCAGCTCCGGCTATTTGGCAGAGGGCGATGGAACAAGTCCTGCAAGGGATCCTGGGGACCCAGTGTTATTTGGACGACATCCTGGTTATGGGCGAAAATGACAGTGAACACCTTGCCAACCTGGAGCAGGTGCTCACTAGATTACAAGAATATGGGCTACGAGCCAACCGCCCCAAATGCGAGTTTTTCAGGAAACAAATCTCGTATTGTGGCCACATGATTGATGAAGAGGGGTTACATAAGTCCCCAGACAAGATTGAGGCAGTAGTCAAGGCTCCAGCACCGGAAAATGTGTCGCAACTGAGGTCGTTCCTCGGGTTGGTGAACTACTACCATAAGTTCTTGTCAAATTTATCGACAATTCTGCACCCACTGAACGCCCTGCTGCAAACTGGAGTAGCATGGAAATGGAGTGATGAGTGTAAGCGTGCCTTTCAGAAGTGTAAATGCCTAATCACTTCAAAAGAAGTATTGGCCCACTACAATCCAACACTACCGATTTGGTTGGCATGTGATGCGTCTCCCTACGGCATTGGAGCGGTGCTGTCACACAAATTCCTTGACGGTTCAGAGAGGCCAATAGCCTTTGCGTCACGCTCGTTAACCTCAGCCGAGCGTAACTACGCCCAGATTGACAGGGAGGCCCTCAGTCTGGTGTGGGGGGTGAAGAAGTTCAATCACTATCTGCACGGGCAGAAATTCACCCTACTGACTGATCACCAGCCTCTTGTTTCCATTTTTAACCCAAAGAAGGGCGTTCCGGTGATGACGGCGCAATGGCTGCAAAGATGGTCCCTTTTTCTAGGGGCACATCAATACGACATAGAGTACAACGGTACGAAACAGCATGGAAACGCTGATGGGCTGTCACGCCTGCCGTTGCCTACGGTGGAGGAAGCACCTGCAGTGGACCCTGTTGAGATATTCCATTCGACCAGTCGAATGTCTACCTGTTACAAACTCAAGTATAGAGAAGGAAACCCGAAATGACCCGACACTCTCTCGGGTCTATGATTTGACGGTGAAGGGATGGCCAGCACATGGCGACTCACTGTTGCCAGCATTCTCGCCAAGGAGAGAACAGCTGTCAGTGTGCCGGGGGACCTTGATGTGTGGATCCCGAGTGGTAATTCCACCCGAATTGAGAGATAGAGTGCTCAATGAGCTTCATGAGGGTCATCTGGGAGGGGTAAAAATGAAGAGCCTAGCCAGGGCATTTGTGTGGTGGCCGGGAATCGATAAAGAAATCGAGGATATGACCAAGAGATGCACAGGATGCCAGAAAGTCCAAAACGCTCCACCACAGGCCCCGCTACACCCATGGGAGTGGCCCTCATCTCCATGGCAACGGGTACACATTGATTTTGCTGGTCCATTTATGGACTCAATGTTTTTAATCGCCGTGGATGCACATTCGAAATGGCCAGAGGTCATCAAAATGTCCTCCACCACCACGGAGAAAACTATTGCAGTCCTACGGACCATCTTCGCCAGGAATGGCTTGCCAGAACAGATTTGCTCCGACAATGGACCACAGTTTGTGTCCGAGGATTTCCGGAGGTTTTTGAGGAATAATGGGGTAAAACATTACACATCTGCCCCATATCATCCAGCCACAAATGGATTGGCTGAGAGGTTTGTTCAGACCTTTAAAAAAGCAATAAAGGCGATGTATAACGACAACATACCACTACAACACAAGGTGGATAATTTCTTGTTTGCTTACCGGAATGCGACACATGCAGTCACCAACCAAGCTCCAGCCATAATGTTCTTTAACCGAAGGTTAAGATGTCGCCTGGATTTGCTCAAACCAAACATAAGACGAGATGTTGAGGATAAGCAATTCCAGCACATCAATGAGAAGCCAACCAGGAGCTTCAAGATAGGGCAACCAGTCTTGGCCCGCGACTACCAAACAGAAAAATGGCAGCCAGGAACGATATGCACACAGCAGGGACCACTAATGTACACAGTGGATGTTGGAGAGAGCATCGTGAGACGCCATGCTGACCAGATTCTAGAGTCACAGGAACAAGTCAAACCCATACCACGAGCATGCGCACCTGGTGATGAACCCGAAGTACAGATTGCGTCTACCTCAGAATCAGTGGTATTGGAATCTGACGAACCAACCAATGACAATGAGCCAGAATCGACTCCGCCGCAAGAACAGGATACTCGAGAAAGGCGCTATCCAGACAGGATCAGGAAGCCTCCTCAAAGACTGAATTTATAAATGATTACTTCAGTTGATGTATATAGTACAGAGAAAATTGTAATTGTAATTAGTTATTATTTAGTTGTTAAATGAATGTTATGTACTGTTTATCTAAAAGGGGAGGAATTGTTGTGTATGTACCTTTAAGAGAGAACTGCTTTTATACTGTAGTACCGGCAGCGACCACACCTGTATATAAAGCCGTAGCAGGCTTCTGTACTTTCAGTTCCAGCATACCCTCTGTTCAGTAAACACCTGTTATTACCGTTCTCCTGCAGTCCGTGTGTTATTGATACGCGGACACTACAGTAACATTCGTAAGTACCTCTGATGAATGCTAAAACTGCTGGCATAGGCTTAAAACCCTTCAGGAAGCAGTCGTGTCTCTCTGGGAATGATTATGGGCATCCACAAGGGTGGCCGCTGGAAGGACTTTGCATCCAGTATCCCAGCAACAGACGGTTGGCTCTCATGCTGGCGTTACATCCGGGCATTTCATACCTCTGCACCAGTGACAGCTAGTCTATATCTCCCCTGCTGCTGGCGGTCTGTGACCTCTGTGTAGCGATGAACAGCAAACTGGCTGATGCCAGGCAGTTGACCAACTGCAGTCTGGGATGATGCTGTCTAATAAATGTTACAGTCACTTTAACAAGTTCTATTGTGCTACTATCGGTTGGCTTCAAGCAGACGGCACACAATAGCGACTTCCTCTCTGCTCAGCTCAGCCGCCTGAGATGCTGTTCCTTGGTGCGAACCAGCAAGCTGTGTCTGGCTGGTCGACACCGCTTGGGATGCTGCTGAGACCCCTCTGTCGTCCTCCAAGACCCCCGACTTGCCAGAATGTTCTTTCCCGCTCCTCCTCTAAATAACCCAGTATCAAGGTACAATATGCGGCGCCCATACCGGCAGCCAGCTGTAGCAATGAAGACCCGGGGAACTGGCACATGCAGTTAATATCCCGGAGCCCAGCACCAAATATAAAACCTTTACACTGACGGTTATTTAGTCGGATCGTGGAAGGTGGTTGTCCACTGACGGCAGAATCACAGACCCATGAAAAATTAAACTTGTACTTGATATTCTTACAGTGAGAACGTCACAGACTCAATCTTTGACTGAGGGACATCATCACTCATCTACTTGATGGCATATTGTGGCCAATTATACAGCCTAAGACACACATCTAAACAAAACCCTTCCACAGAACCAAATACTCTCCGCCGTGCTTTCCAAAAACAGCAATGAATGCAGGTAACTACAATGAAATAATCGTAGTTCAGGCTTTAGATGACAATAAATGGCTCACACTGTTCGATGAGATTATTTCCCCTGCTCTTTATTTATTTATTTATTCCCTCTCTAACTAAGTGAATGCTGCTACCTTCAGAAAGTCTTTTCAAACAAACCCTATCAGTGTCGGCCACCATGCAACCGTATAATTTATTCATGGCTCTTCTCAACTTCCTTTATAAATTGAACAAGACAATCAAACAAAACAGATACAGAAATTCTTACTGCTAATTTTTAAAATTGCCGACTAAAATAATGTACCACCATAGCAATGTATGTTGGCGTTCTTGGCTTCACTCAGTACAAATAGCTCCAATGCGTAGATATACAACCCTGCCTGCAGTCTGGGCTTTTATCCATGGCCTCGCCCCTCCCTATCTCTGTAACCTCCTCCAGCCCCACAAACTCCTGACAGCTCTTCCCTCTTGTGCATTTCTCACTTCCTTCGACCCACCATTGGTGGGCATGCCTTCAGCTGCCTAGGCCCTAAGCTCTGGAATTCCCTCCCCACACCGCCTCCTCGCTACCTCTCTTTCCTCCTTGAGACACTCCTTAAAACCTACCGCTTTGCCCAAGCTTTTGGTCACCTGCCCTAATGTCTCCTCCTCCGGCTCGGTGTCAAGTTTTGTTTGATAACGCTCCTGTGAAATGCCTTGGGATGTTTTACTACCTTGAAGGCGCTATATAAATGCAAGTGGTTGCTAATTCTGTTTACACAAGGTGCTTATTACCTCAGATGCTCAGCAGTCTTGTTCTGTCCCACTCAAAGCGAACCACAGGGTGACACTTGGAGAGAAAGTCAACTCACAGCTGCCTGATGTAGGCCTGAAAATTGGCAGCTGAAAATCGGGAAAAGGGGTTGGGGTCACACTTCCACCGCTCTATTGATGCCTAAGGCCCACCTGGTGCAATATTCAGGTGGGCCTGTAAGGAGGTGAGCAGACCACCTGTCTGAAACTGGTGCAAAGCTGCTTAAATATGCAAATAAGGGTCCTCTGCCAGATGTCGGACTCCAACTGCCAAAGTCCGGTATAAATGGGCGCGGCTTGGTTGTGCCAGGTGGTGAAGCGGACGAGGCCTCAAAAGGTCAAGTGAAATGTTATTTTTGTGGGGGCCAATAGGAGCTGCTGTGTTCCTCTACGCTCCGCAGGAATGCTGCTGACTGCAGCTGTCCTGGGTCACCCTCCCCCACCGCAATTAGACCTACCTTCCTGTTGGCTGCATCGTCCGATGCCCGGCTGGCGAGTCGCAACGAGGTGCCCATTTGGCAGCCGCAGTTCGCCGGCGCCATTTAAATGAACCTTTGAACCCAAATTTGGATCAGGCCTTGTGGGCGGGCAGAGCGGCCGCACGGCAAACGTCGTGCCCGCTTTTGGACAGACGTCAAATTCTCCCCCATTATGTCTCATATCCCAGCAGGCCGCAAGGCCTGGCCATGTATTTTGGTGTCAACAACGACAGCTACAACAACTCGCATTGACGTTGCGACTAATGTAGAGAAGCGGCCCAAGGCGCTTCGCAAAAGCGGAATCAGACAACAAATTTGACACTGAGCCAGAGGAGGTATTAGGAGGGGTGACTCAAAGCTTGGTCAGAGAAGTAGGTTTTAAGAAGGGTCTTAACACAGGAGAGAGAGGTAGAGAGGTAGAGGGGTTTAGGGAGGGAGTTTCAGAACTTAGGGCCAAGGTAGCTGAAGGCTCGGCTGCCAATAGTGGGGTGAAGGCAGTGGGGGATGCACAAGAGCCCAGAGTTGGAAGAATGCAGAGTTCTAGGGGGATTGCAGGGATTGAAGAGGTTACAGAGTTAGCGAGGGGTGATGCCATGTTGGTGTCAGGAGGTGATTTATTTCTTGGTTACCACTTTATTTATTACTTATTTGATTTATGTATTAATAGTGTGAGTTTAGTGCTGATTTTAAAAGGATAAAGTAACTGTCCTATTTGGAACAAACTTTATTAGGCGGGAGTAGAGGTAGAACATGAGATGAACAAAGGCCTAATTATTGGCTAAAACAGCCTCCTCTTGGCATCTGAGAATTCAGAAGAAAGATCAAGGAGAGATATTATATGATGAACTGAGTCAGAAAAGCAGTGAAGGTGGGAGAGGTTCAGGCTGGGAGAGGCAGAGTCCAATTGGGAGGAAAATAGTGAAAAGGAAAATAACATTGGGAAAAGATGGAAACAAGTGGGCAGGACAAGGGCAGCAGGCGCATGGGAACACCACCACCTC
Organism: Somniosus microcephalus; assembly: GCF_052327205.1. Lineage (NCBI taxonomy): Eukaryota > Metazoa > Chordata > Chondrichthyes > Squaliformes > Somniosidae > Somniosus > Somniosus microcephalus. Next base: position 23,968,343 of record NC_141013.1, read on the forward strand.
CAAGTTTCCCTCCAAGTCACACTCCATCCTGACTTGGAAGTATATCGCTGATCCTTCATCTTCGCTGTGTCCAAATCCTGGAACTCCCTTCCGAACAGCACTATGGGAGTACCTTCACCACACGGACTGCAGCAGTTCAAGGCGGCAGCTCATCACCACCTTCTCAAGGGCAACTAGGGATGGGGCAATAAATGCTGGCCTTGCCAGTGACGCCCGCATCCCATGAACAAATAAAAAAAAGCAAAGAGGTAAAGGGGCATGATTGAGACGATCAAGTCGCAACAGTAGATGGACAAGCAGAGGTAGATTGAGGGATAAGTGGTTAAAAAAAGGGCTAGACTGGAGAGAGACAAAGCCCAAGATGCTAGCTATAAGTGGATAAGATGTAGACAGACAGATTGAACTCAGAGTTGAAGGGAGGCCCTTTGAAGTACACATGCACTGTTACAGTGGGAGGCTCATACCAGGATAATTAACTTTATGGTGCATGCATAGACGATATATCACAGGGTCCAAAGGTTTTCCAAAATGTAAACCACTGAGCAATTCATGAGCCCGAAGGCCTGATTTACTGTGAGTTTATTTTTCCATAAATCACTGGGTCTCATCATGTCTCTTGTTTATACCACAGAGTTGTTCAGTTCAAGAATTTATTTCAGTTTGCTTTGAAAAATTAAGTAACGTAAGATTTGTTTTGCAGGGATTTGAACATGCTCACATGTCCTGTGTGGTATGGTCACGTGGCAGTCAGTGAGTTCACTGTTGAAGCAGGTTGGCTCTCTGCGTATTGTGGAACGGGGGAAATTACCTGGGAACAGTTTTAGTGAAAGAGATGGGACTTGGAGACTGCGGGTCTGCGAGAGAGGCAGCAGCAACAGACTGGTGGAGGAATGGATGAAGGTGGGACAGAGGAAACAGGGCAATGATAGCAAAAGGGAGTGAGGGACTGAGAGACCCAACAAAGATAAAGAGAGGGGGAAGAGAGATGTGTAGAGTAGACTGCTGGAGTCCATTATTTATAGCGGGTGTGATGGTGGCTGGTTTAAGGTGCTGTTGTCAGTGGGTATGAACATGCATCATATGATGTGTTGCCCCATTCTAGGAGTCAGAACAGTTCACCGAAAATACATTTTGTTCATGCATCTGTTTTGAATGTGCCTAACGTGGCCATCATTATTTACCTTCACCATCAGTTATTATTTATAGATTTACCAACGGGACTCTAACTGTTAGTCCCCCCCCAGACACCATTCTGTACTATGCAACGTTGTGCCTGCTCTGCGGGTATAAAACACAAACTACTAAATCTGCATCACCAGAGACCCTAATCGTATCACATAATGGGTTTGAGGTCCAGCAGTGTCTGAGATTTGAGTCTACCCAGCTTGTATGCAGTGTTGCTCAGCCAGTTTTCACAGCGAGACTATATAGATCTCTGCTAGGTCAATAGGAAACCCATGTCAGAAAAATAATTTGAATCCTGCTCCTGACTGAACTGTTGAGTGGGAATAGGAGTCATGGAGGACTCACAGAGGAATCATTGAGCAGTTGTCCTAGAGGACTAGACAGAAGAGTCAATGCCGGTTGTACTGGAGGACTACACAAGGCAGTCGATGGCTGGTATTCCTGGCGGACTAGACAGAGGAGTCAATGCTGGTTGTCTTGATGTTCCCACTGAAGGGAAGATTTAATAGCCACGATGGAGAGGAATAACCAAAACAAAATGAGGTGAAAAAATAAATAAAAAGCAGATGGAAGTCCTTGCAATAAGAACTATTTCATTGCTTAAGTGGAAAAACAGAAGCAAGCATCTTGATATAATTCTAGGGTTCTAGTTATTCTCCCAATCCAGATAAATGAGGAATATCCATAAAGAGAAGCTGTGGAAAGTGGAGATAGCCACCTCTGGGAGCAGCAGCGACAGCTCTGTGTGCATCTCGCCATAATCACAGCACTCCCTGCTCATGTGGCTGCCTCAATGTGCAGTTTGTGACAGAGACACATAATTACGCAATTATCCGCCCCCGAAATTCATTTCTGACCTTTTAAAAAAAAAAACGAAAGAAGTTGCTTATTTTGCAACATTTTGTTGGCTTTTCTGCCCAAACACATAATTTAACAACCGTAAAAACATTTTGCCAAAGAGAACTGACTAAACCTCCTGACCCCTCTGAGTTGACAAGCCTGTCCAAACATTGTTTGATAGCTGCTTGTGTCTGATCCGGGCGACTGGTGGCAACTCCATCAGTACATGGCTGTCTTGCTGAACTGACCTCCAGTTTGTTCCATCTATTCTTCGCACTTAAATGTGTTTCTATTGAATTATCTCCCGAATACATGGAGAGTTGATCTCCTTAATAACAGATTTTGACCTTTGTTTTTACATTTTTCTGAATGTGTAACACGGATGCTAACTAGTCATTCTGCTGCCATTTGTGGACGTACAATAAGTTCTGACCAAAATGTCAAGGTAAAACAAAGTTACCTCAATTCTCATGCACTGGCCCTAATTTGTTCCATCTGCTCTGTCACTTAGGTTAGTGATTTTAGAATGTAAAATATTTTCCAATACATATTTCACAAAATGAATGTTGACTCTTACCATCTTTGCTGGAATGCGAGTCAACCTTCATTATTGTGAAGAAGATAATAAAATGATATGGTTAAAGGACTCAGAGTAACGTTACTGGATGTTATTAGAGCTTTGCGATATTGTTTAATCTTGATATTTCAGTCAGAACTTTTTGAATGAAATGAGGAGTACATCCACACACACTGCCACTACCAGAAGGACGACTATTTGGTCTCCATGTTATTTCCACTTATCTTTTTGGGAGGGCGATTTCCCAAACCATACCTGACCAGGGTGATGACCCTGGTATCATTATGACCAAGGTCAGAGAACATCAACTGGGACCCATTGTTGCTGCTGGATGGGAAACAATGGAGGAGCCCCTGAACCATGTCCTCTGAAAAGGAGTGTGGTGTGGTCATGAGACGTGAGAGAAAGGAGGCAGAACTCCTCATGCAAGGAGAGCCTTCTTTGTCATTGCCTTATTGTTCTTTACTGATGTAGGCATGTTTATTCACACAAGGACCACTCTTCATTCACATTGGTGAGAGAGCTGGATGGACCTTCAGCAAATTGCAATGGGACAGTCGTTGTGCTACATAAGAAACCCTGATCCAGAGTCAATTGTCTATGAATGCTTCAGCACCAGGAACATACAATGCATCAACGGGAGAGAGGCAGCACTCACCTCTCCACACTCTACACCAACCTGAGTCAGCCATCACATGGCCTACAGGGCACTCACAGCACCAGGCTATTTTTATGTTTGGGGATGAGGAGTTCAGTCATAATCCCACAGGTAATTTTGCATCATTGGGTCCTCAACCAAGCACATACACTGAATGTCTGACCCTGCAGTTCCTCTTGTATTCAGTAAGGTTACTTTTTTTAAAAATTCGTTTATGGGATGTGGGCGTCCCTGGCAGGGCCAGCATTTATTGCCCATCCCTAATTGCCCTTGAGAAAGTGGTGGTGAGCCGCCTTCTTGAACCGCTGCAGTCCGTGTGGTGAAAGTACTCCCACCGTGCTGTTAGGGAGGGAGTTCCAGGATTTTGACCCAGCGACGATGAAGGATCGGCGATACACTTCCAAGTCAGGATGGTGTGTGACTTGGAGGGGAACTTGGAGGTGGTGGTGTTCCCATGCGCCTGCTGCCCTTGTCCTTCTAGGTGGAGGAGATCTACTACAACAACAACTCATCAGCAGAGGGGAAATTCCCATTTTAGGAATAAAAAATAAAAAATCTATTATTAAAGAGAAACATCAACTGCTTTATAGTTTCAGGAGGTAATTCAGTGCAAGCAAATTTAACTGAAAAAAACCTAATAGGTATTGAAAAAGCATTTTACACTAGAATTGGTGACTTTTTAACGAGAAATGGTCCTCACGGCTGACCGAACCCCTTGTGTTTTGGAGGAGATGGAGGACATCCCCTTGTATTTTACTTATTCTGTTAACTTTGTTCCTGAAACTTTGCGCCCTTGAGTGAATGTTGGCTACTTCTACTTCACCAGTCCATTCCTGCAGTCAGCTCTTTGTTGATGGCAGAAATGAAACAATTATAAATAGAAGGGAAGGTAGGATTCTCCAAGCCTAAAAAGAGCAAATGTGTTAACCAATATGCATGTGGAATAGAAATATTAATGCCAAGCGTTAATTTGGTACAATGCTGTCATTTAGAACATAAGAGATAGGAGTAGGAGCAGGCCATTCGGCCCCTCGAGCCTGCTCCGCCATTTAATGAGATTATGGCTGATCCGATTTTGGCCTCAACTCCACTTTCCTTTCCCATCTGAAAGACGGCACCTCTGACAACGCAGCACTCCCTCAGCACTCCACTGGAGTGTCAGCCTAGCTTTGTGTGCTGAAGTTCCTGGCGTGGGACTTGAACCCACAACGTTCTGACTCAGAGGCAAGGGTGCTGCCAACTGAGCTACAGCTGACACTGTTGTTGTTGTTCACAGAATCACAGAAACCCCACAGTGCAGATAGAGGCCATTTCGGCCCATCGAGCCTACACCGACACATATCCCACCCGATCCCCGTAACCCCACGTATTTAATCCCCCTAACACTAAGGGTCAATTTATCATAGCCAATCAACCTAACCCGCACATCTTTGGACTGTGGGAGGAAACCGGAGCACCCGGAGGAAACCCACGCAAACACGGGGAGAATGTGCAAACTCCACACAGACAGCCACCCGAGGCCGGATTCGAACCCGGGTCCCTGGCGCTGTGAGGCAACAGTGCTAACCACTATGCCACCGTGCTGCCACCGTTGTTGTTGTTTATATGTCGATGTAACCGGGAGGCTGTGTAAGGGGACAAAAATGACTTCTTAGAATTAAAAGTTAGAAGAAACTATAACTTCTTAGAATCACAATTAGTGGAAACGAGAAAGCTGATAAGCTTGTCTCCTATCCTTGCTTAGGAACGTAGGACCTAGACAAAACAGGAACTGTAAAGCTAATAAGCTGGTCTTGTGTCCTTGCTTAAGATAAGACAGGAACTGTAAAGCTAATAAGCTGGTCTTTTGTCCTTGCTTGAGATAAGACAGGACATACAGATTCTCAAAGCGTGATTCTGTAGACCAATCAATGAGCGTAGAAGGGGGGTGCACGCCTCAAGTTAGGGTATAATTGCTGCACGTATTTGATACTCAGGGGAAGAATCCTTTCTTTGGGGTGAGACTGAGATTTTCTCCATGCATATGCTTGAATAAAGACCGTGAAACTTATCCAAGGTGTCCGTCTGGTGAATTCGTGGTTGCTATAGGGCAAGTGTCGACCCCTTATCTCAGGGGGTCCGCTTGAGAGGAGGGAAGACTTCTCTTTTACCCCAACAGGCTGTATGTGAGAATGGGGCCCTTGAAGCTGCATTGCAGCAAACCACAGTGACTGCTGACATTCCTTCCATGAGAACACGCAGGAACGCCACTTGGCACCTCACCTTGGTGGTATGGCTGAGATTGGCGACTCACTACTAAGGGAACTGGGGTTGCAAACCTAAAGCCGTCGGACAAGCTGTAGCACCATGCCTCATGGTCCGAGGCATAAAATAGGTGAGCAAACCTCTATGTTCTGTAGCCAAGGCTGGTAAAAGGTTCAAAGGACTTTTATCTGCTCCCTATCAGCCCTGATAACTACAAATGTTTCTGCCAAAAATTTGTTGCCCATCTTAAAATCTACTTACTGTTTTCCCCAACACTACTCCGCAGTGCTATGATTAAACCTTAGAAAGACTGTCTGTGTTGAGAAGTGCCTGAAAAAACTGCGCCTCCTTTGCACAGATTGCTAAACATAGCTACAACACCCTATAATTGGGAGAACCTATTCTAAATACGGTACGTTTGAGATGAAGCTCATATGAGACAGCCGCATATGAATCTCCGATTTAGATAAAACTGCAGGGTTATTAATCAGAGTTCAGATGGTTTTATCCTTAAGTTGAGCACCCGTACTTTACCATTGGGTTAAAACTGGAATTCACTTTACTGCCCGTAACTAAGTGAAGGCCATTTATTGATCGGTGGATGGGAATGTCACTGCCACTTAGTTTGAACTCCTCAGTAGTTCGTGAGGCACTCTGAGTTTTGTTTTGTAAACCAAGTGGCGTGACAGTGACAGCAGAGAACGTTTGCTATATCAGAGGTCATGAACCTGCTCAGCACTTGGATGGAGGCCAGTTATTGAGGTTACAATGAACGACGGCCCAATGAAAAAGTCGAATTCAAGCCAGTTGTTGCCTAACCGTTGTTGGTTAGCTGGCTGCCTGTTTGCTTTGACATTGATAACGTGCTCTGTCTCCGATCCCAATCGTGGCACCAAAGCTTTAAAACGTGAAAAGTCTTTACGTCAGATGTTAGTCACACAAATATTCCATCAGCAGACACTCACAGCAAAAACACTCTCAAACCAGTTTAAAACATCAGTGAAGAACTGCTCCTTCCAGCTCACTGAATAGACTTCAAACCAACTTCTCATGCTGGCCTGTCATGGGCAACTGTGTTAATACTAACCATACACTCTAGAGTACAGCCTCCTCTTCTTAAGCACTAGTAAGATTTATTAAACATTATCATGTTCTTATCAGGAATTCATATTTGCATAATTAATGCTGAACTAGAATTTGGTAGTAAATTCCTTGCAAGCTAACCCAAGGCAAGACCACCCTATGGTAAGCTTCCTTCAGATCAGGCGCCCTTAGTGTATACACGTCCTGCAGTGGTTAGTCACTAAATCTCAGTCTCAGTCTCACCCAAATCCTTTGATCGGATGATAAAAATCTAGTATCTTTCAATTCTTCAAAGATATAGGCATAGAAATTTGGCCGCGCAGCACACATTTTTTGGCCTCCTAATCCTCCAATATGGCGGGCAGGAAGTGCACACTTATCACCAGCCAAAATTGCGCCACCAGCCATATTGGTACGGGCCAGAAAATCGGCCTGCGATGCCCACGCCTGAAACAGATTTACCCTTTGTACGGTTTTCAGGCGGAGAGAACATGGAACAGGAGGAGGCCATTTAGCCCCTTGAGCCTGTTCCGCCATTCAATGAGATTATGGCTGATCTGCGACCTAACTCCGATTACCCACTTTTGCCCCATATCCATTAATACCTTTGGTTAACAAAAATCTAACAATCTCAGATTTAAAATTAACAATTGATCTAGCATCAATTGCTGTTTGTGAAAGAGAGTTCCAAACTTCTAACACCCTTTGTGTGTAGAAGTGTTTCCTAACTTCACTCCTGAAAGGTCTGGCTCTAATTTTTAGACTATGCCCCCTAGTCCTAGACTCCCCAACCAGCAGAAATAGTTTCTCCCTATCTACCCTATCAGTTCCCCTTAATATCTTGAAAGCTTCGATCAAATCACCTCCGTAACCTTCAAAATTCCAGGGAATACAACCCTAATTTGTGTAATCTCTCCTTGTAATTTAAAGCTTGGAGTCCAGGTATCATTCTGGTAAACCTACACTGCACTCCCTCCAAGGCCAATATAGCATGCCGACGAGAGGCCTGGTCCAATTTGAGGGCCGGACCTCACTAACTTCAACTGGTGAGCTGTGGGCACAAAACTAGCGTCCGGGGGGCAGCTTGCCAGCTCTGGGCTGTTACAATACCAGGTGGGCCGGCCAGGCTCCGAGCCTGACAAAGGTAGGTCTGTGGGGACTTGTTCCGTTCTTGGGGGAGGTGCAGGGGCGATGGGGGCGCGTGGGGTGGGGGTATGGCCTGGTGAAGCAGTGGCCCAGGGAAGTTTTGTGGATGCCAGAAAGCACTCCTGCTCCTCCTGGGCCTACAAGAATAAATAAAAACTCACCTTGGGCCCTCTTTGGCTGAACCACCATCTGATACTAGGCAGGGTGTGTGCTGTGCGTGCTCTGCCTGGTTGTGCCCTAAAAAGGCTTTGGGGTCCTATTGGCATCTTAGGACCCCAATTTAAATACCTAACTTGGCTGTGCGCTTGCTTCAGGCGGCCAACTGGACAGTCCCTTCTGAGGACCCTGGCAAAATGGCGACGACCAAAACAGCGACGCAGTAAACTCCTACCCGCGATTTTTTGGGGCATGACTGCCCATATCCGCTGGCTGGGAGGCCTCAAAGTCTCCCCTATAGTATATTGCAGGGATGTTAGGAATGAAAACAAACTTTATTAGACAGTTAAGAATTATACACTTGACACTTGGTGAGACCACACCTTCAGTATTGTGTGCAGTTTTGGTTGCCTTATCTGAGGAAGGATGTTCTTGCCATGGAGGGAGTGCAGCGAAGATTCACCAGACTGATACCTGGGATGACAGGAATGACTTATGAGGAGAGATTGGGTCAATTGGGCTTGTATTTGCTAGAGTTTAGAAGAATGAGAGGGGATCTCATCGAAACTTATAAAATTCTAACAGGACTAGACAGACTAGATGCAGGAAGGATGTTCCTGATGGCGGGGGAGTCCAGAACCAGGGGTCACAGTCTAAAGATAAGGGGTAAGCCATTTAGGACTGAGATGAGGAGGAATTTCTTCACCCAGAGAGTGGTGAACCTGTGGAATTCTCTGCCACAGAGGGCAGTTGAGGCCAATTCATTAAATATATTCAAGAAGGAGTTGGATATATTTCTTGAGGCTAAAGGGATCAAGGGATATGGGGAGAAAGCAGGAATTTGGATGATCAGCCATGATCTCATTAAATGGCAGAGTGGGCTCGAGGGGCCGAATGGCCTACTCCTGCTCCTATCTTCCATGTTTCTATGTTGACACAGCAGAACGGAGGATGCTGGATGACCTTATATTGCTGGAATATAGTGGAGCGAATATAAAACACTGAAGGGCAACAGTTTGTTACACCAGGAAAATTAAAGGAGACGAGGGTAATCAGGCCTGGGCCCTTAAGTGAAACTCGGTCGTATTATTTGTGTGCCTCAGTACAGTATCCTGTAATCATGTGCAATCATTTCAATACCTTATAAACCGCTATTCTCACAGGATCCTAATGTGCGCTGTTAATAACTTTTATAAATCAAAAGTTATTGGTTTCCATCACCCTCAGGACTCACGGTCTTCCACACAAACCTCCCAAAATGCACTAATGAGAAAAATGTGATAAATAGAAGGCATGCCATGGGATAGCCTTGAGATACGATAAATAACTCCACACTTGAGGCTGAAAGTTCAACTCACAAGTAATGAAATCGAGAAAGAATTATTGTCAGCCTCATAAATGGTGATACTCATCATACCTCACTGCTGGCAAAGACATCCTGTTGATGCCATATGTTTAAAATATAATTTTGAAACAAATTAGTATTTTTTATGGCTTTGCAAGTATGTGAATATAAAAAGCATCAGCTACCAGACCACAGAGTGGTATAAACAGCAGATCACTTGGATTTCCAAACGTGTGGAAGCTCTTATCCCTGGGTGAAAAAAATTCAACACATTTTTAATAAAAGAATGGACTGGAAGTAGTGCTGCTCCACCTAATAACAGCAAGCCCCCCTCTTTGTTGATAGCTGCCGGTAAAGCATTTACATGCAAAGTAGATTTCGCAGCCTAGATAATGCTTCACTTTAACCAGACACAGTTAAATCCCACGGGGATAAGTCAACATGGAATATTGACATGAGTGTTTGGTTCAATAAAGAAGCGGAATACACTAGTTAACACACTGATCATACCTTCACAGGTATTTCTGCTCGAATACCAGTCATTGCAGATTTTAAGGTACCTCTCCTTTCAAGTTATCAAGAACATTACAGGAAACTTTGAGATATCCGGCACTGACGGGACCGGCGCGTTGCCGATCTATCAAAACTGCCGGACATACAAAGTTAATGTTGAAACATACGGAGGTTTTCATCTCAGTATCTGACAACAAACACTGTTGCTTAGCAACAGCTTCTAAAGAGTCGGCTGCAGCTGCAAGCGTCTGTAGCTGAAGCTGTTGCTATAGCTACAGACCTTGCAGTGGCTGACTGGGAAAAAAAAAGAACGAGATCAAAAAAAAACTTACAGAAAACGGCTCCTGATTTTTGCCGTTAGATCGAGTATTCCGGACATACAACCTCCGGATAAACCAAAGTTTCCTGTATTTGTAATGTATTCTTGTGAATCTGAAGGGAAATTTGAAAAGAATACGCTGAATGATATTTTCAGCAAGCCAGTCAAAGTTTTGTTATGGTGAGACTGGTAGTCCAGTCTGGTCTTGAAATTCTTCCTTGGTATTCTCATTTCAACGGCCGATTTATATTGAAGACATAGGCCAACTCCACCATGCTCACCCCTGCAGCAACTCGCCAAGGCTTCTTCGGCAGCACCTCCCAAACCCGCGACCTCTTCCACCTAGAAGGAGAAGGGCAGCAGGTGCATGGGAACACCACCACCTCCAAGTTCCCCTCCAAGTCACACACCATCCTGACTTGGAAGTATATCGCCGATCCTTCATCGTCGCTGGGTCAAAATCCTGGAACTCCCTACCTAACAGCACTGTGGGAGCACCATCACCACACGGACTGCAGCGGTTCAAGAAGGTGGCTCACCACCTGCTCAAGGGCAACTAGGGATGGGCAATAAATGCTGGCCTTGCCAGCGACGCCCACATCCCATAAAACGAACAACAAAAAACACAGCCTTGTGCAGTTATTGGTAAGGCACAACAGTTTTCCACATCTGTATGTTTTGAATCACTGATGACTTGCTAACATTCTGGGATTCAAACAGCACAATCCCAATTTTTGTCTTGTTTACACTACAGTTCCATGGAGCTTACTGTCAGCTGCGTGAAAACGCCTCTCTGCAGGTACCGAGAGTTCAGGGCAGTTCATATTGTGGGCTGAATCTAGATGTAGAATGAGCGCAGCATGGCACTGGATACTTTGGAGGCTGTTTGAAAGCAAGAGCTATCTTAGAATTAGCCTCTGAGTTTCACTGTGATACCTGCCAACTGAGTTAATAACAAAGGAGGAAGTTTCCATCTCAGCACTAATTATAGAGCGTAATGGTTAGTAACAGTGGAAATCAGAGAGTAAAATTCCAACAAAGTGTCCACTTTTAACATTGCCCCAAAGGGTTCCTCCGATGTGTAAAAACAGTGCTAGTGATGCTTTTTATGAAAACAGCGTTAGGTAACTTGACTCCCTGCTAAGGACCTTAACTATGTTCCTTCTGTCATTGAAGCAGTAGCAACACTAACTGAGACCTGTTGCTGCTGCTGCTGCTACTGATATTACTGATATACATAGATAGATAGAAGAATTCGAGCCTGCTCCGCCATTCAATGAGATCATGGCTGATCATCCAAATTCAGTACCCGGTTCCTGCCTTCTCCCCATATCCCTTGATCCCTTTAGCCTTAAGAAATATATCCAACTCTTTCTTGAATATACTTAATGAACTGGCCTCCACCGCCCTCTGTGACAGAGAATTCCACAGGTTCACCACTCTCTGGGTGAAGAAATTCCTCCTCATTTCAGTCCTAAATGGCTTACCCCTTATCCTTAGACTATGACCCCTGGTTCTGGACTCCCCGGCCATCAGTAACATCCTTCCTGCATCTAGTCTGTCCAGGCCTGACAGAATTTTATAGGTTTCGATGAGATCCCCTCTCAATCTTCTAAACTCCAGTGAGTATAAGCCCAATCGACACAATCTCTCCTCATACGTCATTCCTGCCATCCCAGGTATCAGCCTGGTGAATCTTCGCTGCACTCCTTCCATGGCAAGAACATCCTTCCTCAGGTAAGGTGACCAAAACTGCACACAATACTCAAGGTGTGGTCTCACCAAGGCCCTGTACAACTGCAGCAAGACATCCTTGTTCTTGTACTCGAACCCTCTTGCTACGAAGGCCAACATACCATTTGCCTTCTTAACCGCCTGCTGCACCTGCATGCTTACCTTCAGCGACTGGTGTACAAGAACACCCAGGTCTCTTTGCACTTCCCCTTCTCCCAATCTATTACCATTCAAATAATAATCTGCCTTCCTGTTTTTGCCACCAAAGTGGATAACCTCACATTTATCCACATTATAGTGCATTTGCCATGTTTCTGCCCAATCACCCAACCTGTCCAAATCGTGCTGGAGTTTCACGACATCCTCCTCACAGCATATCCTCCCCCCCAGCTTTGTGTCGTCTGCAAATTTGGAGATATTACATCCAATTCCCTCGTCCAGATCATTAATATATATTGTGAACAGCTGGGGTCCTAGGACCGATCCTTGCGGTACCCCACTAGTCACTGCCTGCCACTCAGAAAATGACCCGTTTATTCCAACTCTTTGCTTTCTGTCCACCAACCAGTTCTCTATCCAAGTCAATACCTTGCCCCCAATCCCATGTGCCTTAATTTTGCACGCTAATCTCTTATGCGGGACCTTATCGAAAACCTTCTGAAAGTCCAAATACACCACATCCACATCATATCTAAGCAAGTCTGGTGGTAATGCCAGCTGAGTGACGCCAGGTATGACACCAGGTGAGTGATGCCAGCTGAGTGATGCCAGGTGAGTGACAGCAGGTGTGATGCCAGCTGGGTGATGCCAGGTGTGTGACGCCAGGTGTGTGACGCCAGGTGTGTGACACCAGGTGAGTGACGCCAGGTGAGTGACGCCAGGTGAGTGACGCCAGGTGAGTGACGCTAGGTGAGTGACGCCAGGTGAGTGACGCCAGGTGAGTGACGCCAGTGTGATGCCAGGTGAGTGACGACAGGTGAGTGACACCAGGTGTGACGCCAGGTGTGTGACGCCAGGTGTGTGACGCCAGGTGTGACTCCAGGTGAGTGACGCCAGGTGTGACGCCAGGTGTGACGCCAGGTGTGATGCCAGGTGAGTGATGCCAGCTGTGATGCCAGGTGAGACGCCAGGTGAGTGACACCAGCTGTGACACCAGGTGTGACGCCAGGTGAGTGACGCCAGGTGAGTGACGCCAGGTGAGTGGTGCCAGTTGATGTTACAGAGGGCATCTGAGGGCCTCGTAACTCGGGAATTATTACCATTACTGAAATGTGGTTCCTGGAACAACAGGGGGAAGTAAGGGACGCTGTTGAGGGTAAAGGGTATAGAAGGTGTGCCACACAGATTAGAAGATGGTCCTGAAGCAGCTGTCTTGTCCTGACCCAGCACTGCATTAGCAGCCTCTCACCGAGATATGTCTGCCCGATGAGATTCTACACAGCTTCATCTGTGGCAGTAAAGATAATCACAATCCGGAATTCTTATGCGACTGGTGCATTCCTGGCACTCACCGGCCAGCTGCAATGCAGTGCAGTGCAGTGCTCTATAACGACGGTTACGGACGTCCTATATCAACATGCAGCAAGGTACATATATTTTTATATTGACCCAAACAAATTACAGCTGAAGAAAAGCCGCTTGGTTCAAGTTGCTGACCTCCTCAGGGTTTAGGCTGTCATAGACCACACCCGTGTTGTCATTCAGACACCCACCATAGGCCAACACGAGCAGGGAAGGATCTTATTTGCTTTGGTGTATTATTCTGCCCACAGAGAGCTTCTCCGTGTCAGATACTTATTTACTGCCCCCCCCCCCCCCCCTGTTTCCCGGGTCATCTCTGGGCCTCAGGAACCTCTGACTCCAGCTCTCCAGCCTCACAGGTTTGCAGCTACACGCTTGTTGCCACGCCACAGCCTCCATCCCAGCATAAAGGGGGTGGGGGGGCGTGTAATGGGAGCGCACCAGGGCCATGCAAATAGCCTGGGCCACTACAATTGAGGCACTCCCTTCCTCGCAGGCACAGTGCATCTTCGGTATCCTGCACCTTTCAGACACACTGCAGGGGCTCCTGAGAGGAAAATCAGCCCTGATGTTTGAATTAATTTTGGGCATCCCTGATTATAATCGCTCAACCTTTGGTGGCCGTGCCTTCTGTTGCCTGGGCCCTAAGCTCTGGAATTCCCTGCCTAAACCTCTCCGCCTCTCTACCTCTCTTTCCTCCTTTAAGATGCTCTTTGACTAAACTTTTGGTCACTTGCCCTAATTTCTCCTTTGTTGGCTCGGTGTCAAATTTTTTTGTCTTATAATACTCATGTGAAGAGCCTTGGGACGTTTTACTACGTTAAAGGCGCTATATAAATACACGCAGTTGTTGTTGTAATTTCAAATTTACACGAATCTCTTCAGAATATCAAAACATTCCCTGCCCCAACCCTCAGCATAAGACAGACCCTCGTAACATGGTCGCTTAATTCTAACATGGCTACTCACCACCAGAGATGTCTCGCTAGGTGTGTACCGTTGACAAGCTTCAGACTGGCAATCGCAGGTAGCCAAATAAAAACCTGCAAGCTGTAGCTTCTGAGGTCAAAGGGTTTACAAAGAATCACGGCCCCACTCCTCTCTCAAACACGCTTCAGCACAGATGTAGCTGTCAATCAAACCAATTATTTTCAAAAAGGATCCACAGGCTGTCAGCCATTTGGGATGTTTGAATGGAATGGAAATTGCAGACACTTTGAACAATCTGAGAGACAGGTCCCCATCCGCGGACAACAGTGACAATCAACCGACACACATATCAAGGGCTTGTTCTGAGGTGTACACACCAGCCAGAGTGTAATGTATATTCTCTGCCATTTGAAAGATTAGCTAACGGTAATGGACTTTAATCCTGTGTGTGCTGTTACCGGCAAGAAAGAATCTATTAAACAAAGTAGAGCCAGGTCATTCAGGACTGAAATCAGGAAGCACTTTTTCACACAAAGTGTTTTAGAAATCTGGATCTCTCGTCCCCAAAGGCTGTGGATGCTGGGTCAATTGAAATTTTCAAGACTGAGATCGACAGGTTTCCTTTAGTTAAAGGTATCAAGGGATTTGGAGCAAAGGCGGGTAAATGGAGTTCAGGTACAGATCGGGCATTTTAGTGTCAGCCGTGAATCTGTTGATAGCACCCTTGCTTCTGAAGTTATGGGTTCAAGTCCCACTCTGACTTGAGCACAAAAATCTAGGCTGACACTCCAGTGAGTGTCGGAGGGGCCGTCTTTCGGATGAGAAGTTAAACCGAGGCCCCGTCTGCTCTCTCAGGTGAACATATAAGATCCCATGGCGCTATTTTGAAGAGGAGCAGGGGAGTTACCCTGGTGTCCTGGCCAATATTTATCCCTCAATCAACATCACTAAAGCAGGTTATCTGGTCATTATCACATTGCTGTTTGTGGGAGCTTGCTGTGCGCAAATTGGCTGCCGCGTTTCCTACATTACAACAGTGACTACACTCCAAAAGTACTTCGTTGGCTGTAGCGGGCTTTGGGATGTCCTGTGGTTATGAAAGGCGCTATAGAAATGCAAGTCTTTTATGATCTAACTGAATGGCGGAACAGGCTTGAGGGGCTGAATGATCTTTGGCAATTGCATTAATCAGTGTATATACTTTCAGATTATTTACATATTAGCCCATTGGGGGTCAGACTTACTTTTGTCCTTTAAAAAAAAAAAAAAAAAAAATCACAAAACTTCCTTCAGGCGTCTTTCCAAGTTGTGGACAGAGTTGACACGAGCAGCCAGCACCAGCCCCCACCTGCGCCCAGCCTCCTTACCATCATTGTCGAATTGACAACAAGAAAATCCTGTCCATGAGGGGTTTCAGGACCTCACGGGTGAAGCAGATTTAGCACCTTGGACCTGAAGCCACTGCAGTTGGATTTCACGCGATGCCGGTGCTGAATTAATAAATGGTTTTTGCTCTTCATTTGCCTGGTTAGCCGCTAGAACAAATGCCCAAGCTTGCAGCAACTTACTTGCTCATTGGTTGATTCCTGACCACCTATTGCAACGAATTTACTAAACTTCCCCATTTTCCAACAGTGTGCACCCACCATCTTGACGGTGGACCACTATGGGCCAGCCCTCCATTTTAAACAATCAGAGGAAAACCTCCCCCCAGATTTGATTCACTTCTCGATGAAAAACCGAACGGGTTCAAGGAATTATGTCAGAAATATTATGGAAAGAACGTATCTGTCTATAGCAACTTAATTAATTTTACGCAAACTCTCAGTGGTATTTGGAGAATAGACAACAAGAAAATGTTAATATTAGGAGGCTAACTGCTTGGAGAGAAAAAAAAATCTAAATCCTGCTAAAGTCTTCCACATAAATGGTGAGCTATCCAATCATTTTAAAATAGCCGAGTTGAGATAAGGGCTGCATTGTTTCAAGAATACTCTCCAATGAAATGCAAGATCCAATTATCAAGGCCTTGCTGGATGATTCTAACACAGACATTAAATTAAATGATATTCAATAAGCAACATGAGATTCACAGGTGATGTTAATATATTGATGAAGGTGAGGAGTGAAGAGCCACAATTCATGAAGCAAGCAAACACTGTGGCTTAAACATAGATGAAGGCCAGAAAAACGTTTTAGGCCAGCGGACTGAAAAATCCTAAGATTACAATAAGTGGCGAATAGAGCATGTGGACAAAATTTTTATATCTAGGCAAAATGATTTCAGAAGATGGGAGATAGAGCAATGAAATCTCTGTTTATATATCACTCCACAATCAATATTGTTTCTGTATCACTAAATAATGCAATCAGTACAGTTATACAAAAATTACAAAGATAGCTGACTTTAACTGTCCAGTTATATTGTGCTGAAACGCCATTCAAAATCTTACGGTAAAATGCCTTGCAAGACCCTTTATCAGGAACAATTGACCCCGTAAGCCAAAGAATGCAAGGAATGCTTCAACTATCGCTCTGCAGCAAACCACTAGCGATGCTCTCCATATATTACCGAGTATTACAATCAGCAAATGTGTCCAGGAATTGCAAAGGTAGCTACTAACTTTCTAGTTGTATTTTACTGAAATTCCACCAAAAAGAATCATCCCTGCGGGTTTCCTTCTTGCAATCCAGCAGCTCAATACCTTTACAATCGCCCAAATTAGTGAGTAGAGGATGGCTCCATGCCCTTACCTTTTCTTTGGGTTCTGGCATTTTGGGCATTAAGGGTGGCACAGGTGAAGAGGAGGAGAGATACTTTTGTCCAGTTGTTCATCTTCAGCTTAAGGCCTTTTCTCTTTTACAGACTGCCAGTTGCACAGCTTTAACCGGCTGCAAGACAAAATAAAAGCAAATCAACTCCCCCTTACTTTCACTGATAAATAGCTAAACACCGGCTGCAAAGAAAGGGCTTTAAAAAAAAAAACGACTGGTCTTTTGTACGAAACTCCGTCTGTGGTGATTGTCTGAGACTAAAATGCTAGTGATACTGGACGCTGGTTAGGTTTTTTTAAAGTTTATTCCTGAAGGCCGTGAACAAACTGCTCCGGGGTCTGTGATTCGCTCAGGTCGGAGTAGAAACACATTGCGAAAGGATTGCAAATGTTATTGGGGGCTGGAGCATGATCAGAGCTTGACCCCAGCTTACAGGAAAGAAAGTCAATCCTGTTGCAAAAAAAAAAGTGGCTCCGAAATTGTTTTGGCTCTCAGTTTGTCTCAACAGAATTAGTCGCTGAAAAATATAAGTGACCGGTTTAAGCAGTGCAGGGTCGCGCACTGTGGATCCTGTTCGTGATTTAGAAGTGTAAGTTTGAAAAGATCCTCGTGGGCCAAAAGGAACAGGACTGCTCCTCCTCGCCTCATAAACATAGAAACATAGAAGATAGGAGCAGGAGTAGGCCATTCGGCCCCTCGAGCCTGCTCCGCCATTCAATGCGATCATGGCTGATCATCCAAATTCAGTACCCTGTCCCTGCTTTCTCCCCATACCCTTTGATCCCTTTAGCCTTAAGAAATATATCCAACTCCTTCTTGAATATATTTAATGTATTGGCCTCTACTGCCTTCTGTGGTAGAGAATTCCACAGGTTCATCACTCTCTGGGTGAAGAAATTCCCCCTCATCTCTGTCCTAAATGGCCTACCCCTTATCCTTAGACTGTGACCCCTGGTTCTGGACTCCCCGACCATCGGGAACATCCTTAGATAAAGACACCTTAGGCTTCCCTTGCCCTGGGTTTCTTCCCCTCCCCGATCGCGGACTTGCCGACCACCCCCCCCCCGCCCCCTCCACACATCCCTACTTGCCTTATTTCTGTGGGTCCCCTGCAGCGGTTTGGCTCCCCACCACTTTTGACTCCCGCCAACAGTGACGTCACTCCTGCCGGCTTCAGGCGGGAGTCAGAGTCGGAAAATGCTAACGAGGCCTGGGAGTTATAGTCTCCCAGGTTTCACGCTCTGGGGGGGGCGGTGGCGGATGGTTTACCCCCGCTCCAGCCCCCCTCACACTCCCAAACCCCGCCCGAGTTTAAAATCGGCCCTTGTGAGACGCCTGTGTCTGTTACTGACTCTTTACAGTCAATGGAAACGGATTCCATCCTCAAACTCACCACTGCCGACAGGAAGAGGCAGGATGGACATTCATTTCCGCCACCAACCAACCTCTCACCATACAATTCAGAGGCTTCAAATTGAATGGTACTTTAAATTCCCACATTTCAGTTTGGGGTTTAATTTCACTTTCCTGGCAACTTAAGACAATGCAGGGCTGTGTCTGGAGCTGATGCCTTTGTGCTTTTGTTTAATCATTTTTGTCAATTGGGAACAGAAATGAAAACAGTGAAATTAATTTTGTTCAAAAAAAAAGGTCCGAATAAATCACTCCTCTTACAAAAAAGCACCTCCTCCGACTCACTGTCAGCAACGCCATGGGAGGTCGGTCTCTTTCGCGTGCTAGGTTTTGAGACGCGTTCATTGCACTTCATTTCTCGCACTTTGTCGCATAATCTACTCGCATCCTTAAAAAAAAAAGAGGCTCCAAAAAGAGATAAGTAAAGTCAAGAATGAGAAAAGGTCCCATAGAAATGCATCGTGCCAGTGAACTGCTTTTCCATCAAAACATCAATCAGAAACAGAAAATGGCTGGATACACTCAGCAGGACAGTTAGCTTCTGTGAAGAGAACAGACAAGTTAACGTTTCAGCTGTGGACTTTCAGAACCTGTTCTGAAGAAGGGTCTGTACCCAAAACTGCAACCTTCACGGATGCAGCCTGACCTGCTGAGTGTTTCCTGCATTTTCTGTTTCTGTTTCAGACTTCCAGAATCTGCAGTTTTTCACTTTTTTTAAAGGTCGCTAATGATTTTATCGCTGGCGTGCTGATTCGGCAGGTTATTCCAAGTAATTATCACACTTTCCTGATTATATATCTGATTAAAATGTACACTTCACTCATTACATTTAGATTCTTAAATCCTACTTCCCTAGCTTACTATAACGTAGTTCTTAATTTTTTGTAGGGAAATACAAAGATCAGTTGTATCCAAGCGTTTTACTAGCTTGCTTCTGTAAATGTCATTACAGGAGCACCAGCCTCAGACATGCACACACATGCGTACATACATGTACACACACACTCACACACACATGTGAAGTCCATCCAACTGTTTTCTTACCTTTCTGCCAAACATAAACTCCTTCAGGCATGATAGTCATTTCCTGTTGGTTTCAGAGGTATTTCCGTAGCAACAGAAAATACACTCTAATTTGCCAGAGGATGTGTGTAAGAGTAGTATCACAGAATCACAGAAACCCCACAGTGCAGATAGAGGCCATTTCGGCCCATCGAGCCTGCACCGACACATATCCCACCCGATCCCCGTAACCCCTACACCAACACACATCCCACCCGATCCCCGTAACCCCTACACCAACACATATCCCACCCGATCCCCGTAACCCCTACACCAACACACATCCCACCCGATCCCCGTAACCCCTACACCAACACATATCCCACCCGATCCCCGTAACCCCTACACCAACACACATCCCACCCGATCCCCGTAACCCCTACACCAACACATATCCCACCCGATCCCCGTAACCCCTACACCAACACACATCCCACCCGATCCCCGTAACCCCTACACCAACACATATCCCACCCGATCCCCGTAACCCCTACACCAACACACATCCCACCCGATCCCTGTAACCCCTACACCGACACATATCCCACCCGATCCCCGTAACCCCACGTATTTAATCCCACTAACACTAAGGGTCAATTTATCATAGCCAATCAACCTAACCCGCACATCTTTGGACTGTGGGAGGAAACCGGAGGATGTCCTTATTTATAGCTGCAGGACTTTATGGCCATAGAGGGACAGGTCACATTGCACGCAGACACTCCCTCGCATTGAATAATACATTGTGCCTTTCATGGTATAAAGTTCCTTTCCTTATAACATTATACAGCCATGAGCAACAGCACAGGAGACCTGTTAGTATGACTGAATTTTGGGATCCTGTTAATGTTTTAAACAGAAAGGTTTTAGGAAGGATCGGGGCTTTTGGACCCTATAATTGGCTAAATGCTTCACAAATGCAACACTTTGCTTTTCAGCTGCTCCATTCTTTTGCATAAATGATCCAAGTCCTCGGCTGTGCCTCCAGTTTCAACTATTCTCCATTATTTAGTGGGTCAGATGTTGCTGAAAAAGTGACAAGTGTCTGAACGACGCATTGTGGCGGAGACCACATAGGGACAATAACACAATTCACAATGTATAGCCAATGTTGTTATATGTACCTAAACACAATTCACAATGTATAGCCAATGTTGTTATATGTACATACTTGGTTGGGTTATCGGGGCAGGGTCCCTTTAAGAGCGTCGGTAGCGTGATGATGTCATGCGTCGGGAGCGTGATGACATCATAGCCCTGCAACGAGGCTGAGACCCTCAGTCCTCATGGAGCATGAATAAAGTAACACGCGTTTTGCCTTTGCTGCAACAAAAGTCTCAGAGCCTGTTGATTTCTATCGACTCCAACATCGGTGACCCCGCTGCTCTTTTGGACGATTCCAGAGACCTCATCCGAAATGGCGACGAACGCCATTTCCATCAAATTACCCGAGTTTTGGGAACGACAGGCTGCCGCTTGGTTCGCCCAGGCCGAGGCTCAATTTGCACTCCGGGACATCACCGCGGACGACATGAGGTACTACTACGTCGTCTCTGCTCTCGGCAGCTCCACTGCGGCCAGAGTCGTGAGCCTGCTCGAGAACCCCCCGGAGCTCAACAAATTCGAAACGCTGAAAACGCACCTCTTAGAAACTTTTGGACTCACCGAAGCCGAGCGCGCACGCCGGCTTCTCTCTCTACCCGGGCTTAGCGACTCCAATGCCTCGGAGCTGATGGACCACATGCTGGCCCTCCTGGGCACACACTCTTCAAGGAACTGTTCCTTCAACAGCTGCCAGGTCAGGTACAGTCGGCTTTAGCCAACTCTTCCAGTACCGATTTCTGCGACCTGGCCAAGGAGGCCGACAAATTTTTCTCTGCCAGGCAACAGTGCTGTGCGGCCACGTGGAGCCCTGCCCCCACCGATACAGCCCAGTGGCGACAGCCCCCAAGCCTCTGCTTCTACCACGCGCAGTTCGGCCCCAAAGCCAGGAAGTGCTGGTCCCCGTGCAGTTTTCCCGCGTCGAAACAAACGAAAGACCACTCATCAGCTGCTATGGCTGTCGGCCGTTCAGGCAGTTTGTTATTTATTACGGACACCGACTCCGGACGTCGTTTCTTTGCGATACGGGTGCCCAGGTGAGCGTCCTGCCCGCGTCAACCATAGACATGCAAGGGGGGAACCATGGCCCCCTCCTCGAAGCCGCCAACGGTAGTTCCGTCCGCACCTTCGGGAAACGGAGCGTGGCGCTTTGTTTTGGCGGGCAACGGTTCATCCGGGACTTTGTCACGGCAAAAGTGTCCACCCCCCTTCTCGGCGCTGACTTCCCCTGCGCCAATGGCCTTTTGGTGGACGTCAAGAACCGACGTCTCATCAGCGCTGAGACTTTCAGCTCGCTCCCGTGTTCCCTCAGCGGGTCCAGCATGACGAAGTTGTCCAGCGCACTCTCGGCCTCCGACGAGTTTTCCCGCCTCCTCGCCGAGTTCCCGGACCTCACGAAGCCCACGTTCTCGTCCGCCGCCACCAAACACGGGGTAGAACACCACATCTCGACCACCGGTCCGCCCGTCTATGCCCGCGCTCGGCGCCTTGACCCGGGGAAACTCGCCATCGCTAAAGCCAAGTTAGACACCATGGGGCGCCTCGGCATCATCCGCCGGTCGAACAGTCCATGGGCCTCGCCCCTCCACATCGCTCCGAAACCAGGCGGCGGGTGGTGCCCGTGCGGTGCCCGTGCGGTGATTACCGGCGCCTCAACGATGCTACGACCCCCGACTGCTACCCGATTCCACACATCCAGGACTTTTCCACCCGCCTGGCCGGGAAAGTGGTATTCTCGAAAGTGGACCTCGTCCGGGGTTACCACCAGGTCCCCGTTCGGTCGCAGGACGTCCCGAAAACCGCGGTGATCACCCCGTTCGGGCTGTTCGAATTCCTCCGCATGCCATTCGGCCTCAAAAACACTGCCCAGGCTTTTCAACGCCTAATGGACACCGTGTTACGGGACCTGACATTCCTGTTCATATACCTGGACGACATCCTCATTGCCAGCGCCTCCAGGACGGAGCATGTGTCGCACCTTCGGACTCTCTTCCAACGCCTCAGCCAGCACGGCCTAATCGTCAATCCGGTCAAGTGCCAGTTCGGGCTGTCCTCGATCAACTTTCTCGGGCACCGCATCACGAAGGACGGGGCGGTGCCACTGCCATCAAAAGTGGAGGCTGTGATGGACTTCCCGCGGCCCCTAATCGTGAAGGCCCTGCAGGAGTTTTTGGGCATGGTGAACTTTTACCATCGCTTCGTCCCCCGAGCAGCCCAGCTTATGCGGCCCCTTTACGAGGCCCTCAAAGGAAAGCCCGACAAGCTCGCCATCGACTGGTCCGAGGAGATGGCCAATTCTTTCACGGACACGAAAAGGGCCCTGGCTAACGCGACCATGCTGGCGCATCCGTTACCTGATGCGCCGATCGCTCTCACCACCGACGCCTCGGACTATGCGGTCGGCGCCATCCACGAACAGTGGGTCAACGGCACCTGGCAGCCGCTCGCCTTCTTCAGCCAGCAGCTCCGCCCCAACGAGCGGAAGTACAGCACCTTCGATCGCAAGCTTCTCGGCCTCTACCTCACCGTCCGACACGTCCGTTTCCTACTGGAGGCTCACCCGTTCACAGTGTTCGTGGACCACAAACCGTTGACCTTCGCCATGGCCAACGCTTCCGAGCCATGGTCGGCCCGTCAGCAATGCCAGCTGGCCTTCATCTCAGAGTTCACAACGGACATCCAGCATGTGGCTGGGAAAGACAACCCCGTCGCCGACTGTCTCTCCTGAGCTGTCGCCAGCGCCGTACACCTTGGCATCGACTACACCCGCATGGTGGCCGACCAGGCCTCCGACCCGGATGTCCAGGCCTACAGGACGGCGGTCACGGGCCTTCAACTAGCGGACGTCGCGTTCGACGATGCTGGCACCACACTCCTGTGCGACGTCTCCGTTGGGCAGCCACGTCCCGTCGTGCCCGAAGGGTGGAGATGGCAAGTTTTCGACACCGTCCATAATCTTTCCCACCCGGGCAGGAAGCCATCACAGAAGCTGGTGGTGGCTAAGTTCATCTGGCACGGGCTCAGGAAAGATGTTCGCGACTGGGCCAGCACTTGCGTGGTATGCCAACGCTCGAAAGTGCATCACCATACTAAGGCCCCGTTGGCGCCTTTCGCAGTGCCCGAGAGGCGGTTCGACCATGTTAACGTGGACCTGGTGGGGCCCCTGCCGCCCTCCCGCGGGTTCACCCACCTCCTCACAATGGTCGACAGAACCACCCGATGGCCGGAAGCCGTCCCGCTGTTGTCAACAACGTCCGCCGATGTGGCTCAGGCATTCATCAACACTTGGGTTGCCCGGTTATGCGCCCCATCTGACATTTCCTCCGACCGGGGGCCCCAGTTCACGTTGGAGCTGTGGAACGCTGTCGCCCGAGGCCTCGGGTTGAGACTCCACCGCACCACAGCTTACCACCCTCAGGCTAACGGGCTGTGCGAACGGTTTCATCGCTCCATGAAGGCCGCGCTCCGGGCCAGCCTCCGGGACGACAGTTGGATCGACAGAATCCCGTGGGTCATGTTGGGGCTCAGGACCGCCCCCAAAGAGGACCTCCAGTCCTCGTCCGCCGAGCTCGTCTACAGACAGCCGCTGCGGGTTCCCGGGGATTTCGTCCCCAACGCAACGGAACTTTGGTCCACAGCCAGTCAGCGGTCCGACCTTCTGGACAACGCCAAGTTTTTCGTGCCGGTGCCCACGTCGCAGCACGGCCTCCGGCAGTCCCATGTTCCGCTCGACCTTCGTGCGGCCGAGTACATTTTCGTCCGCCACGACGCCCACTGGGGACCTCTTCAGCCACCCTACAATGGACCATTCCGCGTCCTGGAAACCGGGGACAAGGCCTTCGTGGTGGATGTCGGCGGTAAGCCGGACTGCATTTCCGTGGACCGTCTTAAGCCGGCCCACCTGGATCTAGACTGACCTGTTGAGTTGGCACAGCCCCCGAGGCGGGGCCGACCTCCGGTTTCTGCGCCCTCAGTCCACCACCGAGCGCCCGAGGTCCCTCCGACGAACCCCCCAGTCCCCGCCCTGGAATTGAGGAGCCGTTCCGACCGTGTGATCCGGCCCCCCCAACGACTGACATTGCCAGTACTAGTGAATTCTGGGGGGACGTATGTGGCGGAGACCACATAGGGACAATAACACAATTCACAATGTATAGCCAATGTTGTTATATGTACCTAAACACAATTCACTATGTATAGCCAATGTTGTTATATGTACGTACTTGGTTGGGTTATCAGGGCAGGGCCCCTTTAAGAGCGTCGGTAGTGTGATGATGTCATGCGTCGGGAGCGTGATGACGTCATAGCCCTGCAACGAGGCTGAGACCCTCAGTCCTCATGGAGAGTGAATAAAGTAACACGCGTTTTGCCTTTGCTGCAACAGAAGTCTCAGAGCCTGTTGATTTCTAGCGACTCCAACAGCATGCCCTTATTAAGGTGCAAATCCACCAGCGACATGAAGCGAGGGAGCGATAGCCCGTGAATTGCCAATCGCCACCACTTGCTGGCAGATTTGCGGCCCTCCGCCATTAGCTTCACAAAAACGGCATCTCGCGCTTAAACTCCCCGTGATTTTCATGAAGTTGCTGCATTTACACATTAATTACCCATTAAATTCGCCACAGAAAGTCAAGTCAGCGTAAGTATCCTTTTAAGGGCGTGATCATTGTTAATGACTGCTAATCAATCTCTCTTGCCCAGAAAGTGAACAATTATAAATGCGGAGTCTCATTCCTTCAGGTAGTGAATTGACTTAGGAGACTTTTAAAATGTCAATCTTTACATTTTTACATTCTTTTTCTTACTTTTCCTTTCTGACTCTTTTCTCTCTCTCTATTAATCCAATCTTTCTTTCCCTCTCTTTATTTCTCTTCCTATACCTGATTTGACATTGAATTCACCCACTCTAATTCACCCTCCTTCTCAGTCCTTCCTGTTTAGTTCTCATTCCTTTAATTTTCATTAGTTAAGTAGATACAGTTTGTCCCGTTGTTCACCAGGGTCCCAGATGCCATGTTGCCCTCGCTGTGACGTTATCAGCTCGCACTTCCAGCAACTTTGTGGGCAAAAATTTTGAAAACCTAAACGTGCAATTGTAAGCCTAACTAACAAGGTACGCAGCCAGATGCCCCACTTCAGCAAAATCTGGCCCCTTGTCTTCTGCAAATTTGACAATTTTGCATTCGGATTTGTATCCAGCTTATCGACTGCATTTACACCATACACTGAGGGTCAGGGCAAAGCTGCTTTGGTTTTTTCAGCGGCACTGAACTTGTGGTGTGTAAAATGGGCGTCAAAAGCAAACTGACTGTGAAGTGCGGTGGAGTGAGACTACCTCCTCCAAGGGAATCTCACTCCTCTTCACTCTGTTATCAGGTTGGGCCCGGACTCCAGATTCAGGCTTCATTTACATTAGGTGCAGCATTGGAGCAAAACCAACCTGCTTCACACTGACAAGATTATGTAAACTTTCATGCCAATAAAGCATTTGAATTGAATTGAATTGAATTGAATTGAATGTGCATACACCCTTAAGGCAAACAACAAGGTTCAGGCACTGATCCCTACAGTACTCCCATCAACATCTGGCCCAGTCCAATGATACGCCTCTCAGCAGTACTCCAATTCCAATTCCAATTCAAATGCTTTATTGGCATGAAAGTTTACAGAGAACCATATTGCCAAAGCTTACATAGCAAAAAGGTACAGTTTTCCAACATTCTGTAGGTGTCAATCGATTTGACATTTGTTGGGTACATACAATATTACTTTTTAAACAATATTAATTTTAAACAGTCTTTGTACTTCATTTGGTACGTTCAATATTAATTTTAAACAGTCTTAATTTTAAACAGTCCTCAGGTTGTGACATGTTGTTACATATTTGGCCCCAAGGTATGGTCTGTCTCCTTCTCCTAGGACTAATCTCAATTTTGACAGGTCATCCAATTCCTTGAAATCTGGGGTTGTTTGGCTTAGCTTGTTGAATAATATGTTTCTTGATGTGTTGAATTTTTCGCATTTTAGGAGGAAATGCATCTCTGTTTCAACCTCGCCGGCCAGACATTGATCGCATATTCTATTCTCTCTAGGCTGCCAGGATTTCTTGTATCTGCCTTTTTCAATTTCCAGTTGGTGGTCGCTTAGTCTGTATCTGGTGAGGGTCTGTCTCTGTTTTGTGTCTCTGATGGTCGTGAGGTAGTCTGCCAGTTTATATTCTCTTTTTAGGGCCCGGTAACATTCTAATCTGCTTTGGCTTTCGGTTATTTTGTTCCAATGTTCCAGGTAGGTTTCTTTGCATTTTTTTATGATTTGGTTCACTCGGATTGGTGTTTGGACGGCTGTGTTGGTCTGGGGCTGGTCAGGGTCCGGCTGAGTACTTAGTTTCAGTAGCAGCTGACTCAGGGGACTCTTTTCTGGGTTTAGCTCTTGGGTCTGAAAGGCTTTGAAATGAAGGGTGTCTGGGGAGCTAGATTTGAGGTGATTTAGGAAGTTTAGTGCTCGTTTTTGGATGTTTATTATCAGTGGGTATCTGCCTAGTTCGGTTCTGCATGCATTTGTTGGCGTTTTTCTTTGGGTGCGAAGGATGCTTCGGCAGAATTCTGCATGTAGGGCTTCTATTGTGTGTTTTTCCCATTTAGTGTAGCTTTGGTGATTTAGCGGGCCCCATACTTCACTACCGTACAGTGCAATGGGCAGGATTATGCTGTCAAATATTTTGAGCCAGATTTTGATTGGGATTTGGATGTTGTAGAATTTTCTTTTTATTGCATATAGGGCTCTTCGGGCTTTTTCTTTTAGTGCATTCACTGCTATGCTGAAGCTCCCTGATGCTGTAATAGTTAGACCAAGGTAGGTGTAGCTCATAGTGTGTCCTATAGTGGTATCACTGAGGGTAAACTGGTATTTGTTTTCCTGACATCTGGGCCTTTTTTGAAAAATCATGATGTTGGTTTTCTTTAGATTTACTGTTAGAGCCCAATTTTGGCAGTATTTGTCGAGTAGGTCTAGTTGTTGCTGTAATCCCTGTTCTGTGGGAGACAGCAGAACCAGGTCGTCCGCATAGAACAGGTCTCCTGTCCCTTCACCAATTTTGTATCCAGTCCCTTTCTCTACTTTGAACTCCCATGACCTTCAGCTTAATTAGAAATCTTTCATTCAGAATCTTGTCAAAAGCCCTCTGAAAGTCAAAATAAACTATATCCTAGGTGATTTCACTGTTTTTACTTTTTCTATAACTTGCTCAAAGAAGTAAAGGACCTTGGTCAGGCATGATCTTCCCCTCCTAAACCATGTGGGCTATTTCTT
This sequence comes from Somniosus microcephalus, assembly GCF_052327205.1. NCBI lineage: Eukaryota > Metazoa > Chordata > Chondrichthyes > Squaliformes > Somniosidae > Somniosus > Somniosus microcephalus. The sequence continues at coordinate 23,996,253 of NC_141013.1, forward strand.
ATATTATTTCAATACAGCAGCCTACCCTTGGAATGACTTTGTCCAATTTGTGGTTGCCTGGATCAGATTTGTCTCCTTTTTTAGATGGAGTTATTATATTTGCCTGATTCCAGCTCTGTGGAACCTATTTGGCGCTCTGCGATTCTTTCATGGTGTTTGCCAGATCCCCATAAATCTTGCCCCGGCTCTCCCTCAACACCCCTGGTTGCACCAAAAGAGGAACACCCCTGGTTATTTGCCATCAGACTCAGGGAATTTGTTTGTCTTTTGTCCCTTAAACTTGTTCATCACCACTGGCGCACTAATCTCAAAATTGAGATTTTAAAAGGGTTGGTCTATAGTATCAGAGAAAGGTACAGGTCTATGGGGAGGGAGAAAGGCAGAGGGATGCGAGGACCGGCTGAATGGCTTTCTTTTGTGCTGTAGACTTCTATGGTCCTTTGCTTTTTAAACATCCGGTTTACACAACTTTTTTGCTTTCGGCACAAGGTGGCATAAGGGCAAGGGCATCGCAACGTCAAGCTCTTAAATCTGTCTGAAGCAACAGCCCAAATCCTGGAGCAGGGATTAAGAGGGAAGGTAAAGCCAGAGAAAACCTCAAGCTATGGGTTACTACCATCCATTTCCAGTTTTATTTTCTTCACTCCCTCACACACATACAGTCCAGTACACGACCAGGACACACAGGCCCCAACATTCCAGCCCGGATCAAGGACGGAAAGGGGCAGGTTGACTGCCTGTAGCCAGAATTCGGGGTGGAACCTGATTCTGCTGGGATTTTCCCCTATTTTTTTTCCCAGTGCAGACATTTTCCATTGGGGTGACTATAGGCGGATCTTCCGTCTGCCACCTCCATGCTAAAAGGGCATGCCGGGTGGACTTTCTGTGCTACCTTAGGAAATCCATCCCTGACACTTTTAAAAGACCTCAGCAGAACTCACGCTAAGTTATATAAGTTATAGATAAACATAGTCTCACTGGCTAGACTAAGGCAATTGATCCTGGAAGTGATTACCTTCTATGGAGGCAGAATGGTTCCCTTTGGAGCTGATTTCTCCAAAAAGCTATTTTTTTTCCTTCCATCTCACTGGGCCTCAGGGGACCTAATGCAGAATTACTCTGCCGTACAAGGCCAGGTCAGGTCGGGTGCTGCTGATGTGTCCTTGCAGATGTTGGAGCCTGCCCCAGCCATGTAAATTACCCATCCCTTGGATTTGGGATGGGGGTTTGGCTCCAACATACTTGCAGTGCAGACCCCCAGGATCCTTAGTGCCATATAAACAGTGCCTGAAGGGGTATTTTGAAATCACCATTACAACATATGCTTCGCTTCTGTGTTTCTATAAACAGCCTACAAGGACCAGTCCAACCTGGGTAACTACCCAACGCCTTACGGCATCATGTGTCCTTGCTCCACCAGTTGCAACCACCACTTCAGGAAATTTAGGTCGCTGGTTGGAGGAGGATGCCCTGAATGAATCACTGAGCACAGGTGAGCAGATGCACAGGATGATGGCAGTGGGGGAGCAGGAACCTGCTGGCTATCCTCTCTTAGTTACAGAGCCCTGGGATTTAGGCTTGCATTTAAGAAGGCCTCCCAACTGAGCAGCAACCTTTTATGCAACCATTTGAGAGGGCGTCAAACATCCTACGGTGAGTGTGATGGAGGCCACTACCACCATCTGCATGACCGCTCCTCTGAACTGCAGCCCAGCGTGGGGCATGTGGCAACTTGAGGGGCTTCTATTGCAAAGCCTCCAGTGACAGCGGATTATCCTTTGGGAATGTTCACACTGCTGGTATGGAGGTCTTGGACTTCAAACTTCAGTTCCAAGATGTTGGGGGATCGGATGGAGAGGTATTATGCAGGGCTTCACTGCCCTCATTGCTCCCATGCAGATGACTAGGCATGCCAAGGGAGTGCTCAGCAGCAGGAATACGACTGGGGTCGACACGAATGAAGCTGTTGTCTTTTAGGCCGATGCTGCATCTGACTCACCCAGCCCCCCTCGCCCCCAGCTCACAATACATACGCCAGAAAGCAGATAGGCCCACACGTCCAGCGGAAACAGTTGCAGGGGCATCTCATGGCCCAGTACAAGGAAGAACAGGCCTACCTCAAGCCCAGGAGGCTCCCACTGAGAAGCCAGCCACCTCACTTACTCGCTGTGAGGCCAGAACATCCCTGGCACTCATCACCCATTTTATAAAGGTGAGAAAACCAGGGAGTCGGGCAAGCACTCATTATCATGTTACTGGAATCTGTAACGATTATTAAAATGAAGCTCTCGCACATTTTGTGCAACAGCAGTTTCGGATTGTCCAAATAGCCAGCTGGGAGATAACGTGCTGTGCAAATCCGGCAGCGATCTGGCAGAAATGATTCTCTACATGATTACTTAGTGCCTGCAAGCATTCTACACTGGTGATACTGAGCCCAGCCATGTATAAATACCATATTATATTTGTCATGAATCATATCATGACTCATGAATTAACACTGGGCGGCCAGCTGGTGGCGCCGTCCAAGGGGTATAAATACTCGGGCGTGGGCCCAGCTTGCTCAGGATGTTTCTGTAACCAGGAACTAGTGATGTAACTAGAAATCTCATGGTTTTGAAACAGTTGATTAAAGCTTTGTTTTATACTCAAATCAAGTGCTCAGTAGTCTTTTTACATCAATATTGGCAAGAGGAAGTGGTGTCAACAGATCTGTTTTTAAAAATGTAATAGTTACAAAGAACTGTGCTTAGCATCTGTTCTGTTCTGCACTTTTGACTGGATTTTTATTTAGGGGGCGATTTTAACCCCAACTCTCCAGTGGAAACCAGGCAGCTGGGCAATTAAAATGTCCTGGGTTACTTACTTGCCGGAAATCCAACTGCAAATTTTACTCAGTCTTCTGGACGAGAAGGTGAAGAGGCCCAAACAGGTAAGATCCTGTGGCATCAGGAGGAATGCTCCTCCGGGCCCCACAAGGAAAGTTGTGGCCTCCCCTGCCGCGGACTCCTCTCACCTGAGACCCTCCCGAAACCCCTTCCCCCTACACCTACCTTCACGCAGCCAAGAGTCGCTCGATTTTCCAGCACTTCCCGCCCACTTCTCGCCTGTTCCGGATGGGAAGTAAACCGACAGCTTGTTAGTTAATGAGGTGCGGCAGTTAAAATAGCCAGGGTCTCAAAATGTTCTTGCTTTGCACGCACCTGACACCAACCCAGAGTTAGAATCAAGGCTTTAGTGTTAGCTGGAAGTGTTGCAGAAGCAGGTGATGTGAGGGGAGCTGAGTTAACGTGCAAAGTCAGTACTGAAGCACCTTTGGTTTGATGGCTGAGTCGGAGTGATCCTTTCATCAGTGCCACACTCTTTAAGCAAAAGCATTCAAAAAAATTAACTTAAATGAGCAGAACTAAACAAAAAACGATTAAAATTGTAATTTGTTGATTCTCAAAGAGGATCCTGATGGGATATTTCCTTATGGTAAATGTGCCCCAGGTTTATGTAATATCATTTCTATTTGCAGATATATTTAAAACACCATTAACCTGAACAGTTTTATTAAATCTTACCCAATAAGAATTGATATTAACTCATTTCTCAAGAGCCAATGGCAAATTATTATTTAATTCATAGCTTTCTAATTTTACAAATCTGCAATGTGTCAGGTGCATGCCGTATGTTTCAGCTGCGGTGATACAATCACCCAGAGACATGCAAGATTCCCAAGAACCTCATAAGAATGGCCAGAAACTTAACTGGTCCAGACACATAAATACTGTGGCAACAAGAGCAGGTAGAGGCTGGGTATTCTGCGGCGAGTGTCTCACCTCCTGATTCCCCAAAGCCTTTCCACCATCTACAAGGCACAAGAAAGGAGTGTGATGGAATACTCTCCACTTGCCTGGATAGTACAGCTCCAACAACACTCAAGAAGTTTGACCCCATCCACCACTTTAAACATTCACTCCCTCCACCACCGGCGTACCGTGGCTGCAGTGTGTACCATCTACAAGATGCACTGCAGCACTCGTCAAGGCTTCTTCGACAGCACCTCCCAAACCCGCGACCTCTACTGCCTAGAAGGACAAGGGCAGCAGGTGCATGGGAACACCATCACCTCCTAGTTCCCCTCCAAGTCACACAGCATCCTGACTTGGAAGTATATCGGCCGATCCTTCATCGTCGCTGGGTCAAAATCCTGGAACTCCCTCCCTAACAGCACTGTGGGAGTACCTTCACCACACGGGCTGCAGCGGTTCAAGAAGGCGGCTCACCACCACCTTCTCAAGGGCAACTAGGGATGGGCAATAAATGCTGGCCTTGCCAGCAACGCCCACATCCCAGGAACGAATAATTTTTTTTTTAAATGTTGGTTTCTTGACTTTATCAAGAGATCACATAACACCTCTGCTGACCTTTATTTGTCAATGTATGTCTTCTTCAGAGGAACCTGGGTTGTGTATCAAGCTCCCAAGGTGTTTGAAATTGTTAAATATCTCTATGGTTTTGTTGTTCACAATGGTAGAAACTGGAGGACTTGCAATGCCGAATGTTAGATCCGTGATTCTTTAAATAGGATGTTTCCCCAAGAACTACACGGAGGCTGTAACTAACAATCAACAGGTGTTTACTGGAGTAGGGTAGTCTCAAGACTGAAGTACAGAAGCCTGCTCCGGCTTTATATACAGGTGTGGTCACTGCCGGTACTACAGTATACAGGAGCTGTAAAACAGTTCTCTCTTAAAGGTACATACACAACACCGAAGTGCTGTACTTTGCTTTTCTAGTTCCTCAGTTTATTTAAAATGGTACTCTCAGCTATTGCACCGCACAAAGTTAACAATCATGTATTTTTTACAGAAAGTTAAACAGACTGAAACCAATATTTCTTCCAATATATACTTGAATTTTGCAGGGCAATGGGGAAAGGGCAGGGGAGTGGGACTAATTGGAGTGCGCTTTCAAAGAGCCGGCATGTTAGGACGAATGGCCTCCTTCTGTGCTTTATAATAAGCTGCAGTGTTTTGCCCTCTTAGTGACCTTGATATTGGTGCCCTCTATTTGCAGAGTCGCTTACCTCACATTAATGCCTGGTCACCATCAACAGAAGTAAGACAAGAGGCTGTAGAATAATCAGAATCTGTCGTCGGGATCTCCATTACATTTAGTGCACAGACGATCCCACTTTTCGATCGTGATGGTATGACCCTTTCATTCCTGTTCTATCACAAGCCACTCAGCTCAAGGGCTGATCACATGGTGATCTTCAGTTAAATGTGTGAACAATCAATTGGAGACTGTAACTAGGTGCTTATTCACGTGGTTATAGCTGAACATATTCCTGGATGTGAATGCCAGCTCATTTATAAAGCATTGCCTTTTGAGATAGTGAAATAATGATTCATTTTATGGCAACATGGTGATTAAAATGTATCCTTTCGTTTATTAGAGCTACGATGGCCTAATGTTGCCACCTTATACACAAAATCAAAATCAATGACATTACATACTCTACTGTCAACTCATCTTTAAACATGAATCCATTATCCTATTGGCTGCAATCTCTGTCATTTACAATATCATTACGTTGCCAGAGGAACATCATGCAGATCAAGCACTGTAAATAGTGCTGGATTTTGAGGGCGGTGAGCTAGATCAGGGGTTCCCTAGCTGTGGTAGGAGTACCGCTGGGGGCACGCAAGACATCTCTGGCGGGAGAAATTGTCTAATGGTGGATTTTATTTATTAATTATTTTATTTATTGCATTTTTATAATAGGCTACTCAGACGCAGCTTTAAAACTCTGTGGGAATTTGTTATGTGAAGTAGTTAATTTACTTCAAGCTGTACCAATGTACACTGCTTGGGCATTCAAGGGGTTAAAATATTAAACCTGCCTGCTGGTAGGGGTATGCGGGCAGCTGGGCGATCTTTTTTAAATTCGTTTTTATGGGATGTGGACGTTGCTGGCAAAGCCAGCATTTATTGCCCATCCCTAATTGCCCTTGAGCAGGGGGTGGTGAGCCGCCTTCTTGAACCACGGCAGTACGTGTGGTGAATGTAGTGTATGTAACTGTTCTACCTTTAAGAGAACTATTGTATGTAACCGTCCACCTTTAAGAGAACTATTTTAGGTGTGGCACTACTTTATCTTGGCTGCTGTATACTGTAATACCGACGGTGACCACACCGGTATATAAGTGCTGTGTCAGGATTTATTGGGCAGATTCGCCCTGACCTTCGAATAGTAAAGTCCTGTTAAAGTTACTCTTGTAGTCTGTGTATTAATTCGCCATAATACCTACAGACTTTACAGTGGCGACGAGTTCGATCTTACCCTGCGGCAACAATACTTCCGAAGCAGTTAACGAGCGTCGAGAAGAGGCACCCGCCCTCGTCGTTCTGCTGAGAGAAAACTCGAGTCTGCAGAGCAAGGAAGAAGGAAGAATTCAGACACGAAGCCTTCCATCAGCAACAAGCACTGATTGTCCCTTCTGCCACGGTGGTGAGTGAGCCGATCAGCACGAGAAGCAAGTCGGCCACGGTGACTGTGAGTAAAGGGAAAATAAAAAAAATAAACGGAGGATAAGGGCGGTGAACTCGACCACGGTCGGGGGAAAGGAGCCGGACAGAAGTCGGGCCCAGAGGCGCTGAGACTGGGGCAGCGTGGAGCACGGAAGCCGCGGTACAAGCGGGCTGGGAGACGCAACGGCGTCGTGAGACAGCTAGACCGCGACCGGCGAAAAAGGCCGGGCAGCTACCGAGGCCACGAGGCGCTGCGACCGGGATCGTAAGGCGCGGGAAGATATAAAAATAAATAAACCGCGGTGAACTCAGCCGCAGCCGGGGAGGAAAGCACCGGACTGCGAGAGGGCTGGGAGGCGCGATTGGAGTGAAAAAGGCCGGGCAGCGACCGAGGCCACGAAGCGCTGCGACCGGGATCGTAAGGCGCGGGAAGATATAAAAATAAATAAATCGCGGGGAACTCAGCTGCAGCCGGGGAGGAAAGCACCGGACTGCGAGAGGGCTGGGAGGCGCGATTGGAAGCCGCTGAGGGAGAGACAGAGCCCGAGCGAGCGGGAGAGACAGAGCCCGAGCGAGGGAGACTGAGCGAGATCCAGCCCAGCGGCTGAAACTGTTCGCTGTCAACGGGTTGTACCCAGCGCCGGCTGCCCTGCTGAGAAAAGGGAACAAGGAACGCACTGAAGCCGACGCGCAGGCTGCGAACCCCGAAAGCCAGCGGTCGTCGCCCGAGGGAAAAGCTTACCCCTCCCGCCAGGGGAAGAAACGCGGGAAGCCGCCATTTTGAAAGTGGGCGGGGAAAGAAGACAAGCGCGGGAAACCGCCATTTTGAAAAAAAAAGTTAAAGAAATATTTCGTTGTTGTTTCTCAGGAAGAGTGTGAAGATGCCTAAGCGTAGTAACATCAACGGTTTCGATTCCGATGTGGAAGATTGGGCCACGTATGTAGAACGCATCGAGATATATTGTAAGGTCAATAAGATAGCAAATTATGACAAAGCTCTAACCTTACTAAACTCAATGGGTGCGAAGACATACGGGTTATTGAAGCATCTTCTATCACCAGCTAAACCGGCGGATCAGTCTTTCACTAATATTGTTGCTGTCCTGAAGGATCATTTTAACCCCGCACCGCTGATGTTAGCGGAACGATCAAAATTTTACGTGAGAACGCAATGAAAAGAGGAAAGCAACGCGGAGTACCTGGTTGAACTGCGTAGGCTAGCAAAATACTGTCAGTTTGGGGTAAATCTGACAGAGGCACTGAGAGACAAGTTCGTGTGCGGGATGTCGAAGGAAGGAACACAAAAACGACTGCTCGAAGAGAACGATCTTACACTTGATAAGGCTGTCCTTATTGCAGCATCACACGAAGCCGCAGCGAGAGGCACGGCGGAAATGCAGCGGAAGACAGCGGTACTCAGTGTGGATCAAATGACTTCGGGTACAACGAAATGTTATCGTTGTGGGAAGACAACACACGACCAGAACCAATGCTGGTTTAAAAACCAGGAATGTAGAAAATGTGGCAAGCTTGGTCACATAGCTAAGGTATGCCGGTCAGGAAAGAAGACCAGCAATAATAAGTCACCGCAGAAGAAGTACAGAAAGGTACATAAGGTGACTGGGAAGAGTCCAGATGAACAGAATTCGGACTCAGACTCAGACTCCAACAGCAAGGAATTCCCTGCCACAGAGGGCTGTGAAGGCTAATTCAATAAATATTTTCAAGAGAGAATTGGATATATTTCTGAAGGCTAAGGGGATTAAGGGTTACGGAGAAAAGGCGGGGACGGGGTACTGAACTGGTAAGATCAGCTATGATCTCAGACGAAGATCAGCCATGATCTCATTGAATGGCGGAGCAGGCTCGAAGGGCCGAATGGCCTACTCCTGTTCCTATCTCTATGTAACTGGGTAGTCTGAGGATTCACAATGTGAGTAAAGAAGCTGACCGACAAACTATCTGGGTCACACTACAGATTGCAAAAGTCCAAGTGAAGATGGAAGTGGACACCGGATCGGTGTTGACGGTCATGAATAAGCAAGATTACAAAAAGTTATTCAAACATATTCCCCTACGGGATACGGAGATAGTATTGCAGACATACATGGGGCACAAAGTATACCCCATCGGAAAGATAAAAGTCAAGGTGAGATACAAGGACAAAGATCACCAAGGGATGGACATGTATGTGCTGCCCAAGGGAGGTCCACCACTTCTGGGACGGGAGTGGATCAGGAAAATAAAGATAGACTGGCATTCACTAAACACAATGACGGTAAGGAAGATGTCAAACCTGAACGGTTGTCCAGAATATTGGACGAAGCTAAAGAGGTATTCCAGCAAGGACTGGGAACACAGAGGAATTAAAGCAAAAATCAAGATTGCAGAACATGCAAGCCCAAAATTTTTCAAAGCCAGATCGGTACCTTACGCGATACGACCTGCTGTGGAGGCAGAACTGGAAGAGCTTGAACGTTCAGGGGTACTGTCTAAGGTGGACTGGAGTGAGTGGGCCACGCCCATTGTTCCCGTCATGAAGTCTTCATCAAGTAACAAGCCAGGGGGACCGGGAAAGGTCCGCATCTGCGGAGACTTCAAGATCACAGTTAATCCGGTGCTTCACACGGTACAATACCCGCTCCCGCGGATTGAGGATATCTTTGCTTCATTGTCTGGCGGGAAACACTTCACCAAGATAGACCTGGCACAAGCATACTTACAAATGGAAGTCGAGGAAGAGTCGCGCCAGTATCTCACAATCAACACGCACAGAGGCTTGTATCGTTATAATAGACTGGTTTTTGGAGTAGCTTCGGCTCCAGCAATTTGGCAGAGGGCCATGGAGCAGGTCTTACAGGGTATTCCAAGCACGCAGTGTTACTTGGACGATATCCTGATTACGGGAGAAGACGAGGAGGAACACCTCACAAATTTGAAACTGGTGCTCACCAGGTTGAAGGAATATGGCCTTCGAGTTAATCGCCAGAAATGCGAGTTCTTCCAGAAACGGATCTCGTACTGCGGTCATGTCATTGACCAAGAGGGGCTGCACAAGTCACCTGACAAGATAGAAGCTGTCGTGAAGGCCCCCGCTCCGGAAAATGTATCACAGTTGAGATCGTTTCTGGGGTTGATTAATTATTACCACAAGTTTCTGCCAAATCTATCCACGGTGCTGCATCCGCTGAATGCTCTGTTGCGGAAAGAAGTACCATGGAAGTGGAGCGAGGACTGTAAGAAGGCCTTTCGCAGAAGCAAGGCGTTGATTACCTCTGAGGAAGTGTTGGCTCATTTCAACCCAACATTACCTCTTCGTCTAGCTTGTGATGCTTCCCCTTATGGAATTGGAGCAGTACTTTCACACAAGTTAGCAAATGGCTCGGAAAGGCCAGTCGCATTTGCGTCCCGATCATTGACCTCCGCTGAGCGAAATTATGCTCAGATAGATAGGGAGGCCCTCAGCCTTGTGTGGGGAGTAAAGAAATTCAATCATTACCTGCAGGGCAAGAAGTTCACATTACTGACAGACCACCAGCCGTTGGTGTCCATATTCAACCCTAACAAGGCCGTTTCCACTATGACAGCGCAAAGGCTACAGAGGTGGTCCGTGTTACTTGGGGCACACCAATATGACATCGAATACAAAAGGTCCAAACAGCATGGAAATGCTGATGGGTTATCGCGCCTACCGTTGCCAGTAGTAGAAGAGGCGGCTACAGTGGACCCGGTAGAGATGTTCCACTCATCCATAGTGGAATGTCTACCAGTAACAAATTCGATGATCGAAAATGAAACAAGAAATGACCCGACTCTCTCACGAGTCTACGATTTAACAGTGGAGGGATGGCCAGCACATGGCGAACCAACGCTGCCCGCATTTTCGCAAAGTAAAGAACAGCTGTCAGTGTGCCGAGGAACCTTGATGTGTGGATCTAGAGTGGTGATTCCACCCAAACTTCAGCATAAGGTGCTAAAGGAGCTTCACGAGGGGCATCTGGGTGGAGTGAAAATGAAGAACCTAGCAAGAGCGTTTGTGTGGTGGCCAGGTATTGATGGAGACACCGAAGGAATAACCAAGAGCTGTCTAGGATGCCAGAAGGTCCAAAACGCGCCACCACAAGCTCCTCTGCATCCATGGGAGTGGCCCTCATCTCCTTGGCAAAGGGTACACGTCGACTTTGCTGGTCCATTTATGGACTCAATGTTTCTAATCGCGGTGGATGCACACTCCAAGTGGCCGGAGGTAATAAAGATGTCCTCCACCACCACGGAAAAAACCATCACAGTATTAAGGACCATATTTGCCAGGAATGGGCTGCCGGAACAGATCTGTTCTGATAATGGACCGCAATTTGTGTCCGAAGAATTCAGGAAGTTCTTAAAAAGGAATGGGGTCAAGCACTACACGTCAGCCCCATACCATCCCGCCACCAATGGATTAGCTGAAAGGTTTGTCCAGACCTTCAAGAAGGCCATAAAGGCCATGGGTAATGAAGACATCAACCTACAACATAAGGTAGATAACTTCTTGTTGGTGTACAGGAATGCAACACATGCGGTCACAAACCAAACTCCCGCCATGATGTTTTTCAATAGAAGACTAAGATGCCGGCTGGATTTGATTAAGCCAAACGTCAGAAGGGACGTAGAGAACTGGCAATTTCAGGGCATGAATGAAAGGCCAACTAGATCCTTTCAGATAGGTCAACCAGTTTTGGCCCGGGACTACCGTACCGAGAAATGGCAGCCTGGAACTATTGGGAAAAGGCTAGGGCCGCTGATGTATACCGTGGACATTGGTGACAGCATAATAAGGCGCCATGTTGACCAGATCATAGGGTCATCCACAAAGGACCAACCTACTCCACAACCTTACACGGCTAATGTTGAAGCAGAGATACCCAGAGCACCTACCTCCGATCTGGTAATACTGGAATCAGATGAACCTGACACTGTCCTTCAAGCCGAATCGACCTTGCCAGAAGAACCTACTACCCCGCTGAAAACTACTACACCACCGAGGCGTTATCCGGACAGAGTCAGGAAGCCTCCAGAGAGACTGAATCTGTGAACTGTTTTGCATAAGTTGTATATATGTTATGATGTTATGTTAATGGGGAATAAGTATGTTGTAAGCTAAAAAGGGAGGATTGTAGTGTATGTAACTGTTCTACCTTTAAGAGAACTATTGTATGTAACCGTCCACCTTTAAGAGAACTATTTTAGGTGTGGCACTACTTTATCTTGGCTGCTGTATACTGTAATACCGACGGTGACCACACCGGTATATAAGTGCTGTGTCAGGATTTATTGGGCAGATTCGCCCTGACCTTCGAATAGTAAAGTCCTGTTAAAGTTACTCTTGTAGTCTGTGTATTAATTCGCCATAATACCTACAGACTTTACAGTGAAGGTGCTCCCACAGTGCTGTTAGGGAGGGAGTTCCAGGATTTTGACCCAGCGACGATGAACGATTGGTGATGTACTTCTAAGTCAGGATGGTGTGTGACTTGGAGGGGAGCCTGGAGGTGGTGGTGATCTGGAAGCAATAAGTAAAGCTCGGGAACCTCTGAGCTAGATCATTATTTGGGTCGTTAGAATGATAATGTTATTGTTGATTTAATCTCTCAACAATGATACAAGAACCTCCACCTTTATTACTGCACACAAGATGGAGTCATTCTTCTAAAACAGCTCCTCAGTAATATTTCTGCTCACTAATATTGTTAACTATTATAAATAAATGAATTCTAGATATTATATTTCAAAATGCAATTGTTTAAAATTAAATATAGTTAGTTATTTTAAACAGCATTAAGAATTGTATAAATACGCTTAACTCTACAAAGGTTTATAAATATATATTTTTATCCCTTCTCCTCAACTTGTTGACTTTCCACAGGCATTGTGTTGTCCCCAGAGACTTCATTCAAGTGGCCAATGGTGTTTGAGCCTAGATGGTAAGTCTCAGTAGACCATTTGACTCTAGTGGCCACTCCAGCTGAGCTTGATCCGATTCACACCCGACATCTAAAGACATCTACAGACATACCATCAGCAGGATCAAGAGCCTGAATTCTGGCTGAATTGCTCCTCCTACAGACCCAGGAGCACCGCGGGCCAAGTGTAGCACCCTACCATTGCTCCTTGCAACATCAACTAACTCAGCACAGGCCAGGAAGTGAACTTTAACCTTTCCTCAGCTACTCACTGGTCCAGCAGTGATGTCTGGATACTGTGTCTTAGAAAAACATAGAAAAGTAGGAGCAGCAGCAGGCCATTCGGCCCCTCGAGCCCACTCTACCACTCAACACGACCTGATCCTCTATGTCAATACCATATTCCCACTCTCTCCCCATACCCCTTGACGCCTTTTATGTCTAGAAATCTATCTATCTCCTTCTTAAATATATTCAGTGACTTGGCCTCCACAGCCTTCTGTGGTAGAGAATTCCACAGGTTCACCACCCTCTGAGTGAAGAAATTTCTCCTCATCTCAGTCCTAAATGTCCAACCCCATATCCTGAGACTGTGACCCCTCGTTCTAGACCCCCAACCAGGGGAAACATCCTCCCTGCATCTAGTCTGTCTAGCCCTGTCAGAATTTTATACGTTTCAGTGAGATCCCCTCTCATTCTTCTAAACTCTAGTGAATACAGGCCTAGTCGACCCAATCTGTCCTCATTTGACAGTCCTGCCATGTCAGGAATCAGTCTGGTGAACCTTCGCTGCACTCCCTCTATGGCAAGTATATCCTTTCTTAGGTAAGGAGACCAAAACTGCACACAGTACTCCAGGTGTGGTCTCACCAAGGCCCTGTACAACTGTAGTAAGACATCCTTGCTCCTGTACTCAAATCCTCTTGCAACGAAGGCCAATATACCATTTGCCTTCCTAACTGCTTGCCAGACAAGAGGGAAACATTAGCAATCACATCTGTGCAATCAGTCAAGCCGTGGAGTGGTTGTGTCACAGGCCATCCTGTCCTCTGAGCCTCTCATTAATTACTTCAGTTATTCTTGCTTGTAAGGATAAAGGGGAATAGGAATGAAATAACATTGCGGTAAAGTCAAACAACCGTGTTAAAAAAATATAAATCAGACTCCAACCTGCACTCATTGCACAGTATGATCAGAAGGCACTTAGACACGGTTCCCCTGAAATTACGTTGCAGAATAGCAGCATTTGAACACTAATACATCTATCTGACAGTCTTCGCTCTGCTATTGTAGGTGAGGCGCTAACCTGTTCAGCTGTTGGTATCCCACAGTGAAATTTCAGGTCCAGTATTAATAATCCCTGGCCATCGCACGCAGTTTATAAGTAATATGTTTCTATGTCAGCGTGACCTGGTGATGAAAAACCCACTTTATTAAAAAAATAGCGATGCTTCTAAGTTTTCTGCGGTCAAGTCATAGAAATTCTACAAATCTTGTTTAAACGGTAAATCAGTGAAGCAAACAGAAAGCGCCCTTGTGAGAAAGATTTATGACTCAGAGAGGGCCTGGGAGAGCCTGGAACTGTATTGGGGCCTCCCCATGCCGGCTTCAAACCTGGCAGCTATGGAACATTGACACACCTGAGATAGAGTAGAGCTGACACTTTCTGTCGGAACCGTATTTGAGAATGGCGCACTGGACTGTTAATACATCATGCATTAATGAGCAGAATGCAAGGATTTTTCTCTAACTTTCAGATAGCTCATTTGCATTAAGATAGCCTGTGAGTGGAAGGTGAGGGCGGGTATTTGACCCATTAGATTTCCAGGGCTGGAGAGAAATAACAAGTGGGTGAGAACTGAGAACTCTCTGGTTAACATAGATCCAGATCTGCGATTTTGCTTGTGGCTGGGCTCTTTGTTTTACCTTCTTTTCAATTCAGGCTCACATGAATTCACGACTCAGTAATCACCTGACACAAATGGGACCCAGATCAATTCTATAAACTTAAAGACTGTAGTAAAATAACCTTGAGTTCTGAGATAATCAATACACTGTAATATTTGTTCAAAGTTAAACATTATTCCTTTCTTCACAGCGGCCCAAACTTTGGGCCCTGTGCTCTCAAAGAAGCATGGACCTGTCCAAAAGGTCACAGTCTCCTATGCTTCGTTTTAATATTCAGGCAACAATTCTTGTACGAGCAAACTTCTTCAAGCTATCAAAATGCAATTACTTTCCACAAACAATGCTGTAGCCAAGACACAACTTTATGCCTTTTATAAGGCACAGAATTGTTAGCATGCTGTATATCCTTCAACGTGTACATTTTCCGTGTCAGTGTTCACAAAGTATAGCCGTCCTGTTGTGTAGTTTTTATGTTGGTAACTGAATCTGGACTAAAGACTTCACAAGTTGCTGGAGTTGTACTGCACAGTGCGTAATGGGTGTCTTTGTTAACTTTGGATTTTATACACCATTGTTTTAATATTGATTGCTCATCTCGCACACATAATGATAATACCATATACATTGTGGAACTGCTTCCAATAGAAGAGGTACCACAATTTCATCAGGTTGCTGGTGTTCATGAAATTCAGAGCAATGCTAAAACCAAAGCACAAATATAATTGAATATAAATTAATATTTATATGCAGTTGTTCAGTTAGACGAGAGTGAAGAGCGGATGAATGCTGCGATTTCTCCTTTATCTTCAGGCAGTTCAGTTGCATAATGAGTCAGAGTGAGTAGAATGTGAGGCGAGGTAAGTGCCTTATTTCCAGAGTCGAAGAGGAATTCAGAGTGGTCGAACGCTGGAATCTATCTTTAAGGCTCGGAGAGCTCATTTGCACACAAGTCGCTGTGAGTGGGAGGTGAGGACATCTAATTGACCCATCAGGCTTCAAGAATTATAAGTAGGCGAATGTTGGGATCTCTCTCTAACACTCAGATAGTCCATTTGCAATCATGAGTCTCTGTGTGGAGAAGGTGAAGTTGAGCAGAATAAGTTTGTATCAAACTCCTTTGTCCAGTGAGTACAGGAGCAAGGATGTCTTACTACAGTTATACAGGGCCTTGGTGAGACCACACCTGGAGTACTGTGTGCAGCTTTGGTCTCCTTACCTAAGAAAGGATATACTTGCCATAGAGGGAGTGCAGCGAAGGTTCACTAGACTGATTCCTGGGATGGCAGGACTGTCGTATGAGGAGAGATTGGGTCAACTAGGCCTGTATTCCCTAGAGTTTAGAAGAATGAGAGGGGATCTCATGGAAATGTATAAAATTCTGACGGGGCTAGACAGACTGGATGCAGGGAGGGAGGATGTTTCCCCTGGCTGGGGGGGAGGGGGGCGGGTCCAGAACGAGGGGTCACAGTTTCAGGATACTGGGTAGAACATTTAGGACTGAGATGAGGGGAAATTTCTTCACCCAGAGGGTGGTGAACCTGTGGAATTCGCTACCACAGAAGGCTGTGGAGGCCAAGTCACTGAATATATTTAAGAAGGAGATAGATAGATTTCTAGACACAAAAGGCATCAAGGGGTATGGGAAGAGAGCGGGAATATGGTATTGCGATAGAGGATCAGCCATGATCATGTTGAATGGCAGAGCAGGCTCGAGGGGCCGAATGGCCTACTCCTGCTCCTATTTTTCTATGGTTCTATGTTAACCAGTCAATCCCTCTGCCAATGGATGGAGGAATTGGTTACAAGTTCATCAAATTAACAAATGAAAACAGTGGTGAGTTAGCAGGGGTTATCCTCACAGGACAACATTCATCACACAAACCTCCAGGAGGTATTTTGTTCAGAACACTTGTTTCTCATGCGGATCTAATCTAAGCAGCAGTTTCTTGAGATCTTGTGAATGTGGAGATATGCGGCTTTGTTGCCACAGTTCTGGGGCCACGAGTGCTCGAGGAAGGCGAAGATTTCCCTCTTACTTCACCTCTTCTGGGAACTTCCGACACGGAGGCCTAGAAATTGGTTTGCACCAGCCTGCCGGCGTGAACCGGGCACAGGGACCGCCCCCTCCACCAGCGCCCGACATTGGGCCTCGGGCCTCGTTCACATCGGACTGCAAACACCCGCTGGCCATCCCGAGGCAGCTCAGCGGCAAAGACAATGTGAGGTTCGGACCACTGCATTGCTGGCAGGGGTGCAGCTCTGGCGAGGGGGGTGGGGGGTAACTTCCGCCCATTGGCCGCTCCCGGCCACTCAATGACCGCTCAGAACTGTATGGATAAGTAATGGGGGTGGTGAGGGCACATTGGGAAATCCACAGATAACAGTAAAGGGGCTGGGGGGGTGGGGGTGGGTGCAAAATAACATTTACAACAACTGGCACAAAAGCTCTGTAAGGGAAAGAAACCTGGTGAAGAAATGGCAAAAATAGACTTGATTTTATATTACTGTGTACTTTCCATGACCTCCAGGAAACTTACTGCTCTCCAGTAAATCTGGACATTCATTTCACAGGGGAGTCATTTACACTGGACATCCTGCAAGTTATGACCATGAGAAAAGGTGCACAGGACATTCCTGCCCCAAAATACATATGTAAATGGTGTGCCCGCCTGTTGAGGTGGGCACTTCCAGCATCCCTGGTCCCGTACACCGAAACTGCATTGGTGCACAAAGTGGGTGCAGCTCTGGCGAGTGGGGGCGTGGGTAACTTCTGCCCATTCTCCGCTCCTGGGCACTTAATGACCGCTCAGAACTGTATGGGTAAGTAATGCAAGTCTGTGTTTATGGCCGCGATCATAACTTTCGGTGCGAGTTGGGAGCGGGTCAGCTGACTTCCGGGTTCCGATCCCGCCCCCAACGACGCCCGACGCACAGATGTAATTTTACGTCAATTGGCCTTTTCAAGCCCCGCCCTGCGGGCTTGCCGGCCAATTAAGAGAAAGCCGGTGTCAGATGATATCAGTTGATGACGTGTCATCTGCCAGTTTTCTTAAAGGGGACATGCGCATTTTTTTTTGACAGATGATTTTTCAGTGTTTGACAGCATTGAGGTGCTGCAAACACTGCCAATCACTGTACAAAGGTGAGCCCTTGCACCCAGGCTCTCCATTGACTCTCTCCTTAGGATAAAACAGATGGCAGTTGCAGGTGAGGTTCCAGAAGCGATCTGTCACTGGTGAGAGAGGTTCTCCCAATGAGATGGGACTACACAAACACTTCAAACCTTGTTACCTACAGAAAAGTCTAAATACATTAAAAATGATTTTCCCAACATTTTCTTACCTCTGAAACTCACCAGTGTACCATTAGATCCTTCACACCACTTCTGCAGCAGTCATCAATGCACAAACCTTACAGTAGACCCACAGCACGCCACACTTACCCTGGCGTGGTGTCCGGATGTCGGGAAGCCCGCAGTCGACCTGTCAAAATTGAAAAAAGCCTCTTAACTGCCTGTTAACTACCTGTTAACAGGCAGTTAAGTGCCTATAATCCTCTTCCCGCAGCTAGGTGTCGGGTCCCTGCGCAATTCGGGGACCTGACACTTGGGAAGATTGTATGGAGGTGGGTTGACAGTGGGTTCGGGACCCGCTGTCAATCTTTGCAATTTTGCCAGCTTTCCCGCCTCCAAAACCGCCCCCTGAGCGCTGGCAAAATTTCCCCCTATATGTCTACAAATCGCGCCAGAAAGCACCGTTCGCAAATATTTATGTTCTAAGGGCCCAATATCCCGAGATTTACCCCAGAAAGTTACACTGCAGGTGAGACTCTCATTCACTGTGACTTTTGTTCAAAGTGATGCAATTGTGCTAATCTCAGGAAACTTGTGACGCCAATTTAGAAGTTCATTTTTCAAAAGACTTTCAGACGTGAAACAGATGGTGGTGACACAAGTGCTGCGAGAGTGTAACATTTGCAATCCCTACCACTCTCCGTCAGTATGTTGCACAGGGGGTTCTGCCAAGTTTACAGGTTGCAGAAGCCACAACTCACTGACCTTGGACGGTGGACTTATTGGAAGTCTCTTCAAGTGCTTTGTACTGGAACAGCACTACCCATCAGAGGACTCTCGCCAACAAAGAGATAAGGCATGGGAGTTAGACTGGCAGCAGGCTGTGTATCTCTGTGCCTGTCTGTAAAATGTTACATGTCTCTTATATTGGTGCAGCTGTGCCTTTTGAAAATGGGCCTGAAATCGGAACATTATCGCAAGATCAAAGGGGTGGGGGGGTCATTTTAACCTAACTCGGCAGGTGGGTTCGGGTTGTCCAAACACTAATACGATAGCAAAATACTGCGGATGCTGGAAATCCGAAATAACAACAGAAAACGCTGGAAAAACTCAGCAGGCCAGGGCAGCATCCGTGGAGAGAGAAACAGAGTTAACGTTTCAGGTCGAAGACCTTTCGCCAGAACTGGAAAAAAGCAGGAAATGGAAAGCAAGTTTAGGGGCTGGGAAAAGGGGGAGGGGCTGAAAGAACAAAAGGGAAGGTCAGTGATAGGATAGAAAGCAGGAGAGATTAAGAGACACTGAGAGACATTAAGAGATATTCAAGGCGAGAGGAGGTGGTAATGGGACAGGTTAAGGAACAAAGGATGGCTCTAGATGGAGTGTGAATTGCGCTGGCAGAATGAAGGACAGCTGCCATGTGGGAGGGAAGAAAAAAAGGGCCAAACAAAAAGTGTGGATAAAAAAAGAATATATATATATGTGATAGGGGCCGAGGTTATGATCTGAAATTGTTGAACTCTATGTTGAGTCCAGAGGGCTGTAAAGTGCCTAATCGAAAGGTGAGGTGCTGTTCCTCGAGCTTACGCTGAGCTTCCGTGGAACAATGCAAGAGGCCGCGGACGGTGAGGTCTGAGTGGGAATGGGGCGGTGAATTAAATTGACAGGCCACTGGGAGCTCGGGGTCCCCCTTACGGACTGACCGCTTTGGTTGGGTGACTGCTTTGCAGAACACCTCCGTTCAGTCCGCAAGGGGGACCCCTTTTTTTTATCCACACTTTTTGTTTGGCCCTTTTTCTCTTCCCTCCCACAGGGCAGCTGTCCTTCATTCTGCCAGCACAATTCACACCCCATCTAGAGCCATCCTTTGTTCCTTAACCTGTCCCATTACCATCTCCTCTCACCTTGAATACCTCTTAACGTCTCTCAATGTCTTAATCTCTCCTGCTTTCTATCCTATCACTGACCTTCCCTTTTGTTCTTTCATCCCCTCCCCCTTTCCCCAGCCCCTAACTTGCTTTCCATTTCCTGCTTTTTTCCAGTTCTGACGAAAGGTCTTCGACCTGAAACGTTAACTCTGTTTCTCTCTCCACGGATGCTGCCTGGCTTGCTGAGTTTTTCCAGCGTTTTCGGTTGTTATTTCGGGTTGTCCACCTGTTTTACACCCCTCACGATTTTCCTCTTGTAA
The DNA here is from genome assembly GCF_052327205.1 of Somniosus microcephalus. Classification (NCBI taxonomy): domain Eukaryota; kingdom Metazoa; phylum Chordata; class Chondrichthyes; order Squaliformes; family Somniosidae; genus Somniosus; species Somniosus microcephalus. The sequence continues at coordinate 24,016,102 of NC_141013.1, forward strand.
TGTATTATCGCATGGTTTGGTATGAGCATGCTCAGTTTGCTCTGGCCTAATAAAGCAAGCGCATGGACCAGCAACTCATCGTGTCTCTGTCCTTTAGTTATTCTACCCACGTATATTAAACCTCTTGATTGAAGTCAATGGACGGTAAGATCGGGCGCGATGTAAAATGGTGGCCGAGCCAATCCTGTCAGTTTACTGCTGAATAACAACAGAAAATGCTGGAAAAACTCAGCAGGTCAGGCAACATCCGTGGAGAGAAATTTGAGTTGACGTTTCGGGTCGAACCCTTCTTCAAAACTGGAAAGAAAAGAAAATAGATCGAAGGCAGGGCTGCGATCGGACAAAAGAAGTGAAAGAGACAAAAGAAGTAGAAGAGACAATAAAAGGTATTCGAAGCCAGATGAGATGGTAATAGGCTGAGATTAGGTGTGAAGTGTACTGGCAGGGCAAGAGATAGCTGCCAGGTGGGAGATTGAAACGATCGCAGCCCTGCCTTCGATCTATTTTATTTTCTTTCCAGTTTTGAAGAAGGGTTCGACCCGAAACGTCAACTCAAATTTCTCTCCACGGATGTTGCCTGACCTGTTGAGTTTTTCCAGCATTTTCTGTTGTTATTTCGGATTTCCAACATCTGCAGTATTTTGCTATCGTACTGCTGAATAAAATGGCCTCCCCCACCCCCAAGTTTACCACAAAACACGCGTAGGGATTGAGTTTGTGGCAATTGGAAATGTTTGGAAAATGTGCTCCAAAACGTTTTTTAGCAAGTTTTTACAAAATAATACATGGAACAAAGGGAGCAATGACTTTTTGGAGTAGATTTGGGTGTACTGGATCACCGCAGTGCAGCGAATACAGGAAAACCAGATGGGGAGGGGGGAGCACATTCCCCAATGGAGCCCAACGATTTTCCGTCCGTTTAAATTAACAGATGGAAAATCAAGTGGGCTCCATTAGGGGTGTGCAATCCTCCCGACCCAATTCTTTCTTTCTTTCTTTCTTTCCTTTTCTTACCTTCTCTTTTTACTTTTCTTTTCTTTCTTTCCCTTTTCTTTCTTTCCTTTTCTTTCTTCATAATTCTGAAGAGTTTCTGCCATAAATGGCCTTTGAACTAAGAAAATAAATGGTGTGTGTGACTGTAGTTTCTGGGCTGTGCCGAATAGAACAGGAGGTCCCACATAAGTACTGTAATTCGGGTTAGGAAACTGAAAAAGATCTGAGGGAGATGTGTATTGATAGACTCTTCAAATACAGCCAGTAGGTAAAAGGGCAGGAGGTCATCACTGCCCTGCAGCTTTGAATCAAAGGATACACTGAAGGACAGGAACAAGAGTTCAAAGCAGAAGTGACACTCTCTAATCCAGCGGAATCACAGTGGAAACACACAGTGGGGAATTTAACTCTTCAATCTCTCAAGATCAGCTCTTGTAGATGAAGTGACACCTTGTGGATGTTCAAAGTGTGACAGCTTGGTTGAAATAAAGTAACACCTAAGAGTAGAAATGGACGCTGATGCTGAGAGAACCCACCAGCTCACTGACCACTGGTGGAACTCACTCTTTCACAGAGAGAATGTGAGTGCTTCATTAGCCTGATAGATTTTATTCATATCAGAGCATATTAGGGCAGCCCATAATTTCGTTGGAGAGGACGCAGAGGGGATTTACCAGAATGACACCAGGAATGAGCGACTTCAGTTATGTGGAGAGACCAGAGAAGCTGGGATTGTTATCCTTAGAGCAGAGTGGGTTAAGGGAAGATATAATAAAGTTATTCACAATTACGATAGAGTAATTGAGGAGAAATTGTTCCCACCGGCAGGTGGGTCAGTAATCAGAGGACACAGATTTAAGATAATTGGCAAAAGAACCAGAGGGGAGATGGGAACATTTTTAACACAGCGACTTGCTAACATCTGGAATGCACAAATAATGCTCGCATGCAATGTAGCACGGGTAGGGGCTGTTTCATGGATAAACCCCTGCAACCCTCAGAGCAGCACAATCCTGGATTCATTAGGTTAGAATGATCTCTGGAGTTGGCTCCCCAGAGATGGAGGTTGCCCAGCACAAAGAGGTATCTACTTGTGAACCAATGGTGGACTATACAAGGATGGTAGATGCACATAACCTTCAAATGTATACAGTGCTGCTCCCACATCAACAGCATTGCTGTGACAGTCACTTCATTCAAGCATGTAGGCCATTGGCTACTTTTCCCATGTCCTCTCTCGGCAGAAGCAAACAGTGCCCCAACGCCACAGTTTGGTGGGACGGAAGAGCCTCACACGCCTGCTGAACCACTACCACCCCACAGCCTAGGGCGGCTCCTCAATGGGAGTCAGAGGTTTGAGACATGGACTCGCTTCCACTTCATGTTTATTCCCTTTTATTAATATGCCACCTTGTCCTGAAAACAGAAACGTCATATTGAGATGCTGTAACTTTACGGAGCCCCTGCAAGGGCCGATTCCCTGCCTGGGCCTTTCATGTGAGAAGCAGCACTCGCAGGAAGCACTGAAAGAAGAAAGAAAGATTTATATAGGACCTTCACACTTTCTTGACGTCCCAAAGAGCTTTACAGCCAAAGAATGACTTGTGAAATGTAGACAAACACGGCAGCTAATTTGTGCACAGCAAGATCCCGCAAACAGCAATGAGATAAATGACCAGATATATTGTTTTAGTGATATTGGTTGAGGGATAAAGTTGGCCAAGACACCAGGAGAACTCCCCTGCGCTTCTTAAAATCTTGCCATGGAATCTTTTATGTCCAACTGAACAGGCAGACGGGGCCTCGGTTCAGCGTCTCATCCAAGAGACGGCACCTCTGACAATGCAGCACTCCCTCAATACTGCACAGATGTATCAGCCTAGATTTTGTGCTCCAAACCCTGGAGTGGGTCTTGTTCCTATGACCTTTTGACTTGAAGACGAGAGTTCCACCAATGAACTGGCACTGGTCGAGAAATTGTGACCCCCCGACACAGGCCTTGATTTTCAGCACATTTAAATTAGTAGTTGGAAAACTGAAGGGGGGCTGCTCAGGTCTACCATCTTCTTCCACATTTGCAGCTAGAACTCTTGGCTATTGTAGAGAGCAATCACCCTGTCAGATATGTCCGGCCAGACATTTTTGATGAAGCTTCCCTGGGCAGGGTGTCCTTGCGTGCCAACCAGGCTAACCCTTCTTTGCTCCGTCTGTAAATTTGCCCGTGTGGTATTTAGAACCCTCCATTGTACCGCGATAGTGAGCAGCTTCAGTCCATGGAAAAGCCCTTTAAGTGGCTGCTGCAACACTTTACAATTCCTGTTTAGTGCGTGCAATCCTCCTGCCACAGGCAGCGCCCTGGGGGGGGGGGGGGGAGCGAGCGAGCTCGCCAACAATATATATATAAAAAAACATTCATCATGAATTGTAGGCAGGATTGGCCATGTGAGAGAAGTGTGCAGGAAGTCCTACACCCTGACAGGAATCCTCTAACCACTGCTGCGTAAAACTCCCACTACATAGAAATCTGAGGCTTCACCTTCAGTCTATTATCTGCAAAAGGACGTTATAAACTACTTAATTTTCTAAAATGGACCTGTATTGATCTTTTGTTTGAATCCATTTAAATTGAGAAATTACATTGCCGTACAGTTGGGTTTATTGTCAAGAGCCTTTCATCAGAAAAGTTGACAAAAGAGGTGAGGAAATGTGCAGCACTCCCTCAGTGTCAGCCTAGAATTTGTGCTCAGATCTCTGGAGTGTGACTTGAAGCCACAACCTTCTGGCTCAGGCGAGAGTGCGACCAGCAGAGCCACAGCTTTTTAAAAATTTGTTTATGGGATGTGGGCGTCGCTAGCAAAGCCAGCATTTATTGCCCATCCCTAATTGCCCTTGAGAAGGTGGTGGTGAGCCGCCTTCTTGAACCGCTGCAGTCCGTGTGGTGAAGGTGCTCCCACAGTGCTGTTAGGGAGGGAGTTCCAGAATTTGGGCCCAGCGACGATGAAGGAACGGCGATATACTTCCAAGTCAGGATGGTGTGTGACTTGGAGGTGGTGGTGTTCCCATGCGCCTGCTGCCCTCGTCCTTCTAGGTGGAAGAGGTCGCGGGTTTGGGAGGTGCTGCCGAAGAAGCCTTGGCGAATTGCTGCAGTTCATCTTGTAGATGGTACACACTGCAGCCACGGTACGCCGGTGATGGAGGAAGTGAATGTTTAAGGTGGTGGATGGGGTGCCAATCAAGCGGGCTGTTTTGTCCTGGATGGTGTCGAGCTTCTTGAGTGTTGTTGGAGCTGCACTCATCCAGGCAAGTGGAGAGTATTCCATCACACTCCTGACTTGTGCTTTGTAGATGGTGGAAAGGCTTTGGGGAGTCAGGAGGTGAGACACTTGCCGCAGAATGCCTAGCCTCTGGCCTGCTCTTGTTGCCACAGTATTTAAGTGGCTGGTCCAGTTAAGTTTCTGGTCAATGGTGACCCCCAGGATGTTTATGGTTGGGGATTCAGCTGACTCCTAGGAATATTCCCCTCAAATCCCGCACTGTTGTAGATTTATCTAAATGGCAATCAATCTCGCTTAGATAGCTTGCTGATTGGATACAGCATTTTGAGACCCACATATGGCACTGTATGGCTAATGAGATGCAGGCTTACTTGCTGCTGGCCGTACAGGAAGTGGAACTGGTAAGATTTCCAGGGAAGCCCAGGATCCTACCAGTACCACCCCCAAAAGTGATGTCATGATGGAGGGGTTGGGCAAAAGAAGCCCCTGCCCCCAAAAAGGATCCAGAAAGAGGCGGAAACCCAGCCAAAAAGGCCCCAAATTTACGTCCCTTCGGCCCACTGAGTTGGATTTCGGCTCACCAAAGCCGCAGAATTTCTACCCTTGGGCCTTCCCTTCTAGGATTAACCCAGCAGAGTGAGAGGATGAAAATCAGATGGCTGTGAGATTTCTAGGTGAGGTGAGGTTCGGCAGTCTCAATCCAGATCTTAGCAATCCCAAAGCACAAAACTGTCTCTAATTCGGCACAAAATAAGCAATCTTACTCAGTGAGGATGTATGGCCTGTTCGGCCCCTCAAGCCTGCTCCGCCATTCATTAAGATCATGGCTGATCTGATCTTGGCCTCAACTCCACTTTCCTGCCCGCTCCCCATAACCCTCGACTCCCCTTTTGTTCAAAAATCTGTCTATCTCCGCCTTGAATATATTCAATGACCACAGCTCTCTGGGGTAGAGAATTCCTAAGATTCACGACCCTCTGAGAGAAGAAATTCCTCCTCATCTCCGTTTTAAATGGGCGACCCCTTATTCTGAGACTACGCCCCCTCGTTCTAGATTCCCCCACTAGGGGAAACATCCTCTCAGCATCTACCCTGTCGAGCCCCCTCAGAATAAGATGGTGGGAAACTGGTGGGAAACTGAAAATAGAAATCTCTCTGCCCCTTTTCTGAGGTTGGGGTTGATGCACAATGTTGGAGCAAAGCAAAGGAAGCTCATCTCTGCATCTACACAGTGCGATCTACCCGACCTGGGAGTGCACGATGATAACTGGCTGCCAGAAATGTCAAGCACAGAGCTAACAACCTTCCCTTTGATCGATGTTCAGTCTGTGGAATGGAATATTTTTGCCATTTCAGGCAATTCAAGCCATTAAATGTATGTCTTTCTATGTTGAGGTTGTCAGATACGGAAATCATTTAAAAATCGCCGATGTATTTTTGTGAGATTAAAAACATGGCTAGAAACTTCTTGAACTTCTGTACATTTTACCATCATATTTTATTATTTAAAACAATAGTCTCCTTTATGTAATGTGTTGGCTATTTCAGAACACAATGTGGAGAGATGGACTATGCCTCAAATGTACTTGAACAAAATACAAAAAATGCTCTGAAAATGTCCTGGACTCCCTCAAGGATACAATTTGAAAGAAAATATGTAGTTAGTGCCATAGCGACAAACAATAGTGAACAAAGATCCTACCTCCACTGAGCTCCTGTTACTTAGCAACCAAAGAGGTAACAAGGCTCTTATGAGTGCAATAAACTGCAAGGCACAAGAATATTAAAGAAACATAGAAGTTGTCAATGCACAAAGTGATAACAGGCATCAATTCTCTGATTGAAAGTCTGTTTAAATGTTGTTTTCATGTGACATAAAAGTGATGTGTGTTTAAGGAGGGGTTATATAGTGAAGCTTCTGGGTGGGTTCAATTTCCAGGACTTTCTCCACACGTTGCCCACCGAGGAACGGTCCGCACTCAACGCACGCAAAGTATTGAAACGTTACAAAATGAAATGATTAGATTAGGCTGTTTGCATTATAAATGTAGACATAGGAAGTTATAATGGAAATAGAAAAATAAGGCCAGAATGTATGACTATAAAATGGGGACTGAATTACATCTGTGTGCCCTGGTCCAAATCTCCCCAGCCTCTAACATCGCTTCAGCAAATGCTATACCAAGTCTTGACTTTCCTTTTGCAATATTATGGGCAATTAACTAGTACCTGTTAAAAAAAACCTAAGCTGGTTTTGAGCCAGCTATTAGTCAATCTTCTCTTCTTAGGCAGTCCCTTGGAACCGAGGATGACTTGCTCCCACATTAAAAATGAGTTCTCAGGTGACTGATGAGTCCAATGCGGGACCTACAGTCTCTGTCACAGGTGGGGCAGACGGTGGTTGAAGGGGCGGGTGGGTGGGGTGCTTGGGTTGACGTGCGCTCCTTGCGTTGCCTGCGCTTGGCTTCCGCTTGCTCCCGGCGAAGAGACTCGAGATGTTCGGCGCCTTCCCGGATGCTTCTCCTCCACTTTGTGTGGTCTTGGGCCAGGGATTCCCAGGTGTCGGTGGGGATGTTGCACTTTTTCAAGGAGGCTTCGAGGGTATCCTCTGCCCACCTGGGGCTCTCTTGCCGTGCCGGAGCTCCGAGTAGAGCGCTTGTTTTGTGAGTCTCGCATCGGGCATGTGGACAATGTGACCCGTCCATCGGAGCTGATCGAGCGTGGTCAAAGCTTCGATACTGGGGATGCTGGTCTGAGCGAGAACACTGACGTTGGTGCGCCTATCCTGCCAATGAATTTGCAAGATCTTGAGGAGGCAGCATTGGTGGTACCTCTCCAGTGCTGTACATTGCCCATGTCTCTGAGGCATACGGGAGGGCGGGTATCACTGCTGCTCTGTAGACCATGAGCTTAGTGCCGGGTTTGAGGTCCTGGTCTTCAAATACTCTCTTCCTCAGGCGACCGAAGGCTGCACTGGCACACTGAAGGTGGTGTTGGACTTCGTCATCGATGTCTGCCCTTGTTGACAGTAGACTCCCGAGGTATCAGAAATACCCGAGGTATTAGTCAATAGTAACATCGTAACTGTTTCCTGATAATCATAAACCGGGAATTTCCTCAGATTTGCCACCATAACTTCATCGGAAGTGTGGCAGAAAACCTATTTACACCCATAAATGGGGTTTCCGCTACAGCCAGTTACGGAGGGGAGGGAAGCGGGAGCAGCTCTGAGGAGATTCCCAGTCACAGTGTTACTTTCCAGCAATCTCATTGGCCAGTTGTAATCAGGTGACAGTTCTGATGGCTCCCTGCTTGATTGACAGGGTTCTGGACCAATGCTGGTAAAAGTGGTTTTCAGTTCATACAGTAATGACAACAACATGCGCAACTGGTCATAGGTCCAACCGTTACATTTAGGCCGTAACATCACCCGACTCCGCCCCTGTTTCACTCAACTCATCCGCTGCTGAAATCCTCATCCATGCCTTTGTTACCTCTAGACTTGACTATTCCAACGCACTCCTGGCTGGCCTCCCACATTCCACCCTACGTAAACTTGAGGTCATCCAAAACTCTGCAGCCCATATCCTAACTCGCACCAAGTCCCGTTCACCCCTCAGCCCTGTGCTCGCTGACCTACATTGGCTCCCGGTTAAGCAACACCTCGATTTTAAAATCCTCATCCTTGTTTACAAATCCCTCCATGGCCTCGCCCCTCCCTATCTCTAATCTCCTCCTGCCCCACAACCCTCTGAGAAACCTGCACTCCCCCAAATTCTGGCCTCTTGCGCATCCCCTATTTTAATCGCTCCACCATTGGTGGCTGTGCCTTCAGCTGCCGAGGCCCTAAGCTCTGGAATTCCGTCCCTAAAGCCCTCCGCCTCTGTACCTCGCTTTCCACCTTTAAGATGCTCCTTAAAACCTATATCTTTGACCAAGCTTTTGATCAACTGCCCATATATCTCCTTATGTAGCTCGGTGTCAAATTTTGTTTGCTAACATTCCTGTGAAGTGCCTTGGGACATTTTTTCTTTATTCGTTCATGGGGTGTGGGCGTCGCTGGCAAGGCCAGCTTTTGTTGCCCATTCCTAATTGCCCTTGAGAAGGTGGTGGTGCAGTCCGTGTGGTGAAGGCACTCCCACAGTGCTGTTATTGATTTTGACCCAGCGACAATGAAGGAACGGTGCTATATTTACTAGTCTGGATGGTGCGTGACTTGCAGGTGGTGGTGTTCCCATTGCGCCTGCTACCCTTGTCCTTCTAGGTGGTAGAGGTCGCAGGTTTGGGAGGTGCTGCCGAAGAAGCCTTGGCGAGTTGCTGCATTGCATCTTGTAGATGGTACACACTGCAGCCACGGTACGCCGGCGGTGGAGGGAGTGAATGCTTAAGCTGGTGGATTAAACATTAAAGGCGCTATATAAATACAAGTTGTGGTTGTTGTAGGTGAACATCAGTGTTAAAGCCCTATACAAAGCCTGGAGTACTCTGTTCAGTTCTGGGCACCACATCTTTGGAAGGATATACTGGTCTTGGAGGGAGTGGAGGTAGATTTGCCAGAATGATACCTTGTCTCCAAGTGTTAAATTACGAGGAGTGATTACACAAACTAGGGTTGTAACAAACTGGAATTTAGAAGGTTAAGGGGTGATCTGATCGAAGTTTTCACGATATTAAGGGGAACTGATAGGGTAGATAGAGAGAAACTATTTCCACTGGTTGGGAGTCTGGGATTAGGGACATAGCCTAAAAATTAGAGCCAGAGCTTTCAGGAGTGAAGTTAGGAAACACTTCTACACACAAAGGTTGTAGAAGTTTGGAACTCTCTTCTGCAAACAGCAATTGATGCTTGGTCAATTGTTAATTTTAAATTGGAGATTGATAGATTTTTGTTAACGAAAGGTATTAAGGGATATGGGGCAGAGGCGGGTATATGGAGTTAGGTCACAGATCAGCCATGATCTCAGTGAATGGTGGAACAGGCTCGAGGGGCTGAATGGCCTCCTCCTGTTCCTATGTTCCAAATTGTAAGCCCTCTTTCCCCTTATCAGGAATCCCTACCACGTGAAGCCAATTTCTCTACTTGCTCCTGGGTGTTTCTAGGGAAATAACTTTCGCTCCTGCATCACGACTGATCGCACTGTAACGTCACTGACCCTCCAGTTGTGAGGTAGGAGATATGTTGGTGATTTTTAACAGGTTGGTGTGTTATACAGGGGGAGTGGGAAAGACAAACTAGCTGGAGTGACAATTGGAGAATGTGAATAGAGACAGAGGCAGGCCTGGAGAGACGGAGAGGGAGTGGGGCATAGCACAGCAACAGAGTACAGGAAACTTTCGATTTACCGGCACCTAAATAACCGGAAATGTCAGTTAACCGGCAAAATTCAGGAGTAGGTTCAGGTAACTTTTATTACTTTTTTTACTCCATGTGTTGCTGTGCAAGGGTGTGGCTGCAGCTGTTGCTAAGCTACAGAGACGCTTGCAACTTGTGCCCATTGTTCTGAAGCAAGCAACAGGGTTTGTTGCTTTATACGGAGCTCTCAGCTCCGTATCTTTTACTATAGCGTTCGGTTATCCGGAATTTTTGATGAACCGGCACCACGTCGGTCCCGTCTGTGCCGGGTAAAAGAAAGTTTCCTGTACAATGTGGCCCCAGCCTTGTACCTGAGAGTAACACTTTTGGAAATGCTTGATACTTTAAAAAAACCAAATCATTATTTGTTTACTGCTTAACTGCAGCACGTACAAATGAAGGAAATTAAAAGGGAAAGGGTGATAAAAAATTTCACAGATGCAATATATTTCCGTACTTACCTCCTGGCTCCACAGTTATGGAGAGTTCCCTTCTCGGGCCTGCAGGTGTAGGCCTGCGTAAAGGCCCACGGATCCCAGGGCGCAGGCGGTTCGCAAGTATCCCTGGGATCACGTGGGCCTGGTCAACCAATCAAAAAGGGGAATTCCTATGATGCTTATTGGGACTCCACTTACGTACAGAATCCCCATCAGCATAATAGAAATCCCCAAATAAATAAGAATTCACACCACTTAAATAAAAATAAATCTTCCCATGTTCAAAATTAATTAAAAGACTCTTTAATTAAGCATTTAAAATAAAAATATAATTTTTTGAAAAATAAATGTAAACATTTTAAAATGGGCCAAAATTTAACCTAAATTAATTTTAAATGTATGTGTATGTTTCAATTATTTTTAACATTTTATTTTTTAAGATTTATTTTGACCCTTACGCTGGTAAAAGAAGGCCTTAACGCCTCGGGCAAATAGCCCAGCACTGGGCCAGTGAAAGTGTTTGTGCAGCGGATGCGAAGGATCTGTCAATGCCAAACTTGACAGATCGCAAGTTCCGGGTTTCTGCGCGTGTGCAGTGCACGCGGTAACCCAGAACTAGCGGGGGCCTTTCTTGAGCGTACGCTGTCGAAACCACCCGAATTTCAGGCACATTATTTTGTACAACAATTGTACTATACCTGCATTGTGTTAGCAGCATTCCATTGATATAACAGTTCAATTTTAAATATTATGTTTTAGGAACTGACAGATAAACACGTGATAGAAAGCCATTTTTATCCCACTAATAAGCAGGACTGTTAATCACGAGTGATAAAAATTACAGTTGAGTTATGATTTGTGCCAAGATGGTTCCTCATCATGCACTCAGTTTATATCCCATTATTATTATCAGTAATTAAAATTGAGGGTTAAAATTAATTGGAAATACTGAGGCAGAGCGTCCTGTTCCTGGGGCAGTAATTATAGAAAATCGGGTGGGGCGGAGGAGCCTGCTCCAGACTGAGCCAGCTCAACTGACCGTCCATTTAAATTAAGGTGGAACTGAGAACATAAGACAATGTAAAAAGATCCTTTTGCCAACAACACAAGTCACAGCATTTGAAAGTAATTGATGGTATGAGAGGTGTCAACACATTTTGTGGTCAAAATGAATGGGATAAGATTTGCCTTTTCCTGTTAATATAAGGCCCTGTTAGGGGCGGTTGCTGCTCCCTATTTGGGACGTGCGCTCCCCCCCACCGCCCGATCCTCTTGTACTCGCTGTGCCCATCTTACCCCATTCATTTCAACCACAAAATATGTTGACATCAAGGGCTGGATTTTCTCAATGGAGACTTGCTGGAGGCGGGACTTCTGGTTTCCGGGTTTCAGTCCCGCCCCCAGCGACGTCTGACCAACCCACGCTATTTTCCCTTGATTGGCCTTGTTACCGCCCAATTAAGGGAAAGCTGGTGACAGATGACGTCAGCGTATGACGCTTCATCTGTCGAAATTTTTTTGACAGATGAATTGTCAGCGTTTGACAGCTTTGAGAAGCTGTCAAACACTGGCAATCTCTGTTCTAAGGTGAGCCCTTGCACACAGGCTCACCAATACCACGCTCCTCAGCATAAAGCAGATGGCTGCTGCATCTGAGATTGCAGCAGCCATTCTGTCATCTCTGCCGTTGAGATGAGGCGCCTCCGGATCCTCAAAGGTTGAAGCCTGCAGAAAGCAGCAAAGGTAAGGAAACTTTTTCCAACACTTTACACTCACCTCTCATACTTACCTGTCCACACTTGCACCCATCACTCACCTCCACAGCTGACATTTTGACCCCTCTCACCCCCGCAGACCCACTGCTCGCCTCGCTGACCCTGGCGAGGTTCGCAGCCGTCAGGAAGCCTGCATTTGCAGGCATAAAATGGGGAACAGCCTCAAAACTGCCTGTTAACTACCTGTTAGCAGGCAGTTAATTGGTTCTAATCCCCTTCCCGCCTCGAGGAGACGGGTCCCTGCGCGAGTCGGGGACCCGACTCCCGGGAAGATGGCACGGAGGCGGGTTGGGAGCAGGGTCGGTACCCGCTCCCAGTTTCTGTCATTTTCCTGGCAGTCCTGCCTCCATTTCCACCTTCCCAGGGCTGGGAAAATTCCCCCCGTAGATTGTGGGCTGGTGGAGGTGGAGGGAGGAGGAGAGGAAGGAAGAATTAAGATAGTGCCTCACTATATCTCTCAGAAACATCCCAAAGCACCTCTCATACCATCAATTACTTTCAAATGCTGTGACATGTGTTGTTGGCAAAAAGGGCCTTTTCACATTGTCTTGTGTTCTCAGTTGCATCTTCATCATCATGAAACATGAGCAAATGCTTCATAGAACGGGCATCATTACGTCAACGTTTAATGTTGAAAGTACCATAGCCACGACTTGCTCCCAATTTTTCAGATCTTGGTCTCTTCGGAAGGGGTCTAAATATAATCAGTGCAGCACCAACAACATTCCCAGGCCTCGGGTGTGATGTTTCTCCTCAGCGTTGCCACTGCTCCTTGGTCACCAGTTTATTTGACACTTTGCTGTGTTTTATCGCTGTTGGCAATGTATTTTTTAATCTTCTCCGACCGCGCAGTGGTGACTGTAAAAAAAAGCAGGTCAGTGGTACTACATCTCAGCAGCACTACATCTAAGCAGCGGTGGAGGGCTGACGAGGCTTTTATTAAACATGACAAATTTCAAGTAATCACTCAGTGCAAAATCAGCACGGCCACCAATCTTCTACAGCAGCAACAGAGCTGCGGGACAATCCAATTTCTATCCGTACAAAATTAACTACACTACAGCAGGGATCGGTTTCCATGTCATAATTACATACTATAAATTAGAAAACCCATTGGCAAGTTTTGCCTTGTACAGACACTTCCCCGTACGACACTGCATTACATTATACTGCCACACACCACTCTATTTTACACTACACGTGCGCCATACATTCGAAGTTTACTTTTTCTTTATTCACTTATGGGATGTGGGCGTCGCTGGCAAGACCGGCATTTATTACCCATCCCTAGTTGCCCCTGAGAAGGTGGTGGTGAGCCGCCTTCTTGAACCACTGCAGTCCATGTGGTGAAGGTGCTCCCACAGTGCTGTTAGGGAGGGAGTTCCAGGATTTTGACCCAGCGAATGGGGTGCCAATCAAGTGGGCTGCTTTGTCTTGGATAGTGTTGAGCTTCTTGAGTGTTGTTGGAGCTGCACTCATCCAGACAAGTGGAGAGTATTCCAGCACACTCCTGACTTGTGCTGCACTGCCTAAAACTGCAGGCGGAGTTCTGCATGCAGCCTTAAAATTGATTTATACGCCTTAATTTTGTGAGAATGGCAAAAATGGGATTGAGCTGGCTCACGGCACAGGCTGAGTTGAGCGTTATGTAAAGTTTAGAATTTAGGCTTCGATATACAGTAAGAGAGAGTTAGGCGATGAATCAAAAAGGGAATGAATATCAGGAACCAATGAGTTATTAAGGTTGTTGGAGGCATTCTACGCCAGGGTGGCCCAGGGCCTAGATGTCTTTGCACCAGGAGATGAGCCTTTGCTCAGGATGTCCCAAAAGTTCTAAGCATTGATCTTTGCAGAGTTTTGGCTGTCTCCGTGTCTTTGGAACCCTGCCAATAGGGGTCACAGTCTAAGGATAAGGGGTAAGCCATTTAGGACAGAAATGAGGAGGAATTTCTTCACCCAGAGAGTGATGAACCTGTGGAATTCTCTACCACAGAAGGCAGTAGAGGCCAATTCATTAAATATATTCAAGAAGGAGTTGGATATATTTCTGAAGGCTAAAGGGATCAAGGGATATGGGGCGAAAGCAGGGACAGGGTACTGAATTTGGATGATCAGCCATGATCTCATTAAATGGCGGAACAGGCTCGAGGGGCCGAATGGCCTACTCCTGCTCCTATCTTCTATGTTTCTCTGTAATAGAGGCATTAGCCCATTTTTCTCAGCTGGGTTAATGTCTCAATTAAAATAGCAGAGAGAGGAACTTGATTCTAGCATCTCAAACATTTATCCAATGAGATCACTCAGAGAAACTTCCAGGCTTCTGTTCTTAAAATGATCAGTACAGATAATTATGAATGAGAAGATGCACTTTCATTTTGTACACCAATCTTGAGGGCTGAAAAAGACCTTTAAATTAATTATTGGGATTTTCTCACAGTTTTAACTTCATTTCATGTAAAATGTAACCTTCTAGAGCCATGAATTTCCAAATTAAATATCTGAGTCAAACAAACATTCTCCACGGATGTTGCCTGACCTGCTGAGTTTTTCCAGCATTCTCTGTTGTTATTTTGGATTTCCAGCATCTGCAGTATTTTGCTATCATTCTGATTGGCCAATAATGGCAGTGAGAATCTCATGAAGATAAATAGCATGATAAGAAAAGCAACCAAAGGACAGGTCAGACATTGGCCCGGATTTTGCAGTAGAAATAATGGTGTTTTTTAAAAACTTTTTCTTTCTGTCTCTTTTAAAGAAAAAAATGAAAATCTTGCATTTATATAGTACCTTTCACGACATCCCAAAGCGCTTTGCAGCCAATGAAATACTTTGTGATGTGGAGTCATTGTTGCAATGCAGGAAACACAGCAGCCAATTTGCGCACAGCAAGCTCCCACAAACAGCAATGTGATAATAACCAGATAATTTGGTTTTATTTAGTGATGTTGATTGAGAGATAAATATTGGTCAGGACACTGGGGATAATGTCTCAGCTCTTCTTCCAAATAGTGCCACGGAATCTTTCATGTCCACCTGGGAGGGTAGATGGGGCCTCGGTTTAACGTCTCATCTGAAAGACGGCACCTCCGACAGTGCAGCGCTCCCTCAGTGCTGCACTGGAGTGTTTTTTGTGTTCAAGTCTTCTGGAGTGGGACGTGAACCCATGACCTTCTGTCTCAGAAGGCAAGAGTGTTACCCACTGAGCTACAGCTGACACCTTTACCTCGCTCTCTTAATCCCATCTTTATTTCCCTCTCTTTATTTCTCTTTCTGTACTTGATTTAGCATTGAATGAACTATTCTAACTGACACTTCCTGCTTCAGACTTTGCACGGCTCAGGAATGATTCTTCAATCTGATTGGTTAAGGAGACACACCGTTGCCTGCCCTGTTTACACAGATCTCAGATCCCCTGCAGAGGGCGCTGCACCAAAATGGCTTTTTAATCACTGCAAGTTCCTGTGCAAAAGCCCATAAAATATCTCTGAGCAAGTGTAAGTGTAATAAACGGCATTCGCCACTGACCGCAAAATCCGGGCCAATATGTGTTCTAACAGGTTGACATTTGCAATTGGACATGACAACAAGTATTGAATGCTCCAGTCACATTAGATTTTAGTTTCAATTTTATTTTTACATGTATTGATAGCTTTAATTATTTCAATGGGATTATACATTTTGCTTCGTTTTCACTCTACAGGATATTTTGCATCTAATCCCAGGAGACCACCCATAGCAGTGCATGAGTAATTAATCTCTGTGCAAACCACGTTCTAGTTCCATCCCTTCCATGCGTATGAATTGAGGATGCCCATCTCTCTGAGCTTCCCCTGTGGAACCCGACATTGGTCGCTGGCTTTCTCTGCTGCCTTGTAGCTCAGTCGGTCTATCAGTTGCTTCAGCCTCTCTGGGCTCAGTGCCTTGTGCTTTTGCGCCAATTCTGCTTCGATCAGCCTGTTTTGCTGCTGGTATCCACAGGGTGGTGCTCTAACTCCTCTGCCACTGTGCAGCCGCTCCACTGTTTGCTGAATCTGACGACTTGTCATTCTCTGGTGACTGAGGGGCAAAGGGGCAGCGGTGATTGTACCCCATGGCTTTTTTGACATCCTAATAAAAACAATGGAAACATGTAAAGTATGAAACATCTATTCTACATTCTATTTCCCACATTACAACAGTGACTACACTCCAAAAGTACTTTCGCAAAATACTGCGGATGCTGGAAATCCGAAATAACAACAGAAAATGCTGGAAAAACTCAGCAGGCCAGGCAACATCCGTGGAGAGAAATAGAGTCAACGTTTCAGGTCGAAACCCTTCGTCAGGACTGAAAAAGGGTTTCGACCTGAAACGTTGACTCTATTTCTCTCTCCACGGATGTTGCCTGGCCTGCTGAGTTTTTCCAGCATTTCCTGTTGTTATTTCTCCAAAAGTACTTCATTGGCTGTAAAGCGCTTTGAGACGTCCGGTGGTCACGAAAGGCGCTATATAAATGCAAGTCTTCCTTTCTTTCTATTCATGACTTGAGTATTTAGATTTTTTTTGAATGTATGATCTTTCTGGAAAGACTATCTGTGGTGAAGCTATGTTTATCTGACTACAAAGACTACCCAAGGTTGCTCATTATAGATATAAGAAATCACACAACACCAGGTTATAGTCCAACAGCTTTATTTGAAATCACAAGCTTTCGGAGCGCTGCTCCTTCTTCAGGTGAAGGAGCAGCGCTCCGAAAGCTTGTGATTTCAAATAAAGCTGTTGGACTATAACCTGGTGTTGTGTGATTTCTTACATTTGTCCACCCCAGTCCAACTCCGGCATCTCCACACCATGGCTCATTATAGATAGACAGGCTTCGCTCTTATAATAGGACCACTGGGCTATGTTTTAATGATGCAGTAGAATAGATAATAGACGTTAGTGACCAGCATAGACATCGCCACATGCTTTGTTTGGAAATGTAAGAGGCCCTCAGGGATGTTATCAGACGATGATACATTTATAATATAATTTGCATATCAAGCTTGGCTCGGTTGGTAGCACATCTGTGTCAGAAGGATTGTGGGTTCAAGCCCCACTCCGGGAGCTAATCACAATCTTCTAGACTGACAATCCAGTGGAGCACTGAGGGAGTGCTGCATTGTCAGGGGGTGCTGTCCTTTAGAGGCACCAAAATGAGGCACTGTCTACCTTTTTCTGATAGTTTGGTTGCAAAGGAAAATAACTGTGTCCAATTGTAGAGCTTATTAGTAGAACTAGACAAAGAGACACTCATGCTACTTGTTATAAATCTCATCATTCAGCAAGAAACTACTCGTGAAATAATGCTGGACGGCCAGCTGGTGGCGCCGTCCAAGGAGTATAAATACTCGGGTTTCGGCCCCAGCTTTTCAGGGGCATTTTGTAAGACAAGGAACTAGTGAAGTACAACTAGACATCCATGTTCTGAAACAAGTTGACTAAAGCCTTGCTTTATACTCAAACCAAGTGTGTAGTGAGTTTTATTACATCACTACTGTTTCTGTATCTGCAATGGCCGGTCTGCTGTTGGTTCTGGCTGGGGTGTGCGGAGGAGGCTATGTAGTCATAACAGATTCAGTCACTTTCACAATAGCAAAGAAACTCTCAAAAACTAAAGCTTCTTATGCAAGTCATAGTTAGAATGCTCCCAGTCTAGTTTGCTCTTCACCTAGAATACTACCAGTCCCTTCACCTTTGAATCCACACTGTTACTGTGTTTTTTAAAAATTCATTCACGGGATGTGGGCATCGCTGGCAAGGCCAGTATTTATTGCCCATCCCAGTATTTATTGCCCATTTGTTGTCAGACTGCCTATTTGACGTCAAATCCTGGATGGGCCAGAATTTTCTTCAATTCACCATCGTCAAGAAAGAAACTAATCCTGACCAGAAGCTTCCGAATCCATCTTTCTCATTGGCTGCTTGCTCAGCCCGAATCTGCTGATGCACAACCTTGACTTGAACTGCAAACCCCACACCCGGTCCATTGCCAAGACTGCTCACTTCCAGCTCCGGAACATGGCCCACCTGTGTCTCGACTGAACCCCCATCACTGTTGAACTCCCCATTCATGCCCTCATCACGTCAAGTCTTGATTTTTCCAATGGTTTCCTCGCCAACCTCCCCAACTCCACCGCACACAAACCCCAACTCATCCAGAATTCTGAAGCCCATATCCTATTCTGCACAAAATCCTGCAAACCAACCCCCTCCCCCTCCTTGTTGACCTCCACTTGTTCCAGGTCCTCCAATACATCAACTTCAAAACCGTCGTCTTCATCTTCAAATCCTGTTTTAGCTTTGTTCCATCCAACCCCTGTATTCTTCCCCAACCCTACATCCCATCACACACTCTCTGCTCTTCTACTTTACCTGAGCTCCATCATTGAAGGCAGAGCCCTCAGCCACCATAGCTTCACACTTTGGCGTTCCCTTCCTTAACCTCTCCATCTTGTTACCTCTCTTCCCACCGTTTTAAAAACTTACTTCTTTGACCATCCTTGAACACCTCCCCTGAATTCCACCCCCGACAAAATGCTCAGTGTCCACTGCTGCCCCTGTAAAATGTTCTGGGACATTTCAACACACGATGTGAATGTAAAGTTGTTGGTGTATGCCTAGAATGCTCCCAATCTAATTTAATATAGAATGCTCCTGGTCTAGTTTGTTATACACTTAGAACAATGCCAGATTCTCCAGTGTGTTGTTGATGGGCTAAATACACAAAGTGACTTTCTCTCACCTGCTTGGAGTTTTGATGTGATCTGAGCTCCTTTGCGTGTGGTCGGAGAACTACAATCGACTCTGAAGCACTCTCATGAATCCATTTCCCATTTGAACTGTCCAGATATTGAAATGCAGTCGAATGGTCAAATTTAACTTGCTGGGTCCTGTCCTCTTCCTCGCAAGGTCCTGGTGTCTGATTTTTAAGGTAATGGTTGTATTTGTGCAAATATCTCACTACAGTGTCATTCCAATAAGCGGTAACACAAGCAGAACAAGTTGGACTGAAAACGCATGGAACTCAACCAAAATATTGAGATGAAAAGTAAGTGCACTTTTTGTATAATTGTAACTAACTCAACTGATTCAGCTGGTTGCTAGGCTACAGCTAATACAATTGTGCAGGATAGATAAACACAGCTCTGTCAGCTGCCCAAGTGTTCATAGGTGGAGCCCAGCCAATGTAAGGTTACCAGGGCAACAAGGTAGTAAACAAACCAGCAGCAGAATTTGGCAACACAAACATTTTCAGGGAAAGAATCTTAGTACATGTTTATTCCAGACTAACTCAATAAAGAGCAGAAAAAAACCTAACCAGTGTTTGACGGTTTTGCATCGTTGATTCATTTTGATTTAGTACTGTAATAGTAAATGTTCCCAAAGCCAGAGTACAGGGGCCGATAGAAAATAGTCAGCTTGGCTCAGTTGGTAGGACTCTCACCTCTGAGTCAGAAAGTTGTGGGTACCAGCTCCATTATGGACGTGAGCACATAATCTAGGCTGATACTTTAATGCAGGGCTGAAGGAGCGCTGCATTATCGGAGATACTGTCCACCATTTCTAAGTTTGGGCGGGGGGGTGGTGGGGGGAGGGAGTTCTGGTCCCAAATGCTGTGGAGATTTGACTCCATAGTGCAGTGATTGCAGAGGGGGGTCAGATTGTGGGGTGGGGGGTCAGTGATGGTGAAGAGGGGGGTCAGTGATGGTGAAGAGGGGGGTCGGTGATCACGGGGGTATGTCGGTAATCGCGGGGGGGGGGGTCAGTGATATCATGGGGGCGGGGGGGGGGGGGTTCCAATCGTGGTTAGCTTGGGAGCTGGGAGGAAGAATTCCTGCTCCTCCTGGCCCACAAGCAGTGCTGGAAAAGCACTTGCCTCTTCCACGCGGCAGTCCTTGCCTCCCTTTAGTTGCTGGGTAAAATCTGGAAGAGAGATAAAATCTGAGGCACTCAGCCTCATTAAAATATTTAAATGAGCAGCCCGCCTCCTGGGAGAGGGTTGGTCGCCCGCCCTCCGTTAAAACGGGTTCGAGGCAAAAGTTCTGACGAAAGGTCATCGACCTGAAACGTTAACTCTGTTTCTCTCTTCACTGATGCTGCCTGGCCTGCTGAGTATCTCCAGCATTTTCTGTTTTTATTTCGAGGCAAGTTGGGTTCGGATTTGGGATTTTTAATATTTTTACATCCCACCCGGCCCAAATCCACCCATTCTTGGGGGGTTAAAATTCCCCTCGCTATCTTTCGGGTGAAATGTTAAACTGAGATCTAGTCTGCGTATAAATCTCCAACTATTTAAATTAACAGTAGAAAGATCGTTACAATGCCGGCCGAATATCACTTCTGGTGGGTAAAGTTCCCCACAAGCAGTGCGAGGTTGGAATGTTATCCCGAGCACCTTATCAGGTCTCTCAGCATGACCCCGTCTTTGTTAAGCGGGAAAATGCTCAGCCACAGCAGGGTTCTACAAACAACAATGAAATGAATGAATGGATAACACAGAAGCAAAATACTGCAGATGCTGGAAATCTGAAATAAAAACAGAAAATGCTGGAAATACTCAGCCAGCATCTGTGGAGAGAGAAACAGAGTTAACGTTTCAGGTCGATGACCTGTCGTCAGAACTGGAAAAAGTTAGAGGTGTAACGAACGTTAGAATGAGCGGGTAATCTGGGTTTGGTGGCGCTGGTTTTATCAGAACCTCTTACAGGTGCAGCAGCCCGCATCTGCACTTCACATTCAGACTTAAAATGTCCAATTATTTGCAAGTAAGTTGTCCAGTTCTACGTAAAGCTGACATTCTGTTGCAAACGGGTAAAGATGTGATGGTGAAGAGTAGAACAAGGCCTTGGCAATGACGCAGTTAGAATCTTCCATACTACACTGCTGATTTGTAAAATAGGTATTAACAATAACACAGCACTGTATTGAGTTACAGCATAATCACAAAAGCAGATGGAAGCTTGCAATGATTTTAACTTTATTTATTGATATAAAATTTATTCAAGTATAGGTTTTAGTTATTCTGTAAAGCAACTCTTAAAGAAGCACTTTGGTATGGGCCTGTGAAAATAAAATATCAAACACAAATTGATGTGCTTTGGACGAGATTTGTATAAACTGATAAAAGCACCATTAACACTTATGATAAATGTAAATATATCTTTGTAATACAAAGTATAACTCGAAAGTACCTTTTTATTTCACAACTATCAGTAGCCTAGTTGGTGTGCCACACTTTGTACAATGGTTATGGCTTCCAGAACAGTGTTAATCACCACTGTGACACCACTCTGCATGGATGTTGGATGCCCAAATATATAAATAAGTGCATATGTGTGAGATAAGCAGAATGCACACAGCAGGACAAGGTGGTATAAGGTACAGTAACCACTTGCAAAGCAGCTGATGTAACTCATTTACATCGATGGTGCCTGTGAGCTACGCAGTCCTGCTCCCAATTTACTGTCTAATAACTTACTCATGGCTTTGTTACTCAAGAGTTGCCAGGTTTTCCTCATTGGATATTGCACTGGTCTCAATTCTGTCTCTTCTCTATTTGGGTGTCAAATAGCCTCTCAGGGTATAACTACATAACATTAGATTGGTTATATAATAGTTTGTGTGATTGATAACTCTGCCCCCATCACTAAAATTATAACCATATTCTCATCACTCATTTGTCAGGAGAATGATAAAACGGTTTTTGAAATTAATTCATATTCTCTTCACAGACCCAGATGCCAATCCTAGTTGGTGGCTCTTCACTCAATGTTCAGCATCATTTGTTACACTGTATTGAAATCATTTCATATTTTGCCTTCCCTTCGATTTGCAGTTCTGGAATACAGCGGCTCTCCTTTGGGATCGACTCTTTGTGGTGCAGCTCAATTATCAGAACATAAATGGAAGTCCCGAGCACTCCTCCAATCATTGGTGCGATGACAGGAACCCACCACCAGCCATCACCCGCACTGTGTGGACAGGCAACAGGTAAATATTAGATACAGTGGCGGAGTGATTCACTCATTGTTGTTGCAATGCCAGACCAATGTCCCGGCCTCTTAGAATCTGACAGTTACTGTATGCTGTATTCACACAGCTATTCAGTGTGTTTTGGGTTCAGAGATGTTCAGGAGAGTGAAGTTTGAATGGTTTATAAATGTTATGCAAATCCCCAATACTAGGTCACACCACTAGCTCATTTCTTGATATCTATAATTTGATATCTCCTGATCTCTGGACCTGTGTTGGATGCATATTTATAAAGAACACATTTGCTCTTTCGCTACACCAAACACACTTCTTCCCCCAGTATTTTTACAAAACTGCTTACAACTCAATTCTAAAACCCTGGAGAGTGTCATAGGAAACTAGTGACTAACAGTCTCTGTATAACTGTCCAAGTCCCAAGCCCACCACATACAACCAGGGTTCAAATTAGATCTAAAAAATATTCCGTCATTTCTGCTACCTCATAAGTCTCTTTCTCCAGCCTGGTTAAGTCTTTCTTTCCAGCACAAAACAAGTCTCGTTCCCTCACCCTGAACTCTCTTACAACAAACAGTCTCTCTGACCGGTCCAGACAAACCTATGTTCCTGATTCAGATCAACCTCCCTCTCTGACCCAGGGGAGCTTTTCAAACTTGTTCCCAAACCTATCTCTTTATGGCTCACAGCAGGCTCCACAGGCTGGAATTTCCTCATCTCACTCATTTAGTAGAAAGAACATGAAGTGGGGAAAACCACCTTTATACACACTGGGGCCTAGAAATTCAGTATAGCCCCGTTTGGGGCGTTAGATCTGGCGAAGCGCTAAGAGTACCGCCAGCTGCGACTTAGCGCCACCTGGCGCGATATTGGGTCGTTGCGCCCCTGATGGTGTTTGCGGCGGTAAATCAGGCGCTGCACGCGACTCTTAAGGCGCTAACGCGGAGGCGCTACCCAATATCGCTGCGGCGGGGCGCAGCACAGGTGCTTTCAATAATCACTTTCCCTGAGACACACTGGCGCTGGCCAGCTCTTAAAGGGGCCAGTCAATTGGCATCACCAGACACACTCACTGCCTTGTAGGCCTTCAAAGCGGTGGGAGCCTACCTGTGGTGCACCAGCCTAGCAAGAAATGGAAAGGGTGAGGCAGAGGGCGGAACGCCTCACTGATGGGGCATTGGATGCTTTGGTTGGCGCAGTGGAATCAAGGCCAAGGAAGATGGTCGGAATGTGATTTATGTTTTGGACAGTCTCCCGGGTGTGAGAGGCAGTTATGTGTCAATGTATTAGTTTTGCTTTCTGTTGCCATAGCTTTCTCATGTTTGAAGGAACCACATTTTGTGAAATGAAACACTTTCTTCATTTACAATGGCCATGCCTGCTATTTACATGCATCTTGCCCTTCACAGGCTTGGGGGTATCAGACCGGCTGCAGATCTGGCTGAAGCAGCTGGTACAGCTCAGTCACCACCTCCTTTCTAAATCGCAGCCTTCTGACACACTGCTCCTCCGGCATGTTCATGTAGGAAAACTGCTGTTGGAAAACCCTGCCAGCGTAAGGTCTGCTGTGGCGACGTCTGTTGGCCCTCCTCCGTCTGGCCATGCCCGCCCCCCTCTCCCAGCGTCTCAGTGCCCTTTCCAGATGATTCAGCAGCAGGACGTTCCCCTCCAATGCAGGCCCCATAATAAGTGCCCACAGGAAGGTTCCCCGTTGTCAAGGCTCACCAACAGCAAGGCGATGGTCAGAAGGCTGCTGTTCCTCTGCCAGCGTGGGCCCAGTGGTCAAATGGCTCTCAGTGTGCAGGTCAGCAACTCTTTGTAGCTCTCGAGGAAGTTGTGCACCAGAAATGTCTGCCGTTTTTAAACCACACCAGTCCCCTTTAAATAACGCTCCTCCAGCCCGAAAGCGACTTGGTAAGGCCCAGGAAAACTGTCACTAATAGCGCCAGGCGCTACGGAGGGGGGCGCCACTGAATTTCCCGTCTGGGGCGCCGAAAAGGCGTTGCACACTCAGATGACATCATAATTAGCCTGCGCCCATGAGCGGGTGCTAAGCGTTAGCGCCGGCGCTAAATGCATACTCAATATGGGGCGAGGCGCTAAACGCCTTGCGCCCCACCGGAATTTGGCTATCGCCCCAGTTATTGCCCTCTTTAGGCGCTAATCCCTGGCGCAACCAACCGAATTTCTAGGCCTAGGTTTTTTGCTAAAATTAGTGAGCAGAAGAAAATATATCTTCTAGGACAGGGTTTACAACACTCTACAAACTTCAAACATGTTTGTCTAACCCAGCCTAACCAAATGGGCATCACATGACATCCCCCACCCACCTGCCCAGCAGCTTTCTCAGTATTAAAGTACCTCACCAAACCAGCATATACAGGAAGCAAAGTAGGATCCCACTCTGCGCAAATCTGTGCAGCTCACTAACACAACGCCACAACCCACTTTGTTACTCACATGTTATTTTGTTGTGTTGGTGAGGTCTATCAATATAAATTCCAGCAGGATCCTCGATTAACATATACTGCTGCAATCGTACCGTTCCCATATTACTCTTTATATGGATGTTCAGATTTCTTGCTGTTAGCAGCAGTGTTTCAGTCTCCTGGGGTAGATTTTCTATCTAGGGGCTGAGGGCTTGGTGCTGCAGTCGTCCTTATTGCAAAAAAACCGAGCACAGGCTGCAAATGCGACAGCCAGTTTCTGCACAGCAAGGTCCCTCAGACAACAATGTGACGATGACCAGATTATCTCTTTTAGGTGTTGGTTGAGGGATAAAAAATTGGCCAACACACCGGCGAGAACTCCCCTGCCCTTCTTCGAATACTGTCATGGGATCTTTTATCTCCCCGAGAGGGCAGAGGGGACCTCAGTTTAAGGTCGCATCCGAAGGACAGCACCTCTGACAGTGCAGCACTCCCTCAGTATTGCGCTGAAGTACAGCAGTGCTTCATTCAACAGAGGTTTCAAGACAATAGTTAGTAAATTAGGTTTCTTTTGAATAAAAACACAGTATTTTCTGGTAAAATTTCCAATTTGTGTTGTTGCACATACCGTGGCTGCAGTTTACTGTGAATGAATTCTAATGTCCTTGTTATACTAATCTTGGCAATGGACCCGAGATGGATTAGACAACACATGTCATTTGCACGTCTAGTCTGTGTGGTCTGAACACAAATGGACACTCTGAAACTCAGGGCACCACTGTGCTTGCGTGGTCACAGTACAGACTGCATCGTGCTATTATGCAGCGAGTATAACCTGGCATGCACAATTCTATTTATGTACCAGCACATCGGGTACCGAAGGATAGATATAATCAGTGCGCGTGCTGCCAGGCTAAACAAGCCTGAGGAGCTGAGCTTATGTCAGTTGTGGCTACGGAGCAGCTCATGATAGCATCACTCGCATTAGATTCTGGAGGGTAGACTGTCACCAGTCTCCCTATGCCAACACAGCCAGATGGCACCATCTGGTATCCTTCAGTCAGAAACTTCCTCAGGATTAAATGTATAATTCAATATTTGTCCTCATCGCTCCTATGGTCAGCATGATGAAAAACTGGGAATTTATTTTGATTGCAAGGTTATTAATAGGACGCCACATTCTGCATCCAGCCTATACTAACATTTTGACTTGGAGGGCCAGGGACAGTAACACAGCTGATGAAAGTGGGAAGAAGGACATTTGGTGCAGGGGCAACTGCACAGTTGGACTCTGAAGATTATAGGGAGAGGGCTGTAACACTTGCGCTTTCCTCACTTGACTAAATTTTAGGGAAAGCCGAGGCATGTATAAAGCTGCAGTTCCCAGGATTATACTCAGATTTACTTTCTCACTAAAATTATAAAACAGAGGAAAATATATCCCCTGGGGGTTGTGCTGAGCCATGAAAGGGGGCTTCTTGGGGTGGTTGGAAAATGTACTAAACTCTTCTGGGTCAGGGAGCACGACTGATCTGAGCCAGTGACTTATCAGATCTGGTTCTGTGCAGTGAACTGCTGTGGAAAGTAGAATCAAAGCATAGAGCTCTCCAGGCGAGCTCAGGCAAACGCTGAAACCTTAGAAAGACTTTCTCACTTGCCAGGGTTCTAATTAAATCAGGAAGGGTTTGTTTTGTTTCTAAATGTAAAACATGGTGAGCTGCGGGATTGATATATTATAGAAGGGGGACTTACACAGGATATGCGGCACAGAAACAGGCCATTCGGCCCAACCAGTTCATGCCGGCATTTATGCTCCACTCGAGCCTCCTCTCGTCTTTCCTCATCTAACTCTATCAGCAAAACCCTCGATTCCCTTCTCCCTCATATGCCTGTCTAGCCTCCCCTTAAATGCATCGATACTATTTGCTTCAACCACTCCCTGTGGTAGCGAGTTCCACATTCTCACCACTCTTTGGGTAAAGAAGTTTCTTCTGAATTCCCCATTGGATTTCTTGGTGACGATCTTATATTGATGGCCTCTAGTTATGCTCTTCCCCACAAGTGGAAACATTCTCTCAGTATCCACTCTATCAAAATTTTTCACACTTTTAAAGACCTCTATTAGGTCACCCCTCAGCCTTTTTTCAAGAGAATAGAGACCCAGCCTGTTCATCCTTTCCTGATATGTATACCCTCGCATTTCTGGTATCATCCTTGTAAATCTTCTCTGCACCCTCTCCAGTGCCTCTATATCCTTTTTATAATATGGCGACCAGAACTGTTCGCAGTACTCCAAGTGTGGTCTAACCAAGGTTTGATACAGGTTTAGTACAACATCCCTACTTTTCAATTCTATCCCTCTAGAAATAAACCTTAGTGCTTGGTTTGCTTTTTTTATGGCCTTGCTAACCTGCGTCGCAACTTTCAGTGATTTGTGCATAACCCTCTATTCCCTTCTCCCTCATATGCTTGTCCAGCCTCCCCTTAAATGCATCAATACTATTCGCTTCAACCACTCCCTGTGGTAGCGAGTTCCACATTCGCCGCCCTCTCTCTCTCTCCCTCCCTTCTCTTTCTCTCTCCTCCTCCGTCACCTTCTCCTTCCTTTCCCTCCCTCCCTCCCTCTCTCTCTCTCTCTCTCCTTCCATCTCCTCCGTCTCGAGCAGGTTGGCCAGTCTCACCCTGGCTGATCCACCGCAATTCCCGACTTCCAGTCGCCGCTTTACAAACCACACCAAACGACACAGTTGGATTCTGAAGCTTACAGCGAGAGGGCTGTACCACTTGTACCCTGGGGGCATATCTTGCTTCACTAATTTTAGGGATTTTAGCTGGAAGCTAGCTCCGCCCACAAAACTGCCCCCCCCCTATCAAAATAATGAAGATGGCGAGTTTCCGCCGATTGCGCCCATTGCAACCGCTCGAGGAGGCTCTTCAAACTAAGCTTGGTTTTTTTTAGGCGTAGAGTTACTACTGTGCTGAAATTGTCCATCGTCACATACCTGAAAACCTCAAATCCCCATCCGGCCACAGCTGTAAAGAGCCGGGGTCCAAGGTCACGAGCTGGGTTTATGGGACAACCACAGTTGTAGCCCATTGAAAAACCGATAACCATGACGATCAGACCAATCACCACTGGCTCCAAACCTTTGGGTACCCCATCATTCTTAGAGTCCAAAATGGCCAGAATAGAGAAGAGCAGTGCAGCAGTGCCCACTATCTGTAGAAGCAGGAAGCACGTTTCATCAATTACAATGATATTTGTCACTTGCATAACGTCATTTACATTTTCACTTGTTTTCCATCATCAATTCACAGGGAAAGAAACGATAGACTCTACCAATTCAATTTCCTGTTGCTTTTTGTTTCTCCAAATGATTTTAAAACGCGATGCAAGGTATTTCAGTTCCTTATTTTACTAGATGTAACTGAATTGACAGTACAGGTCGCAATGAGCGTTCATGTGGCATCCATTTTGCAATTGTAGCTCTGAGAAGTATGGCGATATCCTTTGACTGACAGATGGAAGTTCATAGAACTGGTTTTGGGAAATCATTGGAGAGTGGTGTCAGGAAGACTGAAGCTCGAGTCCAAAGAAAAAAATGTGTTACAATTAGTTCATGATTCCCACTGCATTCATGTTTATAATATGCGTCTCGCAGGGATCGGTGTTGGGGCCTCAAATGTTCACAGTATTTATTAACAACTTAGATGATGGCATAGAAAGTCATATATCCAAATTTGCCAATGACACAAAGATAGGCGGCGTTGTAGGTGGAAGCATAACATTACACAGGGATATCGACAGATTAAGTGAATGGGCAAAACTGTGGCAAATGGATTTCAATGTAGGCAAATGTGAGGTCATCCATTTTGGACCTTAAAAGGATAGAGCAGGGTACTTTCTAAATGGTGAAAAGCTAAAAACAGTGGAGATCCAAAGAGACTTGGGGGTCCAGGTACATAGATCATTAAAATGTCATGAACAGATACAGAAAATAATCAAAAAGGCTAATGGGGTGCTGGCTTTTATATCTAGAGGACTAGAATACAAGGGGGTAGAAGTTATGCTGCAGCTGTACAAAACCCTGGTTAGACCACACCTGGAGTACTGGGAGCAGTTCTGGGCGCCACATCTTAGGAAGGATAAACTGGCCTTGGAGGGAGTGCAGCGTAGGTTTACCAGAATGATACCCGGACTCCAAGGGTTAAACTACGAGGAGAGATTACACAAATTAGGGTTGTATTCCCTAGAATTTAGAAGGTTAAGGGGTGATCTGATTGAAGTTTTCAAGATATTAAAGGGAGCAGATAGAGTAGATGGAGAGAAACTATTTCTACTGGTTGGTGAGCCTAGGATTAGGGGGCATAGTCTAAAAATTAGAGCCAGACCTTTCAGGAGTGAAATTAGGAAACACTTCTACACACAGAGGGTGGTAGAAGTTTGGAACTCTCTTCCGCAAACAGCAGTTGACGTTAGATCAATTGTTAATTTTCATTCGGAGATTAATAGGTTTTTGTTAACCAAAGGTATTAAGGGATATGGGCCAAAGGCGGGTATATGGAGTTAGATTGCAGATCAGCCATGATCTCACTGAATTGGTGGAACAGGCTCGAGGGGCTGAATGGCCTACTCCTGTTCCTGTTTTCAGAATGAAATGTTAACATATACTTTACTTAAGTAAGTGCTAGATACACCATAATCACGTGACGACATCAGACTTATAAAATAGTTAATTGCAAATAAGACACTGGCCTAGAAAGTCGATTAAGCCCAAAAACGGGCGGAGCCACCGTGAGCCAAGGTTAATGGCCGCCCGCAAAAAAGCGCGGGCAGCACCGGTATTTTGCTGCCGCCTGCTGATATAAATGAGCGCACCGCAGAAGCTCCCGTGCAACGCGCTTTTTCCAGCGGTAACATCAGCAGGAGGCCGACGGTCGGGTCTAAAGGATCGGTGCAGCGATCTCAGGCAGTCACCTTATTAACAGTTACACCCCCCGCCCCGCCCTGCCTCCTTCCAAATCCCCAAACAATAGAAATTGCTATTTCCTGTCTTTATCAGATATAGGGCTAGTTGAGAAATTAAGATTTTCAATAGGAACAAAAAAATTCTCTATAAATTTTAATATTTCTTTGTTTAGCAGGTTCATCAGTATTTTCTTTGATATAAACTGGATCTTGATGAAAAGATCAAAAAATAAATTAATCAACAAGCTCAATCTGGATCATATTAAAGAATTTTTGCAATAAACTGAAAGACAATTGAAGTCAGTTATTTGGGTGTAACTTATTTAAAAGTAGCGCGGTAAATGTGATTTGTACAGAATGTGTACTATACTATAAGTAGGTTTATAGCTCACCGGCGCTTTCTCCTGGCTCTACGCGCTGTCAACAGCTGCGCACACGGGCGTGCTTTGGAGAGGGCGGTAAGAGGAGCGACGATGTCCAAAGTCGCTGGCCGTGCGCCAATTCGGCACTGCACGCCGATTGACGTCATGTACCTGGTAATTAAAATACTTGAGGTGAGCGCAGGCAACGGCAGTACTGCCGACCTACCCAATATGGTGGCCGCTGCGTTCCGCGCCGGAAGTGGGCGGAAGAGAGGCAGCCGCCATTTTTTTCTTCAAAACTGACCTGAATGGTCGGCCCTAAAGGTTCCAATTTCTAGGCCACTGTATCTCAGACCAGACCATGGCACAAGTGAAAGCATCTGTGCTTGGTGGAGATATTTTCATTCTCCCAGTTTTTAGGTGCTTGGCTTTTGTGTTGTGAAGCTTCTTTGATCAGTGATTCACTCTTTGTTGAGCTTTTCCTTGTGCTGGTGTGTTTCCCATTTCTTCTTGTTGCATAGTTCCTAGGTTTGTTGGCAACTGAACCTTTTCACTGAATATCTTTGTTTTATCCCTGTACACGTCTCACTCGGTTCTGCTGTTTCGAGGAGGGTAGTTGACCAGCTCTCAGGCTTCACCTGGTTGCTAGGGGATGTGTAGTCAAGGTCATTTTTATAACTCGAATGGCAACAGGTTACATAAAGCTGAAAACTGCAGGAGATGTGCAGCAACGGCCCAGTTTCGACACTCTGGGGTCAATTCCTGTCTTCACCATCAGGCAGGAATGGGGCAGTAGCGTAATGAAAATCGGCCCAATTCCCAATTTGAAGGGGGCCTTCAAGTGGGCAGCCCAGGCATGCATTAGAGACAGGAGAGCACTTCATTAGCCTAGGCAAATCGGGGTCCTATGACATCCATAGGATCCTGATACAATTAGGAACTACCAATGGGACTAGTGTGTGCCGCACATGCTCCATCAGCCATTGCCACTGAGCAGTCTAACCAGCGGCAGGGCGATTAGAAATGTTTGATAGTTTGTAAATCATCTTTGTGGGTTTAGGAGGAGCCAGGGCTTCTTAGCAGTAGGTATGGGCATCCCCTGGTATTCCATTATCAGGGAGGAGCAGGAAGAACAGGACAGCATGGAGCAAAGGAGAGTCTGGAATCATTCAAGGAGGCTGCAGCCCACCAAATATTACATCCCCCCCCATAGAAGGTACAGGCAGAACAGGTCATATCAGAGCCTTACGAAGGAGGCGTGTATAAGAAGAGTGCGCTGCACCAAAGATGCAATAGAGCAGCTCTTTCACATACTGAATAATGACGTGCAGCCACACTTAGCTACCCATACTGCTCTCTGTGGCCACAAATGTAACCACTGTATTGAATTTTTATGGTATGAGCTGCCATGGGTGATCTCTACAGTATGGGCACGGCTTCATCAGGTGCCTTTTACAGGAGAGCTGGCAAATTCATCACCTTTGACATCACTGCAAGGCAGTAAGAATGTAGGGCCATCCACTTTTATGGGGATGCTGACTTCTCCAAGGTCCAGGGTGCAATCTATGGCACGCAGGATGTTTTGTGGGCTCCTACAGTAAACCCCCCTCAGCCATCTCAACAGGAAGGGGCTTGCATTCCCTCAAGGTACAGATTGAGTGTGACAACATGCTACATGTCAATCTCTGATGTGTTGGAAGTTGTCAGGATACCTTCACCCTTCGCAGTTAAGCCCTCCCTGACCTCTTCAGGGAAGAAAATCACTTCAACAGATGGCTTCTGGCTGACAAATCCTAGCCCCCCTGCTCCCATGGAAAACGACCACACTAAGAGTAGCCCTAATACCTGTAGCAGCAGGGGAGCACAATACTGAGGCACGTCATCCAAGAGGTCCATTGGGTCTTAAAGAAATGCTATAATTTCCTCAATGGGTCAGGATGTACTCTGCAGTATCTCCAGATCATGTGCCATGAATAGTGATAGCCTGCTGTGCCCTTCACAACGTCACCTTTCACGAAGAGCCGGAATTTGACATTGCTGGTGAGGCGGTCTTGGCTCTGTTGGGGCCAGAACTACACGCCGGAGACCATCATCATGACCTGCACTCAGAGCACTCCTCCGTGACTACTGCAAGAGGCGCCAGCGCATCTCTCATCACTGAAGTCTTCTCTTCTGTGTAACACAGTCTATCTTTGACACCAATGCCTTTCATCATTCTCTTCAACTTTTCAATAAAGGAGCATTCCCTCAATTGACTACCCATCCTACAACATAACAACAGATCAGCCCTCTCTGTCCCTACATAAGTGTGTCAATAATTATCACCTGAGTGAATGAATCAGTACCAAATAAATGCACCCTTTCCTGTAAGACTCTAACGTATATGAATAGCAAAGTGACATGTTAATGCACATTCCATTTTAATACAATAATTGTATACAAGCCAACCTACTCTTTCTTAACACCATGCGTCTTTCTCTCACCTATTATACTTCTTCTAGGTGCAACCTGAAGGCCAGGATCGTGGGAGGTGGTTGGTTCCTCGTGCTCTACAAACAGTTAATGGGACTGAGATGTGTTAGATCCGGGTATCTTAATGTTGTGTCCTTTCAATAATCAGACAAAGACTGCAGGGAACGATCAACAGGTGTTTACTGGATGAGGTTCAAACTGCAATTGACTGTACAGAGCACTACTCAGGGCTTATATACAGGTGTGGTCACTGCCGGTACTACAGGATACAGGAGCTGTAAAAAGTAGTTCTCCCCCTTAAAGGTACATACACTACAATTCCTCCCCTTTTAGATTAACAGTACCATAACACTCATTTAACAATTAAATATCAAACTAATTACAATTAACACTTTTAACATGCAACATTAACTGGAAATAGTCTATTTATAAATTCAGTCTTTGGGGAGGCTTCCTGGTTCTTTCTGGATAACGCCTTTCCCTAGTGTCTCGCTCTTGGTGTGGAGGCGATTCTAACATCCTGTCGTCAGTTGATTCATCAGCTTCCAATGCTATTGTTTTTGAGGTAGATGCGACCTGTACGTCGGGTTCCTCACCAGGTACGTATGGCCGAGACATGGGGTTGACTCGTTCCTGTGACTCTAGGATCTGGTCAGCATGGCGTCTCAAAATGTTCTCCCCAACATCCACTGTGTACATTAGTGGCCCCTGCCGTGTGCATATCGTTCCTGGTTGCCATTTCTCTGTTCGGTAGTCGCGGGCCAAGACTGGTTGCCATACATTGAAGCTCCTTGTCGGCTTCTCATTGATGTGCTGGAATTGCTTATTCTCAACATCTCTTCGTACATTTGGTCTGAGCAAATCCAGACGAAATCTCAACCTTCGGTTAAAGAACATCATGGCCGGGGCCTGGTTGGTGACTGCATGTGTCGCATTTCTGTAGGCTAACAGGAAATTGTCCACCTTATGCTGCAGTGGAATGTCGTCATCACACATGGCCTTTACTGCTTTTTTAAAGGTTTGTACGAACCTCTCAGCCAATCCATTTGTGGCTGGATGATATGGGGCGGATGTGTAATGCCTTACCCCATTCCTTTTCATAAATCTTCGGACACAAACTGGTCCGTTATCAGAGCAAATCTGCTCTGGCAAGCTGTTCCTGGCAAAAATGGTCCGTAGGACTGCAATAGTTTTCTCCGTGGTGGTGGTGGACATTTTGATCACCTCAGGCCATTTCGAGTGCGCATCCACGGCTATTAAAAACATTGAGTCCATGAATGGACCAGCAAAGTCAATATGCACCCGTTGCCATGGAGATGAGGGCCACTCCCATGGGTGTAGAGGGGCATGTGGTGGTGCATTTTGGACCTTCTGGCATCCTGAGCAGCTCTTCGTCAGGTCCTCGATTTGCCGATCGATCCCCGGCCACCACACATAAGCCCTAGCAAGGCTTTCCATTTTCACCCCTCCCAGATGACCTTCGTGAAGCTCATTGAGCACTCTCTCCCTTAACTTGGGTGGAATTACGACTCGGGATCCACACATCAAGGTCCCCTGGCATACTGACAGCTGTTCTCTTCTGGATGAGAATGCTGGCAACAGTGAGTCGCCATGTGCTGGCCATCCCTTCACCGTCAAATCATATACCCGAGACAGCTTCGGGTCATTTCGGGTCTCCTTCTCTATACCAGCGTTAGTTACTGGCAAGCATTCAATTATAGTCGAATAAAATATTTCGACAGGATCCACTGCTGGTGCTTTCTCCGCAGTAGGCAGTGGCAAGCGTGATAGCCCATCAGCGTTTCCATGCTGTTTCGTGCCCTTATACTCAATATCATAGTGGTGCGCCCCTAGAAAAAGGGACAATCTTTGTAGCCGTTGCGCAGTCATCACCGGAACGCCCTTCTTTGGATTAAAGATGGAGACAAGTGGTTGGTGGTCAGTCAGCAAGGTGAACTTCTGCCCGTGCAGATAGTGATTGAACTTTTTCACTCCCCACACTAGGCTGAGGGCCTCCCTGTCAATCTGGGCGTAGTTACGCTCGGCTGAGGTTAGTGACCGAGACGCAAAGGCTACTGGCCTCTCCGAGCCGTCCAGGAATTTGTGCGACAGCACCGCTCCAATGCCATAGGGTGATTCATCACACGCCAACCGAATTGGTAGTGCTGGGTTGAAATGAGCCAACACCTCTTTCGATGTGATCAATGCTTTGCTCTTCTGGAAAGCTCGTTTACATTCGTCACTCCACTTCCATGGTACCCCCGTTTGCAGTAGGGTGTTCAGTGGGTGTAGTACGGTAGACAAATTCGGCAAGAACTTATGGTAGTAGTTCACCAGCCCGAGGAACGACCTCAGTTGTGACACATTTTCCGGTGCTGGAGCCTTGACTACTGCCTCAATCTTTTCAGGGGACTTATGTAACCCCTCTTTATCAATAACGTGGCCACAATACGAGATCTGCTCCTGGAAAAACTCGCATTTGTGGCGATTAGCTCGGAGCCCATATTCCTTCAATCTAGTGATCACCTGCTCCAGGTTGGCGAGGTGATCACTGTCATTTTCGCCCGTGACCAGGATGTCGTCCAAATAACACTGGGTCCCTGGAATCCCTTGCAGGACTTGATCCATTGCCCTTTGCCAAATAACCAGAGCTGATGCTACCCCGAACACCAGCCGGTTGTATTGGTAGAGACCTTTATGAGTGTTGATCGTGAGGTACTGTTTCGAGGCTTCTTCTACCTCCATTTGCAGGTACGCCTGGGCCAGATCAATCTTAGTGAAGTGTTTCCCTCCAGATAGCGAGGCGAAAATATCTTCAATCCGCGGAAGCGGATATTGTACAGTGTAAAGGACTGGGTTCACTGTCACCTTAAAGTCCCCACAGATGCGAACCTTCTTTGGTTCCCCAGGCGTATTACTCAACGACCTCTTCATTACAGGAACGATGGGTGTAGCCCACTCGCTCCAGTCCACTTTGGACAGTACTCCTGAACGTTCCAAACCTTCCAGCTCTGCTTCGACGGCTGGGCGGATCGCATAAGGTACCGGTCTGGCCTTAAAAAACTTTGGGCTTGCATTTTCCTCTATTTTGATCGTCGCTGTTATGCCTTTTAGTGTTCCGAGTCCCTGCTGGAACACTTCTTGAGCGTCAGTTAGCATTTTTGACAGTCGTCCAGGTGTGACGTCGTCATCCTTTTTGGCATCTACAGTCAGTGCTTGTATGGAATGCCAATCTAGCTGTATCTTCCGGATCCATTCACGTCCAAGTAGTGGTGGTCCTCCATCTGGCAATACATATAGGTCCATTTATGGTGTTTCCTTGCCGTTATATATAACGTTTACCCTTATTTTTCCTTTGGGGTAGACTTTTTGCCCCGTGTACGTCTTCAAGACAATCTTTGTATCTCTCAAGGGTATATGTGTGAATAGCTGCTTGTAGTCCCTTCGGTTTATGACTGTTAGGGCTGATCCTGTGTCCAATTCCATTTTCACTTGGACTCCTGCTATCTTGAGCGTGACCCAGATAGTTTGGTGATCCTCCGTTTTGATCACATTATGTAGTTTCAGACAACCCAGCTCCTTGCTTCTGGAGTTTGTATCACTCTTCTGTTCGTCTGAACTACTCTCCGTCACCTTATGTACCTTCTTGTACTTCTCCTGTGGAGATTTCTTGCTGCTGGTTTTCTTTCCCGACCTGCAGACTCTTGCTATGTGTCCTACTTTTCCACATTGTCTGCACACTTTGTCCTTGAACCAGCAATCATTATGGTCGTGTGTTGTTCTGCCGCAGCAATAGCACTTCACTGTTCCGTATGACATTTTATTTGTGCCAAAATCTTGCGGTCTCCGTTGTATCTCTGCAGCGCCCCGTGTGGCTGCTTCGTGTGATACTGCAATGCTGAAAGCCTTGTCCAGCGTAAGATCCTTTTCTGATAGAAGCCGTTTCTGGGTTCCTTCACTTTGAAGCCCACACACAAACTTGTCTCTTAAAGTATCTGCTAGTCCCGTTCCAAACTGGCAGTGTTTTGATAGCTTGTGCAGTTCCGTTAAATACTCAGCATTACTTTCATCTTTATGCTGGTTCCTTCTGTGAAACTTAAATCTTTCTGCTATCAGCAGCGGTGTGGGGTTTAAGTGGTCCTGTAGGATTGACACTATGTTTTCAAAATCCTTTTCTACTGGCTTCTCTGGGGTTACTAGGTTTTGTAGTAAGCCATATGCTTTTGCACCCATTGAATTCAACAATACCAGCGCTTTCTTGTCATCTGGCACTTCATTCGCCTTGCAGTGTACTTCTATGCGTTCGACATATGTCGTCCAATCTTCGACTTCATTGTCAGACGCTGTGATACTGCCACTCTTCGGCATTTTTGGGTGTGGTTAGACTGGCTTAAAATGGCATCTCCCGCGCTTTCCTTTCTTCCCCGCTGCGGCTTAAAATGGCGTCTCCCGCGCTGCTGCCAATGCTGGCAATGGCAGCGCCTCGCGTTTTCCTGCGCTCCTCTCTCCCCCGTTGACGCCGCTCGGTCCCAAACACCGGCTGCGCTCTGCTCTCTCTCGTTGACGCTGCTCGGCCCTTGAACACCGGCTGCGCCCCGTGCGCTCTGCCCTCTCTCTCTCCCCAGTCGACGCTGCTCGGCCCTTTCTGTGCCGCTCGGTCGGCTCTAGCCGCCGCTGTCCGGGAAGGGTCTGCGCAGTACCTGTTGCCAGCCCGTTTTGCTGGACCACCGTGGCTGGAAGGCCAAGCCTGGCTCTCGACAGCCTCCCCTGCGATGCCCGTGCTTCTGGACTCGACCTCCTTATGCAGAGTTGCAGGTAGGTTCGAATCCCATCCTTGTCGCCAATGTTAGATCCAGGTATCTTAATGTTGTGTCCTTTCAATAACCAGACAAAGGCTGCAGGGAACGATCAACAGGTGTTTACTGGATGAGGTTCAAACTGCAACTGACTGTACAGAGCTTATATACAGGTGTGGTCACTGCCGGTACTACAGGATACAGGAGCTGTAAAAAGTAGTTCTCCCCCTTAAAAGGTACATACACTACAAGATGACCCTTGTCTCTGCTGGAAGGAAGCTGCTTGCTGGCTGTATCTCTGGAGCTTGCTCTGGGGCTGCCTGGTATTGCCGCTAACAATCCACCGGCATTGTGCTCTCAGGGAGAAGGCCGGAGGCGTTTGCTGCTGTCCCAAGAGACAGCAGAACCAGGCAGGTGGGGTCTAGCCATTACCAATTCCTCGGGGCTCTGGAAATGTGGCCCCACTGATCAGTGGGATGGCCGGTCTAAAGGCAGCTATCAGATGCTGAGAGACAGGTCACCTTGATCTGGAAGTCGCTATGCAAGCTGCTGTACATTCTCTCTCCTATTACCACCAGAGCTGTAGCCTGTGCTCTAGTGAAGGTGGAGGCACCGATAGGTCCATGGTCGTTTCTTAGCAGAGGATCTGCTGCAGATCCAGTGAAGCTGCCTCACAGTCCATTGGTTCCTACAAAGCTCTCGAGATGTTGCGGCAAAGAAAAGCTGTAGCCTTCAGAGCCGCACATCCTCAGAGATTGAGCTCAGTGCTTGCATGTAGGCAGGATGTTTCTTGAACATCCTTCTTTTCGGGTGAGTACCCATGAGTTCTGGGCCCCACATCTCTGAAACCATAGGCAGTCTTCACCTCAGCCTCCGCTGGGAAGGTGGCACTTGCTTACCCACTTCCCAGTCCTCAGGCTCCCTTGTGCTCTGTGAATCACCCAGTGCCACATCCTCACTATCTAACTGCCCCTGGATGGAAGTACCTGAGCTGGTGAGGAAGCATGTGCCACAGGTGGTGACATTGAAAGGGTTGGGACAAATAAACATGAGGCAGAATCATGTTCTAGGGACTTCTGTGTGGCCTGGCACTCATCATTCCCTTCTTCATCATCATCATTACAATCGACAAAGAAGAAATGTCTTCCTAGGTGCCATCATCTCCCACCCTTTCAACATCCATTTCCCCCTGTCGCAGTGATGGATCTGCAGGAAATGAGGGCAGAATTTAAGAATGTCAGGGTGACAGTGTACGTGTTCAGTCACTAACCTAGCACCAGCAGTATGCCATCGACCTTGCCATCTCCCATGGCAAGAGCAGAGTGCCTCATCACGAGCTCTATTGCCTTCTCCCCTAGGGCACGAGGGGATTAAGGGTGGATATGCCCCTCTGATGGCCTGCCTGTCGGGCATTGGGTGCCCTTTTCCCCTGCAATAGGATAAAGTAAATGAGGGAAAGACTAGCAGCTGAGAAGTGTGTGCTAAGTGACATGGAAGAGCTGTAGGAAGAGATAGGGATATCAACTGGCTGAAATGGCTAAAGGGGTTTAAGGTTGTGCATGTAAGTAATTGCTGTTAGGGGAGTTGGGTGGACATAGTGCAAGACACCGAGTTAGAGCCTCCCTTAACCAGAGTGCATCGTGAAGGGTTAGTTACGTACATGTTGCTTTAAAAGGTGCACAGGGTGGGCAAGGAAGAAAAGGAGAAATATCCAGTCTGTTACCGCGTCTACCCTGGTGAGGTTGTTGAACTTCTTGCTGCGCTGCTCTGCGGTCCTGGGGGGTGAGGGAGTTGGCACTCATTGCCAGTGTCGCCTCCCTCCAGGTGATAGTCCTAGCTGGCTCGCTGCCACGTGCACAGGAGTCTGTCCCTCCTGACTACAATTCCTTCGAAGCAGGCTTGGAGGATTGGAGTTGGCAAAGTTCTGTGTTCTTCTCTTGCTTCGTGCAAGTCCCCCTGGTGTAGACTTAATTCTTGAAATGTATGATGAAACGATTGATAAAAGATGCAGCAAAGTCATGAGAGTTAAGTGAGCCAAGCACTGTTCCTTCCTTTCTTTGAGGTAGCCAGACCTGATGCTGAAGTGTGCAGGCTGAACCGTCCTTTTAAAGGCTGGTCTTCAGTTTCCATGCGCTGCAGCCAATTATACCCACCTCACACAGTATTTACACCAATGACTATTCCAATGAGTATTCGTATGAGCTTAGCCAGGAAACTCTTGTGTGACTGCCTGTCCAGGCCACCAGTGGGCGCAAATCTTTTTCTCACTGGCGTAACATTGGCACAAGTCACTGTGAGGAGATTCACCCCCCCCCGCCCCCCCCAACGTGCCACCTCCTCGGAAGTTTAGTTGGTAAATGCATCACTCGGGGTGGTTCTAAGCCACACAGATGGGGAAGTTCCCCGATTTGATTCTTGGCGAACTAAATAATCTCAGCTAACAGCTTGGTGGCATAGAAACCGTTATCCTAAAATTGGGCATCAGTTGCCCAAAATCTTCCATCTATTCAAATTGTGAGCAGTTTGTGCCTGGTTTTGTGATAAGGGGCTTCCGTCCCAACAAGCTCTCACGACCCAGCACTGAAGAAGAAATTTTACTCCAGGAGACTGAAGCGAAGGAAGCATGGAAAGACGTTCTTTGTAAAATGTGGTGCAAATTTATAATTATGGCACTCAGTATATATTTGTGAAATGGTACAATCCAAACCACATGCTACATTAATACTAAGTGAAAGCAGGACCTAGAGTAAAAATGAGACCATATGGGGCAGTTGATTCCAAAAATATTTCATTAACTGCATACAAGTTGGGAATTCATGTAGAACTTTTATGAAATGTGAATAAAAACACCATAATTGTTCAAATAAAACATTTTAATGTTCTCTTGAGTCAAAGGCTTGTTTTTATTATTTCCTTGTCCTGTGCCTTATTTTTAATTGAATTATGAAACAATGATATTTAGTGTGTAAAATATCTGAAAGTTAAATGAAGTAGTCGTTATTACCTTAATGCATATTAGTTTCAATAAGAAACATTTGATCACCCAATGAAGCTATAGTGAATGAATGTATATAATATGTAATAAATGCTACGTGTGCCTGAACTCACATTATTAATTTTGCACCATAACACAAAGTCAACTAATTTAAATAATTGGCGCACTCCCTGTGCTTAGCATAATATGCGCTGGGAACACCCAAAGGTTCAGCAATGGTTTATCAGGTAACAGCAGCTTTTAAAAAGCGGCTGCATTGTTTGGTGGACAAAAATGGCCTGGACATAATAATGTTCCCACTGGCGGATCAACCTGTGTACGCCAAACACCAGGAGGACCAGGAGCAAATGCTGCTCCTATTTGGAGGAGAGGGCCAATAGGAGGAAATAGACCCAATTTATTTATAAGGCTCCCTCATTTGGAATGGGCACAAAGAAATTGGATCATTTATTAGGCACTCCAGTCACATTACAGGACGTTTATTTATTTAAATAAATTCTTCAGCCTGGTCCGGGCTCTTCATGCTCAAAGCCTCACTATTGGGGTGCCGTGTATATTGGGCACTGAGTAAGCCTCAGACTCCAGTGCCTGTTAGTATGGAGTGGCAGCACTTTTGGTGCCAGCGATCACATTATTGACTCACTGCTTCTGATGGTTTCTCACTGTGTGTTTTACTTTGATCCC
The DNA here is from genome assembly GCF_052327205.1 of Somniosus microcephalus. Taxonomy (NCBI): domain Eukaryota; kingdom Metazoa; phylum Chordata; class Chondrichthyes; order Squaliformes; family Somniosidae; genus Somniosus; species Somniosus microcephalus. Next base: position 24,056,650 of record NC_141013.1, read on the forward strand.
CCATTCAGCACAGGTAGGATTCTTAGGGCAATGCAGCCGTGATTTTCCGAATGCTCTCCTGGTGGGCAAGGTTCGCTGCTCCCAGTAGGTACTCAGAAAATCACCCCACTTTATTGTTGTCCTTTTCTCTTTCACACTTTTGTTGTGTGAATTGAATCTGTGAATTGGATAGGTGACCTTTTTGCTGGACAATTGACTGCGTGTATTGTGTTTTATATATATATATATATATACTAGCTGGAGTGCCCGGCGGTGCCGAGGGTTTTTTGAGGGCATGTTGTTGTTGGAAGAGAGAGAGAGAGAGAGAGAGACTGGGGGGAGAAGAGAGAGACTGGGGGAGAAGAGAGAGAAACAGAGAGGGAAGGAGAGAGAGAGGGAAAGAGAGAAAGGGGAAAGGGGGGGTGGGAAGGGGGTGTGGGGGGGAAAGGGGGGTGGGAAGGGGGTGTGGGGGGAAGGGGGTGTGGGGGAAGGAGGGGGGAAGGGGGGGAAAGGGAGGGGAAAGGGGGGGGAGCCAGCAGACCCTCTCCCCTCTGCCAGTGTTGAGAGTTGCGCTGCCGGCGGCGGTTGGAGAAGGCTAGGCCCCGGGGCCTCGGGCACCCGCACTGACATGGCCCAGCCGAGCCCAGCGCCCCGGGCAGCCCGAGCTCCGCAGCTGCCATTTGGCCGCAGGCCACAAAGCACCCAAGCCCAGCGCCGGCGATGGCTCCGCGGAGCTCCGTACCGCCCCGCCAGCCTTTACAAAGATGGCGGCGGTGGCTACGCGCGGCTCAGGCCCGCCCCGCCAGCCTTTACAAAGATGGCGGTGATTGCGGGCCGCTTGTTGAGCGGGACGGGAGGTGCCTAGCTCAGGCGTGGCTGGGGAGGAGAGGCCGAGGCTTCGAGGCTTGCAGGCGGGGTAACCCTGGAAGGTTGCGGCGCCCGGCAGAGGTAGCGAGTCAAGAGGAAAAAAAAAGGGTGAAAGGTAGGAAAATTAATGAGGTTAGAAAAAATATTTACAAATTAATTAACTTTTTTTAAAAACAATTTAATTGTGTTTTAAAAGCAACTTTTTTTTTGCTGGAAATCTAGATTTGAAAATAAACATGCAGAAAGTGGGAAAAATAAATGAATAGTTAGAAATCAAGATGGCGGCCACTCACCTCAGCTCAGAAGGATTAGGCCCGCCCACACATGCAATGAAACGCCCCCCGTGACGCACCGATTGGTCAACCATCAGGTTAATCCCCTGTACGATTGGTCAACCATCACGTCACTCAACGCTAATGAGCGGAATTTTGCCGTTTTTTGAAGCTTTTTTGTATACTGTCGGAACAATTTTTGTCTGACCAAAAAGTAAATATGCCTATTAGAGTCCCCTAATGATAAGCTTTCTTTTGATATAACATATGTGTAGGTACGCTCTATAACTTTTGATTGTATAGCCGGACAGACAGACAGACAGAAAGACGGAACGACAGAAAGACAGACGGACCGTTTTATATATATAGATATATAGATATATATGTGTCATATATATTATGAAAGTGTAACAAAACTAATTTCATGAGTTTTTTTATTGTGGTTTTCTGAAATAAGAGGTTAATATTTGCAGAATGAAATGATTATGCGATTCAATCAAAACAGTCAAAAAAGCGAGTTGTCATTTTGTAACTGAATTTTGTTCATAAAAGTAGAACATTCAAACAGCCAGGAGTGTTACTGAATGTAATTCAATGAGGTCATTTATTGATGAAGCACAAGTGTCTCAGTAAAGACCTTGCATTTATATAGCTCCTTTCACATGTCAAAGTACTTCACAGACAATGAATTACATTTGAAATGTAGTCACTGTTGCTATGTAGGAAATGTGACAGCTAATTTGCACTCAGCAAGGTCTCACAAGATAAAATGAACAGTTAATCCATCAGAAGAACTCCCCTGCGAATAGTGCCAAGGGATTTTTTTTCCACCCGGTTGAACAGGCAGATGGAGCCTTGATGTAATGGGGCAAATTTTTGTCTTCACTGCATGGGCAGTAATCAGGGTGGAGCAGATTGCCCACCTATTATAAAACCCGCCCGATTTTCATTCCATTGATATCTCATTTAAAAGACGGCATCTCTGATCGTGCAGCACTCCCTCAGCGCTACACTGAAGTACCAGCCTAGATTGTGTGCCCAAGTCATGGAGTGGGGTTTGAAGCCACAACCTTCTGACTGAGATGTGGATGTTGTCACTGAGCCAGACTGACACTGTACGTGTGCCATGGAGTGCCATAATGTGGGTTTGCACTTGCAATCCCTTCCAAGATGAATCTGAAGTCTGCCTTCTGCCATTGGGAAAAGTCCTTCTGCTCAGGAAAATAGGGAAACTTCAAGGGATGAGATACCATTGCTACTCTTAAGCACCTCGTCATGGTCAACTTCAGACCAACACTAACAGTTGGCCATTTTATTTTCACTAGTACAGGTTTGTGGTGCAGAATACGGGCCATAAGAACATAAGAACATAAGACGTAGGAGCAGGAGTAGGTTATTTGGCCCCTCGAGCCTGCTCCGCCATTCAATAAGATCATGGCTGATCTGATCTTGGCCTCAACTCCACTTTCCTGCCCGCTCCCCATAACCCTCGACTCCCTTACCTTTCAAAAATCTGTCTATCACCACCTTAAATATATTCAATGACCCAGCCTCCACAGCTCTCTGGGGAAGAGAATTCCAAAGATTCAGAACCCTCAGAAGAAATTCCTCCTCATCTCTGCCCCCTTATTCTGAAATTATGCCCCCTAGTTCTAGATTCCCCCACGAGGGGAAACATCCTCTCTGCAACTAAGGGGGAGGGGAAAGAGATTGCAGGCTGGTGCAATGTGGTGGAGTTTCAGCGCACCCAGTCATAGCTTGGTAGGAGCACCACATCTCTGATGCAATACGGAGGAGGCACTAAAGGACAAGTGCTTCCCAGGGGGAGGATGGGGAAATCAGAAGGGTGCATCACCTCAGGCTGCACTCATGCATCTACTGATAGCATCCTACAGAGTGCTAGAGGACCGGGAGCAACTCATTAATGACAGCAATTGCAGGGTGTTTTAAGAATCAGTTGGCATTGATCAAAAAGAGCGAGACATGAAACATATCAGAACCAGTTCACCAGCACTATGCTGTAAAATTAGTTTGAAAGCATTTATGTTTACCTGATCTGCAAAACCATTCGCAAATGATAAATGTGGACTTGGATAAGAGGAGAAAATCTGCGCTGTTGCATTTTGACCGGTTATTGCCAAGTTCCCGTCATCGAAAGCCATGAAGGCATCTAAAAAGTACATAAGGATTATTGAGTAGTCGGCGATTTCCATTACTTAAATGCGAAGGTAAGAATGATGAACTTACCATAATAAAGCCCAAAAACTGCCGCTGAACCGATAAAGGCTCCGACAAGCTGAGCAACGCAGTAGATGGGAAGTTTCAACCATTGAAGCCGTCCCAGCACACACATAGAAAGGGAAATAGCAGGATTCAGGTGTCCCCCTGGAACAATATTAGACATATTTAGTTTGGGGGGAACAATAGTCAAATATTCTCTTCACATCTTCCAGTGATAGCCATCGCGTTCTATGGATGGTGTGGATTCTATGGATTAACCACATGGCAATTTCATTTATTTATCAGGAGCAGGTTTTTAAGACTCGTAGCTTAAAGAAACACTCAAAACGCATTAAAAACCATTGGCAGCCTTTGTTAAGGCTGGAGAAGTCGAAGGAATGACAGGTGTAAATATGACTGAGCATCTGACAAGATGTCAGAAATTTCATGAGGAACATTTCCCCCACCCCCCACCCCCCACCCACTTTCCAATTTACACCCGTGGAAAGGGAACCACAGGATTTCTCCTGATTGCTTCTTGAACAGGTCTCACTGCCAACTATTCAACTTCAAAAATCAGAGACCAGCAGCGACCTTTTAACAAAAGGCATTAATGGCTGGGAATTTCCTCGGAGCTGCTCCCACTCCACCACCGTAACTTCACCGGAAGCGGCGGAAACCCTGTTCAAACGCTCCAAGGAAATTCCCAGCCAATGTTACTTGAACTTGTGCTCTATTATCAAGCGCTCAACGCGTTTTTAATAACGGAATGCCTGTCCAACCTACGTGAATTAATAATGAGTGGACACCAAACAGCACCATGCCATGGAGTGTGGGAAGCCATCTTAAACCCCATTCCACTGAGTTCTCAATCCCAACTGTGCTGTACTGAAATATATCCATAAATAATATTTCCTCACAAGGCTAGGAACAGTCAGATAAAGAAAGAAAGCGAGGGCGTTCATTGCCTTTCATGACCTCAGGACTTCCCAAAGTGCTTTACAGCCAATGAAGTACTTTTGAAATGTAGTCACTATTGTAATGTAGGGAAACGAGGGAGCCAATTTTGCGCACAGCAAGGTCCCAGAAGCAGCAATGATGTAATGATCAGATCATCTGTTTCTTCTTAGTGATGTAGATTGAGGGATAAATATTGGCCAGGACACCGGGGATAACTCCCCTGCTCGTCTTCGAAATAGTGCCATAGGATGTTGTACGTTCACCTGAGAGGGCAGACGGGGCCTCGGTTTAACGTCTCATCCGAAAGACAGCACCTCCGACAGTGCAGCACTTCCCTCAGCACTGCACTGGAGTGTCAGCCTGGATTATGTGCTCAAGTCTCTGGAGTGGGATGTTTCCACCAGGCCATTCTCGTTTGCCTCCTGTACGCCACTGGAGGTGTTTGATGGGGAACCCACAGGGGGAGAGAGAAAGAGCACGGAAAAAAGATGGGGCGCACAATCATCGAAGGTCAATACATCTTCAGTAAAAAAAAAATGGACACTGGTGTACACTTTTAATTTTTACTAAGGAATTAAATCCCAACACATTATTACAGCACTGCCTCAAGGTGCACTGTATCCCCTAGCAGTGGCATAGCTAGGGAATTTGGGTGGGCCCCAACTTATGGTGGATGTGCAATGACCAAAGACCACAGCAAATCATTTATATTCCAAACAATTTAAAACAATTAAAACCCTGAATACTGTACATTAAATAGTGTCCTTGTAGATCCATTTAATATCTTTTTAAGCATAGACAAAGTACATACGGTTCAACATTATAGAGATCAAACAAAAATATCAATGATAAAATTAAAACACTGGCTATCCATTTAAAATAACACCAAGGATTTCATTCACTGTCTAGAAAGCATGTTTCTAACACAGTGACACTCAGGATATAAATTTTACTCAGCTCCTTGAGGGTAAAAGAGTCTCGCACACAAGATGAATATGGAATCTCTGGCAAATCAAGTTAATGATCCCACAGGACTGTGGAGAGGTGGTAAGTGCTTAGCTGAGCTGGTTTGAATCGTGGGAACAAGGATCCCGACTCTCCGACTGAGGTCTGCTCATCTATTCCCGGCCCTGTCAGCACCAGTAATACACTCCACCTGAATGATGGCGAAAACTGCTAATTAAAAAAGTGTCCAAAGTTGGGATTTTGAGCTCAACTTAGCCAAACAGTGCAATTAAACAGCATGTCGTTGTCTGGAAGAGCCCAGGACTGAATTTTAACCGTAGAAGATATTTCATTCAGAGGCTCAGATTCAGTGGCATCTACTATTGACTTCTCATTGAGCTTAAGCACAAGCCTGCAACCAACCCCCTGGGGGATTCATTATATCGAGAGAGAATTATATTTTCCCCTCCACCCCTGCCCCCACACACACCCATTAGTTCTCTTCTTCATTCTCGTTCCATTTCTCACTTTAGGCTTTCCATTTATTCTCTCTCTCTCTCACTCACACTCACTTTAGCGTTAACCCCCTCCCCCCTTCTTCTGCTCACTCCTGTGCTGTAACTACTGAATTCTCTCTGACGTGTCATCCCCTCCAGGCTGTTCAGACCTGGGAGATGCCACCCGCCGTATTAAGCATCGGCCATGGCTGAGGTTTCAGCACCACCCACCGGTGCCATCAGCTGCTGGGTATAAAACAGACAAAGAGGTAAGCTAGGAGGCTCAGACAGGCATGTGAGGGAGACGGGATTAGAGGGTTATGCTGATAGATTTAGATGAGGAAAGACGGGAGGAGGCTCGTGTGGAGCATAAACACCGGCATGGACTGGTTGGGCTGAATGGCCTGTTTCTGTGCTGTATATCCTATGTAATCCTATGTAAAAGGCGGTGGAATGAAGCAGGGATACAGAGCTGGAACAAGAGGTTGCTCTTGACCTCGGGAGTCCGTCCAGATCACACTGCCTGGCAGCAAATCCCGTCACCAGGATGGGGCACCTTCAGCCTCCTAGCTTACCTCTTTGTATTTTGCTACCTATTCGTCACCTCCTCGTTAATCTGGAACTCACTTAACTGAGAAACATAAAAAGCCAGATTTAATCCTGCCCACCTGGTCTGGCACTTCCCGCTACCTTCCCAATACGTTCGGGCCTGTCACCAACAGCGCTGATCATAGTGTCGGGAAAGGCGCCAGCCACAGCCACGGACCTCACTAAAGTGTAAAAGACGCGGTCTGATGACGCCACTCGGACCCCAACGTGATTTTAACCCTGGGTCATACAAGTCGCGCACAGTGCCAGACCCGCCAGTGATACCACAAGGAAATCTTGGGCCTCCCCTGCCTCGACCGGAACGCCCCCCCGCCCTCTCCCCCAACCACTTACGTTAGCGCGGGAGACCGTTCCCCTGGAAGCCCCATCCTACCACGCAAAATCCCACTCCCGCCTGCTGGCCACCTAGTGGTTCCCACCGGGATCGACTGAGAGTCCAACCTCCCAACTATGGGAATTGTGGACCAGGAGTTGAAATGGCCCAGGCCTCATTCCAGTACCATCGCAGCTGCTTCCAGTCTACCGTGGCTCCGGTATTCGCACCCCGGGACGGAATCAGGGCTAAAGTTTCCAAGGTCAAAGTTAACCCGAGGGGGAATCCGTGAGCAACATGTGAGGACAGCTTCTCCATAGGTTTGGATGGGCCTGGGTGCTGATTGGCTAGGCTGTGACCTACCTGAGGGCATCCCAATTTGGAAGAGGGGTCCTAAAAGAGGTGTTAGTCCCCTCATTAACTTATCTTAGGGGCCTAACGCCCATTTTAGGCAGCTGCCAGGGATGCTAGAAAAATTGCTTGACACAATATGGGATAGGAGGTATTTCAGATGTCCTTAGTGCCACAGGCACAACACGGATCAATTTCTACTCCTTTATGTATGGACTGTGTTGTACCTGGAGTGGTCAATACCGACTGTAGGAGGGAAAGGTAGAAAAAGTCCAGCTCCTCAAAATATCATCCTTAGTTTTATAGGTACAGAAAGTATACATTAAGGGCTAAAAATTGAGTAGTGCCCCAATTGAGGTGCTAACTTCGCTGGGGCGCTGAAAGTAGCGCCCCGGAAAAATTAGCGCCCCTGCGCCGGAAATTCAGTGGTTGCGCCCCAAGAGGGAAGCGGGGCGCTACTGGAAGCGCCCCGCCTCCCTCTTGGGGCGCTGCGAGTGAATATCGTGGCGCTACGTGCCGTAGCGTCACATGCTGCGGCACATCGCGCCGCGGTATTGCAGGCCTTCCTCCCCTTCTTAAAGGGAAGGGGCCTTGTGCAGTGCGACCTGGGGCCCAGCTGGGTCCCTGGGGATCGGGAGTGCAGGCAAAAGCGCCCGGCACCCAAGAGAAGTGCCGGGCTCTTGGAGCGCAGCTGGCACTCCGCGGGGTGGGTGGGGTGTGGGGTTCAGGAGGCCGGGGACGGAATCACAGGCAGGTGGTGGCAGGCGGCCAGCAACAAAAATGGCCGCCCCGCACCTCGCCTTTAAATTGCGCCTCCCCGGCCGCAGGTACGCCCCCCCTGACCCTGTCGGACATAGCGTCCGGCGGTAAATCAGGGGGTGCTCCCGAAGATCAGGGCCGGGGCGCGAGTGGGGTGCTGCGCACACCAATGACGTCATCGCCAGCGGCACAGCGCCGCAGGGCGCTACCGGTTAGCGCCACCACTAACCTCCCACTGAATTTTGCGGGAGGCATGGGCAGTGCCGCGCCCGGGCGCTAGTTGGTTTGCGCCCCACTTAGCGCCCTCTTAAGGCACTAACGGGTGGCGCTACCAACTGAATTTTTCCCCCTAAATGTCTTACTCCTAGCTTGCGTTCTCTGATTTTCTGTCTCTGACCTAACTGTGTGTCGCTCCAACCAAACTATCTGTTGCAGTTCCTTCAGCTATCAAAGCCCCTTCCCCATCCACACTCACTGGCCAAATCTCTCCCTATCTTCAAATGCCTTGTCAAAAGCAACATTGCTCTCAGTCATTTGTCCTAACTCTTTTTGTAATGCCTGCTCAACATCTATTCTACCTTCCTCTATGTGAAGTGCCTTGGGGCATTTTGCCATGTTAAAAGCAGTTTATAAGTGCAAATTTTTGTACCTACAAAAGCACTGTGGACCACTGGATCCAAAGGACTTTGTGGTGCAATGTGTTAAGAGCAATGCCCCTTTTCCTCTGTGACTGAAGGTCCTCACACTGGCAATGAACCAGGATGTGGGTAAAGCTTCTTTGACTGCTGGGAATGAAGCTGAGCATTCTCAGTGTTCTAAATGGACTCGAATCCATAAACTAGCAGTGGTGGGGTGGGGAAGGATATTGTCTTGGGTACTATGACAGCCTCTGTGTCTGATAACTGATCACAACACAAGACTCAAAAAACCTCACTTATACAAGTTTCAGCTACAAAATGAATCCAATATGGTTTCTGCTGCACAGTGGAACACATAGTATGTGGTTATTAAAACATCATAACATCATAAAAAGGTATGAAAAGTACCTCTAAGGAGATATTAGGACAGGACGAGGTAGGTCAGAAAGGCGATAGAGAGACTTAGGGAGGAAATTCCAGAGCCAAGGGCCCAGAAAGCTAAAGGCACGGCCGCCAATGGCGGAGCAATGAAAATTGGGGATACACAAGAGGCCAGAATTGGAGGAGCGCAGAGATCTCGAAGGGTTGTAGGGCTGGAGGAAGTCACAGAGATAAGGAGGGACGAGGCCATGGGGGGATTTGGAAACAAGGATGTGACCCTGAAACGGCAGGGTGTCTGCACTTTTGTCTCTGATGCTCGTCTCCAGGGAACCTCAGTGCGGGGAAATAAACTCACTGCACTTTTGTCCTGCTTTAGTTCAGGTTGTCTGGCTCCTGTGGTCCAAAGTCTGCAGTATTATAATTTCTGCAGACCTTGATCTACATTGGCAATACCAAGAGAATGTTGCACCAGAGTCCTTCACAATCGAACTATAAATGACACAGGGCAAAGAACATCTATATATAGAAATATGTCTTTTAACTGGCTAATCAACTTAAGGAGCTACTGGCTAGTGCCATTAACCTGCAAATTGATGTCAGCAATGCTACCGTATGAACACTTAACATGTGCGTATTCACCATTCAAATAAACATGTAAATGCTTCTGTTGAAAGAGTGGGGAGAAGAATTTGGGGGCTGACTGTGTTCTCGCACTGCCAGTGGGGAATGACACTCGCAGGGAGCGCGTGCGCGAGAAGTTGCCGACGCACGGCCCGTGATTCTCCATCCAAATTGGCGGAAAATCGCGAGCCGTGGGCCTACCATTTCTCACAATGCGCTGTCCAGAACAGCCAGCCCCTGCTGGGAGAGTGGGATAGGCCGTTTAATACAAACATGTTAAAAACTCACACAACATCATTGCCCGTGTGAGTGAGTCCCAGGTTATTGACTGTATGATGACAGATGACCCGCTGCAATGAAAAATGACTCAGCTGAAGTTTCAAAAGGAAAATTGGACCGATTCCCGATTCAGCTGGGAGCACCGGGATGTTTGAGAAGAGAAGCCGCTGGAGGCGCTGTGTTGACTACGATAGGACAGGGAGTACTGGAACCGTGACTGGACGATGCCAGAGAGAAGGACCACAGAGGAGAAGTGATGGAGGATGGAGAGATCGACTGTCAAAAGTCACAGAGTGAGAGGAGGGATAGCATATAACAGTCGCGTAAAATATCATCGCTGAATTTAGGCAGGTGGTGTGGGGAATGGAAACAAGACTCAGTAAACCAGATGACCAGTGTTAAACCCCTATTCGTGATTTCACTAATAATTTATAGAGTGTCAGGTTCAAGTGCTTCAACTTACAACTAGTGAAACCACTAGTACAGGTTTACTCCAACATTTTACTTATCTTTGTAAGTGCTGCCAAATACTTCAGTGACACTTTCATTTTTTAAATCAATTGTTGCGCCTAGCTTTCTCTCTGGCATCGTCCAGTCACGGTTCCAGTACTCCCTGTCCTATCGTAGTCAACACAGCTCCTCCAGCGGCTTCTCTTCTCGCACATCCCGGTGCTCCCAGCTGAATCAGGAATCGGTCCAATTTTCCTTTTGAAACTTCAGCATTGCAGCAGGTCATCTGTCATGGCAAATGGTATGTTGGCCTTCGTAGCGAGAGGGTTTGAGTGCAGGAACAAGGATGTCTTGCTGCAGTTGTACAGGAGCTTGGTGAGACCACATCTTGAGTATTGTGTGCAGTTTTGGTCGCCTTATCTGAGGAAGGACGTTCTTGCCATGGAGGGAGTGCAGCGAAGATTCACCAGGCTGATACCTGGGATGGCAGGAATGACGTATGAGGAGAGATTGGGTCAATTGGGCTTGTACTCACTGGAGTTTAGAAGAATGAGGGGGGATCTCATTGAAACTTATAAAATTCTGACAGGACTGGACAGACTAGATGCAGGGAGGATGTTCCCGATGGTCGGGGAGTCCAGAACCAGGGGTCACAGTCTAAAGATAAGGGGTAAGCCATTTAGGACAGAGATGAGGAGGAATTTCTTCACCCAGAGAGTGGTGAACCTGTGGAATTCTCTTCCACAGAAGGCAGTAGAGGCCAGTTCATTAAATATATTCAAGAAGGAGTTGGGTATATTTCTTAAGGCTAAAGGGATCAAGGGATATGGGGAGAAAGCAGGGACCGGGTACTGAATTTGGATGATCAGCCATGATCGCATTGAATGGCGGAGCAGGCTCGAGGGGCCGAATGGCCTACTCCTGCTCCTATCTTCTATGTTTCTATGTCATACAGTCAATAACCTGGGACTCACTTACACGGGCAATGATGTTGTGTGAGTTTTTAACATGTTTGTATTAAACGGCCAATCCCACTCTCCCAGCAGGGGCTGGCTGTTCTGGACAGAGCATTGTGAGAAATGGTAGGCCCGCGGCTCGCGATTTTCCACCAATTTGGATGGACAATCACGGGCCGTGCGTCGGCAACTTCTCGCGCACGCGCTCCCTGCGAGTGTCATTCCCCACGGGCAGTGCGAGAACACAGTCAGCCCCCAAATTCTTCTCCCCACTCTTTCAACAGAAGCATTTACTTGTTTATTTGAATGGTGAATACGCACATGTTAAGTGTTCATACGGTAGCATTGCTGACATCACTTTGCAGGTTAATGGCACTAGCCAGTAGCTCCTTAAGTTGATTCTCCAGTTAAAAGACATATTGCTATATATAAATGTTCTTTGCCCTGTGTCATTTACTTCATGATCTCACCTTAGTTGTGCAATCATGTTTCCTATTTTTAGTACAAATACCTGGAGTCCCTTATCTTTCTCAATACTGAAGGCGGGTTTCAGGAGAACTCCCTGCAATCACCTTATTTAGTATTTGTGGAAAAGATGTCCTCCCTCTATGTTTAAAATTTACAAAAATTACTTATTCTATCTCCATATTCTTCTCTCCTCTCCTGAAAGCACAGATTCATTCTCGGGTAAGATTCCACAGGAGTCGAATACCTCACCAAATGACCATTATTCATCTGAGAGCCTAGGCAGTGAGTATTGGCGAACTTCTTGACAAAGAAGGACCTCACAGCTTTGTTGAATCCTGCCCTCACTTTATATATACACTTATGCTTGCACGCATTCTCCAGAAGTGGTCACAGGACAGTGATCAGGAATGGGACGTCTGGATGATTTTTTGCCTCCCCCTCCTCCTTCTCCAGTCAACGAGAGCTGAGGCCAATAGTGGAACCCCTACTGCTGCCCCAGGGAGATTAGTCAACTCAGCACAGCCTACCAACTGAACCTGCGGCATTCGTGCTCTGAACGACCCAGACCAAGTTACTGAATATACTTAAGAAGGAGATGGATAGATTTCTAGATTACAAAAGGCATCAAGGGGCATGGGGAGAGAGCAAGAATATGGTATTGAGATAGAGGATCAGCCATGATCGTATCGAATGGCGGAGCAGGGCCGAATGGCCTACTCCTGCTCCTATTTTTCTATGTTTCTATACTGGACAGGGAATTTACCTGCTAAGTCACAGAGAGCTAGACATTATTTCTAGGTTAAAAGTCTTAAAAATGTAACCACGTGCTGGCTGCTGTCTTGATTGGGGCAATTTGCTTTGGCCGGACGCAAAAACATGACGGGGTGATTTTTGCCATCGGACCATCCTCGGGCAGGCGGGTGGTGGGAGATTTCGGTGATCAGGCCTCATTATTTCGCACTGGCTGTTCGCTGATTGGGGTCACAGGAAATACGGAGGCTTCTCTGTGGGACTGAGCCAGCAGGGAGTTACACCTTAAAGTAGGGAGCAAGTGATAGTGGGGGAGGGTTCCACAGAGGGAGCGGCAGTGGGCAGGATGATTTTTGGGGTGGGGGGGGGGTAAGCGAGATATAAAATTGGCCCTGACGTTTTGTTACTTAGCTCTGCACCCTACATGCTCACTCTCTGCTCCATTGAAATCAATGAGCTGTGAAAGAGATTCTTGGCTAAGTATAAAAAGAAAGACTTGCATTTATATAGCGCCTTTCACGACCACCAGACGTCTCAAAGTGCTTTACAGACAATGTGAGTACTTTTTGAAGTGGAGTCACTGTTGCAATGTGGGAAACGCGGCAGCCAATTTGTGCACAGCAAGCTCCCACAAATAGCAATGCGATAGTGACCAGATAATCTGTTTTTTTTTGTTATGTTGATTACGGGATAAATATTGGCCAGGAAACCGGGGATAACACCACTGCTCTTCTTCGAAACAGTGTCATGGGATCTTTTACGTCCACCTGAGCGAGCAGCCGGGGCCTCGGTTTAACGTCTCATCCGAAAGATGGCACCGCTGACAGTGCGGCACTCCCTCAGCACTGCACTGGAGTGTCAGCCTAGCTTTATATGCCCAAGGCCCTGGAGTGGGACTTGAACCCTCAACCTTCTTCTGACTCAGAGGCGAGAGTGCTACCCACTTTTTAAAACATTATACTTTATTGAACATTAAGAACATTTACAACATCGTGATCATTAAATTGTATGATACAAATCAATTCCACCGCCCTGCACAGCCATTCCGCCACCACATTTTAACATCAAAACCTGAAGTTTAATTTGTCACCTGTAACATATATTAATCGATTGTACTTTAAAAATTGGTTGTAAAATACTATCCTTAAATTCCTTTCTGAATAAAACATCCAGAGCCTTATAATGGTCTTTTAGCTTATATTTAAAATACTCTTTTAGATTGATTCTCCTCCCCTTAAAAAACAGAGCATTCCTTCTTTGCACAATCACGAATCTAGCCAAACTGAACATTAAATTAATTGCCGCTCCGCTAGACTCTGGCAGACTCTCCTGCAATCCCCATCTCAAAATTGAGTCCCACGGGATTCCCATTCTCGCTATCCGGTCCCCACCCAGCAAAAAAGCTTCACACAACTGTCGAACATAATACTTAAAGTCATTTAACTGTGGACATAACACCAGTAAATGGGACAGAGTCTCATCCTGTGTCCCACACATTGGGCAAGTTGCCGCCTCCACTCGTCCAATCTTGCACAAGACCGTCATGGTAAAAATCCGGTTATGAGCCAATTTGAAATCCAGTTCAATCCATTCTGGGCATTTAAAATTCGCCCACACTCCCTTCCAAATCCTGTTGAAGTCCAGCTGTGGGTATATACTCTGCCATAACTCCTGACCAGCAGGTGTCTTGAATCTCCATTCTCTGAATACCTCATAGAAATCGCAAGTATTACAGTTGTCAAATTGGACTAACTCTCCCCCTTTCTCCAGTACAAAGCTTGGAAAAGCAGGACGCATTTTACTTCCTTTGGAGATTTCCGCATTTATTTCTTCCATCCAATCCTGTGGCATTGCCCTCACAATCTTCTCATACATGATTCCTATTGTTTTTCCTTCTACCTCCTGATCCTCCTCCCACACCATGTCCCTCACTATCGCTTCCAGCAACCAACCTGGAATCACCTCGTATAATACATCTTTCACCGATATAATCCCAGCTTTTATAAAAGCTTGATTAAATAAAACCTCTCCTTCGATGTTGACCCACCTGTTCAAAAATAAGGGCTGTTCTAAAAATTCCTCAGCCCCCTTGGGCATAAACTGCACACTTTTAAAAAATTGAGCCCAAGTCTCTACAACCCCCTTATAAAACCTAGGGAGAAGCTTAATCGATTTCAAAAACATATTATTGTATTCCATATACAATATCCCCTGCCCTCCTATCCCACTTAGTTTTAAAAAATGCTCAAAACAACTCTTCCAAAAACTTGAATTTGACTTCTGAAGAAATCTCTTCACCCATTTGATTCTAAAGGATTTTTTCTTCAAATCAATATCTGGGAAGTTGAGTCCTCCCTGATTTCTCCGTCCAATGATGGTATTGTAAGCCACCAAGGCTGGTTTCCCTTCCCATAAAAACCTCACACAAGCCTCTCGGATGGACTTTTCTGCCCACTCAGGAATATCCTCCACCGTCAATAAGTACCATAGCTTGGATAGCAGGAGAGCAGACACCACTGTCGCTCTTCCTTGCACTTTCAACCACCTTCTTTCCCATCTTCCCAAAATCTTTTTAATTTTCATAACCTTCGGTTCCCAATTTAATTGATCCACTTCTTCCCTGTCTTTCTTGCACCCCATATGCACCCCCAGAACTTCCAAAACCTCCACCACCTTAAAGGGACATTCCCCCAACCATTCCCCCCTACCCCTCCCTGCAACCAGGCATTGGGACTTACTATAATTCACTCTGGCCCCTGAAGCTCTACAGGGCAGCACGGTGGCATAGTGGTTAGCACTGTTGCCTCACAGCACCAGGGACCCGGGTTCGAATCCGGCCTCGGGCGACTGTCTGTGTGGAGTTTGCACATTCTCCCCGTGTTTGCGTGGGTTTTCTCCGGGTGCTCCGGTTTCCTCCCATAGTCCAAAGATGTGTGGGTTAGGGTGATTGGCTATGATAAATTGACCCTTAGTGTTAGGGGGATTAAATACGTGGGGTTACGGGGATAGGGTGGGATATGTGTTGGTGCAGGCTCGATGGGCCGAAATGGCCTCTATCTGCACGGTGGGGATTCTGTGATTCTGTGATTCTGTGAATATTCCTCCACTTTCCTCACTGACTCCCCATTTCTCAATGTTAAGGTTGTGTCATCTGCATATTGGTGTATCACCGACACCAGCCCGGAACTGGGTACCACAATCCCAGCTACACCTTGTTTCTTTCGCATCATGTAACCTAATGGTTCTGCTACCAATGTGTACAGCAGTGGAGACAGGGGACAACCCTGTCTCACTGATCTCTGTATTGGAAAATACTTAGATAAAAAACCATTACATTTAACACAGCTAAATATGTTTGAATAAAAAATCCTTATCCACTGAATGAAATTTTCCTTGAAACCAAATGCTTCCAAAACCTTCAATAAAAACTCATGAGACCCTATCAAAGGCTTTCTCTTGATCTATCTTTAATACATAAGCCTCCCTCCCACTCTCTTCCATGAGCTCTATCGCATCTCGGATTGAGACCACAGAGTCTGCGATGTCCCGGCCTATGACTCCATAGGAGTGAGAGGGCCAAACTATCTCCAGTAACACCTCCTTCAAACGATTTGCCATAACCCTCGCCAAGATCTTATAATCCACATTTAATAGTGTGATGGGCCTCCAATTCTTCAGATCCCGTCTATCCCCTTTATTTTTATATAAGCTAAGCTTATGATACCTCTCCTCATAGATGGGGCCAGGCTTCCCTCAATTTTAATTTCCTTAAAAACTTCTAAGAGCAATGGACTTAAAATCTCGAAAAATTCCTTATAAAATTCTGCACTTAGTCCATCGGACCCTGGGCTTTTCCCCCCCGTCATTCCACTTATTGCTATTTTTATTTCCGCTAATCCTACTTCTTTATCACACATGCTTCTCTCATCCTCCTTTAAACCCTTTTCAATAAAAGCAGTAACCTTCTCCATCTCCAAATTGGAAATGTCTTCTTTTGTATATAGCTCTTGATAAAAGCTGCTAGCCGCCTCTAAAATCTCCTCACTTTCATGAATGATCTTCTCCCCAACCTTCAACTCCTCAATTAACGATAATCTCTGTCGCAGCTTCTCTTGCTCTAGAAAATATCTAGTGCATCTTTCGCCCTCCAATGCATCTCTAGCCTTTGCACGGAGAATGGCCCCCTTACATTTTTCAGCTTGCAATAATTCCCACTCTTCCTTTAGCATCCGGAACTTAGTCTCAGCTCCCTTATCCCCACTGTCAACTGCTTTACAGACATCCGTAAACCTTTTGTTTATATTTTCTTCTCGATGCCGGTTAGCTGCCGCCCTCTTTTTCCCATAACGTACCGAAAAAACTTTTACCTCATATTTGAAATTGTCCCACCAAACTCTTCTTTCTTTCAAGAACAAAAGTTCCTTCTGAGCATTCTTTATTATATTTATAATCCCTTCTTTATAAGCACTTTCCTTCAGGTACTGATTGTTTAAAATCCACACCCCTGAACCGATCTTAACTCTGCTGTTCCTAATTCTAAGAACCAAAGCCGAGTGATCACTAAAAAATACTTTTTTATAATAAATCTCCATCACCTCCGAACTTAACCCTTCCCGCATTAACACAAAATCTATTCGGCTCTGTTTTAAAACATCACCCACCCAACCTGCTCTGGAGAACTCCCTTTTTATGGGGTTCCGGTCCCTTCATAAGTCTCTCAAATTTAAATTTGCCATCATTTTTATAATCATCCCTCTGGAGTTATCCTCTTTGAAATGTCCATCCAAGATAAAAATACATTAAAATCCCCCACTATACAAGGATTTTCCACCTCTGCCACTTCAGTGAATAACCCCCGAAAAAACTCGCGACGCTTGCAATGGTCGTTCAGTGCATAGATATTAAAAAGATCACAATTAAATCCCTCCAATTTTACCCTTAGCCGTAAAAATCTCCCCTCAGTGTCCTTGTCCACCAAGGCAACGTTCTCTTCTATGGACGGACTCACCAAAACAGCCACCCCTCTACGGTTATTGTTTGCACAACTTGCAAACACCTCTCCCTTCCAAACTCTTTCTAGAATATCCTCATCCCAAAAGGTTTCTTGCAGACACAACAAGTCCGTGCCTTTAAAACCCTGCAACAACTGCTGCAATTTCTTCTCACCCCTCAGTCCGTTCACATTGATCGAGACCAATGTAATCATGGCTCCAAAAAAGGGAAGTATGCCCAATAATCTCCCCATCATTTAATCTCTGGCTCTTCCCTCCTCTCATGCTCCTTCTCAACTTTTCGGGTAGCTGTTGCTTTTTCCTGCAGCCTCCAGCTCTTTTTCCCTTCCTGTTTGACCCCTCCCTGCTGTTTCAGCCTCTTCCTTGCCTTAAGTTTGGACCCAGGAGCTGCCCTTTCTCCCTCCTTCTGCCCCTCACTAACCTTTCCACATGATGCCACCCCATCCCCGACTTCCATGTCTCTGTCCCCCTCTAATTCCTCACACTCAAGCTCTTCTGCAACCCCCTGTGCCTGCTCCCAGTCAGATACATAACCCTGCTCCCCGTCAGATACTTCATCTCCCATAGAGAATCTTCCTGCTATCGCAGTTTCTCCCACTGTGCCGCCCCCTTCGACCACGTCTCTACTTCTGACCCTTGCACCTTGTTCCCTCATTCCATGGGACAATGGCGCACCTAAATTGTTCCCTTCTGACGTCTCTATCGCGCCGATCCCATTCTGCTGTCCCTTTAAGGCTCCTGCCTCTTGCACCCTCTCCCCACCCTGCCCCCTCCCGCTCACCAAAATATCTGACTCCCCGCCTCTCCCCGGAGTACTCACTTCCACCACACACCCCGCTCCTGCCTCCTCTCCCCCCGCAGACACCAGACTCCCCAGGGGGAGCCGAACTGCACTAAGGCTCGAGTCTGCACTCTACCCTTGCTGCCCGCTGCTGTCTTTGTTCCCCTCCATAGCACTCGCCATGTTTTCCGCCATCTCCATCTCGATTTCCGCTTCGCCAACCTCTGCCTCTTCCTGTGCTCCTTTTTCCTTCATTTTACCGGCTGTGTCCTCCGACTGCACCGCACCTCTGGCCATTCCACACTCCTCTCCTGCTCCTTCTCCCATCTCCTCATCACTCATTTCGCTCCCTTCTGCCACACACTCACAGCGGGCGGGGCCTTTATGACACACCCCACAGCTCTCCGCCTTGCAGCTCCACGCGATATGTCCTGACTCACCGCAATTGTAACAATACAAATCAGGACAGTTTCTCACGAGATGGTCATGTCCCAGACAATAGTAACACACCTTTACTTGGTTATCGTGCAGCACACGAAAGTACTGTACTCCCTCCAGTGTCTCGAACTTCATACTGTAAGGCAAAGACCTCACCCCCTCTGGGAACCACACCTTTACATACCGGGTTCCGTCTGCTACCCGTGTTCCCGGATAGTACCTCCTCTTTATTTCGGAACAGATTTTAATGTCCCACGACTCCAACTTTTTGCTCAGCACTTCATCCTCGATGTACACAGGCAAGTTCAAAAATGAAACCACCACCTCCTCTGAATATAGCAGAGTCACCTCCAAAAATTTCTCCCCAACTTTCAGACTGAGCAGCAGTTTTTCCACCGCCTCACGGCCACTGACCGTCACCTCAAATCCCACATTTGGTTTTGGTTGGCAGGCAAAACAGCTTCACAGTCCTCATGAACCACCTGGATTATATCCCAGGCTCGAATCTTCTTATCTTCACATTGCACCACCACCGTATTTTCTTTACCAAACCTCCTGAGGTCCCGGCCCAAATCTTTGGGCCTTTTTTTTCCCCTTCCCAACACAGTTTCTTCCCTAATAAAATTCCTCTCGGGAATATTGTCCTCTGAGGGGCCCGGCACTCCGGACCCCTCAGCAGCCATCTGGCTGTTTTTTGTGGGCCAAAAAGGCCCTAAAACCTGAAAACAACACCCCAAAACTCTCCACCAACTTTTCACAATACTTCCTCCAACACCCAGCTGCAATTAGGCAACCAGTCACACCTGGCTCACTCCTAGCCCCTCCCACCTAGAGAGTAGTGCCCACTGAGCCACAGCTGACACTAAAGTACCTAAATATCTATTTCCATATCTAGCTTTGGAAACACCATGATGGTGGCAGCTCTGAGCAGAAGTCCAGCCATTGTGTGTCAAATCTGTGAAGCTTTTTAAATTGTTGTCTTACCCAGGTGAAGTCCTTTAAATTAGGTCTATCAAGCAATTAGACAAAATGATCACAATTAATATTGAGATTCATCTCAGTTAATCTTGATTTTAATCACATTTAATTGATATAATTACTGCATCCATCTCATTCAAGTTTGTTTTAATACTGCCCAATATAAATCTTTGCACAAGATGGGGAACATCGATATCCACACCCTGAATTCAGCCAGTTGTGCTTTTGAGGAGGGGGAGTGGGCATCCAAATTTACCCGAATGCTCCTTAATACTACAAGACTCCCCCTGCAGAGTATGTCTATCTAAACAGTCCATAGCAGCCTGGATCAGTCCGTTGGTCTTCAAGATACCAAGTCTCAGGTGTTACAATCTCTGTTAAAATAGGTACTCTGGGAACCTGATCAATCAGGAGAATAATGTATCTCCATCCATAGAGCAGACCAAAAGATACTTTTGGGCATACGTTCTATCATATCAGCAAATAATATCTTCAAATCTAGACAAAGTAGAAATAAAGGTTGTAACTGGGAAGGTTCAGATGCAAATCTTAATTTGTAATCTCTTAAAGAGCAAGAAGCTTTATTATAAAAGACCAGAAGCACAGTGAAAAAAACAAGGATCTGGGAGGACCATCTGCACAACACAAGATATTCCAAGCACCTTCCCAGCTTTGGCAGCTCCTTCCGCCTTAACAGCCACAGTTTTGGCAACTTTTGCTACGTGAGAATTTGCTACATAGGCACAATTGAGCTGACAACGGTTTATTTTCACCTGCAGTTTAAAAGTGCTATAAAATAAAGAGTGCGTCCAAACCGGTTCTGGATCTGGAGAGGTCCAAAGGTGACAGTTAAATTGGCAGAGTTTTTCCTTTAACCCCAACCCACAAACCTCAGCGACTCCCAGGCACAGAGCAGCATCCTCATTGTAACCGGAAGGCGGTGCCCGTTCCACAACGTGGGCTGGCACACTAGGGACAAAAGTTGAAAGGACAAGGTTTTTAACAGAGCATGCTAATTAAAGGAATGAGTTAAAAACAAACTGAAGGGAATGATGCCACCTACAGCTCTTCCTCCCCTTCAGCCTGGTAACCCGTCCCATTTTAACGCCTTCAATATACTCCGTACCTTGTGTTGTGTATGTACCTTTAAGGGAATAACTGGTCTCAGACTGCAGTACCGGCAGTGACCACCCCTGTATAAAAGGCGCTAGCAATCCTCTGTAGTTTCAGTTTCCCATTTGTCTCCATTCAGTAAAGACTTGTTTTGTTCAACTCCTGCTGTCCGTGTCTCAATCATACACGGACATAATATTGGCGACGAGCAGATACGAACTTACCTACAGTCTGCACCACCTCCTGGGATCCATTCCTGAAGCGAAGTGAACAGAGGTCGAGGCCTGAAGGAAGAAAGAAGCAGTAGAAACGGGCGTCGACCGTGGGCTTCCGCCCCTGAGTCAGCGGAGTTGAAGATTGCTGGAGAGGCTGTCGAGAGCGGGGCTGGGTTCCTGTCGACGGTGCTTCAGCTAATCGGGCTGGTGGCAGGTAGTACACTGATCCTTCCTGGGCTGCGGCGGTCTAGAACTCGAGCGGGTGGCTTGCGACGGGGCCGTTAGCGTTGTCGGGAAGAGGAGAGAGAGCGAGGGTGGAGCACACAGGGCGCGGCCGGTGCTATGAAGCCGGGCAGCATACAGACCCGAGAAGAGGGAGGCAAGAGTCCCACAGGGTTGTTCCACGATGGGAAAATAATAAAATAACCAAGGATATATATATAAAACGCGCAGGAAGCCGCGAGGGGCTGCAGGTTGCAACGGAAACCGCGGAAAGCAGCGCTAGCAACATCGGGGAAGAAGGCAAGCGCGGGAGGCACCATCTTAATCCAGCGGGGAAGAAGGCAAAGCGCGGGAAGAGCCATTTTGTTAAATCAGGGAAGAAGGCAAAGCGCGGGAGGCGCCATTTTAGATTTTCAAGATGCCGAAGACTGGCTGTATCACTGCCTTTGATAATGCAATAGAGGACTGGACCACGTATGTGGAAAGAGTCGAGGTACATTGCGAGGCAAACGAAATAGCCGATGAGAAAAAGGCATCGGTACTGCTAAATTTAATGGGCGCAAGAACGTACGGCCCATTGCAGGACCTGATTGCTCCGGCCAAACTGAAGGCGAAGAGTTTTAACGACATTGTTGCTATCCTACAGGAACACCTAAACCCTGCACCGCTGCTGATAGCAGAAAGATTTAAATTCCACAGGAGAACTCAGCGTAAAGATGAGAGCAATGCTGAGTACCTTACGGAACTACGCAAGCTAGCAAAGCACTGCCAGTTCGGAGCAGGACTGGCCGATACCCTACGGGACAAATTTGTCTGTGGACTCCTGAGTGAAGGAACCCAGAAGAGGTTACTCTCAGAGAAAGAGCTGACGCTAGATAAGGCTTTCAGCGTGGCAGTATCGTACGAAGCAGCAGCCAGGGGAGCTGCGGAAATACAACAAAAGCCACAGGAACATTAAACAATAAGTCTGAGGAGCCAAGGAAGGTTCGCATTTGTGGGGACTTCAAGGTGACGGTGAACCCTATCCTTCACACAGTACAATATCCTCTTCCAAGGATAGAAGATATCTTCGCCTCGCTATCTGGAGGGAAGCGTTTTACTAAAATTGACCTAGCACAAGCATATTTACAGATGGAGGTTGAAGAATCCTCTAGGAAGTATCTCACGATAAACACTCACAAAGGTCTTTACCAGTATAATCGACTGGTATTCGGAGTAGCATCAGCTCCGGCGATATGGCAAAGAGCGATGGAACAAGTCCTGCAAGGGATTCCGGGGACTCAGTGTTACTTGGACGACATCCTAGTGACAGGTGAAGATGACAGTGAACACCTTAACAACCTAGAACAGGTGCTCACTAGACTACGGGAACATGGGCTACGAGCCAACCGCCCCAAGTGCGAGTTTTTTAAGAAACAGATATCGTATTGTGGCCACGTGATTGATGAAGAGGGGTTACATAAGTCCGCTGACAAAATTGAAGTGGTAGTTAAGGCCCCAGCGCCTGAAAATGTGTCGCAACTGAGGTCATTCCTCGGATTGGTAAATTACTACCATAAGTTTTTACCGAATTTGTCCACAATTCTGCACCCACTGAATGCCCTATTACGAACGGGAGTGGCATGGAAATGGAGCAATGACTGTAAGCGGGCCTTTCAGAAGAGTAAGGACTTAATCACTTCAGGGGAAGTATTGGCTCACTACAACCCATCACTGCTGATAAGACTGGCGTGTGATGCGTCTCCGTATGGCATTGGGGCGGTACTGTCACATAAATTCCTTGATGGGTTAGAGAGGCCGATAGCTTTTGCGTCACGTTCGTTAACTTCGGCCGAGCGTAGGGGCGTGCCGATAATGACAGCACAACGGCTACAGAGGTGGTCCCTTTTCCTAGGGACACACCAATATGACATCGAGTACAAAGGAACTAAGCAGCATGGGAATGCTGATGGATTGTCGCGCCTACCGTTGCCGATGGTGGAAGAAGAACTTACAGTGGATCCAATGGAGATATTCCACTCGACCATAGTCGAATGTCTCCCCGTGACGAATGCAAGCATAGAAAAGGAAACACGGAATGACCCGACACTATCACGGGTCTATGATTTAACGGTGAAGGGATGGCCAGCACATGGCGAACCACTGCTGCCAGCATTCTCGCCGAGAAGAGAACAGCTGTCAGTGTGCAGAGGAATCTTGATGTGTGGGTCCAGAGTAGTAATTCCACCTAAGTTGACGGATAGAGTGCTCAATGAGCTTCATGAGGGTCATCTGGGTGGGGTAAAAATGAAGAACTTAGCCAGAGCGTTTGTTTGGTGGCCGGGAATCGATAGAGAAATCGAAGAGATGACCAAGAGCTGTACAGGATGCCAGAAGGTCCAAAACACCCCACCACAAGCTCCTCTACATCCATGGGAGTGGCCCTCATCTCCATGGCAAAGGGTGCACATTGATTTTGCTGGTCCCTTTATGGATTCGATGTTTTTAATTGCGGTGGATGCCCATTCAAAGTGGCCAGAGGTAATAAAAATGTCCTCAACCACCACAGAAAAAACCATCACAGTCTTACGAACCATATTCGCCAGAAATGGGCTGCCTGAACAGATTTGCTCTGACAATGGACCACAGTTTGTGTCTGAAGAGTTCCGGAGGTTCTTAAAGAACAATGGTGTTAAGCATTACACATCTGCCCCATATCATCCAGCCACTAATGGATTGGCCGAGAGGTTTGTTCAAACATTCAAGAAGGCTATCAAGGCAATGTGTAATGAAGAGATACCCCTACAACACAAGGTGGACAACTTCTTGTTTGCCTACCGGAATGCGACACATGCGGTCACCAACCAAACACCAGCCATGATGTTCTTCAATCGAAGACTACGATGCCGCTTGGATTTGGTTAAGCCAAACGTCAGAAGAGATGTGGAGAACAGGCAGTTTCAGAATATGAATGAAAGGCCGACCAGGAGTTTTAAGATAGGTCAACCAGTTTTGGCCCGGGACTACCGCACAGAGAAATGGCAGCCAGGAACGATTTGTACACGGCAAGGACCTCTCATGTATACCATGGACATTGGAGAGAGCATTGTAAGACGCCATGCTGACCAGATTCTAGAGTCACTGGAAAACGTCAACCCCACATCACGATCTGATACACCTGGCGATGAAACCGACGTACCAATTGCAGCTACCGCAGAATCGGTGATCTTGGAAGCAGATGAACCAAACAACGACATTGATTCAGACTCAATCTTGCCAGAAGAACCTGATACCCCAAAGAGGCGTTATCCAGACAGAATCAGGAAGCCTCCTCAAAGACTGAACTTATAATTGCTTAACCTCAACCAATGTATCTAACAACCGTAATTGTGATTGTAATTAGTTATCATTTAGTTGTTAAATGAATGTTATGTACTGTTTATCTAAAAGGGGAGGAATTGTTGTGTATGTACCTTTAAGGGAATAACTGGTCTCAGACTGCAGTACTGGAAGTGACCACCCCTGTATAAAAGGCGCTAGCAATCTTCTGTAGTTTCAGTTTCCCATTTGTCTCCATTCAGTAAAGACTTGTTTTGTTCAACTCCTGCTGTCCGTGTCTCAATCATACACGGACATAATACCTTGCGCCTCTCTTTAGCACCCAGATTCATCAGAGCAAGCGAGCGAGGCCTCGCTTACTTGGTGGCTACTTTGTAGATAATGGTGCCGGTGGCACAGATGCTGAGCTTGATGCCCTCGGCGATGCTGGTGGTAGGGAAGGCGCTCAGGTCACTGTGCCCATTCTCCACTCAGAACATTGCCCGGAACACATCATTTAAAATTCTCATCCTCATGTTCGATTCCCTCCATGGCCTCACCCCCCCCCCACTATCTCTAACCTCCTCCAGCCCTACAACCCTCTGAGCACTCTGCATTCCTCCAACTCTGGCCTCGTCCATCCCCCACTTCCTTTGCCCCACCATTGGCGGCTGTGCGTTCAGCCGTCTGGGCCCTAAGCTCTGGAATTCCCACTCCAAATCTCTTTGCCACTTTTAAGAATGTTGTGGAGTATTTTAAACCAACACTTGACACAAGGTTTTAGATCGTTATTCAAGTGGTCTTTATTACACCAGTGGGGAGATAATCTCTACTGGCGCACCAGGAGACTTCTCCAAATTGATACAGTAAGCGTTACATATTTATATACATTCAAATAGTCATGGTAGCCTCGTGCATGATCTGCTCTCGCAACCTGATTGGATCTTGGCCCGTGTGTACCTTCACGGATTGGATTACATATCTTAAGGTGTACATGCGCAAGCTGCATAGCTAATTAACCTAAACTGTTAAACTGTTGAGCAAAAATAACATGTTAACCCTGTGACCCAGACAACACATTCACAAAAGCAGAACTGGTGTCTGTCCGAAGGTTTATTTTTTCCACCTCACGGATGTGGAGTTTCATGTTATCAACTGCCAGTAACTGTCTTTCTTACACCATTCCGTGAGCTGCCAGCGATGTCATTTTAACTCTTTCCCCACTTCAAAGAAGCAGCCTAAAACCAACCTCTTTGATCAAGCGTTTGGACACCAGTCCTAATGTTTCCTTCTTTAGCTCGATGTCAATTTTTGTCTGATTACGCTCCTGTGAAGCACCTTGGGATGTTTTACTACTTTAGAGGCGCTACATAAATGCAAGCTGTTGTTGTTATAACTGTAAGGACCTGTTGCTTTTGCAAAAAGCTTCAATCCAGAAATTTGGGTTCGGGGCTTCCCGCGGGTGCAAGCCCCCAACCTGCACTTACCTTGCGCGCCGGCAGTTGAGCTGTAGGGCCCCGTGGAATTCCGCTCCGGGGCCTGGCCCAGCTGCCGGCGCGCTGTGCTTGCGTGTCCCAGGGGCGTAGTTAGTGCGATGCGTCCCCTGGGATCACGTGAGCCATGGGCAGCCAATTGGAGGAGGGAAAAGCACATTCATAAGATTGACAGGAAGACCTGTCAAAACGTATAAATACTACGGGCCCCAAAATAGCAGTAAACCTTCAAATAAATTTTTTTTTAAATCACACTTTTTAAATAAACTATAAATTACATTAAATAACTATTTTAAACAATAATTTAAATTTTTGAAAAAAATAATTTTATATTCTAACGGGGCTAAAAATAAACTTACCTTGCTTTAAAGTATTTAAAAATAATAAACCTGTGGAAAAAATGTTTTAATTTTAATTAATTGACCACTTACCTTGCAAAAAGCAGGCCTTACGCCTGCTTTTTAAATGTGTAAATCCTGCAGGCTTACCCTCCCGGGAAAACCTGTAAAAAAAGCCTAAGTGCAAAAAGCACGCGCAGCCTCCCCTGCGCGTGCGTTCGAACTCTGAACCCCTTCTTTCAGGGGAACGGAAGTGCCAGTTTCCCACGCATGCGCAGTGCATGCAGAAAACCGGCACTTCCATTCGGCCTACGGGTGAGTACCCCGTGCGTACTCACCCGTGGAGACCCGAAGTTCTATTCTCCTTTACTGTTTTGATACTATTTACAAACAGTTTTCTTCTCTTATGTATTCTTTGCTTAGATTTATTGATCTCCAATCTAAGGACAAGCTATAAAAAGACATTCTTGAGGAATAGGATAGACTGCAATCCTTTTAAATTGCCTTGTAAATGTTCATATCAGTGTGACCTTCTGATAGCAACTTAGGTGAGTGGATGTTATTGGGCTATCGCCGAGCCATAAAATGCAATCTCAAGATCGGCTTCAATAACCTTTAGCCTGCGCAAAATCTAAAAAATCCATTTAAGTGCACAGCTGAAACCTCTCTGTAGCAGTCTAAAGGGTTAATAAATCACTTAGAAGGTCTGAGAGGCAGACTGTGAATTCCTTTACATATAAGCATATCAGTTAGCAATCTGAAAGCTGAACAAAAAGGGTTTCTTTCGCAGATTTTCCTCTTATTGCACTTGGGTGTCAACGACGACTCGGGCGCAGAACACGGAGGAAAATTGGGCGGAGTGGACCACACGCGTGTAAGAGAGCCCACCTGATTTTCCTCCATCTGCCACCTTCCTGCCCGAGTGCAGTGTGATGAAAGCCTGCCCCAGTACGTCCTGCGCCGAGTTTTAATTCAATATTTCTTTTGAAAATATGCAAAAATTGAGTAAGTGCTCATTCTACACGATTGTACCATGTTTTAAAATACAAATGTTTAACATTTTATTATTATGGAGACATTAGTCAGTTCTCCCTGAGCCGGAGTGACCAAAAAAAAAGGCAATGGTGAGTTTAACACTGTGGCAACACAGTTTGGGAAATGGACTCAGGCTGCAGTGACCTCCTGTCTGCTCACCACCTCCACCACCCCTCAGAAGATATATAGAAGCCCTGGCAGTGGCAGAAGTATTACTGCACATGTCTCTTTTTTTTTTAAATGCACACACTTGTTTCTTCCCTCCATTTCAGTAGGTGCGAACAGTCCTCTGGTACCTCCTCCAAGTGATCAATTTCATATCTGAGCATAGAGGACGAATGTTTGGCAAGTAATTCAACCATGGCGTGGGTGGGGTAGAGGGAATGTCAAAGCCAAACCCAATCATCAGCACAGAATCATATAGAATCATAGAATGGTTACAGCACAGAAGGAGGCCATTCGGCCTATCGAGCCCGTGCCGGCTCTCTGCAAGAACACCTCAGCTAGCCCCACTCCCCCGCCCTTTCCTCGTAGCCCTGCAATTTTTTTTCCTTCAGGTACTTATCCAATTCCTTTTTGAAAGCCACGATTGAATCTGCCTCCTCCACCCGCTCAGGCAGCGCATTCCAGATCCTAACCACTCGCTGCGTAAAAGAGTTTTTCCTCATGTCGCCTTTGGCTCTTCTGCCAATCACCTTAAATCTGTGTCCTCTGGTTCTCGACCCTTCCGCCAATGGGAACAGTTTCTCTCTATCTACTCTGTCCAGACCTCTCATGATTTTGAACACCTTTATCAAATCTCCTCTCAACCTTCTCTGCTCTAAGGAGAACAACCCCAGCTTCTCCAGTCTATCCACGTAACTGAAATCCCTCATCCCTGGAATCATTCTTGTAAATCTTTTCCGCACCCTCTCTAAGGCCTTCACATCCTTCCTAAAAGTGTGGTGCTCAGAATTGGATACAATATTCCAGTTGAGGCTGAATCATTGTTTTATAAAGATTCATCATCTTACTTGCTTTTGTACTCTATGCCTCTATTTATGAAGCCCAGGATCCCGTATACTTTTTAACCACTTTCTCAACCTGCCCTGCCACCTTCAATGATTTGTGCACATATACCCCCCGGTCTCTCTGTTCATGCACCCCCTTTAGAATTGTACCCTTTAGTTTATATTACCCATCCTTGTTCTTTCTACCAGACTTTCCAACATGGGACACTGAATAGCAAATCAGGAGCTGCAACTGTGTAGTGTTTTTAGAATTGTTTTAGTGAGGACACATCTCACACAGGCTCTAACTTCCTAAATTGTTTATTCACAAAGACTAAACAACAAAGGCATGAAACCTGCCACCAATAGCGAACAAAAGAACATAAGAAATAGGAGCAGGAGTCGGCCATTCGGCCCCTCGAGCCTGCTCCGCCATTCAATAAGATCATGGCTGATCCTCCACCTCACTCCACTTTCCTGTCCAATCCCCATATCCCTTGATTCCCTTAATATCCAAAGAGGCCACATACAAAGCAGCAGCTCATAACTTGGCTAAATATCCTTTAATACCAAAACACTTTCTCCCTGCTCAAGATGAATTACCCCAAACTGATCTCAAGACCAATACTAAAGGAGTTGCAAATTCACCTAACAACAGTTAAATGTTTGCTTCCCTAAAATTACAGGAGTGTAATTTTATCAGCATCAGGTATAGCACAGCACACAGATTATCCGTATCCAGTCACGGATAAAACAAGTCTACAGACATTCAATGAGCCTCTAAGATTTAAATCTTTGTCATTAAGGATATTGCTCTTTTAGATCTTGTAATGGGTTTACTTCAGATTCTATCGGTAATGAAAGCTGAACTTCTTTACGTGCTTCAGTTGGTGGTATCACTATTACAAAGTATTAACAGCACAGAAACAGGCCATTCAGCCCAACAGCTCCATGCTGGTGTTTATATGCCACACAAGCCTCCTCCCACTCTTCTTCATCTCATTCCATCAGTATACCCTTCTATTCCTTTCTCCCTCGTGTGCTTATCTAACTTCTCCTTAAATGCATCTATACTATTCGCCTCAATTACTCCTTGTGGTAACGAGTTCCACATTCTCTGGGTAAAGAAGTTTCTCCTGAATTCCCTATTGGATTTGTTCGTGACTAACTTATATTTATGGCCCCTAAATTCTTCAGCTGATTCTTCAACTGGATTTAGTAGTTGGAATTTTTTTCCAATTATGACCTCAGTTGGACAAGAAGGTAACACCCCTCAGTAATCCATAAGCCTTGTTCTGACTGAAACAAGATCTGAGCTATGTGTCTTTTCCAAATTAAGTAGCCAACTTGGATGTAGTAAGTCACAGGTCAGAATTAGAACTAGAGCTCCAATTTCCAGATAATGTATTCTTTTCTCTGGAGCTGTGGCCTGATTTTGAATTGTATCACTCTGGTTGACTATCATTATAATCTAGCTAGGAATGCAGCTGTCTACCCATCAACAGTTCAGTGAACATGTACTTGGCCATGTTTTATGATATGATAATAGATAGGAGGATATCCTCAATAGGGGGTGAAATTGGTCTTCACCATTGAAGTCAATGGAACAGAAAATTGGGCATGGTGCAAAATGAGCTGCCGATTTACTAGGAGTTCATTTTGCGCTACTGGTTTAGTCCATATCGGGCACGGTAGCATAGTGGTTATGTTACTAGACCAGTAATCCAAAGGCCTGGATTAATGATCTGGAGACGTGAGTTTAAATCCCACCACAGGTAGCTGGGGAATTTAAATTCAATTAATTAAATAAATCTGGAATTTAAAAAAGAAACTAGTATCAGTAATGGTGACCATGAAACTCATAAAATCCCATCTGGTTCACTAATGTCCTTTAGGGAAGGAAATCTGCTGTCCTTATGTGGTCTGGTCTACATGTGACTCCAGACCCACAGCAATGTGGTTGACTCATAACTGTGGCTCACCACCACCTTCTCACGGGCAACTAGGGATGGGCAATAAATGCTGGCCTTGCCAGTGACGCCCACATTCCATGAATGAATTTTTTTTTAAATTCAGTGTATCAAACTCTAATTTCATCAACTGCATTGCCTGTTTGAAAATTCTAACAAATATTCCTGCCATTTCATTCAAACTGAGATAATAAGGTTTGAATAAGCTCTGTTGTATCCCAGTACGCTTTAAAATTTGCAAATTCTTGGAATGTAAACTGAGGACCATTTCCTGAAATTAGTTTGATTAGTAAACTAAGATGAAAATCAGTGATTATGGATGACGTACAGTGACTTCAGACCATTTATATTTAATATCCAGCAAATAAGAAAAATCCACTCATAAGTGGACCAGCAAAGTTAATGGGCCCATTGCCATGATCTTGA
Organism: Somniosus microcephalus; assembly: GCF_052327205.1. Lineage (NCBI taxonomy): Eukaryota > Metazoa > Chordata > Chondrichthyes > Squaliformes > Somniosidae > Somniosus > Somniosus microcephalus. The sequence continues at coordinate 24,087,272 of NC_141013.1, forward strand.
AGGCCAACTCCTGAAGAGGTTAGCTGGGTTTGTAATAGGCAGAGGTTGATTGTTTTGACAAGCGGGGCAAACTCGTTCATCTGGACAACATCAGAATTCAAATTTAGCCACCCAACATGCATTCCTGCCAAGGCCTTCATGCATACCATAACAGGGTGGAATTTATATAAATATGCAAGTATTCAGCCCTGATACCAAGCTGGCAGCTAGCTCAAATAACCCATAGTAGATAGCACTTCTTCAATATCTTTTTTCCTGTAAGAGGGTTTCATCTCTACTGTCAGATTATTCACCTAGCCAGTGTTGTAGAGTAAAATCTAAGATTTGTGACAAAAGTTTGCCCGAGTATCGTCTGATGGATTTACTTGGTGTTGCTGGAAACATTTGTAACTCGGCAGTACTCCTTGTATCAAGCAGATCATAGCCTCCATTTTCCAGTTACTACTCCTCCGCCATCAGCACTGACGATGCAAATACCAGTTCAGAACAAGGTTGACGAGATAAAGGTGTGTGAAAGCAGGAAGGTTAATTTAGTAATGAGACTTCAAAGCTGTCAACCTTGGCTCAGTGGGGGCATTCTTTCCTCTGAGTCAGAAGGTCATGGGTTCAAGCCTCACTCTAGGACTTAATCTCAACTGACACTCCAGTGCAGTCCTGAGGGGCGTTCTTTCAGTATCCTGGCCAGGATTTAGCCCTCGGCTAACACCACTAAAATATTTCAATTGGTCATTTATTTCATTCCTATTTGTGGGACTTTGCTGTGTGCAAACTGGCTGCTGCATTTGCTTACATTGCAACAGCAGCTACACGGAAAAATTAAATAATTGTACTATGAAGTGTTTTGGGATGTCCTGAGGTCATGGAAGATATATAAATGCAAATTCATTCTTCTTTCTTTCTCTTTCAATCAACCAGATTGAATTGTGACTATCCAAGAGGTTCAGAGTCCGAGTTGGTAAATATAATGGATGGCTGCTCCATGACCAGTATGACAGAGAAGCTACGCGAGGCAGCGTACACCTTGACTTGGTAGCAGTAAGTAACCCAGTTAATATAAAAGGGAATGGAAGCTGTAGTACCCTTGGAGATAATGACCACAGAATGATAAAGTTTGACATGATCTGGGGATTCAGAATCACCAGGGAGCCAAAACCAAAGATATAGGCCTAGAATTTCCACTAGTTTGCACTGGTTTTATCAGCACAATCCCTTCCGAAATCAGCCAAACCAGGGCAAAGGATCGCAGAATTTTAAACGCAAATTACATCAAGTGTAAATCGAGTTTCCGTGATCTTTAACGCTGGTTTAAAAAACATTGTGCTAGAAGCTGGCCCCGCCCACAAAACTGGCCACGTCCCCCAGATTGAAATAATGAACATGACGAGTTTCCGCTGATTGTGCCCGTTTGCGCTTTTTTTTAGGCGCAAAAGCTCTAGTAGACGCGTTTTAAAAGTTTTTACATATTAAAAAATATTGGCCCTGAATTTCCAATCAGAGGCTTCCTGCGGGCGGATGCCTCTGATCAGAATTTTTTTTACGAACCTACCTGCTGGCTCCGTAGATACCGAGGCTTCCGCTCCTGGGCCTCTCCTCTTCAAAATGTGCAGAGGCCCATGTATCCCAGGGGCACATGCGGTTCGCAAGTGCCCCTAGGATCACGTGGGCCATGGCGAACCAATGGAAGAAGGGAATCCCCCTTCATAGTTTTGACAGTTCCATACGCAGGGAACTGTCAAGTGTGAATGGGGATGACTGCAAAAATGCACCAACACACTGAAATAAAAAAAGAAAAACCATTACTTATATAAAATTAATTAAAATGGCATTTAATTAAAAATGTTAAACAAAAATTAAATTTTTTGATTTAAAAAAAAATGTTTTAACGGGGCCCAATATAACCTTACCTTATTGGACAGGGTTTTTAATTTATAAGTGAGTGATAAAATCTTATTTTACTATTTTTTTAAACTCTGCTTTTACCAGGCGTAAGAATTCTACAGCCTTTCAGCGGGTGGAAGTTGATCAAATAGCGCAACTCTCCACCCGCAGAGGCACTTTTCTTGGGCATACGGATGATCTGTCAAGATGACAGATCGCAAGTTCCGGGTTTCAGTGCATGCGCTTTGCATGCCTAAACCTAGAACTTGCGCGGCCACTATGGGCGCATACACACCTCGTACGCACCCATGGGGGTTGGAAATTCAGGGCCATTTCATTTACTAAGAAACTGACTGGTGTGCACCAATGAAACTAGTAAATGGTTCAGTATAGTTTTATAAAGTAATTTTTCAATGATTTAAAATTAGGTTACTAACAGGTGGAGGACTAGACACTTAGGGGGAGAAATTCCCCAGGTTTGCGCCTCCCGTTCGCGCCTGTGGGGGGCGGTAACGGGGCGCAAAGGGGCTACCGACCGGGCGCGGTAAATTCACCGACGCCCGCGAACTTCCCTGGTGGATTGCGCTGGTGCCAAGACTTACCACCTCGCTCTCTTGCGCCCCGAAGATCGTGACGTCATCCGGTGTGCAGCGCCCTGTTAGCGCCCCGGAAGTGATATTCGCTCCAGCCCCCTGCAGCATCGCCGGGCGTCAACAACGGCAGCTGCCGAAGGCGTTGTCCCCTCGGCCAGCCGCTTGGGGAGCACTATTTAAAGGCAGCGGTGGTCAGGTAGGGCAAAATTTATTTATGTCCCCACTCTGGTGCCTCCTGCTTTCTTTTGCCCCTGCGATTGCTCAGCCCTGCACTCGCAGAGCGCTTGGGGCTGCTATGTGCGTTGTGCAGGTGCCGTCGCCCAACAGACACAGCCTGAAGATTCATTCAACGCAGCATTGGCCCTTCCCTTTAAGGGAGGGAAGGAGCCTGTAAAACCAGCAGTGCTGCCCTTAACATTGCTCAGCGCTCTGCCGCTACCGCCCCTCTCACTCCCTTTAGCACTCTAATGGAAGTGGTAGCGCTTGATTTAGCGCTCTACTTCCCTCTTGGAGCGCTAAAGCGGAAGTCCCCGGCAACGGCAAATCTTTTTCGCCTGACGAAACCTTTGTGCTCCCTGAAAAGTTATCGCCCCAAACGGGGCCCTACGCAATTTCTAGCCCCTATTAAAAATGCTTAGATTTTGTGATAAACCCATTTTCAGCTGTATTAATCAAATCGCACCAGGTTACCACTCTTAAATAATCAAGGAATATTTTTTAATGCAAAGAAAATAAAAGATTATGTTCTATAACGTTGACCGATTGCGTTGGTTCATGGAAGATTTTATTTTTGATGATATGCAAATAAGTTTGGGCGGAAACTTGAACTATAACTTCACTTCGGAAAAACAGCGCAATTTCAAACGCAATTTGCGCCCAGATTACCGACTGCACCCAGAGCGGAAACTCTACCCCAAGATTTATAAAAGGCTAATTTTATGAAACGAAGGAAGAGTTTAAGCAATTTGAATGGAGGTGGGGTGTTCAACATAGAAACATAGAAACATAGAAGATAGGAGCAGGAATAGGCCATTCGGCCCCTCGAGCCTGCTCCGCCATTTAATGAGATCATGGCTGATCATCCAAATTCAGTACCCGGTCCCTGCTTTCTCCCCATATCCCTTGATCCCTTTAGCCTTAAGAAATATATCTAACTCCTTCTTGAATATATTTAATGAATTGGCCTTCACTGCCTTCTGTGGTAGAGAATTCCACAGGTTCACCACTCTCTGGGTGAAGAAATTCCTCTTCATCTCAGTCCTAAATGGCTTACCCCTTATCTTTAGACTGTGACCCCTGGTTCTGGACTCCCCCGCCATCGGGAACATCCTTCCTGCATCTAGTCTGTCTAGTCCTGTTAGAATTTTATAAGTTTCAATGAGATCCAAAGTGTACAACTGCAGCAAGACATCCTTGCTCCTGTACTCGAATCCTCTCGCTATGAAGCCCAACATACCATTTGCCTTATTAAACCCATGTTACACCTGCATGCTTACCTTCAGTGACTGGTGCACAAAAACAACACTTCAACAGAGAACAAATTGAACACCTTTAAGGTGCAATGCAGACAGTGCAGGGTAAATACATATCTAGAATTAGCAAGCGTAGACTAAACAAGTGTGACCTTAACTGGATAAGCAACTCAATTAGAAGTGAAATAATAAGGAAAACAATCTCTAAAACTGTGCAGGAAGAAAGGTGAGGAATTAATTTAGAATACAAAGAAACATGTTAAAAGGGATCACCCTTTTAAAAAGGATCAAAGGATCAAAGGGGAAAATGGAAACTCTTAGAAGTGCATAACTATAGACACAAAAATAACAAGAATTAATTTTTAATTCTATAACCTTAAGATGTCAGAGAAGAGGAGGCAAGAAACATAAAGGATGCCAACAGGGTCGAAACTAAGAATAAGCATAACATAGTTAATATACTCAATGATTACTTTCTCCAAGAATTTACTGGGAAAGATATGAGTAGCATGTTTTCCATAAATAGTGACATTTCAAGTAAAATTAAAAAGATTTCAACATAAATAAGGTCCTATACACATTAAAAGCACTCAAAACAAATAAATCCCCAGAAATTGTTGCTATTATGTGCGACAAGGGATGAGATTTGTGAGGTTTTCACAGTCATTGGGCCGGATAGTCCGATCCCTACAGGTGTGTACGGGCTGTGTACTCACCCGTAGGGACATCGGAAATGCCGGTTTCAGGCATGCACAGCGCATGCACTGGAATCCGGCATTTCCGATCTGTCAAGAATGCTCTTGACGGATCCTCCGGCTGCCCGGGAGAAGGGCCTCTGCGGGGGGAGAGTTCCGCTTTTTGGAGACCCTCTGCCCGCTGAAAACACTTACAATTCTTGCGCCTGGTAAAAACAGTTTGGAAAGGCCCAGCAGCGGAACTCTGTGCCTCCCGGGAGCCCTCAGGTAAGGGCGCAGATTTTTCCAGATCGCAGCCCTCCGCCCGCGGGAGACCTGCGATCGCAAAATCTGGGCCATAATAAGAGGATTGATGCACTTTGAGAAACTCCCGTTTGATTGGAAGCAGGTTAGTGTGGTTCCCATTTACAAAGGGTAACAAAACATAGAATTACACTGGGCTGAATTTTGCCGGCGCTCAGAGTGCGGGTTTGGAGGCGGGTCCGCTGTCAAAAATCGAAATGATTGACAGCCGGTTGGGAACTTGCCTCCATGTAAGTTTCCAAAATGTCAGATCTGCGATTTCGGAACAGACCCGACACCAAGTGGCAGGGGAGGCATTAAAATACTTAACTGCTTGTTAAGTGCTTGTTTACTACTATTTTGCCAGCCTTTTTCTATTTTACCACATTTTTAACGGGGTTCACGTCGTTCGGAGATCACGTCAGCTAAGTAGGTCGGGTTCTCTATATCTCCCCATTGTTGTGAATAGGTGACAGCTACAAAAGTGGTATGAAAGCTACCATTTCACAGCTGGTCACTTTCCAATGTCAGAAGCTTGAGTCTCCAGGACTTGGAAGACACTTTTGAGCTGTATGCAGTTTGGAAGTGTTTGGAGTAAACTCTCAATCCACTGTCACCTCCTTGGAGCAAGCTCTCTCACCATTGACAGATCGCTTCTGTCATCTCAACTTCAGCTGCCATCTGTTCCAGCAACATTGTTGACCTTGAAAAAAATCTCACCTTGGTCCTCTGAATCCCTCCACAATCAGCTCTAACACCAACATCACCAGGCACACCAACATCACCAACAACAGCACCAACCTTCTCCGCAATCACCCGATGCTGCGCAGGACACAGGGCATCAGCACCCGACCACATTGCTGCCCGGGAGGCCAGAGATGGCATCACCATGGCCAGATTTACTTCACTTGACGCTGTACACCCTGGCTGCCACATGATGCGCCAGGTTAACACCACCCCACACCATCACCATAAAGCATTCCTACAATGCCCAAGTCATTCCTTTCACACTCATCATCATTGCAGGGGGTTCCGTTATGTCTCACCATTCACTGCAACTCACTAAGACACTTCCAAAGCTGCACACAGATCTGTACAATAAGGCAAAGTGTTGAAAATAAAGATTTCAATGTTTGACAGCACATTAACAGAAAATTTACATGAACATTGCATAAAACACCCAAGTGGCTACCCTTGTGTGTTGTTAGTTGTTATGATTGCACTAGGATGAGGGTGAGTGTGAGGGGTGGCTGGTGAAATGGGGATAGAGAGGGATGGGTGGAGGTCCAAGGTAAGTTGGTGTGAGTGAGGATGTGCAGGAGTAGGGTAGGGAAGGCAGAGTAATGGGGATGTGATGAGTGGTACAGCAGGATGAGGTTGAGTGTGGCTTTGCAGTAACGTTTCATGATCTACTGAGATCATTGAAAGGTTTGTGCCACTGCAACCAGGTACTCCTGACAACATCCCTGTGCAATGTGCAACCAGGCTGCGTTGGTGTCCTGGGGAGGTCTCTTCTGTCCTTGGAAGGGAAAACTGCTAATGTAACACCCTTATTTAAAAAGGGCAGTAGACAGGAGGCTGGAAACTATAGACCGGTTAGCCTAACATCTGTGGTAGGTAAAATTTTGGAGTCCATTATTAAGGAGACAGTAACAGGACATTTGGATAATCATCATTTAATAGGACAAAGTCAGCATGGTTTTATGAAGGGGAAGTCATGCTTGATAAATTTGCTGGAGTTCTCTGAGGAAGTAACATATAGGGTGGATAAAGGGGAACCAGTGGACGTAGTGTATTTAGACTTCCAAAAGGCATTTGACAAGGTGCCACACAAAAGATTATTGCTTAAGATAAAAAATCACAGGATTGGGGGTAATATTCTGGCATGGATAGAGGATTGGCTATCTAACAGAAGGCAGAGAGTTGGGATAAATGGTTCATTCTCAGACTGGCAATCAGTAACTAGTGGTGTTCCGCAGGGGTCAGTGCTGGGTCCCCAACTCTTTACAATCTATATTAACGATTTGAAGGAGGGGACCGAGTGTAACATATCAAAGTTTGCAGATGATACTAAGATGGGAGGGAAAGTAGTGAGTGAGGAGGACATAAAAACCTACAAGGGGACATAGACAGGCTAAGTAAGTGGGCAGAGATTTGGCAGATGGAATACAATACTGGAAAGTGTGAGGTTATGCACTTTGGCAGGAAAAATCGTAGAGCAAGTTATTATCTTAATGGCAAGAAACTGGAAAGTACTGAAGTACAAAGGGATCTGGGGGTCCTGGTGCACGAAACTCAAAAGGTTAGCATGCAGGTGCAGCAAGTGATTAAGAAGGCCAATGGAATGTTGGCTTTCATTGCTAGGGGGATAGAATATAAAAATAGGGAGGTATTGCTTCAGTTGTACAAGGTATTGGTGAGACTGCACCTGGAATACTGCGTACAGTTTTGGTGTCCATACTTAAGAAAGGACATACTTGCTCTTGAGTCAGTACAAAGAAGGTTCACTCGGTTAATCCCGGGGATGAGGGGATGGACATATGAGGAGAGGTTGAGTAGATTGGGACTCTACTCATTGGAGTTCAGAAGAATGAGAGGCGATCTTATTGAAACATATAAGATTGTGAAGGGGTTGGATCGGGTGGATGCGGGGAAGATGTTCCCGATGATGGGTGAAACTAGAACTAGGGGGCATAGTCTTAGAATAAGGGGCTGCTCTTTCAAAACTGAGATGAGGAGGAACTACTTCACTCAGAGGGTGGTAGGTCCAAGGAATATGCTGCCCCAAAAAGCTGTAGAAGCTACATCATTACATAAATTTAAAACAGAAATAGACAGTTTCCTAGAAGTAAAGGGAATTAAGGGTTACGGGGAGCAGGCAGGAATTTGGACACGAGTCTAGATTCGGATCGGTCATGGCCCTGTGGGTAGCGGAGCGGGCCCAGCGGCCGTGTAGCCTAATCCTGCTCCTATTTCGTGTGTCTAATTCTGTTAGATTCAGGAGATGGTTCTGTGATAGTGGATTGGCGGTTAGGATCAGATCAGCCATGATCTTATTGAATGGCGGAGCAGGCTCGAGGGGCCGATTGGCCTACTCCTGCTCCTATTTCTTATGTTCTTATGTAAGAGAACCTCCCTGCGTGCTGTGACTCCCTCCATAAGCATACAGAGGGAGTCATGCGAGAGCCTGGGTGCAGCCGTGCACCTCTGTCCAGTGTTTGTCAGTGTTTGCAGCACCTCAATGCTGTAGAACACCGACAGAACAACTGTCAAAATGAGTGCGGCCATGGCCCCTTTAAGGAAACCAGCTGATGATGCATCATCAAATGACGTCATCAGGCCTGCTTCCTTTTAATTGGCTGGGAACCTCACAGGGCGGGCTTAACAAGCCCTATTAACGAAAAATCCTTTTTACAGAGTGGCTGCACCCGGGAGCAGGACTGGAACCTGCCAACCACCTCTCCCACTGCAATCCCGCCTCTGCTGGCGAAATCGCGGCCAGAGAATATACAGCACAAAAACAGGCCATTTGCCCAACAGATCGATGCCGGTGTTTATGCTTCACACGAGCCTCCTCCCACCCCTCTTCATCTATCTCTATCAGCATAACTTTCTATTCCTTTCTCCTTCATGTGTTTATCTAGTTTCTCCTTAAATGCATCCATGCTATTCGCCTCAACTAGTCCTTGTGGTTGCGAGTTCCACATTCTAATCACTCTCTGGGTAAAGAAGTTTCTCCTGAATTCCTTATTGGATTTATTAGTGACTATTTTATATTTATGGCCCCTAGTTTTGGTCTCCCCGCAAGTGGAAACATCTTCTCTACGTCTACCCTATCAAACCCTTTCATAATCTTAAAGATTCTATTGTGGCGTACCGATCACAGAAAGGACACAATCCGCTTTCCGGTCCGTAGACTATAAATCAGGCGTCATGCCTTTAAGAAGGATCACACCTTTAAGAAACTCGATCTGCAACATAGTTAAGCCCAGAGCGGGGGAGGAGCAGTCAAAGCTGTGCACTGATGAAAGGCAGTCGTACTTTGTGTAGTCTCTGACTCCATTTTGTGTTCAGCATGCAGCCTCAACAATTAAACCTTTTCTGTTGAACCTCTCCGAGTTCAGTATTTTTGCTTGGAGTACGTAGACTCCTACATTGGTGACCCCGACGCTCAGGACGACTCCTAAGCGTAACCATGGCTGACAGAAACGCAGTTTCTGTGAAGCTGCCGGAGTTCTGGGAGAACCTGGCCACTGCCTGGTTCCTTCAAGCCGAATCGCAATTCCGACTCCGCGGCATCACCGCCGACACAACGATGTACGACTACCTCCTCGCCTCCCTGGGCAGCTCCACAATCACGAAAGTCTGGACAATACTACAAAACCCTCCGGAGGAAGGCAAGTACGCACATCTCAAGGCCGCGCTCATTAAAAAATTCACAGCCTCCCAATTCTTGCGCAACTGCCACCGCCTCGACCTCCCAGGCCTCGGTGACTCCACGCCGCCAGACTTGCTCTCACACATGCTTGCTCTGACCGACGAGAAACCGCCCGGCTCCCTCTTCCGCACGCTCTTTATCCGCCAACTACCTCCCAGCATCCGCCCGGCGATCGTGGCGTCCGGCCTCACGGACCTCGAGGCCCTGGCCGACGAAGCCGATAAGCTCCTGTCCGCCAGCTCCAACCACGCCGTCACCCCCGACCTGGCCTCCGCAGCATCGGCGCGCGCTCCACCCTCTATCGCGTGGCCACACAGCTCGGCCACGGGGCCCCCCAGGCCCCCACGTCCCCCAAGCCCTCCGACCCAGGGCTACTGCTACTTCCATACCCGGTTCGGCGCACGGGCACGCCGCTGCAGCCATCCCTGCACGTTTCCAACCGCCCCCACACCGGCCTACACGATGGCCGTGGGGCAAGCAGGCGCGCTGCTGTACATTACGGACAGCGCCTCCGGACGCCGTTTCCTATGCGACACGGGCGCGCAGCGCAGCATCATCCCCGCATCCGCCCTCGAGATCCAGCGAGGCGGCCGCGGCCCTGCACTGGCTGCCGCCGACGGCACCGACATCCGGACGTACGGCACCCGCACCGTCACCATCGACCTCGCAGGCCGCCGCTACCACTGGGAGTTTATCACCGCCAAGGTGCTCTCCCCGCTCCTTGGTGCGGATTTACTGTGCGCCCACGGCCTGTTGGTCGACAGGCCTCGGCGCCGCCTCGTGGACATGAACACCATGTCACCTATCCCGGGTGCCATGGCCCCCCCCAACCCGCCGAAATGGCGTGGCAGTGCCGCGCCCGCTCAACGGACGACTACTCAGCACTCCTGGCTGAGTTCCCAGCCCTCACCAAACCGACCTTCTCCGTGAAGTTTGCTAAGCATGGGGTAGAACACTTCATCCCCACCACAGGCCCACCGGTGTATGCCCACGCCCGCAGGCTGGACCCGGCCAAGCTAGAGATCGCGCGGGCCGAGTTCGCCACAATGGAACAGCTCGGCATAATCCGCCGCTCCAACAGCCCCTGGGCCTCCCCACTCCACATCGTCACCAAACCCGACGGGGGATGGCGCCCCTGCGGGGACTACCGGCGCCTAAACGACGCCACCATGCCGGATCGGTACCCCATACCGCACATTCAAGACTTCTCGGCTAGACTGGCCGGCCGCTCAGTCTTCTCCAAAGTCGACCTGGTGCGCGGTTACCATCAGGTGCCAGTCCACCCCACGGACGCTCCCAAGACGGCCATAATCACCCCTTTTGGGCTATTCGAGTTCCTCCGAATGCCCTTCGGCCTCAAAAACGCGGCCCAGGCCTTCCAGCGGCTCATGGACTCGGTCCTCCGGGACCTGAAGTTCCTCTTTGTCTACCTGGATGATATCCTGGTAGCTAGTTCCTCCAAGCAGGAACACATCGAGCACCTCCGCACCCTGTTCCAGCGGCTCAGTGAGCACGGGCTCATCATCAGCCCAGCCAAGTGCCAATTCGGCCTCAGCAGGATCGAATTCCTCGGCCACCACATCACGCAGGATGGAGCCATTCCCCTGCCCGCCAAGGTGCAAGCCGTCCAGCAGTTCCCCCGGCCTACCACCATCAAAGGCCTCCAGGAGTTCTTGGGGATGATCAACTTTTACAACCGCTTCATTCCCGGAGCGGCCTCCCTCATGCGGCCCCTATACGAAGCCCTCCGGGGTAAGAAAGACAGAATGGCGATCGAGTGGTCGGCGGATATGTTGACCGCTTTCGACTCGACCAAAAAGGCGCTCGCCGACGCCACCATGCTCGCTCACCCACAGCCCAACGCCAGGGTGGCCCTCACCACGGACGCCTCCGACCACGCGGTCGGCGCCGTGTACGAACAGTGGGTCGACGGGGCCTGGCAACCGCTGGCCTTTTTCAGCCGCCAACTGCGTCCCCCGGAGGCCAAATACAGCGCCTTTGACCGCGAGCTCCTCGCACTGTACCTGGCAGTCCGCCATTTTAGATTTCTTCTGGAGGGCCGCCCCTTCACCGCGTTTGTCGACCACAAACCCCTAACATTCGCGATGGCGAAATCTGCGGACCCGTGGTCAGCCAGGCAACAACGCCAGCTCGCCGCGGTGTCCGAATTCACCACGGACATCCGGCACGTCTCCGGTCGAGACAATGTGGTGGCTGACTGCCTATCCCACCCCGCCGTCCACGGCGCCCACCTGGCAGTGGACTATGCTCAACTGGCAGCGGAGCAATGCACCGACCCCGATCTGCTCTCCGCGCCCACAACCCTCCCAGGGCTGCGACTGACCGACATCGCCTGCGGCCCGTCCGCCATCACAGTCAAATGCGACACCTCCTTGGTGCAACCCCGCCCCGTAGTCCCGGCGTCCTGGCGAAAACGGGTGTTCGACATCGTCCACGGCCTCTCACACCCCAGCACCCGCGCGTCCATTAGACTGGTGGCCAACCGATTTGTCTGGCGCGGCCTGCGCAAAGATGTGCGCCTCTGGTCCAGATCCTGCATAGCTTGCAGGGTGCCAAAATCCACCAGTACGTCAAAGCCCCACTCGAGGAGTTCACCGTGCCAGAAAGAAGGTTTGACCACGTCCACATCGACCTCGTCGGCCCCCTGCCACCATCACAAGGTCACACGCACCTGCTGACAATCGTGGACCGTACCACCCGCTGGCCCGAGGCCATTCCACTGACGTCCACCACCACCGCCGACATCACGAGGGCGTTCATCGGTACCTGGGTCGCTCGGTTCGGCGTCCCCTCCGACATGACGTCGGATAGAGGCCCGCCGTTCACCTCTGATCTGTGGGCCGCCATCGCCCGAAACCTCGGGGTGGCCGTTCACCGCACCACGGCTTACCACCCCCAAGCCAACGAACTGTGCGAGCGATTCCACAGGTCCATGAAGGCGTCCCTCCGCGCCAGCCTCGAGGACGAGGCTTGGATCGACCGCCTCCCATGGGTGCTACTCGGCCTACGCTCCGCGGTCAAGGAAGACCTGCAAGCCTCGGCGGCGGAACTCGTGTACGGCCAGCCGCTGCACGTACCCGGAGAGTTCCTGCCCACCGCCACGACCCCCTGGTCGGCTGACCAGCAACGCCGCGCTTTCGCCAACTGAGCACAACAGTTCGCTCCGGTACCCACTGGCCGGCACGGCGAACCAGCAACCCGTGTACCACCTAGCCTGCACATGGCCAAATTTGTTTTCGTGCACCATGACGCCCACCGAGGACCTCTACGGCCCCCATACGACGGACCCTACAAGGTACTCCAGACGGGGAACAAGTTCTTCCTCCTCGAAGTGGGCGGCAGAACTGACAAGGTGTCGGTCGACCAGCTCAAGCTGGCGCACCTAGAGCCCGATGAACCCGTTCAAGTGGGCCAACCCCCACCGCGGGGCAGACCGCCTAAGAGCCCGACGCGTCCGACCGCCCCGCTCCCGACACCAACCGCCAAGAGCCGTTCCGGCCGTGCCATCAAGCCACCACGCCGGTTCATACACTCCCTACTAGCGGATTCTGGGGGGAGCTGTGTGGCGTACCGATCACAGAAAGGACACAATCCGCTTTCCGGTCCGTAGACTATAAATCAGGCGTCATGCCTTTAAGAAGGATCACACCTTTAAGAAACTCGATCTGCAACATAGTTAAGCCCAGAGTGGGGGAGGAGCAGTTGAAGCTGTGCACTGATGAAAGGCAGTCGTACTTTGTGTAGTCTCTGACTCCATTTTGTGTTCAGCATGCAGCCTCAACAATTAAACCTTTTCTGTTGAACCTCTCCGAGTTCAGTATTTTTGCTAGGAGTACGTAGACTCCTACACTATCAGGCCATCCTCAGCCTTCTCTTTTCAAAAGAAAGGAGCCCCAGCCTGTTCAATCTTTCCTGATAGGTATAACCTCTCAGTTCTGGTATCATCCTTGTAAAAAGAAATGCACTTTCTCCAGTGATTCTATACCCTGTTTACAATCTGGAGACCTACTGTGCACAGAAACAGACCCAGGAAACTACAGATCCATTAACTTGACATCAGCATTGGTAAGATATCAGAATCAATTATCAAGATAAATTGAAGGAATACCTGTATGATTATAATCTTGTAGACAGTAACCAAAATGGGTTCAGATGGGGAAGACCCGTCCTGACATTTTTTTGTGATAGTAACAGGACAAGCTAACTTGCACCATCCAATGTGGTGTAGCTTACTTCCAAAATACAGTTGACAAAAATCTGAAACATGACTTCAAATGAAACCATAATAGTAGGGCAGGAATATGCACAGGTTCAAACTAGTAAAAGACAAACTTAGGATTGATATCAGGAAGTTCATCACACAAAGAGTGATCAACACAAAGAACAGACTTCAGAATAGAGTATTTTAGGTGAAAAGCCTAGAAAACAACAATTGGATGCTTGGAGAATTATAGGGTCTTTCTGAATGAATGAGCTATAATGGAATGAATGATCCCTCATCTTTATCTATTTTTTGATCTTGTGGTTAGTATTTTGCTTGCTTGATCTATATTTAATGTCGCAGTGATAAGCCAATAGATGTGTAGCCCATCCTTTGTTGTCTAAAAGCTGCTAGAAACCCTTTTATTTTACTGCCAATAGCAACATGTTATGATCTGTCATCAAAATAAACTTCCTGCCTTACCAATATTAGAATTTCTTTGGATCAAATATGGTAAATGGTGCTTACTTTTCGATTTGTGAATAATTTCTTTCTGCAAGGATCAATGGTCAAGATGCAGACTTTGGTCTTTCCTCAACTCCTTTGAAAGTAGTGAAACAACAACATGCTTCCACTGCCACAGTGATTGCTTAGGTAGGGTCACAGTGCACTACACCATCTGATACCAGGATCGCTTTTAACTGCTGAGACATGCTTTACAATGGCCACTCCACTTCCACAGCACAGTTTGCCAGAGCAACTGGATAATGCTGTTGTGTATGTACCTTTAAGAGAATAACTGGTCTCAGACTGCAGTACCGGCAGTGACCACCCCTGTATAAAAGGCGCTAGTAAGCCTCTGTAGTTTCAGTTTCCCGATTGACTCCTTTCAGTAAAGACTTGTTTTGTTCAACTCCTGCTGTCCGTGTCTCAATCATATACGGACATAATACTGGTGACGAGCAGATACGAACTTACCTACAGTCTGCACCACCTCCTGGGATCCATTCCTGAAGCGAAGTGAGCAGAGGTCGAGGTCAGAAGGAAGAAAGAAGCAATAGAAACGGGCGTCGACCGTGGGCATCCGCCCCTGAGTTAGCGAAGTTGAAGATTGCTGGAGAAGCTGTCGAAAGCGGGGCCTGGTTCCTGTCGACGGTGCTTCAGCTAATCGGGCTGGTGGCAGGTGGTACACTGATCCTTCCTGGGCTGCGGCGGTCGTGAACTCGAGCGGGTGGCTTGCAACGGAGCCGAGCAGCGTTGTCGGGAAGAGGAGAGAGAGAGGGTGGAGCACACAGGGCGCGGCCGGTGCTATGAAGCCGGGCTGCGTATAGACCCGAGAAGAGGGAGGCAAGAGTCCCACAGGGTTGTTCCACGACGGGAAAATAATAAAAAAAAGAATATTAAATGCGCAGGAAACCGCGAGGAGCTGCAGGTTGCAATGGAAACCGCGGAAAGCAGCGCTAGCAACAGCGGGGAAGAAGGAAAAGCGTGGGAGGCGCCATCTTAATCAGCGAGGAAGAAGGCAAAGCGCGGGAGGTGCCATTTTGTTAAATCGGGGGAAGAAGGCAAAGCGCGGGAGGCGCCATTTTAGATTTTCAAGATGCCGAAGACTGGCTGTATCACTGCCTTTGATAATACAATAGAGGACTGGACCATGTATGTGGAAAGAGTCGAGGTATATTGTGAGGCAAACGAAATAGCCGATGAGAAAAAGGCATCGGTATTGCTAAACTTAATGGGCGCTGGAACGTACGGCCTATTGCGGAACTTGATTACTCCAGCCAAACCGAAGGCGAAGAGTTTTAACGAAATTGTTGCTGTCCTACAGGAACACCTAAACCCTGCACTGCTGTTGATAGCAGAAAGATTTAAATTCCACAGGAGAACTCAGCATAAAGATGAGAGCAATGCTGAGTACCTTACGGAACTACGCAAGCTATCAAAGCACTGCCAGTTCGGAGCAGGACTGGCAGATACCCTACGGGACAAATTTGTCTGTGGACTCCTGAGTGAAGGAACACAGAAGAAGTTACTCTCAGAGAAAGAGCTGACGCTAGATAAGGCTTTCAGCGTGGCAGTATCATACGAAGCAGCAGCCAGGGGAGCTGCGGAAATACAACAAAAGCCACAGGAATACGGCACCCACGAAATGACACGGGGATTTGCAAAATGTTATCGCTGTGGCAGAACTAACCATGACCAGAAGGACTGCTGGTCCAAGGACAAAATATGCAGGCAATGCGGAAAGATGGGACACATTGCACGAGTTGCAGGTCTGGGAAGAAGACCAGCGACAACAAAAAGGCTACTAAGGAACCGTACAAAAAAGTACAAAAGATGACGGACAGTAGTTCCGAAGACCAGATGAGTGATAGTGAATCCGGGAACAGGAGACTAAGCTGTCTCAAACTTCACAATGTAATCGCAAAAGAGGATCACCGAACCATTTGGGTCACTCTCACGATAGCAGGGTCCCAAGTTAAAATGGAATTGGATACAGGATCAGCGCTAACCGTCATGAATCGACGAGACTACGAGCGGCTATTCTCACACATACCCTTGAGAGATACATCCATCGTCTTGACGACGTATACGGGGCAAAAAGTATACCCCAGAGGAAAAATAAGGGTGCCTGTCAAATACAACGGCAAGAAAATACAGAAATTGTATCTCTACATACTGCCAAATGGTGGACCACCATTATTGGGACGTGAATGGATCAGAAAGATAAGCTTAGATTGGCACTCCATTCATGCAATGACGGTGGATGGTAAAAAAGATGAAGACGTCACTCCTGGACGATTGTCAACAATCTTAGCTGACGCCAAAGAGGTATTTCAACAAGAACTGGGCACTCTTAAAGGCGTAACCGCCTCGATAAAAATAGAAGAGAATGCAATTCTCAAGTTTTTCAAAGCAAGACCGGTACCATATGCAATTCGCCCAGCCATCGAGGCAGAGCTGGAGAATCTGGAGAAGGCAGGCATGTTGTCTAAGGTCGACTGGAGCGAGTGGGCGACACCCATCATTCCTGTCATGAAGAAAACGTTAAGCAATAAGTCTGAGGAGCCAAGGAAGGTTCGCATCTGTGGGGACTTCAAGGTGACAGTGAACCCAGTCCTTCACACAGTACAATATCCTCTTCCAAGGATAGAAGACATCTTCGCCTCACTGTCTGGAGGGAAGCGTTTTACAAAAATTGACCTAGCACAAGCATATTTGCAGATGGAGGTTGAAGAATCCTCTAGGAAGTATCTCACGATAAACACTCACAAAGGTCTTTACCAGTATCATCGATTGGTATTCGGAGTAGCATCGGCTCCGGTGATATGGCAAAGAGCGATGGAACAAGTCCTGCAAGGGATTCCGGGGACTCAGTGTTACTTGGACGACATCCTAGTGACAGGTGAAGATGACAGTGAACACCTTAACAACCTAGAACAGGTGCTCACTAGACTACGGGAACATGGGCTACGAGCCAACCGCCCAAGTGCGAGTTTTTTAAGAAACAGATATCGTATTGTGGCCACGTAATTGATGAAGAGGGGTTACATAAGTCCCCTGACAAAATTGAAGCGGTTGTTAAGGCCCCAGCGCCTGAAAATGTGTCGCAACTGAGGTCATTCCTCGGATTGGTGAATTACTACCATAAGTTTTTGCCGAATTTGTTGACAATTCTGCACCCACTGAACGCCCTACTACGAACGGGAGTAGCATGGAAATGGAGCAATGACTGTAAGCGGGCCTTTCAGAAGAGGAAGGACTTAATCACTTCAAGGGAAGTATTGGCTCACTACAACCCAGCACTGCCGATCAGACTGGCGTGTGATGCGTCTCCCTACGGCATTGGGGCTGTACTGTCACATAAATTCCTTGATGGTTTAGAGAGAGGCCGATAGCTTTTGCGTCACGCTCGTTAACTTCTGCCGAGCGTAACTATGCCCAGATTGACAGAGAGGCCCTCAGCCTAGTGTGGGGGGTGAAGAAGTGCAATCACTACCTGCATGGTCAAAAATTTACTCTACTAACCGATCATCAACCTCTTGTCTCCATTTTCAACCCTCAGAAGGGCGTACCGATAATGACAGCGCAACGGCTGCAGAGGTGGTCCCTTTTCCTAGGGGCACACCAATATGACATCGAGTACAAAGGAACTAAACAGCATGGGAATGCTGATGGATTGTCACGCCTACCGTTGCCGACGGTGGAAGAAGAAGACCTTGCAGGGGATCCAATGGAGATATTCCACTCGACCATAGTCGAATGTCTCCCTGTGACGAATGCAAACATAGAAAAGGAAACACAAAATGACCCGACACTATCACGGGTCTATGATTTAATGGTGAAGGGATGGCCAGCACATGGCGAACCACTGCTGCCAGCATTCTCGCCGAGAAGAGAACAGCTGTCAGTGTGCAGAGGAACCTTGATGTGTGGATCCAGAGTAGTAATTCCACCTAAGTTGACGGATAGAGTGCTCAATGAGCTTCATGAGGGTCATCTGGGTGGGGTAAAAATGAAGAACTTAGCCAGAGCGTTTGTGTGGTGGCCGGGAATCGATAGAGAAATCGAAGAGATGACCAAGAGCTGTGCAAGATGCCAGAAGGTCCAAAACGCCCCACCACAAGCTCCTCTACATCCATGGGAGTGGCCCTCATCTCCATGGCAAAGGGTGCACATTGATTTTGCTGGTCCCTTCATGGACTCGATGTTTTTAATTGCGGTGGATGCCCATTCAAAGTGGCCAGAGGTAATAAAAATGTCCTCAACCACCACAGAAAAAACTATCACAGTTTTACGAACCATATTTGCCAGGAATGGGCTGCCTGAACAGATTTGCTCTGACAATGGACCACAGTTTGTGTCTGAAGAGTTCCGGAGGTTCTTAAAGAACAATGGTGTTAAGCATTACACATCTGCCCCATATCATCCAGCCACTAATGAATTGGCCGAGAGGTTTGTTCAAACATTCAAGAAGGCTATCAAGGCAATGTGTAATGAAGAGATACCCCTACAACACAAGGTGGACAACTTCTTGTTTGCCTACCGGAATGCGACACATGCGGTTACCAACCAAACTCCAGCCATGATGTTCTTCAATCGAAGACTACGATGCCGCTTGGATTTGGTTAAGCCAAACGTCCGAAGAGATATGGAGGACAGGTAGTTTCAGAATATGAATGAAAGGCCGACCAGGAGTTTTAAGATAGGTCAACCAGTTTTGGCCCGGGACTACCGCACTGAGAAATGGCAGCCAGGAACGATTTGTACACGGCAAGGACCTCTCATGTATACCGTGGACGTTGGAGAGAGCATTGTAAGACGCCATGCTGACCAGATTCTAGAGTCACTGGAAAACGTCAACTCCATACCACGATCTGATACACCTGGCAATGAAATTGACGTACCAATTGCAGCTACCACAGAATCGGTGATATTGGAAGCAGATGAACCAAACAACGACATTGATTCCGACTCAACCTTGCCAGAAGAACCTGATACCCCAAAGAGGCGTTATCCAGACAGAATCAGAAAGCCTCCTCAAAGACTGAACTTATAATTGCTTAAACTCAACCAATGTATCTAGCAACCGTAATTGTGATTGTAATTAGTTATCATTTAGTTGTTAAATGAATGTTATGTACTGTTTATCTAAAAGGGGAGGAATTGTTGTGTATGTACCTTTAAGAGAATAACTGGTCTCAGACTGCAGTACCGGCAGTGACCACCCCTGTATAAAAGGCGCTAGTGAGCCTCTGTAGTTTCAGTTTCCCGATTGACTCCTTTCAGTAAAGACTTGTTTTGTTCAACTCCTGCTGTCCGTGTCTCAATCATATACGGATATAATAAATGCAAGGGCAGCTTATAACTTACTGGCTTTCTAAATAAGGCTCTCCTGACACTTCAAGGGGCCAAAGGGCAAAAATGTCCACTTTTTTCCCCTAAATTTTATAAAGATGACTTCCCCTTCAGCATTCATTCCAAAAGGCACCTCAGCCATATTATAGGGTGCATGCCTCATTTAAATACAACTCACGGGTCTAATAACCCTAGCAGCCTGCTTGTGCACTGGCTTCCAGCCCGGAGTGGGCTGAATGCCTTGAGCATATTGTAGGCCTGAGGCCTCCACATCCAACTTTTCCAGGGAGCACCGTGTTGCTCGGCATCATGTGATCAACCCCTACACGTTTCTCAGAATAGTGGATTTTAAAATCAGACCTCATGTCGAACACATTTGGGGGGGCTTAGTATTATTTTATTTTGAAACCCCTCTTTGCTGGGTTTTTACAGTCGAGAATTACAGTGACTGCAGCATTCAGCACCAAAGCTGCTCTTACCAAGCTGTCAACAAGTCAACGCAGGCTGCAATAGTTTGATCAAATCACAGAACAAATCTCCTGGCACCCTGAGCAAACACTCTGGAATACGGCAAAGGTCACTTTTCTGGTGCTTCATCAAAATGACTGACTCTGGACTTTTAACCCTTTCATTACAACATGCCCCTAATCATACTGCTGCCTTCTAAATTAGTGCTGACCCGAGGACCATTAAATTTGCGTTGCACCTTTCAAAATCTACTTTAATTTCTTTCTATTAAAGATGGAATGTCAGACAATCATAGACTATTGTTGCTAACACTATCACGAGAGTAACCCGACATGTTTTGATACTGATATAAAATATCACCTTATTTTTCATAAACTTTGCAACATCCTCAGCTAATGGGCAGAAATTCTCCTCAAGTTTTTAAATTACCTGGAGACTAATCTGTCAATATTTCAGACAAATGTATTAGATACTTGGGTTTCTAAATAATTAATGCTTAAAGCCATGACATTACTGGGTTATTATATATTCAACCAGTTTTGTCTTAAAAATATAAAAATACCTTGAGATGAAGGACCCCGTTTTTTGAATCTGAAATTTGTCAGCAACTCAACTCCAGCACCTATCTGCTTATCTTGAACCTATGGCAGCACAGATAATGGTCTGCTTGGACTATTCTGTTTCCATCTAGTAATATGGAACATAGGAACAGGGGAGGCCATTCAGCCCCTCGAGCCTGTTCCACATTCAATTAGGTCATAGCCGATCTACACCCAACCTACCTTCCAAAGCATGTGGAGTTAAGTCCTAAACTCTCAGGGGAAATAAACAGATTCAGAGATCTGTAATTTTCTCTTATGGCACATGAATCTTGTATTTGCTTAAGGCAATAAAGGATTGAACAAAATTGGGGCATATTAGTCAACCAATAAGGTGAGGGGGAGAAAATGCCGAAGGGAAGCAAGATAGAACGGCTACATTTTTGAAATGGTATTCTGAAACCTATTAAAAGTGAATTCATGTGGATTCAGTCCATGTTGTCTAAGTTAATGGATTTTTTTAATCTCAGAACGTCATTTACCTGATAGAAACATAGAAACATAGAAGATAGGAGCAGGAGTAGGCCATTCGGCCCCTCGAGCCTGCTCCGCCATTCAATGAGATCATGGCTGATCATCCAAATTCAGTACCCTGTCCCTGCCTTCTCCCCATATCCCTTATCTCCATTTCTGTCTATATTTGCCGACAGTGATTCAAACATGACATTTCTTCCAAGTGGGCGTTAACTCTATAGAGGATATGTAAAGGATAATATCACATCTACCAATTCACTGATAAAATAAGGACATTTAATGAGGCTAAATATGCTTTCCTTGTTCAGGTGGTATGATAAGGTTCATTTATTTTAAGAACATAAGAACATAAGAAATAGGAGCAGGAGTCGGCCATTTTACCACTCGAGCCTGCTCCGCCATTCAATAAGATCATGGCTGATCCGATCTTGGCCTCAACTCCACTTTCCTGCCCGTTCCCCATAACCCTCGACTCCCCTGTAGCTCAAATATCTGTCTATCTCCGCCTTGAATATATTCAATGACTCCGCCTCCACAGCTCTCTGGGGTAGAGAATTCCAAAGATTCACGACCCTCTGAGAGAAGAAATTGCTCCTCATCTCCATTTTAAATGGGCGATCCCTTATTCTGAAACTACGCCCCCTAGTTCTAGATTCCCCCACGAGGGGAAACATCCTCCCTGCATCTACCCTGTCGACCCCCCTCAGAATCTTATATGTTTCAATAAGATCACCTCTCATTCTTCTAAACTCCAATGAGTATAGGCCCAACCTGCTCAACCTTTCTTCATAAGACAACCCCTTCATCCCAGGAATCAACCTCGTGAACCTTCTCTGAACTGCCTCCAATGCAAGTATATCCCTCCTTAAATAAGGAGACCAAAACTGCACGCAGTACTCCAGGTGTGGTCTCACTAGCACCCTGTACAGTTGTAGCAAGACTTCCCTACTTTTATACTCCATCCTCCTTGCAATAAGGGCCAACATTCCATTTGCCTTCCTAATTACTTGCTGTACCTGCATACTAACTTTGTTTTTCATGTATTTTGCACCAATGTTTTCATCCTCTGAGGAAGTTACTGATCCAGCTCAGTCGCTCACCAGGTAAGAGGCCAGATTACAATGAGGCTAAATAAAAAGTTCCAGAAATGTTGAGGGCTATATTTTCACAACTTGACCAAGAGCATTACAAGTCAACTAATTGAAAACCAGGTATCTGTAATTGAGATGTTGCAACAGCTTCTTATTCACAATGGTTTCCACAGTGACAGTTTAAGTGTTGATCTATAGTTATTGGGCTATGGATATGATCACTTCTTATTGATAGGCATGGCTTTTGCTTCTTTCCACTCAATGGGTCAGCACCAATTGACAGAGCAAGCAGCTAATTCCTTAGATAAGGCTTTGAGGACCTGAGAATGTATGACATCAAGGTCAATATCCTCCCTGGGATCAATTTTTTAAAGCAAATGTTTCATTTTGTTAGTCTAGTTTTGACTCAGCTGAATAAGTTGTGGCACTTTGACAGAACTTTTGATATTGATCCTGAATTTTGCATGATTTTACAGCAAATGCAGTGTTCATCGACCTTACTTTGTCCACAGAGGTTTCTCAAGTAACTCGGTCCTTCTCAAGAAAGTGGAATGGAATTTGATATTGGAAACAGCTTCAACTATATCCTTCCAATCCTTGAAGCCTGTCTGAGAAGTAATCTAAGACTTGTCTCCTGGTGGATGAGTAACAGAATTTTTTCATAGTGGGACTTGGTATAGAGATGGGCCTCCTTGTCCTTTTGGTTGGCTGATTTTCTTCATCTACCAAATGGTGCAGCACATCTTTCATCTTTGAACCCATAACAATGTTTGGCTGTTTGAATCAAATGTTTTGGGCCATTACATAGAAGTGTACATTTTACCATTTAGGGCTCCCAATGCATCATGCAACAGGCTTATATAATGGCAATTCAAATACAGAGGTGAGTGCGTCTGATGCACAACCTGCACAAATATCCATCTATTAAAATAAAGGGCATAAAATCTCCACCCTTTTACTACCAAGTGAAAAATTGGTAGTTGATTGGAAAACTGGGTTTTGGCCAAATTCTTGCCAATCGGAGTAACCCACCATCAGATAATTTGAGTGCAAAGGTGTCCTGCACAGTAACAGCCAAATAGTACGAGGCAAATCCAACTTAACAAGGAGTTCATTGGATCATCCACCAAGACATAAGCCTTCCACCATAGGCAATATTGAGACTGGTCAAAACCAGGATTAAGAAGTACAGTATCTGCAACAAGTACAGAAAATGACATTGTTTTTATAATACAGGAAACTCTCGTTTAAACGGCACCTAAATATCCGGAATTCTCTATTAACCAGCAAAATTCATACTCCGAAAACAACACCTCAATAACCGGCAATGTTGCCGAGTTAGTCAGTGGGGGTAGTTCTCCAAACTGCCACTACCCGGCTTCTTGGCGCTGTCGGAAGTCCGAACACCTCAATAACAGGAGTCTGACTCTCCCGCGCTGCCGGTAATCTCTTCCGATCCGCCATTTTTCTGTGTGTCACTCCATCTTTAGCGTGAATTATCTCATAATGCAAGACATAAGCCTTCCACCATAGGCAATATTGAGACTGGTCAAATCTTGCATTATGGGATTCTGTAGGTGAGTACCCAATTACTGTATATTGCACATTACTTGATTTTTTAATTTTTGTTTGTTAAAAATAGCCTCGATAGATAACCTTCTCCATCATCCGGAATTTTTAATCAACCAGCACCATCCCGGTCCCATCGGTGCCGGACACCAAAGAGTTTCCTGTATAATGTATTGTGGATTATTTCCATTATAAATATAGCAGTAAAACAATGAGCTTTGCATACTTTGGTGAAAGCCAACAATTTATAAAACAGATCTCATCACTGCTATTGCATCATTATATTAAATGGAAAGAGCCTTTTTGCAAAGCGTACTTGTGAAAAATTATGGTTCTGACAAATACATTTTATGTCTTTACATTATGGTGTAAATGAAACCATACGGGATAATTAATTCCAGGAACTATTCACTAATCATACATCAATTTACACCAAGCTCAGAGTGTGAATGTGTGTGAAAATAAGGTTCAGGAAAAAGGACTGAACATTTTTATTCTAGAGAATTTGTAAGTTTCTATAACATCACTAGGGGCGGGGCGGGGGATGGGACAGGACAACACGCACACAGGGCCAGCCCACATTTACAGGCAAAGGTGCACCTATCTGACAATGACTATGGAAGGTTGACTACACAGGCTCTGGATCAGCAGACAGTCAGGTGCAGAACTGTGCCATCTGCTGTGTGGGCACCTGCAGCTAAATGTACCATAGAGCTGGGACACTTTCTCTGCCTCCTTCCAGAGATGCTTGACCTCTGTCCTACATAGAAAGTGCCCAGGTGTAAAAAGCAAGGCCACCCTCCTTGCTACCACCTCCCTCCCCTGTGATCTCTACCCCCATGAAGGACAAGTGTAGCAATATTGTGGGAATACCATCACCTCCAAGTTCCCCTCCAAGTTGCACACCACCCTGACTTGATCCGTCATTGTCACTAGATAAATATCCTGGAATTTCCTACCTAACACCAGTGTGGAAGCACCATCACCACAAGAACTGTAGCAATTCAAAGAGAAAATCCACTACCACCTTTCAGGACAACTAGGAGGATGGGTAATGAATATGGCCATGCCAGCATGGTCCACATCCTGAAAACAAGTTAAAGTAAAAATTCTACACCACCTTCATCTTGCTAACCATATAACAGGGTTGGGGTCTTGCACCACTCCATCGCTCTGCCACAGATTCCAAGTCCTTCCTCCACAACTACCAAACAAGGTGTGCAGAGAATAGAAAAGCCCACTGATCACAATGAAACCTTTCCATAATGGATGATCCAATTGATCAAAGTCACACAAGAACTGTTTGGTGTGCCATAGATACGGTTTCTGGTTTAGACCAAGTAGGAATCTAGGTGTAAGTGAGAAGTAGGCTGGTCATTTTGTGACACATACTGCCAATAGACAGCCCAGGTGTTTGTTATTTCCGTTGCTGCCTAACATTATGACGGATTTAGCTTTGTAATTTCAGAAGGTAGTGTTATGTCTGACATTGGGGATAGGTACTCGATTGCCTTGGCCTGAGCACATGAAGTTTGATAGTGCTGTTATCGTTATATTATGTCTGACATTGGATATAGGTATTTGACTGCTTTTGCCTGTAGGAGTGTGGTTGCATCAGCCATTAAAAGCAACATGAGTTGAGTTCTACATACGGCCTCCGGATTATCTTTGCAAACGCAACATTTGGCGACGAGGATGGCTGAAATCTCTCTTCCACCACCTCCTCCCTTCTTTGCACTACCCGGTGAGCCCCCGATCCCATGGATTCGCTGGTTACAGTCCTTTGAAACCTACCTCATCGCTCTCGGACTAGAAAATGTGAGTAAAGCACAGAAAAAGGCACTGTTATCCCATTGCTTGGGAGCGGAGGGCCAGCGTGTTCTTGGGACATTAGGCACAGCAGATTCAATTCAAACATATGATGTGGCTGTGGCTCTGTTAAGCACACACTTCTCTGCCCCACAAAGTGCCCTCCTGCGGCGATTCATTTTTAGACAGCATCACCAACTCCCCGGCGAGTCTGTGCATCAATACGTGGCTAATTTGAGGGGGTTAGCTAGCTCATGCAAGTTCAGTGCACTACAAGATGAGATGGTGCGTGATCAACTAATAGAGCACACCAACAACGTGAGAGTGCGTGAAAGACTGTTACTCGAGTCCGACGATCTGTCGTTGTCACAGGCAGTTAACATTGCCTTTCAAGTGGAGTCTGCAGCCGAATGTGCAGCGAAACTAGCACACACACCCAGTGACAGCGCCCTCGGCCCCGACAGCTCTGACACTGTAATGCTCGCGCGATGGCAGCAACGCGCGCTACTGCGGCAACAGTGTGGAAACTGGATCTCGTTCACATGCTACCAGAGCGCAGAATTGCCCCGCGCGCGGTCAAGCCTGTCGCAATTGTGGAAAACAAAATCACTTTGCCAATGTCTGCCGCTCTGCCCCTGTTGCTACAAATGAACACTCTCAGTCCTCAAGCACTATAATTCACAACATGAGCTCTGGGCCAGTAGTGGCTTTCAAGTCATGCACAATTAACCTGAATGATGTGTGCATCCCTCTGTTGTTGGATACTGGTGCCAGCCTCTCACTGCTGAATGTGGACACATTCAAACATTTTTTCAGCTCCCTGCCACTGCCCTTTGCGGGTATGGTAATTCGAAAATTGGACTAGTGGGCTCAGTCAACCTCACTATACGCTATGGAACAAAAGTTTTGCCAGATTTTTGTTTTCATGTGGCACGCCAAGGAGCTAACCTGATGGGACTGGATCTTTTCACTGACCTGGGTTTTTCTCTCTTGGACACCGGCGGGTCTGCGATTCTGCACATCGCCTCACCATGGCGCCAAACATGGCCAGTACTCTTCGAGGGTCTGGGCTGCCTGACTGCCTTCACCCACCAGCCCATGGTTGACTCCACCATTACCCCTGTCATTCAGCCACTGCGCCGCATCCCGCTTGCCCTCCGTGGCGGGGTCACAGCTGAACTAAAGCAGCTACTGGAAGCTGGCCTCATTGAACCAGTTGATGCCTCCCCATGGGTCTCCAACCTGGTGGTCGCAAAGAAAAAGTCAGGTGGTCTACGCGTCTGTGTCGATCTTCGAGCAGTGAATAAGGCCGTAATCCCTGACAAATATCCACTGCCCACGTCAGAGGAACTCACAGCGCAGTTCTATGGTTCCATCCTGTTCTCGAAACTGGACCTTCGACAGGGCTATCTACAGGTTCCCCTCCACCCCAGCAGCAGGGACCTCACTGCTTTTGTGACACATGCTGGCGTCTTTCGGTACACCAGGATGCCATTTGGACTTAGCTCTGCACGCAGCTGCTTCCAAAAGGTGATGTCCTCTGTGCTCGCGGGCATTCCTGGGGTGGCCATCTACCTGGATGACATCATCGTGCATGGGCCCTCGACCTCCACTCATGACGAACGCCTTCACAGAGTTTTCATGGCTCTAGCAAAACACAAGCTCACACTGAATGGCGAAAAGTGTGTCTTTGCTGTTTCAGAGATTGAATTTGTGGGGTTTCGGTTGTCGGCTGACCGTATATCCCCACTCTAGTCAAACGTGGATGCCATTCACCGCATCCCAGAACCCAGCTCTGCAGCACAGGTTGCTTCCTTCCTTGGCATGACTGGGTACTACCTGAAGTTTTTGCCCCAGTACTCAGCCACCACAGCCCCACTGCGCCAGCTCCTGCGAAAGGATGAGCCCTGGGTGTGGTCACAAGCCTGTATGGAAGCTGTTCGCCTCCTCAAATCGCAGCTCACGTCGCCTCCAGTGTTGGCTCACTTTGACATCGCCAGCCCCACCCTCGTCACCTGCGACGCGTCCGCTGCAGTTGTGGGGCAGTGTTATTGCAGATACAGAATGGAGTGGAGAAACCAATCGCCTTTGCCTCCTGAGCCCTTAGCCCCACTGAACAGAAGTATTCAGTAGGCGAGCGTGAGGCGCTGGCGTGCGTCTGGGCATGTAAGCGGTGGCACCTGTACACGTATGGCCATGCCTTCACCCTGCGAACCGATCACCAGGCTCTCACTGCCCTGCTGTCGACATCCGGCACGGGCCACAGATCACTGCGTCTACACCGCTGGTCTGACCGCCTCCGCCAATACAATTTCAGTCTCCAGTTCACACCAGGACATGACAATGTTGTTGCAGGTCTGCACTCCCGCACTGTCTCTGCCCCAGCCCCACTCGTCGGGTTTGAACATGTGGAACAGGATATCGTCCAGATGCTGCACACGCCTCTCCAAACCACAGTCTCTCTCCAGGAGCTCAAAGAGGCCTCTGAACAGGATCCGGCCCTCTCCCAGCTGTGCACCTTCATCAGAGATGGCTGGCCTCGCAAAGTGCCTGAGGAACTGTCTGCCTACTCCAGAGTTAAAGAGGAGCTCTCCTGCTGGAATGACTCCTGTGTTGCACGTGGGCTCTGCACTGTGGTCCCAAGTGCACTTCGTGCGCGTGTTTTATCCATGGCGCACGAGGGCCGCTTGGGCATAGTGAAGCTCAAACAATGATGCAGAGACCTAGGCCTAGAAATTCAGTGGGCCTTGCGCCCACTTAGCGCCTAAAGAGGTCTTTTGCGCCGGCGGGGTGGTAGCGCGGAAATTGAGTGCAGCGGTATTGGCGGCGGTAGCCGTTAGCGCTGCGCCGGGACCGATGACGTCATCGGTGTGCGCAGTGGCCCGTAACACCCCGAAACTGCGCCGATCCCCATATTTATTTGCGCCCGCCTCCTCCGAAGCGGGCGCAAACAGCGAACAGAAAACGGGGCCGTCCTGCTGCCATAGTGGGGCGCTTTAAAGCTGAAGGTGTGGCTGGCCGCTTTTTCGGCGGCCGCCTGCCCGCACCTCCTTCCCCGGCCTCCTCCAACCCCCCCCCCGCGGCATTGCCGGCTGGTTTCCGTGGAGCCCGGCACTTCTCCGTTGTGCCGGGCTCTTTTGCCGGCACTCGCGATCGGGGCTCCGGCCGTTGCAGGCACCTCCCCCTTAAGAGAAGGAGGAGGCCTGCAGTACCGCAGCCTGCCGCACCGCATCGGGTGGCGCTGCAGCAACTAGCGCGCCGATATTCAGTTGCAGCACCCCAAACGCAGGCGGGCACACCCTGGTATAGCGCCCGCTTCCGAATTGGGGCGCAGAAGACGAATATACGGCGTGCGCTAATGCCTACTCCAGAGTTAAAGAGGAGCTCTCCTGCTGGAATGACTCCTGTGTTGCACGTGGGCTCTGCACTGTGGTCCCAAGTGCACTTCGTGCGCGTGTTTTATCCATGGCGCACGAGGGCCATTTGGGCATAGTGAAGCTCAAACAATGATGCAGAGACCTAGTGTGGTGGCCGGGTATCGACAGGGAAATCGAGGCCCTGGTCAAGGACTGTGCAGCCTGCCTTGTAAGTGGCAAGACTGGCCACCAAGCTCCTCCACCCCTGCAACCCCTTGCCTGGCCCTCTCAGCCCTGGGAGCACCTGCAGCTGGACGTCTGCGAGGAGATCCATGGTGTCCCCCACCATCAACGGTTCCTAGTGGTGACCTATGACCTGCACTCAAAATGGCCAGAGGTCACTGCCGTGGGCTCCGTCACCTCTCGGGTCATCATCGATATCCTTGAGTCCCTCTTCTCCCGCTGGGGGCATCCAAAGGCCATCACCACAGACAGTGGCCCCCAAATGGTCTCTTTGGAACTCTCCTCTTACCTTGAGAGCAAGGGCATCCATCACACAGCGTACTACCACCCCGAGTCAAATGGGGGGGGGTGGAGCGTTTTAACCAGACACTGAAAAATGGCCTCAGAGCACACCTATCCTGGGGGTCTGCATTTGACAAGGCCCTCCTCCACACACTGCTGCACTACAGAGCCTCCCAGCATTCCACTACAGGGGTCTCACCCGCATCCCTCATGCTAGGCCGTGAGCTCATGCTGCCCCTTGGCAGGCTCCGCCCCTCGCTAGCTCAGAGCCCTGCTCCACGGGCTCAAGCCACAGTCGCTAGACAGCAGGAGAAGATGAAACTCCGCTTCGACCAGTCGAAGAGGGCCAAGGCACCCAACATCTCAGTCTCTGATTGGGTCAGAGTCCGCAGGCCTCACCGCAACAATAAGATGGCCTCATTCTGGTCCTCCCCTCTCCAAATCAGCCGCCAACTTGGACCAGCCACTTTCTGCCTCTGACGGCTCTCGGTGGCATGCCAGCCGCCTTCGGAAGGTGCCAGTACCCCCTGATGCGGGATTACACGGATCTAATCCCCAAGCCTTACCCCCAGAGTGGCGGGATGCACATGTGGCTCAGCCAGCCAACCCTCAAGCAGATATTGTGCCTCAGCCAAAACCTCACCAGTCCCCACCTCGGCTTGCTCCTCCCCAGTCCCCACCTCGGCCTGCTCCTCACCAGTCCCCACCTCAGCCTGCTCTTCACCAGTCCGCACCTCGGCGTGTTCATACACGTTCTCGCCCTGGCCACCTACAGGACTTTGTCACTACATTTCATGTTTGAAATTCTGTGAGGAGGGAGGAAATGTTATATCTGACATTGGGGATAGGTACTCGATTGCCTTGGCCTGAGCACATGAAGTTTGATAGTGCTGTTATCATTATATTATGTCTGACATTGGATATAGGAATTCGATTGCTTTTGCCTGTAGGAGTGTGGTTGCATCAGCCATTAAAAGCAACATGAGTTGAGTTCTACATACGGCCTCTGGATTATCTTTGCAAACGCAACAGGTAGTTGTCAGCTTAGAGACTAAACAATACAATGGATTGTAAGCATTTTGAAATGAAATCATGTATTGACTATATAACTCTTAACCTTAAAACACATGAATGTCAAAAATAAATACAGTAATATTATGTTAAAATGTTGAGGTACTACTGTCCAAATCAATTGAACAGCTAAAAATTATGTAGTTGGATAACATTAATTTTGAGGTAAATAAAATAAAACAATCTAAATATCAAATTGCAATAACTTTATGTACAGTTGATATATTTAGACACCATTTCTATGATTTCTCTGAAGTGTGTGCAGCATATAAATACTGCTCTTGTTGCCACATGAATACTGTGGCAACAAGAGCAGGCCAGAGGCTGGGTATTCTGCGGCGAGTGTCTCACCTCCTGACTCCCCAAAGCCTTTCCACCACCTACAAGGCACAAGTAAGGAGTGTGATGGAATACTCTCCACTTGCCTGGATGAGTGCAGTTCCAACAACACTCAAGAAGCTCGACACCATCCAGGACAAAGCAGCCCGCTTGATTGGCACCCCATCCACCACCTTAAACATTCACTCCCTCACCGCCGGCGTACCGTGGCTGCAGTGTGTACCATCTACAAGATGCACTGCAGCAACTCGCCAAGGCTTCTTCGACAGCACCTCCCAAACCCACGACCTCTTCCACCTAGAAGGACAAGGGCAGCAGGCGCATGGGAACACCACCACCTCCAAGCTCCCCTCCAAGTCACACACCATCCTGACTTGGAAGTATATCGCCGTTCCTTCATCGTCGCTGGGTCAAAATCTTGGAACTTCCTCCCTAACAGCACTGTGGGAGCACCTTCACCACACGAACTGCAGCGGTTCAAGAAGGCGGCTCACCACCACCTTCTCAAGGGCAACTGGGGATTGGCAATAAATGCCGGCCTTGCCAGCGACGCCCACATCCCACGAATGAATTAAAAAACAATTGACCAAGGAGACAACTTGCTACAATAACCAAGTTCCCCAACAATATGAAACATTTTGAAGTGTATTTTTGTTTCTACACACATGGCTGAAGCTATACTGCAGTGACCAGATATCTATCTAGCCACTGACATTAGGGGCTAAGTCTTTATCTTGTGGGCTCTGCAACTGATCAAGGGAAGATGAACTACTTTGAACCAATTTGTTGGGTGTTTCATTCTTTGAGGCCAGGAATGCATTTTATAATTTTCTACCTTGCTTTACCAACATACTTATGTATTTTTTTTATGTCACTTGTCAACACCAAGTTCTGTTTATTAGTGTTTGTACAAAGCGAAATTAAGAAAGTTACACAGGCAAAGAAGCTTACATCCAGTCATTAAGATGGCAGTTATCAATATTTACAGCTGATTTCTGATTAGATGTAGTTTTTTATCCTCTAGCGGAAGAACTTCCCTCAATGGAAAGTTTTGAGTCATAATAGTGGCTGGCGAATTACTCGCTCATAATCAGTCAAAAATCCAACAAAAGCAATCATCCATTTGCAAACCTGAAGATAACCCTTGGACTGTTTGATTGGTGAGCAATCTTCTCAGATAGCGACACAATTATAGTTGGCTCGGTCATACAGCCAAGCCTTATGTTTAGTATTCCATTCAAGCTGTCAACAAAAGCCTTTCTGGATGCAGGCAAGTTGTGGTCAAAACTACCAGCATATTTTGAGTTGATCAGTGAAAATTCCCAGATCACTTGCCGCCCTGGAGCCAGCGGGAGTTAACCTGCCACTATTTTAACCTGCTCCACAATTGTCCATGGAAATTTTTTAAAAACGGGAGAGATGTAAAGCGGGCTGCCGACTTGCCACCACCCGTTTTACACTATCGCACAAAGTCAAGAATCTACCCCAATTGGTCTACAGCAGACCCAGTGGTGAGGCAAGGAATGCCCGGCGGTGGAAAGCGTTGGGAACCATAGATCCACAGTCATCTAAGCTGCAACACATTGATGGGCTCGAAGGGTTTCATAAATGATGAGGGAGAAGCTCCAGCAGCTTATGGATGTCACTGAAAGCCAGCAAGTGTTGCAGCCTGTAAACACACTGCCATGTTTATTTTTACTCTATATTAAATACACACTTACCGAAGAATGTTTTAAAAAATGTTGAGTTTACAGGGGTTGGAGAACTTAACAGTGGGAGTAAACTAATAGGACGAAGAGACAATTGGTAGGAATGGAGATAAATAGTACGGGAGCAGATTGGCTGTCGCTGCACCATGGTACTCTAACTGATAGGATAGGATGTTGTACGATTCCTCTCCAGTGTATCACAGGTTTATATTGGAGCTTGTACTCATGTATAGAGTGGATTGTACCTGTTCTATATCACCAACATAAATGATCATCTCTAAGCATAATAGGTGGTTGTTCATAAAACACAAAAATGTGAAGACTTTCACCTTATTGATTTAGAACATTATCAGAGAAAGTCGCTGGAATTGCAAACATTATTTGCCCGTTGAGTAAACATGCCTGTAAGCATGTGTTCTTTTAAAGAACATTTCGAAAACAAATGCATTTAATTCCATGGAACATTAATCCAAATCATTGGGCTCATTGTAATACATTACATGGACCCAACAATTGACCATTTCACATTTTTGAAGCTTTCAAAAGGGCCGATTCAATGCAATCCAATTCATTTATTTAGAAAATATACATTGCATCAAATAAAGTTCAAAGGAGCACTTTCTAATCTATGTCTATTAAACCTTATCCTTCTTGTGGATTTTTACAGTGTGTTCAAGGGATTTTCAGCAGGTGCTGTTATTGTACAAATCCATTCGATGGGGTTTAATTGTGCATTAAGTGATGGTTAATCTTTTTCTCCCTTTTTGTGTAGTTGCAGGAATGCTCAGGTTTATACGCAATGCAATTAGGATGCATTCCAGCAAATGTAGAGCTGTGCAGCTAATTGGAAAAAAACCGACTGTAATGGAGCTGAATCACCATCAAAACCCCCTTAAGGAGCATACATCGCTATAAATTATACTCAATGGGGTCGATTTTAACTGACCCGTGGAGTCGGGATTGGAGGCGTTAAAGTCCCGAATTCGGGGGTCCCGAAACCATCCCGCCCCCAACCCGCCTCCATGTAAGTTTCAAAGGAGGTGGGTACCCGCCCGCACTGGGACCCGCCGACCAGAGGCGGGAAGGGTTTAGTGCCAATTAACTGCCTGTTAACAGGTAGTTAACAGGCAGTTTTTAGCCTAATCCCTATTTTAAAGCTTGAAGTGTGGGATTCCGGACGGCTCCAAACCACGCCAAGTT
This sequence comes from Somniosus microcephalus, assembly GCF_052327205.1. NCBI lineage: Eukaryota > Metazoa > Chordata > Chondrichthyes > Squaliformes > Somniosidae > Somniosus > Somniosus microcephalus. The sequence goes on from NC_141013.1 coordinate 24,120,921, forward strand.
AGAGGAGTCGGGCCGTCGGGTTGAAGGACTTGGAGGGGTCGCGATGTCGGTGTTCAGGTGAGTGATGTGTGCATGAATGCAAAGGTAAGTGTGTTTGGTGTGTCTAAAGTGTGTAAAGAAGTTTAAATTACCTGTACTTACCGTTACAGCCTTCCTTCCTCTAGGTTTCGGGAGTCCATCATCTAACCGGCACAGAGAGCAGAATGGCTGCGATCTGTCAAAAGTGACAGCCTGCAGCTTTCTGTGCCGGTGAGATTTCTAACTGAGTCTGTGTAGAAGGACTCAGGTTAGAAGCAAGACTGTCAGTGTTTGACAGCTTCAAACAGCTGTGAAACGCTGATATTTCATCTGTCAAAATGTCTTGACAGATGAAATTTCAGTCTGTGACGTCACCTGTTGCCGGGTGGCCCTTAGTTGGCCTGCTGAGCCCGCTAGGCGGGCTCAACAAGGTCAATCAAGTTAAAATCACGTGGATTGGCCGCATCTCGATGGAGGCGGGACTACAACCCCGAAAGTTGTAGTCCCGCCTCCTTCCCGACTTCTGAATGAAAATCACCCCCAATATGTTAATCAGTTGTACTGATGAAAGGAGTAGGTATAGAAGGTGCTCTTTTCAGGTGAGGTCTATCAGCTATTGTAGACTGTGTGAGGGAATGGTGAAATGTCCTCCATGAGTCAGTAGAGTAACTTATTGTGAAACAGACACTCCAGCAGGGAAGGGGTTTAATCACAGAAGTGCCAAATAAATAATCAAGCTTATGGTCAGTAAACTGACAACAGTGACTACACTTTAAAAGTAATTCAGTGGCGGTAAAGCACTTTGGGACGTCCTGAGGTCATGAAAGGCGCTATAGAAATGCGAATCTTTCTTTTTTCTTTTATTATATTTGAATATGACCATCAGTTATTCTATATTGCTATACAATGGCCTTGACTGCTAATTAAAAATGTCTAGTCAGGAAAATTGTTGGTGCCTGATTAGCTTTATGCAAAAGAATTGCTTCCCCAGATTCTGGTGGTGCCTTGCTGTAAGTGGAGAACAAAAGAGGTAATGAGGATATTTCAGTACGATCACAAGAGGCTAGAGAGCCAGACCTGCTTAACGAGTATCTAAGAAATATCATTGATTTTCCATCAGCTAGATATTCTAGCTTTCATTCTACTAGACCTGCCAGTATTTGCACTGTTATCTGTGCTTCTCTCAAAAAATTATACCTCAAGCACTACATTCTGTTCTTTTCCTTCTGAAAGATGACCCTCAATAGGCAAGTAGGCACTACCATGCCAGGCCTGGTGGTGGCATGCAATAGATTAAACCATTATGGCAGTCATAGACTGAAAGGGCATAAAGGACACTGAAGTTTGTGGACGAGAAAAGATCATGGTTTGTATCGATGCATTCTCTGTGGCAATGATTTTCACTCGGATGACTTTTAAAGCAGTGTTTAACAAAATATAACACATGGCGTCATTGCAGCAACATTGTGCATGAAACGTCATATGTTCATTGTGTGCCATCCCTTTTTACAGATAGACCACAAGAGGAGGAAGCCGGTACTGATGGACCACTAAGCATACTTCAACACACTTCACTGTTCACATGAGGCAACACACAGGTAGTCACTGATTATGTTGAAGAAGGGTTAGATAGATAGACAACCAGTCCAATCTCAAGTAGGTCCTCAGGAGACCTTTCTGGAAGGCAGTAAACCTATTCTTTCCAAAACAGCCTTACTTTGGACAGAAGGAGGTTCCAGAGGGGAAGGTGGCAGTTAAAGAGGATGATGTTGAAGGATCTGGAAATAGTTTTCCGCAGGGGTAGCAGGTGGCAATGACATGGTTGGAGGTGGATGGAATTATGGATGTTGAGGGATTCAGGGAAGTGATCAGAGATAGCCTTGTTAATGATCTAAACTATGGAAGTGGCAAAGACTTGTGTGATGATGATGTTGAGGAGGTAGCAATGGATATGGGTGAGATTCAATTTGAACAAAAGGGCAGAGAAGGCAGAAATGCGGCAAGAGGAATTTAGGTGACAGATTAAATCAATGAGCATAACAAATTGCTTGGGGCAGAGCCTAAATAAAGAGAGAAGGGGGGAAGAGTTTGGCAAGGAATTTGGTAACAGGCTGGGTGGGGGGGGGGGGGCGGCGGAGTAGATAATTATAACTTTGAAGGAGTGTTGGGAGTGGTAGGAGAGGTGGTCAGGATCTGGAGCCTGGGTGATGGTTAGGGTCCAAGGCGTGGGTGGGTGATGATCACAGTCTAGAACCTAGTTGACTCACTGAAGTCTGGCGATCTCCTGCTGTGCTCACAATTGGAACACTGTCAGCTCCCTACCATGCTTTAATGCCCGCTTTAAATGGGAGAAATAAACTTGGATGAGGTAAATTTGTATGTACAGTACTAGGTTAACTGGTGTTTAACTGGTTATCAAAGAAAGAAAGCATTAATACCGAGTCTGTGACTGGGAAATATTTAATCCCAGGTACAAATTTAAACGCATGGGCAAAAATGCGCAAATACTCCATTAATCAAAGGTACAGCTAATAACAATTAGTGTGTACTCTAACACAGAACAAATTCAACTTCTATAAGACTAACAAGATTTCCCATTACGTTCACCTCCTTGGCTTAGTAATCATACTTTAACAATGCTAGGGCACACAAATGACAAGGGTAATGCTAAAGCTGATTGAAACATGAAAATTCTCAAGATGCCATGATAATACATGCCACAGTCAGCAACTTCTGTGTATCTCCACTCAATCATTGAATACAATAGCTCTGTTAATCAGGCTGCCAAAAAAAAACCCTCAATTTTTGTTGCTGTCCAAAGCAAATGGACTTCATGATCATGGCCTATGCCATGCCTATATCTACCATCTACAGTACCTGAGTGATCGGTTGGGCTATCACTCCTCCCAAATATTATGACTGGAGCAGCACCGGATGAGTTGGTAATTCTTCAGCCAAGAGCTCTTTTTCCAAGACCACAAGAACCACTGCAGTTGCATCTCAACACTCTATTAATTGAAAACATCCATGCAGAATACCAGCAGCGAAGCTTCACACATCACTTGCAGAATACCAGCAGCGAAGCTTCACACATCACTACTCCTGCCTGTAAAACTGTGTTTCAGACAACCCCATTAGCTGGGTACACTGTTGACAACAGTTGAGATGCAATTACCCATCCCCTGTTGAACCAGGGTTGATGGAGAATGCATTAAGGATATGCTAAGTGGGGCTTACCAACTGGAATTTCAAAAACAGAGCAAAATGCACTGAGAAGTCAAGTGAATTTATGATACATATATAGGAGGAAGAGAGATCTTGGAAAAACGTAGAGTGGAAAGGAAATCTCAAAATCATGGAAGTGGTGGGAGGAGATCTAGGAGATACAGGCAGAAGAGGAATATTAGCGGCATTGAGCAGAAAAGGGGAAACTTGGAAGCCTGAAGTGGGCAGGGAGGGGTGCTCTCTCAAATGTCATTTAAAAAAAATCTAACATTCATCAGCTACTCCTGACTATTTTACTGAGTAACATACAGCATGAGAAAGGACAAGTTGCTATATCAAAGATTACTTCATAGGGCTGATTTTCTGAATGTACACTCCCAGCAGAGCCGTGGCAGCCAGCACTGAATAGTGAGACATTGTGGGTGCTCTCAGCATGATCTTCCATCTGGAATGTTGGCCCTCAAACTGTAAATGGGTTGGTGTTCTGTACTCTTCTTCCATGGCTGATGTGAGAGATGGAAAGAGTGTGTATAAGGGAAAAACCTGGAAAGAGAGAAAATGGAGGGAGATGATAGATGTGTAGAAAGGTGCTTCAGCCTGTACTGGATGGGAGACTCCTGTTTTTCAATTTGTAACAAAAATTGTGTGACTGAAAATTAACTGGCGGTTGTGACAGTTGCCTATGAGCCTGGACCTTGATAAAGTTGTTGTATTCCAGTTAATTGGATTATTTTAGTTTGAATAAAATAAATAAAAATGAACCTGTAGATCTAGAGTGAAATTATTATAGCGCAGATAGTGAGAAACCCGGGAATCCTTTCTTTACTTTTGCGGAATACATGTTTGAGCTCATATTCTTGCCATGGAAGGAGTTCAGCGAAGATTCACCAGGCTGATCCCTGGGATGGCAGGAATGACGTATGAGGAGAGATTGGGTCGATTGGGCTTGTACTCACTGGAGTTTAGAAGAATGAGAGGGGATCTCATTGAAACTTATAAAATTCTGGCAGGACTGGACAGACTAGATGCAGGGAGGATGTTCCCGATGGTCGGGGAATCCAGAACCAGGGGTCACAGTCTAAGGATAAGGGGTAGGCCTTTTAGGACAGAAATGAGGAGGAATTTCTTCACCCAGAGAGTGGTGAACCTGTGGAATTCTCTACCACAGAAGGCAGTAGAGGCCAATTCATTAAATATATTCAAGAAGGAGTTGGATATATTTCTTAAGGCTAAAGGGATCAAGGGTATGGGGAGAAAGCAGGGACTGGGTACTGAACTTGGATGATCAGCCATGATCGCATTGAATGGCGGAGCAGGCTCGAGGGGCCGAATGGCCTACTCCTGCTCCTATCTTCTATGTTTCTATGTTTCTAGCAAAGTGAAGGATAGGATTATTTTTCCCTTTTCAAAAATCCTGACAATCTTCTCCCTTCCTCCCCATTAATTTAGCACCGTCACATTTGGGGATTTTTTTTACCAATTTTCCACAGAGAGGATTTGAAAAATAATTACTTTAAGTGTTGGGTCTTTAAAACAAAGTGGATTTGCACAGTAATCATACTTCTGCCTGTATCTCCTGTATCACCAAGATCTCCTCCCACCACTTCCATGATTTTGAGATCTCTTTTCCACTCTACGTTTTTCCAAGAACACTCTTCCTCCTATGTATCATAAGTTCACTTGACTTCTCAGTGCATTGTGCTCTGTTTTTGAAATTCCAGTTGGTAAGCCCCACTTATCATACCCTTAATGCATTCTCCAGCAACCCTGGTTCAACAAGACATGGGTAATGATTAAATAGGAAGTATAAATTACTATGCAAGGTTTAAATAGGAAGTCCATGTACCGCCAGCATTTGCAGAATATATAAAATCGAGGCCAGACTTTGACACTGTTGCTTTGGATGGTCAGAAACAATAGTGGAGTTGTTATCTCATCCCAGGGACTCCCAACAAACATTCCCGCTGTAGGAGTTGTCCCTTCCTGATGAGCTGTCCATGAAGGTAAATTCCAATGGGAGGGAGCACTAGGATTGACAAGCAGCTCTTCTGACCAATTCCCGGAACATGGGGAGAGGTCAGAAACCAAACCCCAACTTCCTGTGGGGACAGGAAGGATGTAAACAAAGATCTACATGTATGCAGCAAACAAATGGGAGAAAAATGGGATATAGGAGTAAGAAATTATTTTAAATCAAGCAAGGCAACCCACAGAAGTGAGGTAGAATAGGGTGTTTGTTATTTTTATATTATTATGCAAAGACAAGTCATAGCGGTGGACATAAGTAACTCTGATCATAGCTCTTGTTCGTGTGCTGTAGGTTTGTATCCATAAAGAATTGACTAATCACTTAAGAGCCCTACAACCAGCAGAGTGAGGAGACTTTCATCCCACCACTATAGATTGGATATAAACTCCAGAGGTGAATGAACACTATTGTGCCACCCAGTCTCCACAAGAGTTTACATGTAGTGATGTTTACATTGTGTAGCTTATCTAATGGGTGTGGAAGTATCATAATTCATAACTGATAAAGCCATGTGTGATTTTATCAAATCATCCTCATGTTCAGTAAATGTCCCTGTCACGTCCCTCCCAGACTGTACTGTAGTTTGGGAATAAAATGTAAAATTATTGACAGGATAGATTGGAAGTTAAAATTGTTATGATGTGAAGAAATACTGAAAGACACCTCACCCAACAAACATCACTCACTGTAAAATACTTAATATAAATAGAATTTAGCCTTTGTACTTTGCTCTTCTGAGCGATTGACATTGGCAACGCATGAAAGAATTTTCCTAAGTTCTTTATAAGAAATTATTTTCTTCAAAAAAAACCGTAAGAAATCTATAATTTTGCCAGATGAAGCAGAGGTGGTCACAGAAATACTGCCAATTTTTTGTGTTTCTGAGAATCAGCTTTTTCTACATGGCAGAGGTATGAGCCTCTATAGCAATTGCAGAGATTAGACATATGTGATATATTCACACTTAGCCTAAATGTTACTTGACTCATTTACAGGTTCTAGGCAGTGCTCAGCCCGAGTTTGGATAAAGCGCATTAAGCTACCATTCTGAAAGAGTCTGTTAAAAGAAATAGCCAGGGATAGCCCAGCTCACAAAAGTACATTGAAAAACAAACAAGTAGTTTCAGTGCATCTCAAGCTCTTTCTTTCCCCAAGTATGAACATAGCTGCAGTTAATAACTTGACTAACATTTACTGCTGATTGGACAAGTTTACTTGTCCACTGGATTTGATACAATTTTATGAGATTGACCTCCTCGTATCTTCATACCTTGAGCTTTTGATTGGATGATACAAACAAGCCGTTGGGGCCAGTTTTCATCAATGAAGGCCCAATTTTTCTAGTTTCATGTAATACCAAATTGATTTGGAAGCCAGGAGGAAGTAGAAAGCAGGTAAGGAACGTATGACAGTGGCCAACTCTGTTCTGCATAATGTTGTAAAATATATGATATATTTTCCTATGAAGTTTAGTTAGGTGAAGGGACTGAGCTGTTAAAAATACGAGCCATGACTGTTGTTTCTACTGCTTTCCTTTGTCCCTTTTAGCTGGAGAGCCTGTAGGCAGAACAAATATACACTTCTGACTGGAGGCATTATCTGTTAATAGCATAGAAGTTCTCTCCAAATTGTGCGATAGTTAAAGGTTTGTTAACAAGGGGCCTGTCCAGATGTAAAATTCCAATGGTTTGACTCAAACTTGGCACAACTTATCAGGCAGCCAGGAGAGTAGTTTTTCACTTTCCATCCACCAAAAATGATAGAAATAATTAATATTGATATCTTTGTGTTTGCAAAAATTTTTATATTCCCCCCCCCAAAAAAACTTGCTAATTGTGGTAGGTCTGCTTTTGTTGTTGCGGCATTAGAAGTTGCCTAGACCAGAATTAATCAATGTAGCTTTTGGCTTGTTTTTTCTCTTAGCCGAACCAGAGTTATGTCATCGCGATGGAATGAAACTCCATGGTTGAAGCACCCATGTTAAATTAAACCAAAATCCAACTTAATGGGCTCTAAAAAAAATAATCTAAGAATTCCAAAATACTTTTTGGTTTCAGAGGATGGCTTTTAAGTATGAATGCGAGTGCAATATTATGGGCGCGATCTTGCCAGCCCTGGGAGGCGGGCATGGAGGCGGTACTGCTGGGAAAATGGCAGAATTTGGGGGCGGATGCCAGGAGGTGGGTAGCCATCCCGCGCTGGGTCCCATCTCCTTGGAGGCAGGAAGGGGATTACAGCCACTTAACTGCCTGTTAACAGGTAGTTAACAGGCATATAAGAGGATTATCACCATTTTACCCACAAAAGTGCAGGCTTCCCGAAGGCTGCGAACCCCGCCAGGGTCACCGAGGCGAGTAGTGGGTCTGCGAGGGTCAGAGGGGTGCAAAAGTGCGCTGTGAAGGTAAGTGATGGGTGCAAGTGTGGAGAGGTGAGTATGTGAGTTAAGTGGAAAGTGTTAGAAAAAGTTTACTTACCTTTGTTTCTTCCTGCAGCCTTCAAGAGTTGGGTATGTGGAGAGTCTCGCACCTCCATGGCAGAGATGATCGATGGCTGTTGCATTCTCCAATGCAACAGCTTCACAGAGCTGTCAAACGATGACATTCCATCTGTCAAAAATTTTTGACAGATGAAACGTCATACGCTGACGTTCTCTGCAACCAGCTTTCCCATAATTGGCCTGCTAAGCCTGCTGGGTGGGCTTAACAAGGTCAATCAAGGGAAAATAGCGTGGGTTGGCCACAAGTCGATGGAGGCGGGACTAAAACCCGACAAGCAGCAGTCCTGCCTCCAACGCGCCCCCATTGGCGAAATGGCCCCCTATGTTCCTATTTTGCTTCAGTATAAATTTACCACTTTAAACTAACATCAATTTTAGCTTAGCCTGAAAACACATTCTGTCAGCTGATGCTTTTCCACCCATCAGAGTACTCAGGAGAGAATGGTGGGCAATGTTCCCATTAAGCTGTGCAGGCCTCTCAACAGCTTTTAAATGGAAAAATCGCGCTCACGTGGAAATTTGAAGGGCCCACGCAGCCCTTTAAAGGGGCCACACACCCAAAAATCATTAGCGGGTACATTGATGGTGGGTACCCTATATATCATTTCTAGTGCATGATTCAAGACAAAAGGTAATTGATGTGGCACACTAACTCATTCACTCCATCCATGAAGTTTATAAGTTTTGGACCATACAAGGTATGGGCCTCCCCATAGTAGTTGCCTTGTGGCTGTGAGCATGGATAGGGACTTTGGGAGAAGCCAAAATTATAACAGCCTTTTCTGTTGATTGGTTAGATCAAAAAATTATTTGAATAGGTATTAGGACAGATTATGTTAAATAAAATAAAAGTTATTAAAATATTTGGCCGTGCTCTTCCAGCAAGCGCACATGTGCAATTAAATGAGAAAATTCAGAATTTGCGCCGCTCCTCCGTAAGCTGCGTGAAAATGGCATCTTGCCATTTGGCTCCACCTTCAAATATATTTAACAGTGTTAAGTCCCTGACATCGTAGAGGCGGTCTAAAGTCATCACAGCAAGTTACGGTTTGACCACTCCAGTGTATGTATCCTTTTAATGGTGTGGTAAGTCAATTACTGCCACACAACCTCTCTGGCACTGAAAATTAACTTTTAAAAGTGTGGAGTCGCATGCTTTCATAATTTAATTATTGTTGGAGATTTAAAAAAAGAAATGTAATTTTTTTAACATTTTCTTTCTGTCTCTTTTATCTCTCAATCCAATCTTTCTTTCTCTCTCTTTATTTTGCTTTCTATATCTGATTTGACATTGGGCTGTAATTTGCGGCCCCTACGGGTGCAAATGAGGTGCATATGTGCCCGTAAGGGGCGCACAAGTTCTGGGTTTAGGCATGCGCTAAAACTCGGAACTTGCGATCTGTCAAGAATTCGCTTGACAGATCGCATGCATCCCCGGGAAAGGGGCATCCGCCAGCGGAGATTTGGGCTATTTGCCCAACCTCTGCCCACCGAATACCCGTGAAATTCTTACGCCTGGTAAAAGTAAGGCTTGCTTTTTCCAGTATAAGAGTTTTAAAAAACAGAAAATTAAAATGTTATCAAAAATGTATACATTTAAAAGCTTGTAGGGTAAGTTTATTTTTAGCCCCTTTAAAACGTAAATTTATTTTTCAAAAAATTAAATTTTTGCTTTAAATATTTAACTAAATCCAATTTGAATTAATTTTAAATATGTGATTTCTTTTTTTATTTATTTGATGTGTAGATGTATTTTTTGGGGTATTCCCATTCATGCTTATGGGGTTTCCGTACATACGGAATCCCCATAAATATGAATGGGGATTCCCTTCTGTCATTCATTGGTGATGCCAGGGGTGCTTGTGAACCACCTGCGCCCCCGGGATACGTGGGCCACTACCCGCAGGTACCCAGGACCGCGAGTCTCCATGGATCCTGAGGCCCCGCATTTTATTTGCAGATCGGAGGCATTTCCCCACGGGAAGCCTCCGACTACAAATTCAGGGCCATTGAATTCACTAGTCTAACTTACACTTCCTGGTTCAGACTCTCCGCTGTTCATCAAAGATTCTTCAATCTGATTGGTTAAGGAGATACAGAGTTGCTTGTCCTGTTCACACAGGTCCCAGATACCCTGCAGAGGGTGCTGCACTGTGTGGCTGTCCCGCTGACAGCAACTTGCTGTGCAAAACTCCATGGAAAGTCTATGGGCAACTGCAAATCTAATGAACGGCTAGTGCCGTTCACAGCAAAATACGGCCCAATATGATGAAGAGCATGTTGGAAAAGAGGACAGGAAAAGCATAAGTCAAATTGTTTAAATCTGTTTAAAATTAATATTTAAATGTGGATTTTATTTGCAAAGAATTCATGCTACATAGAGGTCGGAATTTTCCTTACCTTGGTGGGTCCAGTGTGGCCGGTGTCTGAGGTGGGTCCCAAACCCACTGCTGACTCCATCCCGCTGTAGAAATGAACTTACCTTAATGGGGCCTATTAAGCCCGTCCAGCGAGTTACCCGGCCCAATTAGATGGAGCGGGTCTAGTGACATCATTCATGACGTGTTTTAAGCCGGAATCCTTAAAGGGACCCTGGCCACATTAATTTTTTTAAGTTTAATCTAACATAGTGGGTGTTGAATCTTTACTGTACAATAATATAAGTTATAATGAGTGGCAAAGAAATATTTAAATAATATTATGATTAAGTAATATGACTCCATCTACAAATATGATCAAGAACATAATTAAAAAAGTACATTAATTGTGAAATTATTGGTGCTTTAGTCACAAATCTATAGACTTTTGTATCAGTAACTGGTACAAATAAAAGATGTGTGTGTATAGGTAAGACATAAAATGAAGCAGATTTTAAATGTAATTTAAAGGGGTGGATTTACAATCTTAAGCTAGTTCAGCAGAAGAGCTGCGGAATCCCTGACAAACAGTGTAAGTGGTGCTTAAAATGTGTTTCTGAGATTTCTCCAGCTCTACTGTTAAGTGCCAGTAAAGTACCTCAGAATGATTTTAATTGGGTCCCCCATCACTGCAGGTCGGGTTGGCTCCACGATGACAGATACGCCTGTGGGAAAGGTGCGTGGGAGCGAGTTGACGGTGGGTTCCCGACCCGCTGTCAAAAGTAACAACTTTCCCACCCGACCCGCCACCGATCGCACCCGCTACCACCACCGAAAATTCAGCCCAGAGTTACTCATGACGTTTAAGTTGTTTCATTATTAAAATATTAATGCTTGTTTCAGCATCATTTTTGTTCTGGATCTGCCAGCAGTCTGAGGATCATACAGTCATGTGTTCTCAAGGCTACATTCAAATATTAAATTATTATCTCAGTTTCCTTCAGTAATGTTAACAGTCCAGGAGCCATTAGTTCTATACTGGAATAGGAAACCTAGAGTTAATTAAAGCTTTACCTAGATATCCATCTTCTGTTTCAACATTTAAAACCCACTAACTCTTTCACTGTATCCAGGATAATGCTCGGCACTTACCTGAAACTCCTATTGTAGCATAAACAGCTATGGTAATTCCAAATGGAAAGCCAATGGAAGAGGTCAGTATATTACCACTTACTCCTCTGCTCAGTATTGATTGGGCGAGTGAACCACAACCAAACAGCTGCAATATACAGAATTTTGAACAATATTTGTGTAAGGTAGTGTAACATAATAATCTCTTTAATGTGTACAAAATTATAAAATTTGAAACATTTAAAATGCCATGGAACTGATATATTAACATGAATGCTTAACACGCATGAAATTCCTTTGTTACTATTTAACTGGCGGAGGAAACACATTTAAAGTAAATGAGTTAACGTCTCCATTAAAAGAGCACATAAAGGAATTTCACAAAGAAAGAACTTGCATTTAGATAGGGCCCTCATGACCTCAGGATGTCCCAAAGCACTTTACAGCCAATGAAGTACTTTTGAAGTGTAGTCATTGCTACAATGTAGGAGCACTCATACTAATGCCGCACAGTGTCATTTCGGGGATAATGGTTGATAGGAAATTGTCGCTGTCTGAGAGAGATTCCTGGAATGGCTGGGAATAGCTATTTTCCAAAGCCCCACGTCAACCCCACCTTGGCTGTCAGGATAAATGTAGAAAAAAACAGGGGATCAGTCAGCATCTATTTTGATCCATTTGGACTGGGGTTATGCAAATCCCACCTTTACCATTTAAAAAAAAAGGACAAATAGATCAGTGATAGCATCACCGATGTATTAATTGTGCAGAACCCTAAGCACAAACCAGACAACTTCAATTGAATAAAAAGTAATAAAAAATGGAAAGGACGTTTTTATTTCCATTGCATTTACTCCTGTTAAGTACTGAGGGCGGGTGGAGGGTGCATTGTTGGACAGGCTGTGCTTTGGATAAGAAGCTAACCCAAGGCCCCATCTGGCTGTTCAGGTGGAAGAAGAATCGCACAGGCCTATTGGAAGTGCAGAGGAGTTCTCCCAGTGTCCTGGCCAACATTTATCCCTTCAACCAACACCAGCAAAATAGGTGCTCTGCACTGGGAGTTCCCACGGATCTTCTCACTCTCCGTGGCTGGAATGTGAGCGGAAGTAAAATAATGGGACTCAAGGCGGATAAATCACCTGGACCTGATGGCTTACATCCTAGGGTCTTGAGAGAAGTGGCGGTAGGGATTGTGGATGCATTGGTAATAATTTTCCAAAACTCCCTGGACTCAGCAAAGGTCCCGGCAGATTGGAAAACTGCGAATGTAACACCCTTATTTAAAAAGGGCAGTAGACAGAAGGCTGGAAACTATAGCCTAACATCTGTGGTAGGTAAAATGTTGGAGTCCATTATTAAGGAGACAGTAACAGGACATTTGGATAATCATAATTTAATAGGACAAAGTCAGCATGGTTTTATGAAGGAGAAGTCATGTTTGACAAATTTGCTGGAGTTCTTTGAGGAAGTAACATATAGGGTGGATAAAGGGGAACCAATGGACGTAGTGTATTTAGACTTCCAAAAGGCATTTGACAAGGTGCCACACAAAATATTATTAATTAAGATAAAAAATCACGGGATTGGGGGTAATATTCTGGCATGGATAGAGGATTGGCTATCTAACAGAAGGCAGAGAGTTGGGATAAATGGTTCATTCTCAGACTGGCAATCAGTAACTAGTGGTGTTCCGCAGGGGTCAGTGCTGGGTCCCCAACTCTTTACAATCTATATTAACGATTTGGAGGAGGGGACCGAGTGTAACATATCAAAGTTTGCAGATGATACTAAGATGGGAGGGAAAGTAGTGAGTGAGGAGGACATAAAAAACCTGCAAGGGGACATAGACAGGCTAAGTAAATGGGCAGAGATTTGGCAGATGGAATACAATACTGGAAAGTGTGAGGTTATGCACTTTGGCAGGAAAAATCGTAGAGCAAGTTATTATCTTAATGGCAAGAAACTGGAAAGTACTGAAGTACAAAGGGATCTGGGGGTCCTGGTGCACGAAACTCAAAAGGTTAGTATGCAGGTGCAGCAAGTGATTAAGAAGGCCAATGGAATGTTGGCCTTCATTGCTAGGGGGATAGAATATAAAAATAGGGAGGTATTGCTTCAGTTGTACAAGGTATTGGTGAGACCACACCTGGAATACTGCATACAGTTTTGGTGTCCATACTTAAGAAAAGACATACTTGCTCTCGAGTCAGTACAAAGAAGGTTCACTCGGTTAATCCCGGGGATGAGGGGATGGACATATGAGGAGAGGTTGAGTAGATTGGGACTCTACTCATTGGAGTTCAGAAGAATGAGAGGCGATCTTATTGAAACATATAAGATTGTGAAGGGGTTGGATCGGGTGGATGCGGGGAGGATGTTCCCGATGATGGGTGAAACTAGAACTAGGGGGCATAGTCTTAGAATAAGGGGCTGCTCTTTCAAAACTGAGATGAGGAGGAACTACTTCACTCAGAGGGTGGTAGGTCCATGGAATATGCTGCCCCAAAAAGCTGTAGAAGCTACATCATTACATAAATTTAAAACAGAAATAGACAGTTTCCTAGAAGTAAAGGGAATTAAGGGTTACGGGGAGCGGGCAGGAATTTGGACATGAGTCTAGGTTCGGATCGGTCATGGCCCTGTGGGTAGCGGAGCGGGCCCAGGGGCCGTGTAGCCTGATCCTGCTCCTATTTCGTGTGTCTAATTCTGTTAGATTCAGGAGATGGTTCTGTGATAGTAGATTGGCGGTTAGGATCAGATCAGCCATGATCTTATTGAATGGCGGAGCAGGCTCGAGGGGCCGATTGGCCTACTCCTGCTCCTATTTCTTATGTTCTTATGTTCTAAGTTTGGCGGGAACCTCGTTCACATGTACAATTGGGGTTTCCGCTGAGGTTACAGCAACGGAGCCAGATACACCCCAGGGAACTCGCAGCATTGGTCGTTCTTCTCAGTGCTGCTTGTGGGGCCTTGCTGTGCCCAACTTGGTTATAAAGGAACCAGAGGGAAGATGAAGATTTTTTTTTACCCGAGTTGGGAGGATCTGGAATGCACTGCCGGAAAGGGCGGTGGAAGCAGAGTCAATAATAACTTTCAAAAGGGAATTGGATAAATACTTGAAAAGAAGAAGTTTGCAGGGCTGTGGGGAAAGAGCAGGGGCAGTGGGACCAATTGGAGAGCTCGTTCAAAGAGCCGGCACAGGCAGGACGGGCCGAATGGCCTCCTTCTGTGCTGCAAGATTCGATGGAAATAAGAGTGACTACTCTTCAAAAGTACTTCCGTGACTTGTTCTGAGGACATGAAAGGCACTATATAAATGCAAATTAGTTCTTTAATGGAATGATCCTAGATTTTACTCCCGTTATCTATTCGTTGGCAGGCTTCAATGTTACACACGGCGGGGTTTTCATGTTAGTTTAACGGTCACCTTACCGCAAGCTAACAGTATTAATATCAAACACCTTTATGTACCGTTACAACTAGGGTATGAGAAATGGTGCCACTGATAATGATTACAGAGCACTTCCAGGTGAATAAAATATGGAAGAAAAGGTTATTCGCTTAACAGTACACGGACTTAACAACGTTGGTTCGATTCTTTGCGATAAAAATCAGCTGATATCCAGTGATCTGCACAAAAATTTGTTTACAGATTTGAAATGTGCTGTTTATTGTGTTCTCGCATCTCCGATATTAAAAACACTTTTAAAAGCCAATGCCTGCACGTCCTATGTTGCCCTGATTTATACTTTCCTGGAACTCGGATAGATCTTGACCGAAATCAGCGAGCTTGACAACCATTTAAAGAACAACTGGGGTAAAGTCTGGTGTCGTCCTGTGCAAGGTGCCTGGGCTGCGGGCTAACGGGTGCAGTGCCCACCCACATCTCATCACCAATACTTACAATCAGTATGAATGTTCCCAGAAATTCGGCCAGCCCTTCTTTTATCCAGCGGTTCTTTAATTTGCATCTGTCTATCAGACTCCTCTTCTGGTTCTGCGACTCCATGGCTAGTCCCCGAGGTTTTCTGCTGGACAGGGAAGGCGGTAATCTGTTGGTGTCTTTTAACAGTCCACCGCTCTGAACTTCGTCACTGGGATTAAGCAGTGGGCACGGGCTGATAACGATGTTCCACCGTCAGCCGAGATCAGATCAATATTTGCACAAGCTTTGCAGCTTCAGTCCACTCTCAAAGTGGCCAGAAACTTTTTTCTCTCTCTCTCTTCGATCTTGGTGATTTCCAAATGCAGTCAGGTGGCAAACACTCGGAAAGTTAACGACATTGGAGAAAATTGAACATCTGCTCCTTTCCCGAAATTCGAGCAATCCCGGTTAATCATTACCCTCTCTCGCACTGCACACCGTGAAACCATTGCACCTTCCCTCCGAGTAACTCCGTTTAGCGAGGGTGGAATAGCTACTGGGTTGGAGATAGTTCACATGCCCAAAGCTCCCGGTGACTCTGCTGCACCGTACTGGGCGAAGCGGGTTCTTTTCAAAGTTGCTATTTCTTTTAGGAGTGTTGACAGAAAAAGGCAGCGACTTTACCAACAGAACGGAACTCTGATAACAACTGCACGCAGTGGGAGACACTGGCGATTAGAAAAGTCTGACTGATTGGCTGCTCATTTAAGGATTTCAACATTACATTGCAGCGGAGTAGCTTTTGTATGTTCGTATTCCCCTCAACACGGGTGAAGGTGCAAGGTAAGTTGGTGTGAGTAAGGATGTGCAGGAGTAGGGTAGGGAAGGCAGAGTGATGGGGATGTGATGAAAGGCACAGCAGGATGCAATTGAATGTGGCTTTGTACTCAGGTTTCCTGATCTGAGATCATTGAAACGTTTGCGGCACTGCACCCAGGTCCTCCTGACCACATCCCTGCTTGTGACCTCCTCTGCAATCTCCAACCAGGCTGTCTTGGTCTCCTGGGGCGGTCTCTTCCACCCATTGGAAGGGAAGAGGACCTCCCTGTGTGCTCTGACTCCCTCCATAAGCATATGGAGAGAGTCCTCAGAGAACCTGGGTCAAGCCCTCTGCCTCCGTGCAGTCAATGTCATTATTTGCAGCACTCCAATGCTGTAGTGCACTGACAGCACTATGTTACATTGACATTCAAATCCAATGTGGCCAAGGCCCCTTTCAAGATCTCGACTGAAAACGCATCATCGATGACGTCACCAGACCCGCTCCATCTCATTGGGCCGGATAACGCGCTGGCCAGTCTTAATAGAGCCCATTAAGGTAAGTTCCTTTTCAACAGCGGGATGGAACCAGCAGGGGGTCGCGACCCCCACGGACACCGCCCGGGTAGGCAAAATTCCGACCTCTGTATCCACTCTACCAAAACCTTTCAGAATTTTAAAGACCTCTATTAGGTCACCCCTCAGCCTTCTCTTTTCAAGAGAAAAGAGACCCAGCCTGTTCATCCTTTCCTGATAAGTGCAATGTTTGGATGCTAAAACAGATCTCTGTCTAACCTCCCTTGTCCCTTTAAGGCTCAGCTAATTCATATAGGGAAGTGATCTAAATAGGCACATTCTGAGGTTAATTCAGAGGTATGGTTCTGTAGGTGGGAAGTTGTTTATAAAACTCCCAACTCCTGCCCTTGGAGAAAGTCCCCAAGGTAAATGTTTGTGGGACATTCCATATTTACATTTGTCATGCCTTCATTCAAATTTCTTCAACCTGACTGACTATATCCAAATACATTAATTATGATTGATTGATGTGCAAACTCAATAGCAGGCAGAAGATGAATCAAATGAAACAATCAGTTCCCTCAGCCGCCTGACCAAAAGCTTAAAATAAGGCTTCTAACGTTGTGGCAACTTGCATGTTTCACAGTAACATCATTAAACATTGTCTTTTGTGTCTTCATTAAGGTTTCTGTTTGAAGGCCCGAGCCTCTCTCAAAAACCTGCCTCTCGGGGTTCACATTTTCCTCCGAGCTGAAGGATTAGTTGTCGGGGAATGTCACAGCGACCTGAGCAAGTGCACGCTGCACAATTTCAGCGAATGCCTCAGTGGCATTTCCCTGAGTGAAAATGGAAGGGTGTATTTCCTCAAGAGTGTAAAAGTTTTTCCAAATGATCTAATGATCCAAGCTGCAGAATTAATGTTTTGCATAAAATGTCACATTTGCTTTCAGTAGTTGAATTCTTAGTTCAGAGAGAGAGAGAGAGAGAGAACAGTCTGGATTTTCCAGTCCCAGTCAAATTCAGTGGCAAGCTGGCCAGAAATGTAACCTTGGATTTTTCACACTCAGCCACTTGTACCCGTGTAAATCAGACAGCTGGGAGTGGAAATGGGTGGGACTTCCATTCTCACTTAACATTACCTCATTTTCTGATGTAATTTCCATTGGCCCAGGGAAGAGTCTGCCTCCAACAGGTAAGACCAAATTTTCCATATTCTTTGGGGGCAGGGAACATCTTGCATCAGAGGGATAGATTAAGAACAGATCTAGCAGCTCAAAACTGACATCCATGAAATGCTATGGGCCATCAGCAGCAGGAGAATTGAATTCCACCACAATCTATAACCTCATGGCCCAGTATATCCCTCACTCCTCCATCACCATCAAGCCAGATGACCAAGCCTGGTTCAATGAGGAGTGTAGAAGAGCATGCGCAGCACCAGGCGTACCTGGAAACTAGGTGCCAACCTGGTGAAGCTACAACACAAGACTACATACATGCTAAAAGTAGAAGGAGCATGCCATAGACAGAGCTAAGCAATCCCACAACCAACAGATCAGGTCAAAGCTCTGCAGTCCTGCCACATCCAATGGTGGTAGGAATTAAGCAACTAACAGGGGGAGGAGGCTCCATGAGCATCCTCATCCTCAACGATGGCAAAGTCCAGCACATGAGTGCAAAGATACTGAGTGAATGATCCTTCTCGGCCTCCTCCTGAGGTCCCCACCATCACAGATGCCAGTCTTCAGCCAATTTGATTCTTTTTTTTTTTAGCTTGTGGGTACTTAGATTCTCTTGAAGTTTTGTGCCAGTTCATGTAAATTATTTTTTTGCCCCCAGCTAGCACCAATGGGTTTTTCATTGGGAATCCATCATCTGGACATGTTTGGACGAAGGGATAGCAGGTGGGTCAGGCTGCATGTGAAATGCCTACCTACCAGTACCCGCACACCCGCATCTTCAGACAGAGATGAATATGCCCCACCTGATGAGAGCAACTTCCAAACCTTGCCAAGGATAATGTCTGTACGCACAACAACTTTAATGTAACCATAATTGTAATGAAAACTGATATGGCATATGTGCCTGGTTCTTCCTGCCAATGTGCTTCTCCTTGGTGCCAATGCAGGATGGATGCACTTGCGACCCTAACCTTGTGCTTGCTCTAGGTGCATCCTCAGTGCTTGGAAGGCGTGAGACAGCTGACTGCTCTCTTGCTGTTGGAAACTCCTGGGACTGAAATGGCTCTTGGCACATGGCAACTGCATCCTTTTGTACTGCTGCGTGGGCAGCCTGGTTCTGCTTGCTTTATGCAGCATGTGCAGACATTAGAGGGGGCTAACAGACAGCACCAACATGAGTGCCTATTCCTCTCATACCACTAGTACTGCCTGACATGAATCAGTCATTCATGAAAGAAAGACTTATGAAATAACACTGAGCGGCCTACGGGTGGCGCTGTCCAGGGAGAGTATAAATACTCGGGCACAGGCCCAGCTTGCGCAGGACATTCTTAACAGGAACCAGTGAAGGACACAGCTAGACCTCCATGTTGTAAAATAGTTGATTAAAGCTTTGTTTAACACTTAGACCAAGTGCCTAGTAGTTTTCTTACATCACTGCCCATAGCCTCCGCATGGCCACTGACCTGCAGGAAAACAGACCTAATGGTACCAATGACATCAGTGAAGCCTTGTGTGGTGTTCATTTGCAACTCATCCACAATCTTATGCAGGGTGGATGAGGCAACCATCTCCAATCTGGTACCCCAGGGCTCTACGGCAGCAATCTGAGCATCCATGGAAGAAGCACAAACTGTACTTGGTGCCTCTGTCACAGAGCGAGTGCTCTGTTGCGATGTCCCTGGAGCTGCCATATGCTCTGGGGTTGCCTGCAGTGCTGCAAATGCATTCAACATAGTACTGCACATTTAGGTCATGGACTCTTCCACTCAAACCAGCATCTGTCAAAGACTGTCTGACATAGTCCTTAGCGCCTGCATAAATGTTTAATGTTGTGTTAGTATCCTTTAAAAAGCATAACCAGTGAGATCTGAATCCTATCCTTCAACTCTCCCTCACTTACATACCCTAGCAGTGCCCTTTAGAATGGTATAACCTCTGACCTACATCACAGTAGATCTATAATATATTAAAGATGATACATCAGCCTACACAGATGTCACATGCGGATGTCATAGTGTATTACAATTTTTAAAAACTTAATGCTGATGTCTTTAAATTTTAGCAAAATTAACAAACTCATTATAATTTACAAAGCTCATTGACCAAACAATAATCAGCTTCTCAATAACGTGAACTGTCTTTACTTAACAATTAGACTGAGTTACCTTAAAGAGTCATAGCTTACCGTAGCAGAGTAATACATCTATAATAATATATTAAGAATCTTATGATCACTTCCTGCTCACTTCCAGTTATAGAATCATAGAATCATAGAATGGTTACAGCACAGAAAGAGGCCATTCGGCCCATCGAGCCCGTGCCAGCTCTCTGCAAGAGCACTTCAGCTAGTCCCACTCCCCCGCCCTTTCCCTGTAGCCCTGCAATTTTTTTTCCTTCAGGTACTTACCTAATTCCCTTTTGAAAGCCACAATTGAGTTTGTATCCACCATCCTTTCAGGCAGCGCATTCCAGATCATAACCACTCACTGCGTAAAAAAGTTTTTGCTCATGTCGTCTTTGGGTCTTCTGCCAATCACCTTAAATCTGTGTCTTCTGGTTCTCGACCCTTCCGCCAATGGGAACAGTTTCTCTCTATTCTGTCCAGACCCCTCATGATTATGAACCCCTCTATCAAATCTCCTCTCAATCTTCTCTGCTCTAAGGAGAACAACCCTAGCTTCTCCAGTCTATCCACATAACTGAAGTTCCTCATCCCCGGAACCATTCTTGTAAATCGTTTCTACACCCTCTCTAAAGCCTTCACATCCTTCCTAAAGTGTGGTGCCTAGAATTGGACACAATACTCCAGTTGTGGCCGAACCAGTGTTTTATAAAGGTTCATCATAACTTACTTGCTTTTGTACTCTATGCCTCTATTTATAAAACCCAGGATCCCGTATGCTTTTTTAACCACTTTCTCAACCTGCCCTGCCACCTTCAACGATTTGTGCACATATACCCCATGGTTTCTCTGTTCCTGCAACCCCTTTAGAATTGTACCCTTTAGTTTATATTGCCTCTCCTCGTTCTTCCTACCAAAATGTATCACTTCATACATTTCTGCATTAAACTTCATCTGCCACATGTCTGCCCAGTCCACCAGCCTGTCTGTGTCCTCTTGAAGTCAATCCCTATCCTCCTCACTGTTCACTATACTTCCAAGTTTTGCATCATCCAAAAACTTTGAAATTGTACCCTGTACACCTAAGTCCAAATCATTAATATAGATCAAGAAAAGCAGTGGTCCTCGTACTGACCCCTGGGGAACAACACTGTATACCTTCCTCCAGTCCGAAAAACAACCATTCACCACTATTCTCTGTTTCCTGTCACTTAGCCAATTTCATATCCATGCTGCCACTGTCCATTTTATTCCATGGGCTTCAACTTTGCTGACAAGCCTATTATGTGGCACTTTATCAAATGCCTTTTGGAAGTCCATGTACACCACATCAACCTCATCAACCCTCTCTGTTACCTCATCAAAAAATTCAATCAAGTTAGTTAAACATGATTTGCCTTTAACAAATCAGTGCTGGCTTCCCTTAATTAATCCACACATGTCCAAGTGACTGTTAATTTTTCCCGGATTATCGTTTCTAAAAACTTCCCCACTACTGAGGTTAAGCTGACTGGCCTGTAGTTGCTGGGTTTATCCTTACACCCTTTTTTGAACAAGGGTGTAACATTTGCAAGTTTCCAGTCCTTTGACACCACCCCCATATCCAAGGAAGATTGGAAGATTATGGCCAGTACCTCCGCAATTGCCACCTTTACTTCCCTCAGCATCCTCAGATGCCTCCTATCCAGTCCTGGTGACCTATTTACTTTAAGTACAGCCAGCCTTTCTAATACCTCCTTTTTATCAATTTTTATCCTATCCAGTATCTCAACTACCTCCTCTTTCACTATGACTTTGGCAGCATCTTCTTCCTTGGTAAAGACAGATGTAAATTACTCATTTAGTACCTCAGCCATGCCCTCTGCCTCCATCCGTAGGTCTCCTTTTTGGTCCCTAATTGGCCCCACCCCTCCTCTTACTACCCGTTTACTATTTATATGCCTATAGAAGATGTTAGCTGCCAGTCTATTCTTATATTCCCTCTTTGCCCCTCTTATTTCCTTTTTCACTTCCTCTCCGAACTTTCTATATTCAGCCTGGTTCTCACTTGTATTCTCAACCTGACATTATGTTATGATTTTGCCACATTTTTCTGTCAACTTTTAAAATTATAAATTCCTATGCGTGTGTATCATTGAAATTACACCCTCCTGCCAGTGATAGTGCTGCAGTGACTCAATATAGTGTCTATCATCTTCTCAGCCTGTACTGCAGAGAAATCCCTCTGCTCCAACAAACTATAATTTTCTTTCTCAAATTGCTTAATTTTTGCTAGTTAACTACAGATATATAAAACCAAAGTACTAAATAAAAACAAGAAAAGAATGCATGACTTTAAAATGGGGACTGAATTACACCCTGGTCCAATTAGCCCAGCCCTCTAACTCCATTTCACCTGAAGACTACACTTGGTCTTGACGCTCTGTGTGTGAAGCCATGGGAGATATACTAGTTGTCTATTAACAATCTTGTTCTTATAAAATAGTGTATCATCTACTTGCCATGAGCAAGTGTTAGTTCTGCAATCACAGTCTAAGTTAAATCGTTTGCTTACTGCCACATTATCTATGCCTATCATCATTTTAAAGAACTCGAATGAAAATAACTGGTACGATAGCAAAATACTGCAGATGTTGGAAATCCGAAATAACAACAGAAAATGCTGGAAAAACTCAGCAGGCCAGGCAACATCCGTGGAGAGAAATTTGAGTTGACGTTTCGGGTCGAACCCTTCTTCAAAACTGGAAAGAAAAGAAAATAGATTGAAGGCAGGGCTGCGATCGGACAAAAGAATTAAAAGAAACAAAAGAAGTAAAAGAGACAATAAAAGGTATTCGAAGCTAGACGAGATGGTAATAGGCTGAGATTAGGTGTGAAGTGTACTGGCAGGGCAAGAGATAGCTGCCAGGTGTGAGAGAGAAGCAAAAGGAAAGGGGGGAGGGGGAAAGGAGTGGAAAAATTACAAGAAAAAATGTAACAGGGGCCGAGGTTATGATCTGAAATTGTTGAACTCGATATTGAGTCCGGAAGGCTGCAGAGTGCCTAATCGGAAGATGAGGTGCTGTTCCTCGAGTTTACGTTGAGCTTCCGTGGAACAATACAAGAGGCCAAGGACAGTGAGGTCCGAGTGGGAATGGAGCGGAGAATTAAAATGACAGGCGACCGGAAGCTCGGGGTCACCCTTACAGACTGAACGGAGGTGTTCCACAAAGCGGTCACCCAATCTGCGTTTGCTCACGATGCGGTCTCCTCTACATTGGGGAGACCAAACGCAGATTGGGTGACCGCTTTGCGGAACACCTCCGTTCAGTCCGTAAGGGTGACCCCGAGCTTCCGGTCGCCTGTCATTTTAATTCACCGCTCCATTCCCACTCGGACCTCACCGTCCTTGGCCTCTTGTATTGTTCCACGGAAGCTCAACGTAAACTCGAGGAACAGCACCTCATCTTCCGATTAGGCACTCTGCAGCCTTCCGGACTCAATATCGAGTTCAACAATTTCAGATCATAACCTCGGCCCCTATTACATTTTTCTTGTAATTTTTCCACTCCTTTCCCCACCCCCCCCCTTTCCTTTTGTTTCTCTCTCACACCTGGCAGCTATCTCTTGCCCTGCCAGTACACTTCACACCTAATCTCAGCCTATTACCATTTCGTCTAGCTTCGAATACCTTTTATTGTCTCTTTTACTTCTTTTGTTTCTTTTAATTCTTTTGTCCAATCGCAGCCCTGCCTTCGATCTATTTTCTTTTCTTTCCAGTTTTGAAGAAGGGTTCGACCCAAAATGTCAACTCAAATTTCTCTCCACGGATGTTGCCTGACCTGTTGAGTTTTTCCAGCATTTTCTGTTGTTATTTTGAATGAAAATAAGTTCAGTTCTGTGATAGTTTCTTCCAATATGGAGGCCTAAGAGCTGGAATCTTCATAGTTACTCTTCCCTGTTCTTGATCCAATGCAAAAATGCCCTTTGGAAGCGTGAACCTTTGAGTAGTCAGTATATTGAAGACACATGACGAAGAGCAACAAAGTATTATTTATATGTGTTGTCCAAATATTTATCCAGCATTAACTCATGGATAAGCAACACTTTTCTCCAGCTCAATACTGACAAGTCAAAAGTCATCCTGTTCATTTCCTGCCAGAGACTGTGCACTGGGCTTTGATTCCATGCCCCCTCCCAGCTGCTTGTTCAGGCTGAACCTGATGGTGCTGAACCTTAATGTCCTCTTTGACCCTGAGCTGAGCTTCAGCCCTCACATTTGGTCCATCACCAAGACTGCCCACTTCCACATCTGTAACATTTCCTGCCTCCATCCCTGCCTCACCCCTACGCATACTGAAATCTGCATCTATTGCCTTGTCACTGCCAACTTTTACTTCTTCAATACTTTCATACAATCCTAGAATCATAGCTTTCCTTGTTGACCTTCCCAGCTTTACCCTGTGGAGTTTTGTAGGGCAACCTCCAATGCATTTGAACTTCATTACCCAAATCCTACCCCAAGTAAGCTCATCTCACCTATCAACCCTGTCCTTGCCAACTGCCACTGACCCCATCTCTCACTGTACTGATTTCACATCCTCATCTTTTTTTACAAACCCCTCCACAGTCTTGCGCTATTCTGCCTCTGCAATCTCCTCCAGCCTTATATCTCACCTAGAACCCTCTGTTATTCTGACTCTAGTCTACTATGTATCCCTCCCTCCCTCTGCTCAATCAGTGGCAGAACCTTTAGCTATCAAACCCCTGCATTCTCTCCCCCAAAAAGCAATGGAACTCCCTTTCTAAACCCACCCACCTTCAAAAGCCTCCTGAAATTTACCTCTTTGGTCAACTCTTAGTCACCTTTATTAACTTTTCCCCCAACTCCTGCATTGGCCCAATCTCCCCTCCCTCCCTGGTGAAATGCCTTGAGCTGTTTCACCAAGTTAAAGGCATTATATAATATAATATGTTGTCTTCCCTCTTATCTCATTGCTTCTACACTATGAAATAGCATTTCAAAAGATGTCATGTTTTCAGTAGTCATTCCATCAGTCATACCATCGCTTATAAAATTCACTCAGATCAATGATATGACCAAACATTTTTATCCCTTCTATATACATAAGCAGTAACTATTCTTTTTTCAGATTTGATACTGTACTTACTTTTCTTTTAAAACATTGATTCCTAGATAGAATGGATAGTAGTCTTATCTCATGGATAGTAGGACGGTGCTATTCTGCTTAATGTATTTGGATAATCTTAAGGATATTCTTTAATTTCATTTGCCTTTGGTTCAATTTGCCAGAATGTCACAGTTTTGTTTTTGGCGTGTCTCACCTGTGTACTTCAAATATTTTGTCCCATCCAGATCAGATATGAATTCTCTATCTCTCATTTAAGTTTATAGGGTCTCATCATTCCCTTTATTACAAAGTACATTGTATTTAGTAAGCATATTGGGATTTATGAGTAATTGTGGTCCACCTTGGTTAAAGTTATAAAGTAATTCAATTAAGTTGTCATGCAGCTCATTTATGGTCATTGGTTTCACTTTTTTCAATTTTGCTATCAGGAAATCTTGCCTTTCAAATTTTACATTTTTTCCCCACACCATCTTGGTGTCTAAACATGTCCTTCTTTCTCTTACTCTAGTGCTCCTCCTAGGTGCAACCTGAGGGCCAATATCGTATGAGGTGGTTGGCTGTTCTTGTGGTGCAAAAGAATCATGTGACTAAAGTAACCCTCCTCTCCTAGCCACATCTCTAGAAACATAGAAACATAGAAACATAGAAGATAGGAGCAGGAGTAGGCCATTCGGCCCTTCGAGCCTGCTCCGCCATTCAACGAGATGATGGCTGATCATCCAAACCCTAGCACCCGGTCCCTACATGGCAACCATCCCACCCAAGCCCTATCCCCGTAACCCCGTAACCCCACGTATTTAATCCCCCCTAACACTAAGGGCCAATTTTTATCATGGCCAATCAACCTAACCCGCACATCTTTGGACTGTGGGAGGAAACCGGAGCACCCGGAGGAAACCCACGCAAACACGGGGAGAATGTGCAAACTCCACACAGATAGTCACCTGAGGCCAGATTTGAACCCGGGTCCCTGGCGCTGTGAGGCAACAGTGCTAACCACTATGCCACCGTGCTGGTGCGCGTCGCCTCCTACATGCCACTTGTGTGGTGCGCTGAAGTGGAAGACCGGATGCCTGGTACGTACTGCTATCCCGAGAAATAGTAACCTCATGCAGGTTGCCTCCAGCCATCATCATTCCACTGGACCCTGGATCTGGGTTCACACTGATCAGTGGCCTGCCTGATCCAATGGCAGGTTTTTTTCTTTTTGTTGCATTTCATCCAGGAGCATCTGATGGTCAGTCTCATTGAAATCACATGCTCTTCTTCACTGCCTCCTTGCAATGCCCTGCTCACTTCTTGGAGTGTCTCTGCCATGTCCTCCGCTTGAAACCATTCTTTAAAAATGGCACAAAATCTCATATGTGCCACCCATTGCAGTTACCTGGGACCATCATCTGACTGTGGCAAGCACTCTTCTACTTGCCTGTTGCTCCCTCACTCAGTCTGCTGCTGCAGTCTTCAGCCATTCTTGGCATTTTCAGAGCTGCACTCCTAAGTCCCTTGCCCTCCCAGCTCATTACTCCAGTGTTACACAGGAGCTGCACTACTGAACCATTGGACATTTAAACTGACCCTGCAATTCACGATGGGGTCAGTGCTGGACAGCATTGATGGGAACATGTCTCAGCTCACAGTCACAACACTGGCATCAATGCATCCATGGATTTTTGGGACCTTTGTTGGGTTTCTTTGAAAGAAGAACAGTAAATGCTGGAGATACTCAGCAGGTCAGGCAGCGTCTGTGGAGAGAGAAACAGAGTTCACGTTTCAGGTCGGTGACCTTTCATCTGAACTGGCAGAGGGTAAAGATATAACAGGTTTTAAGCAAGTACAGAGGCGGGGAAAGGGGCGGGGAGGAGAGGAAAGAACAAAAGGGAAGGTCTGTGATAGGGTGGAAGGCAGGAGAGAGTAAATGTCAAAAGGGATGATGGGGCAAGGCAAAAGGGGATGGTAATGGGACAAGTGAAGAAACAAAAGATAGATCTAGAGGAGATGTAAATGACAACAGCAGAATCATTTTCAGCACCTGCTGTCCATAAAAATGGGTGCAGTGGTTATGATCTGAAATTGTTGAACCCAATGTTGAGTCCAGAAGTCTGTTAAGTACCTAATCGAAAGATGAGGTGCTGTTCCTTGAGCTTCTGTTGAGCTTCATTGGAACAGTGTAGGAGGCCGAGATCAGAGTGTGAGTGGGATGGCGAATTAAAATGGCAAGCGAATGGAAGCTCGGGGTTATGTTTGCGGACTGAACGGAGGTGTTCAGCAAAGCAATCACCCAATCTGCGTTTGGTCTCCCCGGTGCAGAGGAGCGAGTACAGTATACTAAATTGAAAGAAGTAGAAGTAAATCGCTGTTTCACCTGGAAGGGGTGTTTGGGGCCCTGGACATTGGGAAGGGAGGAGGTGAAAGGGCAAGTGTTGCATCTCCTGCGCTTGCATGGGAAGGTGCCATGGGAAGGGGAGGGGGTGTTGGGGGTGATTGAGGAGTGGACCAGGGTGTCATGCAACAGGAACAGTCCCTTTGGAATGCTGAAAGGAGAGGGGATGATATGTTTGGTGGTGGCATCGCGTTGGAGGTGGCAGAAATGACAGAGGATGATCCATTGAATGTGGAGGCTAGTGGGGTGGTGGGAAGGACAAGGGGAACCCGATCGTGGTTCTGGGAGGGAGGGGAAGGGGTGAAGGCAGATGTACAGGAAATGGGACGGGCACGGTCGAGGGCCCTATAAACCACGGTGGCGGGGAATCCTCAGTTTTACTTGTTGAGTTTTGTCAAAACGAATCTATTTATTCATCTATGAATAATTCAAACCATTGATGTAGTCTACAGCAGCTAAGGTGGGTTTTTCCATATTAAGGCGAGAGTGCGAGAGTATACTTGCCGTTCTGCAGGGGGATCTGTTGCTGCCCTTTATTAACAGAATTCTGCTCTTAGGTTGTGTCTGTCGAACACAAAATCCAAATGGAATTGTTCTTTAAGGAATAGGTTTTTGATATTTTTCCTGTTTTGTACAAATGTGTTGGTGTAGGGGTTACGGGGATCGGGTGGGATATGTGTCGGTGCAGGCTCGATGGGCCGAAATGGCCTCTATCTGCACTGTGGGGTTTCTGTGATTTCTGTGAATAGTGGTTATATGGATGGAGATGTTTAATCGTGTTAATTAATGTAATTTGCTGTGATAGCAAGAATCTTTCGGACTGATTTTAACTCTCCACCCGGCATAAATGGGGCAATAGTGGCCTGGAAATGACTTTATGTCACTCACTGCCCCATGTACGCTGGTGGTCCGGCTACTCTTGACCCCTCCACGGTGTCTAAATTGTCAGACTGCTTGTCCGACACACAGCTCTGGATGAGCAAAAATTTTCTCCAATTAAATATTGGGAAGACCAAAGCCATTGTTTTCGGTCCCCGCCACAAACTCCGTTCCCTGGCCACTGACTCCATCCCTCTCCCTAACATCTGTCTGAGGCTGAACCACACTGTTCGCAACCTTGGTGTCATATTTGACCCTGAAATGAGCTTCCGACCACATATCCACAGCATAACAAAGACCGCCTACTTCCACCTCCGTAACATCGCCCGTCTCCGCCCTTGCCTCAGCTCATCTGCTGCTGAAACCCTCATCCATGCCTTTGTTACCTCTAGACTTGACTATTCCAACGCACTCCTGGCTGGCCTCCCACATTCTACCCTACGTAAACTTAAGGTCATCCAAAACTCGGCTGCTTGTGTCCTAACTCGCACCACGTCCCGTTCAGCCATCACCCCCCCTGTGCTCGCTGACCTACATTGGCTCCCGGTTAAGCAGCGCCTTGATTTCAAAATTCTCATCCTTGATTTCAAATCTCTCCATGGCCTCGCCCCTCCCTATCTCTGTAATCTCCTTCAGCCCCACAACCCTCCGAGATATCTGCGCTCCTCTAATTCTGCCCTCTTGAGCATCCCTGATTATAATCGCTCAACCATTGGTGGCTGTGCCTTCTGTTGCCTAGGCCCTAAGCTCTGGAATTCCCTGCCTAAACCTCTCTGCCTCGTTACCTCTCTCCTCCTTTAAGATGCTCCTTAAAACCTACCTCTTTGACCAAGCTTTTGGTCACCTGCCCTAATTTATCCTTATGTGGCTCGGTGTCAAATTTTTTGTCATAAAATACTCCTGCGCAGCGCCTTGGAACATTTAACTACATTAAAGGCGCTATATAAATACAAGCTGTTGTTGTTGTTAGGTAGGGTTCTGAGAAGGATGGTCAAAGGGCCGGTCTGTATCAGGTGGGAGGCCAGTTGTAATATGCTAACTGGGGTCCTATGACATACATGGCACCCCGACTGCAATCTTGAGGTCCAAATTGGCAGAGCATGCGCTGCCAACACTCCGCCCATTTGTACCGAGGTTGAGCGGTCTAATTTAAAGAGCTAGGAGCAGCAAAAATAATTGTGACACTGCTGGCTTGAAGGAATCTGTAACAGTCACACATTGGAAGAACAGGCAATAAGCTACAGGGGGCAGTGTACAAATGAACTGGGATTGCAAGATTGGTAAGGAAGAGCTAAGGAGGCAGTGGAAAGATAAGTCAGAAAATAAACATCTTCTGCTTTAAGAATAGAAAAATGTTACTGGTCAATTAAATATAAACTTGTATTGTAAAGCCTACCTTGACTATGTCTTTAGGTGGAAACTGTAACTAACTGCAATACTTTAAAATAAATTGCAAGTACGTCTATGGAATGCTGTATTGCCATGGCAATTCTATTTACTACTGCAACAAAATGGATCACAATCACTGAGGAAGAAATATCATGATAGCAGTGTATATATTGAAATGTGATCTGTCCACTAAAATTACATTTCTTTGTTCTATTTATGGATTTACAAAGTACCAACTGCTGAAAACCTGGGAGGACCTGCACTAGAAGTGTCATCTACAGCGTGGTACTATGGGTCTAGGGGCCAACTCAGCTACAGTAGAAATAGATTCTGTCCTGAGAACTCCATGGAGAAGCTTTCAGAGGACTCAAGAGAGTTCCGAATGGCAGTATTCTGAACCGGCTTGGAGGAGGGTTTGTTGATTTTGCACTAATGTATTGAACAGATTGACCAGAGAGCCAATCTGTTCTGTTGAATGTGCCAAACCAATTATATGACATTATGCAATGTAACTATGTCAGTGTTCATCTGGGAGCTACTAGCATTGATGTTGGTGGTGGCCTCATATAGCAGGTCCATACCCTTATCCATCAAGCTCTGGGATTGCGCTCAGGATGTGGAAGGGCCAACATTTGTCTTATCTCATACCAGTATTAAAATGCTGTGAACTGGGATTTCCAGTTTTCCTGTCTGGGTGGTAACTGAATCCCCTTGCCTGCACATAACCATTTAAAATGCCTTAACACCTGTCCAGCACTAAAATCGCTTAACGCTGTCTGTATTTTAATAATGTGTGCTGTTTCAAAGCCAGAAGTGCCCCGCTATTCTCTGTCTCATTTTTATGCATCCTGTCTGAAGATTATACAGATTTCATGCTTTTCTTGCTATATCAGAAACAAGCTTAAGCGCAAATAAATCCGATATTTGTAAGCAGCTTCTTCAAATTGCACACCAGAGGAATGGCACAGACAACATTGCAACAGTGACTACACATCAAAAGTACTTTGTTGGCTGTAAAGCGTTTTGTGACGTCTTGAGGTCATGAAAGAATCCATATAAATGCAAGTCTTTTTTTCACAGTCATCGACCATTGAGGATTCAGTTTTACTGCTACTTTCAGTATGATGCAAAATGGTTTCTGCAAAGTCAGCCAGGGAGTCAAATTAGTGTTCTGAGTATTGAGCTCCTTTTACCCCCAGAAGTGAAAGCTGCTCCATTGGATGGTTTTGCACCCATTCTGCCATGGGCAGGCTGCAGTATAACTCCAGTCTCCCTGTAGAACAGGCACGTTGGCAGAATGTGCTGCGACAGTTAGAGTGATTGTTTTTTTAATCAAGTTGGTAACATCTTTAAAGATTCTTTTTGAAGTTTTCTACAAATTTGAACGAGTCTTCTTCAATTTGTGGACACGTGGGTACAAGAATATTCACGCGTGCCTGTGTCATCATGCCGTCATAAGAACATAAGAAATAGGAGCAGGAATAGGCCACTTGGCTCCTCGAGCCTGCTCCGCCATTCAATAAGATCATGGCTGATCTCGGGCTCAAAGCCATTTCCCTGCCCGGTCCCCATAACCCTTCACTCCCTTATCTTGCAAAAATCTGTCTATCTCCACCTTAAATGTATTTAATGACCCAGCCTCCACAGCTCTCTGGGGCAGAGAATTCCACAGATTTACAACCCTCTGAGAGAAGAAATTCCTCCTCATCTCAGTTCTAAAAGGGCGACCCTTTATGCTAAAACTGTGCCCCCGCTTTCTAGATTTCCCCACGAGGGGAAACATCCTCTCTGCATCTACCCTGTCGAGCCCCCTCAGTATCTTATATGTTTCAATAAGATCCCCTCTCATTCTTCTAAATTCCAATGAGTATAGGCCCAGCCTGCTCAACCTGTCCTCTTAAGTCAACACCCTCATCTCTGGAATTAACCTGGTGACTCGTCTCTGAACTGCCTCCAATGCAAGCATATCCTTCCTTAAATAAGGAGACCAAAACTGTACGCAGTACTCGAGGTGTGGTCTCACCAATACCCTGTACAGTTGTAGCAGGACTTCCCTGCTTTTATACTCCAACCCCTTTGAAATAAAGGCCAACATTCCATTTGCCTTTTTGATTACTTGCTGTATGATAGCAAAATACTGCAGATGCTGGAAATCCGAAATAACAACAGAAAATGCTGGAAAAACTCAGCAGGTCAGGCAACATCCGTGGAGAGAAATTTGAGTTGACGTTTCGGGTCGAAACCCTTCTTCAAAACTGGAAAGAAAATAAAATAGATTGAAGGCAAGGCTGCGATCGAACAAAAGAGACAATAAAAGGTATTCGAAGCCAGACGAGATGGTAATAGGCCCGCGGAGACAAAAGGCAGCTGAGATTAGGTGTGAAGTGTACTGGCAGGTAAGAGACCAGGTCCCTCTGAACTGTAGTATTTTGTAATCTCTCTCCATTTAAATAATAATTTGCTTTTTTATTTTTCCAACCAATGTGTATAACCTCGCATTATACTCCATCTGCCAAATGTTTGCCCACTCACTTAGCCTGTCTATATCCCTTTGCAGGTTCTTTGAGTCCTCTGCACAACTTGCTTTCCCACCCATCTTTGTATCATCCGCAAACTTGGCTACATTACACTCGGTCCCTTCATCCAAGTCATTAATGTAGATTGTAAATAGTTGAGGCCCCTGTGGCACCCCACTAGTTACCGTTTGCCAACCGGAAAATGACCCATTTATCCTGACTATCTGCTTTCTGTTAGTTAGCCAATTCTCTATCCATGCTAATATATTACCCCCAATTCCGTGAGCTCTTATCTTATGCAGTAACCTTTTATGTGGCACCTTATTGAATGCCTGGTGTGTGTCAATGGTGTGCGCAGGCGACCTGTAATGGCTTTCTCAGCATAAAGAATGCACCTGATCAGAGGGACAGTATAACTCCAGTCTATCTGCTGCTGTGCACTCAAATACATGCCACATTCAAACTAGTGCATCCAGTATAGGTACGAACTTTACATAGGATTTATGGCACAGAAACAGGCCATTCGTCCCAACCAGTCCATGCCGGCGTTTATGCTCCACTCGAGCCTCTTCCCGTCTTTCCTCATCTAACTCTATCAGCATAACCCTCTATTCCCTTCTCCCTCATATGCCTGTCTAGCCTCCCCTTAAATGCATCTATACTATTCGCTTCAACCACTCCCTGTGGTAGCGAGTTCCACGTTCTTAATTCTCCTTCAGTATCAGAAGCTACTGTGTAACACCAGATCAGTCAGCCTGTAGGATCATAATTAGTTTATGATTTGAAAATCTGAAACATTGGCCTAGAAATTGAGTTTTGGCTTAGCCAGGGCTTTAGCGCCGGAAGTTAGTGCCGGCGCTAAGTCCCCCTGCGCGCGCCAAAAATTCAGCAGGGCCACGCCCAAACGGCTGCCGGCGCTACTGAAGGGTCTTTGCGGCGGTAAATCGGCGCTAACTGCCGTTTCGCGCCGCAATTCCGGCGCTGCGGCACCCGATGCGGTGCGGCAGGCTTGGGACGTGCAGGCCTCCTCCTTCCCTTAAGGAGGAGCTGCCTGCACCCGATCGCGGGCCGCGAAAATCTTTTTAAAAATGAGCCCGGCACCTCGGACAAGTGCCGGGCTTGCTTCTGTTCCGGGGGGTGGGGGGGGGAAGTCCGGGGAGGGAGCTGCGGCCAGGCGGCCGGCGGGAAAGTGGCCGGCCGCCGCGGGGCCTTTAATGCGCCGGCGCAAAGACTCATAAGACTCTGTTGCCAGAGTCTTAGTTGCGGCTGTCACGGGCGAGGCGGCCGCAACTGAATTTCGGCGCTGGGGCCCGTCGGCATGGCAACCGGGACGCTGCGCACACCGATGACGTCATCGGTGCCGGCGCAGCGCTACCGGTCTACCGCGGCGTAAGGGCCCCAGGCAATTTCGGCGCCGGCGCCAAATGCAGCGCTAGGCCCTCTAGCGCCGCAAAATCGGCGCTAAGGGCACTCAATTTCTAGGCCATTATCTCGGGGTAATGGTTTTATACATTGTAAATATTTCAGATATTGATTAGAGTAATGCTGACCATGAGCACACATTATGATGGTGATAAGCCGTATCGCTGCCTATTTACTAATCTTACTGTGGCCGTTAATCTTTAATACAATAGTTATATTAATTAGAGGTTGTTTTACTCCGGTAACTGCTTACTTTAGCTGATATAGAAGATGCATATCCGAGACCGATAACTTATCCAAAGTGAGCTACAGAGTGGCGCCAACTGTACGGCACACAAGTGCTGCAGGTGTCAGTTCCAGTATTTGCAACACAAGTGATTTCTTTTGTATAAATTCAGTGCCTGATGTGTATTTTGGGTTTTTTTTTATTCCTAAAATATGTAGCACCTTGTAGAAAGTAATTTTTATATATATGATTCTACTATAAGTCAACTTCATTTTTACTTAATTTTAGCCATCGTCAGTGGGATTTACAGACGCACAGTGACCAGACAGTGAGACTGTAGCCTGACGCCAATTATGTAGTGCGGTCCTGCACATCCCTGGAATGAAGAGGAAGGTCAAGGAGAAAGTTTCATAAAACTGTCAGTTTTATGTGGGAGGTCACATATTTAACATTAAAATAAATCAAGTAACAAATTCAATTAGAATCAAAGCTTTTTATAGTAAAGAATTGGTGCGTGTGGCATTTTTTTATACAATGCAACTGGTGCTTGGAGACTCACAATGGTTTGCAAAGCATTCCAGTGATAACTCAATGGGGACATAAACCATCACGCAAATGCCATCACTATTGACAGTGCCTTCAATTATTGCTTGCTTGTACTATACCTTGGACTCTGGAGTCTGAACTAAATGAGCATGGAAAACTTACATGACTACCCTTTAGCAGTGCCACTTCCAACCTTTGGCTGTTATTACACTTCATATAATTATAGAAGAGAAGTTATTATGGAAAAGAGATTCGCTATATTTGGAGAAATTTGCTTCAACTATCTTTACATAAGACAATATTTTTTTAAAATCCTAGCCACAAATCAAGCATTATTTTGTTGTAAAACTGTCCCTCCCTATCGAATGACTGTTTTACAACAGAGTACCATGATCACAATATAGTAAAACTCCCCTCTTTCTGTCATGCAATGTAGCCCACGAAGCAACACGCAGCAGCTGTAGTATTTCAGAAAATTCCTTTCTGTAACAGTCAATGGTGGGAGTCGGGGGGAGGGGGGAATATGAGCATTAACAGCACAAATTAGCAGTGGAAAGAAGATAAGCTTTCATATTGTAAAACTTAGCAGTGTTGGTGGAGGATGGCTATCAGTCGAGCTAACTTTATGATGGTAGTGGATGATTATGAAAAAAATATACTGCCACTCACAAAAGAACAGATGATAGAAATTATAGCTAGAACAGCTGATCTGACTCCGGTTGAGTGAACTCTTTAGCATCCACTCTTATCATCCATTTTCCAAGCCTCCATCATCGTTCTCCCTAACAACACTGCTGCATCTACTGCAGGGCTATTCCTTTTCATTTCCAATGCTGCCTCCAAAATCATTACTGTTCTTTCCCAATGTAGCCACTTCCCTTCCCGAGACCATCTTCTTCCCAATCATACCATTTCCTCACCGAGATTATCGCCCTACCCTTCACTGTATTGCTAGGTCCAGCTCTGATCCTGCTACCATTTCCCTCCCTGTGATACCACGACCCTCTCCAAAGCCATTGCTCTCTGTTTCCCTCTTGGAGACCATGGGCTCGATTTTGCCAGGCTCGAGGAGGCGGGAATGGAGGCGTGTGGGGTGTTAAAATTGCAAAAAGTGGCGGGCGGGCCCGACCCCGCCTCCATCCCGCCTCCAAGCAATTTTCCCAAATGCGTGATTCCTGATCCCGTCTCCGTCCCACCTCCAAGAGGCGGGATAGGCCCTTAAGGCCCTTAACAACCACCGAATTGCCTCTATAATCCCATTTTGAGAGGCCTTTCTGATTTTAACACTTTTCCCACATGATGCACACCTCCTCTGAAACACGACGGTGAAACCTGGTGGGAGCACAATTGGATTGCTGACTATCAGCTGCAGCTCCACCATTAAATAGGAGATTTGATCAGTCATCATTTGCAGGTGGCAGGACTTTGTTGTCTCAGGTCTGGGGGAACTTTTAGCAGGCATAACCATAGCTGTGGAAGTTTGGAGCCTGACACCCATCTCCAGTGTGACCTCCTGGGAAACCCCTCTCGCCACCTTGACTGAGCGCTTCCTCAACTGAGGCATATACCAGAAGCATGGGAACCATTTATTTCCTTTCCTCCTGGACATCAGATTCGGACGAAGACCAGCCACGGCAGCAGCAGAACCATGAACAACAGCAGCACCAACAGCAGCAGCAACAACAGGAGAGCCAAGCTGCTGTTCACCCACCTGAAGCTGCACAGGCCAGAAGGCGCTAGCGCATGGAAGCCCGTCGGCGCAGGAGATACCCCCCAAACAGGGTCTACAGACAGAGGATCAGCTACCTCAACATGACTGAGCAGCAGTGCCAAAGGCGGCTCCGACTTTCGCGAGAGGTAGTGGGTGACCTCTGCGCAATGGTGCAGCAAGACCTGGAGCCCAGAGGAGCAGATGGACACCCCTTACCAGTGACCATCAAAGTCACCACTGCACTCAACTTTTTTGCCTCAGGCTCATTCCGGGGATCAGCAGCAGACATCAGCAGCATCTCCCAGGCGGCCGCACACACTTGCATCACGCAGGTAACCGATGCCCTCTTTGCCATCGCGCACAATCACATTCATTTCTCTAAGGATCAAGCAAGTGTCATGGCGCATGTGGTTGGATTTGCTAATCTGGCAGGCTTTCCAAGGGTGCAGGGTGTCATTGACTGCACACATGTGGCCCTTAAGGCACCCCATCGCAATCCAGGTACTTTTGTCAACTGCAAGGGCTTCCACTCCCTTAACATACAGCTGGTGTGTGACCACAAGAAGGAAATTTTGCAGGTTTGTGCTAAGTACCCTGGCAGTTGCCATGACTCCTTCATACTGCGCCAGTCTAGTGTGCCTCCACTCTTCAGTCCGCCAGTCCAACTTAATGGATGGCTACTTGGAGACGAGGGCTATCCCCTGAAGACGTGGCTAATGACGCCATTGAGGAGCCCATCCAACAAAGCTGAGGAGAGCTACAACTCCAGCCACATTTCCACCAGATCCATAATCGAGCAAACCATCGGCTTGCTGAAGATGCGCTTCAGATGCCTGGATAGATCAGGTGGAGCCCTGCAGTACTCAGCAGCCAGGGTCTCCAGAATCGTCGTGGTTTGCTGTGCATTTCACAACATGGCACAGCGTCGTGGCTTGCAGATTCCTGAGGACCAAGTGGCTCCTCACATATCCTCCTCAGATGCGGAGGAGGAGAGCAAAAACGAACATCTTGCAGAGGCCCATCAACCAGCGGCAGCAGTACGCGAGAACATTGCTGCCCGGGATGCAAGGAACGCACTCATCTTGGCCAGATTTGCTTAGCCTAGCCAATCAAGCACTTTTGCCTCACAGCTTCTTACCAGAGCATTGACAATGGCCAAGAACCAGCAGATTCCTAGCACTCTGACCACCATACTGACAATTGCAAGTAATCCTAAGCCCTCAATGTGGAAGTCCCATTAGTGAAATGACACACGCCACAACTGCAACAGTTGCCATCAGAATTTTTATTTACAATAACCAACTGATGGCTTTTCAACATTAAACATCACATTTCACCCAAGTGACTACCCTTGTGACTATTTGTGCAGTATCTTTCTCTTACGCGTGCTCCTACGTGGTGGTTCCCCCTTGGCATCAACAGGTGAGGAGGCCCCTTGCTCACTTTCTTGCTGCTCGTGTCTCGACACCTTTGGCGGGCGTCCTCTGGGGTTACAAACCTGTGAGGGCTCGGCAACAGTCTGCTGCACCTACGGCTGTGCAGGGGTTGCGACGCCGATCTCACTTGGGTGGGGACTCTGGTGGGGCTCTGACCGAGGACTTGGCAGTGGCATGGAAGTATGAGCACTTGGAGAGGAGCCCCCACTTCCTTGTTCTCTGCCACCAACATCCCTCTCATGGGTCAGGTCCACCTCAGCGCTTGCAAGTGGTTTGAGAGCATCTTGCTGCACATCAGGGGGGCCATGGGGACCCGTATCTGCACTGACAGAAGGACTTCCATGAAGGTCTGGTTTCTCTGTTCAATAGCTGACCATCGCTCCTCCAGAGATGTCAGTCTATTCTGAACACTCACCATGTTTTCTACACTCTGGCAACTTAGATCTTCCATGGCCGTAGCCATCCTCTCGCCTACTGTAGCCATCCTTTCCATGGAGGTTGCCATCCTTTCCGTGGTGCAGCGTTCAAGCACCAATGACTCCACAAAGGCCCTGCTCATGTTCGCAATGGACTCCTCCATTCGCTCCACACTCACAACGACCCTGGAGACAAAACCTGCCAGAGACTCCTGCACCTGTTCCTGGAGTTCCAGCATCACTGTTCTTCTGGATGGACCCAGAGGCAGAGGGTTGACATGCAGCTGAGCCGAGCTGGGAGAGTCCTGCATCCTCCGACTAGGGCTCTCCACTGCTGTCCCTGTCTCCACAATCTGCTGATGCTCACTTGTGAGCTGTGATACACCAGGTGACAACACTACTCTATCTCGCGATGGTCCCACCGAGGTGTGAGTGTCTGTGCTGGTGCTGGGTTGGCTGAATTCTGCTGACGCTGTGCCCTCAGAGTTTGCAGCTTCCTCTGAGGAGTCTGGAGGCTCAGGCTGTTCCTCCTGAATAGTGGGGATGGGTGCTTGCGATGGTCCTATGGGGGAGTAAAGGAAAGAGTCAGAGATGTGAGGCCAAGGTTACATGCACATTGCATATTGCAGATGATCATAAGTCCATCTGTTAGAGCTTCAGAATCATTATCAGCGACTCATGCAATGTCAATGAGAGAGATGAAAAACTATTCTGTCACCAGCTTTCTCTGATGCACCCGTCTGTCCGTCCCCCACTTGCGCATTATCCTCGAGTCCCACGATCTCCAGGACCACCTCCTCCCAGGGGGTGAGGTGGGCTACTGAGGGTGGCCCTCCTCCTGTCCTCGCTCTTTCCCTCTTATTGTGAGCTCTCTTTTCCTGCAATGAGGGACACAAGTGGAGTTTGAGTGAGAATGAAGGAGTGAGTGTAGAGAATCCATAGCATAGATGCTTAGAAGGAGACAAAGATGGAGTGAGGTGGCAAGACCAAGGGCCCTCCCTATGTTTTATAAGTTGTTTTCATAGCTTCACAGTGATAGGGAGTGTGAGGGCTGCATAGTCCATTAGTTAGGTGAATGTGACCATAGAGTGAGAGGGAATGGGTAAGGGTGCAGGGATGTCAGTGTCAAGTGGAATGTGGAGGAAGAGGTTGCTAAAGCTGAGTGCTGGTAAGGAGAGGCAATGGGGATCAGATCAAGGGTGATGGGAAAGTCATACTCACTTTTCCAGTGCACAGAAGGTCATGAAACCTCTTCCTGCACTGAAGCCAGGTTCTGCGGATCAGCGACAATGAGTTGACCTCCTGGGCCACCTGGATCCACACAGCCTTCATCTGCTGGGGAGGCTTCTTCCTCCCTGAAGAAGGGAAGAGCACCTCCTTACTAGCTCTTGCTCCCTCCACCAAAGCTTGCAGGGCGACGTCATCAAATCTGGGAGCAGACTTAGGTCTCCCGCTGCTCATTTTGCCTCCAGGTCCCTCTCACAGCAAAGGCCAAAAGGTTGGCAGTCTGCAGAAGAAGCAAGACCTTAAATGCAGCAGCAATGATGACGTCATTGGAGGCGAGTTTCAGACTGAAAAAACTGATTGAGCCATGGGTTCCCACATGCTGGAACTCAATTACCCAATTAGGTGAAAATCGCATCACTCTCCC
Source organism: Somniosus microcephalus (assembly GCF_052327205.1). Lineage (NCBI taxonomy): Eukaryota > Metazoa > Chordata > Chondrichthyes > Squaliformes > Somniosidae > Somniosus > Somniosus microcephalus. The sequence goes on from NC_141013.1 coordinate 24,160,388, forward strand.
ACGTTGATTTAGATTCGGGTGGATAACACGAAATGCAAATGACATGACCCCAGCCCGCCCCATGACAAAATCAAGCCCCATATCTTCCTAAAACTGCTGCACTTCTCTTTGAATCCACCTTCTGTTTAAAGAATTTTTTTCTAACCTCCGCTTAAATTCTTTGTGTGATTATTTTTAATTTGTACCCTGTTGTTGCCAGCTTGCTGGCCATTAGAAACAGTCGGTCACTATTTATCTTATAGCCCTTTGTAACCTTGAAGACCTCTATCAGTTCCCCTCTTAACATTTTCAGCTCCAGTGAAAAACACACTTCCTCAGATTCGCCATCGCTGTGGCCCCTCATCCCTGGTAACATCCTACTAAATGTATACGGCACTCTTTCTATTGCTTTGATATCCTTCCTATAACAGAATGCCCCAAACTGTATGTAATGCACCAAGTGAGGTCTAACTAATACCTTGCTCAAGTTCAACATGACCTCCTTGCTTTTGTGTTCTATACCTCTAGCCTTATTTACTTGTGCTACCACTTTAATGATCTGTGTACCTGTATACCAAGGTACTGCTGCTCCTCCACTCTGCTTAAAACCTCACCATTTAAGGTGTATTTTCTTCCCCTATTCTTCCAACATGTATTACTTCACATATTTCTGCATCGAACTAGATCTTTCACTTATCTGCCCATCTTGTTAGCCTATCAATGTCCTTCTGGAGTCTTTTACAGTCATCACCGCAATTTTCTATAACTACCTCCCCCCCCCCCGCCCCGCCCCCAGCAAAGTTTAATCTTGTTTCTTCAGTTCCTAAGTATTGAATAATTTATGGGTACTAAATAAGAGTGGCCACAACACAGACCCTGTGGAACACCAGTCTCCATATCTTTCCAGTCCAAAAACATTCCTTTTTTCCCTAATCTTTGCTCTCTGCACTCCAACCATCTTTCTCTGCATCCAGCCATAATCCCCCTCATTTCAGGTGTAATTATCTTTGCAATAAGTCTCTTATGTGGTGCCCTTTCAAATGCTTTAAAATAATCTTGATATTCCAGATATAGTTAAGGTAGGTTAAGCATGACTCAGAGGGTGGTGAATCTTTGGAATTCTCTACCCCAGAGGGCTGTGGAAGCTCAGTCATTGAGTATATTCAAGATAGAGATCGGTAGATTTTTGAATATTAAGGGAATCAAGGGATATGGGGATTGGACAGGAAAGTGGAGATGAGGTAGAAGATCAGCCATGATCTTATTGAATGGCGGAGCAGGCTCGAAGGGCCAAATGGCCAACTCTTGCTCCTATTTCTTATGTTCTTATGACCTGCCTTTAAGAAATACTAGTTGACTGGCCCTGATTAACTTATGTTTCTCCAAGTACTTAGTAATTTTGTCCCATATTTAGTAGTTTACCAACAACTGAAGTAAGACTAACTGGCCTACAATTTCCTGGTTTTCCCTCATTTTTGAAGGGGTGTTGGGAGGGGGGGTCAGATTTCACACTCTCTAATGCTTAGGCGTAATTATTTTTTCCTCAGCATTTTGGAAAACTGCAGTCAGTCCCTTCACTATTTCTTCCCTAGCTTCTTTCAGGATATTCACACGTAAACCATCCACTATTAGTTTATATTAACCTTGAGTAACTTCTTTAGTGCATTTCTCCTTCAATAGTAAGCTCCATTAACTGTTTTACATCTACCTTTGGTCATTCTGTCATCTTAATGACCACCTCATCTGTGAAAGCTGAGGCAAAGTATTTATTTAGTATTTCTGCCTTTCCCTCACTCTCCAATATAAGCTTGTCTCCTTCATCTCTTACCTGCTCTACCCCTAATTTCACTATCCCTTTGCTACTAATGTGAATATTAAAATATTTTTATGCCCTTTATGTTTTTTGCTCAGTTTCTCTCATCCTCCCATAAGTTTTTCTTTCTCTGTGCTTTAACTTTCCTATATTCTTTATATTTGCCCTGGTTTTCATATTTATTGCCTGTCTTTTAAGTGCTAAATGCTTGTGTTTGATCTAATATCGCTATTCTTCCATGGAATCCCAGCTCTGATACACTTTATTTCCTTACTGGAATATATTTGATTTATACCCTTTCCCTCTCCTCTTTAAATATTTCCTGACACGAATCAGTCGTTCATGAAAGAAAGACTTATGAAATAATACTGAGCGGCCTGCGGGTGGCGCTGTCCAGGGAGAGTATAACTACTCGGGCACGGGCCCAGCTTGCGCAGGACAATCTTAACAGGAACTAGTGAAGGACACAACTAGACCTCCATGTTGTAAAACAGTTGATTAAAGCTTTGTTTAACACTTAGACCAAGTGCCTAGTAGTTTTCTTACGTCATTTCCCATTGCTGATCTATAGCTCTATTTGACATTTTTTCCTAGCATTTAATCTGGACAAGGTCACTTTTATTATCTTTATACAATTGTGGGTTTCTTTTCCAATCAAGTAACCTTGACCTCAATTTTTATTTTTTCATTTCTATTCTTACACTGAATCTAATTCTATTGTGGTCACTGCTTCCTAACTGCTCCCCTGCTTTTAGATTGCCTCACTGTTCCTCTTTGTTACCCTGAAACAAGTCATGTAGTGATTCATTCCTTGTTGGAATAGCAACAGATTGACTAAGAAAATGGTCCTGAACACACTGCAAAAAGCAACTCCCCCTTTTCAGCACTAATTTTTTCTCTGTCCCAGTCTATTTCTGAATATTTTAAATCTCCTACAATGATAACTCTGTTGTGAATATATGCCTCTCTAATTTGTCTACAAATTCCATCCTCCGTTTCCTCACCACTGTATTCAATCAGCTTAAAATCCATTTCCAGCTAATGTGCAGCAGCTGATAATTTTAGGGACATTGATAAATGCAACAATAGTTGACAGTGGGGAAAAAAATAGCAGTTCCTACCCCAAATGTTTTGAACTTTGGTCATATTCAAGAAAAGAAATCTAGCTAAGCATGTTCTTTTCAGGGTGGAAAACACATTTAACATCAAAATGTATAACCAGCATATGTTATAATGAATACCAGCTAGTTCTCAAAGATTAGTACTTCAGTAAAAGGTATCCAGTATTCTCTATCGAACAAGACTACCATAAATGCAGTTATGAAAGGAAAATGCACATGGAGTATACATTACTATTTATTTTATAATTATTTGCGCCCATTCACGAGTCAACAACTCACATTTATGTAGCATCTTTATTATAGTAGGGTATTCCAAGATGTTTCACAGGACAATAGGAGAAACATTAAGGGAGGTGACTTAAGACCTCATTAAAGAGGTAGATTTAAAGGACATTTTTTAAAGGAGGGGAAAGAAGTAGAAAGGCGGAAGAGTTTATGAATAGTGTTCCAGAGTATGCAACCAGGGTGGCTGAAGGTTTTGCCACTGAAAGGACAATAAAAGAAGAGGATGCAAAGGAGGCCAGAGTCAGAAGCAGGGATTGCTTGCGGGCATGTAAGGCTGGAAGAGGTTGCAGAGGCAGGGATGGGCAAGATCATGCATGTATTTGTAAATGAGGGTGAGAAGTTTACATTCAGTGCACTGGGGGTTGGAGATCCAGTGGAGGTCAGCAAGGGCTGCAGTATCGGATGCAAGGCAGGATCAGATGCAGGCAACAACGTTTTGGACAAGTTCGAATTTATCTAGGATGGAGCTCAGGAGGACGGTGAGAAGAGCATTGCAGATGGCAAGATGGGACGTGATGAAAGTGTGGATGAGGGTTTCAGCAGCAGTGGGAGAGAGGGGGTTGTTAGATCCGTGTATCTTAATGTTGTGTCCTTCAATAATCAGACAACAGACTGCAGGGAACAATTCAACAGGTGTTTACTGAATGAGGGTTACTCTAGAACTAATTGTACAGATCACTACTCAGGGTTTATATACAGGTGTGGTCACTGCCGGTACTACAGTATACAGGAGCTGTAAAAAGTAGTTCTCTCCCTTAAGGTATATATGCATTACATACATTACAATTCCTCCCCTTTTAGATTAACAGAACCATAATAATCATTTAACAATTAACATTTTTAATATACAATGTTATATGAAAATAGTCCATTCATATATTCAGTCTCTGGGGAGGCTTCCTGATTCTTTCTGGATAACGCCTTTCCCGAGTGTCTCGCTCTTGGTGCGGAGGCGATTCTAGCACCCTGTCGTCAGTTGATTCATCAGCTTCCAATGCTATTGTTTCTGAGGTAGATGCGACCTGTACGTTGGGTTCCTCACCAGGTACGTATGGCCGAGACATGGGGTTGACTCGTTCCTGTGACTCTAGGATCTGGTCAGCATGGCGTCTCACAATGTTCTCCCCAACATCCACTGTGTACATTAGTGGCCCCTGCCGTGTGCATATCGTTCCTGGTTGCCATTTCTCTGTTCGGTAGTCGCGGGCCAAGACTGGTTGCCCTACATTGAAGCTCCTTGTCGGCTTCTCATTGATGTGCTGGAATTGCTTACTCTCAACATCTCTTCGTACATTTGGTCTGAGCAAATCCAGACGAGATCTCAAACTTCGGTTAAAGAACATCATGGCCGGGGCCTGGTTGGTGACTGCATGTGTCGCATTTCTGTAGGCTAACAGGAAATTGTCCACTTTATGCTGCAGTGGAATGTCGTCATCGCACATGGCCTTTACTGCTTTTTTAAAGGTTTGTACGAACCTCTCAGCCAATCCATTTGTGGCTGGATGATACGGGGCGGATGTGTAATGCCTTACCCCATTCCTTTCCATAAATCTTCGAAACTCTTCGGACACAAACTGTGGTCCGTTATCAGAGCAAATCTGCTCTGGCAAGCCGTTCCTGGCAAAAATGGTCCGTAGGACTGCAATAGTTTTCTCCGTGGTGGTGGAGGACATTTTGATCACCTCAGGCCATTTCGAGTGCGCATCCACGGCTATTAAAAACATTGAGTCCATGAATGGACTAGCAAAATCAATATGCACCCATTGCCATGGAGATGAGGGCCACTCCCATGGGTGTAGAGAGGCATGTGGTGGTGCATTTTGGACCTTCTGGCATCCTGAGCAGCTCTTTGTCAGGTCCTCGATTTGCTGATCGATCCCCGGCCACCGCACATAAGCCCTAGCAAGGCTTTTCATTTTCACCCCTCCCAGATGACCTTCGTGAAGCTCATTGAGCACTCTCTCCCTTAACTTGGGTGGAATTACCACTCGGGATCCACACATCAAGGTCCCCTGGCATACTGACAGCTGTTCTCTTCTGGATGAGAATGCTGGCAACAGTGAGTCGCCATGTGCTGGCCATCCCTTCACCGTCAAATCATATACCCGAGACAGTGTCGGGTCATTTCGGGTCTCCTTCTCTATACCAGCGTTAGTTACCGGCAAGCATTCAATTATAGTCGAATTAAATATTTCGACAGGATCCACTGCTGGTGCTTCCTCCGCAGTAGGCAGTGGCAGGTGTGATAGCCCATCAGCGTTTCCATGCTGTTTCATGCCCTTATACTCGATTTCATATTGGTGCGCCCCTAGAAAAAGGGACCATCTTTGTAGCCATTGCGCAGTCATCACCAGAACGCCCTTTTTTGGATTAAAGATGGTGACAAGTGGTTGGTGGTCAGTCAGCAAGGTGAACTTCTGCCCATGCAGATAGTGATTGAACTTTTTCACTCCCCACACTAGGCTGAGGGCCTCCCTGTCAATCTGGGCGTAGTTACGCTCGGCTGAGGTTAGTGATCGTGACGCAAAGGCTATTGGCCTCTCTGAGCCATCCGAGAATTTGTGCGACAGCACCACTCCAATGCCGTAGGGTGACGCATCACATGCCAACCGAATTGGTAATGCCGGGTTGTAATGGGCCAATACCTCTTTCGATGTGATTAGTGTTTTGCTCTTCTGGAAAGCTCGTCTACATTCGTCACTCCACTTCCATGGCACCCCAGTTTGCAGTAGGGTGTTCAGTGGGTGTAGTATTGTAGACAAATTTGGCAAGAACTTATGGTAGTAGTTTACCAGCCCGAGGAACGACCTCAGTTGTGACACATTTTCCGGTGCTGGAGCCTTGACTACTGCCTCAATCTTCTCTGGGGACTTATGTAACCCCTCTTTATCGATAACGTGGCCACAATACGAGATCTGTTTTCTAAAAAAGTCGCATTTGGAGCGGTTAGCTCGGAGCCCATATTCCTGCAATCTAGTGAGCACCTGCTCCAGGTTGGCAAGGTGATCACTGTCATTTTCGCCCGTGACCAGGATGTCATCCAAATAACACTGGGTCCCTGGGATCCTTTGCAGGACTTGTTCCATTGCCCTCTGCCAAATAGCCGGAGCTGATGCTACCCCGAATACCAGCTGGTTGTATTGGTAGAGACCTTTATGGATATTGATTGTGAGGTATTTTTTTGATGCTTCTTCTACCTCCATTTGCAGATACGCCTGGGCCAGATCAATCTTAGTGAAGCGTTTCCCTCCAGATAGCGAGGCGAAAATATCTTAAATCCGCGGAAGTGTATATTGTACAGTGTGAAGGAACGGGTTCACTGTTACCTTAAAGTCCCCACGGATGCGAACCTTCCTTGGTTCCCCAGGCGTGCTGCTCAACAACTTTTTCATCACAGGGCCGATGGGTGTAGCCCACTTGCTCCAGTCTACCTTGGACAGTACACCTGAACGTTCCAGACTCTCCAGCTCTGCTTCGACAGCTGGGCGGATCGCATGAGGTACTGGTCTGGCCTTAAAAAAATTTGGGCTTGCATTTTCTTCAATTTTAATCATCGCTGTCATGCCTTTTAGTGTTCCGAGTCCTTGCTGGAACACTTCTTTCGCGTCAGTTAGGATCTTTGACAGTCGCCCAGGTGTGACGTCATCATCGTTTTTGTCAGCCACAGTCAGTGCCTGTATGGAATGCCAATCTAGCTGTATCTTCCGGATCCATTCACATCCTAGTAATGGTGGTCCTCCATCTGGCAATACAGATAGGTCCATTTTTGGTGTTTCCTTGCCGTTATATATAACGTTCACCCTTACTTTTCCTTTGGGGTAGACTTTTTGCCCCGTGTACGTCTTCAAGAAAATCTTTGTACCTCTCAAGGGTATATGTGAGAATAGCTGCTTGTAGTCCCTTCGGTTTATGACTGTTAGGGCTGATCCTGTGTCCAATTCCATTTTCACTTGGACTCCTGCTATCTTGAGCATGACCCAGATAGTTTGGTGATCCTCCGTTTTGATCACATTATGTAGTTTCAGACAACCCAGCTCCTTGCTTCCGGAGTCTGTATCACTCTTCTGTTCATCTGAACTACTCTCCGTCACCTTATGTACCTTCTTGTACTTCTCCTGTGGAGATTTCTTGCTGCTGGTTTTCTTTCCCGACCTGCAGACTCTTGCTATGTGTCCTACTTTTCCACACTGTCTGCACACTTTGTCCTTGAACCAGCAATCATTATGGTCATGTGTTGTTCTGCCGCAGTGATAGCACTTCACTGTTCCGTATGACATTTCATTTGTGCCATATTCTTGCGGTCTCCGTTGTATCTCTGCAGCGCCCCGTGCTGCTGCTTCATGTGATACTGCAATGCTGAAAGCCTTGTCCAGCGTAAGATCCTTTTCTGATAGAAGCCGTTTCTGGGTTCCTTCACTTTGAAGCCCACACACAAACTTGTCCCTTAAAGTATCTGCTAGTCCCGTTCCAAACTGGCAGTGTTTCGATAGCTTGCGCAGTTCCATTAAATACTCAGCATTACTTTCATCTTTATGCTGGTTCCTTTTGTGAAACTTAAATCTTTCTGCTATCAGCAGCGGTGTGGGGTTTAAGTGGTCCTGTAGGATTGACACTATGTTTTCAAAATCCTTTTCTACTGGCTTCTCTGGGGTTACTAGGTTTCGTAGTAAGCCATACATTTTTGTACCCATTAAATTCAACAATACCAGCGCTTTCTTGTCATCTGGCACTTCATTCGCCTTGCAGTATACTTCTACGCATTCAACATATGTTGTCCAATCTTCGGCTTCATTGTCGAACGCTGTGATACTGCCACTCTTTGGCATTTTTGGGTGTGGTTAGACTGGCTTAAAATGGCGTCTCCCGTGCTTTCCTTTCTTCCCCGCTGCGGCTTAAAATGGCATCTCCCGCACTGCTGCCAACGCCACTCTCGGCGGTCCTCGTGGCAAATGGCGATGCCCTGTGGGTTTCGTGCGCTGCTGCCAACGCCGCTCTCTGCGGTCTTCGTGGCAATGGCAGCGCCTCGCATTTTCCTGCGCGCCTCTCTCCCCCATCGACGCTGCTCGGCCCTTGAACACTGGCTGCGCTCTGCTCTCTCTCGCCTCTCTCCCCCATTGTCGCCGCTCGGTCCTGAACACCGGCTGTGCCCTGTGCGCTCTGCCCTCTCTCTCTCCCCCGTCGACACTGCTCGGCCTTTTTCTGTGCCGCTCGGTCGGGCTCTAGCCCGTCGCTGTCCAGGAAGGGTCTGCGCAGTACCTGTTGCCAGCCCGTTTCGCTGGACCACCGTGACTGGAAAGCCAAGCCTGGCTCTCGACAGCCTCCCCTGCGATGCTCAAATCTCCACTGGATGAATGGGCGGTTGCCCGTGGCCGACGCCCGTGCTTCTGGACTCGACCTTCTTCCACTGTTCTCCAGGAGCGAATCCCTGGGAGGTGATGCAGAGTTGCAGGTAGGTTCGAATCTGCCTCGTCGCCAATGTTAGATCCGTGTATCTTAATGTTGTGTCCTTCAATAATCAGACAACAGACTGCAGGGAATGATTCAACAGGTGTTTACTGAATGAGGGTTACTCTAGAACTAACTATACAGATCACTACTCAGGGTTTATATACAGGTGTGGTCACTGCTGGTACTACAGTATACAGGAGCTGTAAAAAGTAGTTCTCTCCCTTAAGGTATATATACATTACATACATTACAGGGGTGGAAATGAACAATGTTGCAGAGTTAAAAATATAGGTGACCTTGGTGATGGGTAGGATATGGAGTTTGAAGCTCAGGGACATATAGGTAGTACACTGAGTAAATAACCAAGGAGGGGATAAACACAGGGCTAAGATTTAGAGTTTTAATGGGAGCTAAACAGGTTGGCTTCGGTCTCACTGGTGTTACCTTGATTAACATTTGACAGAAAGTTCTGGCTCAAACATGCCTTGAATGAACAGTCATTCGGTACAGTTGTCTTAAGAGCAGTAATGGGGAGGTAAAGCAGGGTGCCATCAGTGTACAACTGGAAGCCAACCCTGTGTCTATAAATTATATCACTGAGGAGAAGCATGTGGTCAAGGATTGGAATGGCCAAGGATGGAAACGTGTGACTCACCCAAGTTAACTGTGTGGGGACTGGAGAAGGCAATTGCAGAAGGTTTGCTGCTTATGTTGGGACAGGTAGGATTGGAACCATGCCACAGAGGCAGACCACAAGAGGATGGAGTGGTTGACTGTATAGATCACTGTGGAAAGATCGAGGAACACAAGGAAAGATAGCATGCTATTTCTGCAATCATAAGGGATTGGTTATTGGTGACCTTGTGGTCTAGGTAGTTTGGGCAGGGCAGAAACCAGACTGAACTGGTTCAAACAAGGAGTGAAAAGTGAGCACAGAGTTGGATGGCAATGACCATGGAGAGGATAGGAAGGTTAGAGATGGGGGTGTAGTTGAAAAGGATGGCTTTTTTCAGCAGAGTGCTGATGTTAGTTTTAAAAAGAAAAAGGCTTGCATTCCTATAGTGCCTTTCATGACCACCGGATGTCCCAAAGCCAATGAAGTACTTTTGAAGTATAGTTACTGTTGTAATGTGGGAAACACGGCAGCCAATTTGCACACAGCAAGGTCCCACAAACGGCAATGTGAAAATGACCAGATAATCTGCTTTAGTGATGTTGATTGAGGGTTAACCCCCCTGCTCTTCTTCAATATAGCGCCATGGGATCTTTTACATCCACCTGAGAGAGCAGACAGGCCCTCAGTTTAATGTCTTACCCAAAAGACGGCACCTCCAACAGTGCAGTACTCCCTCAGCACTGCACTGAAGTGTCAGCTTAGATTTATGTGCTCAAATCCCTGGAGTGGGACTTGAACCCACAACCTTCTTGACCCAGCAGGCAAGTGTGCTACCCACTGAGCAAGGATAGGGAACCACTGATAACACTGGTGAGCGTTGGGCCAAGGCAAAGTAGCAAAACTCAAAATAGCAAAAGCATTGATTATTTAAAAAGCACAAAGAAAAGTGATAGAACAGCTGATTCTAATGGATCAGATTGTAGTATCATCCACTGAATATTCAGTACAACTATTTGCCATTCAACCAGGTCTCCACACTAACCTCCTCTCCACACAGCATCCAACACCCACATCCCTCGCCACGACTGGTCCAAAAAGATTCTAAATGGCAAGCCCCTGAAAGACCGCAGCTTCGAATGGCGTACCCCTCGCAATCAATTCATGGTACAACCGAGCCTGTAAGGTGCATATAGCCTTACAGCCAATCCCTACCGTATAAGCTTCCCAAATGGGACAACCCTCGCCCCACACTACTGACCATAGAGCACATATACCAGAAACGCTGTTTACGGAGGTCACGGTCCATCATCAAAGATCCTACCCACCCCAGCCACAGTCTGTTCGCCCTCCTGCCATCTGGGAGACGCTACAGATGCATTCGCACCCAAACGACCAGATTTAGGAACAGCTTCTTTCCCAGGACTGTCATCCTACTGAACTCCATAAATAAACTCTAAAGCCTGCACATCTGCCAATGCACTTTATTATGGTTATGTTTATGTTAATGTATTACAAGCCAAATGAATGTTGAATGTTTAAATGTCTTAATCTAAATGTACACTCTCGGGAGCCGCAAGCCTACATTTTGTTGTACTGCACTTGTGCACTAACAATGACAATAAAGTTGATTATTATTATTATTATCCCCTTACTGCTACCAGTGAGGTTATAAGAAAAACAGCATCTGATGTCTTCTAGGGACTGCTGTGTGAATGACACAAATGGCTTTTATTCTAAGTAGGATCGATTTATGTTACAGATTCAATTTCTTAACTCAAATGGCCAATCAGAGGGACTTTACTTTCAGTATCTCTTCATGCTTTTCCCGCTATTAACTGTTGAGTAACTGATCATTTAGTCACAAATAGGCACTCGACATCTATTCTACATAACATCTTATGCATTCTTCTTCATTGGTTTAAATTGGACTTGTTCCTTACAACATTAAACTGTTTCTGCTATCCGCAGAAATGTCTTCAATTCCAGTCCACAGACGGTGATGACAGAAGCAGCTACGGTTGTGCAGTTGCAATATCTAGTTGCTAACTGATAGATATTTCGGTAGCTTTTAGCCCGCTACCGTGCTTTGGGTGTTTCCTCGCTTTAAAGCATGTCGCCTGGGCTGCGATTATACCGTGCTATCGATGGTTAGCTCCAGAGTCGGGAGGTCCTACGGATCCCGGCCCATTTTTAAACACTGGTTGGCACCTCACTGGAGTTATAACTCAATACCCTGTCAGCGTGAGACTGCCTCCCCGAGGCTTCTCCGAGCGCTGCATATCGGAATCGACTGCGACCTGAGTCAGTTCTCCAGTCACTCTGACTCAAGAGAAATCGGAAGCCATTTGGCAATGATACAGAAGTGACGATACAACGTCGCCCTTTGGAAGCCAGTTATCTCCGTCAATAAGCTGTGTAATAAGCTGCTAACTGTGTAAAACGGAACTCCTCATAGAAGCATTCCATGGCCTCGCCCTCCCTATCTCTGTAATCTCCTTCAGCCCCACAACTCCCCCCTCCCTCCAGGTATCTGCGCTCCTCTAATTCTGCCCTCTTGAATATCCCTGATATAATCGCACAACCATTGGTGGCCGTGCCTTCTGTTGCCTAGGCCCTAAGCTCAGGAATTCCCTGCCCAAACCTCACTACCTCTCTTTCCTCCTTTAAGACGCTCCTTAAAACCTACCTCTTTGCCCAAGCTTTTGGTCACCTGCCCTAATTTCTCCTTATGTGGCTCCGCTCAAATTTTGTTTTATAACCGCCTTGTGAAGCGCCTTGGGACGTTTTACTACTAAAGGCGCTATATAAATACAAGTTGTTCTTCATAATATAATATTTTGGGGTCAAATTGAACGTTGATAGAAACTGGCTCTGTATGGGAATTGTTGGTACGTCTCAATTTCACTTGTCACACACAATAATCGTCCTGTTGATTACAAGTCAGATCAGAAGCAATGTAGATGTTCCTCCCACTCTATTCCACGTAAACAGTGTTCCACTGGACTGGCTTGCAGGTGGAACGTGTAGATAGATAACTAAACGGAAAGATAAGTAACAGGCCAATGGATTCATTACATTGGGCGTTTCCCCCAGCAGAGGGAGCCAAGGTTTTCTAGTTCACAGTGTGTGCTTGCAGCCCTGGAACCGAGCTCCCTCTGCCTGGCATGGTTTCTGTGCTTTGCTTTGTTAACTGTATGCGGGTCCTTGTTTGTCTGTGTTTAAAGTAATGGCTTGAGAGTAAGATGTTTTGATTACATTAATCACTGTCAGTCTCTTCGGGAATTAAGCTCTTTGATGTAAACCTCTGCTGTAAGAAAACAGGCTTTTGTTTAAAAAAAAAGAAGGTAGCAGTATTCACACATGCTGGAGATAAAGCTGGTCAGTTTAGAGGGATTTCTTTAAATTTGGCAAAGTTTTGACTTATTTCGTAAACCTAAGGCTGCAAAGTCAGGGAAACTAATTGCGGCTGTTGTTTTAGTTGTAAACAGCTCTATTGTTTTATACCAATGTTTAAAGATGTGTCATTTCCTCAAAGCCCAAATGTTATGCCTCAGAACTTTCGCCATCAATAATACGCATTGTATTGATTCAGCAGCGGGCACTGACAGGACACCGTTACATGGGCAATATCGCATAAAACATGGAATTTTGAAAGCAGTCGAGGAAATTCAGGACCTCGTTTTATGCCCGAATAACGGTATCTGTTATTGCAATTGGGATTCTCAAACGCTTCAAAAGGTTTCATTTGCAAGGAATGACTTTGAAGGGCGGCGACTGGTGTTCTGCAGACAAACCCAGTCAGCCATTTTGGGGACAGGAAGATCCCACAAACAGCAAATTGGTGCAGGGCACCTGTTTTTGTTGCTATTCCTCGAGGGAGGAATTTTGCCCAAGACTCTGCTCCTCAAATAGCTCCATGGAATATTTAATGGCATTCTAAACCACTGGGACAGAGAGACGGGTTAACGTCCCATCTGAAGGATGGCACCTCTGACAGGGAGAACCGCTGGAAATACTAAAAAAAGAAAGGTTGCCATTTCAGCTCGAATCCCTTGGTCAGATTGGGTTATAAATACATTTGGAAATGTATGAATAAAACATGACAAGAGGGGGGGGGAAATCCTCAGACAGGGCTTAAATTTTGAGAAAAGTTACCCCCAGTCAACACTTTGTTTTGTGATGGTGAAGATTGACAATAGTACATGAAATTGTGAGCGGACTGTAAGTGTTAAATGGAACTAACGGCAAAAGCGTCCAAAACATTCGCCCGGAAGGTTGCTGTCTGTCTTTGTGAACAAGCGCGTTTACTTTGGACGAATTCGACTAGCTTCGTTCCGCCAAAGCTGTTTTTGTGTGCTTGAAGCTTTCGTTTTCATTGGCAGGGAGAAATCCCAGCTGTGGAAAAGTGGAGGACACTGTCTGGGAGGCTGTGGGAAAAGCCCGCTCACGGTTCCGAGCTCTGCCCGTTCCTATCGCCTGTGCAAGGTTTCAATTTAGATTGAAATGACAGTTTCCCAGGGAGAGAGGGGAACTCCTGCCCAAGCCTGGACTCAGCAGTTACCCCACTATTCCGCCTCACTGTGTATTATTTGTATTAAACCGAATGGCAACTCTGAAAATAACTGAACTCTCTGGTGTGTGTGTGTCTCTTTTAAAATCTGCTCCTGGTGTAAGTGAGTGTGAAGACATTTTTTAATAATAATATATTAAGCAACACTGACATAACAGATGAAGATGTCTTTCCTATCTATTTATATAACTAATATAAACGGTGCATGGGTACTTCAAGAGACCAATTGCATTAATCCCGAAATAGATTAACACAACATAAAAAAAAATACTGTCCGTGAGAAAGGGAGTCCAGGAAATACAGCCCGCTAAACACAAGGGGGGATGATAGCCAATGTCACTTGGAATCTGCTTCGGCAGAGTGAGGGATTGAATGGACGGAAACAGTGGAATTCAGAAAGTGCTGCAACAGCCCGGCGGAATGCTGCAGATTTCACAGAGAGGGAGGCGCGGAATAACGACAGGATTATCCCCTTAAAATGAAAGCGAGTGGGATCAGCTCTGCGCGCCGGTGTTTCGGATGGACTGGGAGCCTCGCCTCTCCTGTGTGGGGTGCAGCTGGAAGCTATCGACCAGTTGTGCTCAAAGGAACTCCAGGACAGAGTCGCCATGCCCAGCCCGTTCACTGGCAGGGCATTTCTTTGGGGATTTCAGGTGGCGCTGAGTCCAATGGAATTAAACCGCGCCGCTCCTCTGGAATTGTTCAGCTCCAGAACCACTTGGCTAAACAAAAAAAAGTTGGCATTGTCTCTCCAGGTCTGGCTGGGTTTACAGGTGATGGGATCAGGGAGAGATCAAGTATTGGCGACGATAAGATAATACAAACACAGATTGTCCCTAATGAATCCAATCGTGTGGAGTCCTGCATTGCGTCCGATTGTTTAATCTTATTTTTTTTGGAGCATATCATTCTTACGAGGACAGCCCAGCCCCTTCTCAGCTGATGCCCAATAAGAGAGAGACACAGACTGACACCTGCTTATATACAAAGCCACAGCACAGGGAACAAGTCACAATCTCTGATCAGCAAAAGTAGAAAAAACCAATCGGCATCCTGACCGCCACTCCGCTTCGACAGATCGATATGACTTCCAGTGAGATCGAGTTCCCCAGTGAGGTGAAGGCGGACCCGGCCGCTCTGATCGCTTCTCTCCAGCTGCTGCCGTCCCCAACTCCAAACCTGGAGATCAAACACGCCAAGGTTGGTGCCGTTTGTATTAAGTCAAGTGTGAGCAATCCCGTGCAGAGCAATTGCACCCCAGAGAACAGGTCGCCCTGCAATCTGCTGCCTCGCTTAGATCTGCGTTCGGTGACTGATGTGCAAACCCGTCTATATATCGAATATAATGCAATATATAATGATATAAGGCTGCCGGAATCCGCAGAGATGCAGTTGTGTTATTCCATGGCAAATAGTGAGTGTTTAGTGGGTGAACCGAATTCACCAAAAAAGCTACGGTGCCTTGGCTACTGTTTCTGAGCTAGCCTTCGACCCTTCCCAATACTGCACCCGCCCTATTAACACAGCGTTAAATTCAGGAGCAGGGATACTGTCCAGCCTGGGGAGAAGCAAAGGACATGTCCCCCCGCTCTCGACACCCCCTTCTTTTTACTGTTTCCAACACCTTGTCTCAGCCAAACTCTTGCCTCTTATTTATTTGGCTTTTAAATGATTATGAGAACAGCAGGTGCTTTTCCCCCCGAGGTACATCTTCAGAGGGGAATAAAACTGACAAACAGAAGCGTGGAGACACTCCATCACAGCCCGCTCGGCACAACACTGTCATGTTATGTAAAACCAGATATTCTGGGGGGAAAAATAGGCACAGTTAAACACGGAGTGGGTTTTACAGGGAGGGGTTTGTGTACAAACCTTAGCCGGATGAGAGTTAGGAGCAGCTCTCCCTCCTGCCCCCTTGCAGTAATTATCACTGAGTTACTTCTGGGGAGCCGAGCTGGTCGTCTGGAGACTGGTGTCAGTACTTGGGATTTAGGGGTCCTCTCTATCTCTCTGTGGTGTGCTGATCCCAGTCTTTCGCTGCTTCCCTTTCCCACAGGACTTACTGGGGCTGTTGGCAGCCCCTCTGTAGTCTGTGATTTCTGTGATGATCCGATTCAGCCCCCAACTTTACCAAACCTGTGCTGTCGCTGGTACCCAATGCAGCCCGCAATGGACCATTCCGTTTTATTTCGGAATTCTTTATTTAATCGGATGTGACTCAATAATCCTTACAATGAATAGTAAAACGTTCAACGATTGAGTGTTTCTCTCATCTCTCTCTGTAGTTTTAAAATTGATCTAAAGTTGACAATGTTTATTTCTCTTTCAGTCTCTCTATTTTCTGGCGCTGTGATATCAATATATCTTTTACAATATTTATTAATAACATCTCAAGATACTTGTAACGTTAATCGGATTCAACGTCGTGTTCGGATTGTATAAATAATTCGTTCTTTATGGATTTAGATTTTTTTGTTGTTGAAACGTGAATCTTACTTTTTAACATCACCGAGAGCTGGAGGTGATAAGATGGTTTTCCGCCGAGATCTGTCAGAGTAATATGTGCATCAGGCATTCTGCAGGGATCTTTTCATTGCGCACAAGTGGATCTCCACAGGGAGTGAGCGAGATTTATGGCCATTTAGTGGTTTGGGGCTAGAACCCTGCCCCAGCCAGCCCTTTAATGCAGTATCCACTTTCCCATTTATTATAAAAGAAAAACAAACAGCTGAAATGGGGCAAGATTTGTAATGCGACCCTTCGAAAAATTTTTTTAGATCTAATTGGTAATGAAACCTTGCTTTCTCGCCATATGGTAACTGCCCGATATAATCAGGGGCGATCCGTAATCCGCATTACAGGAGTGCATCAAGAGGCGGGTTGGGGAGACCGTTAGTGCTCCTATAAGGAGACTTTCCACAGCTTTACAGCACGCCTTTGACAGGGTGAGACGGTGGAAAAAGGTCGAATGGCCCCAAAATATTTATATGAACGAAATATATATGGAGAATGTAACAGGCTGATCTACAATCAGTACACTTACTGTGGTGGTTCAGCGCCTATAAAAGGGCATATTTAGAATAACACAGATAGATGGAAAGACAGAAAGAGGCCTCAGGCCATATTTTGTTGCTCTGTAATACCGCATGTTTCAAATTGATGTTGATCGCAATCTTGCTTTTCCAGACTTCACCAGTCTTGGGGAGTTCATAATATCCCACTGCGGGAACTCAGTGCGTGTGAGAGCGGCTGGATTATCCCAAATATTCCGTTTCATTGTTGAACCAGCAAAAACCTGTATTCAATTGTATTTTTGAGAGTGCACTCGCTCCCCAGCCACCAGTACAGTTTGACTCAAGTCTGCGTCTTTATTTTAAGCAGCGCTCCTGCCCTTAAACATCGACACAAGCACACACTTAGAGCTTGGGCCATTGCAATTAGCTTATTGGCTGTTTTTAATGTCAAACGCGCCGCTTCACAAATCGCGGCGGAGCGAGTTGAATGTAAAAAGAGAAATTCTTCAAGAAAAAGGGGAAATTGTACAACGGCGATGTGTTGAGAGTTGTGGGCCGGCAAAGGGTGAGAATGTCTTCACACTACAACTGTTATAGTGTAAATGCAGCCTGAATCCCGAGTCAGGACCAGACCTGACACCAGAGTGCAGAGGTCTGAAACTCGCAGGGGAGGAGGTCTCACTGCTTCACCTCAGTCACTTCGGGCCTTTACACCCAATTTACACCACACACGTTTAGCATGGCGCGGTGCTCAAACTGTTGGGCACTGATGTTAAACTTCTCCTCCAACGCCATTTTCATTCTTTGATTTGACAAGACATGGAGTGCGAATCCAGCGCAATGTCTACCTACTCTTAGTTTAAATGTTTAGAGATTCTTCCCTCCGCTATTTTAACATTTACATTTCTAACTCTTGGGCGATGGCCCTGTTCATGTGTGGAGACAGTCCTGTGTATCTATGGAGACAGTCCTGTGTATGTGTGGAGACAGCCCTGTGTATGTGTGAAGACAGTCCTGTGTATGTGTGGAGACAATCCTGTGTATGTGTGGAGATCAGCCTCTGTATGGGTGGAGATCAGCCTGTGTATGTGTGGAGACAGTCCTGTGTATGGGTGGAGATCAGCCTGTGTATGTGTGGAGACAGTCCTGTGTATGGGTGGAGACAGCCCTGTGTATGTGTGAAGACAATCCAGTGTATGCGTGAAGACAGTCCTGTGTATGTGTGGAGACAGCCCTGTGTATGTGTGAAGACAATCCAGTGTATGCGTGAAGACAGTCCTGTGTATGTGTGGAGACAGCCCTGTGTATGTGTGGAGACAGTCCTGTGTATGTGTGGAGACAGTCCTGTGTATGTGTGGAGACAGTCCTGTGTATGTGTGGAGACAGTCCTGTGTATGTGTGGAGACAGCCCTGTGTATGTGTGGAGACAGTCCTGTGTACGTGTGGAGACAGCCCTGTGTATGTGTGGAGACAGTCCTGTGTATGTGTGGAGACAGCCCTGTGTATGTGTGGAGACAGTCCTGTGTATGTGTGGAGACAGCCCTGTGTATGTGTGGAGACAGTCCTGTGTACGTGTGGAGACAGTCCTGTGTATGTGTGGAGACAGTCCTGTGTATGTGTGGAGACAGTCCTGTGTATGTGTGAAGACAATCCAGTGTATGCGTGAAGACAGTCCTGTGTATGTGTGGAGACAGCCCTGTGTATGTGTGGAGACAGTCCTGTGTACGTGTGGAGACAGTCCTGTGTATGTGTGGAGACAGTCCTGTGTATGTGTGGAGACAGCCCTGTGTATGTGTGGAGACAGTCCTGTGTACGTGTGGAGACAGTCCTGTGTATGTGTGGAGACAGTCCTGTGTATGTGTGGAGACAGTCCTGTGTATGTGTGGAGACAGCCCTGAGTATGTGTGCAGACAGCCCTGTGTATGTGTGGAGACAGTCCTGTGTATGTGTGGAGACAGTCCTGTGTATGTGTGGAGACAGCCATGTGTATGTGTGGAGACAGCCCTGTGTATGTGTGAAGAAAATCCTGTGTATGTGTGGAGACAGTCCTGTGTATGTGTGGAGATAACCCTGTGTATGTGTCGAGACAGCCCTGTGTATGTGTGGAGACAGTCCTGTGTATGGATAGAGACAATCCTGTGTATGTGTGGAGACAGTCCTGTGTATGTGTGGAGACAGTCCTGTGTATGTGTGGAGACAGTCCTGTGTATGTGTGGCGACAGTCCTGTGTATGTGTGGAGACAGTCGTGTGTATGTGTGGAGGCAATCCTGTGTATGTGTGGAGACAGTCCTGTGTATGTGTGGAGACAGTCTTGTCTATGTGTGGAGACAGCACTGTGTATGTGTGGGGACAGCCCTGTGCATGTGTGGAGACAGTCCTGTGTATGTGTGGAGCCAGCCCTGTGTATGTGTGGAGACAGTCCTGTGTATGTGTGGAGAGCAGCCTGTGTATGTGTGGAGACAGCCTTGTGTATGTGTGAAGACAATCCTGTGTATGTGTGGAGACAGTCCTGTGTATGTGTGGAGAAAGTCCTGTGTATGTGTGGAGATAATACTGTGTATGTGTGGAGACAGCCCTGGTATGTGTGGAGACAGTCCTGTGTATGTGTGGAGACAGTCCTGTGCATGTGTGGCGACAGTCCTGTGTATGTGTGGAGACAGTCCTGTGTATGTGTGGAGACAGTCCTGTGTATGTGTGGAGACAGCCCTGTGTATGTGTGGAGACAGTCCTGTGTATGTGTGGAGACAGTCCTGTGTATGTGTGGAGACAGTCCTGTGTATGTGTGGAGACAGTCCTGTGTATGTGTGGAGACAGTCCTGTGTATGTGTGGAGACAGCCCTGTGTATGTGTGGAGACAGTCCTGTGTATGCGTGGAGACAGTCCTGTGTATGTGTGGAGTCAATACTGTGTATGTGTGGAGACAGCCCTGTGTATGTGTGGAGACAGTCCTGTGTATGTGTGGTGACAGTCCTGTGTATGTGTGGAGACAGTCCTGTGTATGTGTGGAGGCAATCCTGTGTATGTGTGGAGACAGTCCTGTGTATGTGTGGAGACAGTCCTGTCTATGTGTGGAGACAGCCCTGTGTATGTGTGGGGTCATCCCTGTGTATGTGTGGAGACAGTCCTGTGTATGTGCGGAGCCAGCCCTGTGTATGTGTGGAGACAGTCGTGTGTATGTGTGGAGAGCAGCCTGTGTATGTGTGGAGACAGCCCTGTGTCTGTGTGGAGACAGTCCTGTGTATGTGTGGAGACAGCCCTGTGTATGTGTGGAGACAGTCTTGTGTGTGTGTGGAGACAGTCATGTGTATGTGTGGAGACAGTCTTGTGTATGTGTGGAGACAGTCCTGTGTATGCGTGGAGACAGCCCTGTGTAGGCGTGGAGACAGCCCTGTGTATGTGTGGAGACAGTCCTGTGTATACGTGGAGACAGTCCTGTGTATGTGTGGAGACAGCCCTCTGCATGTGTGGAGACCTGTGTATGTGTGGAGACAGCCCTGTGGATGTGTGGACACAGTCCTGTGTATGCATGGAGACAGCCCTGCGTATGTGTGGAGACAGTCCTGTGTATATGTTGAGACTGTCCTGTGTATGTGTGGAGATAATCCTGTGTAGGTGTGGAGACACACCTGTATATGTGTGGAGACAATCCTGTGTATGTGTGGAGAGAGTCCTGTGTGTGTGTGGAGACAGCCCTGTGTATGTGTGGAGACAGTCCTGTGTATGTGTGGAGACAATCCTGTGTATGTTTGGAGACAGTCCTGTGTATGTGTGGAGACAGTCCTGTGTATGTGTGGAGAAAGTCCTGTGTATGTGTGGAGTCAATACTGTGTATGTGTGGAGACAGCCCTGTGTATGTGTGGAGACAGCCATGTGTATGTGTGGAGACAGCCCTGTGTATGTGTGAAGACAATTCTGTGTATCTGTGGAGAAAGTCCTGTGTATGTGTGGAGACAGTCCTGTGTATGTGTGGAGATAATCCTGTGTATGTGTGGAGACAGCCCTATGTATTTAAGGAGACAATACTGTGTATGTGTGGAGAAAGTCCTGTGTGTGTGTGGAGACAGCCCTGTGTATGTGTGGCGACAGTCCTGTGTATGTGTGGAGACAATCCTGTGTATGTGTGGAGACAGTCCTGTGTATGTGTGAAGACAGTCCTGTGTATGTGTGGTGACAGTCCTGTGTATGTGTGGAGACAGTCCTGTGTATGTGTGGAGACAATCCTGTGTATGTGTGGAGACAGTCCTATGTATGTGTGGAGGCAGTCCTGTGTATGTGTGGAGACAGCCCTGTGTGTGTGTGGGGGCAGCCCTGTGTATGTGTGGCGTCAATACTGTTTATGTGTGGAGACAGTCCTGTGTATGTGTGGTGACAGCCATGTGTATGTGTGGAGACAGCCCTGTGTATGTGTGGAGACAGACCTGTGAATGTGTGGAGAAAGTCCTGTGTATGTGTGGAGCCAGCCCTGTGTATGTGTGGAGACAGTCCTGTGTCTGTGTGGAGCCAGCCCTGTGTATGTGTGGAGACAGCCCTGTGTATGTGTGGAGACAGCCCTGTATATGTGAGGAGACAGCCCTGTTTATGTGTGGAGACAGTCCTGTGTATGTGCGGAGACAGTCCTGTGTATGTGTGGGGACAGCCCTGTGTATGTGTGGAGACAGCCCTGTGTATGTGTGGAGACAGCCCAGTGTATGTGTGGAGACAGTCTTGTGTATGTGTGGAGACAATCCTGTGTATGTGTGGAGACAGTCTTGTGTATGTGTGGAGACAGTCCTGTGTATGTGTGGAGACAGACCTGTGCATGTGTGGAGACAGTCCTGTGTATGTGTGGAGACAGTCCTCTGTATGCATGGAGACAGTCTTATGTATGTGTGGAGACAGCCCTGTTTATGTGTGGAGAAAGTCCTGTGTATTTGTGGAGATAGTCCTGTGTATGCGTGGAGAGAGTCCTGTTTATATGTGTAGATCTGCCTGTGTATGTGTGGAGACAGCCCTGTGTATGTGTGGAGACAGTCCTGTGTATGTGTGGAGACAGCCCTGTGCATGTGTGGAGACAGTCTTGTGTGTGTGTGGAGACAGTCATGTGTATGTGTGGAGACAGTCTTGTGTATGTGTGGAGACAGTCCTGTGTATGCGTGGAGACAGCCCTGTGTAGGCGTGGAGACAGCCCTGTGTATGTGTGGAGACAGTCCTGTGTATACGTGGAGACAGTCCTGTGTATGTGTGGAGACAGCCCTCTGCATGTGTGGAGACCTGTGTATGTGTGGAGACAGCCCTGTGGATGTGTGGACACAGTCCTGTGTATGCATGGAGACAGCCCTGCGTATGTGTGGAGACAGTCCTGTGTATATGTTGAGACTGTCCTGTGTATGTGTGGAGATAATCCTGTGTAGGTGTGGAGACACACCTGTATATGTGTGGAGACAATCCTGTGTATGTGTGGAGAGAGTCCTGTGTGTGTGTGGAGACAGCCCTGTGTATGTGTGGAGACAGTCCTGTGTATGTGTGGAGACAATCCTGTGTATGTTTGGAGACAGTCCTGTGTATGTGTGGAGACAGTCCTGTGTATGTGTGGAGAAAGTCCTGTGTATGTGTGGAGTCAATACTGTGTATGTGTGGAGACAGCCCTGTGTATGTGTGGAGACAGCCATGTGTATGTGTGGAGACAGCCCTGTGTATGTGTGAAGACAATTCTGTGTATCTGTGGAGAAAGTCCTGTGTATGTGTGGAGACAGTCCTGTGTATGTGTGGAGATAATCCTGTGTATGTGTGGAGACAGCCCTATGTATTTAAGGAGACAATACTGTGTATGTGTGGAGAAAGTCCTGTGTGTGTGTGGAGACAGCCCTGTGTATGTGTGGCGACAGTCCTGTGTATGTGTGGAGACAATCCTGTGTATGTGTGGAGACAGTCCTGTGTATGTGTGAAGACAGTCCTGTGTATGTGTGGTGACAGTCCTGTGTATGTGTGGAGACAGTCCTGTGTATGTGTGGAGACAATCCTGTGTATGTGTGGAGACAGTCCTATGTATGTGTGGAGGCAGTCCTGTGTATGTGTGGAGACAGCCCTGTGTGTGTGTGGGGGCAGCCCTGTGTATGTGTGGCGTCAATACTGTTTATGTGTGGAGACAGTCCTGTGTATGTGTGGTGACAGCCATGTGTATGTGTGGAGACAGCCCTGTGTATGTGTGGAGACAGACCTGTGAATGTGTGGAGAAAGTCCTGTGTATGTGTGGAGCCAGCCCTGTGTATGTGTGGAGACAGTCCTGTGTCTGTGTGGAGCCAGCCCTGTGTATGTGTGGAGACAGCCCTGTGTATGTGTGGAGACAGCCCTGTATATGTGAGGAGACAGCCCTGTTTATGTGTGGAGACAGTCCTGTGTATGTGCGGAGACAGTCCTGTGTATGTGTGGGGACAGCCCTGTGTATGTGTGGAGACAGCCCTGTGTATGTGTGGAGACAGCCCAGTGTATGTGTGGAGACAGTCTTGTGTATGTGTGGAGACAATCCTGTGTATGTGTGGAGACAGTCTTGTGTATGTGTGGAGACAGTCCTGTGTATGTGTGGAGACAGACCTGTGCATGTGTGGAGACAGTCCTGTGTATGTGTGGAGACAGTCCTCTGTATGCATGGAGACAGTCTTATGTATGTGTGGAGACAGCCCTGTTTATGTGTGGAGAAAGTCCTGTGTATTTGTGGAGATAGTCCTGTGTATGCGTGGAGAGAGTCCTGTTTATATGTGTAGATCTGCCTGTGTATGTGTGGAGACAGCCCTGTGTATGTGTGGAGACAGTCCTGTGTATGTGTGGAGACAGCACTCTGTATGTGTGGAGATCAGCCATGTGCATGTGTGGAGACAGCCCTGTGTATGTGTGGAAATCAGCCTGTGTATGTGTGGAGACAGCACTGTATATGTGTGGAGGCAGTCCTCTGTATGTGTGGAGACAGTCCTGTGTATGTGTGGAGACAGTGCTGTGTATGTGTGAAGAGCAGCCTGTGTATGTGTGGAGACAGCCCTGTGTATGGTTGGAGACAGTCCTGTGTGTGTGTGGAGAGAGTCCTGTGTATGTGTGGAGACAGTCTTGTGTATGTGTGGAGGCAACCTGTGTATATGTGGAGACAACTCTGTGTGTGTGTGGAGACAGTCCTGTGTATGCACGGTGACAGCCCTGTGCATGTGTGGAGACAGTCCTGTGTATGTGTGGAGACTGCCCTGTGTATGTGTGGAGACAGTCCTGTGTATGTGTGAGACAGCACTCTGTATATGAGGAGATCAGCCCTGTGTATGTGTGGAGACAGTCCTGTGTATGTGTGGAGACAGTCTTGTGTGTGTGTGGAGACAGTCCTGTGAATCTGTAGAGACAGTCCTGTGTATGTGTGGAGACAGTCTTGTGTATGTGTGGAGACAGCCCTCTGTATGTGTGGAGACAGTCCTGTGAATGTGTGGAGACAGTCCTGAGTCTGCGTGGGGAGAGCTCTGTGTATGTGTGGAGACTCTCCTGTGTATGTGTGGAGACAGTCATGTGTATGTGTGGAGACAGTCCTGTGTAAGCCTGGAGACAGCCCTGAGTATGTGTGCAGACAGCCCTGTGTATGTGTGGAGAGAGTCCTGTGTATTTGTGGAGATAGTCCTGTGTATGTGTGGAGAGAGTCCTGTGTATGTGTGGAGACAGTCCTGTGTATGTGTGGAGACAGCACTCTGTATGTGTGGAGATCAGCCACGTGTATGTGTGGAGACAGTCCTGTGTATGTGTGGAAACCAGCCTGTGTATGTGTGGAGACAGCACTGTATATGTGTGGAGGCAGTCCTCTGTATATGTGGAGACAGTCCTGTGTATGTTTCGAGACAGTGCTGTGTATGTGTGGAGACAGCCCTGTCTTTGTGTGGAGACAGCCCTGTGTATGTTTGGAGACAGTCCTGTGTATGTGTGGAGACAGTCCTATGTATGTGTGGAGACAGTCTTGTGTATGTGTGGAGACAGTCCTGTGTATGTGTGGAGACAGCCCTGTGCATGTGTGGAGACAGCCCTGTGTATGTGTGGAGACAGTCCTCTGTATGCGTAGAGACATTCCTGTGTATGCGTGGAGACAGTCCTGTGTATGTGTTGAGACTGTCCTGTGTATGTGTGGAGATAATCCTGTGTATGTGTGGAGACAGTCCTGTGTATGTGTGGAGACAGCCCTCTGTATGTGTGGAGACAGTCCTGTTTATGCGTGGAGCCAGCCCTGCGTATGTGTGGAGACAGTCCTGTGTATGTGTTGAGACTGTCCTGTGTATGTGTGGAGATAATCCTGTGTATGTGTGGAGACAGCCCTGTGTATGTGTGGAGACAATCCTGTGTATGTGTGGAGACAGTCCTGTGTGTGTGTGGAGACAGCCCTGTGTATGTGTGGAGACAATCCTGTGTATGTGTGGAGACAGTCCTGTGTATTTGTGGAGTCAGTCCTGTGTATTTATGGAGAAAGTCCTGTGTATGTGTGGAGACAGACCTGTGTATGTGTGCAGACAGCCCTGTGTAGGTGTGGGGACAGCCCTGTGTATGTGTGGAGTCAATACTGTGTATGTGTGGAGACAGTCCTGTGTATGTGTGGAGACAGCCCTGTGTGTGTGTGAAGACAATCCTGTGTATCTGTGGAGACAGTCCTGTGTATGTGTGGAGACAGTCCTGTGTATGTGTGGAGATAATCCTGTGTATGTGTGGAGACAGCCCTGTGTATGTGTGAAGACAATCCTGTGTATGTGTGGAGACAGTCCTGTGTATGTTTGGAGACAGTCCTGTGTATGTGTGGAGATAATCCTGTGTATGTGTGGAGACAGCCCTGTGTATGTGAGGAGACAATCCTGTGTATGTGTGGAGACAGCCCTGTGTATGTGTGGAGACAGTCCTGTGTATGTGTGGAGACAGTCCTGTGTATGTGTGGAGACAGCACTCTGTATGTGTGGAGATCAGCCATCTGCATGTGTGGAGAGAGTCCTGTGTATGTGTGGAGGCAATCCTATGTATGTGTGGAGACAGCACTGTCTATGTTTGCAGACAGTCCTGTGTATGTGTGGAGACAATCCTGTGTATGTGTGGAGACAATCCTATGTATGTCTGGAGACAATCCTGTGTATGTGTGGAGACAGCCCTTTGTATGTGTGGAGGTCAGCCCGTGTATGTGTGGAGACATTCCTGTGTATGTGTGGAGACAATCCTATGTATGTGTGGAGACAGCCCTGTGTATGTGTGGAGGTCAGACCGGGTATGTGTGGAGACAGCACTGTGTATGTGTGGAGACAGTCCTATGTATATGTGGAGACAGCCCTGTGTATGTGCGGAGACAGCCCTGTTTATGCGTGGAGACAGCCCTGTATATGTGTGGAGACACTCATGTGTATGTGTGGAGACAGCACTGTGTATGTGTCGAGACAGTCCTGTGTATGTGTGGAGACATTCCTGTGTATGTGTGGAGACAGCCCTGTGTCTGTGTGGAGACAGCACTGTGTATGTGTGGAGACAGTCCTGTGTATGTGTGGAGACAGCACTCTGTATGTATGGAGACAGCCCTGTGTATGTGTGGAGGCAGTCCTTCGTATGAGTGGAGACAGCCCTGTGTATGTGTGGAGACAGCCCTGTGTATGTGTGGAGACAGTCCTGTGTCTGTGTGGAGACAGCCCTGTGTATGTGTGGTGACAATCCTGTGTATATGTGGAGACAGCCCTGTGTATGCGAGAAGACAATCCTGTGTATGTGTTGTTAGATCCGTATGTTAATGGAGTCACGGAATGCAGGAGTTGATTTAACAAATGTTTACTGAACAAAGTCTGGAGGTGAACTAACTACACAAGACGCTATACAGGCTTATATACCCGAGTGGTCACTACTGGTACTACAGTATACAGGGGCTTCAAAACCATAGTTCCTCTTAAAGGTACATACACTGCAATTCCTCCCCTTTTAGATAAATAGCACATAACATTTTAAGTAATCATTAAATAACATTTTTACAAGAACAATAATATACACATTTGCTGAAGTTAATCAATTACAAATTCAGTCTCTCTGGAGGCTTCCTGACTCGGTCCGGATAACGCCTCGGTGGTGTAGTAGGTTCTTTTGGCAAGGTCGATTCGGCTTCAATGCCAGTGTCGGGTTCGTCTGGTTCCAGTATCACCGGATCGGAGGTAGATACTATGGGTATCTCTGCTTCATCACTAGGCGTATAGAGTTGTGGTGTAGGTTGTCCTTCTTCGGATTACTCTATGATCTGGTCAGCATGGCGCCTTATTATGCTTTCTCCAATGTCCACGGTATACATCAGCGGTCCTAGTCGTGTGCAAATAGTTCCAGGCTGCCATTTCTCGGTACGGTAGTCCCGGGCCAAAACTTGTTGACCTACCTGGAAGGTTCTAGTTGGCCTTTCATTCATGCTTTGAAATTGTCGGTTCTCTACGTCCCTTCTGACGTTTGGCTTGACCAAATCCAGCCGGCATCTTAGGCTTCTATTGAAAAACATCATGGCGGGGATTTGGTTTGTAACCACATGTGTTGCATTCCTGTATGCAAACAAGAAGTTATCTACCTTATGTTGTAGATTAATGTCTTCATTACCCATGGCCTTTATGGCCTTCTTGAAGGTCTGGACAAACCTTTCAGCCAATCCATTGGTGGCGGGATGGTATGGGGCGGACGTGTAGTGCTTAACCCCATTGTTTTTTAAGAACTTCCTGAATTCTTCGGATACAAATTGCGGTCCATTATCAGAACAGATCTGTTCAGGCAGCCCATTCCTGGTGAATATGGTCCTTAATACTGTGATGGTTTTTTCCATGGTGGTGGAGGACATCTTTATTACCTCCGGCCACTTGGAGTGTGCATCCACTGCGATTAAGAACATTGAGTCCATAAATGGACCAGCAAAGTCGATATGTACCCTTTGCCATGGAGATGAGGGCCACTCCCATGGATGTAGAGGGGCTTGTGGTGGGGCGTTTTGGACCTTCTGGCATCCTAGACAGCTCTTGGTCATTTCTTCGATGTCTCCATCGATACCTGGCCACCACACAAAGGCTCTGGCTAAGTTCTTCATTTTCACTCCACCCAGATGCCCCCCGTGAAGCTCCTTTAGCACTCTATCCTTGAGTTTGGGTGGAATCATCACTCTGGATCCACACATCAAGGTTCCTCGGCACACTGACAGCTGTTCTCTTCTTTGCGAGAATGCTGGCAACAGTGGTTCGCCATGTGCTGGCCATCCCTTCACCGTTAAATCGTAGACTCGTGAGAGAGTCGGGTCATTTCGCGTTTCCTTTTCAATGGTAGAATTTGTCACCGGTAGACATTCCACTATGGTCGAGTGGAACATCTCCACTGCGTCCACTGTAGGCGCCTCTTCCACCGTTGGCAATGGTAGGCGCGAAAACTTGTCAGCATTCCCATGCTGTTTTGTTCCTTTGTATTCTATGTCATATTGGTGTGCCCCTAGGAAAAGGGACCACCTCTGTAGCCTTTGCGCTGTCATAATGGGAACGCCCTTTTTGGGGTTGAATATGGAGACGAGGGGTTGATGTTCAGTTAACAAGGTAAACTTTTGTCCGTGTAGGTAATGGTTGAATTTCTTCACCCCCCACACCAGGCTGAGTGCCTCCCTGTCGATCTGGGCATAGTTACGCTCAGCTGAGTTCAATGAGCGTGACGCAAAAGCTATCGGCCGCTCCGAGCCATCAGGGAATCTATGCGATAATACCGCTCCCACGCCATAAGGGGATGCATCGCACACCAGTCTGATTGGCAGTGATGGGTTGTAATGAGCCAACACTTCCCTGGACGTGATCAAGCCTTTGCATTTATGGAAGGCACGTTTACAGTCTTCGCTCCATTTCCAAACTATTCCCGTTTGTAGCAGTGCGTTAAGAGGGTGCAGAACCGTCGACAAGTTTGGTAAAAATTTATGATAGTAATTTACTAATCCCAGGAACAACCTTAATTGTGAGACATTTTCAGGTGCTGGGGCCTTTACGACCGCTTCAATTTTTTTAGGTGACTTATGCGACCCTTCTTCGTTAATGACATGGCCACAATATGATATTTGTTTTTGGAAAAATTCGCACTTGGGGCGATTTGCTCGTAGGCCCCGTTCTCTCAGCCTCGTGAGCACCTGCTCCAAGTTGGCAAGGTGCTCGTTGTCGTTTTCTCCTGTTACAAGGATGTCGTCTAGGTAGCATTGAGTCCCCGGAATCCCTTGCAGGACTTGCTCCATAGCTCTTTGCCAGATAGCCGGAGCTGATGCCACTCCGAAAACCAGTCGATTGTACTGGTACAGGCCTTTGTGTGTGTTTATCGTGAGATACTTTTTAGAGGCCTCCTCAACCTCCATCTGTAGATATGCCTGCGTTAAGTCAATTTTGGTGAAACGTTTCCCTCCAGATAGTGAGGCGAAAATATCTTCTATCCTCGGAAGAGGATACTGTACCGTGTGAAGAACCAGGTTTACAGTCACCTTGAAGTCCCCACAGGTGCGAACTTTTCTCTGTTCTTCAGATTTATCATTATTCAACGTTTTCTTCATGACCGGGACGATGGGTGTTGCCCACTCGCTCCAATCTACCTTGGATAACACGCCTGCTTTTTCCAAATTCTCCAGCTCTGCCTCGACGGCTGGACGAATTGCGTATGGCACCGGCCTTGCCTTAAAAAACTTGGGAATTGCCGCATCTTCCACTTTTATTGAGGCGGTGGCGCCTTTCAGGGTTCCTAGTTCCTGTTGAAACACTTCTTTGGTGTTAGCCAAGATTTCTTTTAATCGTCCAGGTATGACGTCATCATCGTTTTTTTTCTTACTGGTCACCGTCAGTGCCTGAATGGAGTGCCAGTCTAAACGTATCTTTCGGATCCATTCACGTCCCAACAACGGTGGACCACCATCTTGCAGAACGTATAAATACAACTTCTGTATTTCCTTGCCGTTGTATACAACAGGCACCCTTATTTTCCCTCTGGGGTATACTTTCTACCCCGTATATGTCTTCAAGATAATGGATGTGTCTTTCAAATGTATATGCGGAAATAGCCGCTCGTAATCCCGTCGACTCATGACGGTCAGAGCTGATCCTGTATCTAGCTCCATTTTGACTGGGGACCCCGCTATCGTGAGCGTAACCCAAATGGTCTGGTAATCTTCTTTGGCAATTACATTATGTAATTTGAGACAGCTTAGTCTCTTGTTTCCGGAGTCGCTATCGCTCTTCTGGTCTTCGGAGCTACTGTCCGTCATCATTTGTACCTTTCTGTACTTTTCCTTATTGACCTTTTTACTGTCAGCGAATTTCTTTCCAGATCTGCATACACGTGCAATGTGTCCCATCTTTCCGCATTGCCTGCATGCTTTGCCCTTGAACCAGCAGTCCTTCTGGTCATGGGTGGATCTGCTGCAGCGATAACATCTCTCGAAACCCCGTGTCATTTCATGGGTGCCGAAGTCCTGTGGCTTTTGCTGTATCTCTGCAGCTCCTCTTGCTGCTGCTTCGTATGATACAGCCACACTGAAAGCCTTGTCCAGTGTCAAATCTTTCTCAGAAAGTAGTCTTTTCTGTGTTCCTTCGCTTAGGAGACCGCAGACGAATTTGTCTCATAGAGAATCTGCCAGTCCTGCCCCGAATTGGCAGTGCTTTGACAGCTTTCGTAATTCGGTGAGGTAATCAGCGTTACTTTCATTCTTGTTCTGATTCCTCCTGAAGAATTTGAATCATTCCACTATCAGCAGCGGTGTTGGGTTTAAGTGCTCCTGTAAGGTATCAACAATCTCCTTTAAATTCTTGTCCATCGGTTTGGCTGGAGTGATCAAGTTTCGTAACAGCCCGTATGTCCTTGCGCCCATCAGATTTAGAAGTACTGATGCCTTTTTATCATCCGCTACTTCATTCGCCTTGCAATATACCTCCACTCTTTCCACATATGTGGTCCAATCTTCTATATCACTATCGAAAGCAGTAATATTGCCAGTCTTCGGCATCTTGAAAATCTAAAATGGCGCTTCCCGCACTTTTCTTTCTTCCCCGCCGAGTTAAGATGGCGCCTCCCGCGCTTTCCCGCCGCTGCCGCTGCTGCCAACGCTGTTCTCCGCGGTTCCCGTTGCGACCTGCAGCTTTTCGCGGTATTCTATTTTTTTTATATATATCGCTTCAATAGTTTCTCCGTTACTTGGAGAACCGTTCCCGTCGTGGAGCGGACCCTCTGGGACTTTCCCCTCCCTCAGCTCGGTCCAAACGCCGACCTGCTTTGCCGCACCGGCCGCGCCCTGAGTGCTCCACCCTCTCTCTCTCTTTGCTTCTGCTTCCCGACTCGCTGCCCGGCCCCGTTGCAGAGCCACCCGATCGAGCTCTAGCCCGCCGCAGCCCAGGAAGGACCAGTGCACTACCTGCCACCAGCCCGTTTAGCTGGTGAAACCACAGTTTTTTTTTTCTTGCTTCTGGCTTCGACCTTCATCTGGGGAATCGATCTCCTTGAGGTGCTGCCGAATTGCAGGTAAGTTCGTTTCTAACTCGTCGCCACTGTTAGATCCGTGTGTTAATGGAGACACGGAATGCAGGAGTTGATTTAACAAGTGTTTACTGAACAAAGTCTGGAGGTGAACTAACTACATAAGACGCTATGCAGGCTTATATACCCGAGTGGTCACTACTGGTACTACAGTATACAGGGGCTTCAAAAACATAGTTCCTCTTAAAGGTACATACACTACATGTGTGGAGACAGCAATGTGTATGTGTGGAGACAATCCTGTGTATGTGTGGAGACAGTCGTGTGTACGTGTGGAGACAATCATGTGTATGTGTGGAGACAATCCTATGTATGTGTGGAGACAGCCCTGTGTATGTGTGGAGATCAGCCCGTGTATGTGTGGAGACAGCCTTGTGTATGTGTGGAGACAGCACTGTGTATGTGTGGAGACAGCCCTCTGTATGTGTGGACACAGTCCTGTGCATGTGTGGAGACAGTCCTGTGTATTTGTGGAGACACCCCTGTGTATGTGTGGAGACATTCCTTTGCATGTGTGGAGACAGCCCTGTGTATGTGTGGACACAGTCCAGTGTATGTGTGGAGACAGTCCTGTGTATGTGTGGAGACAGCCCTGTGTATGTGTGGAGACAGCCCTGTGTATGTGTGGAGACACTCCTGTATATGTGTGGAGACACTCCTGTGTATGTGTGGAGACACTCCTGTGTATATGTGGAGACACTCCTGTGTATGTGTGGAGACACTCCTGTGTATATGTGGAGAAAATCCTGTGTATGTGTGGAGAAAGTCCTGTGTATGTGTGGAGACAGTCCTGTGTATGTGTGGAGACAGTCCTGTGTATGTGTGGAGACAGCACTCTGTATGTGTGGAGACAGCCCTGTGTATGTGTGGAGACAATCCTATGCATGTGTGGCAACAATCCTGTGTATGTGTGGAGACAGCCCGGTGTATATGAGTAGATAATCCTGTGTATGTGTGGAGATAGTCCTGTGTATGTGTGGAGACAGTCCTGTGTATGTGTGGAGACAGTCCTGTGTGTGTGTGGAGACTGTCCTGTGTATGTGTGGAGATAGCCCTGTATATATGTGGAGACAGCACTGTGTATGTGTGGAGACAGTCCTGTGTATGTGTGGAGACAGTCCTGTGTGTGTGTGGAGACAGGCATGTGTATGTGTGGAGACTGCCCTGTGTATGTGTGGAGACAGCACTGTGTATGTGTGGAGACAGCCCTGTGTATGTGTGGAGACAGCCCTGTGTATGTGTGGAGACAGTCCTGTGTATGTGTGGAGGCATTCCTGTATATGTGTGGAGACAGTCCTGTGTATGTGTGGAGACAGCACCCTTTATGTGTGGAGACAGCACTGTGTGTGTGTGGAGACAGGCATGTGTATGTGTGGAGACTGCCCTGTGTATGTGTGGAGACAGCACTGTGTATGTGTGGAAGCAGCCCTGTGTATGTGTGGAGGCAGCCCTGTGTATGTGTGGAGACAGTCCTGTGTATGTGTGGAGGCATTCCTGTATATGTGTGGAGACAGTCCTGTGTATGTGTGGAGACAGCACCCTTTATGTGTGGAGACAGCACTGTGTGTGTGTGGAGACAATCCTGTGTATATGTGGAGACAGCCCTGTGTATGTGTGGAGACAGTACTGTGTATGTGTGGAGACAGTCCTATGTATGTTTGGAGACAATCCTGTGTATGATTGGAGACAGCCCTGTGTATGTGTGGAGACAGCACTGTGTATGTGTGGAGACAGCCCATGTATGTGTGGAGATAACCCTGTTTGTGTGTGGAGACAGTCCTGTGTATGTGTGGAGACAGTCCTGTGTATGTGTGGAGACAGCCCTGTCTATATGTGGAGACACTCCTGTGTATGTGTGGAGACAGTCCTGTGTATGTGTGGTGACAGTCCTCTGTATGCATGGGGACAGTCCTGTGTATGTGTGGAGACAGCCCTGTGTATGTGTGGAGACAGTCCTGTGTATGTGTGGAGATAGCCCTGTGTATCTCTGGAGACAGTCTTGTGTATGTGTGGAGACAGTCCTGTGTATGTGTGGAGACAGTCCTGTGTATGTGCAGAGATGGTCCTGTATATGTATGGAGACAGCCCTGTGTACATGTGGAGACAGTCCTGTGTATGTTTGGAGATGGTCCTGTGTATGTGTGGAGACAGTCCTGTGCATGTGTGGAGACAGCCCTGTGTATATGTGGAGACAGCCCTGTGTATGTGTGGAAACAGTCCTGTGTATGTGTGGAGCTCAGCCTGTATATGTGTGGAGACAGTCCTGTGTATGTGTGGAGACAGCCCTGTGTATGTGTGGAGCGAGCCCTGTGTATGTGTGGAGACAGTCCTGTGTATGTGTGGAGGTCAGCCTGTGTATGTGTGGAGGCAGTCCTGTGTATGTGTGGAGAGAGCCCTGTGTATGTTTGGAGGCATTCCTGTGTATGTGTGGAGGCAGCCCTGTGTATGTTTGGAGGCATCCCTGTGTATGTGTGGAGACAGCCCTGTGTATGTGTGAAGGCAGCCCTGTGTATGTGTGGAGACAGTCCTGTGTATGTGGAGACAGTCCTGTGTATGTGCAGAGATGGTCCTGTATATGTGTGGAGACAGCCCTGTGTATGTGTGGAGACAGCCCTGTGTATGTATGGAGACAGCCCTGTGTATGTGTGGAGTCAGCCCTGTGTATGTGTGGAGACAGCCCTGTGTATGTGTGGAGACAGCCCTGTGTATGTGTGGAGACAGCCCTGTGTGTGTGTGGAGACAGCCCTGTGTACATCTGTAGAGAGCCTTGAGTATATGTGTAAAAATCCCGTGTACGTGTTTGTTTTATTCATTCCTGGGATGTGGACATCACTGGCAAGGCCAGCATTTATTGCCCATCCCTACTTGCCCTCGACAAGGTGGTGGTGAGCCGCCTTCTTGAACCGCTGCACCCTGTGTGGTGAAGGTACTCCCACAGTGCTGTTAGGGAGGGAGTTCCAGGAATTCGACTCAGCGATGATGAATGAACGGCGATATACTTCCAGGTCAGGATGGTGTGTGACTTGGAGGGGAACTTGGGGACAGCCCTGTGTATGTAAAGCGCTCTCTTCTAAGCAGCTTCCAGACAGGCAGGAGACAAGCAACATGAAAAGTGTTCTGCCTAGTTGGAACCTGAAGTACAGTTATCAGTCTGAGACTAGTAGCTGCAGCATAAATGTGCCCTAAGAAGTGTTTGTTTGTGCTCTGAGGATACACAAATTCAATAGTTTCATTCTACACAAGCTGGATTCTCTTTTTCACAAATGTCAGTGCAGTGTTTTATTATTTCATAGACTCACATGGCACAGAAGGAGACCATTCAGCCATTCCTGCCTGTGCCGGCCCTTTGAAAGAGCAATCCAATTCGTCCCATTCCCCTGCTTTTTCAGTATATGCTAATCTGTCCTTTTCAAGTATATACCCAATTGCCTTTTGAGCGTTATTATTGAACCTGCTTTCACCATCCTTTCTGGCACAGCGTTCCAGACCAAGACAGCTCGTTGCGTAAAACAAAAGTCTGCTCATTTGCCCTCTGGTTTCTTGCCAATTACCTTAAATCTGTGTCCTTTAGTAACCAACCCTCCTGCCAGTGGAAACAATTTCTCCTTCTTTATCAATTTACTCTATATTTCTTTATGATCCACATGGTAAAGTAGAACAGAAAATAAGCGGTGGATTTGTTTCTATTCTTTACACTGATCAATGCAGTCGATGAGCAATTGTATGTTGGAGGGAAACTGGATGTCAGGGCTGTCGGCTCTGGACTACACATTAGCATTTTGAGATTATTTTACATTTCAAAAACATTCAAAAATGATGAATATTCCATATAAAGAAATACCAAGTGATTAGATCCAATTCAATGATTGTGCTCCAAATCCTATTTCGGACCTGCATACTGTTTTATGTGTAATATTTATTCATTTTTTTTAAAAAACTGCAAATTTTACCTAAGTCTATAGCATCTAACCCCATACCATGAAATAAATAAAAATTGTATTCATTATTATCCATTTTAATTTAAAGTTGCAGATACTTGTCAGGTATGTGACAAGAAAACAAGGGAAAATGGTATTTAAATGAGATTAATATTCTCGCCTCAGAGTCTGAATGATTTTTTCTATGTTTCTTTTTTCTTGCCAACCTTCCTTTGATGACGTTGGCTCCTTGATTCTATGGGTGGAAGCTGTCCTCTGCTATCTCAAGCAAGTAGCCCTCGTTGGATGTGTGAGCTTTGACAGCGAGCGCTTCACCACAGGGGCATCACAGCTTAGTCTGATCTTGTCCTTACTCAACATCGCCCACGTACACTTCCAGCAGGAGTCACTGAATAGTGATTAGCAGGGGGGAACCTGACTAATTTTCCCTTCCTACCCTGGGACCAGTGAGTCCAATTTTATCGTCTCTGCACCTGTCCCAGCTACCTCAGCTCAGAGCAGGAATTGATCAGCTACTCACTGGATAAACTCACTGAGCGACTGGGGAAAGCTTAGAAGTGACCTTTATCATAAAGTCAAGATGGTGAGAAAATATTTTCTGGAAATAAACTAGAAAGTGAAATCAGACCCAAACAAATCACAAACTGTAGGCAGAGTGACATCAGGATTGAGTTACCCATGGGACTGTGGACAGAGTGACATCAGGATTGAGTTACCCATGGGACTGTGGGCAGAGTGACATCAGGATTGAGTAACCCATGGGACTGTAGGCAGAGTGACATCAGGATTGAGTAACCCATGGGACTGTGAGCAGAGTGACATCAGGACTGAGTTACCCATGGGACTGTGGGCAGAGTGACATCAGGATTGAGTAACCCATGGGACTGTGGACAGAGTGACATTAGGATTGAGTTACCCATGGGGCTGTGAGCAGAGTGACATCAGGATTGAGTAACCCATGGACTGTAGGCAGAGTGACATCAGGATTGAGTTACCCATGGGACTGTGGGCAGAGTGACATCAGGATTGAGTTACCCATGGGACTGTGGGCAGAGTGACATCAGGATTGAGTAACCCATGGACTGTGGGCAGAGTGACATCAGGATTGAGTAACCCATGGGACTGTGGGCAGAGTGACATCAGGATTGAGTAACCCATGGACTGTGGGCAGAGTGACATCAGGATTGAGTTACCCAGGGACTGTGGGCAGAGTGACATCAGGATTGAGTTACCCATGGACTGTAGGCAGAGTGACATCAGGATTGAGTTACCCATGGGACTGTGAGCAGAGTGACATCAGGATTGAGTGATCCATGGGACTGTGGGCAGAGTAACATCAGGATTGAGTTACCCATGGGACTGTGGGCAGAGTGACATCAGGATTGAGTTACCCATGGACTGTAGGCAGAGTGTCATCAGGATTGAGTTACCCATGGGACTGTAGGCAGAGTGACATCAGGATTGAGTTACCCATGGGACTGTGAGCAGAGTGACATCAGGATTGAGTAACCCATGGGACTGTGGGCAGAGTGACATCAGGATTGAGTTACCCATGGGACTGTCGGCAGAGTGACATCAGGATTGAGTAACCCATGGACTGTAGGCAGAGTGACATCAGGATTGAGTTACCCATGGGACTGTGGGCAGAGTGACATCAAGATTGAGTAACCCATGGGACTGTAGACAGAGTGACATCAGGATTGAGTTACCCATGGGACTGTGGGCAGAGTGACATCAGGATTGAGTTATCCATGGACTGTGAGCAGAGTGACATCAGGATTGAGTAACCCATGGACTGTAGGCAGAGTGACATCAGGATTGAGTTACCCATGGGACTGTGGGCAGAGTGACATCAGGATTGAGTAACCCATGGACTGTAGGCAGAGTGACATCAGGATTGAGTTACCCATGGGACTGTGGGCAGAGTGACATCAAGATTGAGTAACCCATGGGACTGTAGACAGAGTGACATCAGGATTGAGTTACCCATGGGACTGTGGGCAGAGTGACATCAGGATTGAGTTATCCATGGACTGTGAGCAGAGTGACATCAGGATTGAGTAACCCATGGACTGTAGGCAGAGTGACATCAGGATTGAGTTACCCATGGGACTGTGGGCAGAGTGACATCAGGATTGAGTAACCCATGGGACTGTAGGCAGGGTGACATCAGGATTGGTAATGCATTAGGAAGCCCTGGGACTTATTGTTTGTGACTTATTTAGTTTTCCTGAGTGTTGTTTGAAGCCCTGCAAATA
Source organism: Somniosus microcephalus (assembly GCF_052327205.1). Classification (NCBI taxonomy): domain Eukaryota; kingdom Metazoa; phylum Chordata; class Chondrichthyes; order Squaliformes; family Somniosidae; genus Somniosus; species Somniosus microcephalus. The sequence goes on from NC_141013.1 coordinate 24,197,945, forward strand.
CATGTTAAAAAATTGCCATCATTTTCCTTCGAACTATAAAACGGAGAAATTGTTGCCACACTTAACTGAAGGGAAAAGAGACTTGTAAAATATGTTTGTTACAAGACAGTAACATATTGCAGAGCTGAGACAATAACATAAACTATTATAGCACAACTGGAGAGTTTTGTTATGTCATCTCAGCCTCAAAATGTGTTACTACCTTTTTTTCAAATCCCTCCATGGCCACGGCCCTCCCTATCTCTGTACTCTCCTTCAGCCCCACAACCCCCCGAGATATCTGCGCTCCTCTAATTCTGCCCTCTTGAGCATCCCTGATTATAATCACTCAACCATTGGTGGCCGTGCCTTCTGTTGCCTAGGCCCTAAGCTCTGGAATTCCCTCCCTAAACCTCTCCGCCTCTCTTTCCTCCTTTAAGACGCTCCTTAAAACCTACCTCTTTGACCAAGCTTTTGGTCACCTGCCCTAATTTCTCCTTATGTGGCTCGGTGTCAAATTTTTTGTCTTAAAATACTCCTGTGCAGCGCCTTGGGATGTTTTACTACGTTAAAGGCGCTATATAAATGCAAGTAGTTGTTGTTGTTGAGACACACTCTGTATGTTATTCTGCACCTTGTAGTAAAAAGCGGTTATGCACAACTGTTAATGGTTAATCAATTCACATCAAGTTTCTGTGTGTAATATTTTAACAAAACTGTTAACCTGTATAAATCAGTATTAACCAGTCACTAAAAATCCTACATAGGAAATTGATGTTTTCCGTTATGTGTTTGCTGGTGAAGCTGTCGTGGTGGATAACAACAGAAGGCAAGTTTCCACAATGAATCACATGGTTTGACAAGTAGCGATGCATTTTACTGATTGATATAGGGCAATCTCATATAACACTGATAATGTTTACTATATGAATGGCACTCAGCATAAAATATCACCTGTTCTTATTTTTACATTCCAACGAGTCTGATTCTGTGCTTCTTAGAAATGTAGCACAGGCGGTAGAATATCAGCATCCATACCAGAGGGTCACGGAGCTGAGTCTCAACTCTACTCAGCAGTTGTGTCTACCTGATGTAGATTTGACTCTTGACTCGGCTGCTAGAAAACAGCGCCCTGCCCTGGTGCAGCATTCTAATGCCGCAAAACTCAAAACTGCCACAGCCATCTTGCCAAGTACATCTCTGATGGGGAATTGAAGCCAGTCGTGGGGTCGACTGTGGCTCTGGTCTGTCTTCCTAGCTGAAGAAGGCAATAGAACTGAAAACAGCTTGTGTGATGAACAGAAAAAGCAAATATGAATTAATTTTAAAGGCACAATAAAACATGTTTTACTCAAAGCTCCATTGTTATATTATCACATAAAGCTGTTCAAGTCACCAAACTTTCATTGCTTATTTTCTTTATTTTAATGAGCTCATTTAAATTCATCAGCATGTTCAGACAATCTCTGCATATTTAGGGTCTGCTCAGTAATACCTGTTTCAGTTCCACCGGTAAAGGCAATGCATTTCAGAATCTTAAGTCGGATCCCAGTTACAGATCAAGCATTTTAACAGTACGTTGCCTTGGTGGAAATCTGACTCTGGGCACGTAATGGGCTCACACTTTGGGCAAGTACAAATTGGACCTAATTTTCCTGCATGTTTTCTTTGAGTAAATGTTTCTTTTCTACTTAGGCATGAATGTCCCATTAGACAAACAAGCCCTTGATAACTTATTCCCGGGTAAAGACCTTTTCCTTTCTGTACAAAGTGGCTGTGTGTGAGTGGGGGTCTTTGTAGTTGACTCTCCCAGCTGTTTGCTTGAGCAGCTCTCAGGGGGAGTGGAAGCAGCGAACCTGGAATAACAACAACATTAGACTTCATTTACCTCTCTAGAGAGTTTAGACCTCGCTAAATGGATTGAATTGATGTGATATTGTATACCAGGCAAGACCAAAGGGTTGCGGCAAATTAACTTTTTCCAGTGCATTTTCATTGAAGCGTCTTTAAAAGACGGCTGGTTATCAGGCTACATGTGTTGGTTGTAATTAATATGGCCTTCCACACCTCCACACGTTGATAGGTATTTGCACTGTCTGGGTGATAAATTTCACAAATGAAAGCATTGCTGGTGGTTCCAGCCATTTAGTGATTTTGTGTCACAAAGTTCAGTCTATTTGGGCATAAATCCTGCCTTGTAAACAGCGGGAGCAGTAATGAGCTTTCCTCCACATTTTAGTATCATTATATCAAATTCATGAAAGGATTCCAGCAGAGGAAGGAGATGGATGCACTGGGCAACAGAAGAAAGGTCCATTTATTCGGGAAAGCCTCAGGTTGCTGCAGTGCTGGGGTTTGTTACTTCACACCTTTATCTCATAAATGCTGACATTTTGTTTGAATTTTTTTTTACCTAGAATGTCATGCCTAGCTTCACGTAAAGGTTAATCACTTGGAGCTGTCAGGATTTTTTTTTAACTCTTTTAAACACCAATGAAGCTGTTAGCATTCCAGTGTCCCCTTGTATCTGGTACTTAGCGTGATAACATTCAATTGTGTTGATATACAACTATCATCACATTTATTTCATTTGATGGTAGTCAGTGAGTCTACTTTAATTAATTACACAAATTATATCTTTTAAAAAAAACATTTGTGAATGATAAAACAGTGTACACAGTCAGTACTTTTATCTGGAAGAGATATTCACAGGTAATACAACACCCAAGTGATAAGTTACAAATAGCCAAACTAATTCACTTGAACCTCTGTAATACGAATTCAGGGAAGCGTGGAGTAGCGGTAAGCGTCGAGCATAACTGGGCGAGATATTCTGGGCAGAGAATGTTGAAAAAGTATCTTCATCGCTTTGGCCTAAATTATTCATTCAACCACTGTGCAGGTCAGCGGCTGTGCGATTTGTCTCTGACCCAAGTGATCTGGAGTTCTTCAGATCAAAACTAAGTCTTGCTGAGCTGAGATCAAACGGGCGAAGGTAGGGATACTGCCGGTGATTCATCATTGCCAAGGAGGGTGATTGGGCCAAATGGAGCCATTGCAAATGAAGTTGACATTCCTGCAATCTCCTCTGTTTGATCAGGGGACCATTCTCTTGATAACATTAATTTTCATCCAACAACGGAACAGTGGAATTTCCTGTACATGCATATAGAAATACAAAGATACATACATATATAGATAGCAGATTTTTACTCACATACATATACGAAAGTAAATGCACATATGCATATATATATATATACTGATGCACATACAAATATAAAGATAGATACACAGTGCTGTCACAAAATTTATTTAGCATATTAATAGCAATATGCTATAGAAAAAATGTTCTTAAGCTACGTGTGTTAAACTTAATTCATCACATCAGAGTGCTCCCATTAGCACTCATATACATTAGCAATAGGAGCAGGAGTAGGCCATTTGGCCCTTCGAGTCTGCTCCATTCTAGTAACCATCCTAGTGGTACTGTGTATAATGTAGCAAATTCAAGTTCAACATGTTCTTATTTTAATGGAGTTATTAACCTGTTATCAGATTAACACCTACGTTAAAAGAGTGGATAGAGGAATGTCATACAAATGTGTTAAGCATTCATCCACTAATATCAGCAACAGTTATTTCTGGGCTATAATCTTGGATTGCCCTCTCAGATTCAGACCAAGGTTGGAAAGACAAAATCTATAATTGTACAGCAGGATGTTTTTCACAGTTAACGCGGGCAAAACATTTCACGCAGCTAACGTTGCACTTTACTGAAATCCTAGTGACAGCACTGCACACACATGTTTTCGAACACCACAGGCCATTATATCTAAACAACAACACAGAAAAAGCATAAAGCCTAGTTGTCTAGACATATAAAATGCATCTTCAAAAATCCGTAGCGCGGTGACAGGTACTTAGTTTCCTGTAGGAATGTTTCAAAATCTGCTCGTGAATTGTAGGAAAGATGGTATGGATGCTCTTTTTAGACTAACTTACGAAGCTTAAATAAATTTGTCATCAAATATGTTGTAAAGAATACGTTCATTTAATGTTTTATTTAAATAAGGTAAAATAAAATGTTGGTGTTATTGTCATTGGCTACAAATACTTAAGGCACTGTGGCTTTGAGTCCCAAATTCTGGAAATCAGCAAACATTTGGGACTGAGCAGCGCCCCTCAGATATGTTGTTCAAAGAAGGAAAATAAACACTTTGGTGCCCGATGCTTGCTCTGTTGCCATATGCAAATCTCATGACTAATTGAAGAGACAAGGAAAATAGATAGTGCAAACATTTGGTGCAAGTATTTTGTTCCATAACAAAATGTCAAGTTACATTCCCAGTTTCATAACAGATTGATGGGAGATAGTAAAAGATAGTCAGTGTTCTCTCCTCCCATTCTATCAATGTGAGACAGCCCTCCCACAGAGCATTCTCACCAAGACACAACTGCTTCTACATTCCTGATGCTCATAATCCTTGTTGGGCCTGATTAGTAGTAATGAAGCCTTCGCCTACACTGTTTGAGTCTTTACTCAGACTGATACCAGAATGTCTCTCTTGAATGACTTTGGAATGCAAAATACAAGAACCCAAAAGCAGCTCTGTACTTTGTAACTAGAACAATAAAGCATATTAATATTCTCAAAAACCAAAGTAACCACAAACATACCAAACTCTTTAGTGATGTCTAGATGTGAAAGCAGGATATTGTTTTACTGGCTTCTGAAATTTAGACTTAAGTAAGTGGCCATTCAGATAAATTTAGTTCTCTACCATAAAGAGCCCTATCTTCGGGGCATAGCTGTCCATCCATCCCCCCACCCCCACCCCCACCTCCTGCTGCTTTGTAATCTAACAACATCTTGTTGGTAGATTATAAAACAGCATTGGCTGGCAATGCAGTCCTCGCTATCCCAGCTTAACAATGCAAAACAGAAGTGAATTGGTTCCTTGGAAAACAGAGTGAAAATATCAGGACTGCAAATGAACTATATTTTACCAGGAAGGTCTCCAGGGTTGAAGGTGTGTTCTGGAAGAGTATTGGGGAGGAGTTAAATGTCTAATAGCAATCGGCATAATAAAATGCATGCAACCATTTTATGATAAATTACTCAAGATAAGAAATGTGCAGTATTACTCTTGTATTATTTGTAAGCATGCTATATAAGAGCTTAAACAGTGCTTCATGGGAAACTAATTTGATCTTTTGTATGCCACACAAGAATTTGATCTCTCATATGCAGTAAAATATTAGATTCTTGGCTAAGAGCTCCCTGTACAATTTCCAATCTCAAAAATCCTTTGCATTTGGTTTTCTCTGTTTGGTTGAGTTCTTGCTAGTCTCATCCAGGACATTTGGAGGAAGGGAAGCGATGCATGTCCTGGGCAACCCTTTCCTTCACTTCATGAGGCAAGCCATGTCCCTCAAGGATGCTTCCTGGTGGTTCAATCTAAGAATGGCATTCATGGTGTCCCTGGGAAAAGAATTGTGCCAGACTTTTACATATATCGCACTGAAATCTAAATGTGTTACTCAGTTTGCAGGATTGGTCCAACTATTTAACGCATCAACTTTAGGTTGAATTTCTCTCAAAGTGGCGGCTTTACTTTAAAATAATGTATATCACATTAAAATAAAAGTTAGTATAGTAACATCTCCTGTGTGGTGTGGTGGCAATATATAGGTTTATAACTAGGATTAATCCTTAAACTGATTTACATATTTAAAATATATAAGAGGCTAATAGTGTGAATAATCCTTAACAAGGCATGAGGCAATTTACTGGACTTTGCAGAAGTGACTGCAAGAGGTACACAGTGGTGTTCCCCAGGGGTTGGTACTAGGACCACTGCTTTTCTTGATATATATTAATGACTTGGACTTGGGTGTACAGGGCACAATTTCAAAATTTGCAGATGACACAAAACTTGGAAGTATAGTGAACAGTGAGGAGGAGAGTGATAGACTTCAAGAGGATATAGACAGGCTGGTGAAATGGGTGGACACGTGGCAGATGAAATTTAATGCAGGAAAGTGCAAAGTGATACATTTGGAAGGAAGAACGAGGAAAGGCACTATAAACTAAAGGGTACAATTCTAAAGGGGGTGCATGAACAGAGAGACCTGGGGGTATATGTGCACAAATCATTGAAGGTGGCAGGGCAGGTTGAGAAAGCAGTTAAAAAAGCATACGGGATCCTGGGCTTTATAAATAGAGGTATAGAGTACAAAAGCAAGGAAGTTATGATGAACCTTTATAAAACACTGGTCTGACCTCAACTGGAGTAGTGTGTCTAATTCTGGGCACTGTTTAGGAAGGATGTGAAGGCCTTAGAGAGGGTGCAGAAAAGATTTACAAGAATGGTTCCAGGGATGAGGAACTTCAGTTACGTGGATAGACTGGAGAAGCTGGGGTTGTTCTCCTTAGAGTAGAAAAGATTGAGAGGAAATTTGATAGAGATGTTCAAAATCATGAGGGGTCTAGACAGAGTAGATAGAGAGAAACTGTTCCCATTGGCGGAAGGGTTGAGAACCAGAGGCCACAGATTTAAGGTGATTGGCAGAAGAACCAAAGGCGACATGAGGAAAAAGTTTTTTTTCGCAGCAAGTGGTTAAGATCTGGAATGCACTGCCTGAGAGGGTGGTGGAGGCAGATTCAATTGTGTCTTTCAAAAGGGAGTTGGATAAGTACCTGAAGGAAAAGAATGTTCAGGACAATGGGGAAAGGGCAGGGGAGTGGGACTAGCTGAAGTGCTCTTGCAGAGAGCCGGCAGGGGCTCGACGGGCCAAATGGCCTCCTTCTGGGCTGTAACCATTCTATGATTCTATGAATACCTCGTAGATATTGCCCTTTATAAACTGGAGTGTCTGACATTTCCATTGCAGTCTGATTTACAAAGAACAGTAGAAGCAGTTTGGATTTTTTATGAAGTGACCTAAGTTAGTTTTTGCCAGACTGCTATCCCCGAGCAGACTAATACCAGTTTCTGTCTTATCAGTTGAAACCAGCTGAAGTAAAAGGACTTGGTGATTTCTCCAGACTGTTTAGTGCCCTAAAAATATTTTCCTGTCACTTGTACTTCTCACTGGAACTTGCCTCCTGACATAGGAATACTAACATACAGACAAAGATGCAATATTGTATAGCATGAACTGTGCTAATAGTTTAAGTTCATTACTAAAATCAACATGATTAAACAATATTTAACTTTGACTTCGCATAAAGATGACTATTTTATTTTGTTAATGTTTGATAAATAAACACGCAGGGAATTGATTTAAACTTCGAAGCACAGCATCATTATTTTGAAATGTATTAAAAATGTAGAATTGTAAGTAATGCTAAAACTAAATCTTAAAATCACAAAGAATGCAGAGTATATGGAAATAATCCTTGGTGTAATGGTTACAAGGAGTTGTGTCCTGTTATTAGTGATGATTGGAAACACTTTTTTTTAACTTCCTGCTGATGATTCGAGATGCAAATAGTGCAGTTTTGTGCAGCAACAAAGAAAAGAGAAAAAATACATCTGTGACTCATTGAAACTATAAAAACTCATCAAGAATACCTCGTCATTCACAATAGTATTAAAAGATAATATTTTCCAGCAGCTACTATTACCTACTATGACTCATAGATAACTCACAGCCCTGTCTTTAAAAGTCTTGTAAAGGAAGCAATCGCACCATTTCTACTGAGCATTGCACTGTGACGCTGCCACTACCCGCGGAGTTATTACTTTGCGAGGGAAACTCACTCTTAACATGGTATACTGTAACATAAATTTTACAAACAGTGGTCTTGGTGTTTATTGGGTGTTGTAACCGTGCCATAATTGTGTAAATCGGTTCAGGCGGAAACAGAATCTTCTGGGATCACTCACACCAGGGGAAAAGATTTACTCTGGGTGCTACATGGTAAATGCATTCAAAAGTATTTACAATGTTGTTAAACAAAGTGACCAAAGCAATTCTTCCCCCCAGGAGGAAGAGTAAACATGGCATGTGTTAATAGATACCAGGTATCCAATAGACATTAGGACATATATATTTAGACTTTCAAAATCCACTTATTAAGGTGCTTTGTGTAAATCATTTGCCGCAGGTAAGGGTTCATGGAATGAAAGGGGAAGCAGTTAATTGGATTGGTAATTGGCTTGGCAACGAATGGTCCCTTGCACTGGTCCATCCAGATCATACCACGTTCATTCACACAAGTGTCAAAAGTTGTGCCTGCCCCTGACAAAAGAATGCTGGTGAAACTGTGAGCAGAATCAGACCCTCCTGCATACATTCTGGTCATGCTTCCACCTCCAGGTCTTCCGATGTCCTGACAACCACTTGCACCATGGTAGGGCTCTCCATTCCCCCAAACCAAAACTTATGCTTGCTACAAGTAGGACAAGGTACCCCTGCAACCTGCAGCCTCACTCACAGCAGCAAGAAGGTGCATCCCCTAGTTGTGGTGTAACCTGATACACCCCACAGGCAACATAGGCAAAGTAACCTGTGGGACATTTGCCAGTTGATGAGTGGGCTGCAGATAGAGATGGGACGACACCAGGAGATGTGTCCCCTCTTCCTGCAACCATACTTCATCCAACCCTTACAGACTCTCCTATCATCCACTGGGGTATTAAGAACAACCAACTATCAGATAGATTGCATAGCCTTCCTGCCTACCTATAGGGACCATATATTGCTCAAAGCTAAAGCCCATTAAACCCATTGGGCTGCATTTTCATTGAGTTCTAGCCAACCCACGCGATTTTGACTTGATTGACCTTGTTGAGCCCGCCCAGCGGGCTCAGCAGGCCAATTAAGGGCCACCTGGCAACAGGTGACATCACAGATTGATATTTCATCTGTCAAGACCTTTTGACAAATGAAATATCAGTGTTTGACAGCTCTTTGAAGCTGTCAAACACTGACAGTCTGTACTCCAGGTTAATTCCTTCCTCTCAGGATGATTTAGAGATCTCCCCGGAACAGAAAGCTGAATGCTGGAACTTTTGACAGCTCGCGGCCATTCTGCTTTCTGTGTCGGTGAGATGAGGGACTCCCGAGACCTGAAGGAAGGAAGGCTGTATAGGTAAGTACATGTAAGCAAAACTCCTTTAAACACTTTACACACACCAAACACACTTACCTTTGCACTCATGCACCCATCACTCACCTGAACACCGGACATCTCGACCCCTCCAAGCCCTTCATCCCGACGGCCCGCCTTGCTAACTTGGCGTGGTTTGGAGCTGTCGGGAATCCCACATTTCACTAATGAAAATAGGGATTAGGCTAAAAACTGCCTGTTAACTACCTGTTAACAGGCAGTTAATTGGTACTAATCCCCTTCCTGCCTCGGGAAGACGGGTCCCGGTGCGGGTCGGGTACCCGCCTCCTTTGAAACTGGCATGGATGCGGGTTGGGGCGGGATGTGTTTGTGCCCCCCGATTTCGGGATTTTAACCCCCCACATGCCTCCAATCCTGCCTCCATGGCCCAATGAAAATCCTGCCCATTGAATCAGTCTTCATGACCCAAACCCCTGACACTGCCAATCAATGTAACATATAGAACTATGTCCAAGTACCATGCAAATTGTAATACAGCAAGCCCTTAGAAGGCATGCAAACTTTGCTTTAGCTTATGCTTTAATTAAAATAATAAATATACTAAATAAAATAATAAATAAAGACACTGGGCATTGCTTGTAGAGGCAGCGTTAATGGGCCACACATTCACTTCCTCTGTAAGTGACACAAAGAAAGGTAATAAGCAGCAGCATTAAAACTGCACCTAATGTTGAACTCCATGGAGAGCACACTATGCGCAGCCATGTGTGCCAAAATTAAGAATTTGGAGAGGTTCGGTACATGGGCTAATAATTAGAAAATTAGTTTTAGAGGTCAAATGCAGGTATTTTTGTGAGGTGTGAAAATCTATAATCATAATTACATTATTTACAGTTACCTTTTAAGATTTCTAGACACAAAAGGCATCAATGGGGTATGGGGAGAGAGCGGGAATATGGTATTGAGGTAGAGGATCAGCCATGATCTTATTGAATGGCGGAGCAGGCTCGAAGGGCCGAATGGCCGACTCCTGCTCCTATTTTTCTATGTTTCTATTATTGACAGCCCTTGAACAGGTCTATACGATGCCAGACAGCGATCAATAGAGCAAACAGAATATTGGGAAATATCAATAGGACCACTGAGTAAAGGTCCAAGCAGGCTAGACCCAACTCTCTGTACTTATTAGTGTGGTGACAGTAATGGTGCAGTTTTACAGCATATGTTGCTTCACTAAAAAGGTGGTTCTGGCTGTAGTGTCAGTTTGGTATTATGCAGCAGGTGTGAGGCTGGAGTAAGCAGTCTCACACTGTTTGACTTCACATCAGTTGCAGTGTATCCATCACCTATGCAAAACCAAGTTTTAAAACTTAAATTACGGTTTAAAAAGAGACCAAATCATTTTCTGAACCCACTTTAAATCCCTAGGCCTAGAAATTCGGTTGGGTTAGCGCCCAATTAGGGGTGTTAGAGTGGCTTGCGCCGGCGGTATCGCTGCGCCCAAAATTGCGATGGGCCCTAACATCGGCATTACCCGGTAGCGCTGCGCCGGCACCAATGACGTCATCGGTGTGCGCAGCGCCCCGGTTGCAGTGGTAATCCGGCCCGATGGCCAAATTCAGTTGCGGCCGCCTCACCCGTGGCAGCCGCAAACAACGATTGTGGAACGGGATGTTGCAGCACCGTAAGGCCGGCGCATAAAGGTGGAGCGGCGGCCGGCCGCTTTCCCGGCGGCCGCCTGCCCGCACCTCCCTCCCCGGACTCCTGCACCACCCCCCCGTGGCACTGATGTGTGTGTCCCGCGAGCCCGGCACTTCTCCGAGGTGCCGGGCTCATTTGTCGGGGGAATCCACCGGTCAGCTGTCGGCTGCAGGCAGCTCCTCCTTAAGAGAAGGAGGAGGCCTGCAGTACCCCAGCCTGCCGCACCGCATCGGGTGCCGCAGCGGGGGATTAGCGCCTGAAACCTGCATTCAACGCCCATAGCGAGGCGCTAAAACCCTCCATTAGCGCCCGCCGCCGTCTGGGCCCGGGGCAACTGAATTTTAGGCGGGCGCAGCAGCAATTATGGCGGGCGCAAAATTTCGGGCGCTAAAGCCCTGGCGGACCCAAACCGAATTTCTAGGCCCTAATGTTTGAAAAGTACTGACTGCCTCATTGGTTCTTTTTACAATAGAAATCTCACAGAATAATCCCAGGATGCTGAGCAAGTTTCTACATGTGCATGTTTTCCCTGTTTAGAGAGCAGTGTGAGTGAGCAGCGGACAGTGTAAATCGGTGTTGTCTTCTTGCACCTCTGTCAAAAATGGTGTCAAACTGATAAATGTAGTCTATTCGCACGATTAGAAATTTATATTCACTTCTGCTTTAAATCACTGAAATCTGAACTTAAATCACTTTAATGCAAGTTGTTGTTGTTGTTTGTTAGGAAGATAAATTGTACATATTTATACAAGAAGATTAAAGATAATTGAATTCATCTATTTAAGCTTATGAAGGGTATTGATGATATGAAGGTTTTAAGTTAACTGCTAAAATGGGACTAGAGAACCAGTTCCAAAATTAGAAAACCTTAAGCTAAACTGTAGCTGAGACAGAACTCCTTTGTACAAAGTGTGGGCGTGACATGTGGAACAGACTGATGCCCAATCCAGTGCCTGCTGTTTTCTTCAAGAGAGAACTTGGAAGCTTTCTGATATGGAAAGCAAAGAAGGGCTGTAAGTGTAGATGTGATGCAAGATAATGAGAATAGCAGTTAGGTTAAGTTTGGGAGTGGCACTCGTAGCGACTGTAGGAGGCACTGAGAACTTTTCCCAGTTACATGGGGTGAGGCCGATGGGTGGGATAGCCATTTCTCACCACAGCTCTTTGGTTCCTAGTTTATGGCCACATATGTCTCACATAAGATCTCGCAAACATATTAATCTGGTTGAAAAGTAAGGCATTTTCTGTGTAAGAGTAAGACATGTAATGTTCAGAATTCATTCACTTCAGTCATATTTCTATCTAAATCTTATCTGAGTACAAATCATGTTCATTGTAAGAATACTTTAACTGCATCTTATTTACTGTGGCCACAAGGCAGTCTCCAGAAGATTCTATGGCAGAATGGAGGAGGGGTAGTGAATTGAATTATTGTTATTTATTTATATTCCCACCTCATTTTTTTTATGATTTGCTCCATCCTTTTGGTTCTCACATGCACCATTCCTTAGCTTAGAGGTTAGGTGGGCAACTTGCTCCCAGTAATTCGTCTGTGTGACTCTGTAACCCACCAGTAAGAGACATGCAAGAGAGAGATGGACTGGAGTGACTTGTCCACCATTTGAACCTCATAAAGTTATTTATTAATATCAGATAAAGTCATACATTTGCAAAGTCATTGGGCTGGAAATTCAGTTGGCTTTGCGCCCAGTTTTCGCCCAAAGAGGGCTTTTGCGCCTGTAAGGATGGTAGCGCTGATATTGAGCGCCGCGGTAATGGCGGCGGTAGCCGGTAGCGCTGCGCCGGCACCGATGATGTCATCGGTGTGCGCAGTGCCCCGGTTCCGCCCCGCTACCGCCCCAACGCCCATCTTCAGTAGCGGCCGCCTCTTCCGTGGCGGTCGCTAATAACATTCGGAGACCGGGTCGGTACTGCAGCCTTAGTGGGGCGCTTTAAAGTGGAGGTGCGGCCGGCCTCTTTTTCGGCGGCCGCCTGGCCGCATCTCCTTCCCCGGCCTCCTCCACCACCCCCCCCCCCCCCCCGCGGCATTGCCGGCTGCTTTCCGCGAACCCGGCACTTCACCGTGGTGCCGGGCTCATTTGCCGGCTCTATCCAGCGGCGATCTACCCGTTGCAGGCACGTCCCCCTTAAGAGAAGGAGGAGGCCTGCAGTACCGCAGCCTGCCGCTCCGCAGCGGGTGGTGCAGCAGCGCCTAGAGCGCTGAAATTCAGTTTCAGCGCCCCAAGCGGGGGCGGGCACACCCTGGAATAGCGCCCGGTTCCGACTTGGGACGCAAAAACTGAATATCTGACGGGCGCAACTGGCTCCGCGCCCAGCGGTAAATTCTGGGCGCAAGCGAGCTGGCGGGGCTATACCTAATTTCTAGGCCATTATACCTAGTTTTCTCACAGCCCTTTTTCTTGTTGGAACCATAGACTCCTTTTAGTTATGTAGATTTTACCCAAGCATACAAGTGCGTGGACCAAAACAAAACATAATACTGACTAATATTAAACTATTTCTACAGTTGACCACTTTTGATGCTGAACTTCCTGGGGAACACAGTTTTGTTCCATGGGCACTAATATTAAATTCATTGCCTAGGAACACATTAAAATTGATCAGGGTTATTAGTGCAGTGATTTTGAAATTTGCCCTTAAATTATGAGATTTTGGGTGATAAAATAAAGCATGACTTAAGAATCAAAACTGCATTTGATTAGCCTTGTGACTACAGCTTTATTGCACAGTTACTGTAAGACACAGATGCTCCTATTTCAGTACGAATTCTAGTTTAGTATCTGTTCCTGATGTTCAAAATTTGATTATGTATATACAGTTTCATGGTACATACATTATAAACTAATTATTATACTTGGAGTCATGAGTACAAGAAGGATTATTGTACCGCAAATGTTAATAACAATTGATAAACAGTCACAGTATGGTACTTATTCAGAATTTAGTTTATTAAATCTGTGCCACATTTATATAGTCACATTGAGTATCTCTCAAACTACACTTGTGTTTCCCAGGCTCATGTCTCTTCCATTACAATGATAATTGTAAGTTCTGAATGTTCCAAAGGGCCGGAAATGAAGTTCCTAAGTTGGAACAGGATATGAAATTTCCTGAGTTATCTTAGGCACAGGTGCCCAATATGCAATGAGGTTATGGAATATTTACAAAACTGTGTCATTCCATGACTTGGAAGACACTGAGAGCCAAACAGCTGCTAATGCTTCAAAAATAGTTGAGCATTTGATGCCTGCCTCTCTAAGCATGGGAGTCGAAAACTCTCAAAGCAGGAAGCCACATATGAAAAAGGAATTATTTCTATGGAATGAAGTTGCAACCAGCTACTAAATCAATTAAAATACCAAAAAATTCCCATTCATTCAATCCTCCATTCACCTAAAGTTATTCCTCATGTGGGAAACCATTATTTGGGATGTGAAGATTCTTCCGGTACCAAAACATGTGTGAGGCTGAAAATACAAAAACATCCCACGACATCCATGAGAAACACTTGCGGTTAAGTCTCCAGCTCTTACGATGTGTAGTAAAATCAATTTAAAGATTATTAAATAGTTTAAAAGGTAGACCAAATCCATTAAAATAAATATTGATTCATCCTCAGCCATCTATTGATGGATCTAATGAATAATCTTGTAGGTTCTTGACTAGAATAAGAGTTCTCAAATAAATGAAAGCACTCAACTCCTCCTTGTTCCCTATTCTCGGATAAAACCCTTTGAATCATTCATTACTGTCTTAATGAAGAACTGGTTATAAGGGTGGATATATTATGTTATGTATACTGTATAAGCATACAAGTACAGACCAATACTGAACTATTTCTACAGTTGAACTCATTTGATGCTGAATTTCTTGGGGAAAACATTGTTTTGTTCCATGGGCACTAATATTAAGTTTATTGCCCAGGAACACATTGCAATATTATTTAACAATCTGAATAGGCACCACACTTAGACTTTTAATGGTTGAATTTGCTATACCATGATCTTTCCTGTACACAATATCATTCCATTTATAATCATTATCTTATAATTTGATTGCGTATGCATTGAAACCTGTACACACATGATCAGTTCTAAATTTCAGGAACAGATACTCAACTAAACTCAAATTGAAATATCTTATATTACAGCACATAAATAATAGAAAATTATCACTTAATAATCTGAACTGCAAGACACATTCCAGAATATGTTAAAAACTGTTTTGATTAACCCATGAAATAAATGGAATATTCTACCACTGTGGTATGGCAATAGAAATATTGACATATACAAAACATTGCCATAACTGCCTCATATCTGGGTACGTCAGAATTATGAATCTTTTGCCTTCCTAAAAGAATGGCCATAATCCACATGCACTATCCTGGATGTAGATTTTTGTTGTGAAATGTTTTCTCATTTATGGCCAAATAGTACAAGAGTTCAAATGCTAGTCTTTCAATCAAAGATTCTCATCCTTGTGTTCAAATCCCTCCATGGCTTCACCCCCCCCCATCTCTGTAACCTCCTCCAACTCTCCAACCCTCCAAGAACTCTGCATTCCTCCAATTCTGGCCTCTTGTGCATCCCCGATTTCCTTCGCCTCACCATTGGTGGCCCTGCCTTTAGCTATCTAGGAGCTAAGCTCTGGAAATCCCTCCCTAAACCTCTCAACCTCTCTCTCTTTTAAGAGGCTCCTTAAAACCGACCTATTTGACAAAGTTTTTGGTCACCTGTCCTAATATCTTCTCATGTGGCTCGGTGTCAAATTTTGTTTGATAACACTCCTGTGAAGCACCTTGTGACCTTTACTACATTAAAGGCGCTACATAAATCCAAGTCATTGTTGTAAGGTTTGCGACTTAAAGTGGCAGGCCCAACAGTCACCCAAACTTGTTTGGCTCAGTGGGATCACTTGTTTCAGTTCTTCACTCTGTTGTTACATGAAGCATCAGTTATCTTTCAACTAAGGCACTGCTGTAAACCAATCACAAAGTGTCCACAACTCAGACCATCCCACCCTCTAACCTTAAGGAAGGTGTAGCTGGTTACCTGAACGGAATGAATAGCAATGCAAAATTGGAAAAGAGAAAAAGGTAAATGGCATGGTATTTTTTTATATTGTATAGTGAAATAGAAGAGATTAAAAGAGAATCATTAAAAATAACAATGCAGGTTAACAAAGCCATAAAAATTGCAAACAAAGCACTGGGATTAATTTCTAGAGGACTAGAATTCAAAAGCAGAAAAGTTACAATAAACTTATGTAGAGCCTTGGTTAGACCACACTTAGAGTACTGTGCACAGATCTGGTCTCCATATCACAAAAAGGGTATAGAAGCACTGGAAAAAGTGCAAAAAAGATTTACATGGATGATACCAGAACTGAAAGGGCACAACTATCAGGAAAGGCTGAACAGGCTGGGGCACTTTTCTCTAGGCAAGAGAAGACTGAGAGGTGAGCTGATGGAGGTCTTTAAAATGATGAAGGGGTTCAATAAGGTAGACACAGTGAAGCTGCTTCCACTTGTGGGGGAGTCCAAAACAAGGGGCCATAAATATAAGATAGTCACCAATAAACCCAATAAGGAATTCAGGAGAAACTTCTTTACTCAGAGAGTGGTGAGAATGTGAAACTCACTACAACATGGAGTGGTTGAAGCGAATAACATAGATGCATTTAAGGAGAAGCTAGATAAATTCATGAGGGCGAAAGGAATGGAAGGATATGTTGAATGGATGAGATGGAGTAAGGTGGGGGAAGGCTCGTGTGGAGCATTAAACACTGGCATAGACCAGTTGGGCCGAATGGCCTGTTTCTGTGCTGTAAAATTTATGTAATTCTATGTATGTACTTAAAGGAAAGACATGGAATACTGGAAGTCTGGGCTAAAAACAGGAATACACAGCAGGCCAGTCAACATCTGAAAGAAAAATGCATTATAGATGGATCCCTTCACCAGCACTGGAGCAATGAAATAATAGCCTGGCAATTACTGTCAGCAATGTTATCATACAAACACAGTTATAACAAATTCCTCTATCCACTATTTGAATGGAGATGTTAATCTATTTATTTTAAATGATTTAGTGCCTGCATTAAAATTGCAGAGAGAGGAGTTGATATAAGTGCATAAAGTGTTTGTTTAGTAACATTGCTCATAGTAATTTCCCAACTAATGTCTGTAGTGACTGTTTATAAGAGTGAGTTAGGAATTATAGTCTGCTGCAGTACAATTTAGCATCAGTTTAACACAAATTTGCATTATTTGAAAGACACATAACTACAAAGTTTCTTATTTCATTTTTATACCACTGTGTCTGGTATCCTACCACTCTGGTTTCCATAATGTGCAATTCAAATATCCTGTGATATTTGATTACATATACAAGCCTGACTTAATTGGCCATACATAAAGTGTCATAGTTCAGATAACATCCTAGTTCTCTCCCCTGCTGGTGAATTAAAAGTGGCACAGGTCACAGTACACAGGGAGTAGGTCACCCACCCACCTTCCCTTCTCAAGAAATACATGGCACACCTGATATCTAAACAGGGGGTGAAAGATGTTCAAACATTTCAATGCTCTTAAACCAAAGAGAAATTGATCATCTTAGTCCGATCAGACAGTGGCACCTTGTGACCGCACAGTACATTCTTTGCTGAATTCAGTCATCACCCCGCACTGACAAACCCCCCTCCCCCCGCCGAGACCTAAGGACGAGTAGCTGTTCAGCCCCTTAATACACACAAAAAAGGTATCAAAAACACTGATTTTTATCTTGTTTGAGTGAATTTTGTTTTCATCAAGGTGTAAGTGTTAGGGAACAATACCAACTTTTCTCAGCATCAGTCGATCTCATGACAGAAACGTTATGGCCAAAGGTGGAGTAAAAGTCCCTTTGCTTTGCCCGTCAACATGTTTTAACTCCAACTTCAGAAAAGTTGTCCCTCCTACACTGGCACAACATTTCCTCTCGCCACTGCAAGCACCACTCTGGCTGGCTCTTCTGAGTGAGATGCCAACTTGGTGCTAATTTGTGTTGAATTATGGGCAGTCGGTGTTCAGTTCTCACACACACTAGGAACTGAACTGAGTGCCCAAACTAAACTCACACATAACCATTGCAGCTGGCATCCCTAGGAGGCTTGCATTAATTTGTCTGGGCTAAAGCTTAAGGCCAGGTCCCAGTGATGAAATGGCACTGTTCTAACCCATTGCAGCATTTAGATCAATAACTCTTCAGAATCTGTACATTGCATCAACAACACTGATACATGAAGGTTTTGTCATCCTAAATCAAACATTTTTGTATTCAAAGCCTAACCTAGAGAAATCACGTACCCTTCCTGTGAATCCTAAGTTCTGTGCTACAAGATGGCTGGAAATCTTTGCAACAGATCATGGCTGGAAATCTGTCTTTAACACTTCTGTGCAGTAAACATTAAAAAAATAGAATATGGAATTATGGAGGGTGGGAGTGAATAATAAAGCTGTAATTTAATTGGAGGTCAAATTATGTCATAACTATGAGAGGAAAACTTGACTTTTATTCACATCTTCTGAATCCCAAAGTAAAATTGTGGCTGTTAATCCTCTCTGCAATCTATAATTTTAAAACATGCTTTGCCTGCAATATAATTAAAAGAATTCTAATGATATTTAAAAGTAGAGCTGAAATTGCATTGATTGCAACCTGAGAAGCTATTTTGAAATAATCATTGTAGCCTTTAGTGGAATATAATTCAGAGGCTTAATAAGGGAAATGAGGTCCTAGAATATATATAGCACATGTATGGTCAGTACAATAAATACCATAAGTCACAAGTTATGAAGTCACAAATGTTCTAACCAGTCTCATGTGGAGATATTTGCCACATTTCACTGTGGACCATGGGACAATTTATTTCTAAAGGTGTTCATTTTTAAAAAATAAATAGAAGAGTATTTGTATAGTTTTAGGAGTTTAATTCAACTTGTTGAAATTGCGTTGTGAAGTCATTTTATTATTATGATGCTATTATCTTTATTTCTGCTGGTATTTCTCCACATGAGATTTATAAAGTATGTATGGAATAGCTCACAGCTTGGAGTGTGTTGCAAGGCTATAACAAATTGTAGAGTTGAGATGACATAATCAACCATCAATAATCAATGCCACCTCAAGCCAGGGATGTGTTATTACTTTGGAATATACTGTTATTGGTTTGGTGTTATCTGTATATAGAAATATAGTTTTAACTTTTCTTTTCCATGTGGATTTACCATTTTCCATTTATGTTTTGCCATCAGTGGGAGTGTTGTTTTAGACAGCAAGATGCAGTTGTGTCCAGCTTGTGTACCATGTCATATGATCAGAAGTATCACTGCTTATTTCACTGCCTAATACAGGGGACTAATATGTGATAATATGGGTGTTGGTTAATGGTTCCTTAATGTGTATGTGAGACAAAGTCTGCCCAATAATCTCCTGCTGCCCCTATCCTATCCAACACTAGTTCCTGCTCACTTGTCAGCCCTGTCCTTGCTGACCTATATGATCCCCCAATGCTACAAATGTAAAATTCTTCACCTCCTTGACGAAGCTTTTGGTCACCGCTCCTAATAACCAAGGTGGGTAGATGGAGTTAAGATACAGATCAGCCATGATCTAATTGAATGGTGGAATAGGCTCGAGTCAAGGGGCTGAAAGGCCTCCCCCTGTTCCTATGTTTCCATGTTTTGTTCTGAACATCTCCTTTTTTGGACCAGCATGCATTTTGTTTAATTAATCTCTGTGAAGTGCCTTGGGACTTTTGTTCCACATTAAAGGCACTATATAAGTGCAAGTTGTTGTTGTTTAGTCGCACAGTGGATAAAAGTAATTCAGTGTACCATCCATTAACTGTCAGTAGATGTCTAGAACATTCGGGAAATGATTGAACAGTCCTATAATTACTACACAAACTAGTAACCTCCAGGGACAGAAACGAGACGGATTAACACACTTCTAGTCTTTATTCATTGCAATTTGTCCTCTATATTTCTCCGTTCCTGAAGGCACTGGCTCATGCTGGGGTATGGTTTCCTGGGCAGTGACCACTCTCCAATCTGTCACTCATGTTGCCACTCCTCAGGTGTAATCCCAGAGAGAGTGAACATCAGCAGGTTATTGGGAAGGCTATGGCTCAGTCAGTGGCACACTTGCTTCTGAGTCAGAAGGTTGTGGGTTCACAGTCCCACTCCAGAAACTTAAACACAATGGGCCATATTTTGCAACCACTACGGGTGTGTATGAGGTGTGTACGCACCCGTAGGGGTTGCGCAAGTTCCGGGTTTAGGCATGTGAAGCGCAGGCGCTAAAACCCGGAACTTGCGATCTGTCAAGAATTCTCTTGACAGATCCTCCGCATCCCTGGGAGACGGGCCTCCGTGGGTGGAGAGTTGGGCTATTTGCCCAACTTCTGCCCGCTGAATGCCTGTCAAATTCTTACACCTGGTAAAAACAGGCATAAGGCCTGCTTTAACCAGCATAAGAGTTTTAAAAAATAGAAAAATATGTTATCACTCACTTATACATTAAAAACCCTGTCCAATAAGGTAAGTTTATTTTTAGCCCTGTTAAAGCATGTATATATAGTTTTTAATTAAATTTTTGTTTAAAATATTTAATTAAATGGCATTTTAATCAATTTTAAATATGTAATTTTTTTATTTCATATGTTGGTGTATTTTTTAAGTGATCCCCATTCATACTTATTGGAGTTCCGTACGTACGCAACTCCCATGAGTATGAATGGGGATTCCCTTCTTTTATAGGTTGAGCTGGCCCACATGATCCCAGGGGCGCTTGCGAACCGCCTGCGCCCCTGGGAAACGCGGGCCTCTGCCCGCGCGTACCCGAATCGCAAGCCTGCATACCCCCCAGGCCACCGGGTAAATGCGTAGATTTTTTGCAGGTCGGCAACATCCGCCCGCGGGAAGCCTCCGATCGCAAATTTTGGGCCAATATATCTCAGCTGACGCTCCCAGTGCAGTGCTGAGGGAGTGCTGCACTGTAGGAGCTGCTGTCTTTTGGATGAGATGTTAAACCGAGGCCCCATCTGCTCTCTCAGGTGGATGTAAAAGATCCCATGGCACTATTTTCAAAGAAGAGCAGGGGGAGTTTTCCCTGGTGTCCTGGCCAATGTCAATCAGCATAACAAAAACAGATTAACTAGTCATTATCACATTGCTGTTTGTGGGAGCTTGCTGTGCACAAATTGGCTGCCGTCTTTCCTGCATTACAGCAGTGACTACATTTCAAAAGTACTTTATTGGCTGTAAAGCGCTTTGGAATGTCCGGAGGTTGTGAAAGGCGCTATATAAATGCAAGTCTTTCTCTTGTTTTTTTAAGGCCTCACTGTGAGGTGCATCACAGTTGGACTCAAGTGGCCCCCTGCCCCAATATTTACACACATTCACTTGCCCGCAGGAGTCATTGAAGGGTATCTGGAGCAAGATTTCGGGTTGATTTTCCTTCCTGGGGCTCAGTGGCACTAAAGTTAGTTCTCAGTATCAGAGAGAGGAACCGCTCAGGGGCGGAATATACTATATTCAATGTAAAACCTTTTTGGTCCGTTCAGCTCAATTGAGCAGCTTATATATTATTCCTTTAAAAAAAAAAGTCTTCTTGTGATCCATGAAATAAAGTGGTACTTGAGGCACATTTTTCTCTGATAAAAAAGTGTAAGTTACACAATTGGTACTGAAAGGGACTGACGGATCTCACCCCTGGACAGTGAGAACTGGTTTAAATTATGAGGGTGTCTTTAAACGGTTTAAAACGCTCAAACTTTAGCAGCAAGCAATTCTCCTTAATGAAGTGTAAACACCTGGTCGTCAGTTTTCACACGGGTTTCTGAAGAGCAATGATACAGGCGGCTGAGCAGCACATTGGATAGATTTTCCCGCAAAGTAACAGCCACCACCACACTTCATAAAAAGCAAAATGAACAAATAAAAAGCAGAACTGGGAACGCAACACAATAGCTGTTACATTCTTGGTATAAATGTCATGGATACTTTGACGTGTTGGTCCCAAATTGCAAATAAACATGCTTTAGCTGAACAAGCTCGCTCACCTTCTCCTCCCAACCAGGGAGCATTTATTTCAATCAGAGGGGTACTTAATAGTGAACATATAAAATAGGAAAATCTCATTTGACGTCGCCGATAAGTCAGTAAATATTTACGCTAACAAAGAAGTTGGGTTAGACGGTGTGGTTCAGTGTAATTTAACCGTTAGAAACTCTGTTCCGTTGGTTTGATTTTTTTAAATGAGGCATTGAAATGACCAAGTTTAGAACCAGTCTGAGCTGTTACGTGAGATTTGTTGGACTGTTCAATAAATATCCAATTTGTAAAGGGGCAAGAGAAATCCTGCACGGAACTCATTTCTCCTGATCTTTTAGAATGAAATTCAGTTAGTGGCCTCCCCACACTCCCGTTTAGCAGTTCAGCCCGAATTAATCCCACCAGAAATGGACAAACCCGAGCTTTGAAATACACTGACGGATTCTGAAGTGATGCGCTCCCTCTCTCCATCATTTAGTAATTCTTCTATCTTCTATCATTTAGTAATTAATAAATTGAGACAATGCGCAGCAATGGAAACTCACTGGCGCTGGAGAGGGTTTGAGGGACTGAGTGAAGCCTCAGTAACTGCCTCTTTGCATGTTCCGAACCCTCTACCCAGGTTTCATCAACTTCTTCTGAATTATAGTCTCGGGGCAGACTGGCTTCCCACCGTCACTTTAGCCCCAGTGTGTTCAGGGATCGATTCAATACAATGCACCGACGGTTAAAACAGGGGCGAAGGGGGGTCGAAGAGGGATTGGGGGGTCGGGGTCGATGAGAAGTGGACTGTAGGGCCGCGCTGGCGAAGGGGAGCTCTGAGTGTTTGAAGGGCTTGGGAGTGCTGCTGTTCTACAGAGCGGTACCAGCTGATACTGAATCCCTTCACCCTTCAACAGTGAGTTATGTCGGTTTGCGGCCCCCCTTGTAAAACTGCCAGATCTGTGTGCCAGCTGCAAAGATTCATTCATGAGAGCTCCTCTCCTTTAGTTTATATCTCCTTGGCAGCGGCTAATCCCCATTTCGCCGACAGATTAAATGTAGGTACCTATTGAGTTGACTTCAATAAATCAGCATTCAATTATATAAATATTTAGAGACGCTTGTCCATACGAATGTGGGGCACGGGAGAGTTCTATAAATACTGTTCATGTGTAGACTTAAACAGCGTATATATGGGCGGATTTTAATGACTTCGATAAGCTGTAAAAAGTTTTTAAAAAGTGTACACACTATCAATTTACCACATTCCTGCCTTTTAGAAAGGCTTTCTTTTGGGTTTATTTGGAGGTTGGCAAATACCAGCCGTGGCCCATTACTGAAGATACTCAAAGTGAGGACCATTTGCGAAATGAAAGGTTAAAGTTATTGAAATGCAAATGAAACCTTCTCCCGAACAAGTAGGTTTTGTTTATTATTAAAGGATCTTATTCGGTATTAAAGCGATTGAGAAATGCGATTGTAAAAGATGGATGATCTTTCTGGGAGCTTAAACACTCTGTACCAGGGTCTCAGTAAAGCCCTTTGACTGTGGGCTGGAGAAGCAGTTCTAAACAGCTTGTCTGACACTCCAAGAATTGGACTTCTCTCCAAGTTAAGGAGATGGCACACATTCCTTTTTAAAATGTAGGTGATTCAATGGACCTAGAGTCCGGGATCGGTTTTATTTTGGGATCCGATTTCAAGCATGTTAACACGGATCATTTCAAAGTGCGACAGTGCTAAAGCTGTATTGCTTTGTAAAGAATTGCACACGGTGATTTGTGTAACTGTACCAAGTGTTTTGAGGTAGTTTCCCACACGGGCACGGTTGGTGAGATATTGGAGTTTGATATAACCGTTAAGCGTTAATGCAGGACAGAATATTGGGGTCTGGGACTTGTTCAGTCACCTCAATATATCCCGGCGACTGCAGAGTCCAGTGAGGCACAAGTAATAGCGGCTGAGAGGCAAACAGTTAGACAGCAGATAGAAAGACAGCAGATTGAAAGGTGCATTTAATATAATGGATATAAAGTAAAAGGGTCTGGAAACGGATCTCTGGTTTTTTGACAACTTCATTTTTGAGCCAATTTGATTTTGATTCCATGGAGCTGATGGATGTGGGCGAGTTCCTATATTTCACCCCTTTCTCCCAGACCCCAGCGGTGGGCGCCGCAAGGACTGGAGTACAGAGTGGACACTGGGTGTAATATTATTTCGTTTGATAAGTTTCCTTTTTCCTTTATGGTTACGTTTCTTTTTATTAGTTCTGCCCTTTTTTAAAAGCGGGGCACATTTATTTGATTTAAGTTGATGTCAATGGGGCAACCCAACGCATCCTTATAGGTTATTTTAGTAAAGGATGGAATTGAGCGGTTATACCTATCGGGAGAGTTTGAACCGGCTGGAGCTCTTTGCAAAATGAAGTCTGAGGAGTGACCTGAGAGAGGTCTTTAAGATTATGAAAGGGTTTGATAGGGTAGACTTACAGAAAATGTTCCATTGGTGGGGGAGACCAGAACTAGGGGCCATAAATATAAAGAAGGTTCCAACCCGAAACATCAACTCAAATTTCTCTCCACGGATGTTGCCTGACCTGCTGAGTTTTTCCAGCATTTTCTGTTGTTATTTCGGATTTCCAACATCTGCAGTATTTTGCTATCGCCATAAATATAAGATAGTCACTAATAAATCAATAGGGAGCTCAGGAGAAACTTCTTTACCCAGAGTGTTAGAATATGGAACTTGCTACCACATTGTAAAAGCTTCTATAGGTATGTAAAAAGGAAAAGATTAGCGAAAGTACAGGCAGAGTCAGGAGGAATTATAATGGGGAATAAGGAAATGGCGGAGAAGTTAAACAAACACTTTGTGTCTGTCTTCACAGAAGAAGATGCAAAAAACTTCCCAGAAATAGCGAAGAACCAAGGCTCTAGCGAGAATGAGGAACTGAAAGAAATGAGTATTAGTAAAGAAATAGTACTGGCGAAATTAATGGGACTGAAAGCCGATAAATCCCCTGGACCTGAAGGCCTACATCCTAGGGTTTTGAAAGAGGTGGCTATAGAGATAGTGGATGCATTGGTTGTCATTTTCCAAAACTCCATAGATTCTAGAATGGTTCCCGCGGATTGGAAGGTAGCGAATGTAACCCCACTATTTAAGAAAGGAGGGAGAGAGAAAACGGGGAACTACAGACCAGTTAGTCTGACATCAGTAGTAGGGAAAATGCTAGAATCTATTATTAAGGACATGGTAACAGGGCACTTAGAAAATAATAATAGGATTGGGCAGAGTCAACATGGATTTATGAAAAGGAAATCGTGTTTGACAAATCTGTTAGAGTTTTTTGAGGTTGTAACTAACAGAATAGATAAGGGGGAACCAGTGGATGTGGTGTATTTGGATTTTCAGAAGGCATTCGATAAGGTGCCACACAAGAGGTTATTAAACAAAATTAGAGCTCATGTGATTGGGGGTAATATACTTGGGCCTCAGCTATTCACAATCAATGATTTGGATGAGGGGACCAAATGTAATATATCCAAGTTTGCTGATGATACAAAGCTGGGTGGAAATGTAAGTTGTGAGGAGGATGCAAGGAGGCTTCAAGGGGATATAGACAGGCTAAGTGAGTGGGCAAGAACATGGCAAATGGAATATAATGTGGAGAAATGTGAAGTTATCCACTTTGGTAGGAAAAATAGAAAAGCAGAGTATTTTTTAAATGGTGAGAGATTGGGAAATGTTGGTGTTCAGAGGGACTTGGGTGTCCTTGTACACGAAACACTGAAAGTTAACATGCAGGTACAGCAAGCAATTACAAAAACAAATGATATGTTGGCCTTTATTACAAGAGGATTTGAGTATAAGAGTAAAGATGTCTTACTGCAATTATAAAGGGCCCTGGTGAGACCACACCTGGAGTATTGTGTACAGTTTTGGTCTCCTTACCTAAGGAAGGATATACTAGCCATCGAGGGAGTGCAATGAAGGTTCACCAGACTGGTTCCTGGGATGGGGGGGGGATTGTCCTATGAGGAGAGATTGAGTAGACTTGTCCTACATTCTCTAGAGTTTAGAAGAATGAGAGGTGATCTCATTGAAACATACAAAATTCTTACAGGGCTTGACAGGGTAGATGCAGGGAGGATGTTTCCCCTGGCTGGGGAGTCTAGAACCAGGGCTCACAGTCTCAGAATAAGGGTTTGGCCATTAGGACTGAGATGAGGAGAAATTTCTTCACTTAGAGAGTGGTGAATCTTTGGAATTCTCTACCCCAGAGGGCTGTGGAGGCTCAGTCGTTGAGTATATTCAAGACAGAGATCGATAGATTTTTGGATATTAAGGGAATCAAGGGATATGAGGATTGGGCAGGAAGGTGGAGTTGAGGTAAAAGATCAGCCATGATCTTATTGAATGGTGCAGCAGGCTCGAAGGACCGAATGGCCTACTCCTGCTCCTAGCTCCTATTTCTTATGTTCTTACAAGGAGTGGACGGGGCGAATAGTATAGATGCATTAAAGGGGAATCTGGATAAAAATGAAGGAGGAAAGAATAGAAGGATATGCTGATAGAGTTAGATGAAGTAAGGTCGGGGAAGGCTCATGTGGAACATAAACACCGGCATAGACCAGTTGGGCCGAACGGCCTGTTTTTGTGCGGCAGATTCCATGTCATTCTATGTATACCGGGATCGCGGTGCTCTTTGCACCTGGTCCTACATTGGGATTCATTCGCAGAATCAGAGGGATGGTTCGGGATAGTTGGAGACGGGTTTTTAGGGGCCAAACGCGGAATATCGAGTTCGGATAGCTGCAAGTGTGGAACGTGGAGTGCGAGGGGAATGCTTTAAAAATATATAATACATCTCTTCCAGCCGTTAAGGACTGTCCAATGCAGAGATTCTGGAATTCACACACAATATATCAGTGCAGAAGTTAGTAATTTTTGACCCCATTACTGCTCGTAGGGGCAAAAATCCGATGTGAGGATATAGGCACCGAGCATCTAGTACAGGATGTTGTTACTGTGAATGAATTATCATCGGCATTTGGTTATTCCGACTGATGGAGGCTGGTTTTCTGTGTGAAGTCTCTGGGGTGGAACGGGTGAGCTCAGTCTGGTCACACACTGTCAGAGGGACCGGCTCTCCCAGCTGCTGAAATCATTTGTTCAGTTCTCACCGAGACACAGGGCACGATGCTGTATCTCAGCCCCTCCAACAACACAAGGCAAGTCGTCAATACAGCCGGCTCCGCCAGACACGCGGAGCCCATTGAACCCCTGGGTCCCGCACTGGGAATTGCTGACTACACGTCCATCCTTAAATCAATGAGCTCCCTTTTCCTCCACGGCGCAGTGTGCTGGAGTCCCAAGCACCGGGCAGTCCCAGAAAGACTCCAGCGGTGACATCCTGCGGCTAGGAACCATCAGATACACCCATGGAATCAAACAAATGTAGCCACACAGCGAGACCACTGCATTCACCCAATCAGGGTCTGGCTGCACATTTCCTTAGAGACTGTTGGCTTAACAGCATATTCCTGGTGAATAGTAACAGTCTGTGTGGTAACTGGAGGATTGCAAATGTTACACCCCAGTTCAAAAAAGTGGAAAGGGATAAACCCGGCAATTTCAGGCCAGTCAGCCTAATATTGGTGGTGGGGGACCTTTTTGAGACATTAATCCAGGACAAAATTAATTGGCACTTGGAAAAATATGGGTTAACAAATGAAAGCCAGTACGGATTTGTTAAACACAAATCATGTTTGACTAACTTGATCGAGTTCTTTGTTGAAGTAATGGAGAGGGTAGATGAGGGTAGTGCAGTTGATGTTGTGTATATATCTTTCAAAAGGTATTTGATAAAGTGCCACATAATAGACTGGTTAGCAGAATTGAAGCCCATGGAATTCGAGGGGCAGTGGCAGATTCAATAATAACTTTCAAAAGGGAATTGGATAAATACTTGAAAAGGAAAGTTTTGCAGGGCTCTGTGGAAGGAGCAGCGGGAGTGGGACTAATTGGAGAGCTGTTTCAAAGGGCCAGCACAGGCATGATGGGCCGAATGGCCTGCTTCTGTGCTGTATCCTTCTATGATTCTATAATGGTTGTAATTTAATGATGATTTAATTGGTGACAGTCAGTTGTACTGAGGAAAGTACCTCCACAAACCAATCAGCCACAGGGACCACTCTGATCTCTTACAGACCTGTCTGAAGACAGGACAAAACCACGGCCCAGCTCCCCCTAGATGATATGATTCTATATTGACTTGCTATGCTTTCCTGTCTCACCAGCTTTTTATTAACAATGAATGGCATCATTCAATGAGTGGAAAGACTTTCTCAACCTGCAACCCATCTACTGGAGAGAAAATCTGTGATGTTCAAGAAGCTGACAAGGTAAAGCCCTCCCGTGATGATGTCAGCATTTGTTCCTAACCGTCGAGGTCAAATCGTTCTCATTTTAATTTCCATTAATTTATTAACATGCCCAATATGTACGCAATAAAACGCTTTTTAAAAATTCAGCACAATGAGATTTGTAGCGTGATTTTGTACACCAGGTATAACAGTTCTGTACACCAGGTATAAAGATTTTGCACAAACGCAATGTAGAGTGATTTTGAACACACACGGCCAGAACTTGCTGGAAAAATATTGGCGAATTAACGGTGCTCGCCATTATCAGTACGTAAAAAATCCAGCAATTTATGGTGTAGAAGAGACATGTAATGAGTTCCGATTCTCCACAAATTGCTCCGCCATTAGCCTCAGCAAAACGGAAAAAATTGGAACCTTGTTGTGAGTCTCCCCATTGAAATAAATTGCGCCCTTCATGTGAATTAATCTCACTGCGGCCATTTAGGGTTGATAATTCATGTCGTAAGGACCCTGTTAATGTCCTAACATAACACTCAACATCCGAGGTCCAGAAAGGGATCAATGAAGCTGTGGAGTCTCACTCCAGCAGGTGGTGAATTGATCCTAGAGGTGTTTTTAAACTTTTTATCTATCTTGGCAGTATTTATGTGCCAGGCTTGCCATCCAGATTCCTGTTAGTGTCGGAAGGCAAAAAATTTCTGGATGCAAAGCTGTTTTGACACTCAAAAATGCAAATAAGATAGATTTCTTTCAGAAAACAATTTTGGGATGCAGTATATGAGACATGACCTGGTAAATGTAGCATGCTTGGGAGAAAAAGATGACTTAGGACCTATGGTTCCCAAAGCTCTCCACCACTGGGGTTTTCCTTCTGTCATTTCTGGGCCTGTTGTAGACTAATTGATTAAGATTGATTGCTACGATTAGTCAAGAACTCTATTATCATTGCATCATGCAACTATCAGGATGATAGAAGGCGAACTAGATGAACCGTGGTCTTTTTACATCTAGCAACTTCTATATTCCTATGAAAGCAGTGCAGTGACTTACCCAGTGATTGTTCCACTGTTCCGGATCATGATGGACAGGGCCCCTTGCTGGTTTCATACTTCATGAATCAAGAATGTTTGTACATTTCACACACCTACCCTGCCATCCACTCATTAACTTCTCAAGGCCCAATACAACAATTCACAGACACAACTGGGTTACAATGTCCTCTTCTTCTGCTTGGTCATTCTCATTTTTTTCTTACTTTTCCTTTCTGTCTCTTCTTTTCCTCTCTCTCTTAACCCATTCTTTCTTTCGCTCTCTTTATTTCTCTTTTTGTATCTAATTTGACGCTAATTCGCCCTATTTCCTTCTCCGTCGTTTGCTCTGTTTCTTTATCCTTTTCTTTCATTGATTAAGGAGATAGACCATTGGGCACAACATTCAGGAGGTCCCAGATGCGACATTAACATCGCTGCATCATTTTCGCTTAGACGTTCCAGCAATTTACGGCGCAAATATAATGTGACCTGAACAGTGAGGTAGTCCAATTAACGTTGCTCGCCATGAGATGTATCATTGCAGCAATTTCTGCTTTTTATACATGTTGTAAAATGACTGCATACAATGTATATTGAGTTCCTATACATACAATGTATACAGTACTGAATTTCTATACAAGGTATTGAGTTGAGTTTCTATACACACAATATATACAGGCACAAGTAATTTAATGTATGAACACAAAGTTTGGTGTTGAATTTTAAGAATTTGCTGCCTGTAACATTCATTGTTGTCTTTGTTTTGTACTTTGTTTATACAGGCTGATGTGGACAAGGCGGTACAGGCTGCACGGCTCGCCTTCTCCCCGGGATCCGTGTGGAGGAGGATGGATGCATCGGAGAGGGGTCGGCTGATTGACAAACTGGCAGATCTAGTGGAACGGGACCGACCGCAGCTCGCCGTGAGTATCCAGTCACATCTTTGACAATCAGACGGTGAATTAGACGATCACCTTGGTGTAGAAACAGCAAAGAGGGCACTTTATTCCCACCCACGGCTACACTAAACAAAAATGAAAAGACTAAAAATAAAGTGTAGCCAAAAATAACAGAACATACACCCTAAGAACATATACCGTCTTATAAAACTAGCACTAAATTGCTTCAATGTCCCCCCATCGGTTATGCAAGGTCTGAGATAGGGGGATTTCCACAGAGTAAAGTCAGTATCAAGCCAGAGTGCCCTGGATTGTGACCTTACACTGTTAATTTAATATAAAGACTGAAAATGCTGGAAATACTCAGCAGGTCAGGCAGCAACTGTGGAGAGAGAAACGGAGTTAACGTTTCAGGTCGATGACAGGTTGGCGGACTGGCTTTTCACCAGAACCTGAATCTGTGATCATAGGGGCACGAGGCAAAAAATCAGGAGTGTAAACTTCTTTACATCTCCCAAAATTAATTTAAAAAATAATGAGTGAAACGACATTGTCATTTATTGGCAAATGAATGCTTAATGAAATTGTGTGACATTCCTCTGTTTGTTCCCCCATTTAAAATAAAGAGGTTAATGTATCCATGAAAATATCAGTCAGAGGAAATTCATATGATCACTGATTAACTGAGGTGCACACTGCCTACTTATATAGACTATATAAATGAATATAGTGAATTATATTGCATCAAATTAGGTTTAGCCTGCAGATCTGTGCTGTTACAACAGACTGATACAATTGTGACCAATTTTGTTTTATAGAAATATTCTATTATCCATGAAAGAAAGACTTACATTTCTTTAGCACCTTTCACGACCACCAGACGCCTCAAAGCGCTTTACAGCCAATGAAGAAGTACTTTTGGAGTGTAGTCACTGTTGTAATGTGGGGAATGCGGCAGCCAATTTGCACGCAGCAAGCTCCCACAAACAGCAATGTGATAATGACCAGATAATCTGTTTTTGTTATGTTGGTTGAGGGAGACATATTGGCCAGGACACCGAGGATAACTCCCCTGCTCTTCTTCAAAGTAGTGCCATGGGATCTTTTACATCCACCTGAGAGATCAGATGGGGCCTCGGTTTAACATCTCATCCAAAAGATAACACCTCTGACAATGTAGCACTCCCTCAGCACTGCACTGGAGTGTCAGCCTAGATTTATGTGCTCAAGTTCCTGCAGCAGGACGTGAACCCACAACCTTCTGACGTAGAGATGAGTGTGCTACCCACTGAGCCACAGCTGACACAAATAAATAAACTTCTCCTTTAATTCCTTTAAATCACAACATAGATACTGATGAGGAAGGCAAATTGACCAATCCCAGCTTATCTATTCACCCGGGCCCTTTGCATTATGGTATCCAACTGTTTCTTACACAACGTCAGAGGGTCTGCCTCCACTACCCGACCAAGAGGCCCATTCCCCTTGTGAAGAACATGCTGATATCAGCCTTAACTTTGCCTTTTTGCTTATTTCCCCAGTTTAATAAATTGTTCTCCTATTTCTTCAAATAATAACGCACCTGCTATAAACACATTAAGGGGGTTAATCTCCTGTGGTAACAAACTGGTAATGTATTCAGGTAGGGTTACCTTATGCACTATTTTAATGCACAGGAAAATGTTCTGCAAACACATTAACAATGTCCCACCAGAGGAAATGAAACTCCTAAATGTCAGTCTTCCATGGGAAATATGAATAATCCATTTTACGATCCTAATCACAATAACACACTCATCGCTTCATCAATCATGAATGATGTGGTTGGTGTCCAATTGGGTGAAGTTCTATACACACACCACGAGAGACTGATATGTACCTTCAAGTAACTAAAATT
This sequence comes from Somniosus microcephalus, assembly GCF_052327205.1. Lineage (NCBI taxonomy): Eukaryota > Metazoa > Chordata > Chondrichthyes > Squaliformes > Somniosidae > Somniosus > Somniosus microcephalus. Next base: position 24,230,024 of record NC_141013.1, read on the forward strand.
GTGAAAGGCATGCTGTAATCTCACTTTCTGTCTCTGGCTTGACTTATCCTCTCACTGAATTGCTTTATGTTCTTTGCAGACACTTGAATCTCTAGATAGTGGAAAGCCATTTCTCCAGGCTTATTATGTTGACCTACAGGGAGTCATTAAGACTCTCAGATACTTCGCTGGCTGGACTGACAAGATTCATGGCAAGACAATTCCAGTCGGTAGGTTGACAAAGGAAAGGAACCCATTGATATTTTTTGACAGAAGTTACAGCAGATGATACCAAAACTGAAGCTAAAATGAAAGTTAATGAATAAACTATGTCTGTGCCTAACCTGAATTAATGTTTAGACAATGAATCTTACAGGGGGACATGAACTGTAAAGCTTGTTTTACCTCATGTGTGGAAAATGCAGATAAGTTAGTTGAATTAAGAGAGTGTGATGCCTTCATTTCATGTACAGCAGAGCTGTTGTACTTACTGATAACACTAGGTACACATGCCTGATTTGGATGTTGGAGCCTAGACTAACACCAGTGTTAAAATAACACTGATTAGAAAATCTAGGCCTGGGTACACACTAATATTTAGAAATGTTAGGCTGTATTTATACTACAGATACCAGTCTCAAACTCTGTATAAAATTTGATTGTGTTGGGCCTGTTGTTTGTGCACTAATGGAAGTGTGATGTGCAGTCAATACAGCCAGTGGATCGCTTGGACACTCTTGAAGTGCAGCTTTTTACTCTTCTCTTCTTCTTAGGCAGTCCCTCGGAACCGAGGATGACTTGCTTCCACATTAAAAATGTGTTTGCAGGTGACTGATGAGTCCAATGCGGGACCCGCAGTCTCTGTCACAGGTGGGGCAGACGGTGGTTGAAGGGGCGGGTGGGTGGGGTGCTTGGGTTTACGTGCACTACCTGCGCTTGGCTTCCGCTTGCTCCCGGCGAAGAGACTCGAGGTGTTCGGCGCCTTCCCGGGTGCATCTGGGAAGCTTTATACTGCAGCTGATATGACTAGCAGGACTATCAGCGCTTGGCTTTTGTGCGCTCGGTTGTTTGATCAGGATTTGATTGCTGGTTTATGCTTGCCACGTTTGCGTGGATGCACATCTGAAATCACTTCAAATTGTCAGGAACCTGGCAGTATAACTGTAGCCTTGGAGACCTGACTATTACTAATCATACCATTTCCAAGAAAAATGTCAGATGCAGTTTACTTTTCAGATCTACACAGTTGACTGACACTGTAGTTATACAGAGAGTTTTACGCTAATGTAAAGCAGTTTCAGACTATTATCAATGTAGCAGTATGATTTGGGGGTCCTATTTTTGAATCTCCTGGACACTTTATAAAGCTTAGTATTGAGCTTTTTAATGTGAGAAAGCAAACTCTGCCGCCTAATTATCCTAACGTTAAAACAAAACATGCCCGGGAGTTAATCTCTCTCCTATGGGTCGGAATGCAAGTCACAGCCTGCAGTATAACTTTGGTCTTGCCAGATGCAGTTCGCATTCTACAGCTATCAGTCTCAGTGTAGTATAACTGCAGCCCAAGTTTTCACTGTCTGGGTAGCTGGTGTAAAGAATGAATTGGCCTCTAGTACAAAAGGGGCCTTGGAAATATTGCTATGTCTATCCCTTCACTTTGAACATTCATATAGTTCAATCCTTGATTTGTGGAGAATCAATAATATAACTGTAGAAATCTAATATGACTCAACCTTGACCTTAGATCAGTACCCCTGCAACTGTGGGACACACATTAGCCACACTCTTTGCCAATTACTGCCCACTTATAGACAGTTTTGTGCTTTGGATTGCACCCTGCAGGGATTGTTCTAAAGCTACACAAGCTCAATTTATTTAGGATCCTTATTACCGACAGAGAAGAAACCTTTATCCCAGTCTTCACTGTATTGGAATCTAGATACCAAAATTAAAAGAAGGCGGCTCACCACCAACTTCTCGAGGGCAATTAGGGATGGGCAATAAATGCTGGCCTTGCCAGCGATGCCCACATCTCATGAATGAATTAAAAAAGGGCAGCAGTATAGCCCACTGCACCACTCACTCCTTGAGATGCTTCCATTTGAAGATGCCTTTCCCTTCCTGCATTCCTCATGCCACACACTAACCTAGATGAGAGTGTTAGCAATCCTTTCCCAGACTTCAGCCAATGCTTCTCTTTGCTTGGCCACTTTGGAGACTGACTTTGGTGACTATAATTTTTCAGGCTCAAGGGGCTGAATGGCCTACTTCTGTTCGTATGTTCTTATGTTTGGATGAGTGCCAGTGGCTGAACAGACTGAATACCCTGCTTGGGCACTGTTCTGCCAGTCTCTGCTCTGCAGTGGTACCCCTGTTAGAAACTACGTGTGGAAGGGAAATGAAGTAATACTATCACGGCCCATGGGCATCGTCAACACGTGTGCACTTTACTGAGCTCTGCAACATCAGGAGTTATTGGGGAGCTCTTAATGCCGCTCAGCCCACATTCATCTGAATGAAATAACAACAGAAGACGCTGGAAAAACTCAGCAGGCCAGGCAACACCGGGGAAAGAGAAACAGAGTCAACGTTTCAGGTCGAAACCCTTCTTCAGAACTGAGAAAAAAAAGCAGGAAATGAAACAGATTAAAAGGCCAGTTTGGGGGCTGGGAAATGGGGGAGGGGATGAAAGAAGAGACATTGGCCTAGAAATTCAGTTTGGGCCCGCCAGCTGGCTATCGCCCAAAAGTTAGCGCTGGGCGCGGAGCCAGTTGCGACCGTCAGAAATTCAGTTTTAGCGCCCCAAGTCGGAACCGGGCGCTATTCCAGGGTGTGCCCGCCCCCGCTTGGGGCGCTGAAACTGAATTTCAGCACTCTAGCTGCCGCTGCGCCACCCGATGCGGTGCAGCAGGCTGCGGTACTGCAGGCCTCCTCCTTCTCTTAAGGAGGAGGTGCCTGCAACGTCCGGAGCCCCGATCGCGAGTGCCGGCAAAAGAGCCCGGCACAATGGAGAAGTGCCGGGCTCCACGGAAACCAGCCGGCAATGCCGCGGTGGGGGGTGGAGGAGGCCGGGGAAGGAGGTGCGGGCAGGCGTCCGCCGAAAAAGCGGCCGGCCGCACCTCCACCTTAAAGCGCCCCGCTAAGGCTGCAGTAAGGACCCGGTCTCCCGATGTTGTTAGCGGCCGCCACGGAAGAGGCGGCCGCTACTGAAGAGGGGGGTCGGGGCGGTAGCGGGGCGGAACCGGGCACTGCGCACACCGATGACGTCATCGGTGCCGGCGCAGCGCTACCGGCTACCGCCGCCATTACCGCGGCCCTCAAAATCAGTGCTACCACCCCTACTGGCGCAGAAGCCCTCTTTGGGCTGTAACTGGGCGCAAAGCCCACCGAATTTCTAGCCCATTAAGAGATATTCAAGGTGAGACGAGATTGTAATAGGACAGGTAAAGAGACAAAGGATGGCTCTAGATGAAGTGTAAAATGCACTGGCAGAATGAGAGACAGCTGCCATGTGGGACAGAGAAAAAAAAAGGAAAAGGCACAAACCAAAAGTGTGGATAAAAAATATGAAAATATAATAGGGGCCGAGGTTATGATCTGAAATTGTTGAACTCGATATTGAGTCCGGAAGGCTGTAAAGTGCCTAATCGGAAGATGAGGTGCTGTTCCTCGAGCTTACACTGAGCTTCCATGGAACAATGCAAGAGGCCGAGTACGGTGAGGTCTGAGTGGGAATGGAACGGTGAATTGAAATGACAGGCAACCGGAAGCTCGGGATCACCCTTATGGACTGAACGGAGGTGTTCCGCAAAGTGGTCACCCAATCTGCGTTTGGTCTCCCCAATGTAGAGGAGACCACATCATGAGCAGAGAATACGGTATACTAGATTGCAAGAAGTACAAGTAAATCGCTGTTTCACCTGGAAGGGGTGTTTGGGGCCCTGGACAGTGGGAAGGGGGGAGGTATATGGGCAGGTGTTGCATCTCCTGTGCTTGCACGGGAAGGTGCCGGGCGAAGGGGAAGGGGTGCTGGGGGTGATAGAGGAGTGGACTAGGGTGTCTCGGAGGGAGCGGTCCCTACGGAATGCTGAAAGGGGAGGGGAGGGGAAGATGCGTTTGGTGGTGGGATCACGTTGGAGGTGGCGGAAATGGCGGAGGATGAGCCGTTGAATGTGGAGACTGGTGGGGTGAAAGGTGAGGACAAGGGGAACCCTATCATGGTTTTGCTATCGTATTCATCTGAATGAGTTGGCAACGCCTAAAAAAGTCAGCCTGGGTCAAACCATCACTAGGCCAGTGATTTTTCTGTGAGCTCAAAACAACATCTAGTTGTATCTAACTAAGTGCCGGAGGAGACAACTCCCTCCCGATCACCACCACTTGAATTCCCACAAGTTGAAGCTGTGCAATTGCTGAGAGAAAATAAAAATTGGGCATTGTCGACTGCCCTGTCTCCCATTTGTCACTGTCACTCTCTATTTTCCCCCCGTTCAGTTCTAAACTTTTATTCCACACCAAGAATGTATTCTTCAAATATTATTGTATTTGTTCTTGAAAGTCAATCATATAGGACGGCGTACACACATTAGAGTCAAAAGAGCTACTCAAGTTTCTTAACTTAATTCCTTTGAGAGCAGTAGTTTAGCAGAATTGTTTTTTAAATTTTCTCTTTAGTTGAAACTGCTTTAAAAAGCACCACTTGATTAAGATGTTTAATCACAGTGAATTGCAGGGTTCCAACTAATGAGTTCTGGCTTCCAGTAGTGGGCGTATATGGTGGAAACACATTAAAGAACTGGCATAAATGATGACAGAGTCAGGGCCCAGATGTCTTCCCAGTTTATGCTGTTTTGACGAGTGGGAGGGGAGACACAGTTATACTTTATAAAACGCACATGCAGTGAATCTGTCAGTCTGCAGTGGTAGCATTATGAAGCCAGGTCAGACGTCTGTGTAACTCTGAGTAGACTGAATTATGATCAATGATAAATCATTTAACAATCTATGTCCAATTGAAATAATTACAGCGTTCAAGAAATATTTGTAAGTGGGTGGGTAGTTTAAAGGGGATTTTAAATCATCATTTTCAAGCGCAACTAATCTTAAATTCTTGCCTCTTTGATAATGAGACACAATGTCATTGCTTAAAAATGAGTCATTTTCTTAAAACTCTGCTCTGTTATTTTCAAGCAAATCTCTGCTGTCATTTTATTGGAGACCTTCATGTGCCAGTAATTTATTAACCCCCAAACCACCCCATTTCTAGAATTACTCCAAAAACCTGATCTTCCGATTAGGCACTTTGCAGCCTTCCGGACTCGATATCGAGTTCAACAATTTCAGATCGCCCCTATTACATTTTTACTTTATATTTTTTTTCCACCCCTTTGTTTTGGGTTTTCCCTCCCCCCCCCTTTCCTTTTTTTTCTCTCTCCCACATGGCAGCTGTCTCTCATCCTGCCAGTACACTTCACACCTAATCTGAGCCGTCTTTTGTCTCCACTGTCCTATCACCATCTCATCTGGTTTTGAATACCTCTTAATGTCTCTTTACTTCTTTTGTTCTATCGCAGCCCTGCCTTTCGATCTATTTCATTTCCTTTCCAGTTTTGAAAAAGGGTTCACCCGAAACGTCGACTCTAATTTCTCTCCACGGATGTTGCCTGGCCTGCTGAGTTTTTCCAGCATTTTCTGATGTTATTTCGGATTTCCAGCATCTGCAGTATTTTGCTATCGTACTGATCTTTTATCAGTTGTCACTTCCAAAGCATTTACAGTTAACTCAAAACTAAACCACTGCTAGATTTCGGTTCTAATCTGAAACGCTTTGGTGATGTGCGTTTTCCCCCTGGTGCTTCGACAGTCCTTTCTAAGGCTGTGATTTATACTTTGCAACTGTGCTGTTTTCCTGCTAGTCCTGACATTCTGGGCGTGAGAATGGGATTTGTTTATTGAAACGTTTAAAAGGGAAGGCACGCCGTCAGTGCTACATTATAAACTCACACAGTTGAAAAGAATTATGCTGAACTTTAACATCCTTTCATTTTTTTTCCTGTCTATTTCTGTTGTTTCAAAAAACAAAAATGTGTTTAAATGGTTCGTGCTGATGACAACATGAAAGCAAGTGGGCCAGGAGGAGATGCTTATCCCAATAGTGTGGGGCAGCTGAATTAAGATTAGTAGATAGAATCAGGAGCCCAGAGTGCTACAGCAATCATGTCATTTTAACTGCATATATTAATTCAGCTCCTTCGCTCTCTTGGGCTCACTAACTTCTCGAGGATCATTTTTTTTCAATGAATTTTTAAAAAATAAACATAAAAGAACCAAAAGGATTTTTTTCAACTGTCTAGTATTGATGGTATGGCTCATTTAAGATGACCATTTGACACTCAAGACGATGCCACTAAGTGAGAGCGTCTGTTTAATCATCGTTTTCACATGTCAAGTGTGTTCCTAATTAATCATGATTTTGGATTAGATGATAGTCAGTGAGGCATTAAAAATTCAAACATATTTTGGAAATGTTCTAATTGGACAATACTTCATGGTACAATGTCATTTCTACTAGAATTATTTTTAGAATTAGTTCAGCTGGTAACTGTTCATGTAAATAGTTTATACCCTTGTTTTTCCAATTAATTTGCGTGTTTGAAAGTGTCTCAGCAGGAAGCCTGTTCTTTAGTAGGCAGCATCCAACGCATTGATTTGTGTCCAACTAGCCACTGGAGCTGTCCTTATCTTGACGTATTCTAGTTTCTCAAGTGACAAGAGCTCATGCATTTTAAGCACCTGCAGAGAGGTTCAGGTGTTGTGGAGATAAAAGTGTGGAACATCACAGAGAGACTCCGATGGAAGTTCCTTCAGGCACCTTAAGGCACGGTGTCAAACATGCAGAGCTCATTCAAGTGGACTCCTGCTGATGTCTCCCAGGCAAAGGCCAGGCAGATTAGCTATTCTGATGAGAATTAAAAATAGCATTTCACTCTGTGCCTCTAAAATAGTTGCTTCTCCATGTCAGTTCATCAACTGTGAAAAAACAAACATTTGTTAAAGACAATTAACTAATAAAGAGAATTGGAATCCACCTATCACAGCACTTCGTAGATATAACTCTTGGAAATGTCGACACATAATTATCAAAAACTAGTCCATTAAAGTGCGGTATTAAATTTAAACTATATTGAATGTATTACAATGTATCTGAAATAAGTATTTAACAAAGCTTTAACATAGGGTTCATACTCTCCTGATGAGGCAGTTAGTTTATCCACTGAGCAGCTGGGGCTACAGACCAGGCTGGCCCCATATTGGATCTTCGATTTCTGCAGTTTGCCATCAAGCTATGGTTAACAGATTTAACAGCATGCGTGCCAGGAGCCAGCTCCCAGAATCCAAATTTAAAGAACAACGTAGAAGGAACTTAAGCTGATTCAGCCAGCATGGCAGTGGAATGTTACAGTTAGCCTCAGAACCCCTCAGTTAAAGAGAGGCCAGAATTACTGCACCTCACGCCAATCCAGTAATCCCTGGTGGAAGTGCGGACATCTGGGCAGCAGAAAGAAAGAAAGAACTTGCATTTATATAGCACCGTTCACTGACCTCAGGATGTGCCAAAGCACTTTACAGCCAATGCAGTGCTTCTGAAGTGTAGTCAATGTTGTAATGTAGGAAAAGCGGCAGCCAATTTTCACACAGCAAGATCCCACAGCAATGTGATAATGACCGGATAATTTGTTTTTAGGTGTTGGCTGATGGTTCAATGCTGGCCAGGGCACCAGAGATATCTCCCCTGCAATTCTTCAACCTCAAACCCAACCATGAGGCCTGTGTTGGTTGAATATTGTGCCAATCTTCACTATCTAGATTCACGTATGCATATCGGACACTTGGGTGAGGTGCCAGAGGGCTCCCAAGGCCCACGGAACCATACATCAGCAAGGAGTCAACGCCTTCTGGAGGAGAGGAGGGCAGGGGAAAAGAGTGGTTGAAAAAAATAAGAAACTTTAATCAGTTTGTCGGTATCTTCAATTTTTAAACCGAGTATTGCTGAAACAAATTGAAGATCACCTCTTGCATCATTACACAGATATAACTGTTTTGTGTACTTCTCTGACTGCTTATTATTTACAGAATAAAAACACTGTAGAAATGGGCGAAAGGCATATGTTTTACTACATTCTTCCACCGAGTATGACTGACCAGTGGGGGCGATTCTAACCCTACTTGCTCAGCAGCAACCTGGCAAGTGGGCAGTTAAAATCGGCCTGGTTCTTACCTGTCCGAAAGCCGCCACGATTGCATCACCTGCAATTTTAACCTGCTCTCCTGGGCAGGCAGCAAGAACACGCGCCCGGAGCTAACAGGGTCCTTCTTTACATATGCATGTTGCGGCCCGATGACATCATTGAGACCCGACTGTAATTTTAACTCAGGCCTGAGCGGGGAATCCACCTGGAGTTAAAATCGGGGCCACTTGCAGGTGTTGAGTGACTTGGAGTTTGGCTGTTTCATCAACGGACTGCATCTCATGGGGTTGTCCTTCAGCCGATCCTTGTCTCCATCTGTACCTGTGCATCCACTATTTAAATAGAAAAGTTCTGAATGATACATATTCCAATAACTTAATCAAATGTCAAGCTCTTTACAGCATTACGTCAGACTGATTTTGAACCTGGCACAGGGACAAGCGTATGAGTTCAAAACTTCATTCACAATTTGAGTTAAAGGTAAAGAATAAATGCTCAGATATTTATTTCACCCCTCTCCATTGGCAAGTTCAAGTTACAAGTCATACTCCTTGGCCGCGATGCATTCTACTAACGATGCTAGATACTCTTAGACAGTTTGTTACATCTTATTATAGAGATAATAGACACACTGTACATATAGCCATGGACATCCTTTTCCCGGTGACCATTACAGGCCGGTATTAGGATTGGAATTGGTGGCTTGATCCCCGACTCACTCCTCTCCCAGGTGGAAGGGAAAAGAATGGATTTTGTACAACTGCAAGGAAGGAAAGTAGATTAGAGAAATAGGAAATTGAAAATTGTGCTCTATTAACAATCAAATTGTTGAAGCAGGTTTAAAACAATAATGTTAAACGAATAGTTGCAGCCAACTTGGCCCATGTTATAACAGGGATTTTCATTGAACAGTGCTCTGTACTTTAAGCACTTTGTCAAGATTTTTTTTTACTAAAACTGCATTCATTTGTCAATATTAGAGCTTGACAGCAAGAGATGGTCTATACAATTCCCTCTCCTGAGCAAGTTGATTAATGTGCCCAGAAGTATTAAATGATTTTTTTTTTGTGCAGCCAAATCAAACAAGAATGATGAGTAATTGCAGACCTCTGTTACAGATGGAGATTATTTCACATTTACAAGACATGAGCCAATAGGGGTGTGTGGACAGATCATCCCTGTGAGTATTATTCATCAGCAGTAGGTGTTTATCTTCTGAAAAATACCACAGACTACGACTGAAGAGCAATTTTTAATCTTATTATTATTTGATCACCCCTGACATGAAAGGATAACTTCAATAAAGACCCAGCCCTTTGAATAAAGGGTGCAGCACCCATTTCAAACAGGAAAAAGTGGCTTAACTTATTTATTTGGCTGCATTCATACTTAATTTACTGCATGTATGAGGGAGTAAAACAAGCACATTACACTCTTTTTTACTCCAACAAAATCTTTGGTCATGCTTGATTTACTTTGTACAGGGATTCTAGATTAAATGCACAACATATTCTGAAGGATACTTAAACGATTGTGTTACACTTGATACATGATTATTGAAAATCTAAGGGGTTCTTCCAACAGTTGTAGATATGCTTCGCAGCAACGTATATAAGAATGAGTACACTTTGTAATGTAGATTGAGATGTGTCACATTGTATGCAGTCAGGGGTTCAGTGTAAACATGCAGGTAAAGCTCATGTCTGTTTCTTTCAGATAAAATTCAGTATCCGCTGTAAAATAAATTATAATATTTAAAAACCAAGGGTGGAGACATTTTGGTTGGCCAATTTTGAGTTTGTGTAGTTGAGGGTAGATGAAACACTCTAGCCTCACGCTTTACTGTCATCACACAAACATAGCTGGCTTTTAAATATCAATCACTCTTTGAGTAGGGAATAATTGCAGTATAAAATAGTTGTCTATTTTTGATACTTCTAAAGACCTGTATTTACAGGGGTGTGACTTTTATAACATGAGTAAAATAACTTACGTCCAGGCCCACAAGTATTGTACATTCTGTAAACTATCTGCATGGGTAGATCCAATACCTTTATCAAAGAAGTCAATGAAGAGCACTGTCGAGTGATGAACCACATAGCACATCACTGAGCTCCCTTTAAGAGCCATGTTGCTGGGAGAAGATCCGAGCAAATACCAAGCACTTACCACAGGAAGCGCGGGAACATCAGAGAGAGAGAGAGAGAGAGAGCACGCTCTCCACAGATAACTCTTGTTCATCTCCTAGCAGTTGGTTCAGAGGCTGATGGTTGGAAGCCCAGGAACAGGCTGCCAACCTGGTGTCCTGGCTGCAGGGAGGCCTCAGAGTGAGGAGAAAAATGCACGTTAATTGCTTGTCCACTAATCGCACTAACTGTAATGTCAAGGCTTAAATCTGTAAACACAGTTTTCTGTAAGAACCTCTAATTACTACATTCTAAAAGTATTCACAGTGTGCCTGGATTTTGCCGTTGTTCAGGGCTATCAAAAATGAAAATTTGACAAACTCCAATCTGGTTTCCCCCTCCCTCTCCAAAATATCACAGAAGTTATGAAAAAATATCAATCAAATACCATAGGAACATATCAAGTCAATGTGAACATTACAAATATAATTCTTAATAAAGTGCAACACAAGGGAGTGGCAGTATCACTCCACTGTGGCTCCTTCCAAGCTATAGCCTAGAAATTATTGTTGATGCTATTCGTAGATCAACACTAAGAACATATGCATAACATTCCTTTGTTCATTATTTTAGTGGAAGGATTAACTTGCTTTAAAATAGGGGCCGAGGAACATGTTAGGTGTTGGTGATCAACAGTGATTTTGAGGCTTAAATGTGTAAACTTAGTTTTATGTAACTGCATCAATAGTGCTATTAATGTCCTGTACAGAATCAGCCTGTTAACAGTTAGTCTTATGTGAGTATAAAGTTGTGTTGTCAGAACGTGACTTATTTTCCCCCTTTTTAATCATCTTTCTGTTCCCCATCTACCTGCAGTGGAACTTTCCCCTCCTCATGTTTGCGTGGAAGATAGTTCCAGCCCTGTGTTGTGGAAACACAGTAGTCATCAAACCGGCAGAACAAACACCGTTGACTGCCCTCTACATGGGAGCTCTCATCAAAGAGGTGTGTTCCTCTTATCTCAATATTTTTTTGACTTTCAATGATGACATAAGTAGTGAGATCTGGCAGAGTCTCTTCATTTCCCAGTTTATTCTGGCAGTTTTCTTTTTCTAAGTTTGTTTAATCGAATCCTATTTTCCCAGGTTGGGTTTCCTCCAGGAGTGGTCAATATTTTGCCTGGATTTGGAGTGACAGCTGGTGCAGCAATAGCCTCTCATATGGACATCAACAAAATCGCATTTACTGGATCAACTGAGGTACACCAATTCACAGAAATACCGTAAAAGTCAGTGTATAGGTTGCACTGGTGTATAAGTGACACCCAGGATTTTATACTGAGCTGCCAAGTAGCAAATGATCATTCACATTGATGTATAAATTATAAAGAATCTGCATTCATGTAGTGTCTGTCACGGCCTCAGGATGTTCTGAAGCACTTCACAGCCAATGAATTACTTTTGAAGTGTAGTCACTGTTGTTTTGTAGGCAAATGTGGCAGCCAAGTTGCGTACAGCAAGATCCCACAAACATGCAAAGAGATAAATGATCAGTTAATCTCTTTTTGTGGTGGTGGATGGTTGAGGGATGAATGTTGGCCAGGCACCAGAGAGCACCCTATTCTTCTGCAAATACTGCTGTGTGATGTTTTACATCAATCAGAACAAGCAGACAAGACTTTGGTTTAACATCTTATCTGAGAGGCAGCATGTCCATCGATGCAGCATGCCCTCAGTCGTGCACTGAATGTGTCGCTCTAGATCATGTGGTCAGGTCCCGGAGCAGGAGCTTGAGCCCATGTCCTTCTGACTTAGAAATGAGCGTGCTATCAACTGGCCCAAAGTTGATACTTAAATCAAGGAAAAAGGAACAATTTTCTCTATGATTATTCTCCTGGAGCGGCCCGCAGCAGTGTCCAGGAGATTAGTCTTTGATTCCTGGAGACTCCTGGATAATCCTGGAGGGTGCCAATGGATGTGGTCTTTTATGCCGTGAATCAACCCAGCTACATCAAATGAGAAAGCCTTGAGTGCTTTCAAACATTTGGCTCACTCACTGGACAAATAATGGGAGGATCCCAGATCGCTGGTGCCAGTTCCCGACTCCCACTGTTGCAGGGAATATTCCCAATTGCACAGCTGCAGAATGAGCAATGGGGTGCAGGGCAGTTTGAAAGTTTGCCTGCCACATCAGGAACTGAGAGTCAGCACAGCTGCTCTGGGATCTTTACAGATAGATCAGTGCACGTAAGATAGACAACAAACCTTTCTGTTATTTCTTATGGGGAGGATTATATTTATGTTGTGTCGACCGCATGTGACAGCGGATTGAAGTTCTGTTGTGTTGATTTTCTGGCTACTAATTACTAAAGGCCTGACATTCTTTTTTTTTAGCAAACACGGACACTGCCATTTTTCTTCATACAGTAATTAATAAATTTATGGTAGCACTTGGATCAGAAATATTTCCTAGAGATTATATTCCATTAGCAATGATGAAAAGCCAGCAGCCAATCATGATGCACCTAAAATAATCCTTTAATGCTTCTCAAGCAGATAAAGAGCCATTTAACCAGTGTTAACAGTTATTAGAATTTTAGTACCATAAGGGGGATTCAAGACCAACCTCACCATTCTATGCTCAGACAGATCAGTTGGCACCCTGAGGAAATGCCCTCCAGCAGTGGCATACAGGAAGTGGCACAGGTGGCAATTCTATAACCTCTGAAAGCACTAGAGTGACTAGTGCTGATGCAGGTATATCAAGGTAAGTGACTGGCACGAGTAGCAGGCTTTCTGCATCCTATGCAGCTCAACAGATGGCTATGCAGCTGTCCACCAGTGCTATTCCCTCAACTCGTGGAGCACTTAGTAATCGGCCTCATAGACAACGAACACAGAGAGGGTTACCACGCACAAGGGGCAACACACATTGAATATGTACACCAGTAATACTGCAAAGTGTAACAACATGGATTCACTTTCAATATATCCTGCAATCTGTTGTTCAGTCATTGTCCCAAAACAGAAAGCATCATTTGTGGAAAAAGTAATGGGACAACTCTGTGGATATCTGGGAGGTTGATGTGGCCTAACAATTGAGGGCAGCGATGATCTTCACTCTCAGTGGTAGTGCTTTGTAGTTGATTGATTGTCCCCGTAAGTCTTCTCAGACCAGGTGGCAAACCTGAGGTACAACCTCTCTGGTGAGTCTGAGCTTCCTCATCCACAGTGCCCAGGTAACTGACTCTGTTGCAGTAGATCTGCTGAGGTTGTACATCTATTGTACCTTCTGCATTCCCAGCCTTCCTTTTCCTCATGCCCTCCAGCAATATAGGTGCTAACGGACACTACACCAACGTTCTCAGACAGAAACTGCTTTGTATTTTTGTGCTGCTACTGGCATTACTTCATTGAAATTACTAATGTCATGTCTGACCTGAAATGAAATGCTCACTTTTTGATTTGACTGTGCAGCTGTGGAATACTGAATGAGTTCATATTTAATGATCTTTAACAAAGCCTTAACAAGCAAGATGCAGTCATTATGTTTTTTTTTTGCTAATGCTCACTAATCCGTTTTGGGACATGTAGGGAAACACTGAATATGGCAGAGAAGCCCATTAGTGTGTTAGCACTAGCATCACTTTTTTACTCAAGTAGTCATTTAGCAACAACAACAATTTACATTTATATAGTGCCCTTAACGTAATAAAACGTCCCAGTGCGCTTCACAGGAGCATTATCAAAAAACAAAATTTGACTCCAAGCCATATAAGGAGATGTTAGGGCAGATGACCAATAGCTTGGTCAAAGAGGTAGGTTTTAAGGAGCGTCTTTAAGGAGGAAAGAAATGTAGAGAGGCAGAGAGGTTGAGGGAAGGATTGCCAGAGCTTAGGGCCTAGGCAACAGAAGGCACAACAACAACAACGTGTATTTATATAGCGCCTTTAACATAGTAAAACGTCAAAAGGCACTGCACAGGAGTATTTTAAAACAAAAAATTTAACATCGATCCACATAAGGCTAAATTAGGGCAGGTGACCAAAAGCTTGGTCAAAGAGGTAGGTTTTAAGGAGCGTCTTAAAGGAGGAAAGAGATCTAGCGAGGTGGAGAGGTTTAGGCAGGGAATTCCAGAGCTTAGGGCCGAGGCAACAGAAGGCTCGGCCACCAATGGTTCAGCGATTATAATCAAGGATGCTCAAGAGAGCAGAATTAGAGAAGCGCAGATATCTCGGGGGGGGTTGTGGGGCTAAATGAGATTACAGAGATAGGGGCGAGGCCATGGAGGGATTTGAAAACAAGGATAAGAATTTTGAAATCGAGGCGTTGCTTAACTGGGAGCCAATGTAGGTCAGCGAGCACAGGGGTGATGGGCGAACGGGACTTGGTGCGAGTTAGGACACAGGCAGCCGAGTTTTGAATGACCTCAAGTTTATGGAGGGTAAAACGTGGGAGGCCGGCCAGGAGTGCGTTGGAAATTGTTCTGTGAACACTGAAATGCCACTTGCCATGGCAGCACAGGGCGGGCCTGCGTTTGATGTGCTGAGCCAGCCCAACATCAAGGGACCACTGATGTGTGTGTCAGGGTGTGTAAAGGAATCTTGTGATCATCCTCCCGTTTACAAGGTTCAAGCGCAGCTAAGGTAAAAATTGTATTTAGTGGTTATAGAAACCCGAGCCATGAAATAAAACCCAGATGAAAAGAGGGGGGCCTAGAAATTGGGTTTTGGCTTAGCCAGGGCTTTAGCGCCGGAAGTTAGTGCCAGCGCTAAGTCCCCCTGCGCGCGCCAAAAATTCAGTAGCGCCGCGCCCAAATGGCTGCAGGCGCTACTGAAGGGTCTTAGCGCCTGGAAAAGGGCGCTAACTGCCGTTTAGCGCCGCAATTCCGGCGCTGCGGCACCCGATGCGGTGCGGCAGGCTGGGGAAGTGCAGGCCTCCTCCTTCCGTTAAGGAGGAGCTGCCTGCACCCGGCCGCGGCCCGCGCAAATCTGTTTAAAAATGAGCCCGGCACCTCGGACAAGTGCCGGGCTTGCATCTGTTCCGGGGGGGGAGGGGGAGAAGTCCGGGGAGGGAGCTGCGGGCAGGCGGCCGGCGGGAAAGCGGCTGGCCGCCGCGGGGCCTTTAATGCGCCGGCGCAAACACATGTTGGACTCTGTTGCCAGAGTCTTAGTTGCGGCTGCCACGGGCGAGGCGGCCGCAACTGAATTTCGGCGCTGGGGCCCGTCGGCATGGCAACCGGGACGCTGCGCACACCGATGACGTCATCGGTGCCGGCGCAGTGCTATCGGTGCAACGCCGCTTTAGGGCCCCAGGGAATTTTTCAACTGGCCATAACTCTGGCGCTAGTCCCTCTAGCGCCTCAAAAGCGGCGCTAAGGCTAGTGAATTTCTAGGCCACAGAAAATTTAAATTCCGGCATAAAAACCCAGGGGGACATTTTCCCCTTTTGCAGTCTGTGTGGAGAGCTTCATGTGCCAAAGGTCCACATCAGGATTTCAGATGTGCAGCCGCCCTCCATCATTTTCCACCTGTTTAATTTACTGGTGGGTAATTTGTGGGGGCGGTGGTCATGTGCCCCTGCGTGCTCCCAATGCAGAGTTTTGTACACTCAAAACTCTGAAGATAAAGGGGGAGAAATTCGGCAAGTTAGCGCCCCCAGTTAGCGCCTGGTGGGGACGCTAACGGGTCGCTCCGGCAGCAGCGCCGCGGTGGACCAAATCCCGCGCCGCCTGGCAAATCTGTCGGCTCTGTCGTGCCGGCGATAACCATTAGCGCCTTGGCACCTTTCGCCATGCAGATCGTGACATCAGCGAGCGTGCACGGCCGATCTGCAAACTTCAGTAGCGCCCCCCCCACCCCGCCTTACCACCTCGCGCCGACAGCGCCAGGGAGCGGAGGCGTGAACCAGCCAGCTGGTGGGGCGCTACTTAAAGGGATGTGCTCCAGCTGTCAAGGAACTTCCGTTCCAGCGGTCAGTTATGAGTGGCAGAGAGCGCAGGATGCATCTGCAGCCAAATAAAAGCTGCTTAGTTCCCAGGAGTGTTGTGGGCCGTCAAAGAGCTTTGCAATTCATCCCACAGCATATCATCATTCTTCACTCCCCGAATCATTGGGAGCTGGGGTGTAGACTCCAGACCTCCCCTTTAATGGCTGGAAGGCGCCTGCGCCAATGCTCACTCCCAATTACACAGCACCTCATATTTCTTATCGCTTGGAGCCTAACGCCACTCACCTACGCCATTAGCGCCTGATTTATCGCTCCCCTGCATTCTTTGAGTGCTGAGACTGAATTTAGTGGACAGCGAGATTGATTAGCACCCGGCGCTAAACTTCCAACTTCTCAAAAGTTAGCACCCCAGCCGGGGCGATATTGAATTTCCAGCTGAAAAATTTACCTCACAGAGCAGGGGGTGTAGTTTTGCCAGAGACCTTAAAAGCTTGGAAATATTTTTGAGCAGGAATCTAATAACTTTACAGTGATAGTGGCCTCGTGTTGAATTTGTTAAAAAAAAATTGCTCTGGCACTATTGGAGTTGTGACAATTTACACATTTGAAGAAAAATGTGACCAGTCTTCATATCCATTAGAAATAACAACTTGCCCTTAGTGTAGCCAATGTTACAAGACTCTTCACAGAGGTGAAAACCGACGCCAAGCAGTAGTAGAGTTGGGGGATTGAAATACTAGTCATGATTGAAGGTATGGTCAAAGAGAGCTAGGTCTTCAGGAGGCTTTTGAATGTGCGGAGACAGGGAGGAAGCTTATGGAGCGAGTTCCAGAGTCTAGGACCCAGATGGCTGAAAGCTCTTCCACAGATGGTAGAATGGGAGGGGTGGGTGATGCAAAGGAGGCCAGAATCATAAGAACAGAGGGTGTGCTGCCAAGTAGGGCTGGAGCAGATTGCAGCCGCATAATAAGGTGACGTCTCGGGAGGGATTTGTAAATAGAATGGAAATGTTGAATTCAATTCAGTGATAATGGGGAGCAAATGGAGGTTGGGAAAGACAGGGGTGAGGTGGGATTGGGACTATAGTGTAGGATAAGATTCAGGCCACAGATCTTTGGGTAAGTTAGAGTTTATGTAGGGTGGAGCAGCCTGCATAAAGAATGCAGCAGTCAGAGGAATCTAATAACCTTTGTCATAAAATCTAATCCAAGCTCTCTGGATGCCTGGGGAGATGGGGCACTGGATCAGAAGGTCTGTCTGAACCAGGCTACCCATACACAGTGCTACACTATTGATTTATTACTTGGAGCACACATAGCACATCTACAAAAGAACATTGCACTGTAAAAGGCAAAATCAAATGACCTAATCACTCCACAAGTAATGTGTCTGACAGATATCTTTTTTTAATTCTTTTTTTATTGTCAGCACTTTAAAAGCGAGATTCAAATGGTTTCATGACTAGTATTTCAAAGTTGTAAATGCCCTCTTGAGCCAAGAAGATCTCTGTTGCAATTCTCGAAATTTCTGTTTTCATTAAATATTGGGCATGTTCTGAGTTATATTGTGTGGTTTACATCAATTTTAGTTTTTTTTTCATTACCTGTACATTTAAAAGCCTCTTGATTTGAGAAATGAGAAGAAAAATGATTGAAAATCTAAAGCCCCTTCTCATGGAGCCAAACAAAAACCAGATGGTTACTGTGATGTTCAGCCATTGTAAACGGTGTCCTTTTTAGGGTTTGATTTCCTGTTATGATCCAAGTATCTAAAACCAGCTGTGTCGCACAGAGGTTAACATTTGGTTTGATACGAATACCCCACAAAACAGCACATCTATTTTCCAATAAAAAAGTGCACCACAAAGCCTAACATAATAAAAAGGTCTGCCTGCTAACAGCAGCTATCTGCTCCCTTATGAGGAGCTGCAGTCCGGTCCTCCAGAATGTCTGCTTGAGGGTGTTTCTTTTGCATCTTTTAGTAATTAATTTCTTATGACGATTGAGTTTCCGGTAACAAAGGTCTTTTTTTTCTGGAATTGTCTTTCAGTGATGACTGGAACAATGCTGTCCACTTTTATTTTTTGTTAACAAAACACTCATTAAATGCTTTTGCTGAATAGTTGAGTTTCTTCTAGGTAGCGGCAAAAAGCTCTGGAATCCTTTGAGTTCCAGCCAGATGCTGTGGTACGGGGCATAGTAAATGGATGAGCTAGATGGGCTGAATGGCCTCCCTCGTCTATACCTATCTTGTGAAGTAGTCCTGTCAGATACTGATATAAACACATCGCATTGTTACAGGAAACGTTTTTTTATCCGGCACCGACTGGACCGACGCGGTGCCGGTTCATCAAAAATTCCGGATAACCGTGAGCTATAGTAAAAGATACGGAGAGCTGAGAGCTCCGTATAAAGCAACAAACCCTGTTGCTTAGCAACAGGTTCAGAACAATGGCCACAAGTTCCAAGAGTCTCTGTAGCTTAGCAACAGCTGCAGCCACACCCTTGCACAGCAACAGATCGAGTAATATGAAGTATGAACCTACTCCTGAATTTTGCCGGTTAACCGAGATTTCCGGTTATTTCGGTGCCGGTAAATTGAAAGTTTCCTGTATATAGAAACAGCTGGAGGGAGGTCTCAATGAACTGTAAAAGTTCCAGTTGGGTTCAATTTATGCTGTTGGGTCTGGCGTAAAGAAGAGTGTTTGTAGCAGTTTCTTCATGTCTGTTGCTAACCAACAGCTACAACTTCTTACCCTTGGTGGTTTCACCCTCAGTCCTTTTCCATTCTTGGTCTCACTGACTTTAAACAGCATCTCCTCCATTGCTAAAGCTGTCTGTAAGCAGTTCTTTTTTTGTTAATCCCAAATACTTCTTTTCCCTTCAACACTTTTTAACTCTCTATAAAGCCATTGAATGCCATTGGCATATCTGAGGAAGCCCTTCTAGCACCTCTCTTGCACTCCCGGACAGGACACAAAAAAAACTGGTTACCTGATAGGCAATCTCTCTTCATCTCTAGTCGCAAACCTCCCACCCCCGCTCCCTGTTTCATCTGTACTTGCAATTGATATACAGGAAACTCTCGATTTACCGGCACCTAAATAACCGGAAATCTCTGTTAACCGGCAAAATTCAGCAGTAGATTCAGGTAAGTTTTACTTCATATTAGTGGCCGTTCCTGGATCTGTGGCCGTGTAACCGGGATTCCTGCACTTGTTGCTAAGCAACAGGGATGCTTGGTCTATGGCTGGGGTTCCTGCACCTGTTGCTAGGCAACAGGGAAGCCTGGATTTGTTGCTGTGTACGGAGCTCTCGTACCTTTTACTATACCTCTCTGTAATCCGGACTTTTTGATAAACCGGCACCACGCCGGTCCCGTCGGTGCCGGATAAAAAAGAGTTTCCTGTAATCTATATCATTGATATTATTGTGGTCAGTGTTCCTCTGAGGGAATGCTGCACTGTCGGAGGTGCCGTCTTTCAGATGAGATGTTAAACCGAGGCTCCGTCTGCTCTCTCAGGTGGAGGTAAAAGATCCTACGGCACTATTTCGAAGAAGAGCAGGGGAGTTATCCCCGGTGTCCTGGCCAATATTTATCCCTCAATCAACATCACTAAAAACAGATTATCTGGTCATTATCACAGTGTTGTTTGTGGGAGCTTTCTGTGCACAAATTGGCAGCTGCGTTTCCTACATTACAACAGTGACTACACTTCAAAAAGTACTTCATTGGCTGTAAAGCACTTTGGGATGTCCGGTGGTCTTGAGGTCATGAAAGGCACTGTATAAATGCAAGTCTTTCTTTTTCTTTATGATATCATGTTCTGTGAGGGGGAGAAACACGGGTGAACATTACTGCATTGGGATCATGTATGAAAGTACGGAAATGGTCATGAGATTAGAGCACACCAGCAGGTGAGAGCAACTGCTAGCGTTGTGCACATAAAATGATTGATAAATGGGACTCCCGTCCTCATAGAATCACTGTGCTTTGTATTCATAAGAAGTAATGGGTTGAACAATGTCCTCTGTTAACTCAAACCCTACCATGATGTCACACAGCTGATATCAAGGATGGGAAATGTTAATTATGAGGAAAGAATTAAGATACTTGGACTATTGCCACTGGAGCAGAGAAGGTTAAGAGGAGATTTTAAAATTATGAAGGATTTTTATACAGTAAGTAAGGAAAGACTATTTCCTCTAGTTGGGGATTCAGCGACGAGGGGTTATCACTTTAATATTGTCACTACATGAGGGAGAGGTTAAGGAATGATTTTACACAGGGAGTAATTGGAGCATGAAATGCTTTTTCATAGGGAGTGGTTGGGGCAGAGACAGCTGAACCTTTTAAGGGACAAGTCGATATGGGGGGTGATCAGGACAGTGAGATTGGTTTTGGATCGCTCTAGCAAAGAACAAGCACAGACACAATGGGCCGAATGGCCCCCTTCGGTGCCGCAAACGTTTACGGTTCTAAGTTTTCTGGTCTCCATGTTCTAAGCTTGCCGGCTGCAACTATCCAGCTGCCTGGTTTCAAGTCGAGATGCAGGATTTACTCCCATTGACTTTACTAGGTTTCAGACCATTAAATGTTTAAATGGAAAACGGCTGTGTTCAATGTCATGTTCCAATGTACCTCGCCAGCTGCAATGCTTACATTTCATTGCAATAAAGTCAATTCTGCTTTTCATTTAAAATAACATTAACCTTACCAACCAACGACAAATAGAGTGAAAGGACAAAAATTGTTAGGGGCCACCAGGATAAATGTTCCGAAGCACTACTGGTGGTGGGGACCCCCGCAAGTAACCAATGGTGGGGTCAGGAAATTGGCCTGCAATCTGATGGGCTCGATTTTCCTACCAGCGATATTGTTCATGCCACTGGCATACACGTCGAGTAATTATTTGACACTGAGCTAGAAGGGACAGTGAATAGTGTAGAGGGGAGCAGGAGGTTGCAAAGGGAAATGGACAGATTAAATAAGTGGGCAAAACTATGGCAAATAGAGTTCAATGTGGGAAAGCATGAGGTCATCCATTTTGGACACGAGAAAGTTAAATCTGAGTATATTCTAAATGGTGAGGAACTAGGAGCTGTAGAGGAGCAAAGAGATTTGGGACTCCAAGTACACAAATCATTAAAAGCCAGTAGACAGGTTCAGAAAGAAATTAAAAGGGCTAATGCAATGTTGGTCTTTATCTCAAGGGCTAATGCAATGTTGGTCTTTATCTCAAGGGCTAAAGCAATGTTGGCCTTTATCTCAAGGGCTAATGCAATGTTGGTCTTTATCTCAAGGGCTAATGCAATGTTGGTCTTTATCTCAAGGGCTAATGCAATGTTGGTCTTTATCTCAAGGGCTAATGCAATGTTGGTCTTTATCTCAAGGGCTAATGCAATGTTGGTCTTTATCTCAAGGGCTAATGCAATGTTGGTCTTTATCTCAAGGGCTAATGCAATGTTGGTCTTTACCTCAAGGGGGCTGGAATACAAGGGGGAGAAAGCTATGCTTCTGTTGTACAGAGCCTTGGTCAGACCTCATTTGGAGCATTGTGTTCAGTTTTGGCCACCGCAGCTCAGGAAGGATATATTGGCCTTGGAGAGGGTGCAGCGCAGATTCACCAGAATGATACCGGGGTGTTGAGGGTTGAACTATGAGGACAGGTTGCATAAACATGGCTTGTATTCCCTTGCGTATAGGAGATTGAGGGGTGATCTGATCAAGGTGTTTAAAATGGTAAAATGATTCGATAGGGTAGATACAGAGAACCTATTTCCTCTGGTGGGGGAATCAAGAACAAGGGGACTTAATCGTAAAATTAGCACTAGGGCATTCAGGAACAAAATCAGGCAGTGCTTTTTCACACAAAGGGTAGTAGAAATTTGGAACTCTCTTTCCCAACAGTCTGTGGATGCTGGGTCAATTGGAGCTTTCAAGACTGAGATAGATTTTTGTTAGGTCAGGGTATCAAGGGATATGGAGCAAAGGTGGGAGAATGGAGTTGAGGTGCAGATTAGCCACGATCTCATTGAATGGTGGAGCAGGCCCAAGGGTCCGAATGGCCTACTCCTGTTCCTAATGTTCCTATGTCTCTCGCCCGAATTCCTGACTGCAGCGGTGAAGTTCGCCCTCTTGAGATTAGCGGATTAGGATCCCCACTTGCTCGAGCAGGCATATTAAAGGTTAAGATGTGTGGAAAAGTGTTCTTTTTTTTCCAATTTGCAAACATTTCTGCTGCATTTTGGTCCATGCAACTGTTGTTTTTGCTGGGAACTCTTTGAATTTTTGGAATATTTTCCAGATAATACTTCCCTTCATTATTCTTGGTTGCTGTTGGCATCTAAATGGAGCCATACAAAGTGAGGAACCAGAACAAGCTTTTCCTGTATCTGTAGACTGTTCAAACGAGGAGAGGGGGGTGGGGGGTGGGATACACGTTGGAAAACTGGGCCAGCCCAACCCCCTCTGCTGCAGATGCAAGTGAGCCTGTGCATTGATCGAGCTTAACCTGATTCTTCTCCATTATTGAAAAATGCACAGATATGGATAAATACCAAAGGTATAGATAGAAGGCTGTGTGCAGTCAGCTTACTATAAAGGGAAATCTTGTACCACCTCTGTGACTTGAACCACAGAGCCTTAGGTCATTGGCCACCCTATTCGAGGCGCTACCACCTCATCTCCACCGGGCGCAAGGGCTGAAAGCTCAGCCCCCAGTAGCTTCCTAATTTTATGGATCAACACAAACCTGCTGAAGTGAGAACCTCCTACAATTTAGACAGTATGCAAGTTTATGAGGTCAGGCAGCATCTGTGGAGAGAGAAACAGAGTCAGCGTTTCAGGTCGATGACCTTTCGTTAGAACCTGAAATCATCATCGACCTGAAACATTAAATCTGTTTCTGTCTCCACAGATGCTGCCTGACCTGCTGAGTATTTCCAGCATTTACTGTTTTTATTTCGGATTTCCAGCCTCCGCAGTATTTTGTTTTTGTATTGCAAGTTTATGAGATTGGTTAGGCTGGAAACTGAGGGAAGGGTGAATTCCCCAGGCAGGGAATTGTCAAGAGGAAGGATAGACCAGGCAGAGAAAAGAGGGAGGGACTTCCCCAGTTCAGGGTAAGCAGGAAGGAAAAATAGACAGGCACAGATCTGGTAGAAGAGAAATTCCCCACAAAGAGAGCTAATGGGAGGAGGGATTGATCAGACAACAAGCTGGGGTGAAAGTTCATTGGCCTGGTAGGGAACTAGTGGGAGGAAGAAAATCAACATTCAGGAAGCTGGTGGGAGGAAGATTGACTAAGTAGAGAGCTAGAGCAGGAGAGATTAGACAGGGTGGAAGCGGGCAAAAGGGAGAAATTGGCCAAAGTAGGAATCTGATGGGAGGCGAGAAGGGAAATGTTTCCAAGCAGAAGTGGGTAAGAGGGGGATTGCTCAGGTAGGGAGGCAGCAGGATGGGGTATCAGTGCAAGGAATGAGAGGGAGATTTAGGGAAATGTAAAGTACCATGACAATAGCAGCCATTAAAAACTAAGTGTGATAAGAAAAGTTAATCCCCAAACATGTACTAATGATAACTGTACCTGGACAAAAACTGAAAACCAGAACATTTTTGATGAAGTTTTTAATGAAATTTAGTAATATTTACTGGATTATACAGAAACATGACAGCACAAATAAAAAACTGAAAACCCTGCGAGGTTTAAAGGGGCACAATCTTCAAGTGAAAGTGTTTGGCAGATATTTTATTTGAGTGCGGAGAATTACACCACTGATGGGATGAGCCATTTCGATTTAGGACTTTATGTCAGGGTCACCACACTCGAGATATCAACCTTTGAACCTTGTTAAAGCAAAAGCCCGACCTGCTCCACTGCTTCCCATGCCCGTGTATGTTGTGTGTTTGGCGGGGTTTCTCTTTATTTGAGTGTGCAGTCATGCCTCGGAGTCAAAAAGGTCATGGGATCAGCCTGGCACCAGGACTTGAACATTAAATCTAGGTTGACACTTCAGTGCAGTGCTGAGGGAGTGCTGCGCTGTCAGAAATGCTGTTGTTCGGCTGAGGTCTGATCTGGCTGCTCCAGTGGATGAAAAAGATCCCACGGCACTATTCAAAAAAGAGCAAGGGAGTTCTTCCAGCGTCTTGGCCAACTATTGACCAACATCACCAAAACAGATTGACTGGCGATTTATCTTATTTGCTGTTTGTGAGACCTTGCTATATGCAAATTGACTGCCGCATTTGCCTGCAAAACATGACGGCATTTCAAAAGTAATAAATTATCCAGTTAGCGCATCCTGAAGACATGAAAGGCAATATATCAGTGCAAGTTCTCTCTATTTATTCACAAAATTTTTTTTTCCAAATGAACCCTTTGTTACTATCGCAACTTTCAAATGGATGTTTCATTAAGCGATACGGTGGAAAACCAGAAAATACCAGAAATACCTGTTTGGAAAGTAATTTGATGAAAGTGAATTATTCAATATGAAAAAAACCCATGGAATTATTAACGACGGACTAAGATTGGTCATTGCTATTTGTCACTGACTATTGGAGAGAGACAGGATGGGCACGGCAAGTCTCTCTGATGTTTTTTACTATTCCCCCCTCAAGATGGAGCACTCCCTCCGGCTTTGCATCCCAAGATTGGCAATACTGCCTTTGGTGGGCAGCCAATTTCCGATGCCAGTTGGGCCTCGGATTAAAAAAGCTGTGTCTATGAATGACGTTTAAATTATGGTTGTGCAACAAATTAACAAGATAAATAATTCCCTGCATTTGAAATAATGAATTCTGTTTCTGAAAGACTTCAAGAATGTCCTATTAAAAATCTAAAATCAAGACAGAGGGGAAAGCTGTTTCCTGTCTCAAGCCCTTAAATGCCAGAACTCAGCTCTGGTTTTTTTTTTGGTTATTTCATCCAAAAGTGTCAATTAAAAGTAGAATCAGCCCACAATAATTTCCCCAAAGCATTCTTCTGAAGTTTTACATAGTCAGTAATGATTTCCCATGATAATTTTTTTTAAAGTACAAGGAATGACGAACATTTTCAAACATCCTTTTGACCAAAGCTCACATTGTACTGACCATACCATGTTGTGAGTACAAAATTAAGGAGTTTTCTTCAAGCCAAAAAGCAACAGGAAGCAACAATAACTTAGAGCTTTGACAAATCTTCTGAGAAAAAGTATAATACTCCCATTTCTAGAATCTTCTTAGGCAGGAAGTTGCATCCTTTCAGATTCCAGTAAACTCCTCTGTGACTGATAACTGATCCCCTCATCCTTCAGATCCTCCTAAAGTCTCGAATATGACAGACGTCAAACTCATCCCATCAAATCCTCTTTAACATCTCTGAGTTGATTATTGATCAACCATAATTTACTTGTAAAATTACTTTCCTTTGTACAAAAATATTGTGCCTTTGTATGTATAGCTGACTGTTGAATTTGAGGTGTTGGGGAACTGGTCAGTGAGGACAAGGGGGAACCATTGCTATTGGTTTAGATTTCATGGAACATCTGAATGAAGAAAAAGTATCCAGATACTCTAGTGCTTTGTTGCGGGATTGACCTCATTTATGTATTTCTCATGAATGGAAAATAAAATTGATAGGACTTCCTCATTATTTGCAAAACAAAGGTTAGCTCCAAGACTGAAAAGGTGAACACAAAAGAAAAGAAAGAATATATTATATAGCACCTTTCACAGCATCCCAATGTGCTTCACCGCCCAATGAAGTACTTTTTGAAGTGTAGTCACTGTTGTAAGATAGGAAATTGCAGCAGCCAATTAATGCACAGCAAGATCCCACAAACACAGATTCCGATGCAGCATACACTGCCACGATCCGAATGAGGCCCGGTGGCAGGACCATGGCAAATTGGTCCACCGGCCGCATCTGATTATGGCTGGTGCGCTGCGGGCGCCAATCGCGCAGTCCCTGGGGTAGCTCGAACCACGATCAGCCGGTGTGGAGCCTGTTGAGGTGGTGAGCAGAGTCTGGGGTTGCTGGGGTCGGGGTGTGGGGGAGACAATCGGGAGGGGAGGAGGCGAGTGGTGACCCAGCAACAGCCTGCGGATTTAATGTAATAAAAAAATAAAGTCGAACATTCAGGAGGCAGCCTCCAGGTCCAGTTGGTTTGGCTGGCAAGTGCCTGAGAATACTGATCACAGCATATGGGGCGCTAAATAATTTTGTAAAGGCTGGGCTTGAAATGGGTGTTAGGCCCCCTATTTGTATATGCAAAAGGCTTTATGCCTGTTCCAGGTGCAAGCCCTGGACGTCTATACAGGGGTCATTACCAATATGGCAGGCGGCGCACATCCAGCGCAGAATGTACACCGCCCGCCATATTGAACGCTTAGGTGCCCATCTTATGCTTGTAAAATGGGCACGGCGCCCACGCATTTCAGGGTCAAGATCTTTTACATCCTCCTGCGAGGGCAGAGAGGACCTCAGTTTAATATCTCATCCAAAAGGTGGCACCTCCCTCAGTGCTGCACTGAAGCGCCAGACTATGGGCTCAAATCTCAAGTCTCTGGAGTGACCTTTTTTGGAGGCAAGAGTGCTACCACTGAGCCAAGGATTACACCGCTTTAAGATGATCATTGAGAAGGACATAAGTATGATTAAAACCAGGGTAATAGTTTGGAGAAAAGCTGATTTTAAGGGGCTGAGAATAGAACTTGGGAAAATAAAATGGGCAACAATATTGGCAAACAACGATGTAGAACAGCAATGGGAAACATTTAAAACGGTGTTCAACAGGGTGCAGGAACAATATATTCCGCTAAAAGGAAAGAACAAACTAAATACTAATGGGACTCCATGGATGAATAAAGCCATAAGGGAACAATTGAGGGTAAGGAAAGAGGCACACATTAAGTACTTAGACAGCAGGGGAGTGCATGGTAAGGGAGAATACGAAGAGATTAGGAGAGAAGTCAAAAAAAACAATTAGGAAGGCAAAGAGGAACTATGAAACTAAATTATCAAGGAACATAAAACAAAATAGTAAAATATTTTACAGGCACATCAATAAAAAAAGGAAGGCTGGGATGGAAATAGGGCCATTAAGGGATAGACAGGATAATACCACAGGTAATGATAGAAAGATGGCAGAAATATTAAATAATTACTTTGGTTCAGTATTTACCAGGGAAATAGAACAGGTGGACATGACATTGGATGATGAGATTAGTAATGAGCTAAGTGTATTTAAAATAAAAAGAGGGGATATATTTAAATAAACTAATCAAACTGAAAGAGGTTAAAGCCCCCGATCCGGATGGATTGCATCCACGCATTTTAAAATAATCTAGGGAAGAGAGAGCAGAGGCATTAATACACATATTTAACAATTTGTTAGAAAAAGGTGTAGTGCCAGAGGACTGGCGGATAGCTAACGTAATACCTATATTTAAGAAGGGGGATAGAACAAGTCCAGGGAATTATAGACCAGTCTGCTTAACATTGGTGGTAGGAAACATAATGGAATCCCTACTAAAGGAGAAAATAGAATAACTTCTAGAAACCAAAAACATAGTAATGAATAGTCAGCGTGGATTTCAAATGGGAAAGTCTTGCTTGTCCAACCTCATTGGATTTTTTGAAGAGGTAACAGAGAGAGTAGACAAGGGTAATGCAGTAGATGTAATTTATCTAGATTTTCAAAAGGTCTTCGATAAGGTATCCCATAATAGACTGATGAACAAGGTCAGAGAATGCGGAGTCAGGGGATAAGTAGCAGAGTGGATAGCTAGCTGGCTTCAAGACAGAAAGCAGAGAGTAGGGGTAAAAGCTAGCTATGCACTGTGGCAGGTGAGTAGTGGTGTTCCACAGGGATCAGTGCTGGGACCACTGTTGTTCACAATTTATATTAACAATTTAGACTTTGGAATCAAAAACACAATTTCTAAATTTGCGGATGACACCAAACTGGTGGGAATAGTCAATACTGAGGAGGACTGCAATACATTCCAGGAGGACATTAATAAACTTGCAGAATGGGCATATAATTGGCAAATTAAGTTCAACACAGATAAATGTGAGGTATTACATTTTGGTAGGAAGAATAGGGAGGTCACTTCACTTGGAGGGTGTGAGTCTAGGTGGGGTAGAGGAACAAAGGGATCTAGGAGTACAAATCACTAAAAGTTGCGATACAGGTTAGCAAGGCCATAAAAAAAGCAAACCAAGCACTAGGGTTTATTTCTTGAGGGATAGAATTGAAAAGTAGGGAAGTTATGCTAAACCTGTATCGAACCTTGGTTAGACCACACTTGGAGTACTGCGTACAGTTCTGGTCGCCATATTATAAAAAGGATATAGAGGCACTGGAGAGGGTGCAGAGAAGATTTACAAGGATGATACCAGAAATGTGAGGGTGTACATATCAGGAAAGGATGAACAGACTGGATCTCTTTTCTCTTGAAAAAAGAAGGCTGAGGGGTGACCTAATAGAGGTCTTTAAAATTATGAAAGGTTTTGATAGAGTGGATACAGAGAGAATGTTTCCACTTGTGAGGAAGAGCATAACTAGAGGCCATCAATATAAGATAGTCACCAAGAAATCCAATAGGGAATTCAGAAGAAATGTTTTTACCCAAAGAGTGGTGAGAATGTGGAACTCGCCACCACAGGGAGTGGTTGAAGCAAATAGTATGGATGCATTTAAGGGGAGGCTGGACAAGCATATGAGGGAGAAGGGAATCCAGGGTTATGCTGATAGATTTAGATGAGGAAAGACGGGAGGAGGCTCGAGAGGAGCATAAACGCTGGCATGGACTGGTTGGGCCGAGTGGCCTGTTTCTGTGCCGTATATCCGATGTAATCCATGTAAAACCTCACAATATTCTAGCGATCAGGAGGTGGTGAGTAATCGCAGTACAGCAGGATCTGTGCTGGATCACAACTACAGACAGCACAGTGAGCATTCTTGGAAAGATTGTCCTTCAGTATTTCCATGTAATGTCTCTTTATGTTCTTTGTGTTTTGCACCACCAATATGTCTTTGTGATTTTCTATCTGTGCTGGTGAAATTGCTTCACCCTGATTATGGGCGACTGATTAGGCGTTATAACCGGATAATAGACAGTCAAATTGTGCCATTTGCTGGGCTCTGTGTGTCTATCCCCCTCTTGCTGGCAAAGTCCAATGTCATTCTGCAGTTCAGCTGGTAAAGAAATCTGCTCCTAATCTGAACGAATCCGAAAGGCCTGTCTGAAGTATGCTATTACTTTCATATCGGCAGCTAGCTGGATGCAGGGGAAGCGTCAAAGTAAATAAAAGTAAAACGAGGACCAAATCCCACCCGCCCAATTCTCCGAGTTAACAGCTGCATTAACTACAAACCCCATCATTCACTCGGCAGGGTTTCCGACTTGCCTTCAGTGTGCTCGCCTTCATCCCCTGATTTATTTTAAACAGGAGAAGCATTTAAGACTTTGAGTACTCACAGAATGAGATATGTGAATGCTGCTGCTGCTACAGTGTGGATGATAGCCCCTCTCTCACACGTCGATCACACTCATGATATGTTACAATTATGTGGTCATATGTAAACAGCTGCTTCTAAAACATGCCCCTCGGCTGTGCTACGTTTACTTTGCTGAATCTGTTTTAGGCCTAACTGCTAGAATGTTTCTGAACCGTATTTAAAAGGCAACTTTCCCGCTGATCTATGATTTATCACTCTTCCTTATTTGGACTTCAGTCCTAGGCTGTTCTGAGATTTATATATATTAAGGTTTGCATTCTGTATTTACTATTAGGTTGGAAAACTAATCCAGGAAGCAGCTGGGAAGAGTAATCTGAAGAGAGTAACACTGGAGCTGGGAGGAAAGAGCCCGAACATTATTTTTGCAGATGCCGATTGTAGGTTTAACATAAAATGTTAATTATCATACGTAGCAAGGACACACACACATCTACACATGCACACACATGCACAATTAAGCCCACACATGCACACATAAGCGTGCACACACACACTGGACAGAATTTTCAGTTTTGTGAGGTGTAAAATGGATGGTAGCAATTGCCCACCCATTATACAGCCCAGCCATTGATCCACTACTGCCTGGTTTATGCCCCCTCCAAAGTTGAACGTTCCACTCACGGAGATCCGATTCGGGCAGAGAGTAACCCAGACGCACGAGCAATATTTTTGCTGTCGTTCAAGTGTTTGCTGGGTGAGGTTTGAGAATTCTCTGCTGTCGCACTTGCTGGAACGACATGACAGCGAGCAAGGCGATGAACAAGGTGACATTGCCCACCTCAGCCCGCTCAAACTGTTGCCGGGTGCCTTCTCAGTTGGAAAAGGATGTCCGGTAGCAAGTGTGGTGAAAGCGGAGTTAACACAAAAACAACTGACTGGATGAATTTATTTACTAACTAAGGAGAATTTATAATGGAAGAATTGCATTATTTTCTGCAGCCAAGCATGGAAGTAATCTGGCTTGTCTCTAACAGTGAAGAGGCCTCAGATCCTTTAATACTTTGGGGATTGTAGTAGTATTTTGGTACCAACCTAGGTTATCTAACAGGGCCACAGATGTTGGTGCTGTAAATAAAAAGCTACACTGTGCTTAAACATGTTTTTTCTAAATCTTTATAATATTTACATTAGAAATATACAGTTCATCATTTTTTGTAAACATTTGTTGGGAAATTTCTGATATTTTTGAAAATTATTGGCCAGGCCGCGACAGGCATTTCCTGATACAGAAGAGGTAATATCTAACATAAGAACATGAGAAATAGGAGGAGTAGGCCATTTGGCCCCTCGCGCCTGCTCCGCCATTCAATAAGATCATGGCTGATCTTCTACCTCATCTCCACTTTCCTGCACTATCCCCATATCCCTTGATTCCCTTAATATTCAAAAATCTATCGATCTCTGTCTTGAATATACTCAATGACTGAGCCTCCACAGCCCTCTGGGGTAGAGAATTCCAAAGATTCACCACCCTCTGAGTGAAGAAATTTCTCCTCATCTCAGTCCTAAATGGCCGACCCCTTATTCTGAGACTGTGACCCCTGGCTCTAGACTCCCCAGCCAGGGGAAACATCCTCCCTACATCTACCCTGTCAAGCCCTGTAAGAATTTTGTATATTTCAATGAAATCACCTCTCATTCTTCTAAACTTGAGAATAAAGAATATAGGTCTAGTCTACTCAATCTGTCTTGATAGGACAATCCCCCCATCCCAAGAACAAATCTGGTGAACCTTCATTGCACTCCCTCTATGGCAAGTATATCCATCCTTAGGTAAGGAGACCAAAACTGTACACAATACTCCAGATGTGGCCTCACCAGGGCCCTATATAATTGCAGTAAGACGTCTTTACTCTTATACTCGAATCCTCTCATGTGCTGGGTTGTTGGCTTATTCTTGCAGTGGACTATGCTGTGGAACAGGCTCATCAGGGAGTGTTCTTCAACCAAGGCCAATGCTGCACAGCAGGATCACGGATCTATGTAGAGGAGCCGATCTACGATGAGTTTGTCAGGAAGAGTACAGAACGTGCACAGAGGAGAACAGTAGGAAACCCTTTCGATCCCGCCACCGAGCAGGGCCCACAAGTAAGATTTCCTCAAGCCAAACAAACAAAAAGAAGTGGTTATGTCAACCTTCATCCACTTTATAATGGAGCAGATTTTGTACCATGCTGTATCTTAGTTTCTTAGGAACTCTGGCCATAAGCCTGTGTGTTGGAGGCAGTCGAAAAACAATGTTCATCCTGGATCATCAACTACATTAATACACATCTGACGGAAATGATTAAGATTAATTTTAGTAAACTGTACAGGTATTAGCATCTAATTCCAGAGGCAGAACGACTTTAGATGTTTGTGCTTTTTGCTGTACATTATAAGGTTTTGATTTGCCTTACATTATAAGCTTGTTTTTTTTACACTATGGTATTTCTGCCCTCTTGAGCATCCCTGATTATTATCGCACAACCTTTGGTGGCCGTGCCTTCTGTTGCCGAGGCCCTAAGCTCAGGAATTCCCTCCCTAAACCTCTCCGCCTCTCTTTCCTCCTTTAAGACGCTCCTTAAAACCTATCTCTTTGACCAAGCTTTTGGTCACCTGCCCTAATTTCTCCTTATGTGGCTCGGTGTCAAATGTTTTGTCTTAAAATGCTCCTGTGCAGCGCCTTGGGACGTTTTACTATGTTAAAGGCGCTATATAAATACAAGTTATTGTTGATATAAAGTTGTTTTTTTTTAACAGTATGATATGATTGTTATTTTACATTACGATATAAGGTTTTACTATGATTTTTTTTTGCTGTGTATTATAAGGATGGATTTGTTGTGGTACAGTGCTACATGGTATGCTCATCGGTTTGTGGTGTTGGATCCCTGCTATAATGGATTTCATTTGTCTTCAGATTGACAAACTGCAATGTGATAAAGTCCTTGAACTTGTATTAAGTGGCATAGCTGAAGGAGCAAAGCTTGAATGTGGCGGCAAATCACTGGGAAAAAAAGGATTCTTCATTGAGCCAACCGTATTTTCAAATGTCACAGATGACATGCGGATAGCGAAGGAAGAGGTACAGGACTCTCAACCTCCAATTACTTCCAGTATGAAGTAGTTAGATTCTACCATTCAATAAAACTCTTTGGAATGCTATATTGCTGCCAACTTTTATTTTAATTCTGAGCACGTTCATCCATTTATTTCAGATTTTTGGCCCAGTTCAACCAATTATTAAGTTTAAGACTATGGAAGAGGTCGTGGAAAGGGCCAATAATTCTCAGTTTGGCCTGGTGGCTGCAGTCTTCACCAAGGATATCGATAAAGCATTAACAGTTTCTGCTGCAATGCAGGCTGGGACAGTCTGGTAAGAAAGAATGCCTTTTACAAACAGACCACAATGACGTGATGTTGAGACAGGACTGTCCAGGATTCCATCACTAGCCTGGTTTCTCATTAGAGGAAAATAAACATTGGTTTCAATACAAAATCAGTGCCCTCTCATATCAGGCCAGCAGAACTCTACTTATGCGGATTTCTCGGTAGTTTGGTTTGGAGACTCTCAAATGTGGTGGTGTCAGACACTCAACTGACCAAATAGGATAAAACAGGGTAACTCTTGCAAGGCTCTGCTAATGGCATAGAGCCTCGCTCAACAGGAGCACAGACTGAGAAATTGTTCTCTAAGCTGCACTCCCATTGAGCATGGTTCTATGTTGGGAGTGGAGTCTTGCTAAATGTATAATTCTAACACATTAACACTTCCACATAAGGTCACATGTTGTGGGTTTACTACAGACACCAAGTAATCAATGAAGCAAAGCCACATTTACAATCACAATATTGGCCCAGAAATTCGGGTCGGGGGCTTCCCGCGGGTGCAAGCCCCCGATCTGCACTTACCTAGCGCGCCGGCCGTTGAGCTGTAGGGCCCCGTGGAATTCCGATCCGGGGCCTGGTCCAGCTGCCGGCGTGCAGTGCTTGCATATCCCAGGGGCGCAGTTAGTTCGATGCGTCCCCTGGGATCACGTGGGCCATGGGCAGCCAATTGAAGCAGGGAATGCTCCATTCATAAGTCTGACAGGAAGTGCTGTCAAGACTTATAAATACTACGGCCCCAAAATAGCACTAAACCTTCAAATAATTTTTTTTAAAACATCACATTTTTAAAATAAACTATAAATTACATGAAATAACTATTTTAAACAATAATTTTAATTTTTGAAAAAAATAATTTTATATTCTAATGGGGCTAAAAATAAACTTACCTTGCTTTAAAGTATTTAAAAATAATAAACCTGTGGAAAAAATGTTTTAATTTTAATTAATTCATCACTTACCTTGTAAAAAGCAGGCCTTACGCCTGCTTTTTATATTTCTAAATTCTGCAGGCTTACCCTCATGGAAAAACCTGTAAAAAAAAACCTAAGTTTGATGCGCACGCGCTTCCTCCCCCGCACACGCGTTCGACCTCTGAACCCCTTCGTTCAGAGGATCGGAAGTGCCGGTTTCCCGCGCATGCGCAGTGCATGCAGGAAACCGGCACTTCCATCGGGCCTACGGGTGAGTACCCCGTGCGTACTCACCCGTGGAGACCCGAAGTTCTGGGTCTGTACAATGTATTTACCTTTGAAAGCAAAGAGAAGTAGAGTCTGCTAACTTTCTCCAAAAGTAGCATTACCAATACACGCTAACCAATTTTATAGAACCATCCAGCACAGAAACAGGCCATTCAACCCATCATGCCCGTGCCGTTTCTTTAAAAGAGTTATCCAATTAATCCGACTCCCCTACTCCTTTCCTCATAGCCCTGCAAATGTTTCCATTTCAAGTATTTATCCAATTCCCTTTTGAAAGTTACTATTGATTCTGCCTCCACCACCCTTTCAGGCAGTGCATTCCAGATCAGAACAACTCGCTGTGTAAAAAATTCTCAGCTCCCCTCTGGTTGTTTTGCCAATTATCTTAAATCTGTGTCCTCTGGTTACCAACCCTTCTGCCAGTGGGAACAATTTATCCATATCTACTCCATCAAAACCCTTTATAATTTTGAACACCTCTATTAAATCTCCCCTTACCCATCTCAGCTCTAAGGAAAATAATCCCAGCTTCTCTAGTCTCTCCACATAACTGAAGTCCCTCATCCCTGGTACCATTCTAATGAATCTCCTCTGCACCCTCTCCAAGGCCTTGATATCCTTCCTAAAGTGTGGTGCCCCAAATTGGACACAATATTCCAGCTGAGGCCTAACCAGTGATTTATAAAGGTTTACCATAACTTCCTTGGTTTTGTACTCTATGCCTCCATTTATAAAGCCATGGATCCTGTATGCTTTTTTAACAGCCTTATCAACTTACCCGGCCACTTTCAAAGATTTGTACATGTGAACTCCCAGGTCTCTCTGTTCCTGCACCCCCTTAAAAATTGTACCATTTAGTTTATATTGTCTCAGCTCATTCTTCCTTCCAAAATGCATCACTCCACACTTCTCTGTATTAAATTTCATCTACCATGTGTCTGCCCATTTCAGCAGTCTGCCTATGTCCTCCTGAAGTCTGCTACTATCTTTCTATCACGTTGTTTATTCCAGCAGTATATCCAGCCATCTACTGATACTGAGTATGGGGAATAGATACTGAACAATGGATTCAAGCTGTCCAAATCAGGTGGTGTGTTTCTACGTCACTCACTGCCTATGAAACTTGCCAACCCATCTCACTCTGCAGGCTGCTGCCTGTGCTGTTGCTGGCACAAGGCATTGCTCAGCCTCCTGCCTCAGATGGTTTCCAGCCTGCTTCACAGGGACTGGTTTAGTGAGCTCATTCTGTTGTTACAGTCGACCTTCTGGGAGGAGAGAATGTTTATTGAAACAAAACATATCAAAAGTCAGAATCTGATCCCTGAGGGATATTGAACATCTTGGATTCTATCTTTTGTTTTATTCAGGATTAGCAAACTCTGGGATATGTAATATTATAAACAAACAGCGTCCTCTCATGAGTTGGAGGTTTCTGTGTACAATGAGGATTTTTTTTTTGTGATTTCCCAGCTTTTCTTCTCTTCACAGTGTTGTTGAAATGTGGTTACATCAGTCTGTTATCTCGGGCCTTTGTCTGTAGGGAAATGAAATACGCCAATGTATGTGGGGCTCCCTGGTGACTGAATGGGCATTGCAATGTTTTGTATGGCATTGAAGCATACAGACAAGGTTCAGTCACCAATCTGCAGAGTTAGTTGATCTCAGACGAGGCACTGATGGGGGAACTACAACTGGCTCAGTATCCCTTAACTGGGGAGGGGGCAGGGAAGGGCAGTCAACCAAGGTTTCCGCTTTTGATTGCTCTCCGCTGACAGAAAGTAACCATGAGTATGGACAGGATTGGGTGTGGCTGTGATATTCCTCGGCTCCTTTGCAATGGACAGATAGCCTGCCCCATACTCAATGGGGTAGAAATTGGTTAGCGCCCGACTGCAAGATGGGTGGCATGACTCCAACGCGGGCCCGAGAAAGGCAGCCTGATGATCTCGCTCGAAATTGGTCGTTGGGCCTCAGCTTAATGATTGCAGTGAGCTGCCAGCGCCTGTCGCACCTCCAGAGGCAGCTCATTGGGTGGGGGGGGGGGGGGGGGAGGTGAGATGAGCAGGGGGCGGGGGTGGGTGGGGGTGGGCGCTACAGGTCCGCAGCGGCCCGCAGGAGTGCTGTGGAGCCGGGAGGAGCAGTCCCGCTCCCCCTGACTCCAAATCAAGATCTCATTGAAACTTATAAAATTCTAACAGGACTGGACAGACTAGATGCAGGAAGGCTGTTCCCGATGGCGGGGGAGTCCAGAACCAGGGATCACAGTCTAAGGATAAGGGGTAAGCCATTTAGGACTGAGATGAGGAGGAATTTCTTCACCCAGAGAGTGGTGAACCTGTGGAATTCTCTACCACAGAAGGCAGTAGAGGCCAACTTATTAAATATATTCAAGAAGGAGTTAGATATATTTCTTAAGGCTAAAGGGATCAAGGGATATGGGGAGAAAGCAGGGACAGGGTACTGAATTTGGATGATCAGCCATGATCTCATTAAATGGCAGAACAGGCTCGAGGGGCCGAATGGCCTACTCCTGCTCCTATCTTCTATGTTTCTATGGTTAAAAAGATTGGTGGTGGGCTCCAGCGGTCCCACTGGTTAGGCCGCATTGTGATCCCCAAAAAACTGAGCGTAGTAGGAATTTTATGGAAAGGTCCCTAAACAGACGTCAGGCTCCTCATTGACATATTCAAGGGGCCTAAAGTCTGTTTATTGACATCTGAATATTACCCGACCCCATATGGAGTCGGACATATTTCATGCGCCCTGGAGGGACAGGAACTTTCATCCTGAAATTGGTCCTGTTTGCCCCCGTTTTCTGCCCAGAAACCATGTGCTATGAGGACCAATTTACCATATCTACGTTCACCCAAAAGAAATGGCTATTTGAGGGAGGTACTGGAAGTTTGCTGATCCTGAGTGACCACATTCAAGAGAGGAAGAGAGAAAAATTGACAGAAGACATCATTGTGCATTCAGATGCGTGCATGACAGATCTTGGATTGTTTCTTGCCCAGACCCAGTGGGGTAGAAATGGGAAAACTGCAGTTAATGATGTGCACAATGGCTGTTAGAGATAAGGGCCTAGAAATTCAGTGGGCTGCGCCACCCGTTAGCACCCAAAGAGGGCACTTAGTGGGTTTAACGCCACTGGCCACGCCTCCCGCTAAATTTAGTGGGACGCTAATGGCAGCGCTAGCCGTTAGCGCTGCACCGCTACCGATTACATCATCGGTGTGCGCCGCACCCCGCTACCGCCCCGATCACGAAATTTGGTAGCGCCCCCTGCTTTAACACTGGTCGCAATTTGCGACCGGTTCAGGGGGGCCTACCTGCGGCAGTAGAGGTGCGGAGGTGTGGGGCGGCCATTTTTTTTGCTGGCCGCCTGCCAGCACCTCTTCGCGCTGCCATCCCGGCCTCCTGAGCACCCGCCCCCACGTTGTGCCGGCTGTGTCCCAAGAGCCCGGCACTTCTCCTCGGTGCCGGGCTCTTTTGCCGGCACTCGCAATCGCCAATTGCGCTGCAGCAGGCCCCTCCCCTTTAAGAAGGGGAGGAAGGCCTGCAGTACCGCAGTGCGCCGTGCCGCAGCATGTGGCGCTGCGGCACATTGCACTGCGATTTTCAGTTGCAGCGCCCCAACAGAGATGTGGGGCGCCTCGAGTAGCGCTGCGCTTCCGTCTGGGGTGCTGAAACTGAATTTCCGGCGGGCATTCGCAACTCCTTCCGGGGCCGTACTTCCGGCACCCTGGCGAGACTGGCGCGCCGTTTCTAGGCCAAAATGTTAAAAGTGGCAGTCAATCTGAACCTACTTCTTTTGGAGTTCAAAACATAATGCCAGGACTGCAAAGAAATGTACATATAAATGCTTTAACATGCACCAGAAAAACACATTGCCTCACTCGCACGCACATCCACAGACGCAGAGAACTCTATTTAATTAGACGATTGACAGTTTTAAAAATTAATCATTTGAAAAGCAATTGGGATTGGACTCAAAAGTGCTTTATGTCCAACATATTTTTTGTGTTCATCCTGGGTCAAATATATTTTATATTTTATGTATGTGTTTTTTTTCCACAGTTCCTAAATTTGTACACGTATGTATGCGTTTTCCATATGAACACGCACTGCACATTGATGCAATCGCTGTATTTGGATCTGTATTAGGTCAGGTGTCATTTTTATTGTGACTCCATCGTCTGCAAGTGATATGCCATTCGTGTAGTCGCATCAAGCACTTGTAAAACAAAGAAAGGCTTGTGAAAGACATTTTCATGAAGATGGTGCTCCTTAAAAATTGGTCACATACTAAAATACCTAGAGAGACGATTGTGTGCGCGTTTTATATACATAAAGTTACTTTAGAAGCATGTTTAGTTGAACCGATAACATCAAACCTCAAACTCGCTACAAGTATGCTCCAAATTGACTCGTCGTTTAGAAATCCTGGCTTAGTACCAAGGAATTTCAAGCAGCAGGAATTACTCCAAGAACTGAACCGTTTGCACAAATATAATTACTGAAACAGGGACAACATTTCATTAAGATATTGGAAGAGGACTAAAATGTGACATAATTTAAGTTTTGAATTGCTATCCATTCTGACTTGCTTTGGGCTTATTCTGTTTGGTCTTATTAGGTGGTGTCCCCCCTCTTTCCAGTTGACAAATTTCCAGATTTTGCTTGTCTGTAACAATTAAATTCACTGTCGTGTGTCATGTATCAAACTCTCCTGTGAATATTGTTACAAATCATCCTTACGTTTTTTTCCCAACATTCATGCTTGTGGACTTCGTAGTTGAAAAGATCTCTTTAAGCAGCAATTGAATTCAAATTAAATTCATTCTTCCTTTATTGCAGGATTAATTGTTACAATGCCTTAAATGTCCAGAGTCCCTTTGGAGGATTTAAAATGTCTGGCAATGGTAGAGAAATGTAAGTAGTTTTATAGACTCAGGTTTCAGAACACTGAGTATCTCAAATCTAAGTGTGCTGTTGTATTTCTGCAGACACATCTTCTGTTAAACATAAAAATTAAACAATAGAAAAAAAACTTAAAATACACAAAGTTTACAAATACTGTTTAAAAAAAGCATATTTTCTGATAGCGACAGCAATGTGTTGTCTTAGTCAATTGTGTAATGTGAATGTGGTTTTTTTTTCTCTAGGGGAGAATACGGGCTAAAGGAATACACTGAAATCAAAACTGTGACCGTCAGAATTCAACAGAAGAATTCTTAAGAGCGCTGCGAGACGAACACTTTGTACATGGGCACAGTGAATCCTCTCACTTATCAGCAGGACAAATGCGCACAACAGTGGTTGTGCAGCATATGGTTGAAGCTTTATCTTATAAAATGTAAAAAAATATATACTAGTGAATGTATATGTACCACAAATACTGTGTATTTGAAGAAAATACAATAATCTCAGCAAATTCCCCGAGTGCATTCATTACACGGTTCCCCTTCGAAATCGCTTTTAGCCTTGTGTAATCTGTAAACTGTGGAGACCTGATATACCGTGGAAACTCAATGGTGTCACTGGAACTGATAGCCGAATTCTTATTTTCTCTGTCGCTGCTAACAATTTGAGAACTGCCACAGAACCTAAATGCTGCTCGTTTAAAATCAGCGTGTCTTCCGTTCCCGGGTGGGCTGTCTGTGGGCGGCGCGGAGGAGAGGTAAGTGGAGGAGGAACAAAATTGAAGGGCGAGGCCAGACTGACATTCGTGTCCCTCCTCTTCTTTAAAAGTGACACAGTAGAAACATGAGCCCAGGCCCTACATTTTCTTAGAAGGGGAAGAAAATAAATCAAAATTATGCAAGTGAAT
The DNA here is from genome assembly GCF_052327205.1 of Somniosus microcephalus. Taxonomy (NCBI): domain Eukaryota; kingdom Metazoa; phylum Chordata; class Chondrichthyes; order Squaliformes; family Somniosidae; genus Somniosus; species Somniosus microcephalus. The sequence goes on from NC_141013.1 coordinate 24,270,238, forward strand.
TACATGATCTGGAATGTTCTCTGGGTGGGTGGTAGTCCTATTGGTAACCCAAATATAAATATTTAGGTATTTGCTCTATGGTTTGTTGGCAGTACACCGGTCATTTCTCACAGCCACTGCCAGCATTCAGAGTACAGAGAGTCTGCCGCAGCAGCAAGTTGAGGCTGGGAATTCAGCTTGTAAAATATACATCTTTATACACGCGGCGCTCATACAATTTTAACATACCACTGTCGTCCTTTGCCACTAAGGACAAGGGGGCCTCGGAGTTCCTGGGGCCAGGGAGGGAGTGTTACCGGGGAGGCAGAATTTGGGCGTAGACCCCGGATCCGCCAGGGTTCTGCTCCTCTTTGGCCCCGTCCGAAAGCCCGGAGGTGTTTGGGGGTGGATCCATCATATGATGCACTTTCCTCACTTATCACCTTAGCAACGCTCGATGCCAGGGATGCCTGTGTGTCATAGAAACATAGAAGATAGGAGCAGGAGTAGGCCATTCGGCCCCTCGAGCCTGCTCTGCCATTCAATGAGATCATGGCTGATCATCCAAACTCAGTACCCTGTCCCTGCCTTCTCCCCATATCCCTTGATCCCTTTAGCCTTAAGAAATATATCTAACTCCTTCTTGAATATATTTAATGAATTGGCCTCAACTGCCTTCTGTGGTAGAGAATTCCACAGGTTCACCGCTCTCTGGGTGAAGAAATTCCTCCTCATCTCTGTCCTAAATAGCTTACCCCTTATCCTTAGACTGTGACCCCTGGTTCTGGACTCCCCCGCCATCGGGAACATCCTTCCTGCATCTAGTCTGTCTAGTTCTGTTAGAATTTTATAAGTTTCAATGAGATCCCCTCTCATTCTTCTAAACTCCAGCGAGTATAAGCCCAATCGACCCAATCTCTCCTCATACATCATTCCTGCCACCCCAGGTATCAGTCTGGTGAATCTTCGCTGCACTCCCTCCATGGCAAGAACATCCTTCCTCAAATAGGGCGACCAAAACTGCACACAATACTCAAGGTGTGGTCTCACCAAGGCCCTGTACAACTGCAGCAAGACATCCTTGTTCCTGTACTCGAACCCTCTCGCTACAAAGGCCAACATACCATTTGCCCATGAGTCCCATGAGTCCAGTTTGAGGTTTTAAAGGTCAGTCTTGCAACGCAATTGTTGATCGCAGAGCAATTGATTGGATTACCTATAATTGACAGCCATGTTTTAAAATATACTTTTACATAGAATTACATAGTATTTACAGCACAGAAACAGGCCATTCGGCCCAACAGGTGGTGTTTATGCTCCACACGAGCCTCCTCTCACTCTTCTTCATCTCACCCCATCAACATATCCCTCTATTCCTTTCTCCCTTGTGTTTATCCAGCCTCCCCTTAAATGCATCAATGCTAGTCGCCTCAACTACTCCCTGTGGTAGCGAGTTCCACATTCTCACCACTCTCTGGGTAAAGAAGTTTCTCCTGAATTCCCTATTGGATTTATTAGTGACACTTTTATATTTATGACTCCTAGTTCTGGTCTCCTGCACAAGTGGAAACATCGCTACAACTACCCAGCAAAGATTACCCAAACAAAACCAGGTCCATATTTCATGGGGATATTAATTTCATGTAAATTTGTTTTGCAAATCTTTGTTCTCACTTATTTCAAAAAAGGCAGGTGGGTAAATTGCAATGAATAACCTCCTCACATCACTTGGCTAGTAGCGGCACGCTGGTGAAAACAGCACACAGCTCTTCCTGGTCTTCTCCCTTGCCAAAGGAAACAAGGTTTGCTAAACATTGTTTTATAAAGACAGTGCCCTTATAAATGTGCCATGTCCTCTTTCTATGTTTTCTGGGATATTGTCAAGTTGGTGACTACATGTTCCACCATTAACTGTTGAGTGTTATCAATGCATGGAATAACTCTGGGGCCTCGGCAGCATTGGGAAGTTCAATGCCATTGAATGCTGTACCCTAGACAACGTGCTGCAACACAGTCACCTGACACTGCATCAGACATTAGGCATCCGTTTAATCGCGAGGAATATTTTGGCCACTCTTTAGTGGTTTCAATACAATAATGTTGTAAGCCCGATTACAACACAGATGAAGACACAGCAAGAGGCAATCTGCAGCACGTATCAGCGAAACAAAACCTCTGTCATCAGCCGCAAAATCTGAAATGAGAGGATCTGTTGGCTAAAAAATCAAAGCATGTATGATATGAAATGAGAAGATACCAAAGTAATTAGAAACATGTTTCTGCTCTGAATATTTAGTCTAGAAATTACTATTGGTGATATTAGCAGACTAACAATTAACATGGTCATCGGACATTGCTCTGTCCAGTATTTTAACTTAGACTTTAATCTATTTAAACTAAACAGGTTAACACTTCTTTTAAAATAATAGGCAGAGGAATTCCATTCAAATTCATTAAGCATTCTTCTGTTAATATCACAAAGTCATTTCAAGGCTTATGTATGTTTAAAATATTTTGTTGTTACATTATAATTACAGTGATAAAAGCTAATCCTTTATTATTATATTTCATTTCATACTTTTCACTCCACTCGTATAAAATCTGAGCATTAATTTGATAAACTTTCACCATTCCTGCTGTCTTTCAGTTTCTCTGTTTTAAGTCACCTGTGGTTGATGTCACCAAAAAGCAATAATGTATAAATCCTTGCATTTTTATACACTGATTGAATGACTGCAAATTTTTTCTTGTTAACTGTATTGCAGTTTTGAAATCATGTATATACAATTATGTACTATGAAGATATAAAGATATTTTCTATACTGTTTTTCATTAAAGAAACAAGATACACTTGGTATCAGAGTGTTAAAATTATGTGAAAATAATTTGACTAAAAATCTGCTGATGTTTTAAAACAGAATATCAGTTGTGTTATGTTGGTTGTGACTAGGCCAGTATAAACAGAATCCCCATCTGGGGATCTGGTCAAAAGCTCCTTCCCATTATCCAAACACGACATATTACAAGACAAGACTCCTGAATGTAGTGACCGGCATTTTACACTTCACTATTCACCTGTCTGAAACAGAACTTTATAGTCGGAGCCCCACTCATCGCCCCTCCCCTGGTGCCTAGACTAAAATCAGACAAAAGTGGAATGACTGCGCTTCTGGCAACTGTGCGGCTGAATATCTGCCTCTCAGTATTTAGCCCGACAACCCCTGCCACTCGTTAAGTCCCCACGGGCAATTTATGATTAAATTACCACATTGGATCCTTCCATCCAACTAAATAATATTAATAATTTTTTTGTAATATATGAAAATCCATTAATTGCTCAATATTTTAACTTTTATCACACAAAAGTAAAAGTGCAAATAATGTAAGCGTAGAAAAACTTGCATAAATATTTGGTTAGAAGAATATACCCAGAAATAGAACTGAACATTTTGGCAATTCATCCTGAAGTTAATAAAGGTTTTGGTTTGTTAAAAAGTCTGTGATCAGTCATCATTATTTTTAGTGAGGCGTGAAATTGATAACATTTGGACCCGTCCCATCTGAATGTGTAGCAGATGTGGTGACATCAGAGCAATGACGACCTATATGTATGTGTGCGGTTAGCTAAGCAAAGGCCTACTGATCCCGCAAGATAATTACAAATGAGAAAGGCCATTCAGCCCATCTTAATTCATCCATCCAGTGTGATCCTAAAGTTCCCCCATTGCAGCATCCAATTGTTTCTTAAAGGCTTCCAGAGTTTTCACCTCCACTATGCTATCGGGAAGTTTATTCCACACATTGATCACTCTGTGTGAAGAATTTTCTGACATTAGCCCTAAAATTGCCTTTGACGAGTTTGGACCTGTGTCCCTTGCTCTACTGTCACAATTGAACGTAATATTCTGAGTTTCCTTTATCTGTTTTCTTAACAATCTTACGTACCTCCTTATAAGAACACCTCTCAAACACCTCCACTATAGGATGAAAAGCCCAGGTCATTCCAGCCGCTCTTCGTAACTCAGACCTCTGGAACTGAGGATCACCTTGTGGCTCTTTCTCTGCACTGCCTCCAGCATTTGAATGTCCCCCTTGTTTCTTGCTGACCAGAACTGGTTGCAGTATTCAAGGAGATCTGACCAGAACATTACAAAGTTTGATTGGTACCTCCTCTGACTTGCATCCTCTTGTTTTGTCTATATAGTTCATCATTCTATTGGTTTTGTTGATTGCTGCCCTCCATTGGTTGCACATGTTAAGTGTTATAGTCCAACAGCTTTATTTGAAATCACAAGCTTTCAGAGCACTGCTCCTTCGTCAGTGCTCCGAAAGCTTGTGATTTCAAATAAAGCTGTTGGGACTATAACCTGGTGTTGTGTGACTTCCTACATTTGTCCACCCCAGTCCAACACCGGCATCTCCACATCATGTTAGTGTTGAGTCTACTAAGACTCCTGGGTCTCTTTCAGCTTCACCTTAGCCATTTCACACTCGGCATGGAGTATGTGTGTCACCGAGTTTCCCTCCCTATGTGCAGCACTTGTCTGCCCATGTTCTGCCCACTTACACGTTTGTCCAACTCATTCTGTAATCTCCAAACAGCTGCACTTCTTAAGTTTGGCATCGTCTGCAAACTCGACCACTTTGCATTGAGCTTCTGAATCACGGGAACTTGTGTAAATTAGAGATTGCAGTGGTTCCAGCCCCAAGCCCTGAGACAGCTCACTACCTACACTCTGAGAGCTGGGAAATGGAGACAGAAGGCCAGCAGACCGGGGAATAGAACTGGAGGATGGAGATGGAATCAATAGATTGCAGGAAGAGAAATGGGAGGTAGGAACTGAGCCATAGCGATAGAAAAAAGAGAAAATAAGTTTTTTTTAGCAGGAAGAGAAACAGTAAACAGAACCTACCAAGATAGATTGATGCGAGTCTATCTTGCACCCAGCTACTTGTATACATGCCGCTAACAATTAACAGAGTTCACAAAATGTACCTGTTGAAACACTCACATTTAAGTTCAAACAAATACAGTATTTCAATGATAATATATAACACATACATAATTTTCCATTATCATGTTTTGAAAAATATCCAGCAAGACTGCGACTTCTTGCACATCTGATATGGTACATTTCAAATTATTCTTCTGTGTTAATTACTATTTTTAAAAACTCAATTATGGGATATGGGCGTCACTGGCAAAGCCAGCATTTATTGCCCATCCCTAATTGCCCTTGAGAAGGTGGTGGTGAGCCGCCTTCTTGAACCGCTGCAGTCCGTGCGGTGAAGGTACTCCCACAGTGCTGTTAGGGAGGAAGCTCCAGGATTTTGACCTAGTGACGGTGAAGGATCAGTGATATACTTCTAAGTCAGGATGGTGTGTGACTTGCAGGGGAACTTGGAGGGGGTGGTGTTCCCATGCGCCTGCTGCCCTTGTCCTTCTAGGTGGAAGAGGTCACGGGTTTGGGAGGTGCTGCCAAAGAAGCCTTGGCGAGTTGCTGCAGTGCATCTTGTAGATGGTACACACTGCAGCCATGGTACGCCGGTGGTGGAAGGAGTGAATTTTTAAGGTGGTGGATGGAGTGTCAATCAAGCGGGCTGCTTTGTTTTGGATAGTGTTGAGCTTCTTGAGTGTTGTTGGAGCTGCACTCATCCAGGCAAGTGGAGAGTATTCCACCACACTCCTGACTTGTGCATTGTAGATGGAAGAAAAGCTTTGGAGAGTCAGGATTGATAGAAGTAATCAGTAATATATAATTAGCAACGTTAATCTTTGACCCATCACATTCTCTGACCATTTCTTTCTTAATCCTCTCTAGCTCCAAGTTCACTAGCATGCCCACCACTCCTACTCCCTAAGGATCACTGTCATTGCCCAGTCTTGTACTGTAGCTCATTCTTTCACAGGATCGAAAAACTCTTTACCTCCCTCAATTTTGCTTTGAATAACCCAGGATTGGCATCAACTAGCCACTATTTCTCAATGAATCTTGTCCTCTCTCCTAGCCTTGGTGCTGTCTTCAGCTATAGGCCCAGGGTTCTCAGTTTAAAAAAAAATCATTACAAGATGTCAAAGATCAGCCATAATCTTATTGAATGGCGGAGGAGGCTCGAAGGGCCATATGGCCTACTCCTGCTCCTATTTCTTATGTTCTTAAAACCTGATTTGGTCTTAAGACTCCCAGGAGTAATAGGAAAATGATGATAAATGTTTTGCTAAGTATTTGGGATTTATACTCAGCTCCACAAGAGGAAATCTAGAGACAAAAGGAGCCAAGCTTTAATAGTCTAGTGTTGACTTGGTTGTAAATAAATGTTCTTTAGTGGCAAGTTCATTTCTTAAGTGATTTATGTGTGCTGTCCAACACATTGTATTTATCATGATTGGTATCTGCTGGTTAAAACTTCTGCACAGTTTTATATTTTGTTCTGAAAACAAATATTATACATTGTTCAAACTCAAAATTCTCTACGGACACATTTAAATGATTAAAACATTTTTTGATGAATGTAGTATGGTTTCCAAAACATAACCTTTGACATAACCATCGTCAGAGCACCCTCATCACAAGGACTGCTGCTGTTCAAGGAGAAGGTCCACCTCTACCTTCTCAGGGTGACTTGGGATGAGCAATAAATGCGGCCTTGCCAGTGTTGCCTACGTCCTGAAAACATGGGGGTGTTCAAGCATCAAATTCCCTTCTAACTCAAATATAGTTAAAAAGAATTACAAGTAACAGTTATACATAGGTTCTTTACATAGGATATACGGCACAGAAACAGGCCATTCGGCCCAACCAGTCCATACCGGCATTTATGCTTCACTCGAGCCTCCTCCCGTCTTTCCTCATCCAACAACCAGCACAACCCTCGATTCCCTTCGCCCTCATATGCTTGTCCAGCCTCCCCTTAAATGCATCGATACTATTCGCTTCAACCACTCCCTGTGGTAGCGAGTTCCACATTCTCACCACTCTCTGGGTAAAGAAGTTTCTTCTGAATTCTCTATTGGATTTCTTGGTGACTATCTTATATTGATGGCCTCTAGTTTGCCTTTGCTCTTCCTCACTATGGAGGCAAAATTGAGTCGCGCCCCCTTTGGGGCACTAACTTCGCCGGGTGCTAGCGCCCCCGTGGCTGAAATTCATCGGTAGCACCCCAAGAGAGAAGTGCTACTGGAAGGGCCCCGACTACCTCTTGGGGCGCTGCGAGGGAATATCGTGGCGCTACATGCCGCAGCGCCATGCCGTGCCGCGGTATTGCAGGCCTTCCTTCCCTTCTTAAAGGGGAGGGGCCTTGCGCAGCGTGACTCGGGGCTCAGCTGGACCACCAGGGATCGGAGTGCCGGCAATAAAGCCCAGCACTCAAGAGAAGTGCCGGGCTCACGGAGTGCAGCCAGCACTCCGCGGGGGGACTGAAGAGGAGGCCTGGGACTGGAGTGGAGGCAGGTGCTGGCAGGCGGCCAGCAACAAAAATAGCCACCCGGCACCTCGCCTTTAATTAGCGCCGCCCCGGCCGCAGGTAGGCCCCCCCTGACCCTGTCGGACATAGCGTCCAGCGGTAAGTCAGGGGGCGCTACCGAAGATCGCGGCCGGGGTGCGAGCGGGGTGCTAACGGTTACCGCCGCCGCTAACCTCCCACTGAATTTTGCCAGAGGCGTTGGTGGCGGCGCACCCAGGCGCTAGTTGCTTTGCGCCTAGGGCGCTAACGGGAGGAACAAAGTAACCAAATTTCCCCCCCTATATCTTTTTGTTATGTTATGCTCATTCTGGTGAATTTTTGAATACTTTTGAAATCAGCGAGTGTTGATGAGACCAGTCGGAGTACTGGTTTTAAAAGTCATTGTTAGGGATGGAGTTAACAGTAGCAGAGATAATCATAAACGCAGGCATGGTTCCGTATCAGCTATTTATGTTAATTTATGATGTGGAGATGCCGGTGTTGGACTGGGGTAGACAAATGTAGGAAGTCACACAACACCAGGTTATAGTCCAACAGCTTTATTTGAAATCACAAGCTTTCGGAGCGCTGCTCCTTTGTCACCTGACGAAGGAGCAGCGCTCCAAAAGCTTGTGATTTCAAATAAAGCTGTTGGACTATAACCTGGTGTTGTGTGACTTCCTACATATGTTAATTTAGTTCACTCAGACTGTTAGGCACAGTAACCAATCCAAGCTAGTACTTATCACCTGGCCTACCCATAGCTCCATACTAGGCTCACAGATTTATTCTTCCTTTTAGACACAAGGGGAAATTTAACACGGGTGAATGGGTGGGATTGTGTGAGGGTGGAGGGTTAAATGGGCAAAAAATTGAAGCGTGTCAGGAAGCAGGCTCCAACCCATCGATTTCTGGAATTTAAGGACATAAGGAATAAGAGCAGGAGTAGGCCATACGGCCCCTCGAGCCTGCTCCACCATTCAATAAGATCATGGCTGATCATTGACCTCAACTCCACTTTCCCGCCCGATCTCCATATCCCTTGATTCCCTGATTTTACTCAGGCGAGACAATGGGCGGGCAGCCAACCCGCTCCCAGAAGGCGGGTTGGCATTTTAAATATGTTAATGAGCCTGGAAGCTTCGGATTTAATCTGCTCTGCAGGTCTAACTGTGGCCGGCCGGGATACCCAACAGCTGCAGCGAGGCGAGGATAGCCTTGGGGAGCACTCCTTGGGGAGTGCTTCCTCCCAGCCCCCCCAAGATCTCCCACCATCAGACCCTCCCTCTACAAACCCCTCTCACCCCCGGGATCAGACCCCCTCCCTCGGGATCAGGGATTAGACACCACTTGGGATCGGACTCCCCCGCACGGGGTCAGCGATCGGAATCCCCTTGGGATCTGACAACCTCTCCCCCGCGGTCAGGGTTTGGACCTACCTGGTCCTGCGGCCTCCTCTGGGGCATTCCCTGCCCAACTGGAAGCCAAACCTGCCAATCAGGCTGTCTTCCGGGTAAACAGTCAATGACGTAAGATGCATGGTGAAGTTAAATCTCAGTTCTTTCCTATTTTATGCTTTCCCTCATTAAGTCCAATGTTTACAGCATTATGCATTCCTTCATCCGGGGAAAAGAGATGGTTTGCAATGAAATGGAATGTGTTTGGGAATCTGAAAGGGACAGGAAGTAAGCATGTGGAGTGGGAAGGGGACAGAATGAGCTTTTGCGTCATGGGAAGGAGGGAGCATGGCTGAGGATCTGGGATCAAGGGAGATCATGTTTTTGAGTCTGAGAGATACTGCAAAAATATGGGATTACAGGAGATCATACAATGGGTCCGAGGAGAGGGGATAAGCCGTCTTTCCTCATCCAACAACCAGCACAACCCTCGATTCCCTTCACCCTCATATGCTTGTCCAGCCTCCCCTTAAATGCATCCATACTATTCGCTTCAACCACTCCCTGTGGTTGCGAGTTCCACATTCTCACCACTCTCTGGTTTCCTGCATGCTACCACAACCCCCCACCGCCCCCACCTCGCTCCCAGCACGTCAGAATGTTAAAATTCCCCCAAAAACTAATTTCCTTGATACTTTCCAAACCTACATACTCACTTCCTCTCCATCCAGGTGCTGTAGGCTTACCCCCTCTCCTTGTATGATCTCCTGTAATCCCATATTTTTGCAGTATCTCTCAGACTCAAAAACATGATCTCCCTTGATCCCAGATCCTCAGCAATGCTCCCTCCTTCCCATGACCCAAAAGCTCATTCCCTGTCCCCTTCCCAAATCCACATACTTACTTCCTGTCCCTTTCAGATTCCCAAACACATTCCATTTCATTGCAAACCATCTCTTTCTCCCGGATGAAGGAATGCATAATGCTGTAAACATTGGACTTAATGAGGGAAAGCATAAAACAGGAAAGAACTGAGGTCCAGAAAGGAGAAAGCAAGGGAAAATTAATCAAAGGCCTAAAGGGGGAAGTGCTCCTCCAACAGCCCAGTGAGCTTACCCAGCGAGAGCCCGAGCTGTACAGATCAGGAAAGGTCCTGGTTCCTGCTCTATGCTATGATCTCACCTGAGGTGGTAGTAGAGGTACTGCCTTTGGTCTTTATGTCCGTGGGCTAGGAAATGTCAAGTTGACAAGGACTCCCATTATTGATTGCTAGGCCAGTGATCCTTATTGGACATGTATGTGTAGAAGTAAGGGAACAGGGTTGGGTTTGGTGAAGATTCCTGTGGCAGTCAAATATCCTACTGATACCCACTGTCAAGGTTCACGCCTGAATAATGGGCACTTGAGCGGGGCACCAGAGGCTGACTAGGGAACCAGATCATGGCCAGGAGACTGCGCTCCTACAGCTGTGTTCCTCACTCTGTTAAGAGTGTTAGGGGAAAAGAATTCAACCTCTTAGTGCCTCCTGTTAGCGCCATCTGCTGGCGCTAACGGGGTGCTAGCGCATTATCGTCGGGCCGAGGCGAATCCAGCGCCGCACGCCAAATCCCGCCAGGACTTGGCGAGGGAGGAGGCAGCCACTCAATCGGCCTTCTGGAAGGGCGGTCCATGACCGTCTCATCAGACTGCAGTTCAAATGAATTAAACCCCAGATCCCCTTTGCTCACCACATCCCCATCATTCCATCCCTGTCGCAGGCCATATCACAGCGCTAAGCTCAAATGAGACGCACCACAAAAGAATTAAGACTGAATTAATTAATTTATCAAAAATCAGTGAACACATATTTACAACAAAAATATTAACTATTCACCCTTGTGCAATCCCTTAGTTTTTTTTATTAGTTTATGGGATGTGGGCGTCGCTGGAAAGGCCAGCATTTATTGCCCATCCCTAATTGCCCTCGAGAAGGTGGTGGTGAGCGGCTTTCTTGAACTGCTGCAGTCCGTTTGGTGAAGTTACTCCCACAGTGCTGTTAGGGAGGGAATTCCAGGATTTTGACCCAGCGACGATGAAGGATCGGTGATATACTTCTAAGTCAGGATGGTGTGTGACTTGGAGGGGAACTTGGAGGTGGTGATGTTCCCATGCGCCTGCTGCCCTTGTCCTTCTAGGTGGAAGAGGTCACGGGTTTGGGAGGTGCTGCCAAAGAAGCCTTGGCAAGTTGCTGCAGTGCATTTTGTAGATGGTACACACTGCAGCCACGGTACGCCGGTGGTGGAGGGAGTGAATGTTTAAGGTGGTGGATGGGGTCCCAATCAAGTGGGCTGCTTTGCCCTGGATGGTGTCGAGCTTCTTGAGTGTTGTTGGAGCTGCACTCATCCAGGCAAGTGGAGAGTATTCCATCACACTCCTTACTTGTGCCTTGTAGATGGTGGAAAGGACTTAGTCCCTGTCGTTACTGTGCCGTTGCCTACTCTAGTGCTCCTACGAATTGTTGGCCCAGTGGCTGCAGCAGGGCTGATGGAAGGCTGCCGAGTGTCCGTGTGGGAGACTTCAGATGGCCTTGCAGGATGCCCTTGACTAGCTCTGGGCCTGGAAGGCCCAGCTGTAGACTGCACCACCTCAGCATGGGCAGCAGCAGTCTGAGCTGGCTGGATGACAGGCAGTGACAAGGGCAATGGCGGAGTGGCAGCCCCAGAGCTACCCTTTCCCCCTGGCCTTGTTGCAGCCTGCTCGTCCCCGGTGCCTCACTCTGTGCAGATCCCGCTACTATACTAGCCTCTAAAGAACGCGTAGTGCCAGCATCTGAGCTGGTGCCTGTGGGTGAGACATGCAGTGACGCGGCATATTCTTCCTCCTCCTCTTCTCCCGCCTCACTCTCAACGGTGCCCTCAGGAACAGGCTGATCAGGTGCTTGCTCATTCTCTGAAAGCATAAAGGCACAAGAGTCAGGTTAAGGTGAGGGGAAGGGGGCAGGAAGGGAGAAATGCATGCATACAGCATGATTAGCTGGAAGGTGCGAAACGTTTGTGGGGTGAGGGGGAAGTGGGATCTGAGGAGAAACAGTAGGGATGAACATACCGTTGTTGTCCCCAAGGGGGTCAAGGTCGCCAGTGGCCACGGCGCCCACCACCTGACCCCTAATAATCTGCAGCACTCTATTCTCCAGCGCAGACAGTGGTTGGGTATCGGCTTGACCCCCGCCTGTGTGCTCCTGCTCCCTCCTGTTGTGAGCTACCTTGGCCTGCAAGAGAAAGGAAAGTGTGTGACTGAATGTGGAGCAATGTGTTTGGGTGATGTGCCTGCCATAGTTGAATAGCTGTTGTTGTGTGCAAGGTGTGAGATGTGGGTATGAGTGTTGGTAGGTAGAGATTGTTGGTGGGGCAGTGCTGGGGGTGTGGTGCTTTGGGCAGTGTGTGAAGACTGTGGTACAGATGTACGTAGCATTTGTTGAAGCATTCACTCACCCTGACCACCTGAGTGAGGTTGTTAAATTTCTTCCTGCATTGTGTGTGGGTCCTGGGGACCACAGTGCTGCCTGAGATGTGCTGCGTTACCTCCCTCCACATGGTACAGAAGACTTGCGGCGAGGGCCTCCTGCTACTTGCCGGGTAGAGCACCACCCTCCATCTCTCCACAGCGAACACCAATGCCTGCAATGCTTGATCGCAGAATCTGCGGGCTCTCTCCCTGGGGCGTGGATCTGCCATGAGTACAGCTGCTTCAATCCTCCGGCTCCTTCTCCTTGTCCTGATTCTGCTTGCTGAGGCAGCTGCACAGTCAGCAATGCTGAGAACGAGGTTCTGCAGCATCAATGAACCTCCCCTTTAAGTACTGAAAAATGCCTGTGGCAATCGTGACTTGCGATTAGACTGTTATTGGTCCACCCTTTGAGTGTAATGCCAATATACTTGGGCTTTAAGACTTGAATTAGGACTCTAATCATTTTTTGAGCAGTGAGCACGAATTTTGCATGCAGTCTAAAGCATTAGCGCCTGGCACTAATTCTCCAATTTTTCTACTGAATTTCTAGCCCTTAAGGTTTAGGGTACACTACCTTACTCTATTCTTTTCCCTAAAATATACTGCTTCACATTGCTCTGCATTAAACTGCATCTGCCACCTCTGATTACACTCCACTTATCTGCCAATAGCCTTTTGCAGTCCCTTGTGCTCTCCCTCACCGATTACCATTCCTCCTAATTTAGTATAATCAGCAAACATTAATATCATTCCTCTTCTGTCTGTGTCCAAATCATTTGCATAAATGGAAAACAAAAGAGGTCACGGTACAGTTCCCCGGGGCACATCATTATCCACATCCTGCAATTCTGAAAAACATCCATTTATTTCGGTGCTTTACTTTCCGTCCCTTAGCGTCCTTCTATCCATGCAAGCTACATTCCCTTTAACAACACGTGTCTTAATTTGCACAACAAGTCTCAATTTATCAAATGCCTTCTGAATGTGCATACAATCAACATTCATCACATTCACCTTATCTATACATTCTGCGATTTCCGTTACAAATCCATGCAGACTGTTCCTGATTAGCCCATACCTTTCTAAGTATTCATTAACAATAATGTGTTGGCAGGCACCCAAAGAGCTGCTGTGCATCAGGCACCAGCTCACTATATTATTGGGCACGCACGCCTGAGGCTCAGTATATGCCCAATGCACATAGCGTGCTAAAATACAACCCTGAAGGACTTTGAAGGTTTGGAGCCTCGCATAGACAGTGCGCAAAGCTCATAACTAGCTCCAGTTTTGCTAAAATGAGCAGTCCTTCTAATAATGCAACCAGGAGGTATGAACAGCACCAATATAAAACAGATGGTGATTGGGAGGCCTGTTACCTTAAGTTGAATTCTTGTTAAAGCTACATCGCTGTTATTGCTGTATCTCTTAGCAACTGATTGCCTTTGCATTGTTTTGGCCTTGTTGGACGAAGTTATTGAAACTAGTTGGAGTCTTTCTGAATGCTACTTACAGCTGAACTGCACCTTTTCTCAGTGACTAAGAGCACTCTTTAATACAATAGCAAAATACTGCAGATGCTGGAAATCTGAAATAACAACAGAAAACGCTGGAAAAACTCAGCAGGCCAGGCAGCATCCGTGGAGAGAGAAACAGAGTTAACGTTTCAGGTCGAAGACCTTTCGTCAGAGCTCTTTAGTATCCAGCTATGGACATTTCTGTGGGCATTTGCAGATTTTGGAGGAGAACGAGCAAGAAGCCATTAAAGACAGTTGAGATTGCACTTTAGACACTCGTTTGCACACATCCTTACACTGGCACTCTTCTACAAAAGGCCAATGTTTTTAGCTGGATCTTGTCTGAAGAAACTTGCTAGCACTAAGATTCCCAAGGGAAGCCATGATGCAACTCTGCAGCCAGGCTTGGAGACCATTTCTATCAAAGAAGTGGCTGTCAAAGTTACAGTTGCTTTGAAGATTTCTGTAACAGGTTCCTTCCAGGCACGTGTCGGAGACCTCAGTCACAGCTCCCAGCCTTCAGTCCATAATAAGTCAAGGAGTTAACTGGCTCTATGTTTACCAGGGTCAGGTTGTTTTAAATCCTATTTCCAATGGAGAGCAGCCAGCAGCAAGAAAGCGCTCTGCATGTTGAGTGTATGGCATATTCCAACCAGTGCGAGACGTAATTGACTGCACGCATGTGGCCAGGCATGCTTCAGCCTATTCATGAATAGAAAGGGAAAACGTTCCTTCAATGTACAGGTGGTCTGCGGCCAAAGGAAGCGTACATGTGATGGTTACCGATTGCAGCCTCCACGATTCGTTAATCCTGTGGCAGTCAATGCTGCCTTGTGTGAAGGCTCAAGAAGGCTCTAGGGGTGGCCAAGGATGCTCAATGGCCCTTTGGATGTGTAGGCCAAGTTCTACCTTTCCTAGCTTTGTTCTCGAGTAGGCCTAAGTTTATATCCCCTGCCAAAGAGGCGTTCCACTTCATTGTAAGCCATTGGCTGTAAAGCGCTTTGGGACGTCCGGTGGTCATGAAAGGCGCTATATCAATGCAAGTATTTCTTTCTTTTTTTCCACTGCAGGAGGCCCTGGAGTGGCCACTTTCTTCGTGGTAGTTTACAGCTCAGTGAGACAGCCATGAAGCATGGCTGTTTGTGGACGGCACCGTGGACATCCCCAAATTGTACAGGCTGGGTGACACATTCTCAGGACGATTCGGTGACATGACGATGTTAAACAATCAAAGAACGTTTGTTGGCAGGCTGTGTGAGGTCCAAATACCTGGGCACCGCACCTGAAGCAAGCCTTGAGCCAGCCCTCTAGCCAGCAGGTTGCATCTCCTACAATTTCACCTGCACTTTCGCTGCTCACACATGCTCAGTGCTTCACCAAGTGCTCAACTTGCTAACAACCTTCCTTCCAGAGTGGATATATCTGCGCTGCCACTGTGGGATATTACATAGTGCTATGAGGTACTAGATCGATGCTCTACAATTGGTTCAGTCATTTTCCCTTCTCAGGCACCTGGATGCTTGGAGGGGAAATCCTTGAAATTTAGCTGCATAAAGAGATAAGAATAAGCAGCAAAGGATATTATCCATGAGCCTGGGGGAAGCCTCCAACTTCACCCTGCCCCATTCCCTCTATTGCCTCCATGCTGATAACATTGATGGCCTTCTCCTCACAAGTAGTCGAGGGTTGGAGTTTTGGTGGCCTCCTCTCCTACCTGCAAGTGCTGCCTCCTGTTATATGCAGCCTTATCCCACAAGCAGATCTAAATGGGGACTATGTAAGGAAGAGGATTATGAGAGAACGGTGCTACCAAAGTTACCGGGACAGCAGCCACCTTATGTAAATGTGTGACCATACTGCTAAGGGATTTGGTCCTGAGCTAGTCTTTGGTGCGCGATACTTGACCCATTTAATGGTCAACATGGGCAGCATTATAATTTGACCCTAGTGAAAGAGAAGGAAATGAGCATGTTTGTACATTTACAAAGATCAACAGTTGGCAAAGTTCTCTGTAATTTCCCTCTGTCATAATGGACCATATTTACACCGGGGAGCAATGAAGAATGTTTCACAAGCCTGTTTATTAAGATGCTGTCACATATTTGCACACTTACTATAGCAGCCTTGCACTGACCAAAAAATGTCCTTCTCTCATGTTCGAGCCTGCATTGATACGCTGTCACCTCTATTCATGTTTCTCTGACTATGCTCATTTTTTGCTGGGTGTCCCTCTTCACCCTTCACTTTAGCACTTTCAAAATCTGGTCACTGATCAGGGCCTTGCTGCTCTCTATCAAGAAAAAAGAGCAGATCATTAAGGGCAGCCGGCAGCCTCTTAAAAGAGCTCCTAGTGCAGAAAATCCCACCCCCTCCTTGACCTCAATGTGCATCATGTGCGTGAGACCACTGATAAAGTATGCTAATAAAATGACCTCAAATTATCAAATCAGGTCAACCTTTTATGGCACAAAAAAGAAAGATTTGCATTTATATAGCGTCTTTCACGACCTCTGGATTTCCCAAAGCACTTTACAGCCAATGAAGTACTTTTGAAGCGTAGTCACTGTTGTAATGTAGGAAATGCGGCAGTGAATTTGCGCTCAGCAAGCTCCCAGAAACAGCAATATGCTAATGACCAGATAATCTGTTTTAGTGATCTTCATTGAGGGATAAATATTGGCCAGGACACCTGGGATAACTCCCCTGCTCTTCTTCCAAATAGTGCCATGGGATCTTATACGTCCACCTGAGAGAGCAGACGGGGCCTCGATTTAACGTCTCATCCAAAAGACGGCACCTCCGACAGTGTAGCACTTCCTCAGCACTGTACTGGAGTGTCAGCCTAAATTTTTGTGCTCAAGTCTCCAGAATGGGATTTGATCCCACAACCTCCTGACTCAGAGGCAAGAACTGAGCCAGGACTGACACAAGTACCGATATGCAGCCATTCTGTCACAGCTGTGTCGGGACCATATTATTAGCTCCTAGATATTTATTCACAACTGAGGTAAGACTAACTATCATAAAGTTCCATGATTTATCTTTTTCTCCTTTCTTCAACTAGGGTGAGTGACATTTACCACCCTGTAGTCCTTTGGTACAACTCCCACTTCCAAAGATTTTGGGAAAATTCAGGCTAGTGCCTCCACTATCTCTTCAACATCGTTTAGTATTCTCAGTTAAGAACATAAGAAGTAGGAGCAGGAGTAGGCCATACAGCCCCTCGGGCCTGCTCCGCCATTCAATAGGATCATGGCTGATCCGAACCTAGACTGACATCCACTTCCCTGCCCGCTCCCCGTAACCCCTAATTCCCTTATCAGCTAGGAAACTGTCTATCTCCGTTTTACATTTATTTAATGTCGCAGCTTCCACAGCTCTCTGAGGTAGCAAATTCCATAGATTTACTACCCTCTGAGTGAAGAAGTTTCTCCTCATCTCAGTTTTGAAAGGGCAGCCCCTTATTCTAAGATTATGCCCCTTCGTTCTAGTCTCACCCATCAGTGGAAACATCCTCACCGCATCCACCCGATCAAGCCCCTTCACAATCTTATATGTTTCGATAAGATCGCCTCTCATTCTTCTGAATTCCAATGAGTAGAGGCCCAACCTACTCAACCTTTCCACATAAGTCAACCCCCTCATCTCCGGAATCAACCGAGTGAACCTTCTCTGAACTGCCTCGAGAGCAAGTATATCTTTTCTTAAATATGGAAACCAAAACTGTACGCAGTATTCCAGGTATGGCCTCACCAGTACCCTGTATAACTGAAGCAAGACTTCCCTGCTTTTATACTCCATCCCCCTTGCAATAAAAGCCAAGATTCCATTGGCCTTCCTGATCACCTGCTGTACCTGCATACTAACCTTGTGTTTCATGCACCAGGACCCCCAGATCCCTTTGTACTGTAGCACTTTGCAGTTTCTTTCCATTTAGATAATAACTTGCTCTTTGATTTTTTCTGCCAAAGTGTATAACCTCACACTTTCCAACATTATATTCCATCTGCCAAATTTCTGCCCACTCACTTAGCCTGTCTATGTCCTTTTGCATGCCATCTGGGGCTGATGTTTCTTCTACATTTAGTCCCGTTATTTTTTTAAATACCATACCCTTTTGAATACTTAGCTGCCTTCTTTGACTATCTATTTACTTTTATGTGCTCATGTAAGTCCTTCCTATTTCCCTATATATTGAACGCTAATCTGATTTTATATTTGTAGTGTATGTGCCTTTAAGGGGAGAACTACTTTTTACAGCTCCTGTATACTGTAGTACCGGCAGTGACCACACCTGTATATAACCCTGAGTAGGGATCTGTACTGTTTAGTTTTAGAGCAACCCTCATCCAGTAAACACCTGTTGATTGTTCCTTTGCAGTCTCTGTCGATTATTTGAAGGACACACTACCTAAAGATTCACGGATTCAACAATATTCTCCCTTAGATTCCCTACACTCTTTTTCCTTCCTTTCTATACTTCTTATAATTCTGCATTATCCCCAAGTTATTTATCATTTGCTTCTTTTTCAAAACCCATTTTTGCTCTAACATCTATATATCTACGGAACCCCTGCCTTTGGTGCATCCTCTTCACGCTCACTCGGAGTGTATTTAACTTGTACTTTATCAATCTCATATTTAAATATCTACTCCTGCTGGTCTGCCATTATTTCCATTTAGGTCCGTTTCATGCTGTTAAATTGAGCTAATTTCCAATTCAACACCGTTATCTTGGACTCCTATTTTCCTTTATCTATTTTCAATGTGGACATAATTAAGTTGTACTCATTATTTCCCTAGTGTTCTCCTTTATTGTCTTGCTTCAACAACAAATTGCATTTATATAGCATCTTCAACATACAAAAACATCCCAAGGTACGTCACAGAGGCGTAATTAGACAAAAAATGGACATTGAGACAAAGCCGGAGATAGCAGGAGGGGTAACCAAAATTTGGTCAAAGAGGTGCATTTAAGGAGAGTCTTAAAGTAGGAGAGGGAGGTGGCGAGGTGGAGAGGTTTGATTTCCAAAGCATGGGGCCCGGACGGCTGCCAAGTGACTTCAGATGTTTTTCTCAATGCATCAGTGATAAAAGACTGTGGCCGTACCAAAAAAAAATTGGCATGATGTGATCTCAACTAAGAGACCAAAATTCAAAAATTCCACTCGGAAATGTTTGGCATTATGGTCAGATTTCAAGGCGGCAAGGAGGGAAGACAGCACAGGGTGCAACTGACTGGCATGACTGCTGAAAGATGGGGCAGCGGAGGGACAGTGCCAATGGCCAATTGAAGATCTGCAGGTTAGAATATCTCCTGCCAACTAAGGAAAGAAAATAAGGGAAGAAAATAGAAAGAAATTTAAGAAAGTAAACAAATTGAAGTCAACAAACATTTATTTGTTCTTTAAATTTTTCCCTGCTCCATTATAATACTGTTTTCCAATTTTCAATTGAATTCCATCAGACGCTAGTTGGTTGTAAGCTCCTCAAAAAAGAATTGGTTACCAAAATAAGTTATATTTAGTCATTTGAACAGTCATGCACAAATAAATTTCCAGTTTTGCGTTAAATTCCATGAATTAAGCAATGGGGATAAAGCTGGGATCAACAAAAATGCCTTGAAGATTCCCATAGTTCATAGGCATCACCATTATGGCATCACAAGATAAACCAGCGTGTTTCTCTGTAGCACTTTATGGTTCAGTTCCAAGTTTCGTGCATTCTACAAGGTATCCCTGGAACCATTTAGCACGCTGACCTTCAGAAGATTGGTGACTCCTCATTAATTACAACAAAAGGCACAAAAGATATTCTGTTTATTTTATGAAATATTTTTGCAGCGACTGTGCACTGTTGATATAGCCGAATTAAAAAAAAAACTATTAAGACTGACGTCTCCAATGTTATGAGATGGGGTATTAACAACACAGCACAGATCTACACATCAAATGAAGGGCGCTTGCAGAGAGCATGGGAAAGGCCTGCCTGAAACTGCATGTGTTCCACTCACTAGCCATGTACAGCGCTTTCACAGATTGAGCTGGGGACGGGCCAGATTTTCAGTACAGGAAGCTCTGTCATGACTGAATTGCACCTTTGAAGTGTAAATCGCCAAGATAATTTTTCTTGAGGAAGCATTTGTACTAAATTCATGCATGAGAAGTGGTTTTTACTGGCTACAGATGCACTGAAGAGCATGAGATTCATTTATTTAGTCTGTAACTGTAATTTAGATTCAGCTGCTGTTTATGTTTGAACTGATCCAATCCAGCACTGCCAAAATACACATGCAATAATCTGGATCATTCTTTTATATTCTTTAAGCATGTCAAAATTAGTTTGGTTTTGATTTTTCCCATGGCTACTTTTTAAATTTCTCTTCCTTTTTTGGGGCTCATTATTAGAAGTTTCAATATAACTGCTTTATGAAATGATACACAGGTATAGGAAATGTTTTGACGGATTGGCTCCTGTGCCTTTATACCTTTGACCTCACCAGAAACAAACCTTGTATTGAAATGAATAGCTTTTAGTGAGAGAGCTTAAGAAAAACCCTCTCCGATCAAGGTAAATGGATTAATGAACAATAGCGATATCTGTTTTGGAGGTTTTCAGAGCCTGAAGACCCGGTGTTAACTCGGGGGCAGGAGTCAGTGCAGGCGAGGGCCGAGGTGGTGGGCAAACTGTCCTGACCTCGACAGCGTGAGGCCCGGGCGATTTTAACGCCTAGGCCCGTTCTGCGTGCACCCATCCCCGACCAGTTGCCCGACCGAAATGGGGCGAGGTGGCAGCTGGTCAGAGCGGAATGTCAGGCGACAGGAGGCCGACGCTGGAGACTGAAGGAATGGTCCCGTCCCCCGCCCCGGCACTCAGGGAAGTGGTTGGATGGGGCTCAGGAGTGTGCCACCGGCTACTCGGCTGTCGGGCCCTGATGACATCACCGGAGCTCGATCTGCATATTTAAAGAAAGACCCCACTGGCTTCCGGCAGGTGTCCCTCTCGCCTGCTCAGAGGAGCAATTCAAAATCAGAACCCGGGGAAAGACAGCGGGACTTTGGCGGGTAAGTCCCATGGGCAATTGCCCACCCACCCGGTTTCCATCAAGCGAGCAAGGTTAAAATCGCCCTTAAAGAGTTGATAAAGATTGAAATAATAGCATTTTTTACATTCTCTGTGACTTTTCTTGTTGTTCCAAGTAGAAATTTTCAGCAGTTCTTCATTGAAGGTTTTTTTTCCACTTTTCATGGTAACTGATCCCCAATACAGGACATGGGGTACATTCCTCTTGCCACTTGCTTTCAAGAGGAGTAACATAAAACACAGCACAGCACAGAAATATTTTTTTTTTACAAAATAAGAAACCAGATTATTTAACTGACAGATGCCTCATTGGGAAAATGTGAAGAATGCCCGTCTGTGCTGCTGGTGGAATATAACACATCGATGTCTTCTCACTTTTCAAAAGAAACGTATTAAGCCTTTGTGAGGCTTTTGTTGTGTGACTTTGAATCATGAATGGGGCCACAGACAAAATGATTCAAGGTTTGCACTTGAGCACGGCTTTATTTGTGATCTAAAGGGACCTGCTGTGAATGCAGTGTAAAGTGGCAGATTGATTTTTTTTTATCACAGCATTACCTGAAGCAAATGGTACCACAGTGAGCCTGAGTGCCAACAGCAACAGAGCTTCGGTGCAGCACCACATCCACTTCACAGGAACTTAAGGCAGATTATTCAAAACCTGTTCCAAGATTCTGTTGCGAAGAAAAAATATGCAAATGTTTCCTTCAGATTAGAATTTTCATAGGCCTGAGGAACTATTTGATTTAAAGAGAATTACGAAAGATTTTTCTGGGTGACATTTTATTGGTTCCTTAAAAATACGCATGGCATGATAGCGTACAATGCGTCAAAATCATCATCATGTCGCTTCTAAGTGACAAAATGGTGACAAAAGTGACGCTAGGTTCTCTGGTTTGAAACCCTCCCCAAACACTTCTTCACGAAGAGGAAAGCGATGATAAATGGGGAAAAGCTCTTCCTGAGGGGGCAGTGAATGGTGGGTCTGTTTGGGGAGCCCTGCTGTTTACACTATTCATAAACATTTTGAAGTGAAATACATTTTGTAATATAAATTGTGCCCATGATACCAAGTTACAGATGTAAAGGACATAAACTTCATTCAAAGGGTTCCAACCAATTAAGCAAATGGGCTAAGGAATGGCAAATGGATTTAATGTAGATAATTGTTAAGTCATGCATATTTAAACAGGAATAACAAACATGTGTACATGATGAAAGTATGTCCTTTGCTAAAGATGCAGAAAGAATTTGGCTGTAGTCATTTACTAAAAGGTTCTGGTCAATGCGAAGTTAAACAAATACTAGGATGCATCTACGAACAGACAAAAAGGATGGGAAAGACCACCCTATCGCGACATGATGCTTCTACACACACCATCCACCCACCTTCCCAGCCATACAATCTCCTTGGAGAGGCATAAACTAAGAGCAAAACCTGAGGAAAATCTCGGGGAAATTCCTCTGACTCCCCCCCCCAATGCAAACATGCAAGCTCTAGAAGACTGCAGTAATTGGCGTAACTACCCCAAACTTACACTCTATAACTTGAAATCGTCTCCTCTCTTGGGAATTTGTCCAGTTCCCTTTTGAAATGTTACAGGAAATACATACTCACAGCATTCAGATCTACTGTCATTGATAACAAACCTCAAAAATAACACCAATAAGAACTTGCATTTCTATAGCGCCTTTAACGTAGTAAAACGTCCCAAGGCGTTTCACAGGAGTGTTATAAGACAAAATTTGACACCGAGCCACATAAGGAAATATTAGGACAAATGACCAAAGAAAACGTCTTATAGGAGGAGAGAGAGGTAGCGAGGCGGAGGGGTTTAGGGAGGGAATTCCAGCGCTCAGGGCCGAGGCAACTGAAAGCACGGCCGCCAATAATGGAGCGATTAAAATCGGGGATGCGTGAGAGGCCAGATTTGGAGGAGCGCAGATATCTCGGGGGGTTGTGGGGCTGGAGGAGGTTATAGAGATAGGGAGGGGCGAGGCCATGGATGGATTTGAAAACAAGGATAAGAATTTTAAAATTTAGGCTTTGCTGCACCGGGAGCCGATGTAGGTCAGCGAGCACAGGGGCGATGGGTTAATGGGACTTGGTGCGAGTTAGGACACAGCAGAGTTTAGGATGAGCTCAACATTATGGAGGGTGGGAGGTCAGCCAGGAGTGCATTGGAATAGTCAAGTCTAGAGGTAACAAAGGCATTGATGAAGGTTTCTAAGATTGCAACCAATTTCCTATCCAGCATAATATCTGACCACGAATCTCACATGACAAAATGTTTACCAATAACGGTCTATGTGGCACTTTATTAAAAGCGTTCTGGAAATCAAGGGATACAAGATTTGCTGGACTTCCATCAGTCACTAATTTAGTCACTTCAATCAGGTAGCGAAGCAGAACCTGCATTTCCTGAAGTCACCTGGTATTCTGTAATAACTGCCCACCTCTCCAGATTAATCTAAATCACATCGCTTATAACGCTTTCCACCATCTTCTCTACAGCTGGTGTCAAACAGAACCTCAGGATCTGACTTACTTCCCTTGTTAAGTATCATCACAAATATTGCCTCTCTCCAGTCTATTGGAATGAACCCAGAACTCAAACAGCTATTGACAACATATGAGCCATGAGGCTTGCATAATACATCCCTCATCTCCTTCAGCACTCTAAGAGGTTATTAAACAAAATTAGGGCTCATGGGATTGGGGTAATATACTAGCATGGATTGAGGATTGGTTAACAGACAGAAAACAGAGAGTAGGAATAAACGGGTCATTTTCGGGTTGACAGGCTGTAGTGGGGCACCGCAAGGATCAGTGCTTGGGCCTCAGCTATTCACAATCTATATCAATGATTTGGGTGAGGGGACGAAATGTAATATATCCAAGTTTGCTGATGATACAAAGCTAGGTGGGAATGTAAGTTGTGAGGAGGATGCAAAGAGGCTTCAAGGGGATATAGACAGGCTAAGTAAGTGGGTAAGAACATGGCAAATGGAATATAATGTGGAGAAATGTGAAGTTATCCACTTTGGTAGGAAAAATAGAAAAGCAGAGTATTTTTTTAAATGTTGAAAGATTGGGAAATGTTGGTGTTCAGATGGACCTGGGTGTCCTTGTACACGAATCACTGAAAGTTAACATGCAGGTACAGCAAGCAATTAGGAAAGCAAATGGTATGTTGGCCTTTATTACAAGAGGATTTGAGTATAAGAGTAAAGACGTCTTACTGCAATTATATAGGGCCCTGGTGAGTCCACACCTGGAGTATTGTGTACAGTTTTGGTCTCCTTACCTAAGGAAGGATATACTTGCCATAGAGGGAGTGCAATGAAGGTTCACCAGACTGGTTCCTAGGATGGGGGGATTGTCCTATGAGGAGAGATTGCGTAGACTTGTCCTATATTCTCTGGAGTTTAGAAGAATGAGAGGTGATCTCATTGAAACATACAAAATGATTACAGGGCTTGACAGGGTAGATGCATGGAGGATGTTTCCCCTGGCTGGGGAGTCTAGAACCAGGGGTCACAGTCTCAGAATAAGGGGTCGGCCATTTAGGACTGAGATGAGGAGAAATTTCTTCACTCAGAGGGTGGTGAATCTTTGGAATTCTCTGCCCCAGAGGGCTGTGGAGGCTCAGTCGTTGAGTATATTCAAGACAGAGATCGATAGATTTTTGAATATTAAGGGAATCAAGGGATATGGGGATAGTGCAGGAAAGTCGAGTTGAGGTAGAAGATCAGCCATGATCTTATTGAATGGTGGAGCAGGGTCGAGGGGCCGAATGGCCTATTCCTGCTCCTATTTCTTATGTTCTTAGGTAAATGACATCAGGTGCACCAGACATATCAGCCTTCAGCGACTTCACATCAGCTAAGCCCATTTCTGTAATTACTTCCATTGACTCAATTTTAGTTATTTGGCTTTAGTTATCTTCAACTGTATCTTATACCTGTACTCTCTTGAGTTATTTGCTTTAAACATCATGAAACATTTCTTTGAGGGTTAGTTCCCTAGGACCTCTGCTAAACAATTTAGGTTTTACATTACCATGTATCCTCCTTTTTATTCAAGGAATATACAAAGCTTCCCTATTTATAATTATAAATGTAAATATCTTCCATTGTTCCTCTGTATTACAGTTACTTCCTTCAGCAGCATAGTCTGATCTACCTTCCCCAAATCTTCCTTCATTTTTTGAAAAGTGAGTCCTCCTGAAACTTGCCGCGAACACTGACTTTATCTGCTGCGGTAATTTGCCTAACTAATTGAAATCTGATGATACAATGATCGCTATTGCCCAGATGTTCCCCGCATGGAGATCAACTATCTTCCCAAGGTCACGGGTAAGAACTGAATCCAATAGATTATTTCCCCTAGTATTTTCCATAGCATGATGTGCAAGAATGTAATCATTGACAGTATCAACAAATATTTTGGTCTTGCCTCCCTCTAGACTTGGCTACACCACGAGTCCATTTAATGGATGGATAACTGAACTCCCCCACCTAATGACAACACTACTCAGTTCTGTTTTGCTCAGAATTCTCCATCTGGCTGATCCCATAGGCTGAGAGGCCTACTATAGATGCCAAGGATCAACTTTAGACCAACTCCCAGATCCAGCTGTATCCAAATTGTTTCAGCTTCTCTTTGTTAATCAAATACATAAATAAAGCTCAACCCATCCCTTTTTGTCCTGTCCTACTCATTCAGAACCGCTGCACCCTTTCAACTGAACTCAGTATCATCGTTAGGATCCAACCAGGTTTCAGGGATATTTATACTAGATATTGCCTGCCATTTCAAAATCTTATTCCTAACATACAATATAGAAAGGTATTTGACCATAAGCTAGAAGGTTGAGGGATGATCTGATCAAAGTTTTCCAGACATTAAGGGGAACTGATAGGGTAGATAGAGAGAAACTATTTCCGCTGGTTGGGGATTCTAGGACTAGGGGGCGTAGTCTAAAAATTAGAGCCAGAGCTTTCAGGGGTGAAATTAGGAAACACTTCTATACACAAAGCGTGGTAGAAGTTTGGAACTCTCTTCCACAAACAGTAATTGATGCTCGATCAATTGTTAATTTTAAATTGGAGATTGATAGCTTTTTGTTAACCAAAGCTATTAAGGGATATGGGCCAAAGGCGGGTATATGGAGTTAGGTCGCAGATCAGCCATGATCGCATTGAAAGGCGGAACAGGCTCAAGGGGCTGAATGGCCTACTCCTGTTCCTATGTCAACTTATTAGATAACTAATGGTACCATGCTTGGAATTTAGTCGATGAAATTTCTCTAGTTGATAATTGTAGCAAAAAGATCATTCTGAGTGTAGAAGGTGATTTTCTCTTTTGTGGGCATGCAAACATTTTCACTAAAATTATTGACAGGAGGAATTTCACTCCCACTGTGTGCAATTTTGAACATCATTCCTTCAAAAGAAAGTTGATGTATTGGAGAGGGCTCAGAGAAGAGCAACCAGGACTTAAGCCTCTAAGTTATGAAGTTTAAGATTCTCCTCAAAACCTGCCTCTTTGGCCAAGCTTTTGGTCACCAGTCCTAACATCTCATGTGGCTCGGTGTCAAATTTTGTTTGATAACTCTCCCGTGAAGTGCCTTGGAATGTTTTATTATGTTAAAGGCACTATATAAACCTTTATAAAAGTTGTTGAAACTTCCAGGACTGAACTTGTTTTTACTGGAGAAGAGAAGATAGGGAGGGCGGGTTGGGAACAAACAAGAATCCAGTCTTTAAAATGTTGAGAAAGATATTTGATGCAGTTGTCAACAGGTCAGTTAGCTTGCACTTTGAGTGCCGAATTAAAGAGCTCGGGTTCACAATTAACAGACTTCTGTCAAGTCTGGAGATTAGATGGGAACTTTCCACCACAGTATAGTGGAATAGCAGTTGATGTTGTGCCAGTTAATTCATTTCACAAAAGAGCTGGATAGATATCAAATTGGGAATGGGATTGAAGGTCATAATGATGAGTATGCACTGAGGTGATCAAATTGTTGTCAGAGCCGGAGGTGTTGGGTTGTCTGTGGAGAACAGTAAGTTATGGTTGAACAGCAGAGATGTGGGATGGATAGATGGGATGATGTGGGGATCGAGTGCATACTTTCTATGGGAGAAGTGAGCTTGATGAGTGGAATATTCTTTTCTCAGTCCACCCTTTCCTGTGCTCTTATGAAGAAACAGAAATGATGTCAAGTTCTAAGTGTGGAATTTACTTCAAAGGGGGTTGAAATGGTTACAACTTTAATATCCAGGCTCTGACCTGCTCCTCCCTTCTAGACAAGCCCCTAGAATATTGCAGAAAGGACATTTCCAGGGTGGCTGATTTATGGAGACTAAATAAATCAAAACATATTTCTATTACAGTACATGGAATTCCTAGATTTCTATCAGTGTTTTGCAGATCACATTCTCCAATTACATTAACTTTTCCATGAAAACTACAACCCAGTGACCAGTGTTAGAGAACGGATGTCAGTCTGCTGTGTCCCTTACAGCAGCATCAAACTGGCAGAAGGAAATGGCCACGTTTAGAGGACTGCAGGACCATAGAGGAGAGAAAATGGTAAGTTTCCTTTGCTCCCCCGCTCACTACCAAACATTCATAGCTCTTATCTGACTCCTTAAAAACTGATCTCAAATTTAAAAAATGAAACCATGCCGATCTGTAAAAATATATAGGGTAGAAATTCATCTTGGGCGGTATACACCCCACCTGATATTCAGTTCCATTGAAGCCAATGGCTCCTGCCCAAGCCGAATTTCCACCCCAATAATCCCGAAAATGTCACAGATCAGTACAATAAAAGACTGCAGCAACAGGATAAAAGTGAAGCACCCCAATGACTTTAAATGATCTCAGATAGTCTATATCAGGGGTTAAGAACATAAGCAATAGGAGCAGGAGTAGGCCATTCAGCGACTCGAGCCTGCTCCGCCATTCAATAAGATCATGGCTGACGAAAGGTCTTCGACCTGAAACGTTAACTCTGTTTCTCTCTCCACGGATGCGGCCTGGCCTGCTGAGTTTTTCCAGCGTTTTCTGTTGTTATTTAAGATCATGGCTGATCTGATCTTGGTCTCAACGCCACTTTCCTGCCTCTTCCCCATAACCAACTCCCCTGTAGATCAAATATCTGTCTATCTCAGCCTTGAATATATTCACTGACTCAGCCTCCACAGCTCTCTGGGGTAGAGAATTCCAAAGATTCACGACCCTCAGAGAAGAAATTCCTCCTCATCTCCGTCTTAAATGGGCGACCCCATATCCTGTTCTCAACCTCTTTGCTTCCGAGGACCCCCTCCTGTGTTACAAAATTTCCACAGACCCCTGTAACACAACACAAGTACTTTTTCTGTCTAAAAATTAGTTATCCAATTAAGCATATATATATATTTATTTTTGTTTTACTTAATGTGAAACTTGTTGCTGGTGAGAACTAAAAATCGAGATGAGGCCTTCAGCTATTTTATTAACTCAGACTGAAGACATTGAAGGAGAGAGTCACACAGGGTCCTGATTATTATGGCCTTGTCACAAGCCCAGAGGCTGGAAAGTCTCTTTCATTCCGCCCCTCCTTGGTCAGGTGTCTTTTCAAACGCGCGAGCAGCTTCCAACGGACACTGGGCGGCTCTGCACGAGGGGAAAGAAAAGGGTTGAAAGGAAGGCTCACACTACCTCGGTCCACGCAACACCGGACTAACTCGTGCATTTCCCCACCCCCCCAACTTGGGTTTTAATCCCCGGAAGAGAAGTTATAACTTCAACTATTTTGTTTAATAGTTAAAAGTGGCAAGTGGTTTATGAACGTGCTTTAGTTGTCAATTTGTGCTTTGTACACTCGAATATTGTCAAAATGCATTCTGTGATGCTGTTGGACAATGACAACTGTCACAAAATAATGAAACAAGCTGAAAACATGCGCAAACCGAAATAAAAGATTAACAAGGTATTGGCCCGTAATTTCCGATAGGGGGCTTCCTGCGCGCAGATGCCTCCTATCGGAAAAAAATCTACGAACTTACCTGAGGGCTCCCGAGGTCCGAACACTTCCGATGCTGGGCCTCTCCACAGTTGAAATGCGCAGGGCCCACGTATCCCAGGGGCGCAGGCGGTTCGCAAGCGTCCCTGGGATCACTTGGGCCAGGCCAGCCAATCGGAGAAGGGAATCTCCCTTCATACTTTTGACAGATCGACCTGTCAAATATATGAATGGAGATCACCCCAAAAAGACACTAAAACATTAAATACATTTTTAAAAAACCATCATGTTTTTAAAATGAGTTAAAATTACATTAAATTTAATATTTTAAACAAAAATTAAATTTTTTGAAAGAAATAATTAAAGTTTTTTACAGGGCTAAAAATAAACTTACCTTTTTTTAAAGTATTTTAAAATTATAAATGAGTGAAATTTTTTTTATTTTTTTTAACTTTTTTTCAACTCTTATGCTGGTAAAAGCAGGCCTTGCGCCTGCTTGATTTCTAAGGGTTTTCAGCGGGCGGAGGTTCTGCAGAAAGCGGAACTCTCCCCCCCGCAGAGGCCCTTCTCCAGGGCAGGCGTCCGATTTGTCAAGAGGATTCTTGACAGATCGGAAATGTCGGTTTTCAGCACGTGTGCTTCGCACGCCTGAAACCAGCATTTCCGATATCCCTACGGGGGTGTACACAGCCCATACACACCCATAGGCATCGGAAAATACAGCCCATTAAAACATTTATTTACTTGACGTGGCTCCATTCCTTCAGTATTTGCAGATCTATAAACTTCTGTTTTGAATGAAAACTTCCAGCAAAGTGCCTCCAGAAGCAGCTTGCTAGTTGTTATATTTCCTGCTAGCACTTGGGCTCGCTTAGTTACTCTTCTAACTCTCAGTCTTTTATGAGTAATTGATAGCGCATCACTAGTCATTTGCATTTAAAAGGTGTTGATCGAATTGTGACAGTATTCTCTTACTAAGAGTTAAGTGTTTGAACAATGGCATAAACCTTCGAATATTGTTGAATACCTACATTTAACCAGAGATTGGGACATCCCAAACCTGTTGCTCTAAACAACAACAACAACTTGTATTTATATAGCGCCTTTGGCGTAGTAAAACGGCCCAAGGGGCTTCACAGGAGTATTGTAAGACAAAAAATTTGACACCGAACCACCTAAGGAAAAATTAGGGCAGGTGACCAAAAGCTTGGTCAAAGAGGTAGGTGTTAAGGCATCATAAAGGAGGAAAGAGAGGTAGCAAGGCGAAGAGGTTTAGGCAGGGAATTCCAGAGCTTAGGGCCCAGGCAACAGAAGGCACGGCCACCAAAGGTTGAGCGATTATAATCAGGGGTGCTCAAGAGGGCAGAATTAGAGGAGCGCATATATCTCGGGGGGGGGGGCATTGTGGGGCTGGAGGAGATTACAGAGATAGGAAGGGGCGAGGCCATGGAGGGATTTGAAAACAAGGATGAGAATTTTGAAATCAAGGCACTGCTTAACCGGGAGCCAATGTAGGTCAGCGAGCACAGGGGAGTTGGGTGAACGGGACTTGGTGCGAATTAGGACACGGGCAGCAGGGTTTGGATGACCGCACGTTTACGTAGGGTGGAATGTGGGAGGCCAACCAGGAGTGTGTTGGAATAGTCAAGTCTAGAGGTAACAAAGGCATGGATGAGGGTTTCAGCAGCATTCACAGGTGCGACAGAAGTAGGGGCCTCACCCTTCCATTAATGGCCTGTAGGGAACAACCTATTCATCTTCTTGTGCTTTTCATTCTCTGATTGGAATTGGCTTTCCTTTACCCACTTCCATTCTGCTGTCTTTCGGAGACATTCTTTATGTTTGACTCATATCATTATGGATAATGTTACCTTTTTCATTCAAATATTGAGAAAACTATTCCAAAGTTGTACACAGCTGTCCTTGTCCTACATCTGTGCTTGATTTTGTCTGTTGTTATTTTAATTTCTGGCTTTACAAATGTCCACTTTTGTGGGTTTGCTCAATATGTTTATTTTCTCTTGATCTTTCTGTTTGAGGAATGTCTCCTGATTGAATCATATAATGCGCTGAATAATGCTGTGCCAAAAGTGTAAACCATACTATTAAACAAACAAGTGGTCAAAGCTTCAAACAGTGTAAAGCAATGACACATGAACTAAACCTAAAAATGGATAAAGATCTAGCTCTTCCTTCTTGGTAGGTGCCTTTGAATCCCTCATCACCTATTGACACAAGGGGGAAGAACAATCCCAACAGAAATATTCTTGCCCTTAAGCTGGGTTAAGGATGGATTGCTTCTATCGCCCAGAATATGGTGGTTTTTCATATGTGTTCTCAGAAATGGATGTCTTGGGTCAGCTGTGGCTCAGTTGGTAGCACCCTCGCCTCTGAGTCAGAAGGTTGTGGGTTCACAGTCCCCACTCCAGACACTTGAGCTCAAAAATCTAGGCTGGCGCGCCAATGAAGTACTGAGGGAGTGCTGCGCTGTCGGAGGTGCTGTCTTTCGGATGAGACGTAAAACCGAGGCCCCGTCTGCTCTCTCAGGTGGATGTAAAAGATCCCAGGCCACTATTTCAAAGAAGAGCAGGGGAGTTATCCCTGGTATCCTGGCCAATATTTATCGCTCAATCAACATCACTAAAAAAAAACAGATTCGCTGGCCAGTATCCATGGGAATCAAGGGGAAAACCCTCCATTGGTTGGAATCATACCTAGCACAAAGGAAGTTGGCTGTGGTTGTTGGAGGTCATTCATCCCAATCACATGACATCACTGCAGGAGTTCCTCAGGGCAGTGTCCTAGGCCCAACCATCTTCAGCTATTTCATCAATGACCTTCCCTCCATCATAAGGTCAGAAGTGGGGATGTTTGCTGATGATTGCACACTGTTTAGTACCATTCGAGACTCGTCAGATACTGACGCAGTCCGTGTCCATATGCAGCAAGACCTGGACAACATTCAGACTTGGGCTGACAAGTGGCAAGTAACATTCGCACCACACAAGTGCCAGGCAATGACCATCTCCAACAAGCGAGACTCTAACCATCTCCCCTTGACATTCAATGGCATTACCATCGCTGAATCCCCCACTATCAACATCCTGGGGGTTACCATTGATCAGAAACTGAACTGGACCAGCCATATAAATACTGTGGCTACAAGAGCAGGCCAGAGGCTGGGAATTCTGCAGCAAGTGTCTCACCTCCTGACTCCCCAAAGCCTTTCCACCATCTACAAGGCACAAGTCAGGAGTGTGATGGAATACTCTCCACTTGCCTGGATGAGTGCAGCTCCAACAACACTCAAGAAGCTCGACACCATTCAGGATAAAGCAGCCCGCTTGATTGGCACTCCATCCACCACCTTCAACATTCACTCCCTCCACCACCAGCGCACTGTGGCTGCAGTGTGTACCATCTACAAGATGCACTGCAGCAACTCGCCAAAGCTCCTTCAACAGCACCTTCCAAACCCGTGACCTCTACCACTTAGAAGGACAAGGGCAGCAGATGCATGGGAACATCACCACCTACAAGTTCCCCTCCAAGCCACACACCATCCTGACTTGGACCTGTATCGCCGTTCCTTCACTGTCGCTGGGCCAAAATCCTGGAACTCCCTTCCTAACAGCATTGTGGGTGTACCTACACCATATGGACTGCAGCGGTTCAAGAAGGCGGCTCACCACCATCTTCTCAAGGGCAATTAGGGATGGGCACTAAATGCAGGCCTAGCCAGCGACGCCCACATCCCATCAATGAATAAAAAAAAAAAAATTTTTAAGTTGCTGTTTGTGGGAAACAGCACCTCATCTTCCGATTAGGCACTTTACAGCCTTCCGGACTCAATATCGAGTTCAACAATTTCAGATCATAATCTCGGCCCCCATTACATTTTTACTTATATTTTCTATTCACACCTTTGTTTTGGCCCTTCCCCTCTTTTTTTCTCTCCCACATGGCAGCTGTCTCTCATTCTACCAGCGCATTTCACACCTAATCTAGAGCCGTCGTTTGTCTCTCCACTAGTCCTATCACCACCTCGTCTCGTTTTGAATACCTCTTAATGTCTCTTCACTTCTCTTTTGTTCTCTCATCCCCATTTCCCAGCCCCCAAACTGGCCTTTTAATCGGTTTCATTTCCTGTGTTTTTTCAGTCCTGATGAAGGGTTTTGACCTGAAACGTTGACTCTATTTCTCTCTCCACGGATGTTGCCTGGCCTGCTGAGTTTTTCCAGCGTTTTCTGTTGTTATTTCGGATTTCCAGCATCTGCAGTATTTTGCTATCGTGCTGTTTGTGGGAGCTTGCTGTGCTGCTGCATTTCCCACATTACAACAGTGACTGCACTTCAAAAGGTATTTCATTGGCTGTAAAGTGCTTTGTGACCTCTGGTGGTCGTGGAAGGCGCTACATAAATGCAAGTCATTCTTTGGGTCTTCTGATAATACTGCAACAGAGAAGCTGTATGTATACTGTGGTACATCTCCTTTAAAGAGCTAGAGATTGTCTCTAGATGAATCGCTTGATTAACAGACTCTACTGAGTTACAGCAACAAGTTGCAGGTTCTGGTCACTTAGAAGGCTACGTTGATCCAATAGTTGCAGATTCTGCTGAACCATATCTTGAATTTACAGAACTGGCTGCTGGTTTCTTACTGAATCAATAATTGGTTTGTTTGGACCATTTTCTGAGTTCCCTCCTTCAGCTGTTTCATGAGTGGCTAGACTTGATGGAAAGCATCCAAGTAAATCATATAACTTAAGAAGGCTACAGTTCTCCATCAAATGAATTGATCCACAGATCCTCACTATGAAGCCTTGGAATTTTTCGGTAGTCTTATATGTCACAAGTCAGGAGAATAATTGTAGCCTTAAAATGGAAGTTGTGCTCTGGGGCTGCCTCCAGCCTCACCTTATGTAAACAAAAATGCTCCTTTATTATTTTAAATGTTTGTCATTTGTGCTTTTAATTTTTTGTGTTAATCAGGTTTCTATTGAGCCCAATTTGGCACATGGTCTATTGGGATTTCCCATATAGGTTGACTTAGAATGAATGCAAGGGAAAGCTGCTGTTTGGAGCCTGATGGTGTTGCATTTTACTGAAATGACAGATAGAAAGAAAGAAAAGAAAGAACTTGCATTTATATAGCACCTGTCACTTCCACAGGACGTCCCAAAGAGCTTCATGGCCAATGAAGTACTTTTGAAGTGTGTGTGTGTGCGCACGTGGGTGTGTGCATGAACCCTTACTGTATCTACATGGCAGCAAAAGTCCTAACAATGAGAATACAAGTATGCACACTAAAGCACAGTATTTATGTGCTGAGTAATGATCTATGATCCTAGATTTTCCCATTGGGTTTATTTTAGTACTGGGCACAACCCATTAAAATAAATATGTTACCTCAGGCATTAAAATGATGCCGATTAGGAAAATCTGGGCTATCTCAGTACGGATGTGATAAAAAGACAACTAAAATGTTTCTTTCCATTTTAAGTACTTTGCAAAGCTTGATGATGCCAGTTTAACGCTTAAAGAGACTTCAGCATAATGATCTACTCTTCAGCTTTCTTCGTATTCGACTTCAAATCTGTTACAAATAAAAACAATGCTGCTGGTTTAAGCGGAGAGAGCCTGGTTCTCCTCTAACTGATTTGCTACCAATTTGAAATTACTGATATGTTATTTATTTTGAAAATAATTCAAAATTTTACATTTTTTTATGGACTATTTTATTTCAACTAATTTAATATAATTAACATGGGGGTAAGAATAGAGAGCCTTATTTTGAATCATTTATGTGAGTTGGGTTAAGTAGAAAATGAAAAGGAAGGGAAATGCCCAAATACCCTGTTGGCCACGGCCACCAGCCTTGCCACCTCCAACGTTGCATACCCTCTATCTACCAATGGTGTCGATGGCTGCCTCCTCCATTGGCGTTAGAGTTTGCAGTGTTGCGGGATCTCCTCCTCTTCTTGTACTCTCCCTATGGTCATGTGCCAGCTTCTGCTGCAGGAAGAGTGGCCGTGGGTTAGTGTGTGCCCAGCTGAAGGGTTTTGACAATGCGTGAAGCAGCTAAGCATAGTGTGCATACTGAACGGGAGAAGCAGCAAGTGTGGGCATGCGGGGGAAGTATTTGTGAGGGCAGTAGGAGGTGTTGAGTGTGTAAGTTCAAGCAGAAGGAGCTGTAGTGAAGTGTCCCATTGCGATTGGAGGAGTGGCATGGGAGGTAGGGGCAGGAAGGATTGATAGTGCTGGGGTTAAGTAGGGTGGTTCAGGGCTATACAGAGAGCAAGATAGATATGAAGGGGTATCTTACCTTGGCAGTTCTGGTCAGGTCATCAAATTTCTTCCTGCACTGCTTAGCCAGGTCTTTGGAACAATGTTGCTGGCATTGACCTGCTCAGCCACCTCTCTCCAGTGCCTATCGGAAGGGGAATAGAACCTCCTTCCTTTACCACTGTAAATGGGCAGCTTTGTTATCTGGTCATGCTACACTCAACCTAGGAATGCTTGAAGCTGCAGAAAAATGTTCCATTCCCAGGAGTGATGTGCATCACTTCAATGAGCGCAAAAATTTATGGGAAAAGAATCACATATTAGATATCAGCAAGTGTCTTACTTGAACAGTTTCACTGTTTCTCCTCACTGCTGCTCTAGTAATGTTAGTGAAAATGCTACATTACCTTCATCTCATTTCACTCTTCAAACATCAATAGGACCCTTCTGCAGCAGTTACTCATACTGTCTTGATTTAATCATTGGTTTTCTCTTATAAAGCAAAACAAAAAGTGCTTTTATAACCTCCTCTTTATATCTCATTGTCCAGACTGGCATATTGGGACGCTGTAACTGCACCGCATCATTTTTGTTTTCCTTAACTCCTGGGAGAGATGTTGGAGGCAACAGGAAGCATGAATGGTCCCCAACTTGAGACCACAGGCCAAACGAGCCTTGGCCAAAACCCAACTCAACTGGTGTTGTTTTCCTTCTGAGCTCATTATCTGCCCCAGCTTGCATCTGCAGAAAAAAATCTGGCATTGTTTCACTACTGGGGAGAAGAAAACAAACTTTTGCTGTATTAGTAAATCAGCCCAGTCTAGGTCATCTTTCCCACACACACACACTGGTTACGGGCAAGCCTACATCCGTAAATTAAGGTTTACTGGTTAGTCAACTCTACTTAGATGCTTCTGGGCAACATTTTTTCTGTCCACAATTTTGCTGGAAAGAAAACGGGCCTAAGCACAAAACAGAAATTCTGTTTTGTATTAATACAATTCTTTCACCAAAGTTATCAGCAGCAAGAATTTCACTCCCTTCACCTGAAGCATTTAACAACCTGACTAAGACCTGGTGGAAGCTGTCAGTATTTGGCTGGCAGGACAAGATACCAGCCACTTGACCCCAGGACCATGATGCAGTGAAGTGAACGACTGTCCACCAATTTGCTGAGATTTTCATTGGATAATATTGGAGGATTGGATTACAATGGTTCTCAGTGTCCCTCTACAGAGAAAGGGAGAATCAGCTCAGTGGGCAGCACTCTCGCTTCTGAGCCAGAAGATTGTAGGTTCAAGTACCACGCTAGAGAATTGAGCATATAATCTAGGCTGACACTCTAGTGCAGTGCTGAGCGGGTGCTGCACTGTCGGAGGTGCCGTCTTTTGGATGAGACGTAAAATGGAGGCCCTGTCTGCTTTCTCAGGTGGACATAAAAGATCCCATGCCACTATTTTGAAGAAAAGGAGGGGAGTTCTCCCCGGTGTCCTGGCCAATATTTATCCCTCAACCAACATCACTAAAACAGATTATCTGGTAATTAATTCATTGCTGTTTGTGGGAGCTTGCTGTGCGCAAATTTGCTGCCACGATTCCTACATTACAACAGTGACTACACTTCAAAAGTACTTCATTGGCTATAAAGCGCTTTGGGGCGTCCTGAGGTTGTGAAAGCCTAAATGCAAGTCTTTCTTTCTTTCTGTGACTCCTGCTGGTAAGTACGTGTGTGGGTTTCTGGTGAGAAGTGGGTCAGGCTTGGATATGATGCCCTCCATAGTTGAATAGACTGCTGACACTCACCGTCTTGGCTTCAGCCACCTGAAAAGCCGTGAGTAGTGTTATGGAGGCCACTGAGCATGTACAAAGGAAGTTGCTTCGCTTTATAACACTATCATGCCAGTAATGTGATCGTGGCTGTGCACTGTGCCAGGACATAGCTGCAATCCTGGCTACATCTTCACCCAAATTAACTGACCTCAGTCTTTAAAACTTTATATATTTTAGTCACACTCCCAGCACCTAGTGCATGATGCGTCGGGGACAACACAGAGTCAAGGGCTGGAATGGCAAACACCAAGCAGCCAGTGAAGGACCGGCCTTTATAACGTCACCAATTTTTCTTCATTTAGCCCACCACTGAGGACGTAAGTTCCTGTAGTTGATTTGGCCCTTGAAGGCCGAAAACAATGGGTCAGCAAAGGGTAGCCCTAACATTAACGAGAGCACCGTCCAGCAAGAATACTTCATCTTGCCTCTACAGGTTTCCCCTTTGAGGTACATTTTCCAAACTGGCAGCTAGCGTCAGGAGAACTGTTCTGGTGTTCCTGTCCGCAGTGGTGAACCAGGGCGAAAGAAAATGGCGGCACCATACAGCCTTCACTGGCTGTTGGTGTTCAACATTCCAGCCTCTGACCCCCCGCCCCCACCCCCCTGCTCCCAGCGCCTCATGCAATAGTAGCTGGTAGTGCCACTAAAATATTTAATATTACAATGGTTCATTTGGGCAAAGACTTGGCCAGGGCCTCAGCTAGAGTTGCCCCCTAATTTAAATAAACTGCGGGGCTGTAATGAATCTTGCGCAGCTTCTGTGCGCAGGTTCCCAGTGTGCAATGCACCGTCCAGCCACATTGGGGGTTTGCTGAGCTCCTCCGTGCTCGATAATAAGGGGAGCCTTAGCCCAATGCACATCAGCGCAACAGGCTGTGGGCATCGTATAATTGGCCACTATGTACCTCACCCTCTCAGAAAAGCATGTACCAAACTAGAACTTGCAGTTGCCCTTTCTTGTTTAGTAACGCTGTTAACAGTGAAACATGTGGTTTCATGTGCTGTTACTGAAATGTCTAACAGCTCTCTTAAAATATTATTAGGGAACCATTAGGAAACGAATCATTTTCATGACACAATGGAATTTGAGTTGTACATAAAAAAACACAAATGTTTTGTGTTAGTGACTCTCTACGGAAAGATGCAGATGCAGATTTTCCACTCAGGCGAAGTCCTGAGCAGACGTAGGGCAGGTTACAAATTCATGCCCACCAGATGTTCGGGTGAGCTGACCTCCTGTCGTGCTGGCACCGGTTGCCCAGGGAGAAGCTGGTGATGTTGCTAGATTTAGGGAACAATGCCTCCGCGGCTTGCTTCACGCTTCCGTGCACAGCTTGGTTCATGTGAGAGGTGGGTCTCAGTGTCACCCTGCAATGGCCCCATGGCACCGAACTTAAGCCTTAATGGCCACTGGCACAGCATTGCCTGTGGTGAAGGTCCATTTGTAGTATGTGGCATAACATCCTTTGGAAAGTGAAGCCTCTGCAGCTACTGCTCCGCTGTCACGTGCAGGTAGGAGGGTCTTTGTGGGTGGGTTAACACCAGGTGGGTGCTATGTGCCCCCCGAGGCAGCCTCACCAGCTTGGTGTCCCTCTGTTGCTCCTCCTCTTCGCCAAAAAACAAAGATAGAGACAAATTCCCAATGGGAAAGGCATTGTGCCCAGTCTCAAATTGGGGGTGGGGAGGGGACTGGCAGCCTCCTCGGCGAATGGCGCAAGAGCAGATGCCAAGTGATTGGCAATAGCAAAAGAACAAAAAGACAACCAACTAAAATGACAGAATAATAAGTGATGTAAGAAAACTACTAGGCACTTGGTCTAAGCGTTAAACAAAGCTTTAATCAACTGTTTTACAACATGGAGGTCTAGTTGTGTCCTTCACTAGTTCCTGTTAAGAATGTCCTGCGCAAGCTGGGCCCATGCCCGAGTAGTTATACTCTCCCTGGACAGTGCCACCCGCAGGCCGCTCAGTATTATTTCATGTCTTTCTTTCATGAATGACTGATTCATGTCAATAAGCTATTATCTAGACCGGTAAACATTCAATCTAAGTACTTTAAATTCTCTTCCGCCTTCTCCCTGGTGCCTAGTAACCCTGGACCCTATCTTACATGGACCTAATTGTGAATCTGTGCAAATGATCAAAAATGGGGCAGATGATGTCACCACGTCAATTGTGCCTCATTTGTGTGCGTCTGTCCAAAAATCAGCCGGTGCTTCCGCCGGCTGCTGGAAATAATGGGGAGGAGTGGGGAGAAATAGCACGGATGCTAAAGTGTGCTGAAATCTGTCATTGCAGATTTCCATCCCATTTCAATCAGCACCACACAATCAGGCAGAGCCCAGCAGAAAATATCGGCTATTGTAGAATATTGTAAACCTAGATTTTCCAACCACTGTGTACGAATGGGCAGGAAATCCTGTGAGTACAAAGCATCTAGTACATTGGATACATCTCTTTATACAGTGTTGTCTCCAATCTTGTAATAAGGTGTAGTTTCCCACTGGTGGGGGAACATGTGAACAGGGGTCAGGAAAGCTGACAGGGAAACCCCTTCACAGAATCCCCACCCAATTCGCATACAGTGCCATCTTCTGGCCCACTTAACGAGCTTGCACTTAATTTAACTATTGGAATGAATGCAAATCGAACGTTGATGAGTGCTACACATCGGTTCCCCAATTCCCTCGCAGGGAACGCGCTGTGAGCTCAGCTTGCCAATATAAAATGGGCAACGGTACTTGTGGGCTTTCAGCAAGTCAGTTCGACTTAGCACTGAACTTAGTTCAATTTAACACTGAACTTAAATAAAGAAAAAGAGAAGTGAATTGGATTTTTCACGGGACCATTTTTGATTGTGGACCGTGATTTTTTTTGTGAACTGCATTTGTAATTTCTTTTTGCTGCATTTTTGTTGGTTTCATTTGTTTTGCTGAATTTTTGATGAGGAGATTTTTCATTGTTGCAAAAAAATGGATATGGGAACTTCTTTGAGCCATCCCCTCAGCATTGCAACCCAGAATATTGAGCAGAGAGGAGAATGGGACTTCCTTGGGGCCTCAGGCCACTAACAATATTCTGGAAACCTCGCAGCCACTTTGCAGATGCATAGGAACACGACTGCCTGGTATCACATGGCGCAGTTAGGAGGAGAGCAGTTGGGTCACAACATAGGAACAGGAGAAGGACTGTTCAGTCCCTCAAGCCTGTTCCACCATGGCTGGTCTGTACCTCCAATCCATTTACCCGCCTTTGATCCACACCCCTTGATACCCTTATCTAATAAAAATCTGTCGATCTCAGTCTTGAAAATTTCAATTGACCCAACATCCACAGCCTTTTGGGAGAGAGAATTCCGCATTTCCACTACCCTTTGTGTGAAAAAGTGCTTCTTGATTTCACTCCTGAATCGTCTGGCTCTAATTATAAGATTGTGACCCCCTTGTTCTGGATTCCCCCACCAGAGGAAATAGCCTCTCTAATTTTACTCTGTCGCATCCTTTTCTCATTTTAAACACCTCAATTAGATCACCCTTCAACCTTCTAAACTCAAGGGAATACAAGCCAAATTGATGTAATCTGCCCTCATAATTGAACTCTCTGAGCCCCGGTATTATTCTGGTGAATTGGCGCTGTGCCACTTCCTTTCTGGTGAATTGGTGCTGTACCACTTCCTTTCTGTGGTTTGGTGCCCATGTACTTTCTGGACAATTTCTTCACTACACTCGATCACAGCCAGCAATTCATTGCCACATAGCTTAGGGAAATGGCCGTTCAATGCTCCAATGTGTTGTGTGAAGGCCAGTCTGATAGGATTATTCAGCAACAACAAGTGCTACAGTAGTGAACGTGTCACTTCATTCACGACTGACCCTGAGGAAGATCCTTCCAATGATTGCAGGGTTATGGGAAGAGAGCAAGGGCGCGGGGGCTCTTGCAAACAGCTAGCACAGGCACAATGGGCTGAATGGCCTCCTTCTGTGCTGTATGAGGCTATGATGTGTCCTTCCAAAGCTCTTCAATTAGATCACTTTAAAACATATTTTAGGGTGTTACAGTAACTAACGACTTGTGTATTATACGAGTGAAAATATTGCTTATTTGCTGGTTCAATGTTAAGAATTTGTTAAGAAACCATTTGCCAATTTTGATTTCAGTATCTTTTCTTCCTTGCTACGTCTCATCCATTACTATTTCATTTGTAGAAAGATTTGAACCATGTTGTGAATCAGCCTTGTGTCTGCTGCTTTCAGTTTCTGGTGTATTCTGGCACATATTCCAAACACTTCTCATTAATATATTCATGTCAAAGCTGACGTAGCTGGTGCCAGTTAAATCAAAATTTTCGGTTCGATTTTACAGCACTCTTGTTGACGTCATGTTTGGAAGTGTCTACTGCAGCCCATGTATCAGACAAGGAAACGGTTACACCCTGCAGCACATACCATATGTAGCAATGAAGCTGCAAGTAAAACAGTGAAGTGCATCAACATTGTTCAGCATGTGTTCTTCTCGTTGCATTATCACACAAAATACTATTATAGCTTTAAAACAAGATAAAATAAATCATGGAACGTATTGCAGTGAGTCAATGGGAGGTGTTGAAACCTACTTCAAATTGGATTTTCAGCATTTGTGGAATAAGTGGTTTGAAAAATGGGAACACAATGCTTTGGCAAATGAGATACGTCCGCCAATAATTGATGTAAATGGTGTTTTCAGTTTACAAACAGGAATCCATTCCCACTGTGTTAAACCTTCGTTGGCAATGCATTATGCCAGTAAGGCTGCCAAAAATAGCCGTACCACCGAAGTTGCCATTTCCTGTTGAGCAGCAAGTGTACGGCAACATTACTAATATCTGAAAATCGGCCCCCCACCCCTCGATATCATGTGTCGATAATTAACTCGGGGGAAGGGGTTCAGTCTATGAACAGGCGACCTGCCACAGAAACCACAGAAACCCCACAGTGCAGATAGAGGCCATTTCGGCCCATCGAGCCTGCACCGACACATATCCCACCCAATCCCTGTAACCCCTACACCAACACATATCCCACCCTATCCCCGTAACCCCACGTATTTAATCCCCCTAACACTAAGGGTCAATTTATCATAGCCAATCAACCTAACCCGCACATCTTTGGACTGTGGGAGGAAACCGGAGCACCTCTGGACTATTTCAAGGGATACAAGAGGTTGAGCTGTGGGCACCTGAGGATCTTGATTTATCATCTTCGGGAGATGAGAGGTCGGGAGAAAATAAGAGAGGACAGAATAGCAAGAGGAATCAAATGGATGCAGGCTGGGTTATTCCCTTGTGATGTGTTGAATAAATCCTAATAGCATTGCTGTTTAAGTGATGTGATCGAATATCACTTCTTCTTGGGCCATGGGGCACATTATCAGCCCACTCCACCTATGGGAGCCTGTTGACCATTTGCTTTTCAAATCCAAGTAACTATCAACTTCCTCCACTACTGAAGTGTTAAGACGGCTAGGAAATGCTACCTTGACATGCGGATAGTGTATGGGGGAGATCTCTTGCAGGAGATGTCGTTGCTTTTATTACTGAATTTCCCTCTCACGTAGAGAGCCATTTCAGATCTTCAATTACACCAGATTACTCAGTGGAGATTCTCCATTCACATCGGTTATGGATGCGGCTAGAGGCAACTTCTTAGAAAATTCTGGGAATCCGCATATTGGACTGGCCCAAAGCTTCACTTACCTACCCTTGAAATAGACTGCTGGAAGCTTGGTGCTGCAGTTTTATTTGGACATTAAGGGAATCAAGGTATACAAGGATAGGGCGGGAAAGCAGAGATTAGGTAGAAGATCAGCCATGATCTTATTGAATGGCGGAGCAGGCTCGAGAGACCGTATGGCCTACTCCTGCTCCTATTTCTTATGTTCTTATATTATGTTCTTTACGATGTCAAGTCTGTAATGTCTTGACTTGTAATACACGGCAGATTATATATTATCCTGTATATAATAGCTAGAGCCAAATACAAAGACATCAATTAATATCACAAATCATTTCATATCAGATTTTAAAAGTCCAAATTTCTCCCAACACGGTTTGCTGCAAGAGGAGGACAAAACTGAATGATCAGATGCTCTTTAGATCATTCGAACCCTATCCTAACACTGGGATCATGTTGGGTTTTTACTGTACATTGAACAAAAAGTCTCAAACTCGCTTCCTGATATGTTCCACTGTAAATACTAACATCAGACAGCTCTCTGACCTCAGGAAATGCTTTGCTATTTCCACAACTCTTCACTGTAGATAAACTTGATACAGAGATTCTTGGGAGGACTCCAAAAAAGTACGGCCAATCAATAAAATGTCCCCATTTAAAACTTACTTCTGTACATTCCTTTTGTTTTATATTATAACATGCTCCAGCTCCTTTAACCAATTAGATCACGAA
The DNA here is from genome assembly GCF_052327205.1 of Somniosus microcephalus. Lineage (NCBI taxonomy): Eukaryota > Metazoa > Chordata > Chondrichthyes > Squaliformes > Somniosidae > Somniosus > Somniosus microcephalus. The sequence continues at coordinate 24,313,712 of NC_141013.1, forward strand.
CCAGACTGTAAAACCAGAGGTCACTTGCCCTTCAGCTAGTCACGTCCCAGAATTACAACCAATCAGATTCCAGAACCATTTAATTAAAGACCAGTCACTAAGCTATCTCTGTACTGTCATTTCCGATTGGTTTAGCCACCTACCAAAATAAATTTTCTGTGATATAGAACACCACTCCACTATATACCAATAAAAATAACATTTGTAATAGAAACACATAAAAGCTCAGTAATTCCACAAACAACTTGCATTTATATAGCGCCTTTTATGTAAAAGAAATGCCTCAAGGCACTTCACAGAGGCATAATCGGACAAAAACAGACGCTGAGATAAAGGAGCTATTAGATGGGGTGACCAGAAGCTTGGTGAAAGAGGTAGGTTTTAAGGAGGACCTTAAACAAGGCTAGAGAGGTGGAGAGTTGGAGGGAGGGAATTCTAGACATGGGACCTGGATGGCTGAAGGCACGATTGCCAATGGTGGGGTGAAGGGAATGGGGGGGGCTTACACAAAAGGCCAGAGTCAAAGGAACCTAGAATTTGGTGGCGGGGAAATTGTAGTGCTGAAGGAAGTTTCAGAGATTGGGAGGGGCGAGGCCCTGGAGGATTTCATTTTAAATTTGTAGATTTGGGGGACCGGGAGTCAATATCAAGGCAAGGACAAGGGTGATGGGAGAGCAGGACTTAGTGAGGGATAGGATACAGGCACATCGTTTTGGATGCGCTGAATGGCGGAGAATGAGAGGTTGGCCAGAAGAGTATTGGAATAGTCGAGCCTGGAGGTGAAAAAGGCATGGACGAGGGTTTAGCAGCAGACGGGCTGAGGTAAGAGTGGAGGCAGGTGATGTTATGGAGGTAGAAATAGAAGGTCTTTGTGATGGAAAGTATATGGGGTCAGAAGCTCAGCTCGGGGTTGAATAGCATGGCGAGATTGCAAAGTCCGATTCAGCCTGAGACTCTATCTGGGGAGGGAGGTGGAATCGGTGGCAAAGGTACTGGAGATGATGGCTTCAGTCATTCCAAGGTTTAACTGGAGAAAGTTTTGACTCATCCAAAGCTGGATAGAGGACAAACAGTCTGATAACACAGAGGCAGTGGACAGATCAGGAGAGCTGATGGAGATGTAGAGCTGGATGTTGTCAGTATACATGTGGATGCTGACCCCATGCCTGTGGATGATGTCACCATGTAGACGAGGAAGAAGAGACGGCCAAGGACAGACACTTGGGGAACTCCACAGGTAACAGTGCGGGGCCAGGAAGAGAAGCAATTGCTGGAGAAGCTCTGGCTACGATCAGATAGGTAAGAATAGAACCCAGTGAGGGCATTCCCACTGAGATGGATACTGGGGGAAAGGCATTGAAGAATGGTGTGGTTGATCGTATCAAAGAGAAGTCGAGGAGATAGGAGGGATAATGCACCACGGTCACGGTGACTTTGCTTAGGGCCATTTCAGTGTTTTGGCAGAGGCAGAAACCTTGGAGATTCAAACAAGGAGTTGCCAGAAAGATAGCACAAATTTGGGAGTCAAAAACACGTTCAAGAACTTTGGAGAGGAAAGGAAGGTTGAAGGGTGTTAGCTTGCAAGGACAGAGGGCAGGTTTTTGAGGACAGGTGTGACGAAGGCAGTTTTGAAAGTGAGAGGGATGGTACCTGATTAGAGGGAACTATTTTCAATGTTAGACGGAATGGGGGCCAGAAGGGAAGTTGGGTGGTTAGCAGTTTAGTGGGAATTGTGTCAAGGGGGCAGGAGGTGGGACTCATGGACAAGGTGAGCTCAGAGAGGGCATGAGCGGGAGACAGGAGAGAAACCAGAGAAGGACGCATAAACTTGGCTCCAACAATTTTCCACATTTCCCCTTCCACAAACAGCATGATGCAACCTAATGGGCCTCTGAACATCTGGCCTCCAGCTGCACCTTATCCCCATAATTTATGATCCCCAAATGGCCGGCCAGCTTCCCACCTTCAGATGCCTGATGTAAACAAAATGTACATTATGAGTCCTACCCTAACGTAAAAGACTAAAATTTCCAGAAGCCACTGAGTGGCTTGGGCTTGAACACATACTCAGTAGAAAACACTTCTTCATACAGCCAAAGATGGCTCTGAAATGAGAAAACACAAAAGTCCATCTCTGATGAACAAACTCCTATTTATTTCCTTGGCACTATGGTCTAGGGATAAAGAAGAGAGGAGACAGAGGGAAAGAGAGATGGATGTTGTTGAGGAGTGTGGATGAAACAGAGGCCTTTATCAAAAAATACTCTTGGGCACTCCGAGATACTCTATTGAGTGCGGTTCAGGGAAGAACCAGAGAAAGACATTTGCCAAGAGAAAGGGACATAACTAACTGTGCAGGGAGTGGGAGGTTGGCTGTTATTGAGGCTTAGCAAGCCCAACATAAGCAAACCCACAAGAAATTTATAGAATAGCATTTTTGCAGATGTTAAGTGAGAAAAAGTGAGGGCAGTTGGAAAGCTGAAAGGCTTCCGGTACTCGAAGGTTTACGTTTGTTTTTTAAGGTAAACAGGTTGTATACATTATAAATAATAACAGCTGCCATAAAGTATATGTTACAAGGTTGTAACTCAATCTCAGGGTTCAGATGACTTTGTAAATGTTTATGATGACCGAGCCTTTTAACACACTCCAAGCCAGCAGTTATTCCATCTGTTTGTGCTTTTGTTTTGCACGGTTATGCCTTCAGTTTGGTTTAATTGAATCATGCTTGAATTGTCTTATACATCGGATGCCTTTGTTCGAGTCAGGTGAGTCGGGATACCCATTACATAAATAATGTTCCAAGGCCCAGCAATTATCCAACAGATTCATTTTCTGGGGTTCGATGCCATTTGGTGAGCGGAGGCTAAAGGTTGTGTCAAAAACAGAAATCAGTTTGCTTATTGATTCCTGGGCCCCTCTCATGGAATGAAAATTACAGGAAACTCTCGTTTAAACGGCACCTAAATATCCGAAATTCTCTATTAACCGGCAAAATTCTCACTCCGAAAACAACATCTCAATAACTGGCAATGTTGCCGAGTCCGAGTCTTCCGTGGTGGCCGACTTAGTCAGTGGGGGTAGTTCTCCAAACTGCCACTACTCGGCTTCTTGGCGCTGTCAGAGGTCGGAACGCCTCAATACCCCTGTAACAGGAGTCTGACTCTCCCGCGCTGCCGGTAGTCTCTTCTGATCCGCCATTTTACAGGGGTACTGTGTATCTCCCACGCTGCTGGTAGTCATTGCATTGCATTACCCTCAACTGGCAGTACTGTACTTAATCAAGCATCTTCCACCATCCATTTCACACAACATTCTGTAGGTGAGTACCCAATTACTGTACAATTCACATTTCTTGATTTTTTAATTTTTCTTTGTTAAAAATAGCCTTGGTAGATAACCCTCTCCGTCATCCGGAATTTTTGATCAACCGGCAACACGCCGGTCCCGTCGGTGCCGGATACCAAAGAGTTTCCTGTATTTGCTCTTTTAATGGGCTGAAAACGAAAGGCAATACAGCAAAATATTGCAGAATGCCCTGAAACTATGTGCAAACTCTCAAGAGGAGATTCTCACTGGCACCACTGGGCGCAAGCAGGGTGGGGGAAAGCTTACCGCCGCGCTCCCACTCTCGATCCAGCCTACGCCAACATCGGAAAGGCTTACTGCTGGCCGGCCATCTTTCTTTCTCAGCTAGTAGGGCCTTTTCCTGAGCACGTGGGGTACTTAGGACCCTGACTGCCATCTTGGGACACAACTGGGCAGAGAGTGTGCCCCGTGGAGCTTCTGCCCACTTTCACCTGCTGGTCCAGCCGAAGGGGAGCCAAAACGCTAAGTTTTTAATGACTTTTGTGGGGCTCTGAGGAGCCACGAAGAGAAGGCGGGCTACAGCCACACCTGGCTCCCCACACTCCCACACGCACTCCTGGAGTCTCCAAGAATTAAAGATTAATCTCCTGGAGCAACCCAGGAGAAAAATCATTTAAAAAAATTGTGCGTCCTTTTTGCCATTTTCTTTGAACATTTTAGTTATAAAAATGTTGCCGATGGGCAAGAAGGCTGTTTAACCGGGCGGGGCGGTTGGAGGCGGGAAATCGTGTGTTGGAAACTCCAGGAATATGTCCACCCAGAGACGGCAACTCCAGCCTGCAGCCTTCCAGCTGTATGGTAAAGAGGCCCGGCCCTCAAACTGGGCCAAGCCGCCCATCAGCTCTGCTGATCAGCCGCCCGATACTTAATATCTACCCCTTCAAGTAACAGTAACTCGGACGAAAGCGTTCCATCTGATGACTGAAAGCAGTCTGCTGTTATAATGCAAGTGGCGGTTACAATTGTACAGGACAAACAAATGCATCAAAAAGCAAGAAAAGACAGCTCAACTTTTGCCGCTGAATATCGAGCCAGATATAAGACCTTGAGCTGGAGAACACGCCGACTGTAATTTTCCTCAGAGCTCCTCCTGCTCCGACGTTGTAACTTCGCTGGAATGTTTATCTGCAAACGGGGTTCCCACCACGCGTCTTGCTGTAGTGGAGCAGGAGCAGCTCCGAGGAAATTCCCAGCCAATGTTTTGAGACTATCCAAGCCCCTGATTCTTCGAGCCTTGCTCTTGATTCACGTGTTTCTTACCTTTTGAATTCTTATTTGCTGCGGTTTTACTTTGAGCCGATCGACTAGTGTGACTGCTGAAGTGTGACAGGAAATAAGTGTAACACATACAGGGAGTGCGCACTCTACACCGGAGCCTGAAAATTCCACAGGGCCTCTCCTGAAAGCAGAACCCCCGAGCCACGGTGTGAACGGCCTTTTTCACATTTTCATGGTGGGAGATCAGGAGAACATCAGTGGAATCTCAGTGCCAAGCTTCTTCATATATTATTGTCTAGTCTGTTGGGCGGTGTGTGGCGGCAGCCCTGTAATATAAACAAGGCAGGGATGGTGGATCTGGCAGCAATGGAGATGCATCTCAAAAAATATTTTTCTTCCCTGTCAAGTATAAACCGCTGCTGCTGGCAACAATGGATTCCATGGACCACCATTCTTTCAGGCCACGGAGGACTAAGCTCTCAGGCTGAAAGTACCGGCCACCAATACCAGGCTCTGGCATTGCTGGCCTGTAGGTGCTAGCTGTGGCCCAGTGGCAGCACTCTCGCCTCTGAGTCAGAAGGCTTGTGAGTTCAAGCCCCACTCCAGGAACTTGGGCACAAAATCTAATCTGGCACTTCTGTGCAGTACTGCGGGAGTGCACAGTCAGTGCTGCTGACTTTTGGATGAAACGTTAAGCCGAGGCTCTGTCTGCCCTTTCAGGTGAATGCAAAAAGATCCCATGGTATTATTTCGAAGAATAGCAGGAGACTGCTTCCCGGTGACCTGGCCAATATTTATCCCTCAATCGACGGCACTACAAAGCAGATTATCTGGTCATGATCTCATTGCTGTTTGTGGGACCTTGCTGTGCACGGATTGGCTGCCGGGCTTCCTACATTACAACAGTGACTACGCCTCAAAAGTATTTCATTGGCTGTAAAGCGCTTTGGGCCATCCTGAGGTTCTGAAAGGCGCTATAGAAATGCAAGTCTTTCTGTTCTCTTCTATAGACCTTCCCTCAACATCATGGAGGGTCCACATTCAGCACCTTAAGGTTATAATTATGGCTTTAATTGTGCGTGCAGCTGTTTCCCCATTGCCATCAGTGCTCATAAATTCACCTTGCACCTGAAGCATGGTGGACTCCAGGGTGTTGGCAGCCTCGTTGCAGAATCACGTCAGTAGAAGCGGTTGTGCAATGCCATCGTGCTATAAAAGACTTAATGCACCTCCAGTATTCACACGGCTGCAGAGAAATACAAAATAAAAGGAAAACCTGGAAATCTGATGTAAAAACAGAGAATGCTGGAAATATACAGCAAGTCAGTCAGCATTAAGAAAAGACAGGGCAGGATGGTAGATCAGTGTAAAACCGTGCCTCAGTTGTGCACCCGAAAATGTCATAGCCCATCTTTTCTCCTTTCTCTGGTTTTACTCTAGAGATACCACTTTAGTCTGGATAGTTAAGAGCTGGAAAACAGGAAACCATTAATAAAAGGAATGAACAAATTGTGAAATAAAACAATTATTGAGAAAGCGCACAATTCAGTAGTGTGGAAGCCAGATGTTTGGGAGTGAATTGTTGCTGAGATAATGAGTTGCTCACAGTCACTGTGCTGTCTGAGGGGGAGCGTCCAGCTTAAAACAACGAGCTCTCTTAGTTGAAGTGTGTTATTTATCAATGTGCGCCATGCCAACTAATGAGAAAAATTACAAGATGTGTTTTCCAGTAGTGAAATATGTCCAAATGGATTAAGTTTCAGTCAAACAGTTTTGACAATATAACGGTGTTCAGTTTCAGCTGAATATCCGAATGAATCCCTGCTGAAAACGTTTGTTTACAAAAGTCTGCTTTAAAACGATTCTGACAAAGCTGCATATATTACAAGAACCTCAAGTGGAAAACACTTGCACCTTACATAAAGTGAAATAGGAAACAGATGCTTGCTGATTAAGGGCATGCAGGTGATGACAGGACTGCACTCGCACAGCACACATGCTATTAGTCGGGGACTGAACTGTTTCCCATTTTCAGCATCAGATCTATAAATGTACGTCTTTAACATATGATCCATGTGACATTTATGTCGGTTCTCAGATGCACCTGAATCTAAATGACTGCCCTCAAGCTCTAGTAGAAGATATAAAATGACCATAATTTCTTGATTAGAAATTAAGCATTTTTAAAGGCATACCAAGAAAAAGAGTCATCTTGAAGCAAATGTCTTGATTTTAGAGGCTCCATTCTTAATAAAAAGTAACTGATTTAAACTTGCCTTTAATGTGCATCCAAACGGAGTAGCGTGTTCATTCAAAGAAAGTCTAAGGGTAGTAGTTTAGTAGAAAAGCTGCGGCTTTGTTTACTTTTTATTTCCTTTTTATTATTTTGCTAGCATTTTCCCCTCGTAAGCCCCCGACCGTGGCCTCCTGCTGCTCAATCAGGAAGTGGTCCAAGATGTCCGTTCCATCAATGCCAACAGGAGGCACACTTCTGGGGAAGGAGGGCAATGTTGATCCAGTGTTTGCTGGCCCCTGGAGGTGGAGTCCTTTACTGTTCCCGCCAGCTGTTAAAATGGTGAAACTCAAATACTTGTGACACTTTTGGTGGAAACAATCCAGTTGTCCACATGTTCTTTCCTTCACAAATATCTCATTACATTCTAGCATGTTTTACATCTTGTGGGATGCAAGTTCAAATCAGAACATCAGAACACAATTTTTTTTTAAATACTTGCATTTATGTAGCGCCTTGCACAACCTCAGGACATCCCAAAGCGCTTTACAGCTAATGAAGTACTTTTGAAGTCACTGTTGTAATGTAGGAAATGCAGCAGCCAATTTGTACACAGCAAACTCCCCTGGTGCATAGGAGTGTCTGGGGGGCGCTGGGATTTTGGGCAGCTGACCAGTTAAGAACTGAACATTCTTGCCAATTTTTCTTCCGATGCTCGCAGGGTCCTTACCTCATCTGGCCGTTCAAGACTTTAAAAAACTGTAGGGAGGCCTGTTCAAAGGAGAAAGCTACCTTGTGGCAAAATTACCCCCCCCCCCCATCCCCCGGGCCACTTAGCAACACATGAGATCCAGTTACATTACTGTAATTTAAGTAAATATGGAGCCTTAATGGCCCTTGCTCACAGTTTGTGCACAGGCCCCAAGTGACTGCAGTCCTTCAGGCCAGCACTGGGGGGCACTGAACACATTGGAAGAGTGGTAGGCCTCAAACCTCTGCTCCAATAATACAAGGAGCTGGCACTCAATGTGCTTCACCCGCCATCTCATTACCAGGCCCGTCATGTCTTGTAGAAAGTCGTCCAGTACCTTAAAAACAAAACCTATTTTCAGAACTTGTTAAATCATGGTGGCATAGTGGTTAGCACTGTTGCCTCACAGCGCCAGGGACCCGGGTTCGAATCCGGCCTTGGGCGACTGTCTGTGTGGAGTTTGCACACTCTCCCCGTGTTTGCGTGGGTTTTCTCCGGGTGCTCCGGTTTCCTCCCACAGTCCAAAGATGTGCAGGTTAGGTTGATTGGCTATGATAAATTGATCCTTAGTGTTAGGGGGATTAAATACGTGGGGTTACGGGGATAGGGTGGGATATGTGTTGGTGTAGGGGTTATGGGGATCGGGTGGGATATGTGTCGGTGCAGGCTCGATGGGCCGAAATGGCCTCTATCTGCACTGTGGGGTTTCTGTGATTCTGTGTGATTCCATTCCACTTCCTTCAGATCACTGCTTATATACAAGGCGTGCAATTAGTGAAAATAAACCGCAGCATCTATTGTCCTGTTTTGCTTTAAAACGTGCGAGCTGTTTGTCAAAAGTCCTTAATCTCCTGCGGTACAGGTTTAACATTTAAGGGCAGATGGTACTTCTCCAATCCACACTGAAACCAAAGTTCCATTTGGATACTGTGCCTAATGCAGATTGTTAAAAGAGTGTAGCAAATCCATTGCCTTGTTACAGATAAACACTTACATAAAAAAGATGCTAATCTACGCTGTTCCACTGACAGGAATTTCTGCATTTACATGTCACTTGGTGCACGTGTCTCACAGAGGTGTCAGGCATAGAGTGACTCCGTCAGCAGCTGTGTCTGAGTGGAGCAGGCACAGTATGCAGCATGTTCCATCAGCTCCCTGCTTCCTAACGGTGTGTGGTACTGTTTGTTATAAAGGCAGCTTCAAAGTGAGTGGAATTTTACATAAAAGATACTGCTTTTTAAGCACAGAACTGTGAGAACCATCAATAATTTTCTGTCGTTTTTTGGTATTGACGCTGTGAATGTTCCAAGTCTTCAAATGAAATGAGTGGAAATATGTGACATTGAATAACCCTATCACATTAACAAAACGAGGGGTTGTGAAGGGCTGGATAAGTTTACCATCACTTCTAAGTTCCTACATTTCTTTTTACGCCATGAGAGATGTCAATCTTGTCCTGGGTGAGGGGGCTGGTTGAAGTATGGTCTGCGGCACAGTCTCAATCTGCAACAGAGCAAAAGAAATCCAATTAATGATCCTCCCCAGGCACTAACCAAATGTCCTACAAATTGCATGAAATGGATTCCAGCAGTCCCTCTGCTTACTGAAAGGATTGTAAAGAGCAGAGAATGGCTCTTCGTGTTTTCTACTCTTGCCAGGTGATCAAAGGGGCTTCGGAACAAATTCCTCCCCGACTTCAGACATTTTGTCAAGGTTAATGTACAGATGAAGTGGCCAGTTAGGCTCCCATTTGAAACCATTAAAGCAATACATTCAAAAACAGTTAAATGCTAAAACTGTTCACAAGCTGAAAATGCATTACTCTGTTATGTCTTAAGGAAAAAAAACTCTTACAATCAAGAACTGTTTATCTTTATTGGGAGATCATGATTAGAAGCAAGAGTATTGTTTGGTTGTAACTGGACCTCCTCCAGAAATCATCTCAATACGTGTACACCAAAGCAGCAAAGCAAAGCCTAACAACAAGAGAACAGGGAGAAGAGACCTGAGTGGGACAGTATTTCTTCACACATTCATCACCACATGTTAGCATGAGCATGGGCCCACCCAGGCAGTGTCAGACTTTTTATTGGGTTTGGTAGTGTGCTAGGGCTCCTGATGCACAGGCTTGGCATGGTAAACTTGCCAAGGCCTGGAAGACCCTTAGCACAGAATCATAGAAATTTACGCCACAGAAGGAGGCCATTCGGCCCATCGTGTCAGTGCCGGCCGAAAAAGAGCCATCCAGCCTAATCCCACTTTCCAGCTCTTGGTCTGCAGCCTTGTAGGTTACGACATTCAAGTGCATATCCAAGTACTTTTTAAATGCGACAAGGGTTTCTGCCTCTACCACCCTTTCAGGCAGTGAGTTCCAGACCCCCACCACCCTCTGGGTGACAAAAGTTCTCCTCAACTCCCCTCTAATCCTTCTACCAATTACTTTAAATCTGTGCTCCCTGGTTATTGACCTCTCCTCTAGGGGAAATGGGTCCTTCCTATCCACTCTATCTAGGCCCCTCATAATTATATATACCTCAATCAAGTCTCCCCCTCAGCCTTCTCTGTTCCAAAGAAAACAACCCCAGCCTATCCAATCTCTCCTCATAGCTAGAATTCTCCAGTCCTGCAAATACAGCCAGTTTACTTTGGGTTGACTGCCAGCTGAGAAGGACCAGCGCACTGGGAGTTGGCACACCTGGCACCCCCACTAAACTCAAGTTAAAAGCAGTTTCACTAACCAAGCCAGAGGTTCCAGTTACCAGAGCAACTACGGGTGGACAATAAATTCGATCCCATGATTAACCAAAAAAAAAGCTTGGGAACTTAAGCATATAGGCCTAGAAATTCAGCTGTTTGCGCCAGACGTTAGCGCCAGATTTCCGGCGCTATCCACTTAGCGCCCGGGCACCGCCGGATCTGCGCCTACGCCGAAATTCAGCTGGGCTTTAGCGCCGGCGCAAAGTGTTAGCGCCCGGTCAGCTGCGCGCGCATCTTATGACGTCATTCCGTCGTGCAACGCCGTTTGTGCGCCCCAAACCGGAAATTCAGTGGCGCCCGGCCGATGTTGGCGTGGCGCTACTAAGAACTGTGAAATGGAACTCAACAGAGGCCCTGTGGGATTCGGGGAGCGCTAATTAAAGGGCACATCCACTCACCCATAAAAGCTAGCCATTTCGCTGCAATGACTTGACTGGTTTGGATTTCTGCACAGAGAGCAAGGCACAGAGATTACTGATTTCGGACACCATAGGAGAGGTCTTTTTGGCTTCTAGCCAGTGCTTTGACATTTGCATCCTTGTGATTTTGCTGGTTGGAACTTTGTAATGGGGGCTGCATGGGGGGCCAACCCTCAGTTGCGACATTTTGTGCGAAGGGCTGGCATACGCTTTGAGACAGGCCCAGGCATGGCTAGACGCAGAGGGGCCATTAGGCGTCGCCAACGTAGGCCTTACCCAGTCAGGCAATACCGGGAGCAGGTCTCATATCTCACCATGACTGCGGCGCATTGTGTTAAGAGGCTGCGCTTCAGAAGGGAGGTGGTTGAAGAGATCTGCCAGCGGCTTCATGCAGATTTGCAGCCACAGCTCATGTCCAGGGCGTCTCTCTCGGTGGAAGTGAAGGTCACGGTGGCTCTCAGCTTTTATGCAAGCGGCTCCTTCCAAGCCGCTGCTGGGGACATCGCGACCATCTCCCAGTTCGCCGCGCATCGCTGCATCCGACAGGTCACCGAAGCACTTTTCGCGAGGAGCCACCAATTCATCTCCTTCCCCATGACCCAACACAAGCAGGAGCAGCGTGTATTCGGATTTGCCAGGATCGCGGCCTTCCCCATGGTGCAGGGCGCCATTGACTGCACGCATGTGGCTATGCGGCCACCTATCCGCAATGCCGAGCAAGACCGCAACCGGAAGGGCTACCATTCCCTAAATGTGCAGCTGGTGTGTGACCACAGGCAGCGCATCCTAGCTGTCAATGCCCGCTTCCCAGGAAGCATCCACGATGCCTTTATCCTGCGACAGACTACTGTGGCTGACATGTTCCAGGCACAGCCTCAACCAAGGGGATGGCTTCTCGGGGACAAGGGCACCCTTTGTGCACATGGCTCATGACCCCGCTCCGCGCGCCCAGGACCCCAGCGGAGCTGGCATACAACGAAAGCCATCAAGCCACAAGGAACCTAATAGAGCAAACGATAGGCGTCCTCAAGCAACGGTTCCGTTGCCTGGATCGTTCGGGCGGGTCTCTTCAGTATTCGCCGGATAGAGTCTCCCAGTTCGTCGTGGTCTGCTGCATGCTCCACAACCTGGCTATCGGCAGGACTCAGGCACTGCCACCTGACATTGGGCCACCACCTCAGGAGGACGAGCAGGAGGACCCTGAGGAGGAGCAGCACCAGGCCAGGAGGGAGCGACAAGGTCCAAGGGCCGTCCGCCGGGGGCTTATTGCTCGACACTTCTAGGCCCCCTGTCAGGGAATGGCCTGGCCCACTGAACGCAGCCGCTTCGCAAGCCCTCAGCCGGTTAACCCAACAACCACTTGAAACATGACACCTGCACATGGTGAATAAATAAACATCTTTATTTGAAAACCTCAGGGCCCTTCCCACATGGAAGAGCAAAACAGAGAAGACCCCCAAAAAACAGTAACAAACTTCTGTCACTCCCAAAACCTGGGGAGGACTAACATAACATCAGCATCCAAATGGCCTCGTCACTGGCCTAACAAAAACAAGCCCCCCCAACAACACAAAGACCCCCATAAAACAAAAACACATAATGCCCCCCAGAACAGAAGCCCCCGCATCACCCAAACCCTCGGTGAACACACTCTATTGGGTGTGGCGAGAGGGCGAGTGTGTGGACAGGCGTCTTTTGCCCCGGCCCGTCCTGCTGCTGCGCCTCAAGCTGGGCCGTGAGGCTGTGCCGAGGCTGGGGGAAGGATCCTCAGGGCGACAAGGCGTCTCGCCAGATGCCCTTGGGGGTCGGCCTACACGAGGGCGGGCCCGGGAGGGGCCGGCTGGTGGCTGCTGCAGCTGTGGGTGGCCCTCTTCAGTGGCTGCAGGAGCTCCTTGCACCGTGGCTGGGGGAGTGGCAGGCTCGCCTGCACCAATGGGTACAAGGTGGGTGATGCCAGGCGCGCGCTGGTCGCCAGACACACGTGCACTCGGGCGGCCTGGCCAGGGAGCAAGCGCGCCAAACTGTGGGTGGCCAGACCGGTGTGCGGCAGCAGGGCGGCGCCTGGCCTGGCGACGCCTCCCCGCCAGTGCGAGGGTCGCAGAAGTCAGTGCCCCAACTGCGCCGGCATGTCCCCGCATCTGCAGTCCCATTGTCTGGACAGCACCTCTCAGCTGGCGACTGGCGTGCTGCGCTGCCTCGAGTTGCTCGACCCCCCTCTCATGCGCTGCCACAAGGAGCTCCACCCCCCTGGCGTGCGCTGCAGCGAAAACCTCGAGGCCCCTGGCCTGGGCTTGGCCGAAAGCCACCACACTTTGAGAGAGGCTTTCGATGGCCTGAGGCATCTGTGCCAGCACCTCCATGATTTCCACGTGGCGGCGCTCCGACGCCGCCGACATCTCGTCCAGGAGGCGCACCTCCTGGGCGACGTCCGAGTCCGGACTGGAGGGCGCCTCCACCCTCTGGCCAGAAGGCTGGCGTGCCGCCGGAGCGCTGCCGCGTGCGGCCACGCCACTGACACCAGGTTCTGCCCTCCCCTCCACCGCCTCCCCCCTCTGGGCAGAAGGGTCGCGTGCCGCCGGAGCCTTGCCGCGGGCGTCCATGCCACTGGGACCAGGTTCGGGGCTCCCCTCCCCCGCCTCCCCCTGGCTCTCCGGCACGCCAGACGTATCCCCTTCATTGGCATGTCCTGGAGCGGAGGAGGGTTCCCCCGAGGTGGCGCCTTCCTGCTGCTCCTCCACGTCCTCCTCCTCCGAGGGCCTGGCTGTGTGGGCTTCAGGGAGCACCTCCTCCTCACCAGCTGAAAGCAGGAAGGCACAAGTGTAGCTTTAGAGTGAGGACAGGCCGACAGCGAGGGAGGCCGCACTGGTGCATTATGCGCATTTATCGGCCACTGGGGAAGGATGTAGATCTGATGCGCGAGGGCAAGGATAGAGGTGCAGCCGGTCCTGTCCTTACCAGTGGGCTCCAGTATAGGGTCGGCGTCGCCGATCGCCACAGGCCCAATCACCGGGTGCCGCAGCAGTCGGGCCACCCTCTCTTCCAGAGGCGTCAGCTCCTGGAACTCGCGAGGGCCTCCACCAGTGACACGGAGGCTCCTGGCGTTCCTCGCCAGCTTGGCCTGCAAGAGAAAGGAGGGCGTCTAAGTACAGTGTGGTGCCCTGTAGTTGTGTGTGAGGCCTGCCATGGTGGAATAGCTTGCACAGTGTGGTGCCCTGTAGCTGTGTGTGAGGCCTCCCATGGTGGAATAGCTTGCACAGTGTGGTGCCCTGTAGCTCTGTGTGAGGCCTGCCATGGTGGAATAGCTTGCACAGTGTGGTGCCCTGTAGCTCTGTGTGAGGCCTCCCATGGTGGAATAGCTTGCACAGTGTGGTGCCCTGTAGCTCTGTGTGAGGCCTCCCATGGTGGAATAGCTTGCACAGTGTGGTGCCCTGTAGCTCTGTGTGAGGCCTCCCATGGTGGAATAGCTTGCACAGTGTGGTGCCCTGTAGCTCTGTGTGAGGCCTCCCATGGTGGAATAGCTTGCACAGTGTGGTGCCCTGTAGCTCTGTGTGAGGCCTCCCATGGTGGAATAGCTTGCACAGTGTGGTAAGTGCAGAAAGAGCTCTTGATTAACATGCAAGTGCCATTGCAGCGGCAGCAGGGCTGGCCATTAGACCTTGGATGTCCCTTTGGCCCTAATGGGAGGTGCACATGCAAGGATGAGGGGGACATTGGAAAGGGTACTCACCTTGACCAGCCGACATAGGTCGTTGTATTTCTTGCGGCACTGGTCCGCACTCCTGGGAACATCTGAGCTGGAGGAGACCCTCCGGGCAATTTTGGTCCAGGCCTCCCTGAACTGGCTCCTGGGAGCCTTCCTGCCACTAGCCGGGCAAACGACCCGCCTTCTTTTGCGCACCCCATGAAGGAGCACACCCAGCGCATGCTCAGAGAAGCGTTCGGCTCTTTCACGGGCCCTCTCCATGTCCTCCAGGCGTTGATATGCCACACAACCACTCCTGAGGCCTAGTTGCAGGGCTACAGCATGCAGGGCGTGGCTGCAGTCAAAGTTGACCCTTCCCCCTTTAAGAGCTGGCCGGCGTCAGGGTGTCTGCTGACACTCACCACATGATCGCACCTGCGCTGCGCCCGGAATCGGCGTTATTAGGCTGCATCGCCGGATTAGCGCCTGAACACAGGGTTCCAACGCCTTGTGCAGCGCTCGGCCAAAAAGTTGGCCAAATCTACTGAATTTCGGCGAGCTCGCCTGCACTTTCCGGCGGGCGCTAAATTTGACGAGCGCCCGACTTTAGCGCCGCAATAGCGTCAGAACTGAATTTCTAGGCCTCTATGTCAGTTCGACTTAATCATAGCTCTCTAGTCTCTGAATCAGATGGATTTAGGTTCAAGTCCCACTCCAGGGATTAAGCACATAATCTAGACTAACACTTGAGTGCAGTGCTAATTCAAAGGTGCTGCCTTTTGGATGAGATGTTAAACCAATTCAGCTGCTTTAGCCAGTGTGAAAGGTCCCAGAGCACGAACTGAAGAAGAGCAGGTGTTCTCCTGGTGTCCTAGCCATCATTTCTCCTTCAAACAACACTACCAAAGAAACAGACTAATTGGTCATTCATCTCATTGCTGTTTGTGGGACCTTGCTTTGTGCAAAATAGCTGCTGCATTTACCCACATAACAGTTAATGCACAATGTGCTTTGGAGAGTTCGGAGAGATATGGTGCTATATAGATGCAAGTTTGCTTCTTTCCTCTCACTGTCTGCAATACATTGATGAATTCTGAAGTAACCGAACCATGTATAGATGCAAAATGATTCCAAGATGTATGTGTGCATCATTTCTAATGCAAACTAATGTCTCCATCATTCATTATACACCAAATGCTATTAGAAAGGTCTTTATTGTCATGGGGAAGTTTTTTAAAAAACTCGCTAGGACACTGGTTATGAAATTGGTTTGGGGCAGTAGCAAAAATGGGCGTTAGCGAATCAGCAACCCGTTTATACCCACCATGTAATTCAATGAAAGAAAGAAAATCAGGCAGGGTGCAAAACAAGCTGCCGATTCGCTAGAGCCTGTTGTGTGCTACTGCCCCGGACCAATTTCACCCCCACTGTCTCTTTAAAAAAAATTCAGCCAGAAGACAAGTGATAATCCCTGACTAGACTTCTTGTCAATATCAGCTGAATTACTCTACTGCAATTAGAGAAAGTTAATCCAGTCAGTCATGTTAACCATGATTTTCTTATTAAACTTTTTTGACAATTGCTAATGTATTGGTTCCTGTTTATGATAGTTTTAAATATCAGCCTTTTCTGCGATACCGTTTCTCCGATACACAAAGCCATACAATAATATGAGGGCTCATGCCCCCAGTTCCTTACATGGGAGGTCCGGAAGGGAATCTCAATATTTTTTTGTCCCACCTCCCTTGAAGAAGTTGACTGATGCTACATTATATCGCTATCGGCAGCAGCAGCCCTCCAGTATCTCCCGAATGGATTATCCTTCAGCCTAGAAAGTGAGGGCTCGATTTTCAGTGTGCCGTGGAGTCGGGATTGGAGGCATGCGGGGGGTTAAAATCCCCAAATCGGGGGTCCCGACCCCATCCCGCCCCCAACTCGCCTCCATGCCAGTTTCAAAGGAGGCGGGTACCCGCCCCACACTGGGACCCGCCTACCCGAGGCGGGAAGGGATTAGTGCCAATTAACTGCCTGTTAACAGGTAGTTAACAGGCAGTTTTTAGCCTAATCCCTATTTTTAAGCTTGAACTGTGGGATTCCCGACGGCTCCAAACCACACCAAGTTGGAGGAGTCGGGCCTTCGGGTTGAAGGACTTGGAGGGGTCGAGATGTCGGTGTTCAGGTGAGTGATGTGTGCATGGGTGCAAAGGTAAGTGTGTTTGGTGTGTCTAAAGTGATTAAAGAAGTGTAAATTACCTTTTCTTACCTTTTCAGCCTTCCTTCCTTTAGGTTCGGGGAGTCCCTCATCTCACCGGCACAGAAAGCAGAATGGCTGCGAACTGTCAAAAGTGACAGCCTGCAGCTTTCTGTGCAGGAGAGATTTCTAACTGAGTCTGTGGAGAAGGACTCAGGTTAGAAGTCAGACTGTCAGTGTTTGACAGCTTCAAACAGCTGTGAAACACTGATATTTCATCTGTCAAAACCTCTTGACAGATGAAATGTCAGTCTGTGACGTCACCTGTAGCCGGGTGGCCCTTAATTGGCCTGCTGAGCCCGCTGGGCGGGCTCAACAAGGTCAATCAAGCTAAAATCGGGCGGATTGGCCGCATCTCGGTGGAGGCGGGACTACGACCCCGAAAGTTGTAGTCCCGCCTCCTACCCGACTCCTGAATGAAAATCCTGCCCTGAGTGTTGGCAGGCTGTTCAACACAGGGCCATCTCAGCCAAGCCCAAACCCTTTCTTTGCCTGTCAACCACACACTTGCATTTGTCAGCAGGAATCACAAGGTAATGATTAGGATGGGGAAACCCTGGGTGATGTTCCCCCTGCTTAGCCAAGGGTACGGAAGCCAGCTGTAGATACCCCACCACAGCCCAGCGATTGAACCTGGGCCTTCCCGGTGTGTGTGGCGCAGTACCACACTGAACTGCAGACTGACCCACGGGGAGCCTCCTTTCGAAGAAAAAAATGAGCCAAAAAAAAAGACACAAATAAACCATACATTTCTTTCTCACAAAGAAACATCTGCCTTGGACTCATCCATACATCATCCTCAGTGACTCCTATATGATTCTGATCTTGCTACATGCAAATTCTGCCAAAGATTACAGCAAAGGGTAAAAGATGAGTGACTGCTGTGTGCACTCATGTTAATTGAGACAGAAATGTTGCATACCACGAAGAGCAACACCGCCCAGTCCCCACGGAAAAACAAGTACGTAAAAGGTTTGTCTTCTCTGGCAGAACTGCAAGGGGTCAGGTTAATGAAGTTTCATCCAAGGAGCAAGTGGCTGAGGTTTTGGTATTGACCACCACAGCTTTGAACTCAACAATGCAGGACAAGTGTTATTTGATATTTTTAATGTGTTGACAGTTGCAGGCCTGCGGACTGGTGTCCTGTTGTTCAGGATAATTGTGCGCTTTTAAACGTAGATAGACCACCCTTGGAGGACTGTGCACAGTTCTGGTTTCCATATTATAAAACGACACTGGAGAAGGTGCAAAAAAGATTCACAGGGAAGGCAGTGGGGTGACCAAATAGAGGTCTTTATGATTATGAATGGGTTTGGTTAGGTAGATGTAGAGAAGGTGTTTCCACCTGTGGGGGAGATCAAAACTAGGGCCCATTAAAAAAAGATAGTCACGAATAAATTCAATAGCAAATTCAGGAGAAACATCTTTAATCAGAGAGTGGTTAGAATGTGGAATTCGCTACCACAAGGAGCAGTTGAGGCGAATAGCATAAATGCATTTAAGGGGAGGCTGGACAGGTAAATGAGGGATAAATGAATAGAAGGATATGTTGATAGGGTGAAATGAAGTAGAGTGGGAGGAGGTTCATGTGGAGCCAGCATAGGCCAGATGGGCAGAATGGCCTGTTTCTGTGCTGTAGACTGTCTGTAAAGCTCTCTTCATTGAGACAAGGCTCGCTGAAGCAGCCTCTATTGAGGAAACTTTCAATAAGGGCAGCACGGTGGCATAGTGGTTAGCACTGTTGCCTCACAGCGCCAGGGACCCGGGTTCGAATCCGGCCTCAGGCGACTGTCTGTGTGGAGTTTGCACATTCTCCCCGTGTTTGCGTGGGTTTTCTCCGGGTGCTCCGGTTTCCTCCCACAGTCCAAAGATGTGCGGGTTAGGTTGATTGGCTATGATAAATTGACCCTTAGTGTTAGGGGAATTAAATACATGGGGTTACGGGGATAGGGTGGGATATGTGTTGGTGTAGGGGTTACGGGGATCGGGTGGGATATGTGTCGGTGCAGGCTCGATGGGCCGAAATGGCCTCTATCTGCATTGTGGGGTTTCTGTGATTTCTGTGAATAAATTAATCATGGCTGTGGAGAAGAAACGACTGCTTCAGTGGAGGCCAGTGGCTTATGCTGAGGACATGGATTGGGCCTGAAGCTTGTCTTCCAGCTTGGGATAGAATTTCCGACATGTTGCCTTTTTACAGACAGTGACTTCTATTGTTGTCGGCGGATCCACTTCAGCGCTCCAGTGGCGGCTTCACGGATCCCTCTGAAATGTTGAGGCTTCAGTCGTTCGTAGTGGATTCGGTTGATAAGATGAAGGTGATTTCACTGTTACATCCAGTGTTATTCTCTATGGAGCCAGTGGGCGTGCCTGCAGTGCAGAAGGTTATAGGCTAAGCTCGGTCATCCAGTTTCTGAGCAGGAGTGGGAGACTTCTAGTGAAGCAATTCCAAATATTTCTGTGTGTAATTGCCAGTGGGAGAGTCAGCTTAGTGGTGAGTTTTGACAGTTTTGTGCAATGGACTCATAGCCACAAATAAATATTATTTATATATATATGATAAGAAAAATGTAGATGATAAAATGAATAATCAGGATGATTAAACTAAAGAGAATCTTTTGAAAGACCATTAATTTCAATGCATTTAAAAGAAAAACATTAGTAATCCTAAAACAATTAGCAAGAACTTGCATTTATAACGCACCTTCAACATTCTCAGGACGTCTTAAAGCATTTCACAGCCAATTAGTTATTTTCTGAAATGCAATCACTGTTCTTACGCAGGTAAACATTAACAAAGTGCATTAACAAATTGGTGAGTCTGAAACTGTATATAATGAGTCAATCGCCCCCATTTTAAAAGGGGGGCGGGGGTGAGTACAGTGCCGCAAGCACTGAAGCGAGCGGCGAATCCAGGGTTGATCTTAACGGACAGGCCTCATTCCTATAAATTTTCACCGACTCACACCTGACCCAGCCACATCCACTACCTGACCGGAGCGGGGGAATTCGGCTGGTGGGAGACGGCAGCCGAGGACCCGCGAGATCGATCCCTGGCGGGCAAATTAAGTGGCGGGCCCCGATCCGCATATTTAAAAGAGGACTGCACGTCCTTTCTGCGGGCGTTCCCGCTCGCCTGCTCAATCTTAACACCGGAACACGGCGGAAAGGCAGCGGGATCAGAGGGGACAAGTCGGTGCCCTCATATTAACTGCCCCCTGCCCGGTTTATGTCAGGCTAATTTAAATCGGGGACATTGGCCCAGAAATTCGGGTCGGAGGATTCCCGCGGGTGCAAGCCTCCAACCTGCACTTACCTTGCGTGCCGGCAGTTGAGCTGTAGGGCCCCGTGGAATTCCGCTCCGGGGCCTGGCCCAGCTGCCGGCGCGCTGGCTTGCGTGTCCCAGGGGAGTAGTTAGTGCGATGCGTCCCCTGGGATCACGTGAGCCATGGGCAGCCAATCGGAGGAGGGAAAAGCCCATTCATAAGATTGACAGGAAGACCTGTGAAAACTTATGAATACTACGGGCCCCAAAATAGCAGTAAACCTTCAAATAAATTTTTTTTTAAATCACACTTTTTAAATAAACTATAAATTACATTAAATAACTATTTTAAACAATAATTTAAATTTTTGAAAAAAATAATTTTATAAAAAACGGGGCTAAAAATAAACTTACCTTGCTTTAAAGTATTTAAAAATAATAAACCTGTGGAAAAAATGTTTTAATTTTAATTAATTGACCACTTACCTTGTAAAAAGCAGGCCTTACGCCTGCTTTTTAAATGTGTAAATCCTGCAGGCTTACCCTCCCGGGAAAACCTGTAAAAAAAAGACCTAAGTTCAAAGTGCACGCGCAGCCTCCCCTGTGCGCGCGTTCGACCTCTGAACCCCTTCGTTCAGAGGATCGGAAGTGCCGGTTTCCTGCGCATGCGCAGTGCATGCAGGAAACCGGCATTTCCATTCGGCCTACGGGTGAGTACCCCGTGCGTACTCACCCGTGGAGAGCCGAATTTCTGGGCCAATATTGGCCCAGAACTTGGTGTCGGGGGCTTGCCGCACGTGCAAGCCCCCGATCTGCACTCACCCTGCGCGCTGACATCTGAAGCCCGGGCCTGCTTGCATTTCCTGTCACAGGCCCGGTTCAGATGTCAGCGCGCAGTGCTTACCTGATCCAGCGGCGTAGTTAGTGCGATGTGCCGGCTGGGATCAGGTGATCACTGTACAACCAATCAGGGGAGGGGAAGGTTCATTCATGAGTTTGAGAGTAAGAACTGTCAAACTCATGAAAACTACAGGGGCCCAAAACACTATTTAAATTTTAAATAAAAATTTAAAAAACATCCCAATCATTAAATTAAGTATAAATAAGTTTAAAAAAATAATTTAAACAATAATTTTTTTTTTTGAAAAAATTAATTTTTAATAAAAAGGGTCTAAAACTAAACTTACCTTATTGTAGATTCTTTAAAATAATAAACCTGTGGAAAAAAATTCTAAATTACACTAAAACACCACTTACCTGTAAAAATAAATACTTACGTGTACTTTTTACAAGCGTAAAGACCGGAGGCCTTTAGACATGTGCAAATCCCCCAAAACAGAGGAAATCCAAGACGCACGTGCTGCCCCCTACAGCGCACGCGCTAGCCTCTTCACCTCTTGGGTTAGAGGAGAGAAAATGCCGGTTTTCAGCACATGCGCTGTGCATGCTGAAAACCGGCATTTCCTCCGGCCAGACGCGTGAGTACCCCTTCCGTACTCACGCGTTTGGGGAGGAATTACTGCCCCATTATGTTTAATTTTTGCTACGCATAAATTTTGATTTTTTAGGGGGTGGGGGATCTCCTGCCTAGTCTGGGATCTGAAGTGCAGTTGAGATATTTAACTGCCAATCCATCCCATTAAGGTACTTGACGTAAGAAAACTACTAGGCACTTGGTCTAAGCGTTAAACAAAGCTTTAATCAACTGTTTTACAACATGGAGGTCTAGTTGTGTCCTTCACTAGTTCCTGTTAAGAATGTCCTGCGCAAGCTGGGCCCATGCCTGAGTATTTATACTCTCCCTGGACAGCGCCACCCGCAGGCTGCTCAGTATTATTCCATAAGTCTTTCTTTCATGAATGACTGATTCATGTCAGTACTCTTAGTGCGAATCCAGGTAGTTGCAGCTGTTGTAAATTATTATGGTTGATTAAACGTCAGTAAATGACTGTCATTTTATGGGCTCCTAGTCAGAAAAGCCCAGGTTGAAATGCTTGGTTTTCTGTGTCTTTAAAAGACTGTTGAACATCTGTAACAAAGTGTGACATCTGAAGTCTGATTGCTTCCGCTAATTCTTCCCACGAGGAGGGGATGCACCCTGTTTCTTCCCATGGCCGATATACCTACTGTGTTCTAGAGAGAGAGAGCAGAAGGGACCTTGCTCCCAGGCCACTGCCAGTTCTGCCAACAAGAGGTTGGTAAGGGGACCAGATTCACCCTTCCTCCTAGACTCATAGAACGATGCAGCACAGAAGGAGGCCACTCGACCAATCATGCAAGTGATGCCTGGCCTCCAGCTAGCAAGTTCCCGCGGCAGTGTCGCTTGGGTCAGGAACTGAGCAGAATGGGAAACTGAATCTGCATCTCCTTGTGTCATGGCACCATACCTTGGTATTCAAATGCCATTGTGCCACCATGCTTTAACTTTAAAATATAAAATCTTATTTGAGAACTGTTGCTTTAAAGTATTACGTAAAATCTTGTCCTTGTTTCAGACATTATTAGGACATCTCAGCGATGGAAACAAATGCATGCCATTTTGGATTTTTGTGTGGGTGTGTGCCTTTGGAAATTAAAGCAATATAAATGAGCACACACCATGTCATAATATGTAATCCCAAGAATATGGCAGCATTTCAGCAGTTACTGAAAGTTTCTGTGTTGAAACACACCTCTGCTTGTAAGTTCACACAGTTGACAAATAACAGTCGTGAAGTCCTTTCCAGTCCCAGCACTTGCAGATCAGTCCAGGCCATTTGCTTTCTTAAGTAACTGTGAAGATTACAAGGTGATAATCCAAGTGTGTCTGTGTCGTGCCCAATGCCGCTTCACAGTGCCATTGGGTAAACTCTCCACTTGAAGTTCTGCCGAGATCAGGTATATGAAAGACATGCTAATTTGAACTTGAACATTTTGGGATCTCTCGCCTCACTAATTTTGCATTGCAAGCTGGATAATGGCGTAAAGACATAACAGTGACTGAAGCTATTTGCATTTGTTCTCAGCTATCTATCCATTGTTTTTCATCTGTGTTTTGTTTGCTTGAAATCAGCCATATAGCATTACAGGCACCATCCAGGGAGATCTGTCATGTTTATAAAGAGTAGGATGGAGCCCCCGACCCTTTGTAACACAGGGCTTGCCCGGACAAGTGGTCTTTCTCTTCCCACAGTGCAGATGCCACAGTGCCCATTTCCCTTTTTCTCACATCACAACGAGCATATACTGCCCTTGAAACTGAACACGGGGAGTGTGAGCTCAGGGCTGTTCTGTGGGATGCAGGGATCACATGCAGAGATGTTCTATCGAAACAAGATAAAGAGCTATTCATCCCAGTTGTTCACTGCAGACGTCTAGCATGAATAAATGAAAATGAAAGAGATAAACTCTTTCCGTGCCACTCACCAGCGCTGGGCTTCAGTTACACCAGGCAATTACATGGATCACTCGCTTGTGAAGAAAAACCTGTCACAAGGGACTCCAGATCTTCAGCTCTTTCAGAGGTGAACTGCCTTTGCACCTTGCAGAAGGTCTTTTTATTAGCAGATTAAGAGAAGAAAGATTCTTAATGTTGTGCCTATAGTACTTTTGAATGCAACTTCGAAATAAAAACCTTTTTGGTTTTCTATGGTATAGAAATATTCCAAATGGCTATTTAAGTGTTAGTGAAAATCTGGTTAGTAAGCAAAGGAGGATTTTTAAAAATTCATTCATAGGATGTGGGCGTCGCTGGCAAGTCCAGCATTTATTGCCCATCCCAAATGTATGGGGGGAAATTTTAAAAATATATATTTTACACATGTAATTGATTTTGAATTTCAATGATTATTTACATATTCTACACTTCCATCAGGCGAATTAACAATTCAAGCAAAGCATATTAAACACTACTTTATGTTCTTTACTTTTAGAAGATTTTTTTTATTGCATTCTTTTATTTTCCCTCCTCTCCTGAAGGTGCTGATTCCTGCTGGGATACAATTCCCCAGGTACCTCACCCAATTGTCATGCTTCATGTAGGAGTCTACACAGCGAGGATCATCAGGCTGGTTCACCGCAGCACTTCACGGCCAAGCCTGATTATGCTCATGCTCTATGCCAACACAGACACTCCGATTTTCCCAGTTGGGTGTAAGACCAACCAGGGGGGGTGGAGGGGTGATGCCTGACCTGCACTGTGCAGAACCAGAGCGTATGAGTCAATAGCCACACGCACACAGTTTTGCATGATGGTTTTGCAACACTGCAGTAATCCGCCATGGAACACATGGCAACTCCAAAGATGTCTACAGCCAGACCCCTAAGGGCAGTTGGTGCTTCTTGCCCAGATGCTCAGACTGCTACCGTTGAGGGCTGGGATCCCAGCGTGGAACAGGCCGTCTCTTCCAGCCTCCATAGTTTGGGGATTGGCTAGAGAGAACTATGAGGTGGAGTTTTAGTGGTTTAGGCCTGCTATCAAACCGATTGGAAGCATGGTGAAGGGTTGCTCTGGAGCTGGGGCATTGCAGCAATGGGTATCCATATTGGTCTTGTTTCTCAGAATGGTAACACATCCCTACCCTCCACCCAAATCTCTCCAATGTCTGCACAGGACCAGAAAGCCAACAGAACCAGGCCAACTAACCACTGTGGAAGTGGTGGAGCTTCGTGCTGGTCCATCCTCGTTAAACCTGCATTCATCTGGAGCTATGGAATATTGCCAGAGGCGTCGTGAACCATGGTTCCAGAAGATAGCTTTGATAACTTTTCATTCAAGTTTGACTGACATTCACACTGAGATAATCCCTATAACTCCTCATATCCTGACAGCAAGTGGAAAATGTGGCTGTCCAATTGGACAGATTCGACATGTAGATCCAATCAAACATTCAGAATTAAAATTCACGTCAAATGGCTATTATGTCATAGGAACATCCCCTTAAGTCTGTTCCGCAATTCAATTAGATCAAGGCTGATCTGCACCTTAACTCCGGGAGTGGGCCTTTGGCGTAGCGGTAGCATCCCCGCCGCTGGGCCAGAAGGCGTAGGGTTTCGAACCCCGCTCCAGACAGCCCCGGCAAGTGGAGTTGGAGCTCCGGCTCTAAATTCTGGGTTGACATCCAGCGGGATACTTGCGTCCGTGGGTGTGGGTGCCCCCCCCCCCCCTCGTATGGGTTGTGGGAGCCTGTAAAACCCTCCCACCATAGGACTAACCACCCTAATGGCTGGTACGAAGATGGTTACGATCACGGAAGGAGCATTAATCACGGCCAGAAATCCTTCCACCACTTCATACAGTTCCCCAAAGGGAACAGTGTGAAGACACGTACGACGACGACCTCAACTCCAGTTACCTACCATATCCCTTGATACCCTTACCTAACAAAAATCTATTGACCTCAGTCCAATTGACCCAGCATCCACAGACAATGTGAGGAGAGAATTCCAGATTTCTGCTACCTTTTTGTGTGAAGAAGTGATTCTTGATTTTTCTCCCGAATGGCCTGGCTCTAAGTTTAAGATTGTTCTGGATTCTCCCACCAGAGGAAATAGTTTCTCCTTGTCTACCCTATTAATTCCTTTTACCATTTTAACCCCCTGAATCTTCTATACTCGAGGAATACGAGCCAAGTTTATGCAACCTATCCCCATAATTAGACCCTTTAACGGCCGGCATCATTCCGGTGAATCTGCGCTGCACCCCCTCAAAGGCCGATATATTCTTCCTGAGGTGTGGTGCCTAGAACTGAATGCAATATTCCAGATGGGGCCTGACCAAGGCCCTATACAACTGAAGCATCACTTCCTCCCCCTTGCATTCCAGCCTCCTTGAGATAAAGGCCAACATTTCATTAGCCTTTTCAATTGCTTTTTCTACCTGTCCACTAGCTTTTAGTGTCAGCTGGCAGCACTCTCATCTCTGAGTCAGAAGGTTGTTGGTTGCAAATCCCACTCCAGGACTGGATGGAGCACATCATCTAGATCGACACCTCAGCGATATAGGGAGGAAGTGCAGCAATGTTGGAGGTGCCGTCCTTGAGGAAGACCAAAGCCATATCTGCTTATTCTAATGGTTCAGGAGGATGTTAAAGATCCCATGGCACTAATCAAAGATGTTCTCCTGGCATCCTGGCCAAACATTTCTCCCTCAACCACCACTACCAAAAAAACAGATTAACATCTCATTGCCATTTGTGGGATCTTGCAGAGTACAAAATGGCGACAGCGTGTGCCCATTAAACAATAGTCACTGCACTTCAAAATAACTCATTATACGTGAAGTGCTTTGAGATGTTTCTGAGACGCTGCAAGTCTGTCTTTAAATTTTGAATAAAAAGATGCTCTACGCTCCCAGATGAAGCGGTTATAGATACCGAGAGTGAATTTCAGCAGGCTGCCTGTGGACAGTACGTTGACCAGGTGGAGGGGAAAGGATGTGGGGCCTCTTCCTCCACTGCTGATACCCCCCACCTCTCGTGTCTTGATCTGTTGGCTTTCATCCTGTGCAAAGAAGGAAAATATAAATGTAGAAGCTTATCTGTAAAACATTTAAAAAATACCATCCAATTTATTCAAAAATAGACTCTGCTACAGGCAGGCCTATATCATGTAGTTTGTAAGACAGGTTTATTTGGATTTTACTGTCACTGATGGATTATTGTTGTACTATTGTGGATTAAAGGGCACAAAGCCTCTAATAACTACGTCAACCTGCAATCACTGCTTCCCCCCACCCGCCCCCCCACCATCATTTGCAATCACAACATGGAAAAATCTCAGCCCTTTAAACCCCGCGTCCTTCTCATTCTGCCAGAACCTGATTGAGTAACTCGCAGGTGTCAGAATTAAAGTCCGTTCGTTCAAAATCTAAACACTGGCAGCAGCTGGATTCATTACTTGCCACTTCTAGTCACCACTTCCATTTAAAATGTTGACAGTACAAGTGAAAGTATTCCTCTGGGCCTGGACTGAGTTCGGGATCAGGCAGGATGAGTATGGGAACAGCTGTCAGTGGTCCCCCCCCCCTGCCCCCTCCCTCCCATATTGAACATACCTGCCTTTTTTGATTTATCCTTTCCTATATATGGGCATTTTTGTATTATAAAACATTTAACCTTTGAGTCAGTGGCCATAAAGACATCAGAAATGGATAACAATCTTGACAGCTCTGAGAGGCCCTTGCTACATAGTAAGTCTGGTACCTCAAGCAGGAGTTGTGAGCAGAACCAACACTTTGAAAAGCTAGAGGAAAAAAAAGCTTGTTCTTCCTCAGGACAATGCTATACCTTAATGACATCGAGGTTTGACCCTAAATGCGGGAATAAGAGCGCAATCTAAAAGGACAGGAGTTCTGTCCTTCTGGTAGAACTGAAAATGGTCGCATTGTTCTGCGAAATGATCGACAGTGTCGCTGAAATCTAAGAACCCTCTGGGGTATCATTGGAGCCTGGCTGAATAACGATCAGCTGAAAACTAGTTTGTTGAAACTTTGCACAGAGGATATCCGCAAACTGAAGCTGTGTGCGCTGGAGATAGTGGTACCGTTTAAATGTTCCTTTTTCAAATATTTTCCATTTCAGGATTATATCATGAACAGATGTAAATCTAACATTCACTGTGCTCTGCGGAAGCATTAATCCAAGGTGGTTTGCATATTATTTTGATCAAGTTGGGCTGTTTCATACTGGGTTGCTTTTACGTTTCTTCTCAAAGATTAGCTCGTTTTTTTTTACTGTTCTGTCGCAGCAGAATAAAGCAAAGGAAATCTAAACAGGTTTAATTGCAGGGAATGTTGAGAAGGGTGAGAAACACAGAAGTTGTATTGAATAGAAGGGAATAAAAAAAAGTTTTGTATTTGAACAAAGAGAATGTCTTTGGCTCAGTGAACATCTAGATTAGTATAATTTAGTCTACTGTGTCTGGTTTACTTACACATAATGATTCAAACCTGCTTCTGTACACATTTCCCAGATACAGTATTAGTTTCCAGTTAAATCTCCACTGCCTCTCTGATGCAGACTGTAATAGATTCTAAATTGCTTCCTGCATGATTTAGTACACACTAAAGCAAAAGGATGCTTCTGTTAACGCGGGTTCTGTAGCAAACCCCTGTAGAACAGTCTGTGACGTTCACTCAGACTGTCAAACAGAAAACTAACGGAATTGGGTTAAAGGCCAATTCCATCCTAAATATAATGGTGGATATGTTAGGGGTGGGGGGGGCGGTGGTAATAGGACATAATATTTTAATTAATAATTCTATAATACTTTGTCACAGCTCTTAGAAATGTTTCAAATGTTTCAAACCCCTTCTCACATAACAAATTACTTTGCAACGCAGTGACTGCGGTTCTGCATGCAAGCATGGCAGCCATTTTACGCACAAGATCCCACCACAATGAGATAAACGAACAGTTAAATCTGTTTTCACTGTTAGTCAATGGCGGGATATCGGCCCTAATAGAGCCAACAGATCTTTAACATCGACTTGAAACGCCAATGGCTCATTCGAAAGACGGCACTTCAGGCACTACAGCACTCCCTCAACATTGGACTGATTAAGTTCTGGAGTTGAACTTGAACCCACAATCTTCTGACTTAGAGGGGGGAATGTTACCACTGAGCCAATCTAATCTGTAATTCTAGTCATTAGGTGAAGAAGTGAGCAACTTACGTGGGGTTTGGGAGAACTGAATCATTTTGATTTATCCTGGAAACAGTCCTTTGGGTGACTTCCTATTTCTGTATGATTTATAACCAACCAATATCTATGGAACTGTTTTATTTTTTTTGTTCAGGTGTGACAAAAATCTATTGCAAAAATAATCAAGAGAAATGTTTGGAATCAAATTTCCGTCTCCCTCAGGAAATTATGTAAAGAAGCTTCTTGGGCATAGCTGCGAAGAAGGATGACAAAATAACATCCATTTTCTAGAAGCATAAAAGAACTTTCAAATTCTAAACCAGCAGGTTTGCTCATTTGGACTGAAACCAAAACTAATTTGAACCAGTGAAGGCCACAGACATGATCAAACGTGAACGCCATTCCACGAGTGGCCAACAAAAGGAATGATTCAAACAGAGCAAGTCCAATGATAATCAATTTCTGCCCCCTCTAATCTCAGCCGTGGCTCAGTGGGCAGCACTCTTCGCCTCTGAGTCAGAAGGTTGTGAGTTCAAGTCCTACTCCAGAGACTTGAGCAGAGAATCCAGGCTGACACTGCAGAGCAGTGCTGAGGGAGTGCTGCACTGTCGGAGGTGCCGTCTTTTGGATGAGATATAGAAACATAGAAGATAGGAGCAGGAGTGGGCCATTCGGCCCCTCGAGCCTGCTCCACCATTCAATGAGATCATGGCTGATCATCCAAATTCAGTACCCTCTCCATATCCCTTGATCCCTTTAGCCTTAAGAAATATATCCAACTCCTTCTTGAATATATTTAATGAATTGGCCTCTACTGCCTTCTTTGGTAGAGAATTCCACAGGTTCACCACTCTCTGGGTGAAGAAATTCCTCCTCATCTCAGTCCTAAATGGCTTGCCCCTTATCCTTAGACTGTGACCCCTGGTTCTGGACTCCCCGACCATCGGGAACATCCTTCCAGCATCTAATCTGTCTAGTCCTGTTAGAATTTTATAAGTTTCGATGAGATCCCCTCTCATTCTTCTATACTCCAGCGAGTACAAGCCCAATCGACCCAAATATTAAACCGAGGCCCCATATGTGAAAGGTCCCACGGCACTATTTCGAAGAAAAGCAGGGGAGTTATCCCCGGTGTCCTGGCCAATATTTATCCCTCAATCAACATCACTAAAACAGATTGTCTGGTCATTATCACATTGCTGTTTGTGGGGGCTTGCTGTGTGCAAATTAGCTGCTGTGTTTCATACATTACAACAGTGACTACACGTCAAAAATACTTAATTCATTGTAAAGTGCTTTGGGACGTCCCGAGGTTGGTAATAGGTGCTATATAGAAAAGCAAGTCTTTCTTTCTTTCTCTAGGAGACCAGCCAAGAGAACCAACTGAGAAACCTCTCTCAGCCCTAAAGCTGTGAAGGGCTGGAAACTTTCCCATCCACCTCGGACTCCTCGCCTGCACGGTTCCCACCAAGAGTTAAAATCCAGCCTTTAGTCTTTTCCTCTTCTCGTGTTTATGCAGCGACTATTCTAAACAGAACTTTGAATCAACAGTGATTCCATTACCAGAAAAAGTAGGCCATCATGCTGTTTACACAGAGTGATATTGCTTCGCAAATCCCATTATTTTTATCTGACCTCTGTTTGCCAACCATTGAAGCTGCAGGTAACAGCTCACTTTCCATCTTCACCATCATTTGTATTAAATTGCAACAAAGTTGCCTTGGCTATTTTATCACAGCATTTTACATAAACACATTAGGAGAGGTATAAGCTCTACTGACAGAAACAAGCCTTCGCTATATCACAAGTCTATGGCAGGCAAAGGGTACATTTACTGATAGGACCTCTAAAACATTTGTGCTGTGTTCAAAATAGCAGACATTTAAAATGAGATCTTTACTATAGTGAAGGACAAATGGCTTTTCTTAACCATTCTGTTTACATAAAGATTAACTGTGCCTTGAACCCCCAGCTGTTGCCTTTAAGTGTGGCTGCGATTTGTATTCCCATTTTTAATTTTTAGACCTATCAGACCTTCAGAGATCACTATCCCACTGAACACCGGTGATCGCAAACTATAAGACTGCAGTATGTTGTCTGACAGGTTCAAGCCCTCTCCTTGATGAGACAGACATCTTGTGCTTTGAGATTTGCCACCAGCAAAGAGCCAGCACAGCCACGATGGGTCGAGTGGCCTCCTTCTGTGCCATAGGCTCCCACAGTTCCTCCTCTCCTCCCAGAATTCATGGTCATGTATCAGCAAAATTCTCAAATGGTTTTTAGCGCACTTTTGACCAATCCATAACCATCGGATTGCTTGAGAATGAAAAATATTCACAATGAGTGTGAATTAGTTTAACACTGTTTTTAGCGCATGAACAGGACACTCAGAAATGAGTGCAGCGACGACCATGTTTCCTTTATGCAGCAGGGAAGAGCCAACTGTTGAAATTTATAATAAAATTAAAAAGAAATACACAGCTGTTGTTTTATATTTTAAAGTTTGTAGGCGATGGGAGCTGGCACATGAGAGAAGATAGGAGTAAAGCCCACCTGAGAA
Source organism: Somniosus microcephalus (assembly GCF_052327205.1). Classification (NCBI taxonomy): domain Eukaryota; kingdom Metazoa; phylum Chordata; class Chondrichthyes; order Squaliformes; family Somniosidae; genus Somniosus; species Somniosus microcephalus. Next base: position 24,344,840 of record NC_141013.1, read on the forward strand.
AGAGAGACTCATTCCATAATAATCCCAGACAAGGTAAGGTAGGCCTTGTGTGCTCCTGCCCAACTAACTACCACCCTTCCCCCCATTACCATAGGCAAAGTAACACCCTTATCCCAAAGCAAGCAATACTGCTGTATCAGTGTGTACAACTGTCAGATGAGGAGAGATTGGGTCGACTAGGCCTGTATTCACTAGAGTTTAGAAGAATGAGAGGGGATCTCATTGAAACGTATAAAATTCTGACAGGGCTAGACAGACTGGATGCAGGGGGGATGTTTCCCCTGGCTGGGGGGTCTAGAACGAGGGGTCACAGTCTCAGGATACGGGGTAGGACATTTAGGACTGAGATGAGGAGAAATTTCTTCACTCAGAGGGTGGTAAGCCTGTGGAATTCTCTATCACAGAAGGCTGTGGAAGCCAAGTCACTGAATATATTTAAGAAGGAGATAGATTTCTAGACACAAAAGGCATCAAGGGGTACGGGGAGAGAGCGGGTATATGGTATTGAGATAAAGGATCAGCCATGATCATATTGAATGGCGGAGCAGGCTCGAAGGGCCGAATGGCCGACTCCTGCTCCTATTTTTCTATGTTCTATGTTTCCTTCACCACGACCACCAATTTTCTCCCCTTCTCTCGTGAAAGAGCTGACTATCGCTGGGCTACAGTATCATGGGTACCAGTGGCTCTCCAGTACATCGCCCAGTCCACCATTCTTCATACCTCAGCCTAAACAGTGAATGCTGGTTGGCTAATCAAGCATAAGTGCATCACATCAAAACCCATTGCTGTTCTTAACTCAATGTGGTCCAAATTCAACATTGTTGTATCTGTTTTAAGGGCCTGAAACAGGCGCAACAATAACCAATGTAGCAGGACTGAGGCCCACGCTTGATCTGCACCGCCGTTCGGGCCATTGCTAAATTTGTCGGTGCCTTTTATTTTAGGCGGGCACGTATCTCCTTTCAAAATTCAAATAAGGCTCCTGTGGCCATTTCACAGCAGAATTACTAACTCCATTTGTAACAGTCCGAGATTGCGCTGCGCAAACTCCAACTAGTACTGCTGGGCTTGAGCTGCCTAACCAGCGTGCCTTAAAGGGACTGCTGGTGGTCGCTCAACAAATGGCCCCAAAACTTACAGGAGTGGAGTTTCTTGTGGAGTCACAAGGAGCAAAACCACTGTGGGCCACTGCTGGCCTGCCCTCGCTCCCCTCCCGATCGTCTCCCACCATCCTGGACTTACCTGTGAGCTTCGGCAGAGAATGAAATTGGTAACGGCCCTGACAGGCGTGTTGCACCGAGCTGCCTGATTGGTGCACGCAACACACTTGAATTATGATGGTGAGAGCCGAGGATGAATTTAGTTTAGTCCTCGGGCCTTTCCATTCTGGCATGCCTGCCGGAATTGTGCCTGGTTTTGGGTGCTAACCGTCAGCCATGGCTCAGTGGGTAGCACCCTCGCCTCTGAGTCAGCAGGTTGTGGGTTCAACATAGAAACATAGAAACATAGAAGATAGGAGCAGGAGTAGGCCATTCAGCCCCTCGAGCCTGCTCCGACATTCAATGCGATCATGGCTGATCATCCAAATTCAGTACCCGGTCCCTGCCTTCTCCCCATATCCTTTGATCCCTTTAGCCTTAAGAAATATATCTAACTCCTTCTTGAATATATTTAATGTATTGGCCTCCACTGCCTTCTGTGGTAGAGAATTCCACAGGTTCACCACTCTCTGGGTAAAGAAATTCCTCCTCATCTCAGTCCTAAATGGCTTACCCCTTATCCTTAGACTGTGACCTCTGGTTCTGGACTCCCCGGCCATCGGGAACATCCTTCCTGCATCTAGTCTGTCTAGTCCTGTTAGAATTTTATAAGTTTCAATGAGATCCCCTCTCATTCTTCTAAACTCCAGCGAGTATAAGCCTAATCGACCCAATCTCTCCTCATACGTCATTCCTGCCATCCCAGGTATCAGTCTGGTGAATCTTCGCTACACTCCCTCCATGGCAAGAACATCCTTCCTCAGATAAGGTGACCAAAACTGCACACAATACTCAAGGTGTGGTCTCACCAAGGCCCTGTACAACTGCAGCAAGACATCCTATTCAAGTCCCACTCCAGAGACTTGAGCACAAAAATCTAGGCTGATGCTCCCAGTGCAGTGCTGAGGGAGTGCTGCACTGTCGGAGGTGCCGTCTTTCGGATGAGACATTAGACCAAGGCCCCGTCTGCTCTCTTGGGTGGCACTATTTCAAAGAAGAGCAGGGGAGTTATCCCCGGTGTCCTGGCCAATATTTATCCCTCAACCTACATAACAAAAACAGATTATCTGGTCATTATCACATTGCAGTTTGTAGGAGCTTGCTGTGCGCAAATTGGCTGTTGCATTTCCTACATTACAACAGTGACTACACTTCAAAAAGTACTTCATTGGCTGTAAAGTGCTTTGGGACGTCCTGAGGTCATGAAAGGTGCTATATAAATGCAAGTCTTTCTTTTTATTTTTTTCTAAAGAATTTACATGTTGTACACACATGCACACTTTACACCAGGAGTTAGTGGATAGCAATAGGAGCGGGAATCGCAGCTGATTTTTTCCCCCCTTGGTAGCAGAACCACCTGTAACCTCCACCACCCCCCACCCCACCCTGTCAAACTGCTGCCTCAGATCAGTGGGGATCGGGAGTTGAACTTGGGAGTTTCTAAATAGCCGAGTGCTATGCTGCATCGTTCGTTTACACACTAAGGGGGCGATTTTGTGAATGGGGGCGCGTTGGAGGCGGGACTGCTGCTTGGCGGGTTTCAGTCCCGCCTCCATCGATTTGTGGCCAACCCACGCTCTTTTCCCTTGATTGACCTTGTTAAGCCCGCCCAGCGGGCTTAGCAGGCCAATTAAGGGAAAGCCGGTTGCAGAGCACGTCAACGTATGACGTTTCATCTGTGAAAATTTTTTGACAGATGTATTGTCATCGTTTGACAGCTCTGTGAAGCTGTCAAACGCTGACATTCTCTGCAATTTGATGAGGTCTTGAATTCAAGACCTCATCAAACTTCTTTCTTTTACAGAAATGAGATGGTTGTTGCGTCTGAGAATGCAACACGGAGGTCCGAGGCTCTCCGCATACACACTGACTGAAGCCTGCAGGAAGAAACAAAGGTAAGTACACTTTTAAAAACACTTTGCACTTACCTCAGATACTCACCTCTACACTCTTGCACCCATCACTTACCTTCACAGCACACTTTTGCACCCCACCCCCCCCCGACCCCCGCAGACCCACTACTCGCCTCGGTGACCCTGGCGGGTTTTGCAGCCTTCGGGAAGCCCGCACTTGTGAGGGCAAAAATGGGATAATCCTATCTTCTGCCTGTTAACTACCTGTTAACAGGCAGTTAATAGGCTTTAATCCCTTCCCGCCTCCAAGGAGACGTGACCCAGCATGGGACGGCTACCCGCCTCCTGGGAAGATGGCACGGAGGCAAGTTGGGCACCCGCCCCCAAAATCTGCCATTTTCCCGGCAGTCCCACCTCCATACCCACCTCTCCAGGGTTGGCAAAATCGCCCCCTAGGCTTCAGCTTTTCTTTGAATCACTGTAAGGTCCTATAAAATGCCTTGCAAGCCAAATGCACAAACACGCAAAGCAATGTTAAAGTTCCAAATCTTCAGGTAAGCTTGAGTGGTTTTATCTTATCAGTGATGTGTTGCCATGTCTTGAAATCCATCGCCTCTCACTTGCCCATGAAATGCATTGGAGATTCCTCGGCTCATGCTACAGACACAGATAAGGAACATCTGATCTTACCGTACCTACTGACTCCTGAGCAGCTCAAAGCAAGTGTGGTGAGACCAGCGTTAATAGGTAATCTCACACTGATTGGGCTTTGTATGGGCGACAGAAAAAAAACACAGGCCATTGTGAAGACACATCAACAACAACAACAACAACTTGTATTTATATAGCGCCTTTAATGTAGTAAAATGGCCCAAGGCGCTTCACAGGAGCGTAATCAAACTAAATTTGACACCGGGCCACATATTAGGGCAGATGACCAAAAGCTTGGTCAACGAGAGAAGTTTTAAGGAGCAACTTAAAGGAGAAAAAAGTGGTAGAGAGGCCGAGAGGTTTAGGCAGGGAATTCCCGAGCTTAGGGCCTCGGCAGCTGAAGGCACGGCCGCCAATGGTGGAGTGATTAAAATTGGAGATGCGCAAGAGGCCAGAAGTGGAGGAGCACAGAGATCTCAGAGGGTTGTAGGGCTGGGGGAGGTTACGGCGATAGGGAGGGACGAGACCATAGAGAGGTCTGAACACAAGGATCCTAAAAATATCTCCACAGCCCATTGGAGCTGCTGGGATTTTTGTTTTAACAGAAACTTACTTTTAACTCAAATTAATGTGATGACACAACCAACATCACTCCTGCCAACACATTTTTAAACTTTAAAATTCAGCTGGCAGGAAGCAGAGCTCCACGCTTGGTCCAAGCATGGAGGCTCGTTTGTCAATCAGCTCCGTACAAGCCACAGCTGGCAGTAGAAGGCACATCTGCCGGACTCGCGTCACATTACACGGATACATGTGCTATCAGTCACTTGGCAGGTAACATCAGCTCGGCGTACGAGTTGTTATTGGTCCAACCGTTACTGTGGCAACATCACAAAACCGTTGTAACATTTTATTAATTGTAACTGGTAATAATGTTTCATGCTGTATGCTCCCCCATCATCCATCAACTTACAACTTCATGTGCCATGTGTATGTGGATTTTTAAACCTTACTAATCAGTGTGTCTGAGATCTGTAATGATAATTACAGAGCCACAAGTTAAACACTTTCTCAAACCAGAGGTGGCAGTTAAAGCAGGCATCACTATTGAGTGCTTCTAAATTGGGTTACTTGAAAAAGTGCAACATCCCCACCGACACCTGGGAATCCCTGGCCCAAGACCGCACAAAGTGGAGGAGAAGCATCCGGGAAGGCGCCGAACACCTCGAGTCTCTTCGCCAGGAGCAAGCGGAAGCCAAGCGCAAGGAGCGCACGTCAACCCAAGCACCCCACCCACCCGCCCCTTCAACCATCTGTGACAGAGACTGTAGGTCCCACATTGGACTCATCAGTCACCTGAGAACTTATTTTTAATGTGGAAGCAAGTCATCCTCAGTTCCGAGGGACTGCCTAAGAAGGAGAACCCAGTATTTAGCACAGCACCAAAGTCTCAGCTTCTGCGCTCAGTAAGCTGATCTCACTCAGGATGGTAATAGTGGCACTAGACCAGACTTTATTGGGGTAGAGTCTCTGCTGGACTGCGCTGGTATTTCCAGTGCAATTTGCCCCGAACCGGCCAAGCCAGCGTAAAAGGTTGCGACATTTCAAACGCAGGTTAGATCCAGCGCAAATCGAATTTCCGTGATCCTTCACGTTGGTTTAAAACACATTGCGCGGGAAGCAGGCCCCGCCCACAAAACTGGCCATGCCCCAAGAGCGAATTAATTACCACGGCGAGTTTCCGCTAATTGCGCCGTTTGTGGGCCTTCGAGAAGGCTCTTAAAATTAAGCTTTTTCTTTTAGGCGCAAGGACACTAATAGGCTCCTTTTAAAAGCTTTTAAATATTAAAAAACATTTAAATTTGCTAAGAAACTGACTACTGTACTCCAATAAAACTAGTAAATAGTTCGGTAGTTTGTTAAAGTCATTTTCAATCGAGGCTCAGTTGGTCGCACTCTCGCCTGCGGATCAGAAGCTTGGTCGTGAAAGGTGCTATATAAATGCAAGTCTTTCTTTTTCTTAAATCGGATTACTCACGGGTGATGGACCAGACAGCCTCATTAAAAATGCTTTTTTTTGGTGATTAACTCATTTTCAGCTGCATTCATAAAACTGCACCAGGTTACCACTCTTAAATACATCGAGGAATAGTTTCTAATGCAAATTATTTATTTTTAATTATGTTCTAAAACGCTGCCCGATAGCGCTAGTTCATGGGCGATTTTACGATTGTGATTGTGTGAGTGAGTTTGAGCCGAAATTTGAACCGTAACATTAATTAGGAAAATGAGAGCAATTTTGAGCATTATTTGTGCCCGGATTGTCGATTGCGCCCAGAGTGGAGACTCTACTCCAGAAGCATCCATTACCAAGTAAGTGCCTCTACTCTCAACATCCCTGGAATGAGACATGATCGCATTGAATGGCGGAGCAGGCTCGAGGGGCCGAATGGCCTACTCCTGCTCCTATTTCTTATGTTCTTAAAGGGGAAAGAATCGGTCAGTGGGTCTGCTCTTGATCACCATCCAGTGGCTCCTGCTGGAAGTGCAAGAGGTAATTGGTTGCGACTGCGCCAAGAGCCAAGAGCAAAGTGGTCCATCGGCAGTCAGGCAAAGTCACCATGGGATCGTATCCCAGATTGTCATCACTGTCAGGGGGCTGAGGGGAACAGGAAGGAGATAAAGATCTGATGGATTTTACAATGTGTTTCATCCTTCCAATTGGCAATAATTTACAGCAACTTAATATAAAATTGATGAGTTGGATCCACCCATAGATTGCACTGAAAAGGATGCAATAGTGATCATTCTTAGACAGCTTTATGTTTAATAAGCTTATAAGTTGGAATTGACATATATTTAACACCCTGAGTGCGGCCGTACTCATTTCCCAATGGTCACAGGCCCACAGCAGAAAACTGCCCATAATTCAGTGCTGAATCGATGATCTCACAAAGACGCCACAAGAATGTTTGGTGTGGGAAATGGAAATGTCATCCTGTGCAGAAGGGGGTGCTGCTCTGAATTGAGTAGTAAGGTGCATTTTTAGGCTCTGTACAGAAACCTTAATACGCCGGGCTGGATTGCCTTCTTGGTGGGGTGCGGGACAAATGCCATCTCTGTGGCTCACCACAAGCCCAGGCCATTTTCCTGGGTGGGAGGCTTTTTCCCTTCATTAGGAAGTACACTGCTAGTGGGGGGAATGGGAGAGGGTGGGGAGGGGATGGGGAAGAGTGGGGGGTTGGGGAGAGAGCAGGGAGGGGAAGAGGGGAGCGGGAGGGGGAGGAGGAGAGGGGGTGGGGGAGGGGGAGAGAGAGAGGGGAGGGGAGGGGTTAGGGGGAGAGGGGGGCGATAGAGGGAAGCGGAGGGGTAGGGGTAGAGAGAGGGGAAGGATAGAGGGAAGGGGAGGGGTAGGGGTAGAGAGAGAGGGGAGGGATAGAAGGGAGGGGAAGTGGAGTCACTGTTGTAATGTGGGAAACGTGGCAACCAAGTTGTGCACAGCAAGCTCCCACAAACAGCAATGTGAAAATAACCAGATAATCTGTTTTAGTGGTGTTGGTTGAGGGAGAAATATTGTCCAGGACACCAGGGATAACTCCCCTGCTCTTCTTCAAAATAGTGCCATGGGATCTTTTATGTCCACCTGAGAGAGCAGACGGGGCCTCGGTTTAACGTCTCATCCGAAAGACGACACCTCCGACAATGCAGCACTCCCTCAGCACTTCACTGGAGTGTCAGCCTAGCTTTATGCGCTCGAGGCCCTGGGGCGGGAGAGAGGGGAGGCGGGAGAGGACTCAGAAAATGTCGAATCTTGGTCAAAGAGTTAAGTTTAAGGAGCAGAAACTACAAATTACTTATGGTGTCCAGTAACCGTTATTAGTCCCTCTGAAGTCACACATTATATTCCTGGAGTTCCAGTCCTGCCTTCAGCAGTTAGAACCACATCCCCTCCCTCAGGAGTTTGATAAATGAATTCTGCAGTCAAGTCATTTTTTTTTACTAAATTCTACACAGCCTTCCAACCTGCTATTCCACCCACCATTTCATAATGCAGCCACCATGCCTGTGTCTTTTTTAAGGTATTTTCTTTGTTATGGTTTTCTCTCAGCTCAATTATAGATGGTTAAATCTATTTTTCTGGCAAGCCCCTAAAGCCTGCCTGCATTTGTTGACAAAGAGACCGTGAGGTGAATACTTTTCCAAGGTGATAGATTGGGCCATGCTGCCACCTGCTGGAAGGGAAGGAGTGCCGGCGACGAGCAGGGAGCGCCGCTGCTCGTTGTCCTCTTTTTTTAAACCCAAAAAGAAAAACCCTTAAACAAATAAACCCTTTAAATAAACCCGATAAATCAAATAAAAATTTGACCCCTTAAATCGATTATGCACTCCAGTCCCCGTGGCGCCCACCGGTCACGAAAGAGCTCGAGCTCGCCGGCGGACACCGCGTGCTCCATCTCCAGGGCCACCCGGCCGCGAACATGGCCGCGGAAGAGAGGGAGGCAATCCGGCCGGACGACCCCCTCGGCCGCCCGCTGCCTGGACCAATTAATGGCTTTCTTGGCCAGGCCCAGGAGCAGGCCCACGAGGAGGTCCTCCGACCTGCCCGCTCCCTGCTCGTTGTCCTGAGCCTGGGTTAACGACTGGAGTGAAACAGGTGCATCTTATCAATGGCAACTCCCAAAACTGCATGTCGGGTGGGAGGCTTTGTGCTGAGTGAACTGACATGAACAGGCCTTAATCTGCTTGGTATTTCTCCAGTTACAGGAGGAGTCAAATATCATTCTTTCATCTTGAAATATGTCCTGCAGATCTCCGCCAGGAAGAAGGCCAGAGCAGCAAGCAAGCCCCTCCCCTGTACAGTGCTGCAGTCCCCACAGCAATTCGGAACTACTTCCAACGCCACCTGCCTATAAAGTGACGAAACCCATAAAACATAGCGGAACAACCTTCGAAATGCCACAGCAAGGACTATCAGAAAATTATATGAGCCAAAGGTCCTTGTCATTCTAATGTGTGCATTGAACCTGAAGAAGACTGTGGGGGAAAATTTCAGTTGCTTTGCCCCTCCCGAGGGGGCGCTAACGGGGCGTAAATCCCCTAGCGCCTGGGGGCAGCGCTGCTAACGCCTCCCGCGAAGGTTAGCGGCAGCAGTAACCGGTAGCGCCCCGCGGTGTTGCGCCTCCGGTGATGACATCATTGCCGCGCACAGCACCCCACTCACGCCCCCGCCGCAAGCTTGGCTCGCGCCCGACGCTATGTCCGACAGGGTCAGGGAGGCGTTTTTGCGGCCAAGGCGGTGATAATTAAAGGGCAGGTGCCAGGCAGCCATTTTTTTGGGGCCGCCTGCCAGCACCTGCCCCCACTGGCCTCCTGCTGCGGGGTGCCGGCCGTGCTCTGTCAGCCCGGCGCTCCTCTTGAGTGCCGGGCTCTTTTTCCGGCACCCTGCTCCCCGCTGGTCCAGCAGGGCCCTGGTGCGCGCTGCGCTAGGCTCCTCCCCTTTCATCAGGGGAGAGAGGCCTGTAGTACCGCGAAGTTACGTGTCAACGCGCATGATGCTGTTGCACGTAGCGCCGCAATATTGAATGGGAGCGCCCCAAGAGGGAGTGGCAGCACTTCCGGTAGTGCCCAGCCTCCTGCTTGGGGCGCTAACATTCAATTTCGGGTGGGGGGGCGCTAACTTTTTCAGGGCGTTAAAAGTAGCGAAGTTAGCGGCCCAAAGGGGGCGAGACCCAATTTTTGCCCCATGTGTCTTTATCAAGAAGTTAATCTCATTGAAATAAATTGGTGGAAATCCACACAGGGATCAAGTATTGCATAGAATTTACAGCCCAGATACAGGCCATTCGGCCCAACTGGCCTATACTGCTGTTCATGCTCCACTCGAGCCTCCTCCCACTCTACTTCATCTCACCCTGTCCATATATCCTTTAAGACTTTTCTCCCTTGTGTACTTATCTAGCTTCCCCTTAAAAGCATTTTTGCTATTCGCCTCAACCACTCCCTGTGGTAGCGAGTTCCACAAGTCGACTGTGCACTTACCCAGCGTGCTGTTCATGGAGTCGGCTGTGACGTACGCTGTCCTCTGATTGTCAGGAATATTAAACAAAAGATAGAAATGGCCCCAAAGTAACTTACATCTAAATGCAAATACTTTCTGGAACCAACTCCAGGAGAATGAAGATTAAATCATTTATGTTTTTGGAGGTCAATTTCTGAGGATTTTAGCACGAAAGTTAAGCTGAGGCCTGTCTCGTCCTTCGGAAGAGTTTTCAAACCAAGCTCCTATTTGGCACTTCTGGAGATTAAGGTGGAACCTGAAGGTGGGCACTATTCAATAAAAGCAGGAGTTCTCCCAGCCAATAGGATTTCCCAAGACCCAGTACCACTTAAAACAAAATAGATTAATTGGTCAACAAAAGCAAAATACTGCGGATGCTGGAAATCTGAAATAAAAACAGAAAATGTTGGAAATACTCAGCAGGTCAGGCAGCATCTGTGGAGAGAGAAACAGAGTTAACGTTTCAGCTCGATGACCTTTCGTCATCGGTTAGCTGGTCGTTCATCTCACAGATGTTAATTGAAGGCTGCTGGTGGAGAATGGCCGTTGTGTTTGTCCAAATAACAGTCACGGCGCTTCAGAAAGGAATTCACTGTGTGAAGCGCTGTGGGATATTCCCATTTGAAAGCTGCTGCATATAAAGATGGAATTCTAAAAATAAATTGTGCGGCTTTATTGTTTTCCCGCTGCTTCCATTCCAGACACTTCCTAGTCCTGTTGCGGAGCACATTTCCTCTTGGTGCAAGATGCCCTTTTGCATGTCAGTGACACTATGGGCTGGATTTTTGTCAATGGGGCGCTTTTGGAGGCGGAACTCCCACTTGTCGGGTTTCAGTCCCGCCTCATCAACTTCTGGCCAATCCACGCTATTGTCCCTTGATTGACCTTGCTAAGCCCAGCAGGCTTAGCAGGCCAATTAAGGGAAAGCCGGTTACAGAGAACGTAAACGTATGACGTTTCATCTCTCAAAAATGTTTGCTCCTGTTGCACTTGATAAAGTGGAGTTCGAAACTTTGGGGTGAATTGGCACAGTCTGCGATTCTTTAAATAGGGTTTCAGTGAAACAGGTGGGCAATGGAATTTATCGAAATACATTCAGGACACGCATTGCATTTTCACTCCCATTTAAGTTTACATCCAAACATACGAAAAGAACAGGAAAAGGCCATCAGGCCCATCAAGCCTGTCCTATCCAGGCGCGACTCCACCACGATTACCACTGCCCTAATCACACCACCTGCCAGGAGAGGCGAAACAAAACTGCAGCCAATTCAGGAAAAACTCTGGGAAATTCCTCTCTGGCTCCCTAAGGCTGTATCGCCATTAATGATTTTATTCAAGAGTCAATTCAAGTCCTCGCATCCCACTGTATGCTTACAATATAGGCCTGTCAGAGCCTGTGAAATAACGCTGGCCTGTTCTGCCAAAGAGAAAAGAAAGAACTTGCATTTATATAGCGCCTTTCATGACCCCAGGACGTCGAAACGTGCTTTACAGCCAACAAAGTACTTTTTTGAAGTCACTGTTGTAATATAGGAATCTCAGCAGCCAATTTGTCCCACAAACAGCAATGTGATAATGGCCAGATAATCTGTTAGTGATATTGGTTGAGGGATAAATATTGGCCAGGACACCAGGGCAAACTTCCTTTTGAATAGTGTCCTGGAAAACTTTTACATCCACCTGAGAGAACAGAACAGGCCTTGGTTTAATGTCTCATCTGAAAGACATGACCTCTGGCAGTGCAGCACTCCCTCGGTACTGCATTGAAGTGTCAGCCTAGATTTTGTGCTCAAGTCTCTGGAGTGGGACTATGAACCCACAACCATTCTGACTCAGAAGGGAGAGTGCTACCCACTGAGCCAAGGCTCAGTGCCATAAGTTTGGATGTTCAGTTGTGGAAGGGGCTGATAATGCATGTGGGTATGTTTAGAAAACAACACAGGGGGATTAAGGAGCATTGGCAGTTAACCGCCATCTGATCATAAATCTTTTTGGTTGAAGCAAAAATCAATGACGTGCTGCACTTGAACCTTCTTGCTATCTACAAAACGTTTCATCGTGAGTGAGATGTTCACCTGCCGCAGCCACCTTGCCCTCTTGGCCTGCCCTGCTGTCTCTTTTCCTTTCACCTGGATCTCATGATGATAATAAAGAATTCACTTGCCGGCTCTATCAAGTTAATTGGAGCCACGTTCTATTCTGTTTATCGAACGTCCTGAAGTTCTGGCTCAAACATGGGAATGAAGGTCCAAGCTGTTCCGACTACCCTTCTGCTAATGTGTGGGATTCCTCAGGGCTAATGATCAACATGAATATGGAACACAGACTCTGTGAGAAACTTCAGTGAAGACAGGTTAGTAACCTTCAGAAGCAGACAACTCCAGATACAATATGAGCTGTTTCTGTGACAGGCTGGCCACTGTCGTCTCTATGGATTTCCCATACAGGTCTCTCTCTTTGGAGGCGAGAAATACTAAATTAGACCAGTCTAATGATCAGTTAGACAGCCGTGAGTGGCATCATGTACCCGCCTCACCTTACTCCAAGCTTGATGTCTAGTTATCTTCGCAAACATATTAGTTTGCACAAAGCCAAGAAGAGATCGGAATTCTGAGAATCAATTTCTGACAAAATTGGGGGAGGACAGAAATTGACAGATGTAATCCTGCACCTCACCAAACATAGCTCCGTAATGCTCTCAGCAATAAACTCACAAATATTTGTCAAGAGATAAAATTAGGGGAGTGGGCACTCATGGAAGAACTTTTCCGATGGGTTATATAATTAGAGTGTTCAAAGACATTTCAGCCACTTTGCTCCTGCACACGGAAACTGCAAAGACTCCAAAACAAACCTGTCAAACATTTTTTGTTTCTCCATCGTGACAGAATTTCCTGCTAAAGCACTTTGCACAGCACGCCTGCTCCTTTTCATTTCCTGTCAGAAACATGCAGTTGCTTCAGTTGTGAAGGAGACGACCTGCTGAGTTCAGACCGTATTCTTGTCCTACCTCCCTGCACTCCAAAACTTGTTCCTACCGCTGGCTCAACGCTGGATTAAATGTCATTAACATTTAGCTTTATTGAATCTCTATTCGGGCTTCATTACCTTAAACATAATTTGTTGTATGGGGAGATGCTTCCAATCTGTCTGCAGCCACACAGTACTGTGTACCCCTATTGTTTTTATATTAATATAAGTTAAATGCAGTTTTATGTAAAATTGGGGAATGCATTCACCACCCACTTTAGAAACTTGGTTAAATGATACGGGGACCACTTTTCTGGATGCACATTTTGTTTGGTGGGTTAGCTGGTGATATAAAAGGTTGCATAAACTAGGTAAAATATCTAAAATGTTGCTCCCAGGGCAGTGTTGGATTCAACTTGACTACCTCTCAACATTAGAAAGCCACAGGAGATTCGAGCTGTTAACTGATTCATATTTCCATACACTTGTTCTGCTATTGACTGGGTTTTTTGAAATGCGGTAATAGATGTAATAGGGTTAACAGAAACGTGTCTGCAAACAGGACAGGATTGGCAATTAAATATTACAGGCTATAATGTATTTAAAAAGATAGAGAAAGAAGAAGAAATAATGGGGTAGCTGCATTAATCAGAAATAACATAATGGCAGTAGCAAGAAAGGACGTGTTGTGTATGTACCTTTAAGAGAATAACTGGTCTCAGACTGCAGTACCGGCAGTGACCATCCCTGTATAAAAGGCGCTAGTGAGTCTCTGTTTTTTTTAGTTTCACTATTGACTTCCACCAGTAAAGACGTGTTTTGTTTAACTCCTGCTGTCCGTGTCTCAATCATTCACGGACATAATACTGGCGACGAGCAGATACGAACCTACCTACAGTCTGCACCACCTCCTGGGATCCATTTCTACAGCAAAGTGAGCAGAGGTCGAGGCCAGAAAGAAAAGAAAGTAAGAGGCAGTAGAAACGGGCGTCGACCGTGGGCATCCGCCCTGTGTTGCAGAGTTGAAGATTGCTGGAGAAGCTGTCGGATGCGGGGCCTGGTTCCTGTCGACGGTGCTTCAGCTAATCGGGCTGGTGGCAGGTAGTGCACTGATCCTTCCTGGGCTGCGGCGGTCGTGAACTCGAGCGGGTGGTTTGCAACGGGGCCGAGCAGCGTTGTCGGGAAGAAGAGAGAGAGGGTGGAGCACACAGGGCGCGACCGGTGCTACGAAGCCGGGCTGCGTATAGACCCGCAAAGAGGGAGGCAAGAGTCCCACAGGGTTGTTCCACGATGGGAAAATATTTTTTTTTTTTAATATTAAACGCGCAAGAAACCGTGGAAAGCAGCGCTAACAACAGCGGGGAAGAAGGCAAAGCGCGGGAGGCGCCATTTTGTTAAATCGGGGAAGAAGGCAAAGCACGGGAGGCGCCATTTTAGATTTGCAAGATGCCGAAGACTGGCTGTATCACTGCTTTTGATAATACAATAGAGGACTGGACCACGTATGTGGAAAGAGTCGAGGTATATTTCGAGGCAAACGAAATAGCGGAGGAGAAAAAGGCATCGATAGTGTTAAACTTAATGGGCGCTAGAACGTACGGCCTATTGCGGGACCTGATTACTCCAGCCAAACCGAAGGCGAAGAGTTTTAACGAAATTGTTGCTGTCCTACAGGAACACCTAAACCCTGCACCGCTGTTGATGGCAGAAAGATTTAAATTTCACAGGAGAACTCAGCACAAAGATGAGAGCAATGCTGAGTATCTTACGGAACTACACAAGCTATCAAAGCACTGCCAGTTTGGAGCAGGACTGGCAGATACCCTACGGGACAAATTTGTCTGTGGACTCCTGAGTGAAGGAACACAGAAGAAGTTACTCTCAGAGAAAGAGCTGACGCTAGAAAAGGCTTTCAGCGTGGCAGTATCGTATGAAGCAGCAGCCAGGGGAGCTGCAGAAATTCAACAAAAACCACAGGAATACGGCACCCACGAAATGACACGGGGATTTGCAAAATGTTATCGCTGCGGCAGAACTAACCATGACCAGAAGGACTGCTGGTCCAAAGACAAAATATGCAGGCAATGCGGGAAGATGGGACACATTGCACGAGTTTGCAGGTCTGGGAAGAAGACCAGCGACAACAAAAAGGCTACTAAGGAACCGTACAGGAAAGTACAAAAGATGACGGACAGTAGTTCCAAAGACCAGATGAGCGATAGTGAATCCGGGAACAGGAGACTAAGCTGTCTCAAACTTCACAATGTAATCGCAAAAGAGGATCACTGAACCATTTGGGTCACCCTCACGATAGCAGGGTCCCAAGTTAAAATGGAATTGGATACAGGATCAGCGCTAACCGTCATGAATCGACGAGACTACGAGCGGCTATTTTCACACATACCCTTGAGAGAGACATCCATCGTCTTGACGACGTATACGGGGCAAAAAGTATACCCCAGAGGAAAAATAAGGGTGCCTGTCGAATACAACGGCAAGAAAATACGGAAATTGTATCTCTACATACTGCCAAATGGTGGACCACCGTTATTGGGACGGGAATGGATCAGGAAGATAAACTTAGATTGGCACTCCATTCATGCAATGACGGTGGACGGTAAAAAAGATGAAGACGTCACTCCTGGACGATTGTCAACAATCTTAGCTAACGCCAAAGAGGTATTTCAACAAGAACTGGGCACGCTTAAAGGCGTAACCGCCTCGATAAAAATAGAAGAGAATGCAGTTCCCAAGTTTTTCAAAGCAAGACCGGTACCATATGCAATTCGCCCAGCCGTCGAGGCAGAGCTGGAGAATCTGGAGAAGGCGGGCGTGCTGTCTAAGGTCGACTGGAGCGAGTGGGCGACACCCATCGTTCCTGTCATGAAGAAAACGTTAAGCAATAAGTCCGGGGAGCCAAGGAAGATTCGCATCTGTGGGGATTTCAAGGTGACGGTGAACCCAGTCCTTCACACAGTACAATATCCTCTTCCAAGGATAGAAGACATCTTCGCCTCACTGTCTGGAGGGAAGCGTTTTACAAAAATTGACCTAGCACAAGCATATTTGCAGATGGAGGTTGAAGAGTCCTCTAGGAAGTATCTCACGATAAACACTCACAAAGGTCTTTACCAGTATCATCGATTGGTATTCGGAGTAGCATCGGCTCTGGCGATATGGCAAAGAGCGATGGAACAAGTCCTGCAAGGGATTCCGGGGACTCAGTGTTACTTGGACGACATCCTTGTGACAGGTGAAGATGATAGTGAACACCTTAACAACCTAGAACAGGTGCTCACTAGACTACGTGAACATGGGCTGCAAGCCAACCGCCCCAAGTGCGAATTTTCTAAGAAACAGAGATCGTATTGTGGCCACGTGATTGATGAAGAGGGGTTACATAGGTCCCCTGACAAAATTGAAGCGGTTGTTAAGGCCCCAGCGCCTGAAAATGTGTCGCAACTGAGGTCATTCCTCGGATTGGTGAATTACTATCATAAGTTTTTGCCGAATTTGTCGACAATTCTGTACCCACTGAACGCCCTGCTACGAACGGGGGTAGCATAGAAATGGAGCGATGATTGTAAGCGTGCTTTTCAGAAGAATAAGGACTTAATCACTTCAAGGGAAGTATTGGCTCACTACAACCCAGCACTGCCGATCAGACTGGTGTGTGATGCATCTCCCTACGGCATTGGGGCGGTACTGTCACATAAATTCCTTGATGGTTTAGAGAGGCCGATAGCTTTTGCGTCACGCTCGTTAACTTCAGCCGAGCGTATCTACGCCCAGATTGACAGAGAGGCCCTCAGCCTAGTGTGGGGGGTGAAGAAGTTCAATCACTACCTGCACGGTCAAAAATTTACTCTACTAACCGATCATCAACCTCTTGTCTCCATTTTCAACCCTCAGAAGGGCGTACCGATAATGACAGCACAACGGCTGCAGAGGTGGTCCCTTTTCCTAGGGGCACACCAATATGACATCGAGTACAAAGGAACTAAACAGCATGGAAATGCTGATGGATTGTCATGCCTACCGTTGCCAACGGTGGAAGAAGAAGACGTTGCAGTGGATCCAATGGAGTTATTCCACTCGACCATAGTCGAATGTCTCCCTGTGACGAATGCAAACATTGAAAAGGAAACACGGAATGACCTGACACTATCACGGGTCTATGATTTAACGGTGAAGGGATGGCCAGCACATGGCGAACCACTGCTGCCAGCATTCTCGCCGAGAAGAGAACAGCTGTCAGTGCGCAGAGGAACCTTGATGTGTGGATCCAGAGTAGTAATTCCACCTAAGTTGACGGATAGAGTGCTCAATGAGCTTCATGAGGGTCATCTGGGTGGGGTAAAAATGAAGAACTTAGCCAGAGCGTTTGTGTGGTGGCCGGGAATCGATAGAGAAATCGAAGAGATGACCAAGAGCTGTGCAGGATACCAGAAGGTCCAAAACACCCCACCACAAGCTCCTCTGCATCCATGGGAGTGGCCCTCATCTCCATGGCAAAGGGTGCACATTGATTTTGCTGGTCCCTTCATGGACTCGATGTTTTTAATTGTGGTGGTTGCACATTCAAAGTGGCCAGAGGTAATAAAAATGTCCTCAACCACCACGGAAAAAACTATCACAGTTTTACGAACCATATTCGCCAGGAATGGGCTGCCTGAACAGATTTGCTCTGACAATGGACCACAGTTTGTGTCTGAAGAGTTCTGGAGGTTCTTAAAGAACAATGGTGTTAAGCATTACACATCTGCCCCATATCATCCAGCCACTAATGGATTGGCCAAGAGGTTTGTCCAAACATTCAAGAAGGCTATCAAGGCAATGTGTAATGAAGATATACCCCTACAACACAAGGTGGACAACTTCTTGTTTGCCTACCGGAATGCGACACATGCGGTTACCAACCAAACTCCAGCCATGATGTTCTTCAATCGAAGACTATGATGCCGCTTGGATTTGGTTAAGCCAAACGTCCGAAGAGATGTGGAGAACAGGCAGTTTCAGAATATGAATGAAAGGCCGACCAGGAGTTTTAAGTTAGGTCAACCAGTTTTGGTCCGGGACTACCGCACTGAGAAATGGCAGCCAGGAACGATTTGTACACGACAAGGACCTCTCATGTATACCGTGGATGTTGGGGAGAGCATTGTAAGACGCCATGCTGACCAGATTCTAGAGTCACTGGAAAACGGCAACTCCACACCACGATCTGATACACCTGGTAATGAAATCGACGTTCCAATTGCAGCTACCGCAGAACCGGTAATATTGGAAGCAGATGAACCAAACAACGACATTGATCCCGACTCAACATTGCCAGAAGAACCTGATACCCCAAAGAGGCGTTATCCAGGCAGAATCAGGAAGCCTCCTCAAAGACTGAACTTATAATTGCTTAAACTTAACCAATGTATCTTGCAACATTAATTGTGATTGTAATTAGTTATCATTTAGTTGTTAAATGAATGTTATGTACTGTTTATCTAAAAGGGGAGGAATTGTTGTGTATGTACCTTTAAGAGAATAACTGGTCTCAGACTGCAGTACCGGCAGTGACCATCCCTGTATAAAAGGCGCTAGTGAGTCTCTTTTTTTAGTTTCACTATTGACTTCCACCAGTAAAGATGTGTTTTGTTTAACTCCTGCTGTCCGTGTCTCAATCATTCACGGACATAATAGGACGTAACTAACAAAGAGATAGAAACAGAATCCATATGGATTGAGAAAGGAATAGAAGGTTATGCTAGGATTAGATGACGAGGGGTGGGAAAAGGCTCGTGTGGAGCATAAACACTGGCATAGACCAGTTGGGCTGAATGGCCTGTTTTTGTGCTGTACATTCTATGTAATTCTATGAAAGTGTTTCACATTAGTCTGAGTTCAGATGATTGCTGCTGTTCAAGTCATAAAACAATGGTTTTAGTTCCTAAGATCGGAGGGGTTCACTTTAAGTTAAGGTGGCATTTATGTGAATCTCAAGGGTTTCATGCGGACTGAACAAACTAATAGTTTGTCCACGGTGAATGTCTGGAAGTTTGTAAATCAAATGGATCCCAACAACTATAAAAGTAGAGGGTGAAATTCAACTCCAGCGGTATTGCATCGCACAATGGCGCTTAATATGGAGCGGGGCGTATAACGGGCATTATCACAGCAGCCACGGTTAGCCCCACCCGATATTCGGTTCCACAATGTATAAAAGGAGGCTGATATGATACCGCCTGCTTTGCATCTCAACCCAAGTCGAATTTCACCCCTCTAGTTTCCCGCTGACTGGATTCTGTACGTCTGATTGAGCGAGCTCTATTTAAATATATACTCCATTTGTTTTGTTGGTTGTGGTTTTCTTTTTATAAATTGCATTATGATTAAGTTGTCTGGCAATCTGACTTCAGAAGAAGTGAGGGGTTAAAATCCGGTCCTCACTATATTAGTGGAAAAAGCAGATGTGTATTTAAAGTAGTGAAATAACACTTGATTCACATCTCCTTTGTCGCCAAAAGTAGCAGACAAGAAGCTCGCCCCCTGAGTACTTGAAAACAGGACACTGAAAAAATGTTGCAATTCTTCTGAAATTCTGATGGGAAACTCGCATGAACTTCCCATACTGGAGGAATGACGCACAATAATTGACATTGATACTGAAAGTGCTACGAGAGGACAGAAACAGTCAGAACATGTCACACAGTTAGACGTTTCTCACAACAAAATATTTCTTATACTGAATAAGTAACCCATTACTCATTGAATTTGCATTACATTATACCATTAGTATTTTGCCAAATGATTTGCGCTTTCTCTCTCTGCTTAATTGTAAATAAATATATCAGTTACTGCAGCTCGCCTGTCTGAGTTATTTCCTTATTGGCCCTGGGTTTTGGCCTCTCCCAGGAGATTACAGGGCTGCGGGGAGGGGAGAGGTGGGCGGAGGGAGGAAGTGTTTAGTCGTGATGCTCCAGCCATCATGAGTGTGGGGAAGGTTTCCTGGACCAGCTGGTCTTTTCCTGCCCGTCAATTTTGTATGTTCCTATGTTTAACATTGTTACGGTCCTGTAGCTTGAGACAGCATTTATAACCCAATAAACGGATTATGGCAAGTAAGGGTAATTGTTAAGCTTTTGGATCATGCAATGCTGCAAAGGCAGATTACATAAAAGGTACAGCTTCCAGGTCATAGGGCACATTGTCCACTTGTGGCCATTGCATTGAAACTGTACAAACTGTATTTATTGTGATAAAAATATATTAACATATAAGAGGAATAGCCTAGCTTATATTTATACGGTATGGTGCTTAAAACAAGCCTTGACCTCCAAAGAAACTACATTAATTACAAGTTTTTGGATAATTACACATACATATACTTAAATACAAAATGCAACAGCAACATCAAAATCTCAGGAAAAGATTTTGCTGCTTTATTGGCCCGGAATTTGCGGTTGTAATGACGGCAAAGCTGTCAGCCTTCACCGTCATTGTTGTGTAAAGCTGACAGCAATTTCTGGCGTCTGCACATGTGCAGTTAAATGTGGAAATCCAGAAGTTGCTGTCAGCGATACATAGAGTCATAGAGTTATACAGCTCAGAAAGAGACCCTTTGGCCCATCGTGTCCATGCTGGCCATCAAGCCCTGTCTATTCTAATCCCATTTTCCAGCACTTGGTCCGTAGCCTTGTATGCTATGGCGTTGCAAGTGCTAATCTACCTTCCTAAAATCCATGTAGACAACATCCATTGCATTCCCTTCATCAATCCTCTCTGTTACTTCATCAAAAAATTCAATTAGATTTGTCAAACACGATCTGCCTTTTACAAATCCATGTTGGCTCTCGTTAGTTAGCTTAAACCTCTCCAAGTGCCCGTTAATTTTTTCCTTGAATATTGTTTCTAAAACTTTACCCACCACTGATGTTAAACTGACTGGCCTGTAGTTACTAGGATTGTCCTTACACCCTTTCTTGAACAACGGTGTCACATTTGCCACTTTCCAATCCTCAGGCACCTCCCCCTGCATCTAGGGAAGATTGGAAAATTATGGCAAGCCCTTCCGCTCTCTCCACCCCCAATTCCCTTAGCAATGCACCTTGCTCCTCCACAGGGTGCGCTGTTGCAGTCTTCGTAGATGCAGTCAACACAGAATCAGTGATTTGACATGAACTTCAACTTATTACGCACTATTCTCGCTGTAAAAACCATTGAAAATGTTAAGCCTTGTTGATTGAGGTGTAACTAAGTTTTTAACAGCGTACTAAGTCATAATTACTGCTGAACAACCTCTCTGGCCCTGAAAAACTAATTTTACAAGTGTGAAGTGTCATTCCCTCAGAATAACATTTAAAAATTCCATGATTTTTAAAATAATAAAAAATTAATTTTTATTTTTTGTAAGTTTGTTTATTGTATTTCAGCTTCTGCCTTAATCCCATGAGTATGTCCCAATCTTTATTTTGCTTTCTGTAAAATGATTAAAAAGTGGATTATAATCCGTGCTTTTTACTTCCTGGTTTGCTGTCTGTGATAATTTTTCAATCTGATTGGCTAATCAGCCTGCCTGATGACTTCGTTGTTGCTGGACGCCACAGATCCCCAATAGATGGGGCCAGATTCAAAGTCACCCAGAATAAAGGAAATCAACGCCACAGAACCCGCTAAATCTTTGTAAGCAGCTTTTTTCAAGGTCAGTGGCGAGCACCGTCCATTCACCGCTGACCGCATAATCCAGGCCATTGAGGTTTTGGCTACCTTTCAGTTTTGATCCTTATGATGCAGATGTAAATTCTTCCAATCAGGTATTTCTCAGGAATGAAGGCCATTCAAAATGAAGTAAATCATATTTTAGCAAATTTAAGATTTCAGCGACTGGCGATTAGAGCAATAACACAAAAGATTAACAATTGCAAAAAGGCTTTGACACAATAGCTGTCATCAGTCTATTGCTTACTGAGAGATGGATTTTATCACTCAAAGTCTGACTCATTCATTGAGGGTAACATTCTTGTACAAGATCCAAAAATAACAATGTTTGGATTTCTCCAGATATTCGTAGATTGAAGATACTATTAGCCATTCTGTATCAGTGAAACAAAGAGCCCCAAGTATCAGAATCAAAGAACATAAAAACACAGTAGAAAAGGACAGAAAGGCAACTGCAGCATGCAGTAACTATAAAGACCACATTCAATTGAAGGATTGGCTAAGTTATTGATCATGGTAAATTTAAATAATCCCTTTCCAAGTAAGCAGGAAAGAAAAGGTCCTTAACTCAAAATAATGTATACAACAAAGGAAATCAAGGCACTTATAACTGAGCAGAGGCACCATGGTATTAGGCAAATTTTACTCACATAAAGTTAAAATAGTTGCTTATCACCACTTTTGAAATAAAGATTCACATACAGTAATGTTGGATTTTCAAGCTTTTGTGTCCATGAGTCACATAGATGTACCACAGCGCATCAGGCTGACATATAAAAGTCAAATCCGAGCTGCCATTCATTTGCACATGTCTCTGGTTGCTGCTATTAACAGATTTTGGCCTTCTAACTTAGGATTTATCTGCCAATTAGCCCTTTCCAACCTCCTGGTCATAATATTCAAACAGGACAAAGCAGCAAATAAGAACTAACTGCAATTAGCACTAAACTATCTGGGTTTCGAGGACAAGGTTTTCAGGGCTTGTGGTCTGTGTGTGTGGGCCTCGGAGCACAGAATGGACACCCCTGTATTATACATTTTGATTAAATTCCTTAATCTACCAGTGGAGGCGCTAACCCATTTCACTACATTTAGTAATTGTTAATCTTCACACGGCAATGTGTCAAAGCCAGAGTGTCACCAACATGCACGTGTGTGCCTCAGTATATAATGGTAGAAGAATCTGTCAGAACCTACTCCTAGAAACATGATTCCATGGACGCCAGATGCAGCTTGTTCAAGTGGCCATTTTTCATGTGAGCTGAGACGGTGGGTGTTGCCCAGCTATTCAGTCATGGCGGGCATCACAACTGAGCCAGATGCTTTTCTCACTTGGCGTCCACACGTGTACACAGCACAGGTCCATGTCTAACTATCAGGAGTGGGAGCCTGGATGCCAATTATTGCAGCTCAAGAGCAGCCCCAACTGCGTTCAATGAAACCAACCCAGGCTGGGCACAATCTTGGGACCTCTGAATCTCTAAGGTTCAGTACTACACCAGTCAGTGCCCATACCTAGCAGGCCTTTGGGAAGCTCATTATCTTAAGTTGATGAGTTTTATAATAATCAAATTAGATACACTAAACATAGAACTTCTCAGTAATTAACTGTGCAATATTTCCTGATAAACCTGCAGTGATCACATTGTAACAGCTTCAGGCAGTAGTAGACCATTGGTCCATCCACTGAACTCCACACAAGATTTCCTGGATACATTGCTGAAGCTAACAACGCTAAATACAATTTGTTGACAGAAACTTGTCCAATCCCTTTTTGAATCTTGCTGATAGTCTATTCCATTTCTCTAAGACTCTTATTGGCAATGTCTATGCTGCATGACTCTGCATTATTCTACTGTTGCATGATAACTGCCATTGTTTTATTGCTGTTTGATAGTGGCTGCTGTTATATTTCTGTGTAATACTCAGCACTGTTGCTCTATTGCTGTGTAGTACTTTGCACTAATCCACTGCACTGTGATACTCTGCACAGTTTTGTCACTGTGTGAAACTCAGCATCTTTCTATTTTTTTAATTCATTCTTCGGGATGTGGGTGTCACTGGCAAGGCCAGCATTTATTGCCCATCCTGAGCTGCCCTTGAGAAGGTGGTGGTGAGCCGCCTTTTTGAACTGCTGGAGTCCGTGTGGTGAAGGTACTCCCACAGTGCTGTTAGGGAGGGAGTTCCAGGATTTTGACCCAGCGACGATGAAGCAACGGCGATATATGTCCAAGTCAGGATGGTGTGTGACTTGGAGGGGAAATGGTGGTGATGATGTTCCCATGCACCTGCTGGCCTTGTCCTTCTAGGTGGTAGAGGTCGCAGGTTTGGGAAGTGCTGTCGAAGAAGCCTTGGCGAGTTGCTGCAGTGCATCCTGTGGATTGTAGACACTGCAGCCACGGTACGCCAGTGGTGGAGGGAGTGGCCTTTTAAAGTGGTGGATGGGGTGCCAATCAAGTGGACTGCTTTGTCCTGGATGGTGTTGAGCTTCTTGAGTGCTGTTGTAGCTGTACCTATCCAAGCAAGTATAAAGTATTCCATCACACTCCTGACTTGTGCCTTGTAGGTGGTGGAGAGGCATTGGGGAGTCAGGAGGTGAGACACTCGCCGCAGAATACCCAGCCTCTGACCTCTTCTAGCCACAGTATTTATGTGGCTGGTCCAATTGAGTTTCTGGTTAATGGTGACCCCAGGATGTTGATGATGGGGAATTTGGCGATGGTAATGCCATTGAATGTCAAGGGGCGGTGGTTAGACTCTCTCTTGTTGGAGATGGTCATTGCCTGGCACTTGTGTGGCGCGAATGTTACCTGCCACTTATCAGCCCAAGCCTGAATGTCGTCCAGGTCTTGTTGCATGTTGGCATGGACTGCTTAATTATCTGAGGAGTTGCGAATGGAGCTGAACACTGCAATCATCAGTGAACATCCCCACTTCTAACCTTTTGATGGAGGAAAAGTCATTTTTGAAGCAGCTAAAGATGGTTGGGGCTAGGACACTGCCCTGAGCAACTTCTGCAGCGATGTCCTGGGGCTGTAGATGATTGGCCTCCAACCACCACAACCATCTTCCTTTGTGCTAGAAATAACAACAGAAAATGCTGGAAAAACTCAGCAGGCCAGGCAACATCCATGGAGAGAGAAATAGAGTCAACGTTTCAGGGTTTCGACTCTATTTCTCTCTCCACAGATGTTGCCTGGCCTGCTGAGTTTTTCCAGCATTTTCTGTTGCTATTTCGGATTTCCAGCATGTGTAGTATTTTGCTATCATTCCTTTGTGCTAGGTTTGACTCCAGCCACAGGAGATATTCCCCCCAATCCCCATTGACACCAGTTTTACTAGGGCACCTTGGTGCCACACTCGGTCAAATGCTGCCTTGATGTCACTCTCACCTCACCTCTGGAATTCATGCTTGGACCAAGGCTGTAATGACGTCTGGAGCTGAGTGGTCCTGGCTGAACTGAATCTGAGCATCGGTGAGCAGGTTATTGGTGAGCAAGTGCCACTTTATAGCACTGTTGACGATATTACTGGGTGATACTCGGCACCGTTCCATTACTGAGTGATATTTGGCACTGTTCCATTATTGTATGATACTCCACACTGCTCCCTTGCTGTGTATAACTCAGCACTGTTCCATTACAGTGTGATACTTGGCACTATTCCAATACTGTGTGATACTTGGCATTGTTCCATCACTGTGTGATGTTTTGCACTGTCCTACAGCCGATGAACAAAATAATTTTTTTTAAATCACCGGTGAAGGGAAAATTGGACCTGGGGCGAAAGCAGCATTATCATTGACAAAACTGTCAGTAAATCGTAGCCCTGGTCTCATCAGGGGCAAGTATCAATCTTTCATCACCAAACCTGTTGAATCGGACTGCAAGGGGGCTGGGAAAGAGTTGAAAATGGACAAAATGAATGTGTAACTTCTAAGTAATTGCATTTGGAGCACTTAGTTTATGTGCAACATGTGTGCGTTTTTCAATCTATATGGACATTAAAATTCACTTCATCTTACTATACCTATTGATTCATAACTCTGATTTAAATTGCTGTCAAGAAAAAATGTGGAAAGATGTAACTTAAAATAATCAATACCAGATTAAAAGCTTTTTGAAATGTAGCATATTGATTACTGGGAGCGAGCTGGTATTTTAACAAAGAAAAACATCAAAAGTTCAAAAGAAATCCAAATATTCTGCAGTAAAGATAGACAGTGATGGTCTTTGATAACCTCCTAATAAATTACATTGAAATTGTGTGGGAGTTGTTACAGAGACATCTGGACATAGTGCATCGAGATCTTCCGTGACAAAATCCAGAGAGACCCTTTCAACCAGTCACAACAAAAATTCATTACAGTTTGGAGTTCACAAAATCTTTGAACCCATTTATTCTTTTACCCCATGAAGACCTTGTTGGGAACGTTTATTCATACTAAACCTAATCTTTCCTAAAAGATTAGATATTCCTTATCTGGGTCCAAATTTTTACTTACAGCTTTCAGAATGTTCAAGTATTTACAAAGGATACACTCATTACAACACAATGGACAATATTATGGAAGAGAGCATTACTAGTCGAGTTAGGAATATAAGTTTAAAATTCTCCCCTTGCTAGTTCCCCTCCCCCTTGCAGATTGACGCCCAGGTAAATAACTTGCTCCCGTCTCCTGCTAGTTCAGTCCTATAGCCTGCTGCTGCCTACCAGAAGCTGAGGGAGGACAGACTGAGCTTAGATGTGCTGCAGTTCAACTCCCTCTCCCACTTCTAGATTCCTCTACTGACATTTAGAGTTCACAGTGCAGGGATTTGTAAACACACCTTCTACCATGGCAAGGTGCACCCAAACTGATCCCATTAGTGACTGGTTTTTAATTGAATCTAATTGATCGTACAACATATTTCTCGAGTTTGTGTGAGGGAGGTAGCATCCCGCCTTGTTTTATTCTCTTATTCGGTGTCTCTGGGCCTCCTTTTGCTTCTTCACAGGTTCTTCACCATAAGAACATAAGAAATAGGAGCAGGAATAGGCCACTTGGCCCCTCGAGCCTGCTCCGCCATTCAATAAGATCATGGCTGATCTTGGGCTCAAAGCTACTTTCCTGCCCACTCCACATAACCCTTCACTCCCTTATCTTGCAAAAATCTGTCTATCTCCACCTTAAATGTATTTAACGACCCAGCCTCCACGGCTCTCTGGGGCAGAGAATTCCACAGATTTACGACCCTCTGAGAGAAGAATTTCCTCCTCATCTCAGTTCTAAAAGGGCGACCCTTTATTCTAAAACTATGCCCCGGCGTTCTCGAATTCCCCACGAGGGGAAACATCCTCTCTGCATCTACCTTGTCGAGGCCCCTCAGTATCTTATATGAGGATCTATCCAATGGCAGAAGTTCTTGCCCCTCTGAGTGGTGCTGTGAAAAGTGCTCCATCTGGTTGGAGCGGTGATCTACCATGTCCCTATACTGAAAGCAGCAGTGACAGAAAAGAGATAAGGTTGGTTATGAAAGAGGAAAAGAAAGGAAGAGAAAGAAAGGTGCGGGCACAGAAGGAGGAAGGCGGAAGGAGGCTGCTGATCATGCTGTCAAGGAAACTGCACCAGATGTAGGATTTCCAGCTTCTGTTGCTCAGATGGCCCAATGCTAAGCCTTCCAAATTGCTAAAAGAAATTCTTATAAAGTTCAGTTTATTGGTGAAAATATAGTTCTTTATTTTTTACCAAAGATGTCGGTCTTAAGCCAAACCAGAAAAACGTAATTTTCCGATGAGTAAAACATGCTGTATGAGAGGGGCAGAATCCCATTATTACAGCACCCATTCACTGTTAACATAACTCCCTACGCGAGCAGAAATGCTCTCACACAGGAATGGTCACTTGGTCAATAACATCTGAAACTTGGAGGCCAAAATTTACAGGGGCGGGGGCAGAAATACTTGTTATATGCAATACCTGTGACTCTGAACTGGCAACTTACAATCAATAATTTATGTTCTCAATAAGTGATCACTGCCGCAACAAAGTGGCCAAGCATTTTCACAGTTTCCATGGACAATGGAAATCCAATAGGTCTGGCAATTGCAGAAATTCACTAATCCCACTGAGATCCCTGTGAAATGTTGGAATCTATCTAGAGCTGCCAGTACCATCTCCAGCCACTTCCTCATTTCTCTCACTTGCTTATAGGTCAGGTTTCGCCCCGCATTTTTAATGTTTACAAACGATACAAACATTAACAGCATTCCATCATGAGGTAATTTTGACGGAGATCATGATTGCCCGTAGGAATGCAAAAGTCAACACTTAAAATCCATGTTGCGGTTGGTACGAATCGAGAGCAAATATGGCTGCAGCACACATTAATTGCAAAAAAAAACAGATTGTGCAACATTTGTGAAATGAGCAAACAGTAATATTCAATCAATTTTGCAAAGGTTGATTTCATTACTCTGTCAGTGTAGTGGTGCCAAACCTGGTGTACAACATTCCCAAGATTCCATGACGTAACTACCACAATTTAAGCAAACAAAGCAATCACTAGTGGGAATACATAACCAAACTTTGCATTTCATCTCCTAAATAATAATGGCCCAGAAATTCGGGTCGGGGGCTTCCCGCGGGTGCAAGCCCCCGACCTACACTTACATATCGCGCTGACATTTGAAGACTGGGCCTGCGTGGATTTCCGGTCTGTGGCCCGGTTCAGCTCCCGGCGCGCTGTGCGTGCGTGATCCAGCGGCGTATTTAGTGCGATGAGCCGGCTGGGATCACGTGAGCACTGGGCAACCAGTGGGAGTTTACAAAAGTCCATTCATGAGTTAGACATAAGATCTGTCAAACTCATGAAAACTCCGGGCGGCCAAAACACTACTTAAACTTTAAATAAAAGTTAAAAAAACATTCCAATAATTAAATTAACTATTAATAACTTTTAAAAAACTAATTTAAACAATTATTCAAATTTCTGCCAAAATTTTTTTTTCAAGAAATCAGGTCCAAAAATACACTTACCTTACTGTAAATTCTTTAAAAATAATAAACCTGTGGAAAAAAATTTCTAACTTTAATTATTAGACCACTTACCTTATAAAACTAAGTCCTTACGTCTGCTTTTTACATTCGTAAAAAGTGGAGGCCTTCACGCACGGGCAAACCTGTCAAAAAAAACGAAGTTCAACATGTACGCGCTGCCTCAAATGTCGCTAGGGAACCGCCTCTTAACCCCTTGGTTCAGGGGAGAGGAAATGCCAGTTTTCCGCGCATGCGCTGTGCATGCTGAAATCCAGCACTTCCAACGGGCCCACGCGTGAGTACCCCGTCCGTACTCACGCGTTGGGACCGGAATTACTGGGCCAATATAACTTCTGATGGACCTGCAGCCTCATTCAGTACTTGCACAACTAAATTTAAGATATACAGGGGGGAGGTTACCGCTAGTTTTGCGCCCAGATTCCAGCGTAATCTTGGTGGAATCAGCTGAACCAGCGCAAAAGTTCAGGGAATTTAAAGCGTAAGTGAGTTATGCCCAAAACCACTTGTGCTCGTGTTTACTATGATCTTTTATGCTCATTCAAGATTCAATTTGCCTGAATCAGGCCCCGCCCACAAAATTGGCCCCACCCCCCAGGTGGAAATTCTGAGATTCCGCCAATTGCACTGGTTCAGGAAGACTATTCAAATTGCGCTCATTTTCTTAGGTGCACAGGCACTACTAGGCATGTTTTAAAAGTTTTTCATATCAAAAAATATTGGCCCGGAATTTGCGGTCGGGGTAACAGCGAACTGGCAGCATTCGCCGTCATTTCGTCTTTGAAACTGACCATAACTTCAGGATATAGAGCCGGCACAGCCTTATGCGGAAATCCTGAAGCTGCGGTCTGTCAGTCACTGCTCCGCCACAGGCTGCGCTGTGGACCCCCCTCCCTGCCGACAGAGCCAACAATCAGTGAAATCGCTCAACTCATGGAAACTGACGAAAACTTCGGCTCTTCCTTTTTTTATTCGTTCCTGGGATTTGATCATCGCTGGCAAGGCCACCATTTATTGCCCTAATTGCCCTTGAGCAGGTGGTACTGAGCCGCCTTCTTCAACTGCTGCAGTCCGTGTGGTGAAGGTACTTCCACAGTGCTGCTAGGGAGGGAGTTCCAGGATTTTGACCCAGTGACGATGAAGGATCAGCGATATACTTCCAAGTCAGGATGGTGTGTGACTTGGAGGGGAACTTGGAGGTGGGGGTGTTCCCATGCACCTGCTGCCCTTGTCCTTCTAGGTGGCAGAGGTCGCAGGTTTGGGAGGTGCTGCCAAAGAAGCCTTGGCGAATTGCTACAATGCATCTTGTAGATGGTACATACTGCAGCCACGGTACGCAGGTGGTGGAGGGAGTGAATGTTTAAGGGGGTGCCAATCAAGTGGGCTGCTTTGTTTTGAATGGTGTTGAGCTTCTTGAGTGTTGTTGGAGCTGCACTTATCCAAGCAAGTGGAGAGTATTCCATCACACTCCTTACTTGTGCCTTGTAGATGGTGGAAAGGCTTTGGGGAGTCAGGAGGTGAGGCACTCGCCACAGAATACCCAGCCTCTGCTCTTGTAGCCACAGTATTTATGTGGCTGGTCCAGTTAAGTTTCTGGTCAATGGTGACCCCCAGGATGTTTATGGCGGGGGATTCAGCGATGGTAATGCTGTTGAATGTCATGGGGCGGTGGCTAGACTCTCGCTTGTTGGAGATCGTCATTGCCTGGCACCTGTGTGGTGCGAATGTTACTTGCCACTTATCAGCCCTAGCCTAAATGTCGTCCAGGTCTTGCTGCTTGTGGGCATGGACTGCTTCATTATCTGAAGAGTAGCGAATGGCACTGAACACTGTGCAGTCTTCAGTGAACATCCCCACTTCTGACCTTATGATGGAGGGAAGGTCATTGATGAAGCAGCTGAGGATGGTTGGGCCTAGGACACTGCTCTGAGGAACTCCTGCAGACATGTCCTGGGCTTGTGATGATTGACCTCCAACAACCACCTTCCTTTGTGCTAGGTATGACACCAGCCAGTGGAGAGTTTTCTCCCTGATTCCCATTGACTTCAGTTTTACTAGGGCTCCTTATGCCACACTCAGTCAAATGCTGCATTGATGTCAAGGGCAGTTTCTCTCACCTCACTCTGGAATTCAGCTCCTTTGTCCATGTTTGGACCAAGGCTGTAATGAGGTCTGGAGCTAAGTGGTTCTGGCGGAACGCTCAGTGAGCAGGTTATTGGTAAGTGCCACGTGATAGCACTGTCGACAGCACCTTCCATCACTTTGCTGATGATTGAGAGTAGACTGATGGGGTGGTAATTGGCCGGATTGGATTTGTCCTGCTTTTTGTGGACAGGACATACCTGGGCAGTTTTCCACATTACCGGATAGATGCCAATGTTGTAGCTGTACTGGAACAGCTTGGCTAGAGGCGTGGCTAGTTCTGGAGCACAAATCTTCAGCACGACAGCTGGGATGTTGTCAGGGCCCAGAGCCTTTGCTGTATCCAGTGCATTTCTGGATATCATGTGGAATGAATCAAATTGGCTGAAGACTGTCTTCTGTGATGGTGGGGACCTCAGGAGGAGGCCACAGTAATTACGCTGTTAAATACCCCATTAAAAGTTAGACCCAAAGAGATTAGGTGTAGCTGGAGTTTTAACAGCGTATTGACTGCTAAACATAGGTTATGGTCCTGAAAAACTAATTTCAATTTTGTGCAGTATCAAATTTATCCATTTTAACAATTTTTTTAAAGTTTGTGTAAGTTTTTTCTTCAAGATTTGCCTTTTCCCCATGTGATAGCCCCAATCTTTGTTTTGCTCTCTCCAACATTTTTAATAAGTTATAATTTTAAGAGCTTGCTCACTTCTTTGTTCGCTGTCTGAGAATTTTGCATTTTGATTGGCTGCTTTGATAGCTTGTTGACGTCACAGCAGCTCACACTATGGGATTCCCACTATACTACATTGATTTGAATTACATGTCGGAAAACCCAAACTTCTCGACATAAGAGATCACGAATTCCGGACCAGTTCATTTACAAGGAAACTGACTAGTGTACACCAATGAACCTATTAAATGGTTCAGTAGAGTTTGAAGTCATTTTCAGCACTTTTAAATCGGGTTACTCACAGGTGGAGGACTGGACACCCTTATTTAAAACGTTTATTTTTGGTGATAAGCCCATTTTCAGCTGTAGTAATTAAACTGTGCCAGGTTACCACTCTCATATACATCAGGGATATTTGTTAATGGAAAGAAAAGTATAAACGGTTATGTTCTAGTGCGCTGCCCAATTGCGCTGGTGATGGAGATTTTACATTTGTGATTATGCAAATGTATTTGGGTGGAAACTTGAAGCGTAACCTAACCAGCGCAATTTCAAGTGGATTTTAGGTGCAATTTCCCGATTGCACCCAAAGCGCAAACTCTACCCCATATGATTTGTTGCTCTGTGGTTAAGGTGTGCTGCTGAGCCAAACAGACCAGGAAGTGTCAATCCCCGGGCTATCCTGACACAAAATTGTCTCATTCTGTTACAGGACTGGCCCGAAAACAACAGGTGAGTCTTCACGTGTGAGTTTACTAATCTCACTGAAGGCTGTAGTGGGAGTGTTACAATTAACATCAACATCCCTGGAATTGGATGGGCAAAAATCTGTTAGGGTCCCCAGCCGTTATTTTGAATGACTAGATTGCACTCGATTGTGTCACCCCGCCTGGAGAATAACCTGATAACACAGGGTTCACACATGAAAAATGTCTCAGGTTCTGGAAGGTTACCAGTGCAATGGAACCAAATCCCAGTATAAGCTATCACCTGGAGAGGAGGAAAATTGAAGGAATAAACACAAAGTTGTTCCAGGATTGCGTGAAATCAATACATGAGTTTTCCATGTGTGTCTTTGCTGAAGCCCATCCGTGAGTCAATCTTTAGATCATACTTCCGCTCATTTTATCCACTGGATATGGATTTTTTAATGGTGTTCCCAATCCGCATATAGATATCGCTTCTGTAAACTTATTGAACTGAAATAACGCCATGAGACACTCAATCACAACCCAGGGCACCCAACGACTAAAAATAACAAATATCCAATCAACATATTTCCATGTTATCTAAACCTGCCACCGCATCCCCTCAGACGATGCGTTCAGGAGTCATTGATTTGGAAACACATTCTTACACCATAGGTAGAGCCAACATTAATAACATTTATGACTCGAGCACTATTCTATCACCCCAACTGTGTACAAAGTGTCCCCTGCAGGATTCTGGCATTCTCTTTTAATGCATTGTATTGCCTTTATCATGAAATCCACTGGCAGCCACTCTCTCAGCACTTCTCACACATAAAGACCAGGAGGTTCACAATGCAAAACACCAGCCCAATATTGTTTTTTCTAAAAATTCCTATCTAAGCTTAAAATTCCTGAGCAAAGTAGTTGTGTGTTTATGACGATTCAACTGTTGCAATTAATCTGGATGGCATTTTTTCATAACCAACATTGAAATAAAATCTAAAGCAAAAGAGTGCAAGAAATAAAATATGTTTATCATAAAGTAGGGAAGAAGCAGAATCATGTAGCTGTCAGTGTGGATTGATATCCTTTCATTTAATAAACTATATGGCCAAAGATGTTTGAAGAGTTTATAAATATTACTGTACACATGGAAAACAGATGTGCTTGCTGGTTTTTTGTCCTGTTCGTATTCTATCTCCTGCAGAGGTTCACAAGTACTTATATCTGAAATTGTCCTCTACCTAAATATTCAACACATTATACTTTTATAGTTGCCGATCAAGCATTTACTTTTGACGTTTTATATTTTATCCAATACTGCTGTTGAAGAACGTATACATCTAAATTTAGGATACAAGGGCTCTACGCCCTCTCCTCCAGCCCTACTATCCTCTCGCCATCATCTTATCAATTTTTGAAAGGTTGTTATAAATTTTAAACACAAGGTGCATCATGCCAGGTTCTATCAAAGTTCTCACTGTGTTAAAATAAACAACAGTAACAAAGGGCTAAATAAATGATAAGATCTCATTTTATTCCATACACTGCAGCCATATTACACCTTTTAAACGCACCTACAAAGTAGGCTACTCACAGAAGTTTTTAAAAATAGTTTTGTTGCTTTAAAATTATTTAACTAGATCAAACTTAATTTTTCACCTCCAAATGTTTAAATTTAATACGCTACAAACAGAATACATTATGACGATGAGTGCAATGCAATTTATATCCCACTCATGATAATCGTCACTCATACATTTAAATAATCTTGTGGGTCTTCTACCATATCTGTGTTTTCTCAGCAAAGAAAAGCTATACTTCATGCAGAAGCTGTTTGTCACCATGCATCCACTCGGTCGAGAAAGATTCTAGGTCGTTGATTTTCAATTACTATTAGCACTACATGATGATTAGCCAATGTGTGGTATGCTCTTCGCAACCTTGTCTCTGGAATCGTAGCACAAGCAAACAGGAGAGAGTTTCCATGTTGCAGTGAAGCCATATCCCAGGAACGTTTATATTCCAGACTTCCTGATGCACTTACCCAGATAGGATTCACTCTGGAATAAAGTGCCCAGTGCCCATCACTGACTGCCACACCCTAAACTAACATACACCACACAGTGCCCATCACTGACTGCCACACCCTAAACTAACATACACCACACAGTGCCCATCACTGACTGCCACACCCTAAACTAACATACACCACACAGTGCCCATCACTGACGGCCACACCCTAAACTAACATACACCACACCCTAAACTAACATACACCACACAGTGCACATCACTGACTGCCACACCCTAAACTAACATACACCACAGTGCACATCACTGACTGCCACACCCTAAACTAACATACACCACAGTGCACATCACTGTCACACCCTAAACTAACATACACCACAGTGCACATCACTGACTGCCACACCCTAAACTAACATACACCACAGTGCACATCACTGACTGCCACACCCTAAACTAACATACACCACAGTGCACATCACTGTCACACCCTAAACTAACATACACCACAGTGCACATCACTGACTGTCACACCCTAAACTAACATACACCACACAGTGCACATCACTGACTGCCACACCCTAAACTAACATACACCACACAGTGCACATCACTGACTGCCACACCCTAAACTAACATACACCACAGTGCACATCACTGACTGTCACACCCTAAACTAACATACACCACACAGTGCACATCACTGACTGTCACACCCTAAACTAACATACACCAGTGCACATCACTGTCACACCCTAAACTAACATACACCACAGTGCACATCACTGACTGCCACACCCTAAACTAACATACACCACAGTGCACATCACTGTCACACCCTAAACTAACATACACCACAGTGCACATCACTGACTGTCACACCCTAAACTAACATACACCACACAGTGCACATCACTGACTGCCACACCCTAAACTAACATACACCAGTGCACATCACTGACTGCCACACCCTAAACTAACATACACCACACAGTGCCCATCACTGACTGCCACACCCTAAACTAACATACACCACACAGTGCACATCACTGACTGTCACACCCTAAACTAACATACACCACAGTGCCCATCACTGACTGCCACACCCTAAACTAACATACACCACACAGTGCACATCACTGACTGCCACACCCTAAACTAACATACACCACAGTGCACATCACTGTCACACCCTAAACTAACATACACCACAGTGCACATCACTGACTGCCACACCCTAAACTAACATACACCACACAGTGCACATCACTGACTGCCACACCCTAAACTAACATACACCACACAGTGCACATCACTGACTGTCACACCCTAAACTAACATACACCACAGTTTAAAAGAAATTAATGTGAAGATTTGGTATTTTTTACTCTGGTTTAAATGTGTAAGAATTTGACGAGGCTCAATTTTCTATCTCATTGTAAATTATTTTAAAAAGCTGGTTACATTCAGCTTTGCAAAGAGGTAGACAATAAAACTGTTTGAGATACAAATTATCTGCTGCCATATGAAACCAAAGTGGTGTCTAGAAACCTCTGTGGAGAATCTTGTGCTGAATATGTCTGCAGCACCGTGTGCTCTCTTCTATATCTGGCTCCACTGATCCAGAGATTATTTTTTTTATAACTAGGGCTTGCTTCCAAACTGCACAAGACAATCAGGAAATTGCAGCTGTGGGCCATCTGGTATCCAAATCAATTCAATGCCAGCTCCTGTCTTAGCTTTGTAAATTTTATATTAAAACATAGAGAAGGAAAGAACAGAAACCATGAGCACAGTCTCCTAAAATCCCAGGGTTCAAGCAACCACCTAGGGCAAGGATTGGTGGAGAGATTAAGGCATAGCTTTCGCACTCACATTTACTCCTAAGCATTGTAAATGTACTGATTAAGGGGGTACCAGATCTCCACAAAAGTGTATGTGCCTCGCACTCTTTCAATTATCTTCTCAAGCATATTGATCTTTAAGGCAAGAAAAGTCCAAAGTAAATGAGGGCTTGGACTTTATTAGATATAAGCAATTAAGTTTCTTTGAATTTGTCAAATTTTAGATTCCTCCAAGATAAGGATGAGTTTATACCATTCCAGATCTATCTTAAAAGGTAAGTGCTCCAATGTCTTAGGTTCTTATACATTGTCCCCAAATCTAGGGCCTGGGTGAAATTTTAAGGCTTTGAGTTCAACAGGCAGAATTTATAAATTTCTGAATAAAATTAAATTGTGAAATTATATTTTTATCGCAGTCACTCAAGAGCCAATAGATGTCTTGATGTAGAGATGTTAAACCATTTAATTGAGTCTCACCACCCATCATATGGGGGGCACGGTGGCATAGTGGTTAGCACTGTTGCCTCATCAGCGCCAGGGACCCGGGTTCAAATCCGGCCTCGGGTGACTGTCTGTGTGGAGTTTGCACATTCTCCCTGTGTCTGCGTGGGTTTTCTCCGGGTGTTCCGGTTTCCTCCCACAGTCCAAAGATGTGCAGGTTAGGTTGATTTGGCTATGATAAATTGACCCTTAGTGTTAGGGGATTAAATACGTGGGGTTACGGGGATAGGGTGGGATATGTGTCGGTGCAGGCTCGATGGGCCGAAATGGCCTCTATCTGCACTGTAGATTCTGTGATA
Organism: Somniosus microcephalus; assembly: GCF_052327205.1. NCBI lineage: Eukaryota > Metazoa > Chordata > Chondrichthyes > Squaliformes > Somniosidae > Somniosus > Somniosus microcephalus. The sequence continues at coordinate 24,381,561 of NC_141013.1, forward strand.
TGAACATCACAGTGGTTCACCCTATTGTATTTACTTAATTGTTGCACAGTGAAGCCCTAGACTATTTGAACATGTTCCTCTTTTCAATCCTCCCATGGAGCCTGAGTGTCTCCCTTTCATATCTAATATCAGAGAAGCCAACACTAAAACCTTGCAGTACAGGTAGACTATCCTTTATCCGAAAACCTTGGGACCAGCCGTGCTTCGGTTTTCGGAAAATTTCGGATTTCGGAAGGTATTTTATAAGACTGGGAAATTTGTCGGCGGGGGTCCGGGTCGGCGGGGGGGGGGGTCGGGGTCGTGCGCCACTCTGGTCATGTCGTGCGCACGACTTACGCTGAACGAAAAAACCTTCGGTTTTTAGAGGGTTTCGGTTTTCGGAAGTTCAGATAAAAGGTAGTCTACCTGTATATACTCAGGAAATATGTCCACTCAACTCCGACAATAATTTCTCAACCTCTGTGGTTCTCTCTTACCATAGCTGATCCTCTTCCTCAAGCTGTTTCTAAACAACCCAAGAGGGTTTCAGTTGACTCAGATGGTAAGGAAAGACTTGGTTAGTATACTCCCATGCTCCAGCACTAACATCCCTCACTCCAACAAGCACAAATTTTTTTTTCATAAGATTGTCCATCTGCATCACTGCCCAAATGCATCAGGCACACTATGTTTAGATGAGCAAAGGATGGACTACATTCAACAGTTAAGGGAGACCATGGACGCAGCAGAAAATCTTACTACCCTCTTCATTTATTTAACCATGGCATGCATCAGGATTACATCACAGTAATGCTAAAAAAAAGTGGGCTAGTTATGCTTAGATATTGAAAGGGAAATGTATTCTGCTGGCATCATAAAATTCTAAGTACTATAAAGGCAGATCCTTATATTTTTAGTGCCATCCCTCACTATTGTGTTTTTATGCTATAAAACTACCAGTTAGCCTTGGAGCCAATATTTTGGGTCAAGCATCCCCAATGCAACATTGTGAATCAGAACAGTTGGCTTTAAACAGCGCTCCCCATTTACAGCACAGAAAGAGAACAGTGTCACAACAGGGGAAGAGTGTCCACTTGCAGACTAAAACTACCAGTTTTAGAAGGATAAACAGAGACCAACTGGGACAGTTGTATTGTGTTAACTTGAATTAACCAGCTGCTCAGCAAAATGCACTTTGACTTTAAGGTAAATGCACAAAAAGTACCTTCTTTGGAAGAAACATTAAACAATGTTTAGTAAACAGAATCCAAAACAACTCCACAATGGAGCATGAGGGGGCCACAGCCTAAATGCAACAAGCCTTCACTTTATCACTTTGGGTTGCGATACTGCTAATACATAGCATGAAGATATAACGGCCCGGAATTTGCAGTCAGCGGCGAAGCAAAGGCACTTGCCACTGGCCCTGAAATAAGCTTCGCACAAAGATCGCACGATCTCTGTGGCGAGATGTTCAGGTTTTCCAACATGTAATTCAAATCTACAGAGTATGGTGGGAACGCACTAGTGCGATGCTGCTGTGACATCAACAAGCTGTCTAAACAGCTAATTAAAATGCAGAATTCTCACAGTGAACCAGGAAGTGGATAAACTCTTCAAATTCTAACTTTTTAAAAGTGTTAGAGAGAGCAAAACAAAGATTGGGGCTCTCACATTGGGGAAAAGGAAAATCTGAAATAAAGATGAACAAACTTAACATTTTTTTTAAGTTTCTTAAAAATTTTGATTTTTATTAGAATGGATAATTTTGACACTCCACAAGATTAAAATTAGTTTTTCAGGGCCATCACCTTTGTTTTAGTAGTCAATACACTGTTAAAACCCCAGTTACACCTATTCCCTTTGGGTCTAACTTTTAATGGGGTATTTAACAGTGTAATTACTGCGGAAGAGTCGACTTTATTGTCAGTTTCCATGATTTCAGAGATTATACCGATCGCCGGCTGTGTGGGGGGACAGGGACGGGGGGGGAGGTGCACAGTGCAGCCTGTGGAGAAGCAGTGAATGACAGACCGCAACTTCAGGATTTCCGCATTAGGCTGTGCATGTGCTAAATGCTGAAGTTGCGGTCAGTTTCAAAGGTGAAATGACGGTGAACGCCGCCAGTTCACCGTCCTCAAGACCGCAAATTCTGGGCCAATGTATACTGTAAATTAACTGGCAAAGCTATGCTTGATGAGGGTGGGAGGGGGAGGAAAAAAAGAGGTAAAATTCCTCTAGTAATGAAAATCAGATGATCAATTTTCTTCTGAAGTGAATGACTCGCTGGCAACATTGCAAAAATGCACAACTTTGAAAGATTTCAATTCAAATGCAGTCACTAATTATAGAGATTGCCAGTCTCCCGTTTACCTTTAAGAAAATGACTTAAGGATAGCTTTTTTCTTCCCCCTCCTCCAATTTTCTTCTCTCCTCTCCCGAAGTTGCCAATTCTCTTAACGGGATGTGGTTCCAAACGCTAGATGAAGACTAAATCATCCAAATAAAATAGGCTGGTGCTGGTACAAGAGAATGACTCAACCTGTCCAAACCGGTCATGAGCATGATTGTTTCAAGTACAAATAACATAGGTGGAACAAGACAGTGTCAAAGCTCAGACGCACTTCCCTCCAATCTCCTGGATTAATTTACATTGTACTGTGAATGAAAGGTGGCTAAAATGTGTCAGCTGACTCCTGAAGTAATTTAAATGGAGCCGCTGCTAGCAATAGCATAAAAAAGACTTGCATCAAATCTCTAATTCACTCCTACATATCTTTCCAACCCATACATTGGTATGACAATAGGGGAAGTTTCCACTTTGGCCGCAATTGCCGATTCCGGCGCAAATTGGATCCGTTTTGAAAGTGTTCTCTCTCTTCCCCACCCCACCACCCCCAACCCCGAGTTTCCACTCAAATATATCATCGAATGCAAAATATGCCATGAACCAGTGCAATCGGGCAACGTTCTAATACGTAATTTGACTTTTAAATTGTTTTTTTTTTAATTTCCTTCATATATTTAAGTGGTAACTTAGTGAAGTTTGATTAAAACAGCTGAAAATAAGGTTTATCACAAAAAATAAGCATTTTTAAACACAGTGTCAATCCGCCACTTCTGAGTAACCCGGTATTAAATTACTGAAATTCACTTTTAGAAAATCTATAAAACTATTTTCTAGTTATATTGGGATACATTAGTCAGTTTCTTAGTAAATGAAAACAAAAGTTGCACTTTAAAATGTACCCTTTAGTGGCCGTGCGCCCAAAAGAACCAGCTTCATTTTTGGAGCCTCCTCCAAGGCCTGCAAACGAGCGCAATTAGCGGAAGCTCCCAATGTTGACTAATTCACCCTGGGGGGCCTGGCCATTTTTGCAGGCAGAGCCTACTTCCAGCACAATGTTTTTAAAACTACCGCAAAAGATCGTGGAAACTCGAGTTGCGCTGATTGCAAATTGCACTTAAAATTGAGATTTTTTTTCACCGGTTTTGGTTGAATTGCGCCGAAAAAAACAGCGCCATTGAGCGGAAACTGCAGGCCAATATATCACAGGTCAGTAAGCAGCTACTAAACACTTCTTACAAAAGTAATCCTTTGAATGTTGCAATTTACTAATCCCACATTCTTTTATATATAACACTGTTTTAGTGACAGAATTTAACACCAATATTCAGTGATGGAAATAATTTCCCCAACTTTCAGATCCTTCTCCACAGAATTCTCATAATAGCTTAAGTTAAAACAGTTGAAGCAACAAAGCATATAAAATACTTCCAACTGATCAGTATTTTCAACTATAATTTTACCCGGTTGTAAAATATAAAAATAGCTTCCACAAAGAGGCTTCTGCTTGAATTAACAAAAATGCACAGTGCAGCAAGGTACACGTTGGTGCAAACCATGTTGGTGCAAACTGAACGTACTCAACACAATTACCATTTTTTGGACTAATGCCTTTTCAATTGCATAAACCACACACCATCATGGCTAAGATTTCTCATCAAAGCCATTTACAGAAAGAAATATACTTACGCTGGTGCAATTCACTTAAAATGTTAAAAATAGAAAAAACCAGTGTTAGCCTCTGTAAGGTTGTGCATGAAAACCCTCGATCACAATGTTGTATCAATAAGCATCAGTACAGCAATAAGAGTATTTGCATGGATAGGCCATCTTGTTAAAGGAAAACATGTTTCCAGCCTCTAAAGTGTCACTACTGGAGCACAGCTGTCAATCTTCAAGTTAAATCATCTTCTTCTGAAGAATTGCTGTCTCCCTGATCCCTATATTCTCGGTACGTTGTAGCAGCTGCACGTTCCGGGTTAAAGTTCATTATTTTAATGTTCAACCTTTGTGTTAGTTTTTCTGCTGCTAGCTTGGCCTGTATGGCCTGTAAAAGAGAATGTTTCTATTAATTTGAAGGTCAAGGCAAAAAGAATCCAAGTTTCCTTTTATTACGTAACTAGTTTACTTACTGGACGTACCCATGTATAAAATAACAAACGTCTAATAGTTCACCACTTTTGAACAAAACCTTGTTTGATACTAGCAATGAGAAGCTAACAGGAGCAACGGAGATGCCAAGCTCAATTACATTACTGTCTTAGAATCACTATTTCTCAGGTTGAAGTATAGTGTGAAACTTAAATAGTCTTCTTACAGGTTCAATTTCAAAACTGAATGAATCCTGAACTGGAATTACTTTTTTTTGAAGTATTAGAGAGATTTGGTTTCCATGCAGACAGATTAAGAGATTGATCGCTAAAGACACAGTTTGCATTTCCCTTATGGATTAAATAATAAAAGATTAGAGCTCAGATTTTCATTACAAGCAAACAATTTCATCCATTTAGTTCCACGTGTGAACTGGAATACTGAACATTTTCCATGATGAGCAGTTTCCCCATACCCTAAGTTCTTTAGAAGCAGGTTCTACTACATTACTGTCTTCAAGCACACAAAAGATATTTAAACAGTATGGAATCAAGAGTTTAAATTCTGCGGTAGTGAAAGGAAACAAGGCAATATTATAAATTAGGGTTAAAAATGGAAATATATATGCATACATTGTAATTTTATATAACTAGTGCTTTGTCAGTTGTAAATGTTAACGGCAAGCACATGTTTATTGCATGTGTTTTGCTCATACCTCATACTTTTGCTTCTGTGATACTTGTAGTTCTCCAGACTCTTCTAGAGACAGTAATTGAGCAGGAGAGTGGTAAAGTGGGGGCAGTCTAGCAGCCGTGATCTCATCAAGATGTTTCCGGTCCCTTAGCCTCTGTTCTGCTGGAGACAGTTTCAGCGCAGATCTGCCAGGTGACTGGGCTGGAGGTGAACCAGAGGATCCAGATATTGGCCTGACGTAAAAAAAAAAAAAAAATACTCACACTGAAAGTCCATCTAACCCGTGAAAATCACTATCACGTGTAATGCGAACCTTACAAAGGCAATATTTTACAGCTTACTTTTCTGGGGTTGCATAACATTACGGTATTTAAAAGGACTTCATATAGCACTACTGGCAGAAGAACTAGCAACATGGATTCTACTAAAATCTTTCATCTTTAATTGTAAGCAAAACATAAGCAGTAACAAAGCAAGCTACAATATAGTAACAATTATCTGAATATAAAACTCTGAAATTAGAGGCCCAAACCTCCCCCCCAATATTTTGGATCTAAATTGCAAGATCTAACAATGCACAGAAAATTCAGTCAGCAGATAGCCAGATCCATGCACAGTACCTCAAACCAGAGGTAAAACTTACTGGTTGGTTTTAAATTGTCTTTTTTTCACCACTGGGTTCTTGGCTCTCTGCTCCAGTATGTCAACGTAATGAGGAGTTTTCTTTACTTGGTGGTGCCGAGTTTGAAAGGGATTAACGTTGAACTTTACATTGCTGCTTAAAGTTGGTTCTTCCTGCATTTCATGACGTACTTTTCTGTGCCCATTATCTGTCAGAGTCACTTCGTCCAGTCTATCACTAAGCAAGTCAGTTCTGCTGACAAAATCTGCTTCCAGGTCATTTGCGGTGTTATGTGAATGGATGGGATTGTTTTTTTCCTGCTTTATACCTACGGTTCTCTGGCTGCCCACCACAGAATCAAGCGAGTTCTCACTATTGACTGTGTAGCTTCCTGAAGTTGCTTGCTTTTTCTCCAATACTCTGTGTTTCTCATGACTTAATTCTTGATTCTTAACGCATACTTTGGAGCTTTCTTTGGTTATAGTTCCTTCGACACCAACCTTTGACAAAACATATCGATCTTTCTCAGCCTCATCGCAATCCTTCAATTTGTTTCTAATAACTTGCCCTGTTGTTAGAGTTGAAGTTGCATTCTCATTACTGAGGACCGCCTCGTCCGAAGTGTTCTCCCTCTGCTGCTTTTGAAACTCCAGTTTAACTGCTGAAAGCAGATCAGCTGCTCGCTCCACTTCCTCATGCTGAGCAATTGCTGCTTCTAGTTTCTCTATAAACTCAGTGATTCGTTTACCCTTGTCTGGCAGGCTCTGGATAAATTTCCTGAACAAATAAAAGACAATTAGATAGTGTTAGATTACAAAGTTGTTGGCTAAGGAAGCAGATACATATTGAGAGAGAGGCAGGTCCATTTAATCTGGACTTTCAATAACCTAATTTAAGTATACTTCTTTTGAATTTACTTTCCATCTCACATTTTCACCCACAGGATTTTTAATAGGATTCATTAATGGAGTCCCATACAAGAGAGTCCACTCAGAAACCAGACTGTATAACTCAAACCATGATGGTTGGCATTTGGGAAGCACTGCATGCATGGATTAAGGTCTATTGGCTCTTTCCTTTACACCACCACTACCGATGGCACCTCCTACTTTATCAGCAGTAGTGTAAGGTAAACAAGACTGGCACCAGAATCTGGCCATTGCACAGTTGAGGCACTTTTACATTTGGTGCATCTGTAGTTTGGATCACAGGACAGCAAAGACGTGAGTCTATAAAGCTGGAGCCAGCATACAGACATCGCTCCCCACAATGCTAAAATGAGCACCCTTCCCTATTGACCTGATCTCTCTCTGTTCAGTGCTGGTAGACCCAATGACCCGGAATTTGCGGTAGGTAATGACGGCGAACTGTCAGCATTCACTGTCATTACCCCTCTGAAACTGACCGCAACTTCAGGATTTAGCGCATGCGCAGCTAAACATTGAAATCCTGAAGTTGCGATCAGTCATTCACTGCTCTGTCTAATTTAAGACATGACATGTGGTAAGTGTAGCAAGCTTGGGAGGAAAAATTAGACTTTGGACCTATGGTTCCGAAAGCTGCCCATCACGGGTTTCTGTTTCATGTCTGGGTCTATTGTAGACTAATTGATAGAGAACAATTGCTATGATTCGTCAACAACTCCATTATCATTGTATCATGGGACTACCAGAATGATAGGTGAACTATATGGAACGAGGTCTTTTATTGTCAAGCAATTCCTATGATGTTGCCCAAGTTGCCTATGCTTTTCATTGCTCCCATTTTCTCACTTTTCCTTAGGCCTACCACTGCCATAGCAATTCACGCATCCTTTATTTAATGTCTTTTATTTCTTTAATGCTTCTGTCAATGACTTGAACACGCTGATTGTCACATCATTTATCATTCAACAGATACGTCCTCCGTTATCTGCTTGTCCTTCCCTTTTTCTGAACCAATTGTTCATTTCTGAAGGGGACAAAGTCAAAATATTAACTATCTGTTCCTTGCACAGATGCTGACTGATTTGCTATATTTCTAGGTCTTTTGCACTTTGGTTCCAAAATAGATTAGAACTTTGATAGAACACAAATGCCAAATATAAAAGCACTTTTGTCTATTTGTATTGTGGAATTCACCCTGTAATACCAGAGATAGTGGTAACTGTTCGTTCATCTCATTGCTGTTTGTGGCAGCTTGCTGTCTGCAAATTGGTTGCTGTATTTGCCCTCAAAACAAGTGACTACGCTTCTCAATTTAATTCATTGGCAGTGAAGCGCTTTGGGACATGGTACATAAACACAAGGTTGTTCTTTAGGCGCCATCATATGAAGAGCTCAGCCAACCCACTTGTACTCTTGACTATATATCGCCTCTCATACTGAATGCCTTCACGAAAAATGCAGGGAGGTTGGAAATCGTTTAGCAGGTTCTCCTTGGCCTGCATAGATCTGCCACAGATAATTCTTTCAATAGAAGTGAGTAGGAGAGCTCAGTAAGTACCAAGTTAAAGCCACACCACCAGCAGTTGTCCCTCTGAGCTCTGCTGAAATGTCACTGCTGGTCACAACAGGCATCAGACCGCTTTCATTCCCCTCAGTGATCCCATGGCACTATTTCGAAGAAGAGCAGGTGAGTTATCCCTGGTGTCCTGGCCAATATGTCTCCCTCAACCAACATAACAAAAACAGATGATCTGGTCATTTTCACATTGCTGTTTGTGGGAGCTTGCTGTGCGTGCGTAAAGATCGCATGGATGAACTACAGAATTTGTTCATCCCTGTCTGGCATAAAAATAAAACAAAAAAGGTGGCGCAACCATGGCTAACAAGGGAAATTAGGGATAGCATAAGATCCAAGGAGAGGACATATAAATTGGTCAGAAAAAGCAGCAAACCTGAGGATTGGCAGCAGTTTATGATTCAGCAAAGGACAAAAGGATTAATTAAGAGGGGAGAAATAAGAGTATGAGAGTAAGCTTGCAGGGAACATAAAACTGACTGTAAAAGCTTCTATAGATATGTGAAGAGAAAAAGATTGGTGAAGTCAAGCGTAGATCCCTTGCAGTCAGAATCAGGGGAATTTATAATGGGGAACAAAGAAATGGCTGACCAATTAAATACATACTTTGGTTCTGTCTTCACAAAGGAGGACACAAATAACCTTCCAGAGATGTCGGGGAACATAGGGTCCAATGAGAGGGAGGAACTGAATCAAATCAGTATTTGTAGGGAAATGGTGTTAGGGAAATTGACGGCATTGAAGGCCGATAAATCCCCAGGGCCTGATAATCTACATCCGAGGGTACTTAAGGAAGTGGCCCTAGAAATAGTAGATGCATTGCTGGTCATCTTCCAAAATTCTATAGACTCTGGCACAGTTCCCATGGATTGGAGGGTAGCTAATGTAACCCCACTATTTAAAAAAGGTGGTAGAGGGAAAATGGGGAATTATAGACCAGTAAGCCTGACATCGGTAGTGGGGAAAATGCTAGAGTCCATTATAAAAGATGTAATAGCAGAGCACTTGGAAAACAGTGACCGGATCAGACAGTCAACATGGATTTACAAAAGGTAAATCGTGCTTGACTAATCTACTGGAATTTTGAGGATGTAACTGGTAGAATAGATAAGGGAGAACCAGTGGATGTGGTGTATTTGGACTTTCAGAAGGCTTTTGATAAGGTCCCGCATAGGAGATTAGCGTGCAAAGTTAAAGCCCATGGGATTGGGGGTAAGGTACTGACTTGGATAGAGAACTGGTTGGCAGACAGGAAGCAAAGAGCTGGAATAAACGGGTCTTTTTCCGAGTGGCAGGCAGTGACGAGTGGGGTACCGCAGGGATCGGTGCTAGGACCCCAGCTATTCACAATATATATTAATGATCTAGACGAGGGAACTAGATGTAATATCTCCAAGTTTGCAGATGACACAAAGCTGGGTGGGCGTGTGTGTTGTGAAGAGGATGCAGAGAAACTCCAGTATGATTTGGACAGGTTGGGTGATTGGGCAGATGCACAGCAGATGCAGTATAATGTGGTTAAATGAGAGGTTATCCACTTTGGTGGCAAAAACAGGAAGGCAGATTATTATCTGAATGGCAATAGATTGGGCGAAGGGGAAGTGCAACGAGACCTGGGTGTCCTTGTGCACCAGTCGCTGAAGGTAAGCATGCAGGTGCAGCAGGCGGTTAAGGCAGCAAATGGCATGTTGGCCTTCATAGCGAGAGGATTAGAGTACAGGAGCAAGGATGTCTTGCTGCAGTTGTACAGGGCTTTGGTGAGACCACACCTTGAGTATTGTGTGCAGTTTTGGTCACCTTATCTGAAGAAGGATGTTCTTGCCATGGAGGGAGTGCAGCGAAGATTCACCAGACCGATACCTGGGATGGCAGGAATGACGTACGAGGAGAGATTGGGTCGATTGGGCTTATATTCGCAGGAGTTTAGAAGAATGAGAGGGGATCTCATTGAAACTTATAAAATTTTTAACAGGATTAGACAGGCTAGATGCTGGAAGGATGTTCCCGATGGTCAGGGAGTCCAGAACCAGGGGTCACAGTCTAAAGATAAGGGGTAAGCCATTTAGGACAGAGATGAGGAGGAATTTCTTCACCCAGAGAGTGGTGAACCTGTGGAATTCTCTACCACAGAAGGCAGTTGAGGCCAATGCATTAAATATTTTCAAGAAGGAGTTAGATATATTTAAGGCTAAAGGGATCAAGGGATATGGGGGGAAAGCAGTGACAGGGTACTGAATTTGGATGATTAGCCATGATCTCATTAAATGGCAGAGTTTATTACATTACAACAGCAACTACACTTCAAAAGTACTTCATTGGCTGTGAAGCATTTCAGACGTCCCGTGGTCGTGAAAGACTCTATATAAAGAGGTCTTTCAGTGAGCCGGGCCCCGCTCCTTTCCCCCCCTCAGTGAGCCGGGCCCCGCTCCATACCCCCCTCAGTGAGCCGGGCCCCGCTCCATTCCCCCCTCAGTGAGCCGGGCCCCGCTCCATTCCCCCCTCAGTGAGCCGGGCCCCGCTCCATTCCCCCCTCAGTGAACAGGGCCCCGCTCCATTCCCCCCTCAGTGAACAGGGCCCCGCTCCATTCCCCCCTCAGTGAACAGGGCCCCGCTCCATTCCCCCCTCAGTGAACAGGGCCCCGCTCCATTCCCCCCTCAGTGAACAGGGCCCCGCTCCATTCCCCCCTCAGTGAGCAGGGCCCCGCTCCATTCCCCCCTCAGTGAGCAGGGCCCCGCTCCATTCCCCCCTCAGTGAGCAGGGCCCCGCTCCATTCCCCCCTCAGTGAGCAGGGCCCCGCTCCATTCCCCCCTCAGTGAGCAGGGCCCCGCTCCATTCCCCCCTCAGTGAGCAGGGCCCCGCTCCATTCCCCCCTCAGTGAGCCGGGCCCCGCTCCATTCCCCCCTCAGTGAGCCGGGCCCCGCTCCATTCCCCCCTCAGTGAGCCGGGCCCCGCTCCATTCCCCCCTCAGTGAGCCGGGCCCCGCTCCATTCCCCCCTCAGTGAACAGGGCCCCGCTCCATTCCCCCCTCAGTGAACAGGGCCCCGCTCCATTCCCCCCTCAGTGAACAGGGCCCCGCTCCATTCCCCCCTCAGTGAACAGGGCCCCGCTCCATTCCCCCCTCAGTGAACAGGGCCCCGCTCCATTCCCCCCTCAGTGAACAGGGCCCCGCTCCATTCCCCCCTCAGTGAACAGGGCCCCGCTCCATTCCCCCCTCAGTGAACAGGGCCCCGCTCCATTCCCCCCTCAGTGAACAGGGCCCCGCTCCATTCCCCCCTCAGTGAACAGGGCCCCGCTCCATTCCCCCCTCAGTGAACAGGGCCCCGCTCCATTCCCCCCTCAGTGAACAGGGCCCCGCTCCATTCCCCCCTCAGTGAACAGGGCCCCGCTCCATTCCCCCCTCAGTGAACAGGGCCCCGCTCCATTCCCCCCTCAGTGAACAGGGCCCCGCTCCATTCCCCCCTCAGTGAACAGGGCCCCGCTCCATTCCCCCCTCAGTGAACAGGGCCCCGCTCCATTCCCCCCTCAGTGAACAGGGCCCCGCTCCATTCCCCCCTCAGTGAACAGGGCCCCGCTCCATTCCCCCCTCAGTGAACAGGGCCCCGCTCCATTCCCCCCTCAGTGAACAGGGCCCCGCTCCATTCCCCCCTCAGTGAACAGGGCCCCGCTCCATTCCCCCCTCAGTGAACAGGGCCCCGCTCCATTCCCCCCTCAGTGAACAGGGCCCCGCTCCATTCCCCCCTCAGTGAACAGGGCCCCGCTCCATTCCCCCCTCAGTGAACAGGGCCCCGCTCTATTCCCCCCTCAGTGAGCCGGGCCCCGTTCCATTCCCCCTCAGTGAGCCGGGCCCCGGTCCATTCCCCCCTCAGTGAGCCGGGCCCCGGCGCTTACTTATTTGCCAGAAGTTTCAGCTGCCGCCTCAGCAGCTCCACCAGCTCCCCCCTGGATTTCTGGTGCAAGGCCCCCACGGCACCCTGGCGCTCATTGGGCCCCGCGGACATCATTGTCGAAGCCAACACGGACTCAACCGCCGCTCGGGCCCGGCTCCAACCACCCGCGACAGGGCGCCGCCATCACACCGGAAGTTGCCGCCTTCAACCATTCCAACTTTATTGTTCCAGTGATTCCCAGAGGCAGCAGCAAGAATGCAAATCTACTCAGAACCAGCTGCCTTTTTATAATCTACAACATGCTAAATTCACTAGTGTACTCTTTTATTGGGGTGATTAAACAAAATTGACTGTAAGTTAATAAAACTTTAAAGGAACCTTAACAAATTAAATTAAAATTTGGTTGGCCGGGGTGATGATGCACTCCAGTCCCCGCGGTGCCCACCGGTCGCGGAAGGCCTCAAGCGTGCGATTCACTAATGTACTACTGAGTAACGCAATAAGTCTAATGGGATCAAGGGATATGGGGAGAAGACAGGGACAGGGTACTGAATTTGGATGATCAGCCATGATCTCATTGAATGGCAGAGCAGGCTCGAGGGGCCAAATGGCCTACTCCTGTTCCTATCTTCTATATAAGTGAACGACAAAGCCTTTTTATATGTGAACAAAATAGAATCATAAGAATGTATGATGGTAAAGTAGTAAAAGGGGTAAAAACAGGAATAAATTGTCAGAAAACATATTTGAAAGTTCTTTATCTGAATGCACGCAGCATTCGTAACAAAATAGACGAGTTGACGGTACAAATAACTACACATGGGTATGATCTGGTGGCCATTACGGAAAAATGGCTGCAAGATGGTCATGACTGGGAACTAAACATACAAGGGTATTTGACAATTAGGATGGACAGACAGGAAGGAAAGGGAGATGGGGTTGCTATGTTAATTATTATGTCCGTGTATAATTGAGACACGGACTGCAGGAGTTGATTATAACAAGTCTTTAATGAATGGAGACAACCTGGAAACTGAAACTACAGAAGCCTGCTAGGGCCTTTTATACAGGGGTGGTCACTGCCGGTACTGCAGTCTGAGACCAGTTATTCCCTTAAAGGTACATACACAACAATTCCTCCCCTTTTAGATAAACAGTACATAACATTCATTTAACAACTAAATAATAACTAATTACAATTACGGCTGCTAGATACATTGGTTGAAGTTAAGCAATTATAAGTTCAGTCTTTGAGGAGGCTTCCTGATTCTGTCTGGATAACGCCTCTTTGGGATATCAGGTTCTTCTGGCAAGGTTGAGTCGGGATCAATGTTGTTGTTTGGTTTGTCTGCTTCCAATATCACCGATTCTGCGGTCGATGCAATTGGTACTTCGGTTTCATCGCCAGGTGTATCAGATCGTGGTGTGGAGTTGACGTTTTCCAGTGACTCTAGAATCTGGTCAGCATGGCGTCTTACAATGCTCTCTCCAACGTCCACGGTATACATTAGAGGTCCTTGCCGTGTACAGATCGTTCCTGGCTGCCATTTCTCAGTGCGGTAGTCCCGGGCTAAAACTGGTTGACCTATCTTAAAACTCCTGGTCGGCCTTTCATTCATATTCTGAAACTGCCTGTTCTCCACATCTCTTCTGACGTTTGGCTTAACCAAATCCAAGCGGCATCGTAGTCTTCGATTGAAGAACATCATGGCTGGAGTTTGGTTGGTAACCGCATGTGTCGCATTCCGGTAGGCAAACAAGAAGTTATCCACCTTGTGTTGTAGGGGTATATCTTCATTACACATTGCCTTGATAGCCTTCTTGAATGTTTGAACAAACCTCTCGGCCAATCCATCAGTGGCTGGATGATATGGGGCGGATGTGTAATGCTTAACACCATTGTTCTTTAAGAACCTCCGGAACTCTTCAGACACAAACTGTGGTCCATTGTCAGAGCAAATCTGTTCAGGCAGCCCATTCCTGGCGAATATGGTTCGTAAGACTGTGATAGTTTTTTCTGTGGTGGTTGAGGACATTTTTATTACCTCTGGCCACTTTGAATGTGCATCCACCGCAATTAAAAACATCGGGCCTGATTTTCGGCTTGTGTGGGAAATGGTCGGATTTCCCCGAATGTGGGGTTTCTGACACACATAAAAAAGTGTCAGCCAGCCCCACACAATTTTCCCTCAATTGGCCAATTAATTCCCAGCATGTGGGAAGCCTTGCTAATTGTCTAAATCGAGTCAGAAATCCCCACAGTATGATGTCATCATTCGTGGTGCTTTCAAGGTCCATGGCAAGCACTGCATCCTCTGAAGGCTCCCAAATGAACCATACAGGATGGCATAAGGAGCCTGCAGCAGCTGTGGCCAGTGCCAGACCCCGAGCTGCCTTCAAATTCGACGAGGCTTCACTGCAGGCATTATTGGATGGGGTTAGGGCCCACAGGGAGGTCCTGTTCCCTAGGTCAGGGAGGAAGAGGCCTCCCACTGAGACCAAAGCTGCATGGATGCAGGTGTCAGCAGATGCCAACTCGCTGGGAGTCACCAGAGGAACCTTGACATTATATCTCTAACTCCTTCCTTTACTCCCCCAGAGTACCATCCAGAGCCCCCGTCCTCACTGTGGAGGAGGAAGAGGCTGCGCAGCCAGACTCCTCAGAGGAAGCTCCAACCTCTGAGGGTGCAGCGTCAGCAGAAGTAAGCGCACCCAGCACCAGCGCAGACACTCACACCTCGGGGGGACCTTTGGGACATAGAGTAGTGTTGTCACCTGGTGTTTCACAGCTGACAAATGAGCCTCAGCAGATTCTGGAGACAGGGACAGCAGTGGAGAGTCCTCGTCGGAGGGCGCAGGGCTCTGCCAGTTCAGCTCTGCTGCGCTGCATCTCGACCCTCTGCCTCTGGGTCCATCCGCAAGAGAAGAGGTGATGGATCTCCACGCACAGATGCAGGAGTCTCTGGCAGGTTTTGTCTCCAGGGTCGCTGCGAGTGTGGAGCGAATGGAGGAGTCCATAGCGACCATGAGCAGAGCCTTTGTGGAGTCATTGGTGCATGAACGCAGCACCATGGAAAGGTTGGCATCCTCCATGGAGGAGATAACTGGCCAGCATACGGAAAACATGGTGAGTGCTCATAAGAGAATCACATCTCTTGAGGAGCGTTGGCCATCTGTTGAACAGAGAAACCAGATCTTCATGGAAGTCCTTCTGAGTAGGACTGCCAGTGCAGAAACGGGTCCCACTGGCCCCCTAAAGCGCAGCAAGGTGCTCTCAAGCCACTTCCAAGCGCTGGCCCCTTCTGGCTTGTGCAGCTTCAAGTGAGTGAGCAGCAGCCTGGTGCTCCTGGTAATCATCCTGCTGTTCCTGGTTCTGCTGCTGCCACCTCTGCTGTTGGAGATCCTCTAATGCCAGGAAGGGAAGGTGCCAAAGGCCTCCCATGCTTCTAGCAGATGCCTCGGTTGAGGAGGTTCTGAGTTAGGTTGGTGAGAGGGGCTTCCCAGGAGCTCACACTGAAGAAGTGTGTGAGGCTCCAACTTTCTGCAGCTGCTCCTAAGGCTTCAAATAGTTCCCCCAAGCCTTGATCAACAAGGTCCTGCAGCCTGCAAATGCTGCCTCTTTAAATATCTTCAGCCCTCAGCGACCTGCTGCTGCAAGCAAGCAAGCCAGCTGTTTTCACGCCAGCTCTCATCGGCGGGGTTCCCCGCAGGTGTGTTTCAGGTGGGGAAAGCCCCAAAGTCGCAACGGCACGGGAAAATCCACTTCAACAAGCAGATAATTGCTTGTTAGTGCTCCGACGACCAGTCCCGCCAGCGGCGGGCGGGACTGAAGCGGGGCGCGTGAAAACGGCAGTCCGAAAGTCGGACGGGGCGGGGAATCAGGCGGGGGGGGTCCCGACCCGCTTTTTCCGTGATTTTTGGACAACGGCCGCATGAAAAGCCGCCCGAAAGCTGCCCGAAAATCGGGGCCATCGAGCCCATAAAGGGACCAGCAAAATCAATGTGCACCCGTTGCCATGGAGATAAGGGCCACTCCCATGGATGTAGAGCGGCTTGTGGTGGGGCGTTTTGGACCTTCTGGCATCATGTACAGCTCTTGGTCATCTCTTCGATTTCTCTATCGATTCCCGGCCACCACACAAACGCTCTGGCTAAGTTCTTCATTTTTACCCCTCCCAGATGACCCTCATGAAGCTCATTGAGCACTCTATCCTTCAATTTGGGTGGAATTACTACTCTGGATCCACACATCAAGGTTCCTCTGCACACTGACAGCTGTTCTCTTCTCGGCGAGAATGCTGGCAGCAGTGGTTCGCCATGTGCTGGCCATCCCTTCACCGTTAAATCATAGACCTAGGAGAGTGTCGGGTCATTTCGTGTTTCCTTTTCTATGTTTGCATTCGTCACAGGGAGACATTCGACTATCGTCGAGTGGAATAACTCCACTGGATCCACCGCCAGTTCTTCTTCCACCATCGGCAACAGTAGGCGCGACAATCCATCAGTATTCCCATGCTGTTTAGTTCCTTTGTACTCGATGTCATATTGGTGTGCCCCTAGGAAAAGGGACTACCTCTGTAGCCGTTGTGCCGTCATTATCGGTACGCCCTTCTGAGGGTTGAAAATGGAGACGAGAGGTTGATGATCAGTTAGTAGAGTAAATTTCTGACCGTGCAGGTAGTGATTGAACTTCTTCACCCCCCACACCAGGCTGAGGGCCTCTCTGTCAATCTGGGCGTAGTTACGCTCGGCTGAAGTTAACAAGCGTGACGCAAAAGCTATCGGCCTCTCTGAGCCATCAAGGAATTTATGTGACAGTACCGCCCCAATGCCGTAGGGAGATGCATCACACGCCAGTCTTATCGGTAGTGATGGGTTGTAGTGAGCCAATACTTCTCTTGAAGTGATTAGGTCCTTACTCTTCTGAAAGGCCCGCTTACATTCATCGCTCCATTTCCATGCTACTCCCGTTCGTAGTAGGGCGTTCAGTGGATGCAGAATTGTGGACAAATTCGGCAAAAACTTATGGTAGTAATTCACCAATCCGAGGAATGACCTCAGTTGCGACACATTTTCAGGCGCTGGAGCCTTAACTACCGCTTCAATTTTGTCAGGGGACTTATGCAACCCCTCTTCATCAATCGTGTGGCCACAATACGATATCTGTTTCTTAAAAAACTCGCACTTGGGGCGATTGGCTCGTAGCCCATGTTCACGTAGTCTAGTGAGCACCTGCTCTAGGTTGGCAAGGTGTTCACTGTCGTCTTCACCTGTCACTAGGATGTCGTCCAAGTAACACTGAGTCCCCGGAATCCCTTGCAGGACTTGTTCCATCGCTCTTTGCCATATCACCGGAGCTGATGCTACTCCGAATACCAGTCGATTATACTGGTAAAGACCTTTGTGAGTGTTTATCGTGAGATACTTCCTGGAGGATTCTTCAACCTCCATCTGCAAATATGCTTGTGCTAGGTCAATTTTTGTAAAACGCTTCCCTCCAGATAGTGAGGCGAAGATATCTTCTATCCTTGGCAGAGGATATTGTACTGTGTGAAGGACTGGGTTCACCGTCACCTTGAAGTCCCCACAGATGCGAACCTTCCTTGGCTCCTCAGACTTATTGTTTAACGTTTTCTTCATGACAGGAACGATGGGTGTCACCCACTCGCTCCAGTCTACCTTAGATAACACGCCTGCATTCTCCAGATTCTCCAGCTCTGCCTCGACGGCTGGGCGAATTGCATATGGTACCGGTCTTGCTTTGAAAAGCTTGGGAATTGCATTCTCCTCTATTTTTATCGAGGCGGTTACGCCTTTAAGAGTGCCCAGTTCTTGTTGAAATACCTCTTTGGCGTCAGCTAAGATTGTTGACAATTGTCCAGGAGTGATGTCGTCATCCTTTTTACCAGCCAACGTCAGTGCCTGAATGGAGTGCCAGTCTAAACTTATCTTTCTGATCCATTCACGTCCCAATAACGGTGGTCCACCATCTTGCAGAATGTAGAGATACAATTTCCGTATTTTCTTGCCGTTGTATTCAACAGGCACCCTTATTTTTCCTCTTGGGTATACTTTTTGCCCTGTATACGTCCTCAAGACAATGGATGTCTCTCTCAAGGGTATGTGTGAGAATAGCCGCTCGTAGTCTCGTCGATTCATGACGGTTAGAGCTGATCCGGTATCCAATTCCATTTTGACTTGGGACCCTGCTATCGTGAGGGTGACCCAAATGGTTCGGCGATCCTCTTTTGCGATTACGTTGTGAAGTTTGAGACAGCTTAGTCTCTTGTTCCCGGATTCACTATCGCTCATCTGGTCTTCGGAACTACTGTCCGTCATCTTTTGTACTTTCCTGTACGGTTCCTTAGTAGCCTTTTTGTTGTCGTTGGTCTTCTTCACAGACCTGCAAACTCGTGCAATGTGTCCCATCTTTCCGCATTGCCTGCATATTTTGTCCTTGGACCAGCAGTCCTTCTGGTCATGGTTAGTTCTGCCGCAGCGATAACATTTTGCAAATCCCCGTGTCATTTCGTGGGTGCCGCATTCCTGTGGCTTTTGTTGTATTTCCGCAGCTCCCCTTGCTGCTGCTTCGTACGATACTGCCACGCTGAAAGCCTTATCTAGCGTCAGCTCTTTCTCTGAGAGTAACCTCTTCTGGGTTCCTTCACTCAGGAGTCCACAGACAAATTTGTCCCGTAAGGTATCTGCCAGTCCTGCTCCGAACTGGCAGTGCTTTGATAGCTTGCATAGTTCCGTAAGGTAATCAGCATTGCTCTCATTTTTATGCTGATTTCTCCTGTGGAATTTAAATCTTTCTGCTATCAGCAGCGGTGTAGGATTTAGGTGTTCCTGTAGGATAGCAACAATTTCGTTAAAACTCTTCGCCTTCAGTTTGGCTGGAGTAATCAGGTCCCGCAATAGGCCGTACGTTCTTGCGCCCATTAAATTTAGCAATACCGATGCCTTTTTCTCATCGGCTATTTCGTTTGCCTCGCAATATACCTCGACTCTTTCCACATACGTGGTCCAGTCTTCTATTGCATTATCGAAGGCAGTGATATCGCCAGTCTTTGGCATCTTGAAAATCTAAGATGGCGCCTCCCGCGCTTTGCCTTCGTCCCCGATGGATCAAAATGGCGCCTCCCGCGCTTTTCCTTCTTCCCCGCCGAGTTAAGATGGCGCCTCCCGCGCTTTCCCGCCGCTGCCGCTGCTGCCAACGCTGTTGCTGGCGATTATATTTATTTTACTATCCTGTAATGGCGACGCCCTATGGTCTTCGCGCCTCCCCGATCGCTGCTGCCAACGCCGCTCTCCGCGGTATTTTTATTTTTCTATCGCGCTTCAATATTTGCTCCGTTAATTGAAGAACCGTTCCCGTCGTGGAGCGGACCCTCTGAGACACTTCCCTCCCTCTTCTTAGGTCCGAACACTGCCCGGCTTCGAAGCACCGGCCGCGCCCTATGTGCTCCACCCTCTCTCCCTCTCTCTTTGCTTCCCGACTCGCTGCCCAGCCCCGTTGCAGAGCCACCCGATCGAGCTCTAGCCCGCCGCAGCCCAGGAAGGATCAGTGCACTACCTGCCACCAGCCCGATTAGCTGGGAAACCACAGACTGGAGAACCAAGCCTGGCTCTCGACAGTCTCTCCTGCACTTTTCAATTCGATGATTTGGAGGGCGGTTGCCCATGGTCGACGCCCGTTTCTCGAGTTTCTTTGGATTTTTTTTTTTCTTTCTTCTGGCTTCGACCTTCAATAACGTCATCTGAGGTGCTGCCGAGTTGCAGGTAAGTTCGTTTCTTACTCGTCGCCAGTATTATGTCCGTGTATAATTGAGACACGGACTGCAGGAGTTGATTATAACAAGTCTTTACTGAATGGAGACAACCTGGAAACTGAAACTACAGAAGCCTGCTAGGGCCTTTTATGCAGGGGTGGTCACTGCCGGTACTGCAGTCTGAGACCAGTTATTCCCTTAAAGGTACATACACAACATTAATCAAGGATGGAATCACTGCAATAGTCAGAAATGATATTGGGTCAAAGGATCAGGATAGTGAAACAGTTTGGGTGGAGATAAGGAATAATAAGGGGAAAAAGTCACTAGTGGGCGTAGCCTATAGGCCTCCTAACAGTTGCAACTCTGTTGTTCGGAGTATAACTCAAGAAATAGTTACACAACACCAGGTTATAGTCCAACAGCTTTATTTGAAAGTTGTTGTGTGGTGTGGTGTTGTGTGACTTCTTACATTTGTCCACCCCAGTCCAACTCCGGCATCTCCACACCAAGAAATAGTTGGGGCTTGTAATAAGGGAACAGCTATAATCATGGGGGATTTTAACTTTCATATTGACTGGACTAATCAAATTGGGCATGGCAGCCTTGAGGAAGAGTTCATAGAGTGTATTAGGGACGGGTTCCTTGAGCAGTATGTAACTGAACCAACCAGGGGGCAGGCAATCTTAGATCTGGTCCTGTGTAATGAGACAGGATTAATAAAAAATGTCCTAGTAAAGGATCCCCTTGGAATGAGTGACCATAATATGGTTGAATTCCAAATTCAGTTTGAGGGTGAGAGAATTGGATCTCAAACCAGCGTACTGAGCTTAAATAAAGGAGACTATGAAGGTATGAGAGTAGAATTGACTAAAGTGGACTGGGAAAACAGATTAAAGTGTAAGACGGTACATCTGGGAGACGCTACAGATGCATTCGCACCCGTACGACCAGATTTAGGAACAGCTTCTTTCCCAGGGCTGTCATCCTACTGAACTCCACAAATAAACTCTAAAGCCTGCACATCTGCCAATGCACTTTATTATGGTTATGTTTATGTTAATGTATTACAAGCCAAATGTATGTTGAATGTTTAAATGTCTTAATCTAAATGTACACTCTCAGGAGCCGCAAGCCTACATTTCGTTGTACTGCACTTGTGCACTAACAATGACAATAAAGTTGATTATTATTATTATTATTAAGAGCAGTGGTCTACATTCAAGGAGATATTTCACATCTTTCAAGAAAAATATATTCCACTGAGGAAAAAGGGGAGTAAAAGAAAAGACAGCCATCCGTGGCTTAGTAAAGTAATAAAGGATAGTATCCGACTGAAAACAAGGGCATATAAAGTAGCCAAATCTAGTGGGAGGATAGAAGATTGGGAAGCATTTAAAAGCCAGCAAAGAATAACTAAAAGATTAATTAAGAAAGGGAAGATAGATTATGAAAGTAAACTAGCAAAAAATATAAAAACAGATAGCAAGAGTTTTTACAGCTATATAAAAAGAAAAAGGGTGGCTAAAGTGAACGTTGGTCCCTTAGAGGATGGGACCGGGAAACTAGTGGTGGGGAACATGGAGATGGCAAAGACACTGAACAAATATTTTGTATCAGTCTTTACAGTAGAGGACACTAAAAATATCCCAACACTGGATAAACAGGGGGTAATGGGGGGTGAGGAGCTAAACACGATTAAAATCACTAAGGAGGTGGTACTCGGTAAAATAATGGGACTTAAGGTGGATAAATCCCCCGGACCTGATGGCCTACATCCTAGGGTCTTGAGAGAAGTAGCGGTAGGGATTGTGGATGCATTGGTGATTATTTTCCAAAACTCCCTGGACTCAGGAAAGGTCCCGGCAGATTGGAAAACTGCTAATGTAACACCCTTATTTAAGAAGGGAAGTAGACAAAAAGCTGGAAACTATAGACCAGTTAGCCTAACATCTGTGGTTGGTAAAATGTTGGAGTCCATTATTAAGGAAACAGTAACAGAGCATTTGGATAAACATAATTTAATAGGACAGAGTCAGCATGGTTTTATGTTTGACAAATTTGCTCAAATTCTTTGAGGATGTAACATACAGGGTGGACAAAGGGGAACCAGTGGATGTAGTGTATTTGGACTTCCAAAAGGCATTTGACAAGGTGCCACACAAAAGATTACTGATCAAGATAAAAAATCACGGGATTGGGGGTAATATACTGGCATGAGTGGAAGATTGGCTATCTAACAGAAAACAAAGAGTTGAGATAAATGGTTCGTTCTCGGGCTGGCAATCAGTAACTAGTGGTGTTACGCAGGGGTCAGTGCTGGGACCCCAACTCTTTACAATCTATATTAATGATTTGGAGGAAGGGACCGAGTGCAACATATCCAAGTTTGCCGACGATACAAAGATGGGAGGGAAAGCAGTGCGTGAGGAGGACATAAAAAACCTGCAAAAGGACATAGACAGGCTGAGTGAGTGGGCAGAGATTTGGCAGATGGAATATAATATTGGAAAGTGTGAGGTTATGCACTTTGGCAGAAAAAATCAAAGAGCTAGTTATTATCTAAATGGAGAGAAACTGCAAAGTGCTACAGTACAAAGGGATCTGGGGGTCCTGGTGCATGAAACACAAAAAGTTAGTATGCAGGTGCAGCAGGTGATCAGGAAGGCCAATGGAATCTTGGCTTTTATTGCAAGGGGGATGGAGTATAAAAACAGGGAAGTCTTGCTGCAGTTATACAGGGTATTGGTGAGGCCACACCTGGAATACTGCGTGCAGTTTTGGTTTCCATATTTAAGAAAAGATATACTTACTCTCGAAGCGGTTCAGAGAAGGTTCACTCGGTTGATTCCGGAGATGAGGGAGTTGACGTATGAGGAAAGGTTGAGTAGGTTGGGCCTCTACTCATTGGAGTTCAGAAGAATGAGAGGCGATCTTATCGAAACATATAAGATTGTGAGGGGGATTGATTGGGTGGATGCGGTGAGGATGTTTCCACTGATGGGTGAGACTAGAACTAGGGGGCATAATCTTAGAATAAGGGGCTGCCCTTTCAAAACTGAGATGAGGAGAAACTTCTTTACTCAGAGGGTAGTAAATCTATGGAATTTGCTACCCCAGAGAGCTGTGGAAGCTGCAACATTAAATAGATTTAAAATGGAGATAGACAGTTTCCTAGCAGATAAGGGAATTAAGGGTTACGGGGAGAGGGCAGGGAAGTGGACGTGAGTCTAGGTTCGGATCAGCCATGATCCTATTGAATGGCGGAGCAGGCCCGAGGGGCCGT
The DNA here is from genome assembly GCF_052327205.1 of Somniosus microcephalus. Classification (NCBI taxonomy): domain Eukaryota; kingdom Metazoa; phylum Chordata; class Chondrichthyes; order Squaliformes; family Somniosidae; genus Somniosus; species Somniosus microcephalus. The sequence continues at coordinate 24,404,741 of NC_141013.1, forward strand.
ATGGCCTACTCCTGCTCCTACTTCTTATGTTCTTATGTTCTAAAGAAAGACTTGCATTTATACTAAAGCAAAATACTGCAGATGCTGGAAATCTGAAATAAAAACAGAAAATGCTGCAGATACTCAGCAGGCCAGGGCAGCATCTGTGGAGAGAGAAACAGAGTTAACGCTTCAGGTCGATGATCCTTCGTCAGATGATTCCCTTAGTGTCCAAAAATCTATCAATTTCAGTCTTGGATATACTCAACGACTCAGCATCCACAGCTAATGTTCCCTCTAATTTTGTTTTGGCCCCGCGCGGCCCCTTTAAGGCACTGCGTGGCCCATTAATAAACCCGCGCATGAACGGTTTTTGTATTTAAAAGCCGGCTGTGCGGGAGCTCCAGACGCCATGCAGCATAAAGGGAACATTGTCCACAGCTCTTGAGTAGAGAATTCCAAAGATTCACAACCCACTGAGTGAAGAAATATCTCATCTCAGTCCTAAACGGCCGACCCCTTATCCTGAGACTATGACCCCTAGTTCTAGACTCTCCAGCCAGGGGAAACAACCTCTCAGCCTCTCAGCATCTACTGTATCCAGCCCTCAAATAATTTTATACGTTTCAATGAGATCCCTTCAAGGACCATAAGAAATATATTAAAAGTTTCCATTAGTACATCCGGAGTAAATTGAGAATGAAGGAACAATAGGTCCTTTCAAAGGCAACTGGAGATGGCAGAAATCCTATACAATTTCCTTACATTAGTGTTCACACAAGTAGCCATTGACTCTCTCCAGAAAGTGAGAGTTGACTTTCTGGGAAATAAGGAGGAAATTTTAAGGGCAGTAGTAATTACTGATAAGCAAGTGACAGAAAAGTTGAAGACACTGAAAGAGATAAACGACTTAAGGCCAGCTAGTCGGCACACAAGGGTACTCCAGGAAATGGCTGACAAAATTGGCTATGTTTTTGGGGAATCATTAGAATTGGAAGTTATACCAAAGGATTGGAGAGAAGGGAACATACACCCATCTTAAAAAATCACAAAAGGACTGTCCTGGATATTTCAGGCTGGTGAGCCTGACATCTGTAATGGGTAAAATGTTTGGGGCTATCTTTAAAAAGGATATCATGAAGTTCAAACCTATGAGAATTCTTTGAGAAGATATCTGAGCTTGATGATAATGGAAACTCCATGGACACTGCTTATCTAGGCTTCAACAAGAATGTGGATACACTACTACATAGGAGGTTAATCAATAAGGTAGAAAATGTACAGAATAGATGGGCAGTTACTGAAGTAGATTGGCAACTGGCTACATCAAAGGCAAAGGTCGTCCATGGAGCTGTATCAGAGTGATAGGAAGTGATTGTTGCAATGTCGCAAGGATCATGCTGGTACCTTCGCCAGTCACATTGTACATCGATGATTTGGAAGTGGGGATAGAGACAAATCTGTCAAAATTTGCTCATGATATCAAGGTGAGGAGGTTTCGAACAATCAAGCAGGCTAATCAGGTGCTGAGGGATCTAGATAGATTGGGAAGTTGGGCTGAGTAATAGTAAATGAGATTCAATGTCGACAAGTGCTAAGTAATGAGACAGGGGAAGAAGAATTAGCATTGGAACTGTACACCAAATTATGTTAGTCTACAGAGTACATAACAGGAAAAGAATGAGCGTATTGGTGGACCGATCATTGAAACCATTTGTACAGTGGTAAATCGAGCAAATAGGATCATGGCTTGTACAACAGATGGAATAGAAGACAACAACAGCAACTTGCATTTATATAGCACCTTTAACGTAGTAAAACATCCCAAGGTGTTCCATAGGATGTTATACTGAGCCTACTTAGGCCATTAGTTCATCCCCATTTGGAGTACTGTATGCAGTTCTGATCATCAGTTTATAGGAAGGATATCATGGCATTGGGGAAGGTGCAGCAAAGGGCTTTGTGTCTGATACCAGGTATCAGAGACCTGAGCTACAAGAGACTGCAGAAGCTGAATCTGTTCACACTGAGAGGGGACTTTATTGAGGTATTCAAGCTCCATGAGTAGGTATGAGATAGGGAATGGTAGTGTAGTGGTAATGGCATTGGGCTAGTAATCCAGCAGGCCTGGAGTTAATGATCCAGAGACGTGAGTTCAAATCCCTCCATGGCAGCTGGGGAATTTAAATTCAGTTAATTAAATAAATCTGGAATAAAAAGCTAGTATCAGTAATGGTAACCATAAAACTATTGGATTGTTGTAAAAACCCATCTGGTTCACTAATGTCCTTTAGGGAAGGAAATCGACTGTCCTTACCTGATCTGGCCTATGTGACTCCAGCCCCACAGCAATGTGGTTGACTCTTAACTGCCCTCTGAAATGACCAAGCAGTTGTAACAAACTGCTACGAAACACAATAATAAGAATGAAACCTGGCACCGGCAACAGCACACCCAGCCCAGTCGACCCTGCAAAGTCCTCCTCACCAACATCTGGAGAGCTGTCCCACAGACTAGTCAAGCAACAGCCTGACATAGTCATACTCACAGAATCATACCTTTCAGACAATGTCCCAAATTCCTTCATCACTATCCCTGGGTCAAGACAGAGGTAGTGGTATACAGTCGGGAAGGAGTGGCCCTGGGAGTCCTCAACATTGACTCTGGACGCCGTGAAGTCTCATGGCTTCAGGTCAAGCATGGGCAAGGAAACCTCCTGCTGATTACCACCTACTGAAGTTTTGTCTTCACACTGAGGACACCCTCCACATGTTGTGTGCCACTACCACTGAGCTAAATGGGATAGATTCAGAACAGATCTAGCAGCTCAAAACTGGGCATTCATGAGGCGCTGGTTCAATAAGAGTGTAGAAGAGCATGCCGCCAGCAGCAGCACCAGGCATACCTAAAAACGAGGTGCCAACCTGGGGAAGCTGCAACACATACATGCTAAAAAGTGGAAGCAGCATGCTATAAGACAGGGCTAAGCGATCCCACAATCAATGGATCAGATCAAAGCTCTGCAGTCCTGCCACATCCAATCGTGAATGGTGGTGGAGGAGGGGGCGGCTCCGTGAATATCCCCATCCTCAATGATGGTGGAGCCCAGCACGTGAGTGCAAAAGACAAGGCTGAAGCGTTTGCAGCCAGAAGTGCCGAGTGGATGATCCATATCGGCCTACTCCGGAGGTCCCCACCATCGCAGAAGCCAGTCTTCATCCAATGCGATTCATTCCACGTGATATTGAGAAACGGCTGAGTGCACTGGATACAGCAAGGGTTATGGGCCCTGACAACATCCCAGCTGAAGTCTTGTGCTCCAGAACTAGCCGCTCCTCTAGCCAAGCTGCTCCAGTACAGCTACAACACTGGCATCTATCCGACAATGTGGAACATTGCCCAGGTATGTCCTGTCCACAAAAAGCAGGACAAATCCAACCCGGCCAATTACTGCCCCATCAGTCTACTCTTAATCATCAGCAAAGTGATGGAAGGTGTCATCGACAGTGCTATCAAGCGGCACCTGCTCACTGATGCCCAGTTTGGGTTCTGTCAAGACCACTCAGCTCCCGACCTCATTACAGCCTTGGTCCAAACATGGACAAAGGAGTTGAATTCCAGAGGTAAGGTGAGAGTGACTGCCCTTGACATCAAGGCAGCATTTGACCGAGTGTGGCATCAAGGAGCCCTAGTAAAACTGAAGTCAATGGGGATCAGAGGGAAAACTCTCCACTGGCTGGAGTCATACCTAGCACAAAGGAAGGTGGTAGTGGTGGTTGAAGATCAATCATCACGGCCCCAGGACATCACTGCAGGAGTTCCTCAGGGCAGTGTCCTAGCCCCAACCATCTTCAGCTGCTTCATCAATGACCTTCCCTCCAACATAAGGTCAGAAATGGGGATGTTCACTGATGACTGCACAGTGTTCAGCGCCATCCACATCTCCTCAGATAATGAAGCAGTCCATGCCCGCATGCAACAAGACCTGGACGATGTTCAGGCTTGGGCTGATAAGTGGCAAGTAACATTCGTGCCACAGAAGTGCCAGGCAATGACTATCTCCAACAAGCGAGAGTCTAACCACCTCCCCTTGACATTCAGCGGCATTACCATCGCCGAATCCCCAACCATCAACATCCTTGGGGTCACCATTGACCAGAAACTTAACTGGACCAGCCACATAAATACTGTGGCAACAAGAGCAGGTCAGAAGCTAGGTATTCTGCGGCGAGTGTCTCACCTCCTGACTCCCCAAAGCCTTTCCACCATCTACAAGGTACAAGTAAGGAGTATGATGGAATACTCTCCACTTGCCTGGATGAGTGCAGCTCCAACAACACTCAAGAAGCTCAACACCATCCAGGGCAAAGCAGCCCACTTGATTGGCACCCCATCCACCACCTTAAACATTCACTCCCTCCACCACCGGCGTACCGTGGCTGCAGTGTGTACCATCTACAAGGTGCACTGCAGCGACTCACCAAGGCTTCTTCGGCAGCACCTCCCAAACCTACGACCTCTTCCACCTAGAAGGACAAGGGCAGCAGGCACATGGGAACACCACCACCTCCAAGTTCCCCTCCAAGTCACACACCATCCTGACTTAGAAGTATATCGCCGATCCTTCATCGTCGCTGGGTCAAAATCCTGGAACTCCCTCCCTAACAGCACTGTGGGAGAACTTTCACCACACAGACTGCAGCGGTTCAAGAAGGCGGCTCACCACCTCCTTCTCGAGGGCACTTAGGGTTGGGCAATAAATGCTGGCCTAGCCAACGACGCCCACATCCCATAAACTAATTTTAAAAAAGCTCAGGGGAAAGAAGATGAATGGACAGATCAGATATAACTATTTCACACAGAGGGTGGAAAATGTTTGGAATGGACTGCCCAGGGAGGTGATCAAGGTGCGCAACATCAGTTAATTTAAGAGGGAGTTGGATAAGCTGAAAGTTGAAAACCTATTAAGGGATAAAGGTTGTAAGAAAGCTGGGTTTTGGTATCCTGACAAATATATCCCAAGGAACCAGATGAATCCTTAATTGCTTCCAATTTCCACCCCTCCCTCACCTTTGTATGGTCCATCTCTGTCTCTTCCCTTCCCTTCCTCAACTTCTCCATCTCCATTTCTGGACAATCAACTATAAGCCCACTGACTCCCACAGCTACCTTGTCACTTCCTCCCACCCCGCTTCCTTTAAGGACTCTATTCCATTCTCCCAGCTTCTCTGTCTCCATCGCATCTGTTCTGACGATGCCACCTTCCATACTAGTGCTTCTGGTATGTCTTTTTCCTCCACTGAGGATTCCCTTCCACCGTGGTTGACAGGGCCCTTGACCGTGTCTGTAGCATTTCCCGCACTTCTGCTCTCACCCCTTCCCCTCCCTCCCAGAACCATGATAGAGCTCCCCTTGTCCTCACCTTCCACCCCACCAGCCTCCACATTTAACAGATCATCTTCGGCCATTTCCACCATCTCCAGCGTGATGTCACCACCAAACACACCTTCCCCTCCCCTCCCCTTTCAGCATTCTGAAGGGACCGTTTCCTCTGCGACACCCTGGTCCACTCCTCAATCACCCCCAACACCCCATCCCCATCCCATGGCACCTTCTCATACAAATGTAGGAGATGCAACACCCGCCCTTTTACCTCCTCCCTTCCCACTGTCCAGATCCCCAAAACGCCTTCCAGGTGAAACAGCGATTTACTTGTACTTCTTGCAATTTAATATACTGTATTCGCTGCTCATGATGCGGTCTCCTCTACATTGGGGAGACCAAACGCAGATTGGGTGATTGCTTTGTGGATCACCTCCATTCAGTCCGTAAGGGTGACCCCGAGCTTCCGGTCGCCTGTCACTTTAATTCTCCGCCCCACTCCCACTCTGACCTCGGCTTCCTACATTGTTCCAATGAAGCTCCACGTAAGCTCGAGGAACAGCACCTCATCTTTTGATTAGGCACTTTACAGCCTTCCGGACTCAACATTGAGTTCAACAATTTCAGACCATAACCACTGCTCCCACTTTTTCAGACAGCAGTTGTTGGTAATGATTCTGCTATTGTCATTTTCAGCTCCTCTAGACTCTTCTTTCTTTCTTTATTTATCCCATTACCATCCCCTTTTGCCTCGCACCATCATCCCTTTTGTCATTTAATCTCTCCTGCCTTCCGCCCTATCACAGACTTTCCCTTTTGTTCTTTCCTACATTACAACAGTGACTACACTTCAAAAAGTACTTCATTGGCTGTAAAGCGCTTTGGGACGTCAGGTGGTCGTGAAAGGCACTATATAAATGCAAGTCTTTCTTTTTCTTTCCTCTCCTCCCCCCTTTCCCTGCCTCTGTACTTGCTTAAAACCTGTTACAACTCTAACTTTTTCCAGTTCTGATGAAAGGTCATCGACCTGAAACGTTAACTCTGTTTCTCTCTCCACAGTTGTTGCCTGACCTGCTGAGTATTTCCAGCATTTTCTGTTTTTATTTCAGATTTCCAGCATCTGCAGTATTTTGCTTTTGCCTTAATTGCTTCCTTTAACTCAGTGGACCATCTGGGGTTTGAGCTCTCAGCGTAGGTCTAGAGAGAGAGGGAGGTTTAGGCCTCGGGATGAATGATTCCTGACTCAGCTTGCCAAACCGACTTACACTAACCAGTTTGGATTGAAATTCATTTCACTTACTAACCTCTAATTAAGTTACTGAGCAAATGAATTAACTCTTTCTTGCCAAATCACCAAGAAGCCAGACCAGAAGTCATGCACTAAACGCTATTTATTGTTTACAAATCACAATTTAAAGTTAAAGTTGGGTACACGAACGCTTAATTGACATGCATAAATGTAATCAATTACCTAGCAGTTGAGCAACAAATCAATAATGGACAGAGTTACTTAACAAAACGAGCAGCGAATGATACACAGGCAATCCAGTGTATATTACTATAAATCAGTGCTAATGGATGCTGAGTATTAACAATAACAGTAACCAGAGTTTGAGGTTACTTTAAGAGTAATTCCTTAGACGTTAATAGCTTTGAACAGCCAGTCTATCAAATAGCTCAAGTCTACATGTGTAATTAACAATGTTCAGAGCTTACATGACCTTATCCTCATGAGTGGCTTGGTTGGGTCAATCTCCTTCCACCCCTGGGATGTAGGTATTAGCTTCTGGAGTGTTGAATCGATGAAATCCCTTGCAGTGGGGTTAGCTGTCTCATTTGGATCTTGGGTTCTGACCACGAGTGACAATATCTGAGCTGGCTTTCCACTCATCCTTTTCGACCTCAGACTTCTTGTAATTAAGTGACACTCTTAGCTCTGCCTGTAATGGGCTGGTTTGGCCATCATTTAGCTTCTAACCACTGACACCCTGTCCATGTACTGGTAAGGATACCTCTTATACCTGCATATTGGGAGAGCCTGAAACAGGTGGTAGGCCCATTTCAGGATGGCATCAGCCGGATCGGGAGCGGGAATGGAGCGCTAAGTTTTCCCCCACGATTTTCGGGGCACTACCCCTCAGTTTCTGCCTGGTGGAGCCAGTGGAAATCTCCCGTGTAGTATCTGATACTGGCTATTATTTTAAATTAATTACTTGGAAGATTGTTGGTTGTGGAATCATGATTCTGCCGACAGCAATACCATGCGTCCTCTTAAAGCCCCAAAACACTGCACTAAAACTGAAACATTCCAAAATTCCTAATCTCATAATATAGAATTACATAGAATTTACAGCACAGAAACAGGCCATTCAGCCCAACTGGTCTATGCCGGTGTTTATGCTCCACACGAAAATATAACACCAGCACAAAACACAAGGTTGCACAGATTCCAAATAGCTCAAACTTATCTTGCATCTAAAAAACGTAGGCACCTTTTGACCAACATTACATATTTGAAGATCAGCCCTTTTAGTTCCCAAACACGTCCGTGAGTCTGCAGTTACTTCCTGCTCATGACATCATGCCTTGGGAATTTCCGCAGTCTCCCTTGTCGATATGTATTTTGTTGGAATGACAGGTTTGTTCTTTCTGTTTTCAAAGCTCAACATTATAAGTCGACATATTTTGCACAATGAGGCCGTTTAAATAAAGTCATTTTAGATCCTTGCGTCTGATATTAAATTACAATTAATAAATTGCAATTGCTGCTTTTAGACTGATACGTTACAGCACTGGTTTGAATTAGTAAAGGTACTCTGGTGTTTGTCATCATTATATTTGTCATGTATAGTAATTATATCTAGCTACTAGGATGATCATTATGTCTTCAATATGCTTTATATCTTCATTCAAATTTTTGTAATTCTTTCTTGATGGTTGACAGATGTAAGGGCTCAATTGCAAAGATGATATTAACTCCAGAGCAAATCTCCATGAAACTGTCTGAAAGGCAGAAAACACGAGCTCGTCCTTCATGACATTGTGTGGTGTTGCTTAATGTCAGCACATTTATTTAAAGTTTAGTGTGGTGACAACAATTTTCAGAAAGCTAACCACATGGATTCGCCACTCACCACTCAGCCTCCATCTAGTGATGCATTAAACAGGGACAGCTCAGAGAAAACATCAAAGTGCAGCACAGTTGATCCCAACCTATTCCACCATGAATTTCACAGATGAATAACATTTAAAAGGTAATAAAACTTGCCCCGTGTATATATTAAACTCCTATTTTCCTCAGAATGTACGCCACTTTCTTCAGTGATAGTGATAGGCTGTGTTAAAAATGCAACAGTTGAGACATTACAATTGGCCTCAACACAGGCACAATGGGCCGAATGGCCTCCTTCTGTGCTGCATCATTCTATGATTCTATGGAGGAGAGAGAAAAAATCAGCAGCTTACCCACTGCTAATTATTATCCTGTAACCACGGCTGGACATTGGACGAGAACAAAAATAGGATCACTTGTGATGCTCCCCATGGTTGAATAGTTCAGCTTTTTTTCAACCTTTTCTGCATGTAGACATAGCTCCCTAATATTGATTGTAAATATTGACACACTTCTGGGGACCACTGTCAGAACTTCTGAAAGACACTGTCAGTTATCTAAAGGAAAACTGGGTTTTGTCTTTAAATTAGTATACAGAAAATACGAATTACAGGGAATTATAGATGGCTGATAAGTCAGAAATCTGATAGCCTCAGAAACCCCAGTTTGAAAATCCATGAATAGCCCGCTGATGTTATTGGGGATGAAGGTTTACAGTTATGATGAGAGACCGGAGAGATTAGGGCTTCTTTCACTACAGCTGAGAAGGTTCAAGCGTGACCTGATAGAGATCGTCAGGCTTATGAAGAGTTCTGATAAGATAAACAGTGATAGGTTGTTTCCTCTGGTCGGTAAGATGGTAACAAGAGGGCAAATTGAATTGAAGAGAAGGCTAGGAACATTTCTTTACTAAATTGGGTGGTTAGAATGTGAAATTCTCTGCAATAAAATGTTGTTAAAAAAAGAGGAATATTAAAGGGAGCAAGGAGGTGAGTGCTTGGATTAAATGGCTCATGTGGAGACTCGATGGTGTGAATGGCCTGTCTCTATGCTGTTACATAGGATATACGGCACAGAAACAGGCCACTCGGCCCAACCAATCCATGCCAGCGTTTATGTTCCACTCGAGCCTCCTCCCGCCTTTCCTCATCTAAATCTATCAGCGTAACCCTCTATTCCCTTCTCCCTCATATGCTTGTTTAGCCTCCCCTTAAATGCATCTATACTATTCACTTCAACCACTCCCTGTGGTAGCGAGTTCCACATTCTCACCACTCTCTGGGTAAAGAAGTTTCTTCTGAATTCCCTATTGGATTTCTTGGTGACTATCTTATATTGATGGCCTCTAGTTATGCTCTTCCCCACAAGTGGAAACATTCTCTCTGTATCCACTCTATCAAAACCTTTCATAATTTTAAAGACCTCTATTAGGTCACCCCTCAGCCTTCTTTTTTCAAGAGAAAAGAGACCCAGCCTATTCATCCTTTCCTGATATGTATACCCTCGCATTTCTGGTATCATCCTCGTAAATTTTCTCTGCGCCCTCTCCAGTGCCTCTATATCCTTTTTATAATATGGCGACCAGAACTGTATGCAGTACTTCAAGTGTCGTCTAACCAAGGCTCAATATAGGTTTAGTACAACATCCCTACTTTTCAATTCTATCCCTCTAGAAATAAACCCTAGTGCTTGGTTTGCTTTTTTTATGGCCTTGCTAACCTGTATCGCAACTTTTAGTGGTTTGTGTATTTGCACTCCTAGATCCCTTTATTCCTCTACTCGCACCCTCCAAGTGAAAAGTGACCTCCCTATTCTTCCTACCAAAATATAATACCTCACATTTATCTGTATTGAACTTCATTTGCCAATCATATGCCCATTCTGCAAGTTTATTAATGTCCTCCTGTAATTTGTTGCAGTCCTCCTCAGTATTGATTATCCCCCCTCCAATTTGGTGTCATCCACAAATTTAGAAATTGTGTTTTTGATTCCAAAGTCTAAATTGTTAATGTAAATTGTGAACAACAGTGGTCCCAGCACTGATCCTTGTGGAACACCACTACCCACCTTCTGCCACTGTGAATAGCTACCCTTTACTCCGACTCTCTGCTTTCTGTCCTGAAGCCAGCCAGCAATCCATTCTGCTACTTATCCCCTGACTCCGCATTCTCTGACCTTGTTTATCAGTCTATTATGGGGTACCTTATCGAAGGCCTTTTGAAAATCTAGGTAAATTACATCTACTGCATTACCCTTGTCTACTCTCTCTGTTGCCTCTTCAAAAAATTCAATGAGTTTGGTCAAACAAGACTTTCCCTTTTGAAATCTATGCTGATTATTCATTACTATGTTTTTGGTTTCTATTATCTTCTATTTTCTCCTTTAGTAGGATTCCATTATTTTTCCTACCACCGATGTTAAGCTGACTGGACATGTTCTAGCCCTCTTAAATATAGGTATTACATTAGCTGGCACTACACCTTTTTCTAACGAATTATTAAATATGTGTAGTAATGCCTTTGCTATCTCTTCCCGAGATTCTTTTAAAATGCGTGGATGCAATCCATCCGGACCAGCGGTTTTATCCTCTTTGAGTTTGATTATTTTATTTAATAATATCCCCTCTTTTTTATTTTAAATGCACTTATCTCATTACATGGAGAGTAAACAGAAGCTGGTGCCTGTCCAACATACTCGAGCAAGAGTTGCCCCTTCAAGAGAGGTAGGGAGAAAACTCAGGGGAAATATTTGCGATCAGATAATATTCATTTCTCTTTCAAGTTTCTCCGCTTGACTTGGGATGCATTTCCGTAAGTGCCAACAACATTCTGGAATCTCACTGTTGTGACCTCAGGCCCTGAGTGTAATCGGGCTGATCGACTAGGGAGACATCGCAACTGAGCCCTCACCTGACCTCCATGCACTTTCCAACTGAGGGCAATAAACAGTCATAGGAGTGGAAACCCTGGCTGTTGTTCCCCTCATAGCCCAGTGACACTGAGGAACAATTGAAGTGCCCTAACTCAAATCAGTTAGCACAGTATATACCAAGGATAAAATCGGCTTTCTGCTCTGTATGGCTGTGTGAAAGGGTTTGAGGTGCTTTTGATGGGTCCTTGTCACTTCACTCCCTGTAAGCGAGCTTCTCGTCCCATATGATCTAGGAGTTGCAGGATCTCAGATTTCCGCTCCTATGAGAGAACTTGTACCCATTCGGACTCACACAGATCCTAGTTTGCCGGTGTAATTGACAGCTTTTGTTCTCTCCTGGATATTGCAGAAGATGGAACAACCAAAGCACCACACCAGAGATAATTTCAGGGATCCAAACTCAATTACAAAGTTCATAGTAATTTTAACAAGTAGAAAACACATACAAGAACAGCACAATTCTACACCATGACTAGCTACTAACTCCCAGCTCACTGACGACATACTCTGCTCCTTCAACAGTTAATGGCACATTTGTACCACCAGCCCATCACTCACTTCAGCACTAACATCATGACAGTTCCTCTTCCTCTTTTTCCTGAATAGGCCGGCATCATTCGGCTATCTTTAAGTTTCTAGGCACAAGCCAAGCTTGCTGCCTTTAGGCTATACAAAGAAAAGAAAATATACAGGCAAGGCTAGCTTTACTCCCATCTAAATGAATACAGTGACGTGACCACTGAAACTGTCCCGATACTCAGTATCGCACCGCCTGGTACATTTCATCGCTGGGCCATTGAGGGAACACGCATACCTTCATGCAGCTGTAATTCAATAATGGAGATTTGTTTCCACTCAACTATCTAAAGCTTCTCTCTCTCGGCATTGTGTAACCATTCTGCTATTAATGGGAAGATTGAGGTCTTCCAATAATTGCTAACAAGCGCATGCTATAATCAGCTGAATCAGAAATGGAGAACCAATTTAATATCAAGGAAGCGCCTAATTTCCCCCCAAAGTAAAACAGCTTATTATTTTAGATTTGTTGTGAGCATGTTGGATTTAAAACCTTCCTGTTGGAATTCATCCAAAGTTGCCAATTGGCTAACACCTGAATGCACTATTTTTCATCAGTTGAAGATCGCAGTCCTTACACTGACAGGATGCAATAACATTGTAATTCAAGGTAAAATAACCGATCGGAGTGGGTAGTCATGCAACACTGGCAGATATTTACTGGTGGGTATTACTTGCATCATCAAACTGTGAAATCCCCTGGTTATTGTACTGATTGCAGGAATTAATGTCGGCCTCGGACTTGAGATTGAACAGATTTTTAGCTAAATTTAATGTGGCGTTTTTTTTTAATCCTTTGTTTGTCTTTGGGCTGATTTCTGCTAGATGTAGAACGGAACTGTGAGCAAAATGACTTCACTGGTGAAAACTGAAACTGCTGTTGAACGATCAAATGCAAGCGTTGGATCACTGACAAATTTAACATGGATCCTACTGACAGTTTTCATGTAGCTGAAAATAAGGGATCTGATATTTCATTTTGAACACAAATTACTCATGAAAACAAATATCAAGTGGATGAAACTAAAAAAAGAGGAAACTGTTGTGACTTTTTAGGCTGTTTTTGAACGTATTTATGTCAAATTTGACAAAAAGTGACAACTATATGAGGAGGTGTTAAATATAATAAATACAGGCAGAATTTAATACATTAAAGCAACATTTTGACATTAGAAATAATGAAAGATAAAACATTATTACTGAAGATATCAGATTCCGGTAGCTTTTTATTAATCAGGTTGTATCTTTGGTTTGTGTATATATCATATAAACTGTTAGCTGTTGGATACAAATATTTACAAATTTTAGATAACATGTAAAAAAGTATAGATTCAAATCCCTTTCATTGATCACTTTATATTGAACCCAGAATATTTGAACATAGAAGTGATGTAACTGTCGCTTACAAACCAAACAACAATAATTGCAGAATGTTAATGTAAGATACACACACGATTTGAACGGTTGCATAGCAGGTCTGCAAATGAGTCCAAAAAGATAGACCCACGCTATAAAAATCTCACGAGAAAACTCCTGCCACTGCTTTGAATGAATCTATCCTCACTCTTACTGGCTAATTAGTACAGATTTATTAGCAGTTTGGTGGGAAATTTCAACGTGCACCTGTTCTCGCGGCCTAATTAGTACCGATTCATCAGGAATTTGGTGGGAAGTTTCCGCATGTTGTTCAGCTATGAAATGGATGCCTACACACACATGCAAATGTGTTGAGATTTCCAGCCTTCATTAACAGCGAGCCCACCTGTTTTTTGGTGAATATAACAATGTGAAGGATGGAAAGATGTCCTTATTTTCGTTACCAGCTCTACAGCTGTAGAATTTGCAATCTGAGCAATGAAACGTGCAGTGTGACGTCGGCGTGCAAGCTGCAACTTGGACAGGACCTGGTTTCTTGCACGAGTGATGCTGCGCCATATAAAAGGAAATAGCAAAATAACAACAGAAAATGCTGGAAAAACTCAGCAGGTCAGGCAACATCCGTGGAGAGAAATTTGAGTTGACGTTTCGGGTCGAACCCTTCTTCAAAACTGGAAAGAAAAGAAAATAGATCGAAGGCAGGGCTGCGATCCGACAAAAGAAGTGAAAGAAACAAAAGAGCTAGACCAGATGGTGATAGGCTGAGATTAGGTGTAAAGTGTACTGGCAGGGCAAGAGATAGCTGCCAGGTGTGAGAGAGAAACAAAAGGAAAGGAGGGGGGGGGGGGGGAAAGGAGAGGAAAAATTACAAGAAAAAATGTGTAATAGGGGCTGAGGTTATGATCTGAAATTGTTGAACTCGATATTGAGTCCGGAAGACCGCAGAGTGCCTAATCGGAAGATGAGGTGCTGTTCCTCAAGTTTACGTTGAGCTTCCGCGGAACAATACAAGAGGCCAAGGACGGTGAGGTCTGAGTGGGAATGGAGCGGTGAATTAAAATGACAGGCGGCCGGAAGCTCGGGGTCACCCTTACGGACTGAACGGAGGTGTTCCACAAAGCGGTCACCCAATCTGCGATGTTGTTTTACATGATCCTTAACGAAGGAAACTCCCTGTTTTAATCTGAAAACAGGTTTGACCATACCTGTCTATTGCTGTTCCTTTTGGGTTTTAAATGTGACCTATTCTACAAAAAGATGATGCCCAATGTACTTTTTTTTTAAATGTTGTTCTTCCTCTGTTCACACTCACTAGGGATGCATCCAGTATGTTCTGGACAGGTTGGGTGATTAGGCAGAAGCATGGCAGATGCAGTATAATGTGGATAAATGCGAGGTTATCCACTTTGGTGGCAAAAACAGGAAGGCAGATTATTATCTGAACGGAAATAGATTGGGAGAAGGGGAAGTGCAATGATACCTGGGTGTCCTTGTGCACCAGTCGCTGAAGGTAAGTATGCAGGTGCAGCAGGCGGTTAAGGTGGCAAATGGCATGTTGGCCTTCGTAGCGAGAGGGTTCGAGTGCAGGAACAAGGATGTCTTGCTGCAGTTGTACAGGGCCTTGGTGAGACCACACCTTGAGTATTGTGTGCAGTTTTGGTCACCCTATCTGAGGAAGGATGTTCTTGCCATGGAGGGAGTGCAGCGAAGATTCACTAGACTGATACCTGGGATGGCAGGAATGACGTATGAGGAGAGATTGGGTCGATTGGGCTTTTACTCGCTGGAGTTTAGAAGAATGAGAGGGGATCTCATTGAAACTTATAAAATTCTAACAGGACTAGACAGACTAGATGCAGGAAGGATGTTTCTGATGGTGGGGGAGTCCAGAACCAGGGGTCACAGTCTAAGGATAAGGGGTAAGCCATTTAGGATAGAGATGAGGAGGGATTTCTTCACCCAGAGAGTGGTGAACCTGTGGAATTCTCTACCACAGAAGGCAGTTGAGGCCAATTCATTAAATATATTCAAGAAGGAGTTAGATATATTTTCATTTCACTGAAGATTTCTGACTTTCTGTATAAAGTTACATCAGTGACATTACGACACACTCACAAGCAAAATGTAAATGGCTCCCAGGGGAGCAACATGGGCACTTTGCTAACATGTGCACGTTTTTTCATCAGTGCTACTTAAAGAAGTGTTTCATTATTAAAATGGTTCATAGTCATAGAGTTAGTCATAGAGTTTTACAGCACAGAAAGAGGCCCTTCGGCCCATCGTGTCTGCGCCGCCCATCCATCCCTGTCCAGTCTAATCCCATTTTCCAGCATTTGGTCCAACAGCAGAATCCTAGTATTAACAATCTCCATTTAAACAGGCCTCCCTTAAGCAAACAGACTGAAGGATTCACAAACTTTATGCTGGGATGTGTTTTTTTTCCCCCATGTGGAGTCAGAGTTAGGTCTAGTTTTATTTTGTTATTTTTTTTTCTCTCCCACATGGCAGCTGTCTTTCACTCTGCCATCGCATTTCACACTTCATCTAGAGCCATCCTTTGTCTCTTTACCTGTCCTATTACCATCTCGTCTCGCCTTGAATATCTCTTCATGTCTCTTCACCTCTCAGACCTTCCCTTTTGTTCTTTCATCCCCTCCCCCATTTCCCAGCCCCCAAACTTGCTTTTTAATCTGTTTCATTTCCTGCTTTTTTCTCAGTTCTGAAGAAGGGTTTCGACCTGAAACGTTAACTCTGTTTCTCTCTCCACGGATGTTGCCTGGCCTGCTGAGTTTTTCCAGCGTTTTCTGTTGTTGTTTAGGTCTAGTTTTAGTTTGTTTCTGTTTTGCTATACCTTATTATTATTATTTATATTTACTTTGCCTCACCCTAACCTCAGTCTCAGGAGAGTGCCTCTAATGAAGCAATATGACCATTTCATTCCATATCTAGCCTAATTGGGTATCGCAGTGACTTGGGTCAAGTTAGTGTCACTGTGATGAGTTTGAGGTTAGTGTGATCTCAGGGCAACTGCACTGAAGCTTCCCAAATGCTTTTCATCCGGTATCTTTAATACCAATCAAAAATGTGTAACTTTTACCTCTCAAGCAGGTCAATTTGACTCTGTCGGTGCAGTCGGTCATGGGTTCAAGCCCCATTACAGACCAGAGCCTGTTCCCACCTCCAGTGGAATATTTCACAAGCAGAAAGAGGGTTGAAGACCCGGTGTGACCAGTCCTGCCCCAAATCCTTCCCCCACACAGCCAAATCGAGCAACTGTTCCACCCCGAGAAGGGAGGCATTTCAGGGCTCAGTTCTCTCAACCACAGATACGCATACAGATACAACACTTTGGACCACCGAACCTCTCCCTTTGATCCTTCTTTATTAAGTTTCCTTTCTTTCTTTACCCTTTCATTGGCAAGCATGCAAAGTGATGAGATTTCAGATAAATTAGTTTCCATAGTGTTGTTCAGGCCTAACATTGACAATCTATATACATAATTCACCTCTGTATGCCTATTCCATTAATGAAGATTTCATTAGATTATATACTTCATGGTTCTATGCAGAGCTTAAATTCACATCATATTTAATATTCAGTTATAATAGGAATGAATCAGAACAACTATGGCATAGCTGCGATAGTCACATTCAGTTGCAGTGTTAAACATGTGGCAGCAGCTTACAGAACAGGAACATATTATTTGCCAGTGCACATTTTTAGTACATGAACAGCTTTTAAACCTCAAGAATAATTTTGTAAAACCCTTTCATGAATTATAAATCACACTATATATATATATATATATATTTATAGAATTGACTTCCGTTCTGATGCCAACATAACAAACACAGCAGTTGTAATACAAAATATATATTGATAATACTGTATTGTCTTTTGTTTAACTCACTTGTACAATAGAAATTGCCTGGCGTGAGCTGATTAGTACAGAGGGCTTTTATCCTTCACTTTGAATGGTACTGCGCTTGTACAATAAAGAAGTCGCCTTCATACCGAACCAGTTCCAAGCAGCAGCAGCTCTAGTCGAAGTGGCTGAAGGCTGCTGTTGTCAGGCAGCTCCATGCACTCAGCTGAACATTGATATTGTAAAATGGCAGCACGTTCAGGGTATCTGTCTCTGTAGACTTATTTCCATCAGCCTCATGTATGGGGTGCTTGTATTCTGGTTGCTTTTCACTGGAGTAAACCTGTATACCAGCAAAATGTAAAAAATAAATTAGTTCGCTTTTGGACACGCAAGAAGCTCAAAAGCAAGAAGCCCCGATTTTAACCGCCCCGATCTGGGCCTCGTCTGCCATTCTCCCGGTCGCTTGCCGCCTGAAACCGGCGGGACGCAGCAGGTGGCCGGTGGGCAGGAGCTTACTATCGGGTGACAGATAAGTCATGGGGAGGGGGGGGTTTCAGGAAGGTCACACGATCAGGGAGGAGCCTGGGGCAGGGAAGACCTAAACTTTCCTGGTGGAGTCCAGAAGAGCACTCCTGTTTCTCCTGGCCCTACAAGGAAACTAAAAAGAATATGTTTGAAAAGCTTACCTATTTGGGCCTTTCTGCTCCGCCCCGCAGAGAGATTTAATAGAGGTGTTCAAAATCATGAAGGGTTTTGATAGAGTAAATAAGGAGAAACTGTTTCCACTGGCAGGAGAGAGGGTCAGTGACCAGGAGACACAGGTTTAAGGTAATTGGCACAAAAAAAGATAGATGAGGAGATTTTTTTTTTACGCAGCGAGTTGTGATCTGAAATGCATTTCCTGAAAAGGTGGTGGAAGCAGATTCAATAGTAACTTTCAAAAGGGAATTGTATATACGCTTGAAAAGGAAAAATTTGCAGGGCTATGGGGAAAGAGCGGATGAGTGGGACTAATTGGACAGCTCTTTCAAAGAGCCGGTACAGACACGTGGGCTGAATGGCCTCCTTCTGTGCTGTATCATTCTATGATTTGCTGTGCGTTTCCAGTATTTTCAGTTTATGTTTCAGAATTTGCCTGTTTTTTGCTTTGTATTTAAATTAATACAATAACTTCTATATACTTGTTGTCAAGTTCTGCATATCTGCAGTGTGTTCACATTTGAAACAATGTGTGAAAAGCACCATCACTGTTATCTTCCAGAAGTACAGACATTTTACTCAGCGATCGGCCACTCCCAGTAAGGAGCGGTGTTTGCAGGGAGCGATAGCCTGAATATCACAAGCCCACAGACCTTGATTTTCCATCCATTTCAAGGTCCGCCAGCCTGTGACTGCTCACCCAGTGCTACTCCTCACCACTGGCACCCAGTCAGAGCCTGCCTGTCCTCCTCAAACTTTTGTATCTTTGGATAAGAACAATTTCATATTTTTAGTTACTTCTGGTGTGTTGCTTTATGCTGAAACCAGGTTCCAAAATAATGGCAGAATATAAACAAGAATGTGTTACCTGATGGGGATATCACATGACACCGCTTGTTCCCTGGTCTCCACAGGCCTTAGTTTATCCAGCGACATCATATAGTCCAGCTTGTCCTGTAGTTCTTTATTCTAGAGATCAAATGCACCATTAATATATCAGGAAATAAAACTAACATTTCTTTTGTACTGACATTTTACATCTAGGATTCAGGTATGTTCCTAATCCACTACTGAAATCAATTAAATTAAAGTTTTGCATTAGTAAGGCTGTAAGCTTACATGACTGTCCACTTATTTATGTACTCAATTTAATTTTATCTGTAAATGATGCAATGGGAGTATCATTAGCATATATTATAATATGTTACTTTAAAACCTTACAGTATAGACACCATTTTTTATTTGTTTCTATGTTCTAATGATGCCATTTTATGTTATTGATTGTTTCTTGGTTAAAACACCCCAGCTGTATCTTATACATAACTCCTATTAATGACCACGACAGTATGACCAAAACCTATTTGGATATTGAAATCGTCTGATTAATATTGCACAAGGCTCAGGAGCCAATTTCCGCACCCAGTTCCACGTTGGGGTGTATTGTTGCGTTTGTGCCCTGTTTGTACACCCTCAACTACTAAGGGGAAAATAGCCCTTAAATTCAAACGTGAACCACATACAAGTGACATTAAACTTGGCAATGATCATTAAAACCTGAAAGACTTCCTTTATTTCCTTCCCACCCTCAAGGATGAACACGCGAGATGATTGGCATATTGAGGATGCTCTGTCCTATTGGAAGTGAAAATAGACCCCGGCTCCAGAGATATAAAGACATTTTCAATTCGTTTTAAACAAGCCTTTAAGAGTTTTTCTTGGACTGTATTTTTGTTTTCTGACCAAACGTTGGCAGATTTTCTTACTCCGTTTCTGAAGGAGTTGGTGCAGGTTGATGTTTTGTACCAGGAGCCCTGGCACCAACCATTACCTTGACTAGGTGACCATTCTTCATGTCTGAGCAGGCCGAGTGTCAACAGAGTACTTGACTGTGGGAGCAATCACAACTGTGTCCCAATCCTGTCTTCCCATCCCCTGCCCTCAATAAGCTTCAGTTCATCCAAAACTCTGCTGCCGGTATCCTATCCCGCACCAAGTCCTGCTCATCCATCACACCTCATTGACCTACAATGGCTTCCGGGCCCCCAACGCCTCCAACTTAAAATTCTCATGCTCGTGTTTAAATCCCTACAGGACCTCGCCTATCTCTGTAACCTCTTCCAGTCCTACAATGCCCACAGAAATCTCTGTTCCTCCAACTCTGGCCTCTTGTGCATTTCTCCCTCCCTTTGCCCCACCATTGGTGGCCATGCCTTCAGCCACTTAGGCCCCTACCCTGGAATCCCCTCCCTAAAGCCCTCTACCTCTCCTGCACCTTTAAATCCCTCCTTAAAGCCCATCTCTTTGACCAAGCTTTTGGTCATCCCTCCCAATATCTCCTACAACATTTTTCTATGTTAAAGACACTATATAAAGGCAAATAGTTGTTGTTGATCACTTAAGATTCAAACGTGCACTGTTTGCAGCAGGGATCGCTGCAAAGAAATCAGGAATTACAACCTGACCAAATCTCCCCTCCCTAGTCCAAGGACATCACATGGGACTGCCAGCCCTCCAGGATTGGCCTGGAGGCTCCAGGAATTGAAGATTAATCTCCAGGTCGCTGCTGCGAGCAAACCCACCACAGGGGCAATAAAAAAAAATCATGTTTTTAAGAAAAAAGAATTCTTTGAAGACTTTTCAGAGATGGGAAGAAAGGCTGTTTAACTGATAGTCAAAAACCATCCAATCGGGTAATGAGAAGATTTGCTTTCAGATTGGTGTGAGAAGGCGATGCGCTGCAAGTATGGTTGAAACGAGAATTTGTCTTTGAAATGTGCGTGAAAATTAAAACCTTACCTCAGCTTCCAAAAATGAAATCCTTTCCAGCAAGTCCTCAATTGTTACATCTTTCTGTTTAATTTTACTCTTCAGGATTTCAATCTGTACGGTTCAAGAAGAAAAAAAATCTTAGAATGTGAACTTAATGCAGCATCAACATTGACAACATTATTACCGGTTAGTAAACCATTGAGTAATTTGGGATTTTAATAACAAGTTTTAAGCTCGTTTTTACTATTTACAGAAAAGGCATCTAAATCAGCAGAGGGCGCTGTTCTGGGAGTTGGATCAACGAGCCAAACATTCCTATTGATCCATATCATATCTGAGCTAGGCTTGTTCAAGAGTTGTTAACGTATACAAGTGCAAAATGCTTTTATTCATTAGAATAATTATCATCGGTCTTAGAGTGTGTGCCAATAATTGACTTGGAGCAGTGCCAGAAACCACTGAATTCTTGCAGGATGACGTAAATGCAATGAGCAGAAACAAGCCTTTTGTGCCCAATAAGGAGAAAGGAACATTAAAGACACAGAAACATGGCTCCTCCTTGTGGCCAGTTGGCAACAGCTGTAGTCCCAGGCTAACTAAAGCTTGCATTTTGGCTCAATATAGTTGTAAAACAAAATGTAGTGCAGTATTGTTGAATAAAACTGCGTTTTTCACAATTAGTTAAAAGCATTCCTTGTTTTGGCTGTAGAATGTGATTGAGGTTTTCTCCGAAAACAAATTATGTGTTTTTAAACAAGCAGCACAGAAGCCAGTCTTTTTAATCAGACATATTGGGTGACCTTAAGCTCCAGTCTGTTTAATAAATGAGATCGCCCCTCAACTGCTTGTAGATTTGTAATAAAAATAGTCAGGCCCACATTCTGTCCAATTCAGTCCCTATCAGTAGCACTCATGTCAAAACCAAACTGGACCGAACCCTCTGTCTTGTTTCTCTGTAGATAAAATGGAAAATGTCTTGTATATAATTTGATGATGCAAAAGACACAAAGCATTTCACTCTATGCTCGAACTGTTCACAAAGTTTATATATATGTGGGTGAGAGCTATTAATGCATATTATGGTTATATAATATCGATGAGTGGTAAAAGAATCTAGTGATGCAGCAATTATTCAAACTGATAAACAGTTGTCTTTTTCTCACCTCTTCAATCATTTGCTTGACTTTTCTCTGTTGACAGTGTACCATGTTGTCCAGGTGTCGAATTCTTTCCCGCAGACTGACAGCTTCCTCCTCCAGTTTCTGGGACCTGATGCAGCCAGGGATCAACAGAAATTGTGTCAAATGATGTAGAGGATTCCACGAGCCCATAAATCTGTCCGCTGGTGGAGCTTGCCCCTGCTCTGCCCCCACATTCCTCACCGTTACTGAAGTGTATCATGAAGTGCAATATGATTGATTATCAATAGTGAAACTCAAGAGGCAAAATTCCAATTAAATAATTGGAGCAAGGTGCAAGAGGCCTAGAGGGATTGCATTCTCTGAGGAGTGGGTATTCCTTGGAGGGGTTTGTATCCCCTGTGGGGGACTGTGTTCCCTGGAGAGAGACTGTTTACGAGAGAGATAAAGAGAGAGACTGCTTTTTGAGAGAAACTGCGAGAGAGAGAGAGACTGTGGTCCCGAGAGAAAGAGAGACTGTGTTCCCGAGAGAAAAAGAGACTGTGTTCCCAAGCGAGAGAGCCTGTGTTCCCAAGAGAGAGAGCCTGTGTTCCCAAGAGAGAGCGACTGTGTTCCCAAGAGAGAGCGACTGTGTTCCCAAGAGAGAGAGAGAGAGAGAGAGAGAGAGAGACTGTGTTCCCGAGAGAAACAGAGACTGTGTTCCCAAGAGAGAGAGAGAGACTGTGTTCCCGAGAGAGAGAGAGAGAGAGATTGTGTTCCCGAGAGAGAGACTGTGTTCCAAAGAGAGAGACTGCATTCCCAAGAGAGAGAGAGAGAGAGAGCGCGAGGGAGAGACTGTGTTCCCGAGAGAGAGGGAGAGTCTGTGTTCCCGAGAGAGAGAGAGAGGGAGAGACTGTGTTCCCGAGAGAAAGGGAGAGCGAGGGAGAGACTGTGTTCCCCGAGAGAGAGAGGGAGAGACTGTGTTCCCGAGAGGGAGAGACTGTGTTCCCGAGAGAGAGACTGTGTTCCAAAGAGAGAGACAGCATTCCCAAGAGAGAGAGAGAGAGAGCGCGAGGGAGAGACTGTGTTCCCGAGAGAGAGAGAGAGAGAGAGACTGTGTTCCCGAGAGAGAGACTGTGTTCCCGAGAGAGGGAGAGACTGTGTTCCCGAGAGAGAGACTGTGTTCCCGAGAGAGATAGAGAGACTGTGTTCCCGAGAGAGAGAGAGACAGGGAGACTGTGTTCCCGAGAAAGAGAGACTGTGTTCCCAAGAGAGACTGTGTTCCCGAGAGAGAGAGAGACTGTGTTCCCGAGAGAGAGACTTGTGTTCCCGAGAGAGAGGGAGAGACTGTGTTCCCAAGAGAGGGAGAGAGAGAGAGACTGTGTTCCCGAGAGAAAGAGAGACTGTGTTCCCGAGAGAGAGACTGTGTTCCAAAGAGAGAGACTATGTTCCCAAGAGAGAGAGAGCGAGGGAGAGACTGTGTTCTCGAGAGAGAGGGGGAGAGACTGTGTTCCCGAGAGAGAGAGAGCGAGACTGTGTTCCCGAGTGAGATAGAGAGACTGTGTTCCCGAGAGAGAGAGACTGTGTTCCCGAGAGAGAGAGAGACTTGTGTTCCCGAGAGAGAAGGAGAGACTGTGTTCCCAAGAGAGGGAGAGAGAGAGAGACTGTGTTCCCGAGAGAAAGAGAGAGAGAGACTGTGTTCCCGAGAGAAAGAGAGACTGTGTTCCCGAGAGAGAGCCTGTGTTCCAAAGAGAGAGACTATGTTCCCAAGAGAGAGAGAGCGAGGGAGAGACTGTGTTCCCGAGAGAGGGCGAGACTGTGTTCCCGAGAGAGAGAGGGCGAGACTGTGTTCCCGAGAGAGTGGGAGAGACTGTGTTCCCAAGAGAGGGAGAGAGAGAGAGACTGTGTTCCAGAGAGAGAGAGACTTGTGTTCCCGAGAGAGAAGGAGAGACTGTGTTCCCAAGAGAGGGAGAGAGAGAGAGACTGTGTTCCCGAGAGAGAGAGGGCGAGACTGTGTTCCCGAGAGAGTGGGAGAGACTGTGTTCCCAAGAGAGGGAGAGAGAGAGAGACTGTGTTCCAGAGAGAGAGAGACTTGTGTTCCCGAGAGAGAGGGAGAGACTGTGTTCCCAAGAGAGGGAGAGAGAGAGAGACTGTGTTCCCGAGAGAAAGAGAGAGAGAGACTGTGTTCCCGAGAGAGAGCCTGTGTTCCAAAGAGAGAGACTATGTTCCCAAGAGAGAGAGAGCGAGGGAGAGACTGTGTTCCCGAGAGAGAGGGGGAGAGACTGTGTTCCCGAGAGAGAGTGGGAGAGACTGTGTTCCCGAGAGAGAGGGGGAGAGACTGTGTTCCCGAGAGAGAGAGGGCGAGACTGTGTTCCCGAGAGAGAGAGAGGGCGAGACTGTGTTCCCGAGAGAGAGGGAGAGACTGTGTTCCCGAGAGAGAGATTGTGTTCCCGAGAGAGAGGGAGAGACTGTGTTCCCGAGAGAGAGGGAGAGACTGTGTTCCCGAGAGAGAGAGAGAGAGAGATTGTGTTCCCGAGGGAGAGACTGTGTTCCCGAGTGAGATAGAGAGACTGTGTTCCCAAGAGAGGGAGAGAGAGAGAGACTGTGTTCCCGAGAGAAAGAGAGACTGTGTTCCCGAGAGAAAGAGAGACTGTGTTCCCGAGAGAGAGACTGTGTTCCAAAGAGAGAGACTATGTTCCCAAGAGAGAGAGAGCGAGGGAGAGACTGTGTTCCCGAGAGAGGGCGAGACTGTGTTCCCGAGAAAGAGGAAGAGACTGTGTTCCCGAGAGAGAGAGAGAGAGAGAGAGACTTGTGTTCCCGAGAGAGAGGGAGAGACTGTGTTCCTGAGAGAGAGAGAGAGACTGTGTTCCCAAGAGAGAGGGAGAGACTGTGCTCCCGAGAGAGAGGAAGAGACTGTGTTCCCGAGAGAGAGAGAGAGGGAGAGACTGTGTTCCCGAGAGAGAGAGAGAGAGAGAGACTTGTGTTCCCGAGAGAGAGGGAGAGACTGTGTTCCCGAGAGAGAGAGAGAGACAGGGAGACTGTGTTCCTGAGAGAGAGAGAGAGAGACTGTGTTCCCGAGAGAGAGGGAGAGACTGTGTTCCCGAGAGAGAGGGAGAGACTGTGTTCCCGAGAGAGAGGGAGAGACTGTGTTCCCGAGAGAGACTGTGTTCCCGAGAGAGAGAGAGAGACAGGGAGACTGTGTTCCCGAGAGAGAGAGACAGAGAGACTGTGTTCCCGAGAGAGAGAGACTGTGTTCCCGAGAGAGAGGGAGAGACTGTGTTCCCGAGAGAGACTGTGTTCCCGAGAGAGAGAGAGAGACAGGGAGACTGTGTTCCCGAGAGAGAGAGAGAGAGACAGAGAGACTGTGTTCCCGAGAGAGAGAGACTGTGTTCCCGAGAGAGAGCGAGACTGTGTTGCCGAGAGAGCAAGACTGTGTTGCCGAGAGAGAGAGAGAGAGAGAGAGAGACTGTGTTCCAGAGAGAGGGAGAGAGAAAGAGACTGTCTTCCCGAGAGAGAGGGAGAGACTGTGTTCCCGAGAGGGAGAGACTGTGTTCCCGAGAGAGAGAGAGAGAGACAGAGAGACTGTGTTCCCGAGAGAGAGAGACTGTGTTCCCGAGAGAGAGCGAGACTGTGTTCCCGAGAGAGCAAGACTGTGTTGCCGAGAGAGAGAGAGAGAGAGAGAGAGACTGTGTTCCAGAGAGAGGGAGAGAGAAAGAGACTGTCTTCCCGAGAGAGAGGGAGAGACTGTGTTCCCGAGAGAGAGGGAGAGACTGTGCTCCCGAGAGAGAGGAAGAGACTGTGTTCCCGAGAGAGAGAGAGAGGGAGAGACTGTGTTCCCGAGAGAGAGAGAGAGAGAGAGAGACTTGTGTTCCCGAGAGAGAGGGAGAGACTGTGTTCCCGAGAGAGAGAGAGAGACAGGGAGACTGTGTTCCTGAGAGAGAGAGAGAGAGAGAGACTGTGTTCCCGAGAGAGAGGGAGAGACTGTGTTCCCGAGAGAGAGGGAGAGACTGTGTTCCCGAGAGAGAGGGAGAGACTGTGTTCCTGAGAGAGAGGGAGAGACTGTGTTCCCGAGAGAGATGGAGAGACTGTGTTCCTGAGAGAGGGAGAGACTGTGTTCCCGAGAGAGAGGGAGAGACTGTGTTCCCGAGAGAGAGAGAGAGAGAGAGAGACTTGTGTTCCCGAGAGAGAGGGAGAGACTGTGTTCCCGAGAGAGAGAGAGAGACAGGGAGACTGTGTTCCTGAGAGAGAGAGAGAGAGAGAGAGACTGTGTTCCCGAGAGAGAGGGAGAGACTGTGTTCCCGAGAGAGAGGGAGAGACTGTGTTCCCGAGAGAGAGGGAGAGACTGTGTTCCTGAGAGAGAGGGAGAGACTGTGTTCCCGAGAGAGATGGAGAGACTGTGTTCCTGAGAGAGGGAGAGACTGTGTTCCCGAGAGAGAGGGAGAGACTGTGTTCCCGAGAGAGACTGTGTTCCCGAGAGAGAGAGAGAGAGACAGAGAGACTGTGTTCCTGAGAGAGAGAGAGAGAGACTGTGTTCCCGAGAGAGAGGGAGAGACTGTGTTCCCGAGAGAGAGGGAGAGACTGTGTTCCCGAGAGAGAGGGAGAGACTGTGTTCCCGAGAGAGAGGGAGAGACTGTGTTCCCGAGAGAGACTGTGTTCCTGAGAGAGAGAGAGAGACAGGGAGACTGTGTTCCCGAGAGAGAGAGAGAGAGACAGAGAGACTGTGTTCCCGAGAGAGACTGTGTTCCCGAGAGAGAGGGAGAGACTGTGTTCCCGAGAGAGACTGTGTTCCCAAGAGAGAGAGAGAGACAGGGAGACTGTGTTCCCGAGAGAGAGAGAGAGACAGAGAGACTGTGTTCCCGAGAGAGAGAGACTGTGTTCCCGAGAGAGAGCGAGACTGTGTTCCCGAGAGAGCAAGACTGTGTTGCCGAGAGAGACTGTGTTCCAGAGAGAGGGAGAGAGAAAGAGACTGTCTTCCCGAGAGAGAGGGAGAGACTGTGTTCCCGAGAGGGAGAGACTGTCTTCCCGAGAGAGAGGGAGAGACTGTGTTCCCGAGAGAGACAGGGAGACTGTGTTCCCGAGAGAGAGAGAGAGAGACAGAGAGACTGTGTTCCCGAGAGGGAGAGACTGTGTTCCCGAGAGAGAGAGACTGTATTCCCGAGAAAGAGAAAGAGACTGTGTTCCCTCAAGAGAGAGAGAGAGGGAGAGACTGTGTTCCCTTGGAAGTTTTGTATTCCCACGGGAGGTTTGTATTCCCTGTGGAGAGACTGGTTGTGCATCACATTACTGGTTGTGGGACCTTGCTATGTACATTTTGGCTGCCTCATTTGCCTAAAGAGTTACTGCACTTCAAAAGTATTCTTGGTTGTGAAGTGCTTTGGAATGTCTTGTGATGTAATAAGATACTTTATAATGTGAGCTCACTCTTTATAGAAGCTCTGTAGACAGCAGAGAGAATTTAAACTCATCACCCAGGGGCAAAAGTATTGTGTGCCAACCCAGTGCCCAACCAGAGCCCTCCTCTTCTCTATTCTTGAGGCTTGAGCGCAAAAGTCTAGGCTGACACTCCAGTGCAGTACCGAGGGAGTGCTGCACTGTCGGAGGTGCCGTCTTTCAGATGAGACGTTAAACCAATGCCCCGTCTTCCCTCTCAGGTGGGTGTAAAAGATCCCATGGCACTATTTCGAGGGGCGTTATCCCTGGTGTCCTGGGCCAATATTTATCCCTCAATCAACATCACTAAAACAGATGATCTGGTCATTATCACATTGCTGTTTGTGGGAGCTTGCTGTGCGCAAATTGGCTGCCACATTTCCTACATTACTTCATTGTCTGTAAAGCGCTTTGGGACGTCCGGTGGTCGTGATAAACGCTATAGAAATGCAAGTCTTTTTTCTTTTATTCTAAAACTTAGCATCGTTAACAATAAAAATGGAGGTAAATGTTATATTAAAATTCCTTCATTATAGAACAACAGTATGAGGGATGTATTGAATATTACTGCTCATCAGGGATTTTGCCAGGAGTGAGAGATCTTTAGTAGTAATGTTTTGGGAATTCATTAATACAGAACTGTTTACATAATGAAAAGTGTAAATAAATAGTCTTTCTTTCAAAAGTAAAAACCGATCTAATTGAATTGTGAGAATATATTACACATCTGTGAACAATGTATGATTTAACAGCACCTTTCAGTGTTTCTCGAGTCTGGTTCGTCTCTCTGTCTGAGCTGCCGCTCTTGTTCCTGTAACCTCTGCTGTAAAAGGTGACGCTCCTGCAACAAAAGATCAGACACTGGTCCAGTATTCAGTTACTTCATTACAGCCATCTACACTGAATACAACCAACAGTGTTTAAACCACACCAAACGTCTCCACATGTTAATCAAGTAGAAGGTAATTTAGTTTCTTGACTAGTTAACTGATTCATATTTAAATATTGAAGTCATTGATGATGCCCAATGTCGACAGATCAACGGATAAATAGAAAAGTATTTGCTCGGTGTTTGGCTGTTATCAGCTTATTTTTCGCTCCAATTTTCTCCCTCCTCTGCTGAAGGCACTGACTCATGCTGGGGTGCGGTTCCACAGGCAGTGTCCTCTCTCCTCTGCCAGCTGGCTGTCTGCTGGCTCGCTCAGGTGGACGTAAAAGATCCCATGACACTATTTCGAACAAGAGCAGGGGAGTTCTCCCCGTGTCCTAGGCAATACTTATCCCTCACTAAAAACAGATTGTCTGGTCATTATCACATTACTGTTTGTGGGAGCTTGTTGTGCGCAAATTGGCTGCTGCATTTCCTACATTACAACAGTGACCACACTTCAAAAAGTACTTCATTGGCTGCAAAGCGCTTTGGGACGTCCGGTGGTCGTGAAAGGCGCTATATAAATGTAAGTCTTTCTTTTATATATTGCCTTTAATGTAGTAAAATGTCCCAGGCGCTTCAAAGGAGTGTTAGAAAACAAAATTTGACACCGTGCCACATAAAGCGAAATTAGGGCAGATGACTTTTCAAAAGCTTGATCAAAGAGGTAGGTTTTAAGGAGCGTCTTAAATCAGGAAAGAGAGGTAGAGAGGCGGAGGGGTTTAGGGAGGGAATTCCAGAACTCAGGGCCTTGGCAGCTGAAGGCACGGCCGCCAATGCTTGAGCGATTAAAATCAGAGATGCTCAAGAGGGCAGAGAAAAACAGTGGTTTGTGTAATAAAATGCTGTCATTTAGATTCAGTTGTGGTATTGATGATTAAATGGTCGTAGATTCCAGTATTTTAAATATATCCTTTTACTCCTTAGAAAAAAACAATTAACTTCAATGAAAATGGGGAGCATTTCAAAGACAATTGGGTCCCTTTGGTCTGAATAGTGGTGTCCTTCTGGGTGAGATATCAGCAAAGCTTGTATTTACTGAGGAAATAATCTATGTTGAAAGCAAAGGCTTGAGGGATTTTGCACTTCCATTTATTCATTTTTCTTAAATTGATCTGTATAATATATAGTTCTAATTAGTTTCCAGGTTTCTGGAGGATGTAATTCCTCCGAGGTGCATTGTTATAAATGCCCAATTGTTTTCTTTTATGCAAAATAAAGTGTTTTAATAAGCTCCAGATTCAGGTTTAAAAGTTGTTAACGAGCTAAGTACGCATTTACTAATATTTTAAAAGAATTAAAAGAAAGACCTGAATTTATATGGCGCCTCTCACAACCTCAGGACGTCTCAAAGTGATTTACAGCCAATGAAGTACTTTTGAAGCGTAGTCACTGTTGTAATGTAGGAATCATGGCAGCCAATTTGCGCACAGCAAGCTCCCACAAACGACAATGTGATAATGACCAGATAATCTGTTTCTGTGGCTGGGGATAAATATTGGCCAGGACACCGGGAGAACTCCCCTGCTCCTCTTCGAAATTGTGTCGTGGGATCTTTAACGTCCACCTGAGAGAGCAGACAGGACCTCGGAATAAAATAGTAATTTTACTGTTAGTTACATTAAACTTAAAGAATATCAATCGTAGCACTGTATATTTTTTTTCCTGGAATAGTGAATATGAAGAATGGAACAGACTCCCAGTTAAAGCAATTAATGTTATGTCAATTAACTATTTTTAAAAAAATCTGGAGTGAAGGGTATATCATGCTGTGCTCCTGGGATCATGGAAGTCTTGTGATAAACTGGCTAACTTGGAACAGTGGGCATTACAAAGTCCGATAGACATTCTGGAGTTTAGCTCAATTACTTCTCAAATGCAGAGAGAAATGTTGACGAGCTTCCCCTCAACTGATTTAATAGAAGAAGAATCCTCGACCGGGCAGATCAACACTGACCCTCCGAAATGTCCAAACCTGCCTTTTTTCTTCACAGATGCTGACAGGCCTGCTGTGTATTTCCAGCATTTCCCATTTTTATTATAGGGCAGTTGCATGGTCTGTGAAAGGGTTCATGGACCAATTGGCTTTTTCACTCCATGCTTTGTTACATTCTTAGGTGATACTGGTAAGAGTTAAGGATGCTGGAGATATTTGTAATAGATTTCTCCCCTTATATTTGTGCTGAAGCAGTCCATAGCTCCAGTTGCAGTATATGTTGGACTCCAAGCCATTGTATTTTCAGAAACATGCTTCCCCGTGAACTATACTTTCACACATCAAAACCTGCAGAATTTTTTCAGTAAATTCTGTGTTGCCATCATCGTTACCAGAAACCCGCTTCCCTTGTGCCAGCTGTATTTTGTGACAAAACTAGAGGGATGTCCTCGTATATTTTGTACCATATGTTTCAAACGGAGGTCCCCCAGGCCCTAGGAGATCCTTGAGAGACTCTAGGGATTCCCAAGGGTATCATAGTTCTGTACTTCTGTGAGCAGATCTTTGTACTGGTTGACTCACACGCCTGGTTTACTTCTGTTGCTGTATTAGTGAAGCTCCCACCTGCCGTATTTTCAATCATGATTGCACTGTTTTCCTTGGGGCAGTTGTGGATTTTTTTTTTCCAGAATTAGGATGTGTCAATATTTGCAAAAATTCCCATGAATTTGTTAATAATTGCAGCGGATCGCACATGGCAAAGTTTGAAAAGCACAGCAGCAAACAATCAGTGGGTTTACCGGAGTCAGGCAAGGCAGGGTTTTGTTTCATTTCTATACACACACGTAGCTTTGTCACTCTTGCACACACTCACCCCACACCACATAAGTGTGTCTGATTCAGCCCTCAGCATCCATTTTTCTAGGTGTACCTGTACACTGCGGAGAAAGATTAACATTTGATATCTGTGACACTAAATTGACAATCGCATTCCTAAGGGCCTTGGGTTGTTGTGGGAAATGGAAAATGTTGGACCCAGAGGGTGTTTGGAATCTGGAACTCACTGCCTGAAAGGGTGGTAGAGGCAGGAACCCTCACAACATTCAAGAAGCATTTAGAGGAGCACTTGAAACGCCATAGCATACAAGGCTACGGACCAAATGCTGGAAAATGGGATTAGAATAGACAGGGCTTGATGGCCGGCGCGGACACGATGGGCCGAAGGGCCTCTTTCTGTGCTGTATAGCTCTGACTATGACTTTATGATGGAGGATGAGGTTCTCTTCTGCATTGGGGTTTAAGGCACATCGTTGAGGCTTTACTTTGTCTCAGCTCATGCTGTGCCTGAACTCAGTATTCACACTGGGTGCCGAACTGGGAAAGCATTCCATTCCTCAACACCAAAATGCCTCGCCGTGAGCAGAAAAGTCAATGGAAATATAATGCAAGTTAATAATACCTTCACCATTCGAGCAATGAGCTGGTCCAGCTCCTGAATCCTCTGGTCCCTTTCTGCGATTTTCTGTTCTGCTGCCAGGGCCTTCTTGTTGGCTTCTTCCAGTTCTTTGAGGGCTTGGTTTATTCGAGCCTTCATTTAAAAAAAGAATAAATATCAAAACATTAGTAATTTGTATTCCCATCATTTGAGGCTTCCAGCACCAAGCCACAGCACTATAAACACAAAGAGATAAAGTTGAAGCTGCTGCAGTCAAGCCCATGGAGTGCTGAACTTCCCTGGCATTTTGCAGCTCACACTTGTTCTCCGAGTTTAGAAGCAACTTTGACCTTTGACCTCTCCTGACCTTCTGGTTTAGAGTCTGCTGTTCAACTTGTTGAATGAATATACCCTTAACAAGCTGTAGCGTTTTACTTTGGAGTAATAAACAGAATGAGCTTCACATTTATGTAACATATATACACAGTGTCCAATTAAAATCGACAGTTAATGCCTCCATTAAAATAATGAAGTGAATAAGCATCGATAGTAATTTCACCCTAAAACTGTTTCTAAATTTGGAGGACCAGTGTGGACACTCTCAACCAGAAAGTTATAAACCAAAGATCTAGTTCTGCTACTATACCATTTCAACATCATCATCTCCTACAATTACAAGATCAGAAACCTCGGGCCTCACCATCCAGGTGCAGGGATTCTACAAATGGCCACAAATATGGGCGTGCCCGAATTTCG
Source organism: Somniosus microcephalus (assembly GCF_052327205.1). Lineage (NCBI taxonomy): Eukaryota > Metazoa > Chordata > Chondrichthyes > Squaliformes > Somniosidae > Somniosus > Somniosus microcephalus. Next base: position 24,437,041 of record NC_141013.1, read on the forward strand.
AGGCTGATATCTTTCATTGGCCGAGTGTATACCATGAGCATCCAAACGCTTGAAGGCTGATGCCCAATAAATTTGTGTTACTCACCAATTAAAGGGTATCATTTTTGAGCTCAGTTTTTTTTCCAGTTTTCCACTCTACCCTCCTTCAGACTTTGACTCGGGCTGGGGCACAGTTCCAAGTTGCCAATAGCCCCCTGGTACCATTCCCCTGGACAGTGAGGGGGTAATTTTAACATTTGATGATGGCGCAAAATGGCTGATATGGGATCTGCCGCCCATCAATATTCCCTGTCTTTTTTTTGGTGCGCCGTCGCTTTAACGAGCTGCGCAACCCATTCAAAGTTTCGCGACTGCTCAGTTTCTTGCACTGAATAGCCGATGAACCACACAGCTTAGCGGGAACATTGCCGCCCATTATTCACCCTGCTAGATTTTAGAATCCCATCCAATATCCCCCGTTTTACACCATCGCCGAAAGTTAATGTTAAAATGACCCCCCCAACCCCCACCCCAAGTGTCAGCAGGCTATTCAACTGTAGAGGGCATTATTCCCAAATCTGTTCTTATCCAATGTCCACGTTCATGTCCTTTCCAGCAGTGGGTGGCAGTCTGGGACCCTCACCATCCCATAGTCTCTTTGAGATGGAAGTGCAAGACAAGCTGGGTCACTGATCTCCATGCACCCTCTTCCCATTGGATGAGCTGAGTTGAGTACTGATAACTAGGGTTGCAAAATTCCAGGAATTTTTAAAAGAGGAAACTTTCCATGGGAATTTTCAGGAATTTATGGGAATTTAGAGTTTTTTTGCACACTGATGGTTTTTGTCTCTGACCCTTATATTGTCTTTGTCATCAAAATAAACATACTGTTCCATACAAATAAAAACAGGCTTTCAAAACTTTATTTAGGTTATAATTTTGAACGTTATTGAACCCCCACAAAAAAGACCCATCTAAAATAAAATAAAAAGAGCGTCAGCTTATTTAGCCTGTAATTTGTCCTTATTTTGTCCCATTGAGTCTTCTACTCATGAGTCTTCTGAGTCTTCTACTCCTCATTGCTCCTCCTGATTCTCTGACTCTGGCTCTGACGTGTCCATTTCCTCCTCTGTGTCAGTGTCTAGCTGTGTGGTGGACACTTCTGTATCTGGCTCAATAAATTGTAGGTTCGCCCGGATAGCCACCAGTTTCTCCACTCTCTTGTTAGTCAGCCTGTTGCGCACCTTTGTATGCGTATTCCCAAAAAGTGACCACTTTCATTCAGAGGCCGCTGATGAAGGTGGAATTTGGAGTATCACTAATGCAATGGGTGACAGGGCCTCAGATGCACAAAGTCCCTTCTCCATGTATGTACACTGATATGCTTGCATGATTCCCATATCCCGTCCCCATTCAAACACCTTGCTTGGTAGAGAACTTTGCCAGACTTCCCAGAACTTTGCCCACGTCCAGATTGAGGTGGCGTGAGAGGGTAGAAATCATATTGTAAGCGCTGTTGATCTGTTCTCCAGAAAGTATTGGTCTCCCAACATGCTTTGGGTCCAGCATGAATGTTCTTTTAAATCAGCAAAAAGCCTGAGAACATCTGACAAGACAGCATCATCTCCTTCAATCTGAGCAATTGCAGATGCTACTGGTGAGAGTAGTTTAAGGCTGCTAACCACTCTCTCCCAAAACACATCATCCAGCAGTATTTTCTTGATGGTGATTTCCATATCCCCAGACTGGGATATTGCCATTTCTTGCAGCAACTCCTTACCCTCCAGAAGGCTGTTGTACATTATGACAACGCCACCCCATCTAGTGTTGCTGGGCAGCTTCAGTGTGGTGTCCTTGTTCTTTGTCGTTTGCTTGGAGTTGTAGGTTGCTGCAACTACCTGTTTTCCCGACATACTTAACAACTTGCTTGGCTCTCTTGTACAGTGTTTCCATGGTTCTCAAACCCATGATGTCCTTGAGGAGCAGGTTGAGCCCATGAGCTGCGCACCCAATAGACGTAATATGAGGTAGGCCTCCTTCACTTGAGCCCAAGCAGCCTTCATATTCGCAGCATTCAGTAACTACTGCAAAGACCTTTTGTGATCCAAGATCATTGATGGCCGCTTTCAGCTCATCAGCAATGTATGTGCCTGTGTGTCTGTTGTCCTTCGTGTCTGTGCTCTTAAAGAACACTGGGAGAGGAGTGGAGACGATGTAGTTTATGATGCCCTCCCCTCGTACATTTGACCACCCATTTGAGATAACTGCAACACAGTCTGCCATCTCTATCGTTTCTTTGAGCTTTCCTTGGACTCTGTTATACTCAGCCTCCAGCAAATAAGTAGACAAAGCATGTCTGGTGGGAGGACAGTATGCAGGGCGAATAACATTGAAAAATCTCTTCCAGTACACATTGGCTGTGAGCATGAGGGATGAGCCTGTTGCATATACAGCTCGAGCAAAGCACTCATCTGCATTCTTCTGGCTATGGTTATCCATTGTATCAAAGAACCTTCCAAGTGGGCCAGGAGTTGCTGATGATAAGGAGCCTGATGCTGAATGTGAACCATCATCTTCTTGAATGGAAGCAGAGGAACTCTGGGCTGGCTGCTGTGAAGTTGTTGCATTTGGATAAATGCTGCTGCATCTTTGTGGCATTCTTTACATATGGCTTTGTACAGTGTTTGCACATGTACACAGTCTTTCCATCTTTAATGCCTGGGGTAAAATGCTTCCACACATCCGACGGTAAACGTGGCATTGTTCTATGCAGAGAAATAAAGGACATTCGTCTCTGTGTCGAACTGCGGTCGATCAGCATGATTGCAACAGGGTGAGTAAATTTTTCCTGATGCTCCAAGTGATGGAAGCATGACCTGTGCATGCACAACGGTACATCACCAATAGAGGGAGCTAATCACTCATCCACATCCAACCAATCAGGACACACTTGTTCACAGTCACACACAAAACTTGTAATTATTAAAACAAGCCAAGTAAGAAGATAAACAAATATTGATTAAGAAATTCCTTAATAATTAAGATTCCATCTCTGTTAGTAATTTTAAGAGAGGACCTGTGGAAAAAAAAATGAAAGAAATACAAAAAAAAACAATTTTATGCTAGCATATGCTTTTTTGGGCAAAATTCCCAAAATTCCCAAGCTAAACTTCCTGTGGAAAATTTCCAGAAATTTACCGGAAACTTTCTACCCCTTCGCAACCCTACTGATAACACATTTCCAAACGGAGAGTGGCAAATGTGAAAGACAGGACTTGAACCAAGACCTCCTGTCAGGAAGCTGGTGCTGTTCTACCTCACATGCACTGGGAAACAGGAACACAGCAGTGATATCCATATCTACCTGAATAGCTTCCTTTTCGACCTGATGCTCCTGCTCGGCCTCCTTCAGCTTAGCTTCATATTGGTTATAGAGCTTCCTGGTCATATCTCGCATTGCACTGGCATTGGCTTCCCGAGATGCTTCTACCTAGAATATGTTGACAGGAAATGAATACAGAAATGAAGTATTTAACCCAATATGAATTACTGCTGGATTTTGAAATAATGTATATAAATAACATTCTATTTTTAAAAACAGTATGAGGGAAATGTGCGTGAGGGAGCAGAAATAATGAAACAAGCTTATCCTAGCAGAAAGTAGGTACAATGTGGCCATACTCTAAGACAAACTCAACACAAGACTATCTAGTGAAGCTGCCCCAGTTTATATTGCTGGTTGAATAATTGCCCTTATATGCCTGCTCGTGAGTAGTAAACTGTACACTCGTGCAACTAAACCATCTGGGTCTGAGTCTCTCTGGAAATAGTTATCAGAAGCTGCTCTTCCAGTTTAGAATCGCCCACTATATAGTTTGAGGAAATCAGTTATTGTTTCTAGAATCACCTGAAGACACGTTTGGTTGAAAGACTTGTGGAGTTATCATGTGCTGAAGCTTATTTAAATGTAGATCCTGACACAGCTGAAGGGATTCACCCACTTTAACATAAGCAAACAAGAATTGTGCGTCAGCAAATAGTGTACGGCAGCACAGTATGTGACAAGGACGGTGCCTGGACTGCTGCTACACTCAACACAGAGACAGTCCACTAGACCATCCTTCCCCTGTAATCGGATGGAACGCATCAGCTTCGCCAGAACGCTCCAATCTAAGCAGTGCCGTTGTAGAGGGAGGCCTCGCCCTTTTTAAAGTCGGTTGTACAATGTTCATTTAAAGGTTACTTTTGCATGGCCATCAACTGCAGTTCTGACCTCCGCAGCAAAGTGGCAATGTATTGAGGTGGTGCCTGTCCCGAGGGAGGAAACCCACGGCAGCGAAAGAGGTGGTTTTCAGTCCACACCTCCGATGACAGCATAAAAACAAAAGTTTTTCAGTACAGGTGGATTGAGTGCCTGAAACACTCATGCCTACCCCGTCCAGGCTATTATACATACAGACAGACATCCTCAAGATCAGTGTCTACAGTCTAAGCCAATCATTCAGATATGACATGGAGTCTCACCTCACTCACGTTCCAGTGCTGTGGAACCCTGCGCTGGAGAATATTTCCAAAGCACTGTGACATGTTTACAGGTGCTTGGTGTGAAATTATTGAGCAAATACGAGCTTTTATGACTTCACCTTTGCTATTTAGCACCTCTTGCCCAGTCATTAGTAAAATAACAGCCTGCAAGTCCCATTAGCTTGGCAATGTTTAGAATAATCAGTGGAAGGACTTTACTTAAAGCCACAAAGTTCTGCTTCACAGTTCTGACTTTACCCAAGGTAAATATTAACTTCAGCTATTTAAATTGCCAGTGCTCCTATTTGTTTTAGGTCCAGTTTTAAATCAAGGAAAGCATGCTAGCCTCAGGCTTCAGTGCGTTTTGAAAATGGCTGCATTGACGCTAATGGTTGAAATAACAATTATGTCCAGCAACAGCCAAAAGTAAACGACAACTTAAGGCATGAATGTAAATTTCAAGAGAAAAATGCCTGTGAGCAATGGAGGTCGTTATTTTGAAAGGTGTCGACACCCTTTTCTAGACGAGACTTTTTTAAAAAGTCCTAAGCTACGGAAAAGGTCAGAATCTGCTTATCATCAGTTATCCTTTGAGCCAAAGGAATCTGAGTGGATAAACCTGTTTGTGTCTCTGTCTGATCTCTTCAGGGTATTTCCACATACAATTACACTAATTCTTTCCAATTCTCGGTTGATCCCAAAAGCTTGTGAAATAGACAGATTATTTATTGGCAATACTGGATGAAAGCCATCACAATCACCTCACAAATCTTCCAAATATTATTGATTTTTTTTTAGACATTGTGAAGTGTAATACTCTAACAAAATCAAACCTGATGCATTTTGTCAGAGCCTCTTTGCTATGTGCCCGAACCTGATTAGAAGTAGTGTGGCCGAACGAGCTGGATTGGGCTGCTGTTATGCTACCGTGCTCATGTTGCTGCAAAGTGGTTTTGGGCTCGAAAAAGGGCAGCATGACCTGGGAGCTAGGTCAGTAATCTGAGCCTCGGCACAGCGCAAAACCAGGCTTGTCCATTGGACTGCCTGGGAACTTGATAAACTTTTTGACTTTTTGATGGTATCAGAAAAGGGACGCTCTCACCCTCACATTCACAAAATTACTAAAGTTAGCAGCATAGCCTGGATTGGCCAGCTGCACATTGCACTATATAGAGATCGGTCTGTTGCATTAACAGCAGCCTAAGTGGTGGTTATTCAGAATGTTACTGCTACAAGTTTATTGTTATTATTAAAGGTTTATGCAAGTGATTTATTTGGGGAATTTTTTTCATTCAGTCTGCTCTCTCAGGTGGACGTAAAAGATCCCACGGCACTATTTCGAAGAAGAGCAGGGGAGTTATCCCCGGTGTCCTGGCCAATATTTATCCCTCAATCAACATCACAAAAACAGATTATCTGGTCATCATCACATTGCTGTTTGTGGGAGCTTGCTGTGCACAAATTGGTTGTTGCGTTTCCTACATTACAACAGTGACTACACTTCAAAAAAGTACTTCATTGGCTGTAAAGCACTTTGGGACGTCCTGAGGCCGTGAAAGGCGCTATATAAATGCAAGTCTTCCTTTTTTCTTTTTCCCCTGAAAATACTGACCCACTCTGGCACATGGTTCCACAGAAGACATGAGGCTGGAGTTCGGACCCGTACCTTAGCTGAGGTCTGCTACCTCTGATTGGGGGCTGAACCTGGGCTCTTGGCTCAGAGTTCCACCTGGCAGTGCTGTTATACACTGACCTATGAGGTTGCTTTGTGTGTGGTTTTTTTTAAGTATGTTTCCATGGCTTTTTACTGTGGATTCCAAAAGCTTGAGAGAAAGTCTTAGCTCTTACTGGAAATGGGAATCTCTTTAGTTGCTTTGTTCTGGATTATTTATTTTAAACTGTCACGGTGCACAATACACATCAATGGACAATTTGACATTAACTGACAAATTGCCAGGTCACATTCTGTTCTAAACAGCTTTTGTTTGTGAACAACTGAACATGGCTACTGATGTCACATTTTACACAAAGTTCATTCCAGTTTAGGAACACTTGAGTAAAATCAATTTTCTGTTCTTGATTAGACTTATGCCCAGGAAGTTCACTTGCATCACTTCCTGCAGTAGATAATATGTAAACATGCTTCACCTCCATTTTTTGGTGCACCCCCTGATCTCCCAGGCCATTGCTTAGATAGCCTGGGGCATGGTTGTGACGCTAAGTTGCTAAGATACCGTTGTGTTTAGCCTGGCCTGTCCCTTTAAGGTCACTGCTCAGGTAACCCCCTGTGGGGGAAATGGTCTAAATAGATAATTAAGAGATAAATTAAAGCTAAGTGTTACGGGAAATTTCTGTCAATAGACAGCTTTTTGTAAATCCCCAGCTCCTATCCTTGAGGCGAGGTAGGTTACCAAGGGCAGAAAAAAACAGCAAGAAATGGCTGGCTTTCTTTCCTGTTATTTATAGATTTGATGCATGTGCAATAAATGCAACATTTTTATATGTGGATATTTACAATCATACATGGCCACTGATGGGGTCAAGTCCAAACATACGATTAATGGTGATCTGTTGCTATATCAGGAAGGGATGTAAAAGAAAAGTTTCATTAATGGGGAGTTCTTTGAATAGACAGGAAGAGCCTGAGTTAGAAGCTTAGCTGACTCACTTGTAGGGTTGCTGTGTGGGTCAGAAACAACCATCAGGGTAAGTGATACGAATGTGCGATCCAGTGTGTGGGGCCTCGTCCACCAGGGGACATATCAAGGAAAGACAGGCACGCTTCAACAATTCTCCGTCCATTTATGTTAAGACGGGGTGATGCACGTGCTATATCTTATGTTGATTACCCAATATTGTACATAATTCTTCAGTAGTTAACATTAGCTTATTCCGTCAGTGGAGTGTCTAGCCCAATATTCATATTTCAATAAAAAGGTAGGTGCTGCACCCAGTCTGCTGTTGTTAGACTATTTGCTTGTTTAATGCTTCAATACATGTGCAGTGATGTCTCAGTGCATTGTTTACCCTAAGTTTCAGGATCTGATTTTCAGTTTGCGCATTCTGTATCTGCTGATCCTTCTCTTTCATTTGCTCCAGTGATTGGTGATATGACTTTCGGAGATCTTCCATTTCCTCCCTCCTCTTGTTGGCATCTGTTGCTGAATCCAAGAGAGATTTCTGACAAAAAACAAGGCATCCAGTCACACACCCTCTCTCTCCTGTGGTATACTTTGGAAGCACGTGCTAACCAGGAGTTCTATAACAACCGTAATGAAAGTTATTCAAAAACAACGATTACAAGGATGTACAGTTTGTTTCTTCATCCTGCTAGCTTACACACAGTAATTGGTGATGTTTTGAAAGAATTGTACAGTAGTGCAAGGATGATGCAGCATCCTAAAACACCAGGGCACTGCCCCATGGGATGAAAGGATAAGGCTGTACCTTCGGTATTCCAAAGCACATAGATTCCTGTTAATCCAGAAGCTGGTACTCTTATCATGACCGATATATGCAGGAATCTATCACAAGATGTCTCAGTCCAACAGGCTATTCTTGTTACCAACATGGTGCAGTAAATGCAGTAATTGTAATGATATCTGTGCAGCAGATGCAGGTCTGACTGGACCGGGACATAAAGATTTGATAACTTCTGGGAGTTCTATTAAAAGCATGAAGCTGCAGATTTCTGCCAACACTGTGATACTGTGCAAGAACAATCGGTGAGCATTTGATTCTGTTCTTTCAGGATCTCAAAATTGTGGAATCCTCATGTCCCCAACTCTTTCCTTTTTATTAATGATCTACAGGCTTTTAAAACCCAAGATTCCTCTCATTGTGGGAGGGGAGGGGGACTTTTAACTGCAGCCCACTTGTTTCTTGCCTGGAAAACAGGCGACTGACAGAGGAAAATCTGGTGGCCATCTTGTAAACCCATTTGCCCACCTGAATCAATTTTCAGGCAGGCCTTTAAATGGGCGCCCAGGACTCTGGCCTAAAACAGGCGGGAGACTATTTAAATATGCAAATCAGGGTCCTACACCTCTTGTGGGGCTCTGTTTGCAATTTTTGTGGAGAAATGGGCGGAGAATGCTTGTTGCATGCTGGGCCCACTCACTCCAGGTACTCAGGGGGTCTAACCAGCGGTCCTTAAAGTTATCACTGGAGGCCTCTCTGAAATGGTTCCTTTTTTAAAAAAATATTAAATGATTTTAGTGGGGCCAGGAGTAGGAATGCTCTTCCAGGCCCCACTAAAATCTCCCAGCTCGCTGCCGGCCCATTCCTAGGTGGTCTAACTATCCCCAGCAATGCTGGCTATCGGGTTAGCCAGAGAGAATGCCTGATGTGATCAGTACCCGTGTGGAGGTTCACAGGCTCATTTCACCATGTATTGTAGTGATGGATGTGCGTTCTGCCCACTCCTTGGGAAACTATGGAGGTTCCGCTACCACCTGGGAGGAGCAAGAGCAGACCTTTGGCTCTGTGAAGTATTTTAGGACTTCCCAACCCATAATCTCCCCACCTCCCAAAGAAATATATTTTTGTTTCAATGGCGAATTGTAACATGACTGGAGTGAGAACTGTTGTTTCCAGTTATTTCTTATTTAAGGGGCAGGCTATTTCTTGGTATCAGACAAATGATAAAAGCAAACTTCAGATTACACCAGCCTGAGTCACACTGGGGTAGATCTTGACTTTGTGCAATAGCATAAAACAGGTGATAGCAAACCCTTCAGCCCGTTTTCTCCCGATTTTTAATTCCACTGGAAAATCTGGAGAGATGTAAAACGGGCTGCCGATTCACTATCACCATTTTGCACTATCGTACAAAGTCAAAATCTACCCCAGTGTCTTTCTATCCCCTGCTGTCTCCTAATGGCCCAGAAATTCGGGTCGGGGGCTTCCCACGGGTGCAAGCCCCCGACCTACACTTACCTAGCGCGCCAGCAGTTGACCTCTTGGCCTGCGTGGAATTCCTCTCCGAGGCCTGTCCCAGAGGCCGGCGCGCTATGCTGGCGTGTCCCAGGGGCGTAGTTAGTGCGAAGCGTCCCCTGGGATCACGTGAGCAACAGGCAGCCAATCGGAGCAGGGAATGCTCCATTCATAAGTCTTGACAGATAGACCTGTCAAAATGTATAAATGCTGAGGCTGTAAAACTGTACTTTACCTTCAAATAAATTTTTAAAAATCATCACACTTTGTAAATAAACTATAAATCACATTAAATAACTATTTTAAACAAAAATTTAAATTTTTGAAAAAAATAATTTTATAAAAAAACAGGGCTAAAAATAAATTTACCTTGCTTTAAAGTATTTAAAAGTAAAAAACCTGTGGAAAAAATGTGTTAATTTTAAATAGTTGACCACTTACCTTTGAAAATGAAGTCCTTACGGCTGCTTTTTACATTTCTAAAATGTACAGACTTACCCGCACGTTAAAACCTGAAAAAAAAAAGGAAGTTCAACGCGCACGCGCAGACTCCCGCGCGCACGCGTTCGACCTCTGAACCCCTTGGTTCAGAGGATCGGAAGTGCCGGTTTCCCGCGCATGCGTAGTGCATGCAAGATTCCGGCACTTCCATCGGGTCCACGCGTGAGTACTCCGTCCGTACTCACGCGTTGGGACCCGAATTTCTGGGCCATTATTTCAAATTTATTCATAAGAACGCACTTTGAATTACCAGAATGGTTCCGGGGATGGGGGATCTTAGCTACAAGGAAAGGTTGGAGAAGCTGGATTTGTTTTCATTAGAGCAAAGGAGGTTGAGGGGTGATTTGATTGAGGTGTACAAGATTATGACAGGTTTGGATAGGCTAGATGGGGAAAGGCTGTTCCCACTCGCTGCTGACGGAAGTGGTGGAAGTGGACACACTCACTGTTTTCAAGGGGAGACTGGATAGGCACTTGAGGGAAATAAACTTGCAGGGCTACGGGGATAGAGCGGGGGAATGGGACTGACTGGATTGCTCTACAGAGAGCCGGCACGGACTCGATGGTCCAAATGGCCTCCTTCTGTGCCGTTATGACTTTGATTTTGCATGTAAAGCTGAGGGCCGCCTCTCAAGACATCTCGGGATTCCGGTAGCACTGATAAAATCGCACAGCTTCACTCTTGCCTTTCATGAATCCCTTCAATACGTCACACGCGAGTTACATCCCCGGGTGTCTGTTACAACGTGTCTACATGCCCAGTACAGCGATGTGACACTTTGCTACGGCAATCAAAGCGAGTGATTAATTTCTACCTGCAAGTCAATCGTCACACTCGTCAGCGAGCTGTTCATCTGGCTGTACTGCTCGAGGACTGAAGAATTGCTGCTCACTTCTCTCTGCAGGGATGCCTGCCGTACCTCCGAGACCTGAAACGGAACAGATGACAGTTACGCTCCATCAAGCTCCGGCCCTGCCAAAAAGTTGGACAAGTTTTTTTGCAGCTGAATATTTGCTGCGGATTCTGTTTGTGAAAATGTTTTTATCAAAATATTCTGAATCCCTGGTTATTTAGGGGAGAAGAAAAAAAAACATTATGGAAATTTCACTGGCAGGAAAACCAGGGGCTAAGTTAGACATGGAAAACAAGTCAACTATAGGAAATGCTGGAACTATGTGACAGGTCAGACAGCATCTGGGGAGAAAACAGCCGAGTTAATATTTCAGGTGTAGACCCTTGGTTCATGGACGATCTATAGGTGAATGTTACCTGGTCCGTTCTCTCCACAGAAGCTGACTGGCCTGCTGATCCAACATTTCCTGCATCTGTAGCTTTTATTTCTAGGTTTACAAAATTAAATCAAAGAGTTCTACTCTTTGTTTAGATAGAACATTAGGGTCCGGGGTGATGCACCATGCTGGTTTACTACCCTGTCAGCTCGGAATCAATATCCAGACTGGTGCGTGAGAGTCTCTGCTTTTCAATCCTGTCTGGATTCCAAGACAAATTGACCAGGCCACTCTAATCCACCTCCGAGTAACTGCTGTTGCAAAGTAGCACTAGCAAATTGGCCTTCGGGGAGTAGGCCTTCTGCCAGTTTGTGTCACCTCATTGAGTGCAGCAAATGACGGACTCACCAGCTCGTCCCATCTGGAATAATCTGAAGGCCCTCATCAATAAAGTGGGCCTTTCTACACATTGCCATCCCCATCAACACTCCAACTCATGCACTCCATCGGCAGACTGATGCACAGAGCGGTATTTATGCAACAACAAAATTGCATTTAACTAGCACCTTTCACGTCACAAGTCATCTCGGCACTTCACGATGGAGAAATATAAACACCGAGTATACATGGAGGTGTTAGCACAGGTAAACCATGGTCAAATAGATGGGATTTCAGGAAGTGTTCATGGGTGAGGAGAGAGGAAGTGAGGTGGAGGGAGGTAGGGAGGGAGTTCCAGAGAATAAGCTGAGACAACTGAAAACTCAATGAGATGGAGAGGGAGAGAGCGGTGATACATGAGAGAGAAAGAAAAGGACTTACATTTATATAGAGCACATCTCATGTTCTCAGGATGTCCCAAAACATTCCACAATCAATGAATTACTTTTTCGACATGTAGTCACCACCTCCTCAAAACTGCCCAGCCTCAATCCCTCAATCACTACCCCACATTGTCACGTAGACCAGAAAAAGTATGGGTCAGGGTATGAGCTGCCGTGGAGAAAGATAGGAGGAGAGGGCAGTTGATGTCGCAGAGGTGAAAGAAGGCAGTCGAGAACTGGGTGGGATATGAGGTTTGAAGCTGAGCTTTGGGTTGAGCAGGACACAGAGGTTATGAACAATCTGGTACGAGAGCAAACAGAGGCGAAGAAGGAATCCGTGGCAAAGTCACAGAGCTTTTGTTGGAGGCCAAATACAATGGCTTCAGTCCTCCCAATGTTCAATTGAAGGAAACTCTGTTTCACCCAAAACGTGATGTTGGACACAGAATCTGGCAGCAGACATTGTGGAGTTGAGGGAAGATGGGGACAGGGAGAGCTGGCTGTCCACAGCATACATTTTAAAACCATCCCCCGGCCTACAGATGATGTCACTGAGGGGCAAAATGTAAATGAAAAAAGGAGGGGCCAATGATGGAACCGTTCAATGGTACTTTTGGAGATGCGCTGGCTGCATTGGGACAGGTAGGAGTGGAACCATATAAGGGCAGGTCCATGGAGGTGGACACCCAAGAAAAGGTAGTGGAGGAGGATGGCATAATCGCCCATGCTGAACATCACAGAGAGACCAAGGAGGACAAGAGACAAGGAGCACAGTCGCAGAGAATACCATTAGTGACTTTGACCAGGACCGTGTTGTGAGCACAGCAGAATCCTGACTGAAAGGATTCAAACATGTAGCTGTGGGAAAAGGGGAGCATGGAGTTCGGAGGCAATGACACATTTCGAGATCTTCAAAAGGTGGGGAGGTTGGGGGTGGGCGGTAATTGAGAGGAGAGAGGGGCTGAAGGCAGACTTTGAGGATAAGGTGATGATGGCCATTTTATAGGAACATAGCAACAGGAGTTGGCCATTTAGCCCTTTGGGCCTGTGCCGCCATTCAATAAGACCATGGCTGATCTGTACCTTAACTCCATTTACCCACTGTAGCTCCAGACCCCGTGTTGCCCTTACCTAAAATCTATCAGTCTCAGTCTTGAAAGCTCCAATTGTCCCAGCATCCTCAACCTCTTGGGGGGAGAGAATTCCAGCTTTTTACTAACCTTTGTGGGGTTTTTTATTCATTCATGGGATGTGGGCGTCGCTGGCAAGGCCAGCAATTATTGCCCATTCCTAATTGCCCTTGAGAAGGTGGTGGTGAGCCGCCATCTTGAACCGCTGCAGTCCGTGTGGTAAAGGTACTCCAACAATGCTGTTGGTAGGGAGTTCCAGGATTTTGACCCAGCGGCGATGAAAGATCGGCGATATACTTCTAAGTCAGGATGGTGTGTGACTTGGAGGGGAACTTGGAGGTGGCGGTGTTCCCATGCGCCTGCTGCCCTTGTCCTTCTAGGAGGTAGAGGTCGCGGGTTTGGGAGGTGCTGTCGAAGAATCGTGTGAAGTATGCTTCCTGATTTCCCTCTTCGATGACCTAGCTCTAATTTGAAGAGCAAGTCCCCTCACAATGAGTTAATGGTGATTCAGCACCATTACTGTAGGTTTTTTTCCTGACTTGCTGCTCAATGGTGCATGAGTTACAATGTATCGGAGCTCCAGGGCGATGGAGTTATTGATAAATCTTGTGAGGCTCCACTCCTGGCAAGCTGCCTCGCTCAACAGAAAGGTGGATTGGGAATCTGGGTGCCCAGATCGACATGCTGCATTCACATCGCCGCTCATTAATCACTTTGTTAAGCGAGACTCTGGGCTGGGAACTAAATTTACCCTTATATGTAAACCTGCGCCAAAAAGCCAGGAGAAAGTCATTGGCCCAGAAATTAGTGTCCCAACGCGCGAGTAAGCACCGTGTACTCACGCGTGGGACTGATGGAATTGCCGGTTTTCTGCATGCACAGCGCATGCGCGGGAAACCGGCATTTCCGATCCTCTGAGCCAAGGGGTTCAGAGGTTGAACGCGTGCGCGTTGAACTTCCTTTTTTTTCCCCAGGTTTGCCCGTGCGTGAAGGCCTCCACTTTTTACACTTTAAAAAAGCAGACGTAAGGACTTAATTTTAAAAGGTAAGTGGTCTATTAATTAAAATTAGAATTTTTTTCCCACAGGTTTATTATTTTTAAAGACTTTACAGTAAGGTAAGTGTATTTTTAGACCCGATTTTTTATAAAATTATTTTTTTCAAAAATTTAAATTATTGTTTAAAATAGTTATTTAAATTATTTATAGTTCATTTAAATAGTGTGATTTTTTTAAAAGTTTTATTTGAAGTTTAAGTACTGTTTTGGGCGCCCAGAGTTTTCCTGAGTTTAACAGTTCTTACTGTCAAACTCATGAATGAACTTTTGCATCCTCCGATTGGTTGCCCAGTGCTCACGTGATCCCAGCCGACGCATCGCACTAAGTACGCCGCTGGATCACGCAAGCACAGCGTGCCGGGAGCTGGACCGGGCCACTGACAGGAAATCCACGCAGGCCCAGGCTTCAACTGCCGGCGCGCTAGGTAAGCGTAGGTCGGGGGCTTGCACCCGCGGGAAGCCCCCGACACCAATTTCTGGGCCATTAACTGTTATTTAGCGCACAGTTAGTGTGTGAAAAGTTTTCGGAACAGAAATGCGAATCAAATCCAGCAGGTGGCACCTGTCTCCCACAAAGCTGAGCACTGTTGCTAACTGAAGTGCATCCATTCGATTCACCATCATCTTAATGAGGTGCTTCAGTGCTGAGCTATCTGTCACTTCTCCCATAGCCTTTTTTTTGTGGCTACTGGTGCAGATCCAAATTAGCATCAACGTTACAGCCCATCTGTCTCCATAATGTTGAGCCAGGTATGACAAGACATTTCAGCTGGAGAATGTCGATGCTCCATTTACCCCACCCACTAGATTGGTAGGTCTTTATCTGCCGGTGCCCCCAATTAAACGCCTTGTAGCTATAAACAGTTTGCTATCGCTTACTCCGTGATTGGAGAATGGGCGTGGAAGCGCATTTAAAAGAAATCAGCTTTAATGCAATAATCTTAAAAAAGTCATTACTGTAATTCTTCAATTATAATGCCCTCCCATGTAGATTATGACTCATCTGGACTTTGGGCTTTGGTGGCGTGCAGGTGTACACTGGCTGCAAGTTCCAGGTCAATGCAGCTAAACTGCAAACTCTTTACACTTGCAGCCATTTAACAAACAAGTGTGTCAACATAAAAACTAAAAATGCTGGCAACACTCAGCAGGTCAGGCAGCATCTGTGGAGAGAGAAACAGAGTTAACGTTTCAGGTCGATGACACTTCCTCAGAACTGAAACGTTAACTCTGTTTCTCTCTCCACAGATGCTGCCTGACCTGCTGAGTATTTCCAGCATTTTGTGTTTTTATTTCAGATTTCCAGAATCTGCAGTATTTTGCTTTTGTATGTGTGTCAACATGTCTGAATCTCTTGCAAATGATTTTCATGTGAGTATCCATGAACTAAAAGCACATTCTCTTCTGTACAATATTTGGAGGAGGGGAAGATGCATCTTATACTCAAACATTTATGGTATGTTATCTAATACAATTATGTCACAACTGTAACAACAGAATAAACAACAGTGTGCAGTTACGAGGCTGTAAATGAACACTCATTTCATTACTGATGGAGCAGTTCTGATACAATCACCTGGCCTTTTTTTTTAATGAAATCCAGTTCTCTTTAACTGTGGAACTTATTAAAAAATCTGAACATATTAAAAGCGTAGGTAAAACCCACCAAAAAAACCCTCACCCTGGATTTTCCTGGGAATTGAATCAATGGGGTAATTTTTTGACTTTGTGCGATAGTGTAAAAGGGATGATAGCGAGTCGGCAGCCTGTTTTACAGCTCTCCCGAATTTAAATTCCATTCAAATCAAATCGAGCTGCTGATTCACTATCACCTGTTCCACACTATCGCACAAAGTCAAAAAAAAAACCCGATGTCTTTTCTCAGGGATTAAGCTGTTTAATACTCTGCATGAAGTACAGCAGCCCCACCAGCAGGCACGTAGATGGTAAAATGATCAGAGGCATTATGAGCTCGCAGGCAGTGTTGCTATACCGACTTACCTTCATTTCAGTTGTGAGCTGTTGTACTCTCTCCTTCATCTCATTGAACTCACCAAACATTCGCAGTCTGACTTTCTCCAGTGATTGTCGCACCTGAATAGAAAGCAAACAAGCAACTTGTGACAGAATTCTACCTAAACTGAGCGCCACTCTCTAAGCCAACCACCCATTCTTCACAGTAACTGGCTTTATATACCTGCCATTTTCTCGCAGCCTTTTCCCAAATGTTTCTTTAATAATTTGTGGATAAACCTAAGGTGTGAGAATCAGGGTTAAAATGTTCTAGCTGTATCTCCAACTCATACACCCTGTGAGCGCAACTTCCTGCTGGGATTGTGGGATCACCCCTATTTTTTTTTTTTAATTCATTTCTGGGATGTGGGCGTCGCTGGCAAGGCCAGCATTTATTGCCCATCCCTAGTTGCCCTTGAGAAGGTGGTGGTGAGCTGCCTTCTTGAACCACTGCAGTCCGTGTGGTGAACGCACTCCCACAGTGCTGTTAGGGAGGGAGTTCCAGGATTTTGACCCAGTGGTGATGAAGGATCGGCGATATACTTCCAAGTCAGGATGGTGTGTGACTTGATGGGGAACTTGGAGGTGGTGGTGTTCCCATGCACCTGCTGCCCTTGTCCTTCTAGGCGGAAGAGGTCGCGGATTTGGGAGGTGCTGCCGAAGAACCCTTGGCCAGTTGCTGCAGTGCATCTTGTAGATGGTACACACTGCAGCCACGGTACGCTGGTGATGGAGGGAGTGAATGTTTAAGGTGGTGGATGGGGTGCCAATCAAGCGGGCTGCTTTGTCCTGGATGGTATCGAGCTTCTTGAGTGTTGTTGGAGCTGCACTCATCCAGGCAAGTGGAGAGTATTCCATCACTCTCCTGACATGTGCCTTGTAGATGGTGGAAAGGCTTTGGGGAGTCAGGAGGTGAGACACTTGCCGCAGAATATCCAGCCTCTGACCTGCTCTTGTTGCCACAGTATTTATGTGGCTAGTCAAGTTAAGTTTCTGGTCAATGGTAACCCCCAGGATGTTGATAGTGGGGGATTCGGCAATGGGAATGCCGTTGAATATCAAGGAGCAGTAGTTAGACGCTCGCTTGTTGGAGATAGTCACTGCATGGCATTTGTGTGGCGCGAATGTTACCTGCCACTTATCAGCCCAAGCCTGAATGTCGTTCAGGTCTTGCTGCATGCAGGCAGGGACTGCTTCATTATCTGAGGAGTTGTGAATGGCACTGAACACTATGCAATCATCAGCGAACATCCCCACTTCTGACCTTTTGATGGAGGGCAGGGCATTGATGGAAGCAGCTGAAGATGGCTGTGCCTAGGACACTGCCCTGAGGAACCTCTGCAGCGATGTCCTGGGACTGTGATGACTGACCTCCAACCACCACAACCATGCCCCTATTAGCTGGTGTATGAATATCCCAATTGGATATCTCCACACCAATTCACAAACATGTTACAATGACTTCATAACCCTGATTTCCAGGTCCATTGCGTCCAGAAAAAAACTTCCCATTTAAGGAAACTCAATGGGAAGAAGTCATTGAACCTCCTGCAATATATCTCACATCAGTTGTAAAACCAACACCACCAAAAACACATTAACTGGCCATTCATCTCATTGCTGTGACCAAAATGGCTGTTGTTGTTCATCAACATAACAATCGCGGCTGTATTTCAAAATAATTCATTAAATGTGAAAGTCCTTTGGGATGTTAATGAGAGAGCGGATAAGGTGCTCTGTAAATACAAGCTCTTTCTTATGTAATGGTCATTGTGTAGAATATAGCCAGCTTTAGCCCATTTCCTCCCTATACACCTGACTTTCAATTTTCCATCTATATTTCAGTGTCACTAAAGAAAGGAGAAAGAACATGCATTTACATAGCACCTTTCATAACCTCAGGACGCCCCAAACTGTTTTACAGCCAATTAAATACTTTTGAAGTGTAGTCACTGTTGTGATGGAGGAAACGCGGCAGCCAATTTGCGCACAGCAAGCTCCCACAAACAGCAATAAGGTAAACAAATAGCACTCGGACCAAGAGTGTTATATCATTGTAGGTTTGATAGAATTTTCCCTTTTCAAAACCCCTCTTTCTACTTCCACTGACGCACTTCAGCCAGGTGTACTGGGTGGTCCTGACTACAGATGCCCATCACACTGGGAGTGACCAACCTGCTTTGAGGGGAAGGTAACACCAGATTGTCCTCACTGAGCTGAAGAACTGCTGTCGTGTAACTCTTCATCCAGTGGCCTGGCTATAAACTGGTGGAACTGACTCATGGTCGAGCAGCGCATCGCTACATAACTCAGGATGGGGTCTGAAGTGCAATCTCACTTGGGTCCCTTTTGAAATTTTATAGGTCTCAACAAACGGAACAAGAAAATGCCCATCAGTCAAGCAAACTGAGTGTTGTCAGGGAACATTAACTATCTCACCTCCTTAATGTAGATCATTTCCTCTTTAAGCTGGTTAATTGACCATTCATACACAACCACCTCCGCCTTATTTGCATCAGCTCGCTGCACCACGCCGTACACCCTACTCTGAGGAGACGCCTCTGAACCCAAGCCATTGGAAAGATGCTGCAAAAAAAGACACGGCATTTAGTTACTTCATCATTTTAGGTCACGCAGGGAAAGATTTATTGTGTGTGCAACAACGCCATAAATTAATTCATTATAAATGTGTTTATGATTTCCCTACCCAGATGATATCTCCCCCATGTGTTTTCACTGCATCGTTACCTGTGAGGGCACATTAGACTGATAGAGTTCCAAGAGCAAAGGAATAGCAGAGGAGATAACAGACTACGACACCTCAATAATTAGGTCGTGTGTTTTCACAATAACTTACATTACTACAGCACCTTCAAATGGAGCAAAAGCTGAGGATCAAAGTAGAGTTGGAGCAAGAGAGAAATTAAGGGAGGAGATTGAAGGAATGCTTGAAGAAGTAGGTTTTAAGAATACCTTTGAAGATGGGAGAGAATTCCCAAGCCACAAAGCTTTAGAAAGGGAGGTCAAGCATATGGAGCATGATGACTGAAGGCTCTTCTCCAGATGATAAAGAGGGAGGGAAAGATGGTACTGTAAATAAGAATGAGAGTTGGAAGAGCAGTGGATGTGAACAGAGACTGGAGGCTGAAGGAGGTTGCAGAGGTCGGGAGGGGGGAGGGATTTGTAAATGATTTTGAAGTTGATACACTGATGGATTGGGAGTTAATGAAGGTCGGCAAGTGACAGGCTGAATGAGTGAGTTGGATTTCATATGAGATAGAATGCATATGATGGAGTTCTGGTTCTGGATGCATTGGAGTTAATGCAGGGTGGAACTTGGTAGGCAAGTGAGCAAGACATTGAAAAGGGCAGTAGTGGGTGGGCGGTGAGGGATGGAGATGAAAATATGCAAAATGCTGGAATAGTTCTCAAAACCTTAAACGTTGAAATATATAGTGTAGCATTCTGATACACAATCATTTCATGCTTGGTGACGGGTGGAAGAGATTTATAATGATCGGCAGGAAGAGATAAGAAATGGGAGAGTCGCAGCACATCTACCCAATGCAAGGGAGAGGCAGAGCAAACTGGAGGGACATGCCAACATTGTTTTGAACAGAAGGACATGTATGTCTTTTATTCACCACAGTCACTAACCAGTACCGGTGGTTCTGTGCTGTTACTTTCAGGATGGCGATATCCATTGCGTTTCCTACTATTTCCTGTGTTTGTGTTCTCTTCCTGGAACAAGAAAGCAGTTTGACTGAGATGTTAAACAATTTGAAAACAGATTGGTTAACTTCAAATATCATTTGTCCTTTTCTCCTTTCAAAACCAGATATGAACCAAAAGGAAGACTCCCAATGTAAAATATCAAAGTGGAGCGAGACCATCAAATATTATAAACGGCATACATATATCTTTATTATATATTTATTTCAGCACTCCAAAGTAAAAAAACAAATGCATATTTGCTGTTACCAGAATAAGTGAGAGTCTACTCTAAATTCTCATATTGTGTAATAGAAATTAAATGTACTGGCCAGTGACTGTGCTTGTCTTATTATGCAGGTGATTTCCGCAAAAGGCTCTTGTTGGAGGAGTTAACAATACAAACTTTGTAACACTTATAACCATCCCACTTTATGACATATTCCATTTACTACCATAAACTTTAAATAGCTGATATATTTGTTTATATATTTCAGCCAATGCATGCCCTAATGAAGTCTGATGGCCGTCAGTTTGTCCACTAGGTAGGTTAAAGTGAGTCATATACCTGAAATGATCAAACTATCGAAGCTATTTCAAAACTCTTGCAAAACACAAGCTTATTTTGGACTCTGCCCCTCCTGCAATGAAACACTTCTCCCCTACAAGTTCACAAGGCCCTTGCATTAGATTAAAGGTGAGTAGGTGGATCAGGGGAACAGTGGGATCTTTTGAAAAACCCTGCAGACCAACAGCTTCCTTTTTGGACCCATCCACCTTAGTAAACACAGAGTGATGGTACAGTGTTGGTGTTTGAAAATGCTGGTGGAGGTCGGGATTTGTTAGAAAGTTGCTTAATCCATTTGATTGGTTTGTTTTGTGGTAGTTGCAGGCTCCTCATTGGCAGCTTTGAAAAAAAAGAACGATTTGATTGGTAGGTTTATCTGAGCGTTGGTAATTTTATATCTTATTACATTTTAGCAATTTGGCATGTTTGATTAAATGGTTAATTGAACCAAATTGTGTGCAAGTGTGATGGGAACATTGCGTGTGTAATGCTGCAAGTTGTGACAGGCAATACAGACAAGCGCCCAATGCAAGACTTTTAAGAGTCAGTTTTGCACTATTGTCCACTAATTTTAATGAGTTGAAAAGCACGGTTTAGGGGCACGTTTTATCCTGACTGGCTTTGCCAGGAGCACTGAAAGCAAAAGGCTATTCCTACAGTGCAGCAATGTTCTGGTGTGAGCTGGAAAGTGGGCTAACTCGGTATTTTTATCCCCTTCTGATTTTCTTCTGCTCCTGGACACACTTACCACGGTTGGACTATAGTTCCACAGGCACGGGACATCCTCCACATGTGAATCTACTCGGCGTCAGTCGGCTATTTGACTACAGGGTGCTTCACAGCGTCACTTGTAAATTTTCCAGCAAGGGTCACTGGATCAGGAGCAGGAGCCCCCCGTTAGATTTTTTTTATACCTAGCTCAAAGGCACTGAGGCCAACTGTGGTATCCTTAACATCACCCCAGCTATGATCAGCTAGCTCAACATAACCAGGAGACCAAACCTGAGATGGACCTGTTTTGCGTGGCTTAGTTCCACAGTGAACAGTACTGCGGAACTAAGCCACGCAAAACAGGTCCATCTCAGGTTGGAATCATACCTACCACAAAGGAAGTTGGCTGTGGTTGTTACATAGATACATAGAAGATAGGAGCAGGAGTAGGCCATTCGGCCCTTCGTGCCTGCTCCGCCATTCGATGAGATCATGGCTGATCTTTTAATTCAGTATCCCGTCCCCGCCTTCTCTCCGTAACCCTTAACCCCTTTTGCCCGTAGAAATATATCTAATTCCCTCTTAAATATATTTAATGAGCTGGCGTACACTGCCCTCTGTGGCAATGAGTTCCACAGGTTCACCACTCTCTGAGTGAAGAAATTCCCCCTCATCTCTGTCCTAAATGGTTTAGCCCTTATCCTTAAATTATGTCCTCTAGTTCTGTTCTCACCCGCCAAGGGAAACATTCCTTCTGCATCCAGTCTGTCTAGACCTGTCAGAATTTTATACACTTCTATGAGGTCCCCTCTCAATCTTCTAAACTCCAGTGTGTACATCCCTAAACTACATAGTCTCTCCTCATAGGTCATTCCCGCCATTCCTGGTATCAGCCTGGTGAATCGCCGCTGCACCCCCTCCATGGCAAGAACATCCTTCCTCAGATGAGGCGACCAAAACTGTACACAGTACTCGAGGTGTGGTCTCACCAGTGCCCTGTACAGCTGCAGCAAGGTATCCCTGTTCCTGTATTCTAACCCTTTTGCTATGAAGGCCAGCATACCGTTTGCCTTCTTGACCGCCTGTTGCACCTGCATGCTCGCCTTCAGTGACTGGTGTACAAGAACACCCAGGTCTCTCTGTACTTCCCCCTCTCCCAATCTATTGCCATTTAAATAATAATTTGCCCTCCCGTTCCTGCACCCAAGGTGGATAACTTCGCACTTGTCCACATTATAGTGCATCTGCCATTTATCCGCCCAATCGCCCAGTCTGTCCAAATCGCTCTGGAGCTTCCTGGTCTCTTCCTCTGAGCCCACCCCCCCTCCTAGTTTAGTGTCGTCTGCAAATTTGGAAATGCTGCATCCGACTCCCTGATCCAGGTCATTAATGTAAATTGTGAACAGCTGGGGGCCCAGGACAGATCCCTGTGGTACCCCACTTGTTACTGCCTGCCATTCAGAAAATGAGCCGTTTATTCCAACTCTCTGTTTTCTATCTGACAGCCAGTTCCCTATCCACGCCAAAACTTTCCCCTTTATCCCATGAGCCTCAATTTTCCATGCTAATCTTTTATGTGGGACCTTATCGAAGGCCTTTTGGAAGTCCAGGTACACCACATCTACTGGCTCTCCCCCATCTATTCTACCAGTTACTCCCTCAAAAAATTCCAATAGATTAGTCAAGCACGATTTACCCTTTGTAAATCCATGTTGACTCTGTCCTATCCTGTCCCCATTTGCTAAGTGCTCCGCTATTTCATCCTTAATGATGGACTCCAGCATTTTGCCCACAACTGATGTAAGGCTTACAGGTCTGTAATTACCTGCTTTTTCCCTACCCCCCTTTTTGAATAGTGGGGTAACGTTAGCTACCCTCCAATCCATCGGCACTGTTCCCGAGTCTAATGAATTCTGAAAAATCATCCTTAGTGCATCCGCTATCTCTAGGGCCACCTCCTTCAGTACCCTAGGATGCATGTTATCAGGCCCTGGGGATTTGTCCACCTTCAATCCCTTTAGCTTCCTTAACACCATATCCTTAGAGATATTGATTTGCGTCAGTTCCTCCTTTGCCAATGTCCCTATTTTTCCCGATATCCCAGGGAGGTTTTTTGTGTCTTCCTTCGTAAAGACTGACCCAAAGTATGCATTTAGTTGATCTGCCATTTCCTTATTTCCCATTATATATTCCCCCGTATCTGACTGCAATGGACCAACTTTGGTTTTCACCAGTCTTTTCCTTTTGATATACTTATAAAAGCTTTTGGAGTTAGTTTTTATATTTTCCGCCAGCTTGTTTTCGTAAGCTATTTTGCCCCTCTTGATTATGCCCTTTGCCCTCCTTTGCTCTATCTTAAACTGTTCCCAATCTTCCGCTCTGGCGCTTTTTTTGGCTATTTTATACGCCCTATCTTTGGATTTTATGCTGTCTCTAATTTCCCCTGTTATCCACGGTTGAGTCACCTTTTTAGATTTCCTTTTATGCCAGATTGGTATAAACAATTTTTGCAATTTTGTCATTCTATCTTTAAATGTTTGCCATTGTTTATCTACCTCCAGTCCTCCCAGGAACGTTGTCCAATCAGACCTACTCAGTTCCCGTCTCATGGCATCATAATTCCCCTTGTTTAAATTCAGGACCTTAGTCTCTGAGTCAATTTCTTCGCTCTCCATTTCGAGTGAGAAATCGATCATGTTATGATCGCTCTGACCCAAGGGTCCCCGTACAACAAGATTACTGATTAGTCCCTTCTCATTGCACAGTACCCAGTCCAATATAGCCTGTTCCCGAGTTGGTTCCTCGACATATTGATCCAGATAACCATCCCTCAAACACTCAAGGAATTCCTCCTCCTCATTATTTTTACTGATTAGGCTAGTCCAATCTATATGTAAGTTAAAGTCACCTATGATGACAGCTGTGCTCTTATTGCACGCTTCTCTAATTTCCCTCGTGATGCCCTCCCTAACCTCTATTTTACTATTTGGAGGCCTATATACCACTCCTATTAATGTTTTTCGCCCCTCGCTATTTCTTAGCTCCACCCATATAGATTCTGTATTAACTGAGTTAATATCCTTCCTTTCAATTGCATTTATCCCCTCTTTTACTAGCAATGCTACCCCTCCTCCCTTTCTTTTTTGTCGATCCTTCCTAAATACTGAATACCCCTGTATGTTAAGCTCCCAGCCCTGCTCACCCTGCAACCATGTTTCCGTAATCCCAATTAGGTCATAATTATTAACCTCTATTTCCACAGCTAATTCATCTACCTTGTTCCTGATGCTTCTCGCATTAAGGTATAAAACCCTCAGGCTTTTTTTATGCTCACATTTTTTATGAATTAGTTTGGCCCTTTGTTTTTTGTTCCTCACCCTTTTATCATTTATTTCTGTCTGCCTTTCACTTTCCTCTATTTCACTACATAGGTTTCTAGCCCCCTGCCATACTAGTTTAAATGCTCCCGAACTGCTTTATCAAAAATTACCCCGAGAACATCAGTTCCATCTCTGCACAGGTGTAGACCGTCCCTTTTGTATAGGTCACACCTACCACAAAACTGGTTCCAATGCCTCAAAAATTTAAAACCCTCCCTCTTACACCACTGCTCAAGCCACGTATTTAGCCTAACTATCCTGTTCTCTGTACTCTTACTAGCACGTGGCACTGGTAGTAATCCAGAGATTACTACCTTCGAGGTCCTACTTTTTAGCTTGGCTCCTAACTCCCGAAATTCTACTTGTAGGACCTCTTCCCTTTTTTTAGCTACGTCGTTGGTACCAACATGTATCACGACAACTGGCTGTTCCCCCTCTCCCTCCAGAATGTTCTGCACCCGCGCCGAGACATCCTTGACCCTTGCACCAGGGAGGCAACATACCATCCTGGAGTCTCGGTCGCGACCACAGAAACCCCTATCTATTCCCCTTACAATCGAATCCCCTATTACTATAGCCCTGCCACTCTTTTTCCCTCCCTTCTTTGCAACAGAGCCAGTCATGGTGCCATGAGCCTGGCTGCTGGTGCCTTCCCCCGATGTGTCACCCCCCCCGACAACAGTACCTAAGGCGGTGAACCTGTTGCTAAGGGAGACAACCCCAGGGGATTTCTGCACTACCTTCCTGCCCTTGCTCTGCCTTTTGGTCACCCATGTACTGTCTACGCTGGCCTTAACCTGCGGTGTGACCAACTCACTAAATGTGCTATCCACACCCCTCTCAGAATCGTGGATGCTCCAAAGTGAGTCCATCTGCAGCTCAAGGGCCGTCATGCGGTCCCACATGAGCTGCAGCTGGACACACTTCCTGCACACATAGTCGTCAGGGAGGTCATTCATCTCAATCACATGACATCACTGCAGGAGTTCCTCAGGGCAGTGTCCTAGGCCCAACCATCTTCAGCTGTTTCATCAATGACCTTCCCTCCATCATAAGGTCAGAAGTGGGGATGTTCGCTGATGATTGCACACTGTTCAGCACCATTCGAGACTCATCAGATACTGACGCAGTCCGTGTCCATATGCAGCAAGACCTGGACAACATTCAGACTTGGGCTGACAAGTGGCAAGTAACATTCGCACCACACAAGTGCCAGGCAATGACCATCTCCAACAAGCGAGACTCTAACCATCTCCCCTTGACATTCAATGGCATTACCATCGCTGAATCCCCCACTATCAACATCCTGGGGGTTACCATTGATCAGAAACTGAACTGGACCAGCCATATAAATACTGTGGCTACAAGAGCAGGCCAGAGGCTGGGAATTCTGCGGTGAGTGTCTCACCTCCTGACTCCCCAAAGCCTTTCCACCATCTACAAGCAACAAGTCAGGAGTGTGATGGAATACTCTCCACTTGCCTGGATGAGTGCAGCTCCAACAACACTCAAGAAGCTCGACACCATTCAGGATAAAGCAGCCCGCTTGATTGGCACTCCATCCACCACCTTCAACATTCACTCCCTCCACCACTGTGGCTGCGGTGTGTACCATCTACAAGATGCACTGCAGCAACTCGCCAAAGCTCCTTCAACAGCACCTTCCAAACCCGCGACCTCTACCACTTAGAAGGACAAGGGCAGCAGACACATGGGAACATCACCACCTACAAGTTCCCCTCCAAGCCACACACCATCCTGACTTGGACCTGTATCGCTGTTCCTTCACTGTCGCTGGGCCAAAATCCTGGAACTCCCTTCCTAACAGCATTGTGGGTGTACCTACACCATATGGACTGCAGCGGTTCAAGAAGGCAGCTCACCACCATCTTCTCAAGGGCAATTAGGGATGGGCACTAAATGCAGGCCTAGCCAGCGACACCCACATCCCATCAATGAATTTTAAAAAACTCACTAACTGAACCTTCAGCAGCGTTCCAGGTCTCGCTAGCTTTAACTTAGAGGTTTGCGGTTGGCCTACCAGATTTTTGTCCCATGATGTAACCTGCAGTAACTATGGTAGCTGCAGGAGGATTTGCATTGCAGATTAACAGCCTGAATTTGGCCATATAAACTACAGTGTGATAGAGTAATGAAATTCAAGTAGCTTTTAACACTTTCAGTGTTGCATTTTGAACTTCAACCTGCAGAAAGCCTGAAGATCACTTTGAAGACACGGCAGAAATTTATGAGCAACAGACGAAGACTTTGCACATCGCAAGTGTGTCATCGATAAAAACTGAACATCTTTTAGCCACTTCTTTTGGTTGATCTTCCGCTCGGCGTACGATGGACCCGGAAGTGCGCGAGCAACTTTCACCGTGTGGGGGCATGGGCCAGACCTCACCGCAGTGTCCGGGAGATTAATCTTTCATTCCGGGAGACTCTGGGACAAACCTGAAGGGTTGGCAACCCTACTGCTCCCCCAGGATCCATCCGTCTAGTCTTAAAATCCCACTAAATAATGAGCTGCAATAAGGTAAATGTGTGCGCATTTTACCAGGGTGCTTGGCATCCATCTGCATTGAAAGGAGCATCTTCTTATTCATAAATGCCATAGCAATCCTGAAAGAAGCCCGTATGGCCACATGGGCTCCATACTTGGGAACCCAGCCAACCTGAAAAAAGAGCAGAACCCTCCTTTGCAGCTAACTGACCTCCTTTGAATGGTATTTGGTGAAATAAAGGGAGGAAAAAGTAAAATGCTAAATTATGCTTCTAAAGCAACAAAAAAAAACACACCACAAAACAAAATGTAACAAAAGCAACACAAGTAAAATGAATTGGAACTCCCACCCACTCCGAAACCAGCTACACACGTTTAAGAAATTCAGCGCTGGAGGCCTGAAGTGACGTTGGAAGTTCACTCAGTTTCACAAGATGAAGAAGGTCAATCAGCCCATTGCTGCTCATCCATTCTGAATGACTTATCCAATTGGTTCTTAAATAATTCCAGGGTTTTTGCTTCCACTACTCTGTTTGGGAGTCCGTTCCAAGTGTTGATTCCTCTGTGTGTGAAGAATAATGTCCTGATATTTGCCCTGTACTCGTTTGAACCTGTAACTCCTTGTTCTACCCTCACAGTTCAATTTACTGTAAAATCGTTTTCCAGATTTACCTTTTCCATACCATTTACAATCTTCTATACCTCTCAGGTGTATCCTTTTAAGGTTGAAAAGCCCATGTTTTTCCAGTCCCTCCACATAGCTGAGGCCTCAAAGACTTGGGATCAGCCTGGTGGCTCTTCCATGCACCGCTTCCAATGCTTAAATATCCTCCTTGTGTCTTGGTGACTCGAACTGCTCACTGTACCCAAGGTGAGGTCTGACCGGAGCATTGTACTGTTTGATCACAACTTCCTCTGGCTTGTATTCGACTCTTTCAGCTATATAGATCAACATTCAATTGGCTTTGTTGATTGATGCTCTGGTTTTCAGTGATAATGAATTATTTCTGAAGCAAATCACAAAAAATACAGAGGAGGGAAGCCCTGCCCTTATTTCCATAATTTTCACATCCTTAACGAAGCCTGTGCATCTATAGGCACCAGTGCAGCTCAAATAGAAAGTAACAAGCCACGCATTCTCCACATACATTTGGGGTAATGATGAGTTCCTCATATTTTCTGCCCATCTTTCCCATCGCTCCCCCCTCCCCTCCACCCCACAACTCTCCCCCACCCTTGATGGAAAGCTTCCACTCTGGGTCCACTAGTGGCTCAGGAATGTTGATACGGTGCGAGATGTGACACTGAACCATACAGGTCAGGGAGATCGGAGATGTGGTCACTGGTCTGTGCCAAGTTAACTCACCTCACTAGTGGTAGCACCATATTTGACTTGGCAATCCTAACTGGAAAGGGGGGGGGGGGGAAATCAGCCGGGACCCGTGCTCCTTAAAGCTCCCAGTAACACCTGGTGGAATATGTGTGTGTGGACCTTAGGTAAGAACAGGATTGTGCCCTTTGATGGTTCCATGAAGGAATATCTGGTCAACACTCATGAGGTAAGCTCCTATGTAGAGTATGTCCATTTGGGTGCCAGCAACTATAGAACTGACCCCAGCATGAGTCACTGCCTTCAGGAGAACTGGGAAGAAAAAACACATAGTAATATCTATCCTAGCTTTTATCAAACCTGTTAAGCCTCTTTTCAGCTCTTGTTCCCCCTTTTGTCATTCCTTGACTAGAACCAGCTGTCAGTCCCATTCTGGACCTGCTCACAAGGGGATGCTCAAGAGCAATACAGATTAAAAATGATTCTTTAAATAAATACATCACATACCCAGTGAATTTGATTCACTTGGCGGTGTGTATAAATATAAAAACCCTAAATTAACCACTGTAACCAATAACAAAGAGATGTTTGTTTCGATTTCTGCTTTTACCAATCATGTATCACTAAAGTTGTTTTTAGAAGAGTCAGACCATTGAAACCAGCTACAGTGTCAGCTGTGGTTCAGTTGGTAGCACACTCGCCTCAGAGTCAGAAGGTTGTGGGTTCAAGTCCCACTCCAGGACTTGAGACCATAAAGCTAGGCTGACACTCCAGTGCAGTGCTGAGGGAGTGCTGCACTGTCGGAGGTGCTGTTTTTCGGATGAGACGTTAAACCGAGGCCCAGTCTGCTCTCTCAGGTGGACATAAAGGATCCCATGGCACTATTTCGAAGAAGAGCAGAGGCCAATATTTATCCCTCAACCAACATAACAAAAACAGATTATCTAGTCATTATCACATTGCTATTTGTGGGAGCTTGCTGTGTGCAAATTGGCTGCTGCATTTCCCATATTACAACAGTGACTCCACTTCATAAAGTACTTCATTGGCTGTAAAACGCTTGAGACGTCCGGTGGTCGTGAAAGGCGCTATATAAATGCAAGTCTTTCCTTCTTTCAAATGTTACCTCGTACCTTTTCCTCAAAGCCTACCTCATAATTTATCTCAAAACCTACCTCATACTGTACCTCAAAAACTACCTCATACCGTACCTCAAAACCTACCTCATACCGTACCGCAAAACCTACCTCATACCATACCTCAAAACCTACCTCATACCGTACCTCATACCATACCTCAGAAACTACCTCATACCGTACCTCAAAACCTACCTCATACCGTACCTCAAAACCTACCTCATACCGTACCTCAAAACCTACCTCATACCCTACATCCTACAGTACCTCAAAAACTACTTCATACTGTACCTCAAAAACTACCTCAGAAACTATCTCAAGCCTCACTTCAAACCTTACCTTGAACCTTATTTCCAACCTCATCGTGTACCTGACTTAGCATCTTGCCTCAAATCTTACCTTACAACTTACCTCAAATGCTATCTCTTACCTTACTTCGAAAGTTACTTTAAATCTTATCATGAACGATACCTCAGACCTTACCCTTGAAGCTTCCTGTACCAGCTGCATTACTTCCACCTATAATCTCATTGTCAACACTATCTGCACTGGCTCCTCCTTACCAGAGCTACCTTGCATTACTGAATGTCACCTTTACTGTTGCACTGTTAGTAATACTAACAAGAATAGAGGTTTATACAAGCTAAACTTTCCTCCCCTCAGGATGTAAGGAAGAGGTAAAAAGTGAATAGGCCTTTCTATCCTACATGTGCATTCACCCTGGAAAATTACTTTCCCACTTCCCCACATTGCTCTTCCTTCAAAGGTCATGTTATCCCACAACAGGGCAAGTGGTTGTTGAGTTTTAGTCTGCCTGCGTTATGAGTGGAAATATTTCCAGTACAAACACACAATGACCTTAAAATTAGACTGCCATATAGCCGTACAAACACTTTAAAACATTGTTATGACATTCCTCTGCCTGCTATTTTAACAGAGCCATTAACCATTTAAAACAAACGAGTTAACACCTCTGAAAATGGTGAACAAAGAAACTTCACACAAACACTAATATCTCACCGAGAAGTTTCAAGTCTAATAGAGCAACAGGAGGTGATGGGATTGTAGTTGTAGCAATTACAAAGCTGACATGAAAAGGCGTTGTAGCTTCTTCAGACTGGGGTGAGTGGAAAGGAGAAGTAACAAGAATAATTTATGATATAAACATTCTGAAATACGAGTGGCTTTGCCCATTGAAAGTCAAGATGAAGCGAATTTCCCTCATGCATTAGTGATGCTGTAGGTATAGGAATGGGAATCTGCAGCTCCTCGAGGTTATGAGCCATCATCGAGTGGTAGGAGGGTGTAGCTGCAGGAAAGACAGTGGGGGGAATTGTAACCCTCCACCCCTCCAACCCCCACAAGGGGAATTGTAACCCTCCACCCCTCCAACCCCCACAAGGGGAATTGTAACCTTCCCCCCCCTCCAACCCCCACAAGGGGAATTGTATCCTTCCCCCTCCCCAACCCCCACAAGGGGAATTGTATCCTTCCCCCTCCCCAACCCCCACAAGGGGAATTGTAACCTTCCCCCCCTCCAACCCCCACAAGGGGCTAGAGAGTTTCGGGGGGGGGGGGGGGAAAAGAGTGGAGTTAAATTGGAAAATGTACGAAACCCGACCCCAACCTGCCGCCAACGAGCCTGCTTCCCTTTCAACCGCGGCGGGTTTGGGGGGTTTCTGAATAACACGCTCTGGAGAGGCGGGTCAGTGATTATAATATGTAAATGAGGCTCAGTTCCTGATATTTTAGCAACGATTTAGATTTAACGCAGGCCAGCTGTGTTTCCCAGGGCTTGGGAATCCTGGCAGCTAAAGGGAGGCGGGAGCAGCCAGATCCAGCAGGTAAGTGCTTTCTGGAGCACTGCCTGTGGGCCAGGAGAAGGAGGAGTGTTTCCCGCCCACCCCACCCTGGGTCCTCAAGCGATCGCCACCCCCAAAATTGCAATGTTTCTCGGCCCCCCCCTCCCCCGGCAACCTGCGATGTTTCTGGTTGCCGGGGACCGTCCCCAACAGTCTCCGGCTGCGGCCTCCTACCACAGGCTTTCCCGGTCAGCCTGTCAATCGGGCCGTCTGCTGGGCAGGGAACGGAGTACAAGAATGATAATGAGGTCCTGCTGTTAAATTCGGCAGGAATTCACCTTTCTGCGATTTCCGGGTTTTCTTCCCGTAAACACACTCTCTCCCTGCCTCCCCGTAAATATTGGGGCCTGTGCGTCATAGAATGGCGATGCCCATAAAGGGGTGCATGGCATCCATAGCAAATTATAAGAACATAAGAAATAGGAGCAGGAGTAGGCCAATCGGCCCCTCGAGCCTGCTCCACCATTCAATAAGATCATGGCTGATCTGATCCTAACCTCAAATCTTCTATCACTCTGCATCCACCTGAACCCATGTGATCTCCCGGGAGAGGCGAAAAACCAGATTTGGGAGAAAAAAATCTAGGAAATTCCTCTCCGACCCATCTAGGCGATCGAAATTCTTCCAGGAGATCACTCTGTCCCTATATTTTCTACAGTACTTACCTTCTGTAAAGGCGATCTCCACCCCAGCCAGGAACAGGAATAAAACCATCTCCTGAAATCTAACACAGAATTAGAACACAGTGGGAGCAGAACAAGGCTACACAGCCCCTGGGCCCACTCCACTACCCACAGGGCCATGACCATTCCGAACCTAGACTCATGTCCAATTTCCTGCCTGCTCCCCGTAACCCTTAATTCCCTTTACTTCTAGGAAACTATCTATTTCTGTTTTAAATTTATTTAATGATGTAGCTTCCACAGCTTTCTGGGGCAGCAAATTCCACAAACCTACCACCCTCTGAGTGAAGAAGTTTCTCCTCATCTCAGTTTTGAATGAGCAGCCCCTTATTTTAAGATTATGCCCCCTAGTTCTAGTTTCACCCATCATTGGGAACATCCTCACCGCATCCACCCGATCAAGCCCCTTCACAATCTTATATGTTTCAATAAGATCGCCTCTCATTCTTCTGAACTCCAATGAGTAGAGTCCCAATCTACTCAACCTCTCCTCATATGACCACCCCCTCATCCCCGGGATTAACCGAGTGAACCTTCTTTGTACTGACTCGAGAGCAAGTATGTCTTTCCTTAAGTATGGACACCAAAACTGTATGCAGTATTCCAGGTGCGGTCTCACCAATACCTTGTACAACTGCAGTAATACCTCCCTGTTTTTATATTCCATCCCCCTAGCAATAAAAGCCAACATTCCAGTGGCCTTCTTAATCACTTGCTGCACCTGCATACTAACTTTTTGAGTTTCGTGCACCAGGACCCCCAGATCCCTTTGTACTACAGTACT
The DNA here is from genome assembly GCF_052327205.1 of Somniosus microcephalus. NCBI lineage: Eukaryota > Metazoa > Chordata > Chondrichthyes > Squaliformes > Somniosidae > Somniosus > Somniosus microcephalus. Next base: position 24,469,902 of record NC_141013.1, read on the forward strand.
TTCCAGTTTCTTGCCATTAAGATAATAACTTGCTCTATGATTTTTCCTGCCAAAGTGCATAACCTCACACTTTCCAGTATTGTATTCCATCTGCCAAATCTCTGCCCACTTACTTAGCCTGTCTATGTCCCTTTGCAGGTTTTTTTTATGTCCTCCTCGCTCACTACTTTCCGTCCCATCTTTGTATCATCTGCAAACTTTGATATGTTACACTCGGTCCCCTCCTCCAAATCGTTAATATAGATTGTAAAGAGTTGGGGACCCAGCACTGACCCCTGCGGAACACCACTAGTTACTGGTTGCCAATCTGAGAACGAACCATTTATCCCAACTCTCTGCTTTCTGTTAGCGAGCCAATCCTCCACCCACGCCAGAATATTACCCCCAATCCCGTGATTTTTTATCTTGAGCAATAATCTTTTGTGTGGCACCTTGTCAAATGCCTTTTGGAAGTCTAAATACACTACGTCCACTGGTTCCCCTTTATCCACCCTGTATGTTACTTCCTCAAAGAACTCAAGCAAATTTGTCAAACATGACTTCCCCTTCATGAAACCATGCTGAGTTTGTCCTATTAAATTATGTTTATCCAAATGTCCCGTTACTGTCTCCTTAATAATGGACTCTAACATTTTACCAACCACAGATGTTAGGCTAACAGGTCTATAGTTTCCAGCCTTCTGCCTACTACCCTTTTTAAATAAGGGTGTTACATTAGCAGTTTTCCAATCTGCCGGGACCTTTGCTGAGTCCAGTGAGTTTTGGAAAATTATTACCAATGCATCCACAATCCCTACCGCTACTTCCCTCAAGACCCTAGGATGCAAGCCATCAGGTCCAGGGGATTTATCCGCCTTGAGTCCCATTATTTTACCAAGTACCACTTCCTTAGTGATTTTAATCGTATTTAGTTCCTCCCCCCCCTAGAGCCCCCTGTTTGTCCAGTGTTGGGATATTCTTAGTGTCCTCTACTGTAAAGGCTGATACAAAATAATTGTTCAGTGTTTTTGCCATCTCCATGTTTCCCACCATTAATTTCCCGGTCTCATCCTCTAAGGGACCAACATTTACTTTAGCCACCCTTTTTCTTTTTATATAACTATAGAAACTTTTACTGTCTGTTTTTATATTTTTTGCTAATTTACTTTCATAATCTATCTTCCCTTTCTTAATCAATCTTTTAGTTATTTTTTGCTGTCTTTTAAAGACTTCCCAATCTTCCATCCTCCCACTAGATTTGGCTACCTTATATGCCCTTGTTTTTAGTCGGATACTATCCTTAATTACTTTACTTAGCCACGGATGGCTATCTTTTCTTTTACACCCTTTTTTCCTCAGTGGAATATATATTTTTTGGAAGTTGTAAAATAACTCCTTAAATGTACACCACTGATCATGTACCGTCTTACCCTTTAATCTATTTTCCCAGTCCACTCTAATTAATTCCGCTCTCATACCTTCATAGTCTCCTTTATTCAAGCTCAGCACGCTTGTTTGAGATCCAACCTTCTCACCCTCTAATTGAATATGGAACTCAACCATGTTATGGTCACTCATTCCAAGGGGATCCTTTACTAGGACATTTTTAATTAATCCTGTCTCATTACACAGGACCAAATCTAAGGTTGCTTGCCCCCTGGTCGGTTCAGTTACATACTGCTCAAGAAACCCATCCCTAATACACTCAATGAACTCATCCTCAAGGCTGCTCTGCCCAATTGGATTTGTCCAGTTAATATGATAATTAAAATCCCCCATAATTATAGCTGTTCCCTTATTACAAGCCTCAACTATTTCCTGATTAATACTCCGTCCAACAGAGTTGCAACTGTTCGGAGGCCTATAGACTACACCCACTAGTGTTTTTTTCCCCTTATTATTCCTTATCTCCACCCAAACTGTTTCACTATCCTGCTCCTTTGACCCAATATCATTTCTCTGTATTATAGTGATTCCTTCCTTTATTAACATAGCCACCCCACCTCCTCTCCCTTCCTGCCTGTCCTTCCTGATTGTTAAATAACCTGGTATGTTTAATTCCCAGTCATGGTCACCCTGCAGCCATGTTTCTGTAATGGCCACAAGATCATACCCATATGTCGTTATTTGTGCCGTTAACTCATTCATTTTGTTACGAATGCTACGTGCATTCAGATAAAGAACTTTCAAATATGTTTTGTAACACTTAGTTCCTGTTTTTTCCCTTTTTAGTACTTTACTTTCTACTCCATACCTTCTGTCCCTTCCTGACACATTCTGTTTTTTAATTCCCCCACTGCTACCTAAGTCTATGACCTTCTCTGTTGTCATTTCTATCATTTGCTCTCTAGAAACCTCCCCCCCACTAATTAGTTTAAAGCCCTCTCTACAGCCCTAGTTATATGATTCACCAGGACTCTAGTCCCAGCACTGGCCAAGTGGAGTCCGTCCCAACAGAACAGCTCCCTCCTGTCCCAGTACTGGTGCCAGTGTCCCAAGAAGCAAAACCCATTTCTCCCACACCAGTCTTTGAGCCACGCATTTAACTCTTTAATTTTATTTATCCTAGCCAAATTCGCTCGTGGCTCAGGTAATAACCCAGAGATTATTACCCTTGAGGTTCTGTTTTTTAATTTGACCCCTAGCTGCTCATACTCCTTTAACAGAACCGTCTTCCTTGTCCTATCTACGTCGTTTGTACCAACATGGACCACGACAACTGGATCCTCCCCCTCCCACTCCAAGATTCTTTCCAGCCCAGAAGAGATGTCCTTAACCCTCGCACCAGGCAGGCAACACAGCCTTCGGGACTCCCGCTCTTGACTGCAGAGAACCCTATCTATCCCCCTAATGATACTATCCCCTACAACATTTCTTTTTACTCCCTCCACTTGAATGGCCCCCTGTACCACGGTGCTGTGGCCAGGTTGCTCATCCTCCCTGCAGTCCCCGCTCCCGCCCTCACAGGGAGTAAGAACCTCGATCCTGCTGGACAAGAACAAGGGCTGCGTCTCCTTCAACGCTACATCCTGGATCCCTGTACCTTCCTCACTCGTAGTCACACCGTGCTGTCCCTGACCACGGACTACATCTGCAGTAATTAACTTCATAGGTGTGACCATCTCCTGAAACATAGAGTCCAGGAACTTCTCCCCCTCCCTGATGTGTCGCAGTGTCTGAAGCTCGGTCTCAAGCTCCATAACATGGAACTTGAGTTCCTCTAGCAGCAAACACTTGTCGCAGATGTAATCACCGTGAGCCTCAATGGGGTTCACTGGCTCCCACATCTTGCAACAGTAACACATCACCTGCTCCATTCTATATAATTAATTAAATTTCTTATTAGTTATGAAGACCCTGCCTGGATATATATGATAATATCACACCACTATTCAATAGGACTTACCAACTTAAAGGTATAAAAGAGAAGAGAAGGAAGTAAACCAACCAACCAGCTGATCACCAACCTCCTCCTTGAATACTGTCTGTGGGGCCTGTTTGGTTGACTCGTCTCGCTGCTCCGCCTCCGCAGTGCTGTCTAAGCCTGGGAGTGGGGAACAAAACAGAGCAAAAAACACTCTCACCTCCCACTTATCCGAACTCTCCCACTTAGCAAAACTCCAACAGCACTCAATGCACAAGGCACTCTGTGCACCGCACTAGTCCCTCCCCTTTTATACCCGGATTCTACTTCCGGTTTAAACTGCCCAAGAGTTTAAAAAACCCTTAAAAAATTAAACTTACTTCAAATAATTGACTTCTTAACACACTAAAATTCACAAAATACACTTAAATGATTTTTCTCCCACTTAGCAAAACTCCAACAGCACTCAATGCACAAAGCACTCCGTGCACCGCACTAGCCCCTCCCCTTTTATACCCGGATTCTACTTCCGGTTTAAACTGCCCAAGAGTTTAAAAAACCCTTAAAAAATTAAACTTACTTCAAATAATTGACTTCTTAACACACTAAAATTCACAAAATACACTTAAATGATTTTTCTCCCACTTAGCAAAACTCCAACAGCACTCAATGCACAAAGCATTGAGTGCGTTAAACTACAAAACAGCTGAGTGAATCAGGATAAAATATGTTCTTGTAAGTGGAGAGGTCGTGGTGAAAAGTGCTCTTTAGTCTCTGATGGTTTAGTTGCTTCAGTCAGTGAGTGGATGAGCCATAGACAACATGAAGGTCCTAAACTCATCCCCGGTCTGTGCTAAATTCACTGATCTCAATGAGTGCTGTGGTAAGCGGATTGCAATTAATCTCAGTAGGCCCAAATTAGGGAGCGGGAACTCAGCAAGGCTCCTGCTCCCAATTGGTATGCAGCAACCCCTGCTGTAAGCGCATGGTGTAGACGGCAGATTAGGACATGATCGGATGGATTGATGTCCCACAATTGAATAGCTTGTCAAGGTGTTTAGTGCTAAACCATTTGGAGGCATATTAAAACCTCCATAAACTTGAGCTCATCCAAATCTCTGCTGCCCGTATCATAACTCACACCAAGTCCCGTTCACCCATCACCAATGTTCCCATTTACTGAAGCTCCCACTTGCTGTTTTCTCAATGGAAAAACCGCGCACACACGGAAGTTTGATTGGGCCGTGCAGCCCCTTAAAGGGGCTGAGCACCCAAAAAAATTAGAGGGAACATTGCCCATCACCCCTGTGCTCGCTGACCTACATTGGCTCCCAGTCTGGCTATGCCTCAATTTTAAAATTCTTATCCTTGTTTTCAAATCCCTCCATGGTCTTGCCCCTCCCTATCTCTGTAACCTCCTCCAGCCCTACAACCCTCCGAGATCTATGCACTCCTCCAAATCTGGCCTCTTGCGCAATTTTAATCGCTTCACCATTGGTGGCTGTGCCTTCAGCTGCCTAGGCCCTAAGCTCTGGAATACCTTCCCTAAACCGCTCCACCTCCCTACCTCTCTCTCCTCCTTTAAGACGCTCCTCTAAAATCTCCCTCTTTGACCAGGCTTTTGGTCATCTGTCCTAATATCTCCTTGTGGCTCGGTATCAACATTTGTTTGATAACATTCCTGTGAAGCACCTTGGGACATTTTACTATGTTAAAGGCGCAATATAAAGACAAGTTGTTGTTGTTGATGTTTGCATGCCTACTAAGTCATTATTACCAATTGTGCACTAACAATGACAAAGTTGATTATTATTATTATTAAGTCTGTCATTTAACATGTGAGGGCATACTAGGGGTGAAATTCATGTCTTCACCAATTGTAACCAACACTTTATATTCATGACAACGTTTTTACTAAAATGGAGCATCATTCACATTTATAAGGGACGAACAGCAGCAAGAAAAAGCATATGTTGGACGAGATTTGAAGTTGAATCGAAAATCTGAACGGAACTTTAGGTGCGGGGCTGTTACAATGCTGTGATACCACAGCTATCGCTTGACAAGTAATCTAAATAATGTAACCCGTGACCGACAGCCTGCTTCCGTTGGTTCACAAAGCAGCTTCCTAGGGGCAGGTGGGACTTGCCATCGACACACGTTTCCAAATCTACCCTTCTCAATCCAAAGGTGGTTGTTAGTTCACTGCACAGACACACTGATGTTTAATTTATAACTGCCTGGCAGTGATTCCACTCTCGGCACTGAAATTAACACAAAGTTAATGAGTCCGTCTCCCTCAATCTCACTGTACATCCTGCTCATATGGGAAGGTTTAGTTCCCTTTACATACATATTGCAGTGTTCCTTTAGTTATTCAAATGTCTGACATGGCAGATTCGGAGATTAGATGGAGTCACTGCATAGGTAATAAAAACATTCTAGAGACTGAGGATCTATCTTTAGAAGGCAAAATAACTGGTCTTGCAAGTCTTCTTTTCCCATATTATCCTTTGTTTGGTTATGGTTGCCGATCCTTCATTGTCACTGGGTCAAAATCCTGGAACTCCCTCCCTAACAGCACTGTGGGAGCGCCTTCACCACACGGACTGCAGCGGTTCAAGAAGGCGGCTCACCACCACCTTCTCAAGGGCGACTCGGGATGGGCAATAAATGTTGGCCTTGCCAGCAACGCCCACATCCCATAACAAAATTTTTTTTTTTTTTTTTAAATTGTTAGCACCCACGACATTGAACCTTGCTTTTCTTGTGTGTGGTGCAGTTCATTCAGTAATTTATAGTCAAGGAATCTACTGTACTGGCAAAGCCAGACTAACGCCACTTGTTTAGCAGGGATCTGGGAGATGCGAGCCTGCGCTAGCTCCCGTGGTCTACACCATTAAATCTTCCTTTTCTCGATCTCGACTCATAGACCCATGAAAAACTGGGTCTATGACACTTCTGCTGGAATAAAGACTCCTGGAAATGCCGGGATCTGAGCTAAAACAGCAGAAGGCCACTTTCGACCAAATGAAACGGAACAGATTTCAAGTCATTTACAAACTGGGAGGAAATGTACAGAAAAGAAAGGACTGGGAAGCCTTTGCTCAGGTGTTTGCCAATATCCCAAAGTGTATCCCTCAATGATGAGCCCTGAGCTTTTGAAGGAGGCGTCGGTCGTGATTTCTTCAAACACACTTCTAATCCAGGCCTTTTCTGAACAGCTGAAGGATTTCCATATCCTGTTATAATTCACTCCTGCGTTTTAGCAGAGTTGCTGCAATCATATTCCAAGCTTATTTATGTTTCTGCTCCTATTTTAAAACTTGAACGTACACTAGACGAGTTTACTCATTAGGGCACATTCTCCTGATGCGTTAACCCGTCTGCCAGAGGTCCTCAGTAGTGTGACGCAGAAGAATGCATCCCAGATTGAGCTGCAGCCATGTCAGTCGTTAGATCTCTGAAGGATAAGGAAGAGCTTGAATTGATACAGCACCTACCCTCAGCACATTCCAAAGCATTTCACAACCAAGAGATTTACTTTCAAGGTGTAGTCACTATTGTTATGCAGGCACGACAGCAGGTTTACACACAACTAGATGCGCTGAAAAAACAGTCTCTGTTGCAAATCTGTCCTTGGCCCCTCCTATTTCTCATCTACATGTTGCCCCTTGGCGACATCATCCGAAAACACAGCGTCAGTTTCCACATGTACGCTGACGACACCCAGCTCTACCTCACTACCACTTCTCTCAACCCCTCCACAGTCTCTAAATTGTCAGGCTGCTTGTCCGACATACAGTTCTGAATAAGCAAAAATGTTCTTCAATTAAATATTGGGAAGACCGAAGCCATTGTTTTCGGTCCCCGCCACAGACTCCGTTCCCTAGCCGCTGACTCCATCACTCTCCCTAACATCTGTCTGAGGTTGAACCACAATGTTTGCAATCTTGGTGTCATATTTGACCCGGAAATGAGCTTCTGACCACATATCCGCAGCATAACAAAGACCGCCTACTTCCACCTCCGTAACGTCGCCCGTCTCCGCCCTTGCCTCAGATCATCCACTGCTGAAACCCTCATGCATGCCTTTGTTGCCTCTAGACTAGACATCGAAACATATAAAATTATGGCAGGCCTGGACAGGCTGAATTCAGAGAGAATGTTTCCAATGGCAGGGGAGCACAGAACCAGGGGCCACAGTCTAAAAATAGCGGGCAAATCATTTAAAACAGAGATGAGGAAGAATTTCTTCACTCAAAGAGTGGTGAGCCTGTGGAATTCCCTGCCACAGAGGGCTGTGAAGGCTAATTCAATAAATATTTTCAAGAGAGAATTGGATATATTTCTGAAGGCTAAGGGGATTAAGGGTTACGGAGAAAAGGCGGGGACGGGGTACTGAACTGGTAAGATCAGCTATGATCTCAGACGAAGATCAGCCATGATCTCATTGAATGGCGGAGCAGGCTCGAAGGGCCGAATGGCCTACTCCTGTTCCTATCTCTATGTTTCTATGTTTGACTATTCCAACGCACTCCTGGCTGGCCTCCCACATTCCACCTTACGTAAACTTGAGGTCATCCAAAACTCGGCTGCCCGTGTCCTAACTCACACCAAGTCCTGTTCGCCCATCACCACGTGCTTGCTGACCTACATTGGCTCCCGGTTAAGCAACGCCTTGATTTCAAAATTCTCATCCTTGTTTTCAAATCCCTCCATGGCCTCGTCCCTTCCCATCTCTGTAATCTCCTTCAGCCCCACAACCAAACCCCATCCCCGCCACCCCCCCCCCCACCCCCGAGATATCTGCGCTCCTCTAATTCTGCCCTCTCGAGGATCCCTGATTATAATCGCTCAACCATTGGTGGCCGTGCCTTCTGTTTCCTTGGCCCTAAGCTCTGGAATTCCCTGCCTAAACCTCTCCACCTCTCTTTCCTCCTTTAAGACGCTCCTTAAAACCTACCTCTTTGACCAATCTTTTAGTCACCTGCCCTAATTTATCCTTATATGGATCGGTGTCAAATTTATTGTCTTAAAATACTGCTGTGCAGCGCCTTGGGACGATTTACTACGTTAAAGGCGCTATATAAATACACATTGTTGTTGTTGTTGCTGTCCTGGCCAACACTCAAACCAACATCACCACCAAGAGCAGGTTAACTGGACATTGTTGTTTCTAAGATCTTGTTACGCGCCAAAATAACTTGCCTCATTTTGCCTACGCGCCAACAGTCGCTGCACTTTGGGCTCTTCCTGAAAGAGGCGCAGTGTCCCCGAGGTGTGAAGTCTGCTGAGTTTTCCCCATTTCCCAGCCCCCCCAAACTGGCCTTTTAATCTGTTTAATTTCCTGTGTTTTTCTCAGTCCTGACGAAAGGTTTCGACCTGAAACGTTGACTCTATTTCTCTCTCCACGGATGTTGCCTGGCCTGCTGAGTTTTTCCAGCATTTTCTGTTGTTGTTTAGGAAAATGTACCCCATTATCTTCAAACCTCTCCAGAACCAGAACTATCACCAAATAATTAGCCAACAGTACAAATTTTCAACAAACACCTATAGCACCATAACACCTCCAGTCTTCAAGGTGCAATTTTTTATAACTGTACAATATGGTTATCACATTTAGCACTTCAATCTTACCATTGAACCAAAGATGTTTACTGCAATTACGGAAGCCCATTCAGCTCATCATATCTGTGTTAATTCAGTGTTAGAGCAATCCCACTGCCCTGCTCTCTCCATAGACCTGAATCTTCCTCTGCCGCAAAATAATCATTCACTTTACCCGTAAAAGATGCAATGGTCTCCACCTCAACCACTCCCTGTAGCAGAGGATTCCATGCTCCAACTACCCCCCGAGAAAAGGCATTTCTTCTCACCTCTTCCTTCATTCATCTGGTGATAGTTTTAAATCGATGATCCCTCGTCACTGACTCCCCAGCCAGGGAGAATAGTCTTTCTCTATTCACCCTGTGGAAACCCTTCATAATTTTAAAACACCTCTATTAAATCTCCTCTTCTACTTCTCTGCTCCACTTATTACTTGTACAGAAACTCCTCCATATTGTTAAATGTCTATTTGGCAATTGATATCACCCATTTAACTTCACCCAGGTGATGTTTGCACACTACCCAAGTAAAATATATTACAGGGCATTTCCATATTCTTCACTCAGAGATCACTATTTTGACGGCCCTCTATTTTTGTGAAGCCACAGTCTTCGACACTGACATGACATTATATGCTTCAACAAATTATTTGATTAAATTACAATAAAAAGAGTCCAACAAAATGGATTCTGTTTACAGTCTACAGAACATATTGATTTAACAGTTGTATTTTACTTTTTTTGTGTACCTTAAGTAAAAATTCGGTCCAAATGAACTAAAACGTCCCGACACTATGACAGGTTATTATGGTGACCACTTTATCACACAGAGCAGAGCAGGCGGACTCAGATATTGATTGAAGCTGGATGTTTCCTGTGTCTCTCAGCCCCTGGACATGCTTGCTTACAGTCCATACACGCATTGCAAATCGCAGGATGATCCTCCCGAGTTTGGTGATTGATAGGGGTTTCAATAAAGGAGTCACGTGTGGTATTCCTCACCCGTGTGACGGGTAATGACCTGATTTTTCAGCACAGCCTCTTCTATGGAGAAGGCAACGTTGCCCCTCCAGTTCGGAGTTTACTGTCTCGGCCAGCTCACTGTCACTCCCCAAACCCCCTCAAGAGCTGTAAATCTGTCCTTCCCCCACAAACAGGGGCCATCATTCTTTTTAATAGAGACTGTGGCAAAGTTCCAAGATTTACCTCGTCCACAGACTGGAAACAAAGGCCTTTCTGTTCATTAGGTTTGGAACGTGCTGGCTCTTTATTAACATCGTCACGGTTTTGCAGGATCCTGCTGAGAATTTACTTTGCAGCTTTCAGAGAAGGTGCATTTCATAGAACAGTTTGAAAGTGCTTTTGTTTTTACACTTTTAATGTTGATCAGACAGTAGAATGAAAGAAATGTGCAGCGTGAAAATATTTATCAAGTAATTCAACAAATAAAGTGACCTTCTTTGAGTATGTACAAAAATGCATCAACTGCTGCTGCCAACAACCTTGCAATTACATCGTGCCAGGAATATGACTCTCTCAATTCTTCGAGTTAGCTATTGTACCTTTTCCCTTATATCACCACAGCTCTAGTATGTAGGCCCATCAGTCCACACAGTACAGGACGGTGACTGGTTTTCCTCAATTAGCAGTCTTTATTTCCAATTGTCTCTCCCATTTCTTCCTTCCTCTCCAGAAGGCACTGACCCTTGCTGAGGTACAGTACCACAGGTTGCTGTCCAGTACTTGGCCCAAGGGTGAACCTAGACAGACTATTTCAATGGCCACTTAAGTGAGGTACTGGAGGGCGGCTATTGACTGGGAGACTCCGAATCAAACCTCAGCCTCAACCGGTCAGTCTCAATGCACTCAGGTGACACCTGGGAGTGAGTTTGCCAATAGTGGCCAGATTATTGGAGAGATCAAGGAAAAGGGGCTTGAAACCTGCGCCACAAGGACTCTTGGGAGGGAAGCAAATAAAGGAAAACGTATGAAAATAAAGCAGATAAGAAATATGTGGGAGAATGTAATGAAATGTGAGGTGTTCAGAAATTCATTCTTAAAACTACTGTTATGTAGGCAAATGCAGCAGTGATCCTGCAAACAGCAATAGAAACATAGAAGATAGGAGCAGGAGGAGGCCATTCGGCCCCTCAAGCCTGCTTTGCCATTCAATGAGATCATGGCTGATCATCCAAATTCAGTACCCTGTCCCTGCCTTCTCCCCATATCCCTTGATCCCTTTAGTCTTAAATATATTCAAGAAGGAGTTAGATATATTTCTTAATAAATTGGCCTCCACTACCTTCTGTGGTAGAGAATTCCACAGGTTCACCACTCTCTGGGTGAAGTAATTCCTCCTCATCTCTGTTCTAAATGTCTTACTCCTTTATCCTTAGACTGTGACCCCTGGTTCTGGACTCCCCGGCCATTGGGAACATCCTTCCTGCATCTAGTCTGTCTAGTCCTGTTGGAGGTGAATGCCCAGTTAACTTGTTCTTGGTGGTGTTGGTTGAGTGTTGGTCATGACACCAGGAGAATTCCCTGCCCTTCAATAATGCCACAGGATCTTTAACATCTACTTGAAGGGGCAGACATGGCATCGGTTTAATATCTCATCTGAAGGACAGCACCACCGGCAACGCAGCACCTCAAGTCTTGAGGTGGGGTTGCCAAGTGAGTCAAGCCGACACATAAGATGTCTTCCCAAATCTTAGCACCACGAAAGCCACAATCCCGCTCTCTGGCCTTGACTATGGTGCAGTGGGAATTGCGCCCTGCTGCTAACCCATGATCTCAACCCCGCCGGAGGAAAGAAAGAGCCCACTGTCCACAAAGAAAAGTCAAGGGTGCACCACCTGAGCTTCATATTCAGTGTACACAGACAACATAGCTCTATGTTCAAACAACTAGGACTGCCAGTATCACAAGGGTGGCGCCTCGATCACATGCTTCCAGTGGCGGCTTAACTTGACAATAGCATTGACACATTTAAGGGGAAACTTGATGCTTCCATGAGGGAGAAGGGAACAGGGGGATATTGGGGTCAGGTTGGAAGAGGGAATTAGAGTTAGAACGGTGTATAAATGCCAGGCTTCAGCGCCACTGAAACACCAGCAACATTGTACGGAGAGGGGAGCTGTCATTGTGGACAGCCCAACCAATCAGAATAACCGCTCCAGGCCAGCAGAAAAAAGCAAGACCAACCAATAACGAGCATCCCCAGCAGGGCATGTCATGGCAAAGGGCAAGCAGCATCCAACCGCACTCTGGATGGAGAGCAGGGGCAGGTCGGGTGTGTCTCGTTGTGCGAGTCAACATTTTCAGCAATCGCTCTATGACTGGACAGGGAGGGATGGGCGGCGCAGACACGATGGGCCGAAGGGCCTCTTTCTGTGCTGAAAAACTCTATGACTCTATGACTCTACCGCTCGCAACAGCTGGACATGCACCTAGAAGCTGTGTTAAGATGTGCCGAGCCTGAGAAATCGGTGCCAGAATTCCAAACTTTGGTGAAAGAGAAAGAGAAAGACTGCAACGCTTCGCACTGAGTGGTGGGAGATGTTTGTTAAGTAAACATTCACGTGACATACCTTTACCTGGATTGTGTGTAAGGCAATATCTACTAAAATTAGTGCATGCGGCTAAAACGGTGTCGCCATAGCCATGCCAGTGGCTAGTCAGTGATTTCTATTAGACAACACTGTTCTAATTTAACCCTTTCTGCAGTACTAACAGCTGCCAGCGCTCGATTTCCAACCAGATAGCCACGAGTGTGAGGTTTATCTCTTGGATCTAGTGGTCACGGCTGGGAGGATTTTGTCAACGTTAAGTTTATTCAATGAAGAAAATCGGGGAGAGATTCTTTGCTCTCAATGTTTAGAGGATTCAGTATTAAGGACCAATTGTGCGGTTCTGGCTAAAATGGGGAGGCAACTGAGCTCATTCGATACTCAACATTGCTGGAGAGGGCAACTGACCGCGTTGCATTCAACAAGGGCAACTGCTGAAGTTCATTTCATTTCATTTTATTTACTAAGACACTGACTACTGTACCCCAATATAACTAGCAAATGATTCTGTATATTTTTTTTAAGTCATTTTCAGTTATTTAAAATCGGGTTACAAAACACTGATTAAATTGCTTATTTTTTGTGATAAACCCATTTTCAGCTGTATTAATCAAACGGCACCTAGTTACAACAACAAGAACTTCTATTTATATAGCGTTACCACTCAAATATATCAAGGAATACTTTTTAAAGCAAATTTTTTTTAAATTACGTTCTAAAACACTGCCCGATTGTGCTGGTTCATGGCAGATTTTGCTTTTGGTGATCTGCAAATGAGTTTGAATGAAAACTTGAGGAAAATAAAGCACTACGCAAAACTAGCGCCATATTGGGCCCAATTTTCACCCGGAAACTCTGCCCCAGAAGTTGTGGGTCAGAGGAAGCGGTGTATGAATCAACTGATTACACACGGACTGTAATGTGGAATTTGGAACAGCGCAGCTGATGTGCCTCAATAATTCCGAGACTCGATGTTAGCGAAACAAAAACAAGGCTTTTATTAACTTAGAAAGTAACACGTAAGAGAGAGAGGTATATTCCTTCTGGAGACTGAGGCCAGACTGAGCTAGCTTACAAAAGGGGCCAGGTATGGGCGGAGCCCTACACACACAGCACATTCCAATAAACAATACAATGAGGACTGGGGGAAGGGAAATGACACTGAAACTGACCACAGTCACAGGCAGTGATGAATGGAATATTTCATCACATTCACCCCTTCTATAGATTTAGTCTGTTCGGGGGTTTGATAGTCCTCTGCGACCGACGTGGCTGTTGTGGTGCCGCGGGTGTCGGCTGGGTGTCCCCGGTAGTCTCCTGGGTCTCTGCCGGGGGTGCCGCCAGGGTTGTTGAAGGGGTAGTTGGTGGGGGTGCCGTTGGTCGATGTTCTTCCGGGGGTGATGAAAGAGTAGTGGGTGGGTAAGAGTTGCTGTGATCGTTGTTGCTGCTATTGCCGTGGTTGTTGTCGATGCCGGCTGGGGCGACGTCTTTTATGGACACGGTGTCCTCCCTTCCGTCGGCGTGCCGGACATATGCGTATTGGGGGTTGGCGTGGAGTAGGTGTACTGGCTCCACAAGAGGGTCCGTCTTGTGGCCCCTCACATGCCTTCGCACGAGTACCGGACCTGGGGTGGAGAGCCATGACGGCATGGATACACCTGAGGTGGATTTCCGGGGAAAGACAAACATTCGTTCATGAGGCGTGGCATTAGTGGCCGTACACAATAGCGACCGTATCGAATGGAGCACATCCGAGAGGACTTCCTGCCAGCGGGAGATAGGGAGGCCCTTGGTCCTTAGAGCTAGAGTGACTGCTTTCCATACTGTCCCGTTCTCTCGCTCCACTTGGCCGTTACCCCGGGGGTTGTAGCTGGTGGTACGGCTCGTGGCGATCCCCTTGGACAGCATGTACTGGCGTAGCTCTTCACTCATGAAGGACGCCCCCTTATCCGTATGGATGTAGCTCGGCATACCGAACAGGCAGAACAGGCTGTTGAGGCATTTAATGACCGTGGCGCTGGTCATGTCTGGGCAGGGGAAGGCGAATGGGAACCGGGAGTATTCGTCCACAATGTTCAGGAAGTAAACATTGCAGTCGACGGACGGGAGGGGGCCCTTGAAATCTAAGCTGAGCCGCTCAAAGGGCCGTGTAGCTTTGATTAAGTGGGCTCTATCTGGGCGGTAGAACCGAGGCTTGCACTCAGCGCAAGTGCGGCAGTTCCTGGTCAGAGACCGAACTTCCTCAATCGAGTAGGGTAAGTTACGGGACTTTATGAAGTGGAACAGCCACGTGACCCCTGGGTGGCAGAGGTCGTTGTGGAGGGTCTGTAGCCGATCCCCGGTGGCGCTGGCACACATCCCTTGTGAGAGGGCGTCAGGGGATTCGTTAAGGGCCCCTGGCCGGTAAATGATGTCGTACTCGAAGGTGGAGAGCTCGATCCGCCACCTAAGAATCTTATCATTTTTAATCTTCCCCCTCTGTTTATTATTGAACATAAACGCTACCGACCACTGGTCGGTAAGTAGGGTGAAGCGTTTGCCGGCTAGGTAGTGGCGCCAGTGGCGCACTGCCTCCACGATGGCTTGGGCCTCCTTTTCCACGGAGGAGTGTCTGATCTCGGGCCCTTGGAGGGTCCTCGAGAAGAAAGCTACGGGCCGCCCCGCCTGGTTGAGGGTGGCCGCCAAGGCGAAGTCAGACGCATCACTTTCCACTTGAAATGGAGTGTTCTCGTCCACTGCCTGTAGCGTGGCCCGCTCAATATCCTGCTTAATGCTTTTGAAAGCGGCGTGGGCCTCAGCAGAGAGCGGAAAAGAGGATGCTTTCAAGAGGGGGCGGGCTTTGTCGGAGTAGTTGGGGACCCATTGGGAATAATAAGAAAATAACCCCAGGCACCTTTTCAGGGCTTTGGGAGTGTTGGGCAGGGGCAGCTCCCGTAGGGGGCGCAATCGGTCGGGGTCTGGTCCGATTTCCCCATTCTCCACCACGCTGCCTGGTATGCAGAGGCGCGTGGTGTTGTAAACGCACTTGTCCTCGTTGTAGGTGAGGTTGAGTTTTTGTGCGGTTTCCAGGAACCTCTCGAGGTTCGAGTCGTGATCCTGCTGATTGTGGCCGCAGATGGTGACGTTGTCGAGGTAGGGGAAGGTTGCCTGCAAGTGGTGGTCATCGACCATGCGGTCCATCTCCCTCTGAAAAACCGAGACCCCATTCGTCACCCCAAAGGGGACTCTGAGGAATTGGTAGAGGCGTCCGTTCGCCTCGAAGGCGGTGTACGGGCGGTCCTCTGGTCTGATAGGGAGCTGGTGGTACGCTGACTTGAGGTCGATGGTGGAGAACACCCGGTATTGGGCGATTTGGTTCACCATTTCTGATATGCGGGGTAGCGGGTAGGCGTCTAGTTGGGTGTACCTGTTGATCGTTTGACTATAGTCGATCACCATCCGTTTCTTCTCGCTACCCCTTACCACTACCACTTGGGCGCGCCACGGGCTGTTGCTGCGTTCAATAATGTGCTCTTTCAGGAGCCTGTCTACCTCGGTCGCGATAAACCGCCTGTCCTCCCAGCTGTACCTCCTGCTTTTGGTCGCTATTGGCCGGCAGTTAGGGGTAAGGTTCGCGAATAGCGAAGGCGGCTTTACCTTCAGGGTAGCCAGACCGCACACTGTGAGGGGCGGCTGGGACCCACCGTACTTGAGCGTGATGCTTTGGTGGTTGCACTGGAAATCCAGGCCCAAGATCACGCTCGCACATAGATTCTTCATGATTAATACTTTAAAATTATCGTATACAGTTCCGTTAACAGACAATTGTACCGTGCAGTAACCCAGAATGGTCGATGTCTGGGTTTTATCAGCCATAGAGATGGTACCCTGAGCAGGGACCACCTTTAGGGAGAGTTGCTGTGCCAGTTCAGGGTGGATAAAACTCTCCGTGCTTCCACTGTCAATTAAACATTTAACCCGGCACCCGTTTACCTCGATGTCCACCATTGATTTGGATAGCGGGTGCGGCCTGGTCTGGTCCACTGTGACCGATGCCACTGTAGGGCCCTGATCGATACAAGATGGCGTCCACGCTGTCTGCTCATAAGATGGCGGACCCCACGAGGTCGGGCAAGATGGCGTCCAAGATGGCCGCTCCCACGGCGCACACGCTGCGGTGGCGGGTTTTCCGGCGGTTGGTTTTCCGGCGGGGTTCCCTCTGCACACCTTCCCGAAGTGCCCCTTCTTACCGCACTTAAAGCAGGTGGTGCCTTTCGCCGGGCACAGGTTTCTGGTGTGTTTTGGCTGCCCGCAGAAGTAGCAGTTGGGTCCCTGACGCGTCGCGGCTGTCGTAGGGCTTCTGGGGGGAGAGCGGGGCCCCGCCGGTGTCAGGCTGCCGGGCGGGGAAGATGCCTTCCAAGATGGCGGCGCCCTCGGTGCACACGTGGCGGTGTGGACGGCGCGGGCTGAAGAGTAGGCGTCCGAGTTTCTCTGGGCCACATCCAGGGATCGCGCGGTGTCCGCAGCCTGTTTCAGGTCCAACCCCGTTTTTTCCAGCAGTCTTTGTCGGATGTAAGTGGAGCTGAGGCCTGTGATAAAGGCATCGCGAACAAGCTCGTCAGTGTACACTGCGGCTTTTACATCCCGGCACTTGCAGTCTTTGCCAAGCATTTTCAGGGTGCTTAGGAACTCCTCCACCGATTCCCCAGGTCGCTGTGCGCGAGTAGCGAGCAGATGCCTAGCATACACCTCATTCGTAGGCTGCTGGTAATGCGCCTTTAAGATGTCGCAGGCGGCCAGGTACGTATCGGCGTCTTGGATGAGGGGGTAAACCCGGTGGCTTACCCAATTCCGCAGAATTCCGAGTCTCATCCTCGCAGCGTCCGTAGCGTCTTTGACGGCTGCGGAATTGTCCAGGAAGAATTCCATACACTCAAACCAGTGTCCGAAGCGTGCTGATGCGTCCGGAGCATGTTGATCCAAATCCAAACGTTCGGGTTTCAGGAGTTGATCCATAGTGTTGAAAAATAAGTTAATAAAATTGATGTGCCTCAATAATTCCGAGACTCGATGTTAGCGAAACAAAAACAAGGCTTTTATTAACTTAGAAAGTAACACGTAAGAGAGAGAGGTATATTCCTTCTGGAGACTGAGGCCAGACTGAGCTAGCTTACAAAAGTGGCCAGGTATGGGCGGAGCCCTACACACACAGCACATTCCAGCACATTCCAATAAACAATACAATGAGGACTGGGGGAAGGGAAATGACACTGAAACCGACCACAGTCACAGGCAGTGATGAATGGAATATTTCATCACAGCAGCAATTCTGGATGACGTTCAACTTTATGTCTAAAGTACATCTCACTGCACCTGGCATGACATGACTACAGCAAAGAACAAAAGGCAAACCATGAACAAACCAATCCATTTATTAAATGGAGCCCCTATACTATTTCAAACATGCCAAAGAAAAATTCTCTACTGCATGTAAATATTGGCTTGTAGCTCACCATACTACATTCTACAGTACTTGTCTGTCTTTAACCCCATCACTCTGTAACTGAGTAAATCATTTCAGTACCTGAAGCCACAGATTGGTATATTTCACTGTGTTTCGATTATTTGAGCCGGAAGAGACCACTGTTTTATTTGATGACTAGAAGACATTTTTGTCTTAAAAGATGGGACTCCTCCCCTCTAAATGTATTTACTCACTTACGCAGCATCTCCATCAGAGAGGGTAGTTAACGTGCCACCAGTTCTTCTGAAACCACTCACTAGCGAGTGGATCAGAATGGACTTGGCCAGCACGTTGATTTTTCCCTTCCTTCAGTCAGTTTTTACCCTCCTCTCAGTACCTGCCCACAGTTGCACGGCTCAGATCAAGAACTTTAGATATAAAAAAACTGTACCAGAAACTCTGATCCAATTGCTCTACTTGTGACACTTCTGGAGCTCCAGTGAACTTCAACACCGGCGCTGCTCTCCCAGCTTCAGTTCCACTTTCACATCTGGTGTACATTAACCCATGTGTTCAGAAACCTTCTTCTTCTTAGGCAGTCCCTCGGAACCGAGGATGACTTGCTTCCACATTAAAAATGAGCTCGCAGGTGATTGATTAGTCCAATGCAGGACCTACAGTCTCTACAGAGAGAGAGTTCAGAAATACTGGATTAACATATCCAGAATAATTTTCTGGATTAAGATATCCAAAAGGAATTTTACAGATTTTTCCCCCCAATTGGCCTGGGATCTGTTTTTCCGCCTCTCCCAGGAGATTACATGACTCCGGGCGGGTGGGGAGTGTCTGTATTGTGATGTATAAGGGCATCACAACTGTCTGGGACAGGCTGGACGGACCATTAAGTCTTTTCCTGTCTGTCATTTTTCATATGTTTATATAATTGCCAGTAAGCTATGTTATGTCTCTAATCACTCAATTCACTGATCCTATTACAGTACTGAGTGTCCTTCACAGACCAGGAATAATAAGGCCTCCAGGGGATTGCCTCTATTTGCTTCTTGCAGCAAAATCACTAATATTTTCTTTATACTTCTGTTTATAGCATCACAGCAAATAGTGCACTGAGCAAATCTTCCCTCGTGTTCCCTGGTCTTAAATAGCCATTACCACGGATCTGTGAATTAGTGATGTCTCCTTCCTCCATTGTACTATAAATATTAGCCACTTGACAGTTAACATAAGGATCGAACAACAGTAGAGGCGCACGTAATCCTTTATTGTGACTACGTTTACTAAATATATATGTGAATATTAAGCATAAACACTCCCGTCAGTTCCAAAATTCACTGCAGTGCTTCTAAAAATCTATACCTTAAATATAAAATACTTGCTGCAGCCTTGCGGATTGAGATGACCTGTACAGATCAAGATACTTATTGAAAAATATCTAACTTGTATAGCTATAGGAGAGGGCTGGGCAGCGGTTAGGAGTTGTGCCGCAGCTTAACTCTTCAAGAGTCTTATAAGAATTCAAAAACATTACACCTGACTAGTTATTTAGTTCAAAAAAGGAAACACAGGCCAATCACAGGCTTAGTATTACTACACGCCAGAGTCTAGAGCATGACACTGGTAAAAAAAACAGAATATATGTATTATGATATGATGTAGTCTGATAGCAGGCACTGGCTAAATATTGCAATCTAATTTAAACTAGGCGTCCCTTACTGTGTTACAGTACAGACTGATTGGAACGTGAGACAGTATGGCTGAGAAAAGAGCCATTGTGTAACTGACCCATTCCTTCACCGACCATGTACAATTCACTTTGCGATTGATTGCCCAATCCATTTAATCTCCTCAAAGAGAGGTATAGATGAGGAAAAGCTCTTCAAATTAGAGGTATAGATGAGGGAAAGCTCTTCAAACTGCTCTCTGTCCCCTAAATGTAAAGCAAGCCCTGAGTACCTATCTGACCCTACACCCTACATTATCCATCCTTGACTGGTTGCATTCCTTGGGCGCAGACTGCCAAGGGCTGTGTCTGCTCAGGAAACATCACATTCCACACTGCATTCTGTAATCTCCTTCTTTATTTATTCTTAGTATCCTGTACCCACCAGATATTCATCCAGCTCTTTTAAAAGTTGTAAAGATGTTGTGAACACAGCGCTCGCTGCTTTGCTTGATTGTACACTCTACAGATCCGGTACTCTGGAGGAGGGCGATCCTTCTAATTGTATCTTGACTAAAGCTTGTTAATTTTTTTCCCTCGTGACCTCTGAATCTCTGTGCACAACCGAAGCTGAACCATTAACTGGCCTCAGCAGCACAGCTACACCTCAGGAAGGTTGGAACGTTCCCAAACAACATTCTCGGACATAGGGTTGGATTTTGCCAATAGGGAGCTTTTGGAGGCGGGACTCCCACTTGTCGGGTTTTAATTCCGCCTCCATCAACTTCTGGCCAATTCATGCTATTTTCCCTTGATTGACCTTGTTAAGCCCGCCCAGATGGCACGGAGACAGATTGGGGGTGGGATGGGCATGGGATGGGCACCCACCCCCAGATTCTGCCATTTTCCTGGCAGTCCCACCTCCACAGGGCTGGCAAAATCACGCCCATAGAAAAGAAAAACAAGGCAGAGCTTTGGAATGTATGAGAAAATTTGAGATATGAGGAAAATAAAGCAAAGATAGATTGAAAGACAAAATCAGTTTGCATGGTGCAGTGAGATTAGATGAAACAAACAGGTATGAAAGTAAGTGAAACTGACCAATGGGGGGTTAAACAAAATCAGGTAGAGAGGCTGAAACAGATAAAGAGATGGGGACAGATTAAACAGAGGTGTGGATGCAGAGGGGGAGGGATGGAAGAGAACAGTCACTGTTGCCTGGCAATGCCTAATTTCAGGGTGTAAAAGTAGAGATACTGCACAGCAATTCTGTCACTGCAGTGACTGGGATAAACTTTCTCAGATGTTATAGGAGTTTGATATACCTATCAATTCATCCAATGAAAAGCGACGAGTTAAGACAGTAACTATAGGTTTTTATTGGCTAAATAACAGAGCCCACCCTCGTGGGTGATCGGATCCAACAAGGAGGAATACCAGCCAGTCGACCACCTTTATACCTGGGCAAGTAGGTGGAGCCATGGGCGGAGTCAGCAGTGGTCAGCCCAGGTATAACAGCGTGACAAGAGGCGACCTCGTGTAGTGATACAACAGTGTAAACAGTGATAACCATAGTGTAACGATATAACAGTGATAACCATAGTGTAACGATAGTGAACGATAAAAGTGGTTTACCACATTCACCCCTTGTTTAGATTTGAGTCCGGCGGGGTGAAGTGTACTACCAGTTCGGGTATGTCAGTCTGTCCGGAGGCCTCATAAGCCTTTCCGATCGTCGCAGCAGCGGCGGTGGTGATGCAGTATCCGATGTTAATGCTGGTGTCTGCGTGGTCGGCGAAGGCTCGTGGGGTTCCGGCATGCCGTCTACCTGGGCTGGATTTGGGGGGGTGGTGGGGGGTAACGGTGGTGTCTCAGGGATGCCCGAGGGTGCGAGGTCTCGTAAGGAGACTGTGTCCTCCCGCCCGTCTGGGTATGCCACATAGGCGTACTGGGGGTTGGCGTGCAGGAGGTCCACCCTCTCGACCAGGGGGTCCGTTTTATGGGCCCTCGCGTGCTTTCGCAGCAAGACGGGCCCCGGAGAGGTCAGCCAAGTTGGTAGCGTGGTTCCCGTAGTCGACTTCCTGGGGAAAACAAACATTCGTTCATGGGGGGTGGCGTTAATGGCAGTGCAAAGCAGTGACCGGATGGAATGCAGCGCTGCCGGGAGGACTTCCTGCCAGCGAGAGGTTGGGAGGCCCTTGGACTTTAAGGCTAAGAGAACAGCCTTCCAGACAGTCGTGTTCTCTCTTTCCACCTGGCCGTTCCCTCGGGGGTTGTAGCTGGTGGTCCTGCTTGCAGCAATACCTCTCGCTAATAGGAACTGGCGAAGTTCCTCGCTCATGAAGGAGGAGCCCCGGTCGCTATGTATATAGTTCGGGAACCCGAACACGGCGAAGAGGTCATTCAGGCATTTGATGACCGTGGTACTGGTCATGTCTGGGCAGGGGAAGGCAAAGGGGAAATGGGAGTACTCGTCAATGATGTTGAGGAAGTACACATTACGGTCAGAGGACGGGAGGGGCCCCTTAAAATCGATGCTCAAGCGCTCGAAGGGGCGGGTGGCCTTGATCAGGCTTGCTCTGTCCGGCCTAAAGAAATGCGGTTTGCATTCGGCACAGGTTTGGCAGTTCCTGGTCATGGTCCTGACCTCCTCGATGGAGTAGGGCAGGTTGCGGGCCTTAATGAAGTGGTAAAGTCTGGTGACTCCGGGGTGGCAGAGGTCGTTGTGGAGGGTCTGCAGTCTATCAATTTGCGCGTTGGCGCATGTACTCCATGATAGAGCATCTGGGGGTTCGTTCAGTTTACCAGGCCGGTACAAGATCTCATAATCATAGGTGGAGAGCTCGATTCTCCACCTCAAGATCTTGTCGTTCTTGATTTTGCCCCTCAGCTTGTTATTAAACATAAAAACGACCGAACGCTGGTCGGTGAGGAGGGTAAATCGTTTGCCTGCCAGGTAATGCCTCCAGCGTCGTACAGCCTCCACGATCGCCTGGGCCTCCTTCTCGACCGAGGAGTGTCGGATCTCAGGGCCCTGGAGAGTCCTTGAGAAGAAGGCCACCGGTCTCCCCTCCTGGTTAAGGGTTGCGGCTAGGGCGAAGTCGGATGCATCGCTCTCCACTTGGAAAGGGATAGACTCATCCACCGCGTGCATTGTGGCCTTAGCAATGTCTCCCTTAATGAGGGAGAAGGCTGCGCACGCTTCTGCCGTCAGGGGGAAGGAGGCGGACTTCATGAGGGGTCTGGCTTTGTCCGCATAATTCGGCACCCATTGGGCATAGTAGGCGAAGAGCCCCAGGGTCCTCTTCAGCGCCTTTGGACAGTGGGGGAGGGGAAGCTCCATGAGGGGGCGCATTCTTTCGGGGTCGGGGCCGATGACTCCGTTCTCTACTACGCAGCCGAGGATGGCAAGGCGCGAGGTGTTAAACACACATTTCTCCTTATTGTAGGTGAGGTTCAGCCGTTGGGCCGTACGGAGGAATCTCTCCAGATTAACATCATGGTCCTGCCGGTCGCGGCCGCAGATGGTGACGTTATCTAGATAGGGGAACGTGGCTTGCAGCCCGTTCTGGTCAACCATCCGGTCCATCTCCCTTTGGAAGACCGAAACCCCGTTGGTGACGCCGAAGGGAACCCTAAGGAAGTGGTAGAGGCGGCCATTCGCCTCGAAGGCGGTATACTGGCGGTCCTCAGGGCGGATAGGGAGTTGGTGGTAGGCCGACTTAAGGTCGATGGTAGAGAATACTCGGTACTGTGCAATCTGATTGACCATATCAGATATGCGGGGAAGGGGGTATGCGTCCAGCTGGGTGTACCGGTTTATGGTTTGGCTGTAGTCGATGACTAGGCGGTTTTTATCGCCGGTCTTAACGACTACGACCTGGGCACGCCAGGGGCTGTTGCTCCTCTCGATGATGCCCTCTTTCAGGAGACGCTGCACCTCAGAGCTAATAAAAGCTCTGTCCCCGGCGCTGTACCGCCTGCTCTTGGTAGCGACGGGTTTACAGTCGCGGGTGAGGTTGGCGAACAGGGAGGGGGGCGGAACCCTGAGGGTGGATAGGCCGCAGGTGGTACGCGGTGGGCGGTTTAAAGGCTGTTGGTTGTCGACTGTGAGTGGGGGGAGGGGTCCACCGTATGCCAAAGTGACACTTTGAAGGTGGGATTGGAAATCCAGCCCTAGTAGGATGGCAGCGCAGAGTTGGGGCAGGACGAGAAGTTTAAAATTTTTATACTCCGTGCCCCTAACCGACAGGGTCACAACACAGTATCCGCTGATGTCTGTTGAATGGGACCTCGACGCCATCGAGATCCGGTTGCGCGTTGGCTGGACAGTGAGGGAGTAGTGGCTCACCGTGTCTGGATGGATGAAACTCTCCGTGCTTCCGCTGTCGAACAGGCAGGTCATGGTGTGGCCGTTTACTTTGATGTCCATCATGGACTTGGACAGGTGATGTGGGCGAGCTTGGTCCAGTGTGACGGAGGCTAGTGTATGGCTGAGCGAGCTGCTGTAGTCTGCGGGTGAGGCTGTGGTCGGGTCTGGAGACAAGGTGGCGGTCGAGTGTGGTGAACAAAATGGCGGTGCCCACGACGTTGCATAAAATGGCGGAGAAGATGGCCGCCCCCACAACTCACATGAGGCACTGCCGGTGTCGGTGGCCTTGATCAAAGATGGCCGCCCCCACAACTCACACGAGGGGATACTGGCATCTGTGGCCTTGATGAAAGGTGGCCGCCCCCACAACTCGCATGAGGCACTGCTGGCGTCTGTGGCTTTCCCCCTGCAGGCCTTCGCGAAGTGGCCTTTCTTGTGGCAGTCGGAGCAGGTCGCGTTTCTTGCAGGGCAGCGCGCCCTCGGGTGTTTCGCCTGGCCACAGAAAAAGCAGCCGGCGGCCCGATCGGGGGGCTCCGATGTCGCAGCTGGTACCGGGGGTGGCGGTCCCGATCGGGTCCGGGACGCCGACGCTGAGGTAGGTCCCAGAGGCGGCGGTGCGAGGGGTATTGCGGTCGGGGTCGGGCCCGAGTCCCAGGGTCGCGCAGCACAGTACCTGGAATACGCCTCGAGGTCTCGATGGGCCACTTCCAGAGAGCGAGCGAGGGCTGCAGCTGTGTTCAGGTCGAGGTCCTTTGATTCGAGCAGTCTTTGCCGTGAGTAGTCGGACCGAAGGCCTTTCACGAAGGCATCGCGGATATTCTCTTCAGTATTTTCTGCAGCCGTTACAGCTTTAAAGTCACAGTTCCTGCCGAGTGTTTGTAGCGCCCGTAAAAATTCATCTACAGACTCTCCTGGCTGTTGCGGGCGGGATCTTAGGAGATGTCTGGCATACATAGAATTTACTGGGCTCCGGTACTGCTCTTTCAGCAGGTTGAGGGCGGCCTCGTATGTAGTAAGGTCCTGGATGAGTGCAAATACTTTAGGGCTCACTTGGGCGGTCAGAACTCTTAGTTTGGATCTCTGAGGCATGCCGGATTCTCCCAGGTAGGATTCGAAACAGCTCAGCCAGTGTTTGAAGTCGAGGGCTGAGTTTGCTGCCTGTGGGTTTAGATCCAGGTACGGCGGTCGGAGGGCTCGCAGCCAGGCCGGCTGCTGTGGCTGTTGTAGCTGGGCGTCTGACTGGTCATTTGGCTGCTCCGTTAAAGACATTTCAAAATTTAGCCAATAAAATTGATATACCTATCAATTCATCCAATGAAAAGCGACGAGTTAAGACAGTAACTATAGGTTTTTATTGGCTAAATAACAGAGCCCACCCTCGTGGGTGATCGGATCCAACAAGGAGGAATACCAGCCAGTCGACCACCTTTATACCTGGGCAAGTAGGTGGAGCCATGGGCGGAGTCAGCAGTGGTCAGCCCAAGTATAACAGCGTGACAAGAGGCGACCTCGTGTAGTGATACAACAGTGTAAACAGTGATAACCATAGTGTAACGATATAACAGTGATAACCATAGTGTAACGATAGTGAACGATAAAAGTGGTTTACGACAGAGTTTGGCTCCATTACTCTTGAATTCTTAACAATCTGGGTCATGTCTCCTCTTAATCATTTTCTAAGGAAAACAAATTCAGTACTATGAGGCACTTTGTAACTTGGCATCCTAAAATCCAGACTTAACCTTCTTGATTTTCTCTGAACATTCACCAATGCATTAATGTCCTTTCACAAGTAGAGCGCCCAAAACTAGACACAACATTCCGAATATGGCTTTATCTGAGCTCTTTGCAAGGTTAGAGTAATTTGCCTCACTAAAGTCAAACTTGTGGAACACCTAGGATGTCAGGCGAGATCCCTGTGGAATTCCACTAGTCACTAGAGTTTTTTCTGCTTATTTACTATTTGAATAGATTCAACGGCATTACCATCGCCAAATCCCCCACCATCAACATCCTGGGGGTCACCATTGACCAGAAACTTAACTGGACCAGTCACTGTGGTAACAAGAGCAGGTCAGAGGCTGGGTATTCTGCGGCGAGTGTCTCACCTCCTGACTCCCCAAAGCCTTTCCACCATCTACAAAGCACAAGTCAGGAGTGTGGCGGAATACTCTCCACTTGCCTGGATGAGTGCAGCTCCAACAACACTCAAGAAGCTCGACACCATCCAGGACAAAGCAGCCCGTTTGATTGGCACCCCATCCTCCACCTTAAACATTCACTCCCTCCACCACCGGCGTACCGTGGCTGTAGTGTGTACCATCTACAAGATGCACTGCAGCAACTCGCCAAGGCTTCTTCGGCAGCACCCCCCAAACCCGCGACCTCTTCCACCTAGAAGGACAGGGGCAGCAGGCACATGGGAACACCACCACCTCCAAGTTCCACACCATGCTGACTTGGAAATATATCACCAATCCTCCATCAAAATCCTGGAACTCCCTACCTAACAGTACTGTGGGAGTATCTTCACCACACGGACTGCAGCAGTTCAAGAAGGCGGCTCACCACCACCTTCTCAAGGGCAACTAGGGATGGGCAATAGATGCTGGCCTTGCCTGCGACGCCCAGATTCCATAAGCGAATAAAAAAAGATAAAATCAGTGACATAGTGATTGCAAAAACTACTGCTGAAGCTCAATCGCAGCATCAGCCCTCCCCTCCACAGCCAGATCTTCAGTGAATGGTTTGAGCCTCATGTCAGGTGCGTTGAAGTTAAGATTATGAAATAAACACTGTCTCAGTCCAGTAACCTCTAATGGGAAGCTATTTATAGTAAACATTATTATGGCACAGCGCTGAACTTCCAATCGAAACATCTACTCACAGCTCAAACAAATGAAGAGGACAGGAGGAACATGTTGTACCTTCTGCTCTCAGAGGCAGTTTAACACCAAAAGATTCTCACGGACTTCCTGCTGTAGGCCCATGGGTCATAGTTCACTGAAGACAACACCACGGTGAATCTTTTAAAACTCGTATTAACCCATTTACTGATCTGATGAGAGCTCCTGCTAGTATTTTAGTTAGTAAATGTACTTTGCATAGAGATGAATGAGTGACTTTTAATGCTGTATTTATGTGCATAACTACTGAAGTGCATTTTGTTCAGTGTAGTGCATTGCATGGGTCTGTACCAATGAAGGAGTTTCAGGGACACTGACTTCACAGTCATGCTAATTAAGTTTTCCCCACATACGGACAGAAGGTAAAATAACCTATCCCTAAAAATAATGGGTGTTCCTCACAATACTCGCTTGTAAATGATTTAATTGTTTGCAGCAGAGATAGATAGCAGTGCATAATCACGTCACTGCTTTGTCCCAGAGGTTCTGCCAATCAGTAAACATTGGCGGCCCATAACCTGAGCACACCAACTAGACACTCCTCAAATCTCGGCTGCAAAATCTTATCTTTCCAACAGGTGGTATGAGGAACATTGGTTTAACAAAATGAAGCTTCTTCAGCTCCCACCTAACCATAGAGAGAAAGTGATTTGTAAAGGGCTGGCTTCACAGGGAAACTCAACTATTTTTAGGTGTGTTCCGTATAAAGATATTAAAGGATACATGCTGTTAACTCAGAGACAATTAATCAGCAGCAAATTACAAAGAGACATTAAAAATCAGCTAGTCACAGGCATTGCCTGTGGGGTCCTGTCACCTCAATCCAGGATGTAATACATATTTACAAAGAAAACCTAACAATAAGTTGTGAATTGATTGCTCTTAATCATAAAATTGTTATTTTGTGGGACTATCGATATTGGTGCATTAGCTAAAATGATAAATATAAATCTAAGCTTTCACTTCAACCTGGGGATTCATGACACAAAAACGTCAACTCTGGTTGGATGTATTCCAGGTTTCATGCCGTGACCTCCTGCCTCCAACTGCCCCACCCCCACCATCGGTCGCCTGACACGTCGATCACACGCCAACTGGAAAGCAAATAGACTCTTCCTTTCCCGATTGGATGAACCTTGACCGTCAATCAATAAGCCTTTTTTACCTTCTCTGATATTTTTCTAACTAATAAACAAAAGTGTTCATTGAAATTTAAACAAAACACAATCCTATTAATGTCCCTATGATTTTTCTCCCCCGTGTTTCTTGCAGCAGAATTGTCTAGGAGAATAATCCTTAATTCCTGGAGACTCCAGACAATCCTGGAGGGTTGGCAACCCTGCCTGTACCATTAGGGTCAGCTGTGGCTCAGTGGGTCGCACACTCGCCTCTGAGTCAGAGGGCTGTGGGTTCAAGTCCCACTCCAGGGACTTGAGCACATAAAAAAGCTAGGCTGACACTCCAGTGCAGTGCTGAGGGAGTGCTGCACTGTCGGAGGTGCCATCTTTCAGATGAGACGTTAAACCGAGGCCCCGTCTGCTCTCTCAGGTGGATATAAAAGATCCCAGGGCACTATTTCAAAGAAGAGCAGGGGGCCAATATTTATCCCTCAACCAACATAACAAAAACAGATTATCTGGTTATTATCACATTGCTGTTTGTGGGAGCTTGCTGTGCACAAATTGGCTGCCTCATTTCCCCCATTACAACAGTGACTCCATTTCAAAAAGTACTTCATTGACTGTAAAGCGCTTTGAGATGTCCGGTGGTCGTGAAAGGCGCTATATAAATGCAAGTCTTTCTTTTTTTTATTAACAAGCAACACTGGCATTAACACTTGTAAAGGTAAGAGAAGCAGTGACACTGTTAGACTTTACTGACCAGTTCTGTTTTTCCTTTACTTTTGGTTTCATCTTGCGTCAAGGTGGAGTTCCCCACAGCGTGGAGGGTCAGCCGTACCCTGCGGATGTTACCCTAAGCAATGGAACAACCAGGTATTAACCTACTGCATTATTTAAACAAGAAGCAAAACAAAAGAACATTTCCGAGCAATTGTACAACACTTGGTTTAAATTGAAATGTTCAACATGCCAAGCAGTTTAGATGAAGTATAAAATACTGTCACACATTTAGTCACATCAAATTAAGAGCAATAAAATAACAAAGTGACTTACCCGCCTCACAGACTCTGGTGACTCTGCGATTGTGCATGTTGTCGCTGACTTAAACTGTAGCATTGTCCCTACGAATATAGCTTATCCAAAGATCCGCAACTTTAGTTTTGCCAGCTACTCCCAGAAAGTGGCAGAAACTCTCCTTACTTAGTTAACTCTTCCTGAAAAGTTTTTCAGGCAACAGTTCCAGTCCCGGTTTAGTCTGTGACTTTTACCACTCTTCCTTAATTTTGGGCGTGACCTTTGATAAGAGATTTGATGACTCGGGGGTTGTAAAAGCTGAGAGGACGAACCCAACAGCAAGTTACAAAGGTAAGCTGTAATCAGCAGTGCGTCGCCGTATCATAAGCAAATGTCTTCTCAAACAGCCACCTGTTTTCACCCCAGTCCAGAAATATGTTGAATCCGTTTGTAACCCACCTATTATGACACATCTGGGACTACGTCCTCACTCAACTTGTCAAACAGCATTTTACCTGTTCTAGCCCTTCCTCATTAGAATACTTTACATGGGTGTTGTCCCATTCCACTTTTATCAGGGTTGGCTCAAAATAATTCAGGTGCTTTTCACCAAGGGTGTGAATAAGAAACTATTTGTCTAAAGTTGCTTCAAGAGTTCTGCCAGCATTGTACTGTACCAGAGTCTACACACTACTTTCCGTTTATGTCACTCATTTTTCCTCTCTCTCTCTCTCCTTCCTTCAGCTGCATTGTTCTCAAAAAAACACACACAAAGTAGATACAAAGATTCAAAACAAAAGCAGCCTCAAGGGCACGACTGTTCATTTGTTTAACTGATGCCCACAGTGATACACACCACCTGGACTGGAGGTCTGAATGCTCACTAACCCTTTGAGAACCGCAGTCAGATTTTGCAGAAAAAAGGAAAGATGTTGATAAATGTTCAGTTTATTTGGAGAATTTTGTGAATGGAAAACAAAATGATGCTGTTCTTTATATCTCTCATTTCATTTTGTAATATTCAATATAATCTTTTTAATTAAAGTGCCTCTATCCAAAACTCAGCCACTCCTATCCTGTCCTGTCCTTCACTGGCTCAGTCCCCCAATGTGTTAAATTTAAAATCCTCACCCGCAAATGACTCTGCAATCTCCTCCACCTGTACCTTTCAGATCACTAACTCTGGCCTTCTGTACACCCTACACCGCCCCTCCCCTCCCCCCCTTCACCCAACCATTAGTGGCAAAACCTTCAACTGCCTCGGCCCTACTCTCTGCAGCTCTCTCCCTAACCCCTCTGCCTCTCCAACTTAAAAACGTGAACAAAATCCATTTTTTTTTTACCAAACTTTCAGTCATCTCTCCTAAACTCTCCCCATGGCTGGCTGTGAGGAACATAGGGACAGGTGTAGGCCATTCAGCCCACTCTTTTATTGATTTCTGTGCATGAACCCCTAAATCTCTGCTCCTCCAGTTCCTAGCTTCTTACCATTTAAAATATATCCTGATCTATCTTTCTTGGGTCCAAAGTAGATGACCTCACACTTCCACACATTGAACTCCATCTGCCACACTTTTGCCCTCTCACTTAATCTAACAATGTTGCTTTGCAAATTTCTGCTCTCAATTAACACTACTTACTGTCACACCTAACTTAGTGTCGTCAGCAAACTTGGATATACGGCTCTCTAGTCCTTCATCTATGTCATTGATAAATAGTGAAGTAAATAGTGCAATAAATGCTGGCCTTGCCAGCGACGCCCACATCCCATGAACAAATAAAATATAGTGGAAAGCTGAGGTCCCAGTACAGATTCCTGGGGAACACCACTATTCACATCCTGCCAATTGGAGTACATACCCATTATCCCTACTCTCGGCCTCCAACCTCCTAACCAATTTCCTACCCAAGTCAATAGGTTGCCTCCAATTCCATGCACTTTTACTTTTGCTAGCAGTTTCTTGTGTGGACCCTTATCGAATGCCTTCTGGAAGTCCATATCAATAACATCCATAGACCACGTAACCTCCTCAAAAATTCAACCAGGTTAGTTAGACTTGACTTACCCTTTACATCCATGCTGACTCTCTCTGATCAGTTTGTATTTTTCCAAGTGCACAGCCACTCTGTCCCTAATAACAGATTCGAGTAATTTCTTCACAACAGACATTAAACTAATAAATCTCTAATTTCCTGCTTTCTCTCCTCCACCCTTCTTAAGGAAATAATTTCTATCTACCCATCAAAATCCTTTAATCATCTTAAACTGTTCAATTAGATCACCCCTTAATCTTCTACACTTGTGGGAATATAAGCCTCGTCTATGTAGTAAGCCTGAGGATTGGGAGGGTTTTAAAAATCAGCAAAGAATGACCAAGAAATTCATAAAGAGGGAGAAAATAGAATATGAGAGTAAACTAGCAAGAAATATAAAAACAGATTGTAAGAGCTTCTACAAATACGTAAAAAGGAAGCGATTAGCGAAAGCAAACATGGGTCCCTTAGAGGCAGCGATTGGAGAAATTATAATGGGGAATAAAGAAATGTCAGAGATGTTAAACAAATATTATGTATCTATCTCCACAGTAGAAAACACAAAAACATACCGGAAATTGCAGGGAACCAAGGGTCTAATGAGAGTGAGGTACTTGAAGTAATTCATATTAGTAAAAAAAAAAAGTACTGGAGGAATTAATGGGACTAAAATCCCCTGGACCTGATGGCCTACATCCTAGGGTTTTAAAAGAGGTGACTGCAGAGATAGTGGATGCGTTGGTTTTGATCTGCCAGAATTCTCTAGATTCTAGAACTTTCCCTGTGGATTGGAAGGTAGCAAATGTAACCCCACTATTCAAGAAAGGAGAGAGAGAGCAAACAGGGAACTATAAGCCAGTTAGCCTGACATTAGTAGTAGGAAAAATGATAGAATCTATCATTAGGGTTGTGGTAACATGGCACTTAGAAAATCATATTAGTAGGCAGAGTCAACATGGTTTTATGAAAAGGAAATCGTGTTTGAAAAATCTATCAGACTTTTTTGAGGGTGTAACTAGGAGGTAACTAAGAAGAAGATAAGGGGGAACCAATGGATGTAGTATATTTGGTTTTTCAAAAGGCATTCAATAAGATGCCACACAAAAGGTTGTTACATAAGATTAGGGCTCATG
Source organism: Somniosus microcephalus (assembly GCF_052327205.1). Taxonomy (NCBI): domain Eukaryota; kingdom Metazoa; phylum Chordata; class Chondrichthyes; order Squaliformes; family Somniosidae; genus Somniosus; species Somniosus microcephalus. Next base: position 24,502,124 of record NC_141013.1, read on the forward strand.
GGATTGGGGATAATATATTAGCATGGATTGAGGATTGGTTAACGGACAGAAAAGAGAGTCGGAATAAACGGGTAATTTGCAGGTTGTAACTAGTGGGGTGCCGCAAAGATCAGTGCTTGGGCCTCAACTATTTCCAATCTATATCAATGACTTAGATGAGGGGACCAAGTGTAGATGCAGGGAGGATGTTTCCCCTGGCTGGGGAGTCTAGAACCAGGGGTCACAGTCTCAGAATAAGGGGTCGGCCATTTAGGACTGAGATGAGGAGAAATTTCTTCACTCAGAGGGTGGTGAATCTTTGGAATTCTCTACCCCAGAGGGCTGTGGAGGCTCAGTTGTTGAGTATATAGATCGATAGATTTTTGGATATTAAGGGAATCAAGGGATATGGGGATAGTGCAGGAAAGTGGAGTTGAGGTAGAAGATCAGCCATGATCTTATTGAATGGTGCAGCAGGCTCAAAGGGCCAAATGGCCTACTCCTGCTCCTATGTCTTATGTTCTAATGTATCTATGTTTGCTGATGATACAAAGTGAGGTGGGAAAGTAAGCTGCGAGGTGGACGCAAAGAGGCTGCAAAGGGATATAGACAGGCTCAGTGAGTGGGCAAGGAGGTGGCAGATGGAATATAATGTGGGGAAATGTGAAATTATCCAGTTTGGTAGGAAGAATGGAAAAGCAGAATATTTTTTTAAATGTGAGAGACTGGTACATGTTGATATTCAGAGGGATTTGGGGGTCCTTGTACATGAATCACAGAAAGTTAACATGTAGGTACAGCAAGCAATTAGGAAAACAAATGATATATTAACCTTTATTGCAAGGGGGTTGGAGTATAAGAGTAAGGAAGTCTTGCTGCAATTATATAGGGCTTTGGTGAGACCACACCAGGAGCACTGTGTACAGTTCTGATCTCCTTACCCAAGGAAGGATATACTTGCTTTAGAGGGAGTGCAACGAAGGTTCACGAGATTGATTCCTGGGATGGGGGGATTGTCCTATGAGGAGAGATTGAGTCAATGGGCCTATATTCTCTGGAGTTTAGAAGAATGAGAGGTGATCTCATTGAAACATATAAAATTCTTAGAAGGCTTGATTGGTAGATGCTGAGAGGCTGTTTCCCCTGGCTGGAGAGTCTAGAGCTTGGGGTCATAGCTTCAGGGTAAGGGGTCGGCCATATAGGACTGAGATGAGGAGAAATTTCTTCACTCAGAGGGCGGTGAATCTTTGGAATTCTCTATCCCAGAGGGCTGTGAATGCTGAATCGTTGAGTATATTCAAGGCGGAGATAGATAGATTTTTGGACACTAAGGGAATCAAGGGATATGGGGATCGGGCGGGAAAGTGGAGTTGAGGTCGAAGACCAGCCATGATCATACTGAATGACGGAGCAGGCTCGAGGGGCCGTATGGCCTATTCCTGCTCCTATTTCTTATGTTCTTATGTAACCTGTCCTCATACTTTAACCCTTCCCTTTTAGCCCCAGTACCATTCTGGTGAATCTGCACTGCACCCCCTCCAAGGTTAATATATCCTTCCTTTTATCTGGGTTTATTTGCTCTCTGTGTGAACCTTAGGGCATTTTCTACATTAAGGGTTATCTATAAATACAAGTTATTGTTATACTTCGGTTTGTCACCTTTTGCTAAGTTCAACTCCTTATCGCTGAGTGCCTCGTTTACCTAAAAACAGCGACTACATTTCAGAAGGATTTCATTGCTGTGAAGTGTAGTGGGATGACCCGAGAATTTGAAATGTTCGATATAAATACAAGTTCGTTCTTCCTCCAATTTCCACCATCTACACAGCATGATCCCAACAGCATCTTCTCCTCTTTCAGATTTCCTCCATGATATGTTCATTCACTCTTCCATATCCTTTCTTCTCGGCTGCTTTTCCCATCCAACCATAGCAGATGATACACTGTCCAGGATTCATTCAACTATTGTCTGGGGCTCAAAGCACTTCTTCCATGTGAGACAGCAATTTACACGTATACCTTCCAACCTACTACATTGCATTTTTACTGTTCAATGCGGGCAACCAACCCACTACCAGGAGGTGGGTCGCTCATTTAAATATTTTAATGGGGCTGCATACCTAAGATTTTATCTGTGTTCCAGCTTTAACACTGACCAGGCCAGGTTTCCCGGGCCTCGGGAATCCCGGCAGCTGAAGGGAGGCGATGACTGCTGAATGGAACAGGTAAGTGCCTTTCCAGCACTGCTTGTGTGCCAGGAGGCACAGGAGTGTTTCCCCCCAGCCCACCAGGCTACCTTGTTAACCTCCCCAATGATGTGATGCACCCCCCCACCCCCCCACAATGTCCTCTCCTCTCTGGCCACCCTGCAATCTTCTCCCCATATCTCTCCGGCCCCCCCATCAATGTCCCCTCCTCTCCCGATCTCCATGGGCACCCCCCAATAGCCGATCTCTCCCTCCCTCCTCTACTCTCCCCGGTTGCAGCCGGGTGCCGCAGGCCTACCCGCGTGACCGCATTTAACCTGGCTGGCTGAGGCCAGGAAACGGATTCCAAAAATGGTAATCAGGCCCACCGTTAAATTCATCAGGACCTGAGAGAAACCCGTTCTTCTGGGTTTCCCCATCATTAAATTGCCCCCCCGCTCCCTCCCTGCCTCCGAGTTAATGTCGGGGCAATCCCTACCATTAGCTTTAGTAGAACCCACGTCATGTTTTGTGACAGATATAATTAACTGGGTGATTAAGATGTCAAACAGAACCACATGATGAAGATGGTATAATGAACATCAGTGCGGTGTGCCCAAGTTATTTTTGGAATGCATATATTCTGTAGCTTGTTTGATTATCTGTGGAGATAAAGTGTTTATGAAGAGCTTTTCCTCAGAAGTTTAAATAGGAATAGTGGAGCCCATGAGAGGGTGCTGCCAGTTCTTTGTATTCAAAGATGATTATCTGTGTTGAAAATAGGATCAGCCTTAATGACAATCTAGTCTCTAATTAAGGTCAATACAAGACTGGAAGACTCTTCCGCACAGAAACAGCATTCTGGGGACAACAGATTGTGGCTGTTCATGTTTCCACTCTTTCTTCAAGAGATCATTGTACTGTTGCTCATACCAGCTGTAAGATTGCAAAACTGGCTTTTCTGTCACAGGAGAGAACTTCAGCTATATTAGTTCATCATTTGACATATTCATCAGTAAACAAAAGTTCATATATGGCCTCCTTTTTGAATTTGTTCAGGCTTTTAGGGGGAAAAACTCAGTTGGTTTGCGCCTCCCGTTAGCACCTTAAGAGGGCGCTAATGGGGCGCAAAGCAACTAGCGCCCGGGCACGGCGATGTTTGCGCCGCTCGCGAAATTAACTAGACATTTTGCGGCGGCGCTAAACACTACCACCACGATCTCCTGCGCCGGCAGATTGTGACATCAGTCGAGTATGCAATGCCCCGGACCAGATATTGAGTGGCGCCCCCTGCCTTACCACCTGCCGCTAGCAACGACAGGTTGAGGGGAGCGTTTTGCAGTCAGGAAGGCGACCGCTTCCTGCCTTTTTTTGTTGGTGACATTTTTGCACCACGCATTCTGAGAGAGAGAGAGAGACTTCTGGAGAGATTCAACGCTGTGTGACGTAGTTTTGGGTACTGAACAGTACTTTGCAGGTTCATTTTGATTTGCCCTTCCTTGTATCGATTTAGAAGAGGCTGTGGGGGCTGCACTCTGAGCTCTTTCCTTGGGTCTCTCCATTGTTCTTTCCAGCAGATTTGATGTACAGGTCTCTCCAGGCCGAGATTCAAGGCTGCAATGAGCAGGATGTGGATGGAGAGCAAAATCAACCCTTCCCTTTAAGATAAAAACAAAATGCTGGAGAAACTCAGCAGGTCAAGCAGCATCTGTGAAGAGAGAAACAGAGTTAACGTTTCAGGTCGATGACCTTTTGTCAGAACTCCCCTTTAAGAACTGGCCGGCGCCAGTGTGTCTGTGTTCCATTGCTGACTGACATCACATGAGCTTCGCCAGCGCTCTGAGGTAGCGCCTCGCTTCTCGGCCTTTGCGCCTTAAGACAGGTGTGAAGCGCCTGATTTAGCGCTCCAATCACCTCCAGGGGTGATAAAAGCCAAGTTTGCCGTCGGAGGCGGTAATTAGCGCCAGGCGCTAAACTTTGTGCACGGCCGATAATGGCGCCCCAAATGGGGCGATACTGAATTTTTCCCCCTTAATGTCTTGTGATCCTGAACCCCCAAATCCCTCTGCTCTTCCACATCACCCAGCTTTTCCCCAAAGTATAATTACTACTTATTTTTACCAAAAGGTGCCACCTTACATTTAGTGACATTGAATTACATCTGACACTTTTCTACCATCTTATCACTATTCCCTTACAGCTTTCTTTGGTCCTCAGAATTATTTACCATGCCTCCTTTTTTAGTATCATGTGCAAATTTGGGCACCACTCTCTCTCGCCCTATATACAAATCATTGATACACACAACGAACAGGAGTAGCCCCAGAACAAAACCTCCTTGGGACAACACTACCCATTCCCAAACACTCTGAGAAACTGCCCTTAACTCCTACACCCACTTCAGGCAGCCTGGTGCAGCAATATGAATGTCATAACAAGCCAGTTCTCCTGCTACCAGTGAAATTCTCCATTGTGGTTTCTCGGTGTCCTGTGTGCCAAGAAGAGGCCAATGTTCCACAAAGCCGCTGTCAGGTTCTGTTTTTATGGACTAATTTACAACTGCAGCATCAAGGGTGGCCGATCAGCTGCTGGCCCTGTTGTTAAGAAGCTGGGATTGCTTTGAGCTTTTTATGACACCCTCCCTATATGGGATGGGCAGTGCAAACTCTGAGCCGGCCTCGCGGGTATTTCGGATGCTGCAGCTTCATCCAAACATCCAACACCACGTGACCGGAGCCCAGATTGTCCACTCACCGCTCCACAGTTACAGCTCCCAGCGTCACAGGGGCTCAGGCACTTACCGTTATGAACCTAGCCAGTTCTGACGGCTATTTGTGTTGTATTTGTTACCTTTTCTTCCTCTCTGACTTTTCTCTCCCCCTACCTCAGATAGGCAAGGGACTCAGCTGAGTCTAGTTAAAAGTAACTTTCATTCACCACTGAAGTGATTTCCTTGAGTCAGCCACAATTATCAAATAAATCAAACCGCTAGAAAATAGGCATTTTTCCCAGCAAACCCCAAATCACAGATATTAAATAATCTGCCTGATAAGTCCTTTTGCGTTTCTTGCATGGTTAGAGGTACAAAATAAAATGTTCTAACCAAAATTAATAAAAACTATAATTTCAGAGCGGGTACAAATGAAGCAGGCTTACTTACAATTATTGAATACAGGAAACTTTCTGATATCCGGCACTGACGGGACCGAGCTGGTGCCGTACCATCAAAAGTGCCGGACATACCAGCGTTAATATTGAAACATACGGAACTGAAAAGCTCAGTGTGAATCAACAAACCCTGTTGCTTAGCAACAACTTCAAAACAGTCGGCTGCAGCTGCAAGCGTCTCTAGCTGAAGCTGTTGCTATAGCTACAGACCTTGCAGTGCTTGACTGGGGAAAAAAAAAAGCAACAAGAACTAAAAAAAACTTATAGAAAACGGCTCCTGATTTTTGCCGTTAGATCGAGTATTCCGGACATATAACCTCCGGATAAACCAAAGTTTCCTGTACGTTGACTGTTCCTCCAGGCCTGAGGGTGGAGATGAAAATATTAAACTAACTTGTATCTATTTTCACCAAACATTTTTGCAATATTTGTGAAAGTGCTTGGGGTAGAAATTAGTCTGGGCCCATTCATGGAAATTGGGCCTCATCTAAATATTGCGGGTGAGCTGCCGGTGGCAGTCGCTCCTCCGCAGACCGCGGCCCTTCAGGATTGAATTATGGGCCTCTTGCCTTGCCAGCAGCCTCAGGTGAGTCCTGGGAGATGAGTTTGGGGGTTGGGGGGGGGGGAACAAAAAGGGGTGATCACGGCCATCGGGGATGTTGTGTAGCAGGAGGAGGATTCCTGCTCCTCCTGACTCCATATTAAAAAAAATGTTTTAAAATGTACTCACCTTAGTGGTGGCAGCTGGTTTCTAGGCCACATCCACGCCAGCAAAGCCGGCATGGTGCTCAAGGTGGCCCAATTTCCCTGTGCGTCCCTAAAACAAGTGTTAGGCCGCTTGCCTATCCTAATGAGGGGCCTAACGACTGTTTTAGGCGTCCGCCCCGGCACCTGAACTCGCATCTTTCTCTTGTTACTCTCCTATCTCCCATCATGCCCTCTCCGAGCTCATCTTGTCCATCAGACCCACCTCCTGCTCCCTTGACCCTATTCCCACCAAACTGCTGACCACCCAACCTCCCTTCCTGGCCCCCATATCAGTTAATATTGTTAACGGTTCTCTCTCCTCCGGTACTGTCCCCCCTCCCCTTCAAATCTGCCGTTATCACCCCCTCCTCTAAAAACACACCCTTGACCCCTCCGTCCTTGCAAACGACCGCCCCATCTCCAACCTTCCTTTCCTCTCCAAAGTCCTTGAATGTGTTGTCACTTCCCAAATCTGTGCCCATCTTTCCTGCAATTCTACGTTTGAATCCCTACAATCGGGTTTCTGCCTCTACTGCAGTACCGAAAAGGCCCTGATCAAAGTCACAAATGAAATCCTCTGTGACCGTGACAAACTATCCCTCCTCATCCTTCTTGACCTGTCTGCAGCCTTTGACACTGCAGCCCACACCATCTTCCTCCAAATAAATGGGTGCAATGATGAACAATTTCCTCCCCCTTCTATTTATAGACCAGCTCTAAATTCAGGACTTGTTTAGCGGAACTCCCGTCCTTGTTTGGCTGATGATACTATCCTCTGCAAGATTTCCCTCCTTCAAAATAACCCTTTCTCTGCTATTCTTGATTTTATATTCTCTCGCAGAGACATATAGAAATATATAAATAAGAGAGATTCACGCATTATGAATCACTCAGATTGTATCACAAAATAAACAAGCAATGCAAAATTCCAAAATACAACGTTTCACCAGCACACCAGGCCACCTATCACTTTCTGGCCTCTCCATATTTCCTCCTCCAACTAGGAAATGTAGAAATTGATTAAATTGAAAGTAGTTTGCGCTGAGTCATTTGTGCCCTCTCGTCCATAAGTTTGTGGTCCAATAAGCCAAGACAAGGCAGTCGGCAAGCTTCGGGGATGTTGTGTAGCAGGAGGAGGATTCAGTCCATAACCACATGCGGAGCATCTCCAAGCACTCTTCACTTTTTGGTACAGCACTGAGCAATGCTGTAGCTAGGACTTACCATCCATAACTGTAAATGACAGTCACCTATGTGCCATGCTCAAATTGTACTTGGGTAATGGTTAGCCACTCCCAAGCATGCCTACTATTTATCTGGCCTCCCTGGTATGAGTGGTGCTGGTGGTAGCAAAGATCTCTTCAAATCTTGGAGGCACACAAACATTTTCACCATCTCTTGGTTGCAGTCAAGAAGATGTTAAAGTACATTGTGCATGGTTTTTGGAAAAGAGTGGACTTTATGGACTGAATGATGTTTTCTTGATCCATGGTTTCTTATTTCAGTTGTTCATTACTCATTATAATATTTAGAGAGAGATGCAGTAATGACGTGTGTTGTTAAGAAAAAATATGGAATTCAGTAAATCTATGAAATGCTTCAAGCATCTCCTGGCCAGTTGGTAATTGATAATTGATCCATGCCTGCCTAATGATTAGAATTTTTGTCCGTGAATTTGATCCTTTATTCCACTTAGTTCCCAATTTGAGCTGTACTGAGCAAAGAATGAGCATCTACAGTCAGGGGAGAAGGAAAATCAGACATTAAAAGAGAGAGGGCGACACCTGTTGCTCTCACTGGCCAGTCAAAGGATGTTTGGTGGGAGTCTCGAGCCTATTGGCTGCCTATCCTCTAGGCAGCTCAAGACTTCTCTTCCCTCCCTTTTAGTCTGGTTTAATTGGATGTATGCATGGCCACTTACTGCCAGCCTAGATCATGTTTCCTCACAACAGATAATTGGAACAGAGGGAACTTGCCACACTGAAGCTGTATACAGGAACGACCGTAATACAACATGGGATCCATCACATCTGTGGAGAAGAAACAAATTAGTATTTGTTGTGTTGTGAGAAGTCATATTGGTTTTGTTAAATGGCCATTACCTGTTGGGGTGGGAGCACAGTGGCCTTTCACCGCTGGGATAATAATGGCATAACCTGTTGGCTGCAAGGGTCCACTGTAATAGAAGTTTGGACTACCTCAGCCAAGTGAATTGTGACTGTGGCTCCACAGCACAGTACTGCCTCTAATTTGTAACATGCCGACCCAACCAGTGGAAGGTGCACAACAGCATCTTCAAGGCTACTCTGCCCCCCTTCCTTTAGGAGCAGCACATCCACTCACCACAATCACGTGGCTGCGGTAAAGAGTCCAGTGCTTGGGAGTCAAGCTTTAATTCAACATATTGTGACATCTGGAGTTGGTAAACAAACGCACTGCACCCCTGCACCGAGCTCTTTTTAAAAGCCCGGTTTGCAATGGGGGAGTAGTATTTTACATATTGTGAAATTGTCAGTTGTAGATAACACCGATTCACTTTCATAGTTGTACATAAAGAACAAGGATGTGGTTAAATGGTGCTGGGTGTTGGCTATGGTACATGTTGTGAATCGTTTGTCATGTATGCTCCTGTTTATTCAAATTTAGAAACTGCGCAGCAAGAAAAAAGAAAATGGGTTCCGCATTAGTTTTATTTATATTTGAAACGTGGTCTTTAGAACAAGCTACTCCCCTATCCAGGTAGAAATTCATTATGAGGAGCTGGACCGTTGGTCTCCTCCATTGGCATCAAGCACTGTTGGAACCTTACGCCAGCTCGTGGCCTGGAGGAACCTACGTCTGGACATTGCTCCCAAGATTACTTCATTTGGAAACCTTGGGTAACCAACATGTTTGTTTTAGGTCCAAAATACACCAATGACTCATCTACCAGGCAATTGAACATCTTACACTCTACTTAATCCCCTTTGCACTTATGTGCGGACTTTGTCTATTTATTATGCCTCCATTCACTCTTTTCCATATTATTACAGTATACTTTGCAACTCGATTCTGATAGCATGCAATTTCAACACACAAAGACAGGCTCCATTTACATAACACCTTACCTGTCTCAGAAACATACCATAGTGCGTCACATGAATTGCTTGGAAGTGACAATCACTGTTGTTACGTAGGGTAAATGTAGCTACCATTTTGCACACAGCAAGATCCCATAAACAGCAACGAGATGAATGACCAGTTAATCTGTTTTTACATCGGGAGGACCCCCTTCTCTTCTTTCCAATATTATTCAATTATATGAAAAGAAAAGTGAGAAGGGACAATCAGACACAAGGGGGCACAATCTTAAAATTAGAGCATGGCAGTTCAGCAGTGAGATCAGGAAGCACTTTTTAACACAACCGTTGGTGGAAATCTGGAATTCTCCCCCCCCCCCAAAAGGCTGTGGATGCTGGGACAATTCAAATTTTCAGGACTCAAATCAACAGATTGAAGACGTGGTGTGACCTTAATAAATTGCAGTATGCAACCAAGGGACATAGGCAGGTAATGCCGTGAGGAAAGAAGCTGGTGGCCTTGGTGATGGACTAGATGTGGGGCTGTTGAGGTCGAGCAGAACACCACGGCTGTGTAATTGTGGAGTCAAGCATGCTGGCAGAGTTCGAATTGGGAGGCATTGGTAGACGTGTGAAAGTGAACCTGGTGCTTATGAATGATGTCATCAAGGGACAGCATGTAAATTAGCAACAGGAAGAGGTGAAGGGTGGAACCTTGGGGCAGTCTGATGATGACCACACAGGCCTTTGGAGGAGATGTAATGACTACGTTGGGACAGGTAGGAGTGGAGAGGTGAGTGTGCTGAATATAAAACAATGTATGATATGACTATGTTTAATTTTAAGTATTGGACCATCCATTAAAGCAAGAGGATAATTTAAAGTATCAAACCTTGATTCTGCTGCCCTCTGCTGGAGGACCAAATAAAGGGCAGCAAAAGCAAGCTTGTGTAGAAGAACCAAATACAGTACCTGTAGTAAGATTAGGTTTCACATGTATGAAGATATCCACAGAACATTGCTTTTACAAAAATGGACAAAGTGGGATCTCACAATAAAGATGGAAAAAGTAACTACTGCACTGATTATTTCACTGGACCGCTCAAGCCCCATGTAACACTCCAACCCAAGCCGCAATATCTCTCTATACAGGAAAGACCCTTAATACCTCCCTGATCTAGCCAAACCAAGGGATACCTCCAGGGAACCTTGGCCCTTGTAAGCTTTTGCCTCATAACATGTGCTTATACTAACAACCCAATGTGCCGACATATCCTCCTGCAAGTATTGCGTAACAAAGCAGTGACTTTACAAGATGTATGTATTTATGCCTCTGAATAAAAACATGTTTTTTTAATAGTGCAATGAAATAGAGTCGCAGCTGGACACTGTATTGGACAAAAGTAATGGCACAGAGTAATGTGTTTGACACCAGTAATTAGTCAACAAAAATCAATAGTACTTGTGGCTTCCTACTAGGAAGTTAGTTTATAATCCATATTACATAAAGCTCTCAAGATATGGACAAATGGAAAATATTTTTGGATAGCTTAATTGAGGTATCGATCAATAATTTTATACTTGGATGGTGTATTTGTGATTAATAATGAATATTCATTATACCTGGTAGTATCCAAACTACTTTCAAATGGGCACAACTTGTGATAAATTTACTTAAAATGTTCCTTCAAAGAAAAATATCTTTTGTGAAGAAGTGTAAAAAAATGCCACTATCAGAACCAAAGTATTTCAACTACGCAATGTGTTCAAGAGCAAAGATGTACAGTGGGGAATGTCCATCTGTGCTGACTAACTTTTTGATAATTCGCCCTCTCTGTTAACACTTCATTTTGGCAATACAAAATTACATTGCTGAATGTTAATGAACACCTCTATAAAATAAAGGACGGAACCTGGCTTTACAGTCTGATGCTGTGGAAAGTCAAAACTCAGCATTTGAGAGGCAGTAAAATCCATTCTTGAGCAACACTTTTTTTATGCAGGAATTAAAGACCATAAACAATTTTGAAATAGTTGGCATCCCTTGCAGTGTTAAAATGCTGTAACTTGACCAAATCCTTTTTTATTAAATTTGACTCTTGAAGACACCATAATAAAGTGTTTTCAGGAAAGGTACTGTCCAGTGTTTATCATACAACGAATACTCGTGTTTATCTTCACTTATGAGCAGAAACAATGCGGCCCCGATTTTAACTCCAGGTGGATTCCCTGCTCAGAAAAATTACAGTCGGGTCTCAATGATGTCATTGGGCCGTAACATGCTTATGTAAAGAAGGACCCTGTTGGCTCCGGGCGGGTGTCCTTGCTGCCTGCTCAGGAGAGCAGGTTAAAATTGCAGATGTTGCGATCGTGGCGGCTTTCGGACAGGTAAGAGCCAGGGGGCGATTTTAACTGCCCACCTGCCAGGTTTCTGCTGAACGAGTAGGGTTAAAATCGCCCCCAATAAGCATAATGACAACTACAAATAAATATGGTTTTAAAAACTTTATTTGTAGTAATTGGTGTCTTACAGCTTTGTATGCATGGAGGTAGCTTCAGTGTTTTAAAAACAATTAAATATTGTCCAATCCTAATGCCCTGAACAGAAACTAGTAAATGCAGTGATGTAGATTAAGACATTCAGCAGTGGTGTAGTATATGACATCCAAATACAACGATTCACCTCACATCTTCCTGGTACAATAAATCATGTTAAATGTTTGCAGATATATTGCACTTTATTGATTGTCACTCAACAGTGTGCATTTATTTTAGCTTCCATTATACGTTACTGGAATAATAAAAATCAGTTTAGCAAAATATTTTTTATACAACATATATATATATATATATATATAAAAAGTCATTGTTATCCAGACTAAGATGGCAAATATCAAAATAATACTGGATAACTTTCATATTTAATCAAACACTGAAAGTAGAACTATTTTTGAGTAACTGACACATAATTAAGGCAAGAGTAAAACAGGGCATCAGCTCTGGGCCACACTTCAGAAAATATTTAAACAATGACATTTCAGATATTGTAATATTATCTGGGTTATATCAAAAGCAAGAAATATTCAATGGCAGTTGTGAAAAAAGAGACACAGTTTAAGGGACCTGCATTAGCAAGCCCACTGGTGAAAATGGTTGCAACTATACCTAATTTGTAAAGAACTGTATACGCTGTTAAACTGTTTAGCATTTGGATACAGAATTCCCTTCTTTCCAATTCTATTCCCCTTCTCTCCTGAAGGTTATGACATGCTGGGGTCCCGTTCCACAGGGCCCACTCGTGTGTGAACCCAGATAGTAAGGCCCCGATAATAACGGAGAGGCGGGGAGGTTTAGCGGCTGGGAAACTTGGGAAGTACGGATTTCCCATAGGTGCTGCTGAATTTAACAGCGGGACATCTTAAATTTTATTGACTCTGTTTCCTGGCCACAGCCAGTCAGATTGAAAGGCTGCCTGGCGTGTATGCCTGTGGCACCCAGCTGCAGCGGGTGGGTCAGACATCAAGGGAGGGGGCAGGGGGTATCCGATCGTGAGCGGGGCGGGGGGAGGGAGGAGGTGGTTCTGACTGCAGGCGGGGGGCTGCGGGGGGAAGCACTCCTGCTCCTCTTGGCCTACAAGCAGTGCTGGAAAGACGCACGCTCCATCCAGCTGTTCCCGTCTCCCTTCAGCAGCTGGATTTCCCGAGGCCCGGGAAACCCGGCTGGCTGGCATTAAACCTGAAGCAGATCTGAAGCCCCAATCTTCAGAGGGAATCCTGGGAGGGCGGGTTTCCCAAAACGGCGTGAAGTTTTAACTTAAACAGATTTCCCACGCCAAAGGCAGCCTGATTGGCGGGAAGTTCTCCAGAAAAGACCGCAGTCGAGAATCAGTGAAGCTTTGTGGTTGTTGGTGGCGGAGATCGCGGGGGGGGGGGGGGGGCGGAGATCGCGCGGGGGGGGGGGGGGGGGCGGCAGATCGCGCGGGGGGAGGAGGCGGAGATCGGGGGGGGGGGGGCGGAGATCGCGCGGGGGGAGGAGGCGGAGATCGCGGGGGGAGGGGCGGAGATCGCGGGGGGGGCGGAGATCGCGCGGGGGAGGGGCGGAGATCGCGGGGGGAGGGGCGGAGATCGCGGGGGGAGGGGTGGGTGATAGATTGGGGGTCGGTGATGGGGGGGGGGGTGAGTAACGGGGATCACGGGAAGCGGTGTTTACAGGTTTGTTTGTTGGGCCTGCAGGTAACACTCCTGCTCCTCCTGGCCCACAAGCAGTGCTTCAAATTGCCCCCTGATGGAAAGGTATCTTTGTGGATATCAGGTGAGGACAGTATCAAGCTTGACTGTGGTCAAATCGCACAACATTTCACTGTCTAGGCTTACGTGTGAAAATCAGTCACCTACGCAAGAGACCAGAGAGTCCCAGTGGTGGGGGACCATACCCCAGGAAAATGTCAGTGTCTTTAGATGCTAGGGGGAAGGGAATAAATTGGCCGAAAAAGCTCAAGGTTAATACAACAACCATTGAAGATATTGGCCAAGATTTGTTGGCACTACAGCAGTTTAAATAATAAAGGAAATTAATCTCTGTAGTTTAAATTTATTTACAACCTGTACACAACTGAACGTCTAACTGCTTATCATCGTGTCTAGTATTTTTTTTTTAATTGAAGCCGTTGTAAGCATTCCCTTCAAACTGAATGAGCAGTAAAATATGACCTTCCTTTAATTGTCTAAAGGGCTCCAAAAATATAAAACCTAGTATGGCATCCGATGAGGCAGCAGCGAACAGGTGTTTAAGACATTTCATATATCAAACAGTATCAGTATGATTAAGGAATTCAATACAAAAACCTAAGGCAGGTATGGTACCTGGTACAGATAATTATGCCATTGTATTGCTTCTTCCCTTTAGCTGATGATTAGGCATCGGTTTAGGTTTGAGTTTACAAGTTACCTTCCTTTGATGGTTTAAACCCTGTGTCAAAAATACTATCTTCATCTGTACTGTAATCATTTTCAAAATCATTTAGAACCGAGGATGAAACCTTTGCCGATGAATTCTTACGTCTGTTAACAAAACAGGTAAAATGTAAGAGGTGTTTCAGTGGCTTTTAATGAAATAGTACTACATTTATACGGCATAGTGAACATTTATATAAAAAAAGCACAAACACATTTTTCCCCATGAGATTCAATAGAAAGCTATTATATTTAGTGAAAATTAATTACAAGGTTGCATTCTTTTGTGAGAATTTTGCCTTCTAAGCAACAACTGCTGATTAGAATTAGAATGAAACAAGTTTAACGAGAGAGCAAAGACATCTTAAGAACAGCATCAGAGGTAAAATCTCATGGGAAGATGCACATTATGGTCGTCTGTATAACAATCAAAGGAAGGGCAGACAGTGGCGTCTTTACACCGCCACCCCCCCCCCCCCCCCCAACCCAACCTTTGGTCATGTTCTCCCGCAAAAAGCAATTGTGATCAGCTGAACAATGCAGAGAAACAGAGAGCTGATACTGAGATGGGAACACAGATGGAAGTAGGCTGCAGTGAGAGAGGATTAAACAGTGCATGACAGGATGAAGTAGCATTACCTCCCTGACACCTTGAGATCAATTGACCGTGGAAACTTCAAGAGGCCGTGCCAAGCAACCAACCTGTCCTCATACCCAACTGAATATAATCTCGGACAGCTTTTCAAACCATAGTTTATTCTGATATACTGAAAATAGGTACACAGGCATAGAGGCTAATAGCAAGTGGAAGAAGAGAAGGCTCCCTGCGACCATGCCTATTTCTCTCCTATCAACTTTGTACTTTTCAGACAATTAGAAGTATCCATTCGCAGGAGAATGCCACAGGTAAAAATATCGCAGTAAGCACTGACATTGCGGATTCAGTGCAGATTAATGTTACAGATGCAGATTTCAGTTATTTGAAAATCAGTGACACTTTTTGGAAACTGTTGTTTCAGCAGAATTTCTCAGATTACAGACAACATAATCTAACTGTACAGATTAATTTTGTAGTAATGAATTCAAAGATGTGATTAAGTAGCATCTGTTGATCGTTTATTTGCAGATTAACTATCTATTTTAATATTAATATTTGTATATATCATGATGTTTAATAGTCAAGACCAGGTGCAGGTTTCAGAGAAGCTGGGTTGGAGGCTAGGAGATAAGATGAGGATGTGCAAACATAATTCAATACCCATTTTCAAGTCAGACTTCTGTCCATATTTATAATGGATGCTATCTATGTAAACTAGTCACGCTGTAATTACACCCTCCTGCTAGAGGTGGCGACCTCCACTCAGCGGGAAGGTGTAATTACAGCGTGTCAAGTTTACACAGGCGGTTTTCATTATAAATGTGAACGTAGGAGTTTATAATATCACCTGTAATATTCACGGAGTCTTCTACAGCTGTAACTGGCGGATCCCTCGGACAAATGGTGTACTCGGCTAAAAACGCCACCTATGCTATTTCGTCGAAGGTTCTGCCGAAGTCACAGCAGCAGAGTGTGGGTACGCCACGGAAATTTGGGGGGCGTACTTTAGCAGACCGTGTCGGTGCCAATTTCAGACTGCATTGCTGAGTGGTTCAGCCATTGTCTACACCGCTCACTTGGACTCTAAAAGAAAGACTTGCATTTATATAGCACCTTTCATGACCTCTGGACGTCCCAAACGGTGTACAGCCAATCAAATGCTTTTGAAGTGTAGTCACTGTTGTAATGTAGGAAAGGTGGCAGCCAATTCGCACACAGCAACGTCCGACCAACAGCAATCTGATAATGACCAGATAATCAGCTTTTTAATGAGGGGCATTATATGAATGTAGGTGTGTGTCCCTTTAAGGGTAGAAGTTGTAATTGCTATGGATTCTTGTAATGAACAGATAGTAAGAGTTTTTATAGCTATATAAAAAGAAAAAGGGTGGCTAAAGTAAATGTTGGTCCCTTAGAGGATGAGACCGGGAAATTAATGGTGGGAAATATGGAGATGGCAAAAACACTGAATGAATATTTTACATCAGTCTTTAGAAGACACTAAGAATATCCCAACACTGGACAAACAGGGGGCTAAAGGGGGGGAGGAGCTAAACACGATCAAAATCACTAAGGAAGTGGTACTCGGTAAAATAATGGGACTCAAGGCGGATAAATCACCTGGACCTGATGGCTTACATCCTAGGGTCTTGAGGGAAGTGGCGGTAGGGATTGTGGATGCATTGGTAATAATTTTCCAAAACTCCCTGGACTTGGCAAAGGTCCCGGCAGACTGGAAAACTGCTAATGTAACACCCTTATTTAAAAAGGGCAGTAGACAGAAGGCTGGAAACTATAGACCGGTTAGCCTAACATCCGTGGTAGGTAAAATTTTGGAGTCCATTATTAAGGAGACAGTAACAGGACATTTGGATAATCATAATTTAATAGGACAAAGTCAGCATGGTTTTATGAAGGGGAAGTCATGTTTGACAAATTTGCTGGAGTTCTTTGAGGAAGTAACATATAGGGTGGATAAAGGGGAACCAGTGGACGTAGTGTATTTAGACTTCCAAAAGGCATTTGACAAGGTGCCACACAAAAGATTATTGCTTAAGATAAAAAATCATGGGATTGGGGGTAATATTCTGGCATGGATAGAGGATTGGCTATCTAACAGAAGGCAGAGAGTTGGGATAAATGGTTCATTCTCAGACTGGCAATCAGTAACTAGTGGTGTTCCGCAGGTGTCAGTGCTGGATCCCCAACTCTACAATCTATATTAACGATTTGGAGGAGGGGACCGAGTGTAACATATCAAAGTTTGCAGATGATACTAAGATGGGAGGGAAAGTAGTGAGTGAGGAGGACATAAAAAACCTGCAAGGGGACATCGACAGGCTAAGTAAGTGGGCAGAGATTTGGCAGATGGAATACAATACTGGAAAGTGTGAGGTTATGCACTTTGGCAGGAAAAATCGTAGAGCAAGTTATTATCTTAATGGCAAGAAACTAGAAAGTACTGAAGTACAAAGGGATCTGGGGGTCCTGGTGCACGAAACTCAAAAGGTTAGTATGCAGGTGCAGCAAGTGATTAAGAAGGCCAATGGAATGTTGGCTTTCATTGCTAGGGGGATAGAATATAAAAATAGGGAGGTATTGCTTCAGTTGTACAAGGTATTGGTGAGACCGCACCTGGAATACTGCGTACAGTTTTGGTGTCCATACTTAAGAAAGGACATACTTGCTCTCGAGTCAGTACAAAGAAGGTTCACTCGGTTAATCCCGGGGATGAGGGGATGGACATATGAGGAGAGGTTGAGTAGATTGGGACTCTACTCATTGGAGTTCAGAAGAATGAGAGGCGATCTTATTGAAACATATAAGATTGTGAAGGGGTTGGATTGGGTGGATGCGGGGAAGACGTTCCCGATGATGGGTGAAACTAGAACTAGGGGGCATAGTCTTAGAATAAGGGGCTGCTCTTTCAAAACTGAGATGAGGAGGAACTACTTCACTCAGAGGGTGGTAGGTCCATGGAATATGCTGCCCCAAAAAGCTGTAGAAGCTACATCATTACATAAATTTAAAACAGAAATAGACAGTTTCCTAGAAGTAAAGGGAATTAAGGGTTACGGGGAGCAGGCAGGAATTTGGACATGAGTCTAGGTTCGGATTGGTCATGGCCCTGTGGGTAGCGGAGCGGGCCCAGGGGCCGTGTAGCCTGATCCTGCTCCTATTTCGTGTGTCTAATTCTGTTAGATTCAGGAGATGGTTCTGTGATAGTGGATTGGCGGTTAGGATCAGATCAGCCATGATCTTATTGAATGGCGGAGCAGGCTCGAGGGGCCGATTGGCCTACTCCTGCTCCTATTTCTTATGTTCTTATGAATGCTGGGGTCAGCTACAGGTCAAGCAGCAGATGACTTGGCTTTGACTGACAGATCAATTAAATTGGGAGAAACTGTACTATCTAGGAGAGAAGAAGCTGAAACACATGATTTTTTTTGCATCTGTAAGAAAGGACTGATTGCAGGAGGTAGACGGTATAAATTATCCTAATTGTAAAAAATCAATGATTAAAAAGTGTAAGCTTTCCTACATTTAAACCTAGCTTAGAACTGTTGGCTTGTTTTTGCTTGGTTTTTTTAACTTCTCTTTGGTCTGCTGCAGCTTTTGAGAAAGTGGTCAGGGCTGGCGGGAGCAGACTAGTTGTCGATCAGGGATGGAACAATAAAATTCCATCCCCTTCCTCTCCCCCTCCCGCCACCTCATAAAATACTATACAAAACTGGTTAACTCGTCTGTATCTGTAGTTAGGCCAAATTAAAGGTTTACAGGAAACTCTCGTTTAAATGGCACCTCAATATCCGGAATTCTCTATTAACCGGCAAAATTCATACTCCGAAAACAACACCTCAATAACCGGAAATGTTGCCGAGTCCGAGTCTCCCGCGGTGGCCGAGTTAGTCAGTGGGGGTAGTTCTCCAAACTGCCACTACTCGGCTTCTTGGTGCTGTCGGAAGTCCGAACACCTCAATAACAGGAGTCTGACTCTCCCGTGCTGCCGGTAGTCTCTTCCGATCCGCCATTTTTCTGTGTGTCTCTCCAGCTTTATCGTGAATTATCTCCCCCATCTTGCATTATGGAATTCCCAAAAGTTGGTCCAAGCAAAAGGACTTGGAATACGTGTACAGTCAACTACAGTACTGTATACAGTCATTTACTGTATAAGTTTTGTTTTACTGTTAAATAATTAAAGAGTTATGGATTACCCTCAACTGGCAGTACTGTACTGAATCAAGCATCTTCCACCATCCATTTAACACAACATTTTGTAGGTGAGTACCCAATTACTGTATACTGCACATTTCTTGATTTTTAAAATTTTTGTTTGTTAAAAATAGCCTCGGTAGATAACCCCCTCCATCATCCGGAATTTTTAATCAACCGGCAACACGCCGGTCCCGTCGGTGCCGGGTACCAAAAAGTTTCCTGTACTTAGTAGTAATGTGAGTAAATTAAATAGTTCTTTCAGTTTTATGTTTGGGCTCATGCTCATGCCCAAAGGGAAGTGGATGAGGTTACCCAAACCCATTTCCTTCTGATCCTTATAGCAATCAGAGAGATAC
Organism: Somniosus microcephalus; assembly: GCF_052327205.1. NCBI lineage: Eukaryota > Metazoa > Chordata > Chondrichthyes > Squaliformes > Somniosidae > Somniosus > Somniosus microcephalus. Next base: position 24,521,384 of record NC_141013.1, read on the forward strand.
AACTTTTAGTCTGTCCGGGATCTAACTCTAAATCCTAGAGGTGAAAGGGCAGTCTTATCCTTTATTACACCACCTAGTTTCCTAATTTTACAGCAGAAAATCACAGCCCTTTCTCACAAGCATTTTGGGAACAAGACACAAACCTACCTGAGGTCTTTTCTTAAAGTATTCATTTGTCCTTGAAGTTCCTCATTGGCTTCCATCTGTTCCTCCAGCTCTCTCTGTAGCTTTCTCTTTGCATTTTCCAAGCGATCTATTTCTTCCTCTGCTTCGTCTACTTGCCTTTTTAGTGCTTTTAATCGTAGGTTCAACTGGAAAATTATTGAAAGGTTGATCACAACAAGCACATTTCTTACAAATCTGTAGAAAACATTTTAAAGAAGCTGAATTTTGGTTTATAAATAATTGACTGAAAACTAGAATAAACAATGCTCAGCCAGTTTAACAATTTGAAGTGTTGGTCTTTAGCCTCACTTGAAGCTATTTTATTTAAACTTGTACATGCCCCATTTTACTGATTAACGTAGAAACATAGAAGATAGGAGCAGGAGTAGGCCATTTGGCCCTTCGAGCCTGCTCTGCCATTCAATGAGATCATGGCTGATCATCTGATTATATTTGAAACTAAAAAGTTTTGAAAAGCTTTAGTAATTTTATTCAGTTTCAAATTTAATCCAAGACGATATTACTTAGCAGTTCTTTGTCTAGAATCAGAGTACAGCTAAATATAAATACAAATGCAAAAGTTTCAAACTGGACCTGACATAGATCCGTGGGATTACAGTAGTAAGTCTTAGTACAGGAAACGTTTTTTTATCCGGCACCGACGTGGTGCCGGTTCATCAAAAATTCCAGATAACCGAAAGCTATAGTAAAAGATACGGAGAGCTGACAGCTCCATATAAAGCAACAAACCCTGTTGCTCAGCAACAAGTTCAGAACAATGGCCACAAGTTCCAAGCGTCTCTGTAGTTTAGCAACAGCCACACCCTTGCACAGCAACAGATGGAGGAACGCAAGTCAATATGAAGTATAACCTACTCCTGAATTTTGCCGGTTAACCGAGATTTCCGGTTATTTTAGGTGCCGGTAAATCGAAAGTTTCCTGTACTATCTTCTCCACCCGACCAGCCTCCCCCAACTTACTGCTACAAAATGGATGTTTTTGTGCCACATACCTGATCCTTTTGGTCGGTCAGATGGAGATGTTCATCATCTATTTGCAGCATCAGCTCCTTAACCTTTCTTTCAAGTTTGCGATTGTTCAATTGCAGTGTAGATCTGTCCCTGAAGAGAGAGAGGTTAAAAACCTATTTTAATTGAACCCATCATGGTAGATCCCCAGCTGAAAGGGTCAATATTACACTGGTCTGTATCAGCCTTCCTTGTACTGTTTTGCTACAACATGGCATTATGTACATTTGTTTGCAACCCATACAACAACAACTTGCATTCACATAGCACCTTTAATGTAGTAAAACTTCCCAAGGTGCTTCACTCACAGGTGCGTTATCAGTCAACATTTGACACCAAGCCACTTAAAGAGATATTAGGACAGGTGGAGGTAGATTTTAATGATAAACTGAGGAACATTTTGAGTCCTTTATGTTTATTCAATGGCAGAGAACAGTTGCTTGCTGCAGGCTATGCAAATAGCTATGAATGCCAGTAATTAGTTAGCCAAAAAAGCAGATTAATGGTAAAATAAATATCATCGCAAGAACAAACTAGTGCCAGGTTGTACTGCATGTCTGCACTCTAATCGAAGCTCACTGTACAAATTTGTTCCCATGGAATTAGCCGCGGCCATAGCAGCACACGTACGCTGATACAGATATATTGTTATTCCTGCTTTTATTGCATTTTGTCTCAATTGTCCAATTTGGTGCAGGCATGAATGCTATCCCTTCAATGGAGTCTCATTTAATCGGGTACAGAGCTAGTACACGCACATTGGTTTCTTTATACTCACAACTAGAGGTTAAACTTCAGTCCTGATCCAACCTCCAAAATGCACTATATATAGGCTAGAAGTTACTTCATTTCCCCAATCACTGTCAACATTACAATCATGGCCAAATGTTTCCATCAGTTGGGCTGCGGATGCTGCTGATGCGTTTATCCGTTAGAAACAAGCACTTCTGGGTTTCGATATAATTTTCACATTTAAGGTTGACCTAGTTGCATCTATAATGTGATCATGTTGATCTCAGGTTTTCATTGGCCGGAAAACCAACTTTTAAAGCAGATTTTCAAGCAATTAAACCTTGCTATTTGTTTAAAAGAAAAAAAAAAATCCCCTGCTTTAAAATGAGATTGATCAGGCTAGGATAAGTAGGAAAAAAATAAGGTACAGGAAGCTCTTTGGTATCCGGCACCGACGGGACCGGGATGGTGCCGGTTGATTAAAAATTCCGGATAACGGAGAGGTATATCTACCGAGACTATTTTTAACAGACAAAAATTAAAAAATCAAGAAATGTGCAGTATACAGTAATTGGACTTCCGACAGTGCCAAGAAGCCGAGTAGTGGCAGTTTGGAGAACTACCCCCACTGACTAACTCGGCCACCGCGGGAGACTCAGACTCAGACTCGGCAACATTTCTGGTTATTGAGGTGTTGTTTTCGCAGTATGAATTTTGCCGGTTAATAGAGAATTCCAGATATTTAGGTGCCGTTTAAACGAGAGTTTCCTGTATAAAAGTACAAATCAGAACAGACAAAGAATGGAAAAGTTAAGAGAGACTGGGGATAAAAGAGATGGACAAGGTGAGTCAAATTAAGGTACGTAGGGGACTGGCTGGTGCGGTGGGATAGGCACTGGATCTTCCCCATGACCCTGGGTTCAAATCTAGCACTGACGGACCAAATGAAAGTCCTACTTGAAACAAGTTTGAAACTCAATTTAATTCTTTGTGGCCATGGCTCCACAGCACAAAGTTATCCCGACAATAACACAAAAGCAAAATACTGCAGATGCTGGAAATCCGAAATAAAAACAGAAAATGTTGGAAATACTCAGCAGGTCAGGCAGCATCTGTGGAGAGAGAAACAGAGTTAACGTTGCAGCTTGATGAGCCTTCCTCAGAACTGGAAAAAGTTAGAGATGTAACAGATTTTTAAGCAAGTGTAGGGGCAGGGAAAGGGGGGAGGGGAGGAAAGAACAAAAGGGAAGGTCTGTGATAGGGTAAAAGGCAGGAGAGATTAAAAGACAAAAAAGGGATGATGGTGCAAGGCAAAATGAGATGGTAATGGAATAAGCAAATAAACAGAAGATGAGTCTAGATGAGGTGTAAATGGGAATGGCAGAATCATCAACAGCTGCCATGTGAAAAAAAAATAGGGGCCGAGGTTATGGTCTGAAATTGTTGAACTCGATGTTGAGTCCAGAAGGCTGTAAAGTGCCTAATCAAAAGATGAGGTGCTGTTCCTTGAGCTTCACTGGAACAGTGCAAGAGGCCGAGGACAGAGAGGTCAGAGTGGGAGTGGAGCGGAGAAATAACGTGACAGGCGACCGGAAGCTCGGGGTCATGCTTACGGACTGAGCGGAGGTGTTCCGCAAAGTGGTCGCCCAATCTGCGTTCAGTCTCCCCAATGTAGAGGAGACCGCATCGTGAGCAGCGAATAGAGCATAATAAATTGCAAGAAGCACAAGTAAATCGTTGTTTCACCTGGAAGAAGTGTTTGGGGCCCTGGACAGTGGGAACGGAGGAGGTAAAAGGGCAGGTGTTGCATCTCCTGTGCTTGCATGGGAAGGTGTCGTGGGAAGGGGAAGGGGTGCTGGTGGTGATTGAGGAGTGGACCAGGGTGTAGCGGAGGTCCCTTTGGAATGCTGAAAGGGGAGGGGGAGGGGGGAAGATGTGTTTGGTGGTGGGATCATGCTGGAGGTGGCTGAAATGGCGGAGGACGCTACGCTGAATGTGAAGGCTGGTGGGGTGAAAGGTGAGGACAAGGGGAACCCTATCGTGGTTCTGAGAGGGAGGGGAAGGGGTGAGAGCAGAAGTGTGGGAAATAGAACGTACACAGTCAAGGGCCATGTCAACCACGGAAGAGGAGAATCCTCGGTTGAGGAAAAAGGAAGACATATCGGAAGCACTGGTATGGAAGGTGGCATCATCAGAGCAGATGCGACGGGGACGGAGAAGCTGGGAGAATGGAATAGAGTCCTTACAGGAAGCGGAGTGGGAGGAAGTGTAATCCAGGTAGCTGTAGGAGTCAGTGGGCTTCTAGTGAATGTTTGTCATTAGCCTATCCCCAGAAATGGAGACAGAGAAGTCGAGGAAGGGAAGGGAAGAGTTGGAGATGGATCATGTGAAGGTGAGGGAAGGGTGGAAATTGGAAGCAAAGTGAATGAAATTTTCTAATTCAGGGTGCGAGCAGGAGACGGCATCGATACAATCATCAAAGTACCGGAAAAAGAGTTGAGGGAGGGGACCAGAGTAGGACTGGAACAAAGAATGTTCCACATATCCCACGAAAAGGCAGGCATAGCTGGGACCCATGCGGGTTCCCATAGCAACACCTTTAATTTGGAGGAAGTGAGTGGAGTCAAAGGAGAAGTTGTTCAATGTGAGAACAAGTTCAGCCAGGTGGAGGAGGGTGGTGGTGGATGGGGACTGGTTGGGCCTCTGTTCAAGAAAGAAGCGGAGTGCCCTCAGGCCATCCTGGTGGGGGATGGAGGTGCAGAGGGATTGGACGTCCAGTGAAAAGGAGACAGTTGGGGCCAGGAAACTGGAAACTGTTAAAGTGGCCGAGGGTGTCGAAGAGTCGCAGATGTAGGTGGGAAGAAACTGGACAAGGGGAGAAAAAAGAGTCGAGATAGGAAATCAGTTCAGTGGAGCAAGAACAGGCTGAAACAATGGGTATACCAGGGCAGTCCTGTTTGTGTATCTTGGGAAGGAGGTAGAAGTGGGCTGTGCGGGGTTGGGGAACTATGAGGTTGGCGGTCATGGAGGGAAGATCTCTAGGGGGGATAAGGTCAGTGACAGTCTTGGAAATGATGGCTTGATGTTCAGTAGTGGGGTCATGGTCCAGGTGGAGGTAGGAGGAGGTGTCGGAGAGTTGGCGTTCAGCTTCCGCAAGGTAGTGGCCGGTTCGCCAAACAACAACAGCACCACCCTTGTCAGCAGGTTTAATGACAATGTCGGGGTTGGATCTGAGAGAACGGAGTGCTGCAAGTTCAGAGGGAGGTAGGTTGGAGTGAGGGAGGGGAGCAGAGAAATTGAGACAGCCAATGTCACGCCGGCAGTTCACAATGAAATGATCTAGAGAGGTTAAGAGGCCAGAGGGAGGGGTAGAGGTAGAACGAGAATTCTGAAAACTTGAGAAAGGGTCAGCTGTGCGGGGGGAAGACTCCTGGCCAAAGAAGTGGGCATGGAGACGAAGGCGATGGAAAAAGAGCTCAACGTGTTGCCGAGCTCGAAATTCATTGAGGTGGGGGCGTAAGGGGATGAAGCTCAAGCCTTTGCTGAGGACTGATCATTCGGGGTCAGAGAGAGGAAGGTGAAAACACAGCAGGAGGTGAGATTGGAAGAAGAGATGGGTTCAGAGGAAAGGGAAGGGGAAGAAGGTTCCGGAGGGGCGTTGGTGTCCAAGAGTTGTTGGAGATTACGATCCTTGACACCTGAAATGAAGAAAAACGTTTTTTGTTAAAGTGCCAGATGAGGTGAAGGATGAAATGGAACTGTGAACCAGCACTGCTTTGAGATAGAGCGAGTCGGTGTTGCTGAAGAGAGAGGTCGAGAGTGTGCATGTGGTGGCGATTAGCATTGAGTTACCCCTACTTTGGCAATCTGAATCAGGCCACAGGATGGCCTCTTCTGAACTGGAGCATATTGCTAATTGATAGTGTTAAGTTCAGTTGTCTCTGAAGTCTTTTGTTTTAAGGGAGTTTTACTCTGCATCTAGCAATGCTACATCTGAACTGGGAGTGTTCCATTCATCAGCATTAATAATAATAATTCAACTTTATTGTCATTGCACAAGTACATGAACAACGAAATGTGATCTTGCAAGCTCCCATGACTGGGAGAAGCAAAGCCGCTGCGTCGGTGCGCGCCGCCATTCCATTTCCACCATTCCTCCTGTCCGACAATCTTCAGCCCACCGCCCGGGCCTGCTCACCAGCCACTCCTCCCGTGGCTCCTTCCATGACCTTCTGCACCTGGTCTTCCCTGATGGTCACCCCTCCAGGTACTAACCAGGCCTCGGCTCTGCTTAGCTTCCAAGCCTGGCCAGTGACCCTGTCCCCAGTCCCAGGAACTTGATTAACACAAAATTCACACAGAAAATAATGTTATCTTTAATTAAAATTATGTTTCATACATTTTTGTAATTTCTTGGCTAATATTAGAGTAATAAAGCTATTTCTCAAGTTTGAGTAACTTTATTTCTGGAATATGAGCATTTGTTTTAGTGTTTCACAATGTGCAAGCTGAAAATAGTCCCTGGACTTGCCAGGTTTCAGAATTAAATGATATATTTCGCTTTACCTGAATATTCCCCATCTATTTTTGCTCATAAAATTTGGCTAACCTCTATTGTTATATATAGCGGTTTCTTAATCTAATTCTGTTGAATAATCCAGTCCTATAGAAACATCTTTGAACACATATCCTTTTACTAAAATGATACTGGGTGTACTCTTGCAAGATCCAGTATATAATATTGGACTGATCCTATATTTGAGGAAAAATAAACTCTTACCTTTCTTCATCTTCAAGGCGTTCTTCCAGTTCCTGGATTCTTGCCTCTAGCTGAGTAACAATTCCTTCCTTATTCTGTTTCTGAGATCCTTCCAGATATGCAATTCTGCTCTTCAGATCCTTGTGCTATGATTAAATGTCATATTACTTCTATCAAAATTATTGGCAAGTACTCATTTCTGAAACTGAATATATTGTGTTCATACAGCCAGTAATCACTTACTTTCAACTTGGAATTCAGTTTTCAAAATTTGAAAGAACTGTATTTTAATGTTAAATGTTTCAATGTGATTTACTTAATGAAAACTAAATTCCATAAGAGATCTCACCAATTTTTGTTGAGTGTCACTAGTTTTGGAGCTGCCTGCACAAGCTCTCTCTTTAAGATCAGACAATTCCACAAATTTTGGACAACGGGTTAGTTTTTTAAAAATTCATTCACGGGATGTGGGCATTGCTGGCAAGACCAGCAATTATTGCCCATCCCTAATTGCCCTCGAGAAGGTGGTGGTGAGCCGCCTTCTTGAACCGCTGCAGTCCGTGTGGTGAAGGCACTCCCACAGTGCTGTTAGGGAGGGAGTTCCAGGATTTTGACCCAGCGACGATGAAGGATCGGCGATATACTTCCACGTCAGGATGGTGTGTGACTTGGAGGGGAACTTGGAGGTGATGGTGTTCCCATGCGCCTGCTGCCCGTGTCCTTCTAGGTGGAAGAGGTTGCGGGTTTGGGAGGTACTGCCGAAGAAGCCTTGGCGAGTTGCTGCAGTGCATCTTATAAATGGTACACACTGCAGCCACGTTGCACCGGTGGCGGAGGGAGTGAATGTTCAAGGTTGCAATTTTGTATTTTCATATTGTATAAAATTTGGATATTTCACAGAAACAATTTTACCAGTTAGCATTTCAACAGTTTTTGTGGGGTGAGATCTGGGTGTCTTTAGCCAATGATTTCATTAAAATTAATTACCAGAACTTGGTAACAGTTTTTTTTATTTTGGATGATGAATACAATCTTGGACAGTACCAACACACAGTAAGATCTGTAGTAATGGACAATACCAGCACATGGTAGAGTCTAGACTTGTGGATAATATCAGAACACGACATCATCTGTACTAATGCACAATACCAGCATACGGTAGAACCTGCACTCATGGATAGTACCAGCACACGGTAAGATTTGTACTGATGGAAAATACAAGCATGTATTTAATGCAGTACGCTTTGATGTCAGGTACACAATTAACGTCATGGATTTCATCACGTCTTTCACCACCTGCGAGTGTGTGTGTGTGTGTGTGTGTGTGTGTGTGTGTGTGTGTGTGTGTGTGTGTGTGTGTGTGTGTGTGTGTGTGTGTGTGTGTGTGTGTGTGTCGTGCTCTCCACAGGCAGATAGAAGGTTTGATGCAGGAAGTGTAGTGCTTTTTTCTAAAGAAACTGCTCAGGGAATAGTGCATCAGTTGTGACAATCTAATAGAGTTAACAGAGCTTGCAAACACTTGCTTTTTGATTGCAAAGTGCATCTAACCAGTTTCCTGTAGAAAGTTAATGCGAATGCAGTATTGGGACATAAAAAAGTATTAAGAGACCCCAAAATGCGACACGCTTCTCTCTATTATCCTCTTTCCCATCCAAACCATTTCTACTGTTTGACAAGTGTGAAGGAATCCTGATGTAGTCATTTTTTTCTGCTCCAAAATAATCAGCATCACTTGCTGCCTACAAATTTTTACCCGACCATCTAGTATACAACTCCATGATCAATATTCCATTACATAAGAAGTAAACTAGGTCATTAAAAAAAAATCTATTCCCGTCTTCAGTTATTCCCTCAATGCCATGCCGCTATCTCCTCATTATCAGCTTTACACACAATAGATTTCCTTTTCACTGCTTGAACAGTTGTGTAAATCTGTTTCTCACTGTCTCAATGGGTAAATGTGCTGCAATGTGTGACACTGAGCCTGACGAGGCCAGCAGAGTCCCAGTTTTAATCCCTTGCCTGTGCTTGGTTAGTCCATCTCAGCTCGAACGGCAATCAGAACGTTACAATAGGTCTCAGTGCCTTGAAGCAAAAAACGGGGCACTGGGGGGGGGGGGGGGGGGGGGGGCGGAGAAATCAGCAAGGGTTGCCATTCCTACTGCTATCCCATGACTCCTGGAATACTGCTGAACAGGGATGCCAGTTGTACGGTAAGCCAGCAAGAGGAATTGAAATTAAAATGCACACTTGGTGATGCCAATGCAACTAACTGGATGTTTGACCAAATTACTATTTTCATTTTAGTTCTTTATTGCCTTTGTTGATTATTTACTTTAAAAAATCCTAAACTTCAGCACGAACTTTTCCTTGCATGATTGGAAACCTGCTAGCGTGCCACTATAGGGGTTTGTGATTGTTTTAATTAGTTGCTGCACTATTGAACTTCCACTGTGCAATTGAAGAAGTCTGATCAAATTCACGTAACTATAAAGTACCTGTCTCTCTAATGAAATCTTGTCACACTCCAGATCTTGTCTTGCAGCTCTTTCCTGGAAAAGTTCATTTCGCATCTGCTCAATCTGTCAGTGAAAGAGTGAAATTGTTAGGTACAGTTATTTTATATCAAAATGACTTGAAAGTTCACTCAAAAAATATTAATGTGAAAAGGTCTAACATTGCAATTGCTCAATAATGTCACAATCCATTTCTTTATGCCCATCTCTTGGGATGTTTCTTTACGTTAAAGATTGTTGTTCCTTTTACTTTCCTTTGGGGCTGGTATTTTTTCCTCTTATCTAGCGATAGTGTTCTTAAAAAAAATTTGTGACCGTTTTTCTAATTAATTATTTGCTCCACATCATTTCTGTAAATAAATGTAATACAGCGGCAGCCAATATATCATTTAGCTGCACATGAACTAACCAGACAATAATCAAAAAACCTCTTCCCTTCGCCTATGCAAGTTCAGTTGGAATCTATGAATGGATGGTTGCTGCAACTACAGGTTCTTGTAGTTATCACTTCCCAAGTGCAAAGACCACAATGCATAACTCTACCTCCCAACTCTTCCCTTTAAAGCAAAGCAACATTACACAGGGGTGTCCAGCACACTAACCTGACTCGAGAGTATTTTAGACATCAATCAAATACAAAACTCAAATGTTTTCACTCTTTAGCACTACATTCCTACTACATCCTGCTTAAAAGTCTAAATTTAAAGTCAATTTTTCAATGAGTAATATATTATCAGTTGCATTCTACAATCAAATACAGGCAATTAAACCAGTCTCTGAATACACAGAAATAGTAAACGCTATCCCCAATATACTTCTGCTGAAGTCATGAAGCCATTTACATCTCTACTTTAAGTAGGTGTATCACATTTTAACTACACCAAGCTCAATCTCTGCACTGTGGCAAGTTAGACAATCTCAACTGGGGCATTTCCAAGTCACAGCAACTAGCCCCACAGTTGTCATGGGAAAAGAAGGGGTGTGGGGTGATAAATAGTTAAATAGTTTCTGTTGATCACTCTCCAGCGACCCTTGCTGCAACTGCAAATTTGAAAATTGGGAGAGAGCAAAGCCAGCTCAGTTGCGATGTTCTTCACAGCTGATACTCACTGTCAAGACTCGCACATAAAGATCAGACACGTAGGCAAGGAGCTGGAGCAATACCCCAGCATTAGTTACCACCTTCAGGAGAGAAGAGGTAAGGAGGGAAGACAATAAACCTCTTATGATTCTCTCTGTGGTGGTCACGATTGCAACTTATCAAGACTGTTGACTAGCCATCCTGTTTTGCTGAAGTAGAGGAGAGAGGAAGTTAAGAACATGTAATGTGTCATGTACGAACTTTACATTTGAGTTCTGTGACCAGTAATGCAATACTATCTCCGTATAAGAAGCTCTTCTGCTCTGATTTTTGTTGGTTGCAGCTTTCATTTTAAGGCAAATTGTAATGTATGTAATGTATATATACCTTAAGGGAGAGAACTACTTTTTACAGCTCCTGTATACTGTAGTACCGGCAGTGACCACACCTGTATATAAACCCTGAGTAGTGATCTGTACACTTAGTTCTAGAGTAACCCTCATTCAGTAAACACCTGTTGATCGTTCCCTGCAGTCTGTTGTCTGATTATTGAAGGACACAACATTAAGATACACGGATATAACATTGGCGATGACGCAGATTCGAACCTACCTGCAACTCTGCATCACCTCCCAGGGATTCGCTCCTGGAGAACAGTGGAAGGAGGTCGAGTCCAGAAGCACGGGCGTCGACCACGGGCAACCGCCCAGTCATCCAGCAGAGACTTGAGCATCGCAGGGGAGGCTGTCGAGAGCCAGGCTTGGCTTTCCAGTCACGGTGGTCCAGCGAAACGGGCTGGCAACAGGTACTGCGCAGACCCTTCCCGGACAGCGGCGGCTAGAGCCGACCGAGCGGCACAGAAAAAGGCCAAGCAGCGTCGACGGGGGAGAGAGAGAGGGCAGAGCGCACAGGGCGCAGCCGGTGTTCAGGACCGAGTGGCGTCAACGGGGAGAGAGAGAGAGAGCAGAGCGCAGCCGGTGTTCAAGGGCCGAGCAGCGTCAACGGGGGAAGAGAGGCGCGCAGGAAAACGTGAGGCGCTGCCATTGCCACGAGGACCGCAGAGAGCGGCATTGGCAGCAGCGCAGGAGCAGCGCACGAATCCCACAGGGCGTCGCCATTTGCCACGAGGACTGCCGAGAGCGGCGTTGGCAGCAGCGCGGGAGACGCCATTTTAAGCCGCAGCAGGGAAGGAAAGCGTGGGAGATGCTATTTTAAGCCGCAGCGGGGAAGAAAGGAAAGCACGGGAAACGCCATTTTAAGCCAGTCTAACCACACCCAAAAATGCCAAAGAGTGGCAGTATCACAGCGTTCGACAATGAAGTCGAAGATTAGACGACATATGTCGAACGCATAGAAGTATACTGCAAGGCGAATGAAGTGCCAGATGACAAGAAAGCGCTGGTATTGTTGAATTCAATGGGTGCAAAAACGTATGGCTTACTACGAAACCTAGTAACCCCAGAGAAGCCAGTAGAAAAGGATTTTGAAAACATAGTGTCAATCCTACAGGACCACTTAAACCCCACACCGCTGCTGATAGCAGAAAGATTTAAGTTTCACAAAAGGAACCAGCATAAAGATGAAAGTAATGCTGAGTATTTAACGGAACTGTGCAAGCTATCGAAACACTGCCAGTTTGGAACGGGACTAGCAGATACTTTAAGGGACAAGTTTGTGTGTGGGCTTCAAAGTGAAGGAACCCAGAAACGGCTTCTATCAGAAAAGGATCTTACGCTGGACAAGGCTTTCAGCATTGCAATATCACACGAAGCAGCAGCACGGGGCGCTGCAGAGATACAACGGAGACCGCAAGAATATGGCACAAATGAAATGTCATACAGAACAGTGAAGTGCTATCGCTGCGGCAGAACAACACACGACCATAATGATTGCTGGTTCGAGGACAAAGTGTGCAGACAGTGTGGAAAAGTAGGACACATAGCAAGAGTCTGCAAGTCGGGAAAGAAAACCAGCAGCAAGAAATCTCCACAGGAGAAGTACAAGGAGGTACATAAGGTGGCGGAGAGTAGTTCAGACGAACAGAAAAGTGATACAGACTCCGGAAGCAAGGAGCTGGGTTGTCTGAAACTACATAATGTGATCAAAACGGAGGATCACCAAACTATCTGGGTCACGCTCAAGATAGCAGGAGTCCAAGTGAAAATGGAATTGGACACAGGATCAGCCCTAACAGTCATAAACCGAAGGGACTACAAGCGGCTATTCTCACATATATAATTGCACAATACTGTGGATGCTGGAAATCTGAAATAACAACAGAAAAAGCTGGAAATACTCAGCAGGCCAGGCAGCATCCGTGGAGAGAGAAACAGAGTTAACGTTTCAGGTCTGGGACCCTTCATCAGAACTGGAAAAAGCTGGAGATGTAACAGATATTAAGCAGGTGCAGAGACAGGGGGGGGGGGGTGGCGGTTAGGAGGGGAGGAAGGAGTAGAAAGAACATCCTGTACTTTTGTAAGAGGCAGGAAAGATAAAATGTTGCAAATGGGAATGGCAAAAATCATACTGCATGAAAAATGGGGGCAGGGATAATTATCTGAAATTGTTGAATTCCACGTTGAGTCCGGCAGGCTGCAAAGTGCCCAATCGAAAGATGAGGTGCTGTTCCTCGAGCTTACGTTGAGCTTCATTGGAACAATGCAATAGCCTGAGGACAGAGAGATCAGAGTGGGAGTGAAGCGGTGAATTAAAGTGACAGGCGACCGGAAGCTCAGGGTCACCTGTACAGACTGAACGGAGATGTTCTGCAAAGCGGTCGCCCAATCTGCGTTTGGTCTCCCCAATGTAGAGGAGACCGCATTGTGAGCAGCGAATACAGTATATTAAATTGCAATATACCCTTGAGAGATACAAAGATTGTCTTGAAGACGTACACGGGGCAAAAAGTCTACCCCAAAGGAAAAATAAGGGTGAACGTTAGCACGGTGGCATAGTGGTTAGCACTGTTGCCTCACAGCGCCAGGGACCCAGGTTCGAATCCCGCCTCGGGTGACTGTCTGTGTGGAGTTTGCACATTCTCCCCATGTTTGCGTGGGTTTTCTCCGGGTGCTCCGGTTTCCTCCCACAGTCCAAAGATGTGCAGGTTAGGTTGATTGGCTATGATAAATTGACCCTTAGTGTTAGGGGGATTAAAATATGTGGGGTTGCGGGGATAGGGTGGGATATGTGTTGGTGTAGGGGTTACGGGGATCAGGTGGGATATGTGTCGGTGCAGGCTCGATGGGCCGAAATGGCCTCTATCTGCACTGTGGGGTTTCTGTGATTCTGTGATTGTGATAACGGCAAGGAAACACCAAAAATGGACCTATATGTATTGCCAGATGGAGGACCACCACTACTAGGACGTGAATGGATCCGGAAGATACAGCTAGATTGGCATTCCATACAAGCACTGACTGTAGATGCCAAAAAGGATGACGACGTCACACCTGGACGACTGTCAAAAATGCTAACTGACGCACAAGAAGTGTTTCAGCAGGGACTCGGAACACTAAAAGGCATAACAGCGACGATCAAAATAGAGGAAAATGCAAGCCCAAAGTTTTTTAAAGCCAGACCGGTACCTTATGCGATCCGCCCAGCCGTCGAAGCAGAGCTGGAAGGTTTGGAACGTTCAGGAGTACTGTCCAAAGTGGACTGGAGTGAGTGGGTTACACCCATCGTTCCTGTAATTAAGAGGTCGTTGAGTAATACGCCTGGGGAACCAAAGAAGGTTCGCATCTGTGGGGACTTTAAGGTGACAGTGAACCCAGTCCTTCACACGGTATAATATCCGCTTCCGCGGATTGAAGATATTTTTGCCTCGCTATCTGGAGGGAAACGCTTCACTAAGATTGATCTGGCCCAGGCGTACCTGCAAATGGAGGTAGAAGAAGCCTCAAAACAGTACCTCACGATCAACACTCATAAAGGTCTCTACCAATACAACCGGCTGGTGTTCGGGGTAGCATCAGCTCCGGCTATTTGGCAAAGGGCAATGGAACAAGTCCTGCAAGGGATTCCAGGGACCCAGTGTTATTTGGACGATATCCTGGTCAGGGGCGAAAATGACAGTGATCACCTCGCCAACCTGGAGCAGGTGCTCACTAGATTGAAGGAATATGGGCTCCGAGCTAATCGCCACAAATGCGAGTTTTTCCAGAAGCAGATCTCGTATTGTGGCCACGTTATTGATAAAGAGGGGTTACATAAGTCCCCTGAAAAGATTGAGGCAGTAGTCAAGGCTCCAGCACCGGAAAATGTGTCACAACTGAGGTCGTTCCTCGGGCTGGTGAACTACTACCATAAGTTCTTGCCGAATTTGTCTACCGTACTACACCCACTGAACACCCTACTGCAAACGGGGTTACCATGGAAGTGGAGTGACGAATGTAAACGAGCTTTCCAGAAGAGCAAAGCATTGATCACATCAAGAGAGGTGTTGGCTCATTTCAACCCAGCACTACCAATTCGGTTGGCGTGTGATGCATCACCCTATGGCATTGGAGCGGTGCTGTTGCACAAATTCCCGGACGGCTCGGAGAGGCCAGTAGCCTTTGCGTCTCGGTCACTAACCTCAGCCGAGCGTAACTACGCCCAGATTGACAGGGAGGCCCTCAGCCTAGTGTGGGGAGTGAAAAAGTTCAATCACTATCTGCACGGGCAGAAGTTCACCTTGCTGACTGACCACCAACCACTTGTCTCCATCTTTAATCCAAAGAAGGGCGTTCCGGTGATGACTGCGCAACGGCTACAAAGATGGTCCCTTTTTCTAGGGGCGCACCAATATGAAATCGAGTATAAGGGCACGAAACAGCATGGAAACGCTGATGGGCTATCACGCCTGCCACTGTCTACTGCGGAGGAAGCACCAGCAGTGGATCCTGTCGAAATATTTCATTCGACTATAATTGAATGCTTGCCAGTAACTAACGCTGGTATAGAGAAGGAGACCCGACACTGTCTCGGGTATATGATTTGACGGTGAAGGGATGGCCAGCACATGGCGACTCACTGTTGCCAGCATTCTCATCCAGAAGAGAACAGCTGTCAGTATGCCAGGGGACCTTGATGTGTGGATCCCGAGTGGTAATTCCACCCAAGTTAAGGGAGAGAGTGCTCAATGAGCTTCACGAAGGTCATCTGGGAGGGGTGAAAATGAAAAGCCTTGCTAGGGCTTATGTGCGGTAGCCGGGGATCGAACAGCAAATCGAGGACCTGACAAAGAGCTGCTCAGGATGCCAGAAGGTCCAAAATGCACCACCACATGCCCCTCTACACCCATGGGAGTGGCCCTCATCTCCATGGCAACGGGTGCATATTGATTTTGCTGGTCCATTCATGGACTCAATGTTTTTAATAGCCGTGGATGCGCACTCGAAATGGCCTGAGGTGATCAAAATGTCCTCCGCCACCACAGAGAAAACTATTGCAGTCCTACGGACCATATTTGCCAGGAACGGCTTGCCAGAGCAGATTTGCTCTGATAACGGACCACAGTTTGTGTCCGAAGAGTTTCGAAGATTTATGGAAAGGAATGGGGTAAGGCATTACACATCCGCCCCGTATCATCCAGCCACAAATGGATTGGCTGAGAGGTTCGTACAAACCTTTAAGAAGGCAATAAAGGCCATGTGCGATGACGACATTCCACTGCAGCATAAGGTGGACAATTTCCTGTTAGCCTACAGAAATGCGACACATGCAGTCACCAACCAGGCCCCGGCCATGATGTTCTTTAACCGAAGGTTGAGATCTCATCTGGATTTGCTCAGACCAAATGTACGAAGAGATGTTGAGAGTAAGCAATTCCAGCACATCAATGAGAAGCCGACAAGGAGCTTCAATGTAGGGCAACCAGTCTTGGCCCGCGACTACCGAACAGAGAAATGGCAACCAGGAACGATATGCACACGGCAGGGGCCACTAATGTACACAGTGGATGTTGGGGAGAACATTGTGAGACGCCATGCTGACCAGATCCTAGAGTCACAGGAACGAGTCAACCCCATGTCTCGGCCATACGTACCTGGTGAGGAACCCGACGTACAGGTCGCATCTACCTCAGAAACAATAGCATTGGAAGCTGATGAATCAACTGACGACAGGGTGCTAGAATCGCCTCCGCACCAAGAGCGAGACACTCGGGAAAGGCGTTATCCAGAAAGAATCAGGAAGCCTCCCCAGAGACTGAATATATGAATGGACTATTTACATAGAACATTGTATATTAAAAATGTTAATTGTTAAATGAGTATTATGGTACTGTTAATCTAAAAGGGGAGGAATTGTAATGTATGTAATGTATATATACCTTAAGGGAGAGAACTACTTTTTACAGCTCCTGTATACTGTAGTACCGGCAGTGACCACACCTGTATATAAACCCTGAGTAGTGATCTGTACACTTAGTTCTAGAGTAACCCTCATTCAGTAAACACCTGTTGATCATTCCCTGCAGTCTGTTGTCTGATTATTGAAGGACACAACATTAAGATACACGGATATAACACAAAATGGGTTTAAAAAGTCCTTTTCTTAATTGCTTACAGTGCATAGAAAAGCAAGGCAGGTCCTGGGCATTGTCGTTTTGTTGTTAAATGCTGATTCCCCCCAACACAAACAAATTTTATGAAATTGTTTATGTTTTAAAGAAAATACATATTTAACAGCAAGTTGTAACAGTATGTTTTGTTTTTTAACCATACTTGTGACAGCTATACGTAATATTTACAGCACCGAATTAGGCCATTCAACCCAACTGCCAGTATCTATGCTCCATATGAGCCCCCTCCCACACTATTTGCATACCCTTCTATTCCATTCTCCCTCATATACGTATCTATGCTATTCACCTCAACTACACCACGTGGCAGCAAGTTCCACATTCTCACCACTCTCTGGGTAAAGAAGTTTCTCCTGAATTCCCTATTGGATTTATTAGTGACTATCTTCTATTTATGGCCCCTAGTTTTAGACTCCCTCCTAGATGAAGAATCATAGAAATTTATGGCACAGAAGGAGGCCATTCAACCCATCATGTCTGTGCTAGTGAAGGAAACATTTTCTCTACGTCTATCCTATCAAACCCCTTCATAATTTTAAAGACCTCTATTAGGCCACTCCTCAGCCTACACTTTTCTAGAGAAAAGAGCCCCAGCCTGTTCAGTCTTTCCTGATACTTAGAGCCTCTCAATTCTAATAACATTCTTGTAAAACTTTTTTGCACCTCCTCCAGTGTCTCTATATCCTTTTTGTAATATGGAGACCAGAACTGTGCACAGTACTTCAAATGTGGTCTAACCAAGGTTCATACAAGTTTAACACAACTTCGCTGCTTTTCAATTCTATTCCTCTAGAAATGAACCCCAGTGCTTTGTTAGCATTTTTGCTGGCCTTGTTAATTTGCGATGATACCTTTAATGATTTGTGAATGCGTACCCCTAGAGCATTTTGTTCCTCTACCCCATTTAGACTCATTTTCCACGAAGTACATGGCCTCCTTATTCCTCCTACCAAAATGCACCACCTCACACGTATCTCTACTGAAATTCATTTGCCATTTACACGCCCATTCTGCAAGTTTATTAATGTTTTCTTGTATTTTATCACAGCCTTCCTTAGTATTAACTATACCCCTCCCCCAATTTGGAGTCATCGCAAATTTTGAAATTGTACTTTATAATAAATGTAGTCTTTAAATTGTGTTTTTGTACACTTTAAAATCAGGATGATTATTAAGCGCTGAAGATGCTTTAAAACTCAACGTTCTTCCATTATACGAAGTGTTTTTTCACCTCTGTCCACTCGAAATCTCTGAGTGTGAATTCAATTTTGAAATTATGATTAAGAACAGTCACACCCTGCCCCTCCCAAAACATGATTTGTCCAACTTCATTAAACACTGGGAGCATAAACATTTAACAATATGGAACCAAAGCAAGGTGCTTATCTGTTATTGGTAAGATTGAAAAGTTAAAGATTCATTTCTGCAAAATTCACCATCCCCAGGTATTGAACATCTGGGCATTTAATCCATACCAATCAAAATTTCTGTTTTTAGAGCAGATTGAGAGACTATCTGGTAGGAAAGTAATCCCAGTCCTCCATACTCAATTTGTTAAGTCTGAATATTTATATTGTAACATGTAGGATATAAACCAGAGGTTCGCTTCAACTACTGAACTCAGCTATTGGCTAAGTATAGGTGACTGACAGTAAATTGATTCAATGATGATTAGTGTATACATGACAGCATTGGTTCCACCCCTTCTGGGAAGCACAGTAGTCTGACCGGTGGAGATGGAGATGGTATGGTGTGTTGGATGAAACTGATAATTCCTACTAGATTCCCACAAATTAATTTCTATATGCTGAGAAAGTATCAGCATGCCAAACTCGCATTTTCTGCAGTGAAATACCACCCTTTTTACAGGGACAAATTAATTAATTTTAATAAATATGAATTTAAACTAATCCATAGCTTTAAATTTGTGTGTGAACATAATCAAACCTGTACAGCAAAAGAACACAAATAGTTACGGACACAATTCAAAGACAGAAATCCCTGTTGGCAAAGTCACTCAGAACACAGGTGCAGTTCTGGAATAACTTCAGTGGGTTTCCTATCTCCTGCTTCACCGATCCAAAATAAACACAATAAATCTTCTGGTGCTCTATTTTGCTTCTCCTGCTCTATTTTGCTTCTCCTGGAACTTTTTAAAACAAAAGTATTTTCCATCAAACTTTAGCATTTGTGATTAAATTGAATTCAGTTTATGGACATTACACACACTGTTACAAATATACAGCAGACAATAAAGGTAGTTAAAAATGCATCCAATATGCCACCCTTTAGGATGAGATGTTAAACCAAGGCTTAGTCTGCCCTCTCAGATGGGACAAAAAGGATCTAATGGCACGATTTGAAGAGCAGGAGAGTCTTCCCAGTCTCCTGGTCAACGTTTGCCTCTCAACCAACATTACTACAATAGACTATCTGTTATGGTGGTGGAACAGGAGAAGACTTGAGGAAATTTATGGCGTTTAGTCTCAATTGGCCGGATTTTCCAACCCCCACGGGTACGTACGAGGTGTGTACGCGCCCATAGGGGCCTCGCAAGTGCCGGATTCAGGCATGCGAAGCGCATGCGCTAAAACCCGGCACTTCCAATCTGTCAAGAATTCTCGACAGATCATCCGCCTGCCCGGGAAAAGTGCCTCTGCGGGTGGAGAGTTGCGCTTTTTGCACAACTTCTGCCCGCTGAAAGGCCATGGAATTCTAACGCCTGGTAAAAGCCTGCGTAAGGCCGGCTTTAACCAGCTTAAGAGAGTTGAAAAATAGAAAAATTAAATTTGATAACTCATTTATTTATAAATTAAAAACTCTTCAAAAAGGTAAGTTTACTTTTTAGCCCTGTAAAAACATTAAATTTTCCCAATTTTTTTAAATTTAAAAATATTTAATTAAATGGAATTTTAATTATTTAATTAAGTAGTTAAAAACATTTTTAAAAATGTTTTAGTGTGTTTTTAAATGTGATCCCCATTCATACTTCTGACAGTTCTGTCCCTACAGACCTGTCAAAAGTATGAAGGGGGAGTTCCCTTCTTTGATTGGTTCGCCCGGCCCACATGATTCCAGGGGCCTTTGCGAACTGCATGCGCCCCTGGGATACCTGGGCCTCTGCGCATTTCGAAGAGGAGGGGCCCAGGATCAGAAGCCTCGGGATCTACGGAACCAGCATGTAGGTTCGTAAAATTTTTTCCGATCGGGGGCATCCGCCCGCAGGAAGCCTCTGATCGGAAATTCAGGGCCAATGTCTTTTCCTCCTTTCCAGTGAGTTATATTCTACTTTTGTTATTCTAAACTTTTGTCTCTGATCACTTTCTACTCAATTTTAGGAAACAATACAGGTTGACATACCGCCCCATGACAGGTCCTCACCCACTCCACTCGGGTTGTTGCTGATGTGAATTTCAAATTCTGGCTGATGTAGGATAGGGTGTTTCTGCACGGGACCAAAGTTGCAGAACAAAGCCCATATTAAGCAGGCATTGGAAATTTTCTTTGGGAAGTAAACGAATAGCTTGGATATAATTAATAATGAATGCACCACAAGTAAAATGGTCTTACTACTATCAGACCAAAGGAACATTTCAACAAGAAACTCTCAACCGTGATGATTGTGTGTGGAGAATGAAAGCCAAAAATGAAAAAATAAAATAACCATCCTCTGAAAGAAACGGGTGTTTGGTGTTGGGACCAATAGGAAACAGCTGGTAAACTTCTAAAATTAATTGAGTTATAATAAAGACTTGCATTTATATAGCGCCTTTCACGACCACTGGACATCTCAAAGCGCTTTACAGCCAATGAATAATATTGGAACGGAGAGGCCAGGAGAGTTGATTTTAGAAGAGAATTAACATCTGGAACAGATGATTACAGATGTAATTTAAAGTCTTGTTGATAGAAACTTATATTTCGGCTCGGACTGGAATTATTTTGCAAAAACTTGCCTAGTATCGTAAATATAGAAAAATATTTATCTCACTCGATTTGATACAGCATTCTCAAGTTACATTCCTTCATTTTAGTTGTAACTGCATGTACAATATTAGTAACAATAGTGTTTATATTAAATTCCAGCACAGCCCATGATTTTCTGCCATTAAAATTATGGATGGAAAATCGTAGGCTCAGAATCTGCCCCAGTCTTTTTCCTTTCCTTCTTTAAGAGGGAGATTTTAATTAACCAGGCATCTATCATTTTCAGCAGCATTTTTCTCATGTAGTATGAATTTATATGCGGTTTAGTCTGCATAAGTACATTTACAAAGCAGTAGAATTACTTGCCACCCTCGGTGTTTCCTTCTTCTAACGACCTACTAGTTTTCAAAACCCAAAGCTTGCCATTGTATAACTATTTCTTAATTTCCCTCACCTTTCTCCCTACTGTTTTCAAACTTTGTGGCATCTATGAATGAAGGCAACTACAAATTAATTTCCTGCTTACCACCCTGCCACCTCCCCCTTTCAAAAACATCCTTAAATCACTTCTCTTCAATCGTTTTCTTCGGCATTTACTAGATAAAAGGGCAGAATGTTAGGCCTGAGCCACACTCCAAGCATAGGGTTCAGTTTCAGTTTCTACGATGTGTGGATATGCTTTTGGAAGCTGCCTCTTGCAGTCAGTGCAAGTAAAGTACTGCGAGAGAGTCTGTCGGAATTGCAACACTGGAATTGGATTGGGACCTTCCTGCTTTGTACAGCTCAGTGCCACACTGAAAAGTAAACTTACTAAATGAGCCATTGGAACTGCTTCAGAATAACAGGATAAATGGAATTCCGTAAACCTGTGATCAATGGATTATGATAATAATTGATATACATCAAATCAAATTAGTCTCCTGATATGGTGGGTGATAGAGAGACTTTGGAAAGGGTTCAGAGGAGGGCCACATGATTGATTCCCAGCTTAAAAAACCTTGAGTCATTCAGATAGGCTTAAAAAGATGCGCCCGTTTACTTTACAACAATAACTTGTATTTATATAGTGCCTTTAACATAGTAAAACATGCTTCACAACAGCATTATCAGATAAAGTTTGACACCAAGCTACTCAAGGAGATATTAAGACAGGTGACCAAAAGCTTGGTCAAAGAGGTAGGTTTTAAGGAGTGTCTTAAAAAGGAGAGGCGGAGAGGTTTAAGGAGGGAACTCCAGAGCTTGGGACCTAGATAGTTGAAGGCATGGCCGCCAATGGTGGGGGCGAAGGAAATCAGGTATGCACAAGAGGCCAGAATTGGAGGAATGCAAATTTCTTGGTGGGTTGTAGAGCTGGAGGAGGTTACAGTGATAGGGAGGGACAAGGCCATGGAGGGATTTGAACACAAGGATGCGAAGTTTAAAAATCGAGGCGCTGCTGGACCGGGAGCCAATGTAGGTCGGGCGAGCACAGGCGTGATAGGTGAACATGACTAGGTGCGAATTAGGATACATGCAGCAGAGTTTCTGATGAGCTGAAGTTTACGGAGGGTGGAAGTTGGAAGGTCGACGGAGAGCATTGGAATAGTCAAGTCTGGAAGTGACCAAAGAAGTCCCTCATCCCTGGAATCGTTCTCGTTAATCTTTTCTGCACCCTCTCTCAGGCGGTCACATCCTTCCTAAAGTGGTCTAATCATGATGCTTCAGGCATTACAACTGTATAGGGCAGGCTTGATGAACCAGATACTCTTTTCCTGCCCATCATTTCTGTATGCTCATATCATACTGTAACAGACCTACAAATAATTGCTTCGCAAATTTTACATGCGTGCCAAAAATGTAAACAAAAGTTAGGTTTAGGCACGGCTGGCCATAGAGTCCTGCCAAATGGGGCACCACCCAAGTACTCAGTATTTTGTAATTGGAGGCAGTCACCTTTTAAACTGGTCATGCTGAGCTGTTATGTTGCACACCAGTTTTCAACAGGGCCATAAACGCTGCTAACAAAACTTTGTAAATAACAATGCGTCATTTCTTAAGAGCTATTCAAGGTATTCTTGGAAACTGGAACAGAGTAGAACATGACGGACCTAGGCACAGTGTGTCCAGAATTTTGCTGTCAATATGAAATATTTGGGTGCAAACAGGCTTTGCTTACATCCAGTCTGCTATTCTAGTACTCAATAAAGTTTTCCTTTACTTAGGGTGTGACATGAATCAGTCATTCATGAAAGAAAGACTTATGAAATAATACTGAGCAGCCTGCGAGTGGCACTGTCCAGGGAGAGTATAAATACTCGGGCACGGGCCCAGCTTGCGCAGGACATTTTTAACAGGAACTAGTGAAGGACACAACTAGACCTCCATGTTGTAAAACAGTTGATTAAAGCTTTGTTTAACGCTTAGACCAAGTGCCGAGTAGTTTTCTTACGTCAGGGTGTATTTATGTGCAGTGGTTAATGCTGGTGATCATTATAAAACTAAAAAGTAACTTCAGGGCAACAAAATGTATCCTTTTTTTTTTAAACTGCGCTTTCGCAGGTTGGGAGAATGGCCCGACGATCTGCTCTCAGTGCCCTTATACACATAGTCAGCTGCAATAAAACATGAATGGGCTGGACTGGTTGACTCGCCACAGAATGACGAGACTGCAAACTTGTCTAATGCAGAGACCTATGACCGACCAAGTCTTAGATTTTTTTAAATTTGAAATTCCCTTGTAAAATAAAAACACTTCCCTGTGCCTTGCCTACAGCCATTTCATGAAATATTTTAACTCTCACTGAAAAATTATTCAACTGGTTGTTGACTTAAAATGTACAATTACTGTGTACTTTTAACACTGTTATTATATCTGCTTTTATGTAAACATTTACTAAATCATTTCAAGTTTTATTTCTCAAGGCAGGATTTAAAATGTTGCTACAATAGCTTTGGCAATATAATTGAGAGACCAGTCTTAAACATCCGAACCAGATACTAACAGGAGAGTAGGATCACTCTATAGCAGGCAGTATCTGTCCCAAGCATCTATATCCATGAACTATTTATTCTTATAGGTCTCAAAGTTTACTTATCGTTTAATTGTAATACAAAAAACTCATTATTCCCACATTTATTTCAAATCACAGTCTGTCTCTTGCTGCTATGGCTCTTTGCTTTAATACCATACACTGCTGAATTCCTTTTTTATTCTGTTCCATTTCATCCATTGCTTTGTAATGTTTAATGGAATAGTTCTTTTTATTTGGAGTTCAACTTCCTCCTGCTCGATGTCTGGAATGAATTATCCCCTTCAATAGATCCAGAAATGTATATCTCAAGTAATCAAAACCTTTTACAGCCCAAACCCTGATTATGATCCATTTCAGCTGTGGTTTTCATGCCTGAAAACACCCCCCCACCAATTAAGGTGAACCAGAACCCAACTTTAACAACCCCCCACAACCTACCAATTCATCACAATACAATACAAAATGGCTGTTCCAATTGTCGACTCCTATTTTCGATTTCAGAAATGATATGGCGAGATCTTCCAAGGTGAAAGTCACACAGAGATCTTGGGTAGATACAGCCAGAGCTGATTTAGGGGTGAGAAAACTAAAGCGTATTAATTATTTGCAAGCTTCTGTTCTGGAGACTCGTTGTAACTAATGGAATGTTTACTTGTCTTGCTAACTTACTTCTTACACACTGTTGTGAAAAACAGGTAAATCAATAGAAACCGAATCTTCAGGTGCAAAGCATCCTGTACCTACCAGTACAATAAGCTCTGCCTATCGATTCTGGTTTCTATGCTGCATAAAATGTGTAGCCTCCCTCACTCTCACAATCAGTGTTGTAACTTTTTTTTTGTAGGTTAACCATGAATTATATAGATAATTTTCAGGACAAAAGGAGCCAAAAGTATGTCAAGGATGTTTTCCCATTTTAGGAATGAAGATTCCACTAGGTAGGTAACACGTCTTTCTCTTTTAATTTATATCTGCAACATGTGCAAAGGATAGTCTTCTTCCCGTCAATTGGCAGCAATGGAGAATGCACTCCATTGGCCATTTTGCATGTCTTTGGAGGCAGCCAAACAAGGTCCAGGTTTCATTAAAAAAATAATTGTCTAGTTTTGCAGAAGTATTCAGTTCTCTGAATGTAGAAGGCTAGTATACTTAGCGCCAACATAAGAATCTTATTCCACTTCAAAATGTGAAGTGAAGCAGAAGAGGGAACAACTACCCCGAGATAAGAACGAGAAAAATCAAGTACAAAAAAGGCCATTTGGCCCATCAAAGCTCATTCCTCTATAACTCTTCCTTGCTAGCAATCAATTGTGCTTTGAATACCTAACCTCGGCAAATCTAGAATCTTGCATGATTGTTCAAAATTTATCACCTTTTGTGTGAAAAATCTGATCTTTGATCCCAATTAATATTTCACAAGTTTAAATTATGACTCTTGAAAACAAGGAGAAAAAACAGATGTGCATTTACATAGCGCTTTTCATAACGTCCCAAAGCGCTTTACAGCCAATGATGTACTTT
Source organism: Somniosus microcephalus (assembly GCF_052327205.1). NCBI lineage: Eukaryota > Metazoa > Chordata > Chondrichthyes > Squaliformes > Somniosidae > Somniosus > Somniosus microcephalus. The sequence goes on from NC_141013.1 coordinate 24,546,690, forward strand.
TGAGGTGTAGTCACTGTTGTAATGTAGGAAATGTGGCAGCCAATTTACGCAGAGCAAGATCCCACAAACAGCGCAATGAAGACCAGATAATCTGTTTTAGTGATGGCTGAGGGTTAAAATTAGTGGCCAGGACACCAGGGATAACTCCTCAGCTCTTCTTCAAAATAGAGCCATGGGATCTTTTACGTCCACCTGAGAAGATAGATGGGGCCGCTGTTTAATGTCTCATCCAAAAGCCAACACTCCCTCAGTACTGCACTGAAGTGTCAGCCTAGATTTTTCTTCTCAACTCTCTGAGACAGATTGAAATCAATGTAGTTTTCAAGAAAAACTTTGGCTGAGGCTCCAATACCCTCATGACTGACTTGAAAGTTCTAGTTCCTCAGTGTCTTCATCCAAATCTTCAACAGGGGCAGCATGAGGGGAAGGAGGATTTGTGAAAAGTTGGTGGTTCAAAGACAGCTTCTTCAAGAGAATTATCTTCCTGTTCCTGCCAACCAGGTTTGAAGAATGGAGGGTGAGAAGCAGTAGCCATCTAGGATATTGATGAGTCTTTTGGAATAGGTGCATACAAGTTGCAAGCTAAAGCTTTCCAATGTTATAGAAGCAGAGTCTGCTATCTATATCATGTATGGCAAAGGGATCACCAGCAACTGTGGATTGCTGACATTATTAAAGTAACGCGAGAAGGAACTCCAACAATCAAACCAGTTGCTGATGTATATTATGCAGCGAGTGGGTCCTTAAGCCTGGAGAGCAAGGTAGTGAGTATTAAAGCACTGTGAAATATATTTGCATTGGCACTTAGCACTTCAATTGATAAGCCATGTTGTTTTGCTTCAGAAAGACAATAAAGAGATTTTTTTTTATTAAAAAAAAATGCTCAAACACATTCACTTCCGACTGCGGGAAGGTCAATTAAGCTAGCAGTGGAGGAAAAAGGAATGACTCTACCCAGGAACAGTATACTTTTAACACTAAGGAACGTCATGGGACTAATGTTTTGAGACTCAAGTTTTATTTAAGGAGGGTGGGTATTGTTGAGATAATCCTAGCAGCATGTGGAAGGACGCAAATGAAGCAAATGCATTCAGCAGTAATGACCATTGCCCAGTAGTAAAAGGGTTAAATACAGGACAGTTTCAATGCAGCTCTCAGTGGCTGAGAGTCCACAGAGCAAAAACTGTGCACAAACCTGTCACTGGACATAAGGGACATTTAGGCATTACACAGCAGCTCTCCTACTGTGGCAAGGAAATTTACACAGTTGATGCGTTCTTGAAATGCCTGTGCTTCACATTATACCTGTGTGTGCTGGTCCAGTCAGAATGCAAAGGCTGGGACATTTCATCCTTCACCTCCATCAGTACAAGATTCAAACAGGCACACACACAGTTAAAAACATGCTGCAACAATAGCTCGAACTGGGTTATTTTGATCAGTACACCCCGTTATAAGGTTAATGTTTTTCTCTGATGAAAACTTGATGCGTACAGATATTATTGAAACTACTCTGACGACTGTCTGTTCTGGTGTCCATTCAGGATAGTAGAGTTTTTGTGCTGCTGTTAACTTGTCCTGTGTCTATGAAGTGACATATATATCGTCTTGAGCTACCTCTTGTGATGCATCAACAATGTACCTCAACGTCCACCTTAGAAAAGCAATCTGTATAAGCCATTTCTTGTTAAAAATACAAACTTTACACATAAATATGCATCAATTACCAAGACTTATTCACATGTTGATACCACTGAGGTAAATATACCATGGCCTAATCACACCATACAATGACACGGTCAATTAAAATGTCAATCATTAAGAATCCAGTCAAAGCAATCCAAACAAATAATGTGCCCAGAGGCCATGTTTATCCAAAATTTAAAAATGATTAAGTGTCAGAATGCAATAAAAATTGCATACCAAATGAATGGGCATTGTAATTATCCTTTTAAATCTGGAATATAAAGAAAACAAAATACAGTCCTGAAGCATTAGGCAGCATGCATTGGAGCCATTTCATTTTTCAAGAACAAGAACACATTCCACAATCTGAAGGTCATGTCAGTTGTTAGGATTTGAATGTTAGCATTTACTTCCTTTCTTGCATAAACTGATTAGCTCTCCTCTGAGCTTATTTATTTTGCTGCGCCTCTGTATAACCACTGTGCCAATAAATGCTACAGGGACCTGAGTCAGCACAACGGAACAAGCTTAAACCAGGCAAAGCTAATGACATTTTATTTTTTGTTCTGGCGAGTGGGACCTCATTTCCACACTCTAATTTAGCTGCCTCCAACACCTGGTGTCAGTAGTGTAGCAGGTGCACAGTAATCAGCAGGGATCTCATCAGACGGCACCAGTGATGGTGACTGGAAGGCAAGCTTATCTTCCCTTTACTTCACCATTGCCGTGGTAACGTCTTTACATCGCAGAGCAACAAGAACACAGAGTGCAATGCTGGATCTTTTTCATATTAATGAGTGATTCTAGGTTGGCAACAAGATGCCAAGTATAAAGGAGGGAGAGTTGAACTGAAAGATTTCTCCCAGTTCTCTAAGCTGTAAGGGGTGTGTATGAGTATATGGGTGGGTGAGATAGCAGGTATGGATGGAGAGGGAGAGAGTGAAAATACGTGTATCAAAGTGTGTGTGTGTGTTAGAGAAAGTGATGGAAGATGTGAAGGGATGAAGTCTGGGACAGTGGTGAGGGAGAAAGACTTGTCCAGTAAGAGTAACTTATACTCTTAGTGTACTCAAAATAAAAACAACATGGTTTCATTAGCAAAACAAAAAATAGGATAAAAATGTTGTAGTCTAAATTGAACAAACAAATTCACCAGTGATTTCATGCTCTCTAAAGGCAATTTATAAAGTCAAATGTTGTGTCACCTGATTTGAAGCTCAGAGACATTTGGCTGAATACATTGTTTAGACCAACTTTAAAAGGAAATCAATCCCACTTAACAAAAATAGTATGTAATCAGAAAACCAGAACCCTTCTGTCAAGTATTCTGGACCATCACTTAATGCCTTGTGTGCAAAGATTTCTAGTGTTTGTTTGATCTTGTGTGCGAATTGGCTCCTGACTTTACCTACAAAATAACAGTGACCACACTTCAATAGTAATTCATAGGCTGTGAAGCACTTTGAAATGTCCTACGGAAGTGAACCTTCTATGTATTCTGGACAAGGCGGTATTACAATGCAGGCTATCAATTATAAGCCCTTTATTACTAAGCCTATTAAATTTCATGCTTTTATTGTACACCTTACATACCCTGTTATACCAGTAATTTCCCTCTGGCAGCTCTGTTAAACTACAGAAAGTTAGTCTCACTAGCACAAACATACTGATCATACTGATGGTAAAACTAAAACCGAGACATGCTGCAAACAAAACAAGAATTGGTCATTTTACAAATTGCTTACCAGCATGGCAGTTCAGTCGTGGCAACTGTGGGTCGGAGATTCTGGGCTATAATTATACAGCTCCACCTGCAACCCGTGCTTGTCTCTAAGTAAGAATCTTACACTGGCAACGAGGCCTCACAAAATTACCCAATTTCTCCTTAATTCTATCTATTTTGTGTCACTTGTCAACAGTAATTTCATGAATGTGAAAACCTTCAAATCATAAACTTTTTGCATCTCCATACATTTTGGCTGAAAACACTTTTAAATAAATCTAAACATTCATGGAAGATATCCATGGGTCCTGGCAGCTCTCCAGTAACTGAAATTCTTCACTGTGAGAAGCTGATTGATAAAAGTGTCAAAGGACTATTTGATGGTTTGTGTGTTGGTGGTGCTCAAGGTTATCACAACGGAGCCTCCCTTCATCCAACACCCACATACAGACATCTGCCAGCTGAATACTTCTAAAGCTGGAATTTTGGTTGATTTTTCCCACCCAAGGACTGGGGCAATAACTCCAATGTAAAAGGTATTTTTTCCCTCAAAACACTGAAGTGCAATAAGTTTACTATAGAATATGGCAGCCATTTCTTGCACAGACTGTAATTCTGATGTTGGGAGAAATTCATTACATTGATTATTTAAACCCCATTATGTAGTGCACTTTTGAGGCTGGTGCCCTAAGTACTTTGTGCTGGCTGAAAGTAACAGCCTTTTTTTTGTAAAGAAAAACTGTACACTAATTTCACTTAATTTCCTTCTGATTGAGAAGTTCCAATAGTGCTTGCTGGATTGTTTAGAGTTTACATCCGGTGTGAACTTGAGCCACATGCAAGCAGGAAAGTCTGAAATACCATCCTCAGTGTGTGCTGAGTTAACCAATGTCAGCTGAGCCAGCGGGTAGGTTCTACTGTTGATCACTGTCCAGTGCACTATCCAGTGATCCTTGCTGAAAGTGCACTCGTGTGGACTTTGGGTGAGAGAGATCAGAATTGGGCTTGGCTACACTGCTCCTATGACAATCATCAGGGCTCACACTTGGAATAGTGGTCACCTTGATGAGGTACCCCAGGATGGCTGGCACTCTTGGAACACCTTCACAGGAAGGTCGCAAAACATTCTCTCGGCTCTGTGCACAGATGAAAGCTCTGTCAACCCAACCCCTCCCAGTGCAGCGCCTGTGTTAACACAAGCGGCTACTTCCCACACAGCACAATTAGTACTATACTAGTTGTCCTGGTCGATATTTATCCCTCAACCAACAACACTGAAACAGGTTATCTGGTCATTATCACATTGTTGTTCCTGGGATCTTGCCGTGTGCAATTTGGCTGCCGCATTTCCTACATTACAACAGTGACTACACTACAAAATCTACGTCATCAGCTGTAAAATGCTTTGGGACGGCCTGAGGTCGTGAAAGGCGCTATATAAATGCAAGTCTTTCTTTCTTATACTGGCACAGAATTTAGGACAAGGAGTTCTGATTCAAGCTCACTTAAGATACTTTCCTCGTGCTCAACAAAGAAGATGTCCACTCCGAGCCCTTGCTCCCTCTGAACCAAAACATAACATTCTGCATCAAGTAACCTGGAATATTGTGGCCCAGGTTCTACTGGATAATACAGGTAGACTATCCTTTATCCGAACTTCCGAAAACCGAAAACCTCTGAAAACCGAAAGTTTTTTCGTTCAGCGTAAGTCCTGCGCACGACATGACCCGAGTGGCGCAAAACATGACAGGAGTGGTCCTCCGGGGCCCAGAACAAGAATTCCTGCAGATTGTCGACACGCCGGCCTTCGCTCTCGATGTTAAGTGTGACTGAGGGAGCTCTGCCCTTCCCTGTGAGCAGGGCAGAGGGTCACAGAGTTCCCTCCTGGGTAGGAGATTGCAGGCCGAGCCAGGCAGTGTGAAGGAGGTACCGGGAGAGTGAACCCAACAATACAGCGGCCCGTCCGATAGCTGCAGCGGCCCGTCCGATATTCTTTTCTCCCCCCCTTACCTGATTTGCGGGCCAGCTTAGCGTAGGCAGTCGAGCCCCAGATCCCCGCTAAGTCAAGGAATTCAGAGAAGCAGGAAGGGGAATGAGACACGGAGCAGGGGGAGCTGTAAACAGACTGGGAGCGGCAGCACAGAGAAGCAGGAAGGGGAATGAGACACGGAACAGTCGCAAGAGGTAGCCTGAACTTTTAAAATTTATATTAAATACAAATACTAATACTAATTACCAAATTAATTTAATGTTCAGAGTTTCCCAGTCTGAAATAATACCTTCTGAAATCCGAAAATTTCCGAAAACCAAAACACAGCTGGTCCCAAGGTTTTCGGATAAGGGATAGTCAACCTGTACGTCCAACTTCCACTACATCTCACATCACTTCAAAAGACGGTTAATATCAGCCACGCCAGACACTTCCACAATAGACTGAACAATCAAACCGGTTTATTCACAGATAACGTTATTTGTAAAAGCAAGCAGCAAATATTTAAAGCAGTCCCAAAAATCCCAGTAGTCTGGAGCCAGCTTAGGAAGGACTAAACAAACAAACCCGCCAGATGAGGGCCTTTGAGAACTTCCTTACAGAGCCTAAAATAAAACTGATGCTTTTCAGAGAAAGAATATAGAAAGACAATGAAAAGAAAAATGAAGTGCCTCTATGTAGCATCTTCGGTAATGTAGCAAATGTGCCAGCCAATGTGCGCACAGCAAGCTCCCACAAACAGCAATGAGACAATGACCGGCTTTAATCTGTTTTTTGGTGGTGTTGGTTGAGGGATAAATGTTGCGCTGAACACCAGGATACTCTTCCTACAGTACAATGGGATATTTTACATCTACACGGGCAGGCAGACAGGGCCTCAGTTTAACATCTCATTTGAAAGATGGCACCTCTAACAATGCAGAATGCGAAAACTCGCTACCACATGGAGTGGTTGAGGCAAATAGCATAGATGTATTTAAGGAAGGTATATGTTGATCGGGTGAGATGAAGTAAGTGGGGGGGAGCATAAACACGGACATAGACCTGTTGGGCCATATGGCCGGTTTCTGTGCTGTAAAATTCTATGTAAGGTGATAAGCTAATGTCTCACATATATTAACTGCTGGGCAACACGATACAGATAATACAAAAAGAAAATACTGCAGATGCTGGAAATCTGAAATAAAAACAGAAAATGCTGGAGATACTCAGCAGGTCAGGCAGCATCTGTGAAGAGAGAAACAGATTAACGTTTCAGGTCGATGACCTTTCGTCAGAACTGTAAAAAAGAAGGAAATGGAACAGATTTTTAAGCAAGTGTAGGAGCTGGGAAATGGGGGAGGGGATGAGAATAAAAGGGAAGGTCTGTGATGGGATAGAAGGCCGGAGAGGTTAAGAGACATTGGCCTAGAAATTCAGTGGCACCCCAGCTCACCTGGGCGTCGGAATTACCGCTGCGATCGGAGCCGTTGCGCCCACCGGAAATTCAGTTTGAGCGCCCCAAGAGGGACGCGGGGCACTGCTCGAGGCGCCCCGCGTCCCTCTTGGGGCACTGAAACTGAGTATCGCAGCGCAACGTGCCGCAGCGCCACACGCTGCAGCACGGCGCGCTGCGGTACTGCAGGCCTTCCTCCCCTTAAAGGGGAGGGGCCTGCACCAGCACGATGACCGATCGCGAGTGCCGGCAAAAGAGCCCGGCACTGAGGAGAAGTGCCGGGCCCTCGGGACACAGCCGGCACTGCCCGGGGGGGATCTGGAGGCCGGGGACGGAGGTGCTGGCAGGCGGCCACCAAAAAAAAATGGTCGACCCGCACCTCCACCTTAACTTGCGCCACTGCCGCCACAGGTAGGCCCCTTGAACCGGGCGCGATTTGCGACCGGCGTTACAGAGGCGGGCGCGACCAAATATCGCGATCGGGGCGGTAGCGGGGGCGCTGCGCACACCGATGATGTCATCGGTGGCGGCGCAGCGCTGCAGCCCACCGAATTTCTAGGCCATTAAGAGATATTCAAGGCAAAAGGAGATGGTAATGAGACAGGTTAAGAAACAAAAGATGGCTCTAGATGAAGTGTAAATTGTGCTGGCAGAATGAAAGACAGCTGCCATGTGGGAGAGAAAAAAAATACAGATTATTCTATTCAAAATAGATAATAATCAAAATAGATATAAAAAATACAGATAATAATCGGGACGTGTACTAGTGGGATATCAACATTTAACTGCTTTTTCATTAACATATTAAAATATTAAAATACATTGTCCCCTCAGTTTCAATGGGCACCATCTAGGCAAGCCGGCACCGAGCTGGCAGGCTGCTTTCCAATTGTAACTTCCATTTTAAAACTAATTTAGCCTGAGATACAGTAAAGACAAATATAGATCATGAATATCCATTCTTGGGTCACACAGAGTACAAAGAAGAAGCCTAAGAACATTGGTGTAACAAGAAAATGTTGAGAAGCCATCTAATTTCAACAAAGTATGTTTAGATTATAAATATCAAAAAGTGAGTAAGCAATCATTTTGAATAGAATGATGACATTAGGAGAAAATGCACCAGCCGTTAATGAGAAGTTGAATCCTCATACAAGGCAAGATGGGAAATAATCTTCAATTTACAATCTAGTGGAAATTAAGTACAATCTGATTTTAAAGGAATTGTTATTTTTGTGAAGCAAAAACATCAATTCTCTCAACATGTAAAGTCAGGAGAAATAAAAAGCCCTTCATTTAATCTCCCGATTTAAAACCTATCGGTGGTGGAGGTTAAAAGGACTCTTTTAATCACATGCCAGAAAGATCAAATGACAGAAGCGTGATGTAAAATTCTGTAGCTCGTGAATGTTTTTTTCTGAGATTTGGCAACTAATCAAAGAAAAGAACAGTTCTTAAATGATGCATGAAATCAGTTGGAGAAATGCTGGCTTCTCTTTATTAAAAAAAACAACCAATTTGCTCATTCTGTACAAGTGAAGAAATTGTTTTGTCTTTGATATATAGTATTTCAAAATAATATTATATAGGAACAAAACAGCTCTAATGTTGTAGGCTAAGTAGTAATTCAGTCTTAAGACAGATTATATGGGTGCAATTAGTTAGTATTTTTGGTTTTGAGACTTCTATGTGTAGAAACTTCCCACACAATAGCAGTCAGTGAAAATGGAGATTACCAGTAGACTGTAATGGAGCTAAATGTTTAGCTTTCAACTCACTGTTACATCACTAGTGGACTGCACAAACTGAAACTGATATGGCATCAATGACAGCTATCCTCTTTACCAATTCACACTGGTTTACACCATCTTTATTCAAACATATATATAAAACCTATTATTACTGGAGGACTTAAAACAACAGCCAAGCATTAAATGCTGGCTTTGCCAGCGACGCCCACATCCCGTGAATGAATTTTTAAAAAAAGGTAGCTTGGGTTAAGTGCGAAAGTGATATGATCCGAGATGACACTTAAAAAAAACAAAAGGCTATTGAACCTGAAACTGATGAGTTTGACTCCACTGTTCATACTATTTCACTTTGCTGCAAATAAAAATCTGGCTTCAGGATAATGCAATACCGACCAACCTGCACCACGCCCCCCCCATTTATTTGGCCTCACACAATGCTGCTCTCAAGGACACGGAGCAGACTGAGAATACAGAGACCCATTTTTCTCCACCTGCTTGCAGCGTAACAATGGCATTCCAAGGGTATTAAGGGTTATGGAACCAAGGCGGGTAGATGGAGTTAAGATACGGATCAATCATAATCTAACTTAATGGCGGAACAGGTTCAAGGGGCTGAATGGCCTACTCATGTTCCTATGTGAGTATTTTAATTAAGCAGCTGGTGAACCTGGCGGAAGCTTACAAAATCCGGAAACAAATGGGTCGTGATGAGGTAGGTGCGGTCAATTATACTTACGAGTGAGGCCAATGGCAGGAGATCTGTTTTTCTGCGACCTGCTACAGCAGTAAATATTTATTGAACAAGTCACACACGGACAAAGCCTGCTGCAAATATAAACCATGGTTTTATGATTGACAAGTCTACACATTATCCCAAATACAATGTAAGCTGTGCTGCTTAGTTCACAGGGGAGGGGAATCAATCTAACGGTTGGCATTCTAGGCCTCTGAAGCAACATTAATGCCCTGAAATTTTGTCAGTTATTTTGTCAAGATGTTAGTGGGGAAATGCTATCCTGCTGATTTAATTTTGTCCATATTTTATTTTTTCCTGGATTGGCATTATAACTGTACATTTTGAGAGATAAATTCTTATGCTGTAGATTGGGCAGCAATTTCAACAGACCAATCTATTTCAACAAGGCCCAATCTATTATCTAGGTCAGTGCAACTGGCTTAGTTACCTGTTCTCTGTCTCTACTGATGCGATCTGTCAGAAGGTCTGAATTGCTTCTCTCCTCATCCAGCTCCATCTCCATCTCTGCCAATTTATCCTGGAAACAGAAATCAGGTTGAAGTGGAAAGGGGCTCACAAATAACAACCACTGTTCTCATAATGCTGTTTCCACCTACTGTATTATACAGGTGTGATGCATTATGCTTCAATAATGGCTCTTAGTGTGCAAATACACTAGCTTTAAAATTCTTTAGAACAGAGGTACAGAATAACTGAACGAATACTACATCACAGAGATTTCTAGTTTTGAAAAAAAAAAACAGGCAAAGGTTTTTAATCAATTAATGGAAGTCCATTTGCACAACATGCTGCTAAAGATATAAAGGGCGCATTACGTTAACGTTTATGACGTTAACATAATGGCCCAGAAATTCGGGTCCCCACAGGTGAGTACGCGCTGGGTACTCGCCTGTAGGCCCAACAAAAGTGCCGGTTTCGTGCATGCACTGCGCACGCACGGGAAACCGGAACTTCCGTTCCCTTAAAGGGGTTCGGAGGTCGAATGCGTACGCCTGCAACTTATGTTTTTTTCCCAGGTTTCTCCGGGAGGGTAGGTCTCCAGCAGTTACACTTTTAAAAAGCAGGCGCAAGGCCTGCTTTTAACAAGGTAAGTGGTGAATTAATTAAAATTAAAACTTTTTTCCACAGGTTTATTATTTTTAAACACTTTAAAGGTAAGTTTATTTTTAGCCCTGTTAGAAAATGTAATTAATTTTTTCAAAAATGTTCATTATTGTTTAAAATAGTCATTTTATGTAATTTAGTTACTGTATTTTAAAAATGTGATTAAAAAAAAATTATTTGAAGTTTTAGTAATGTTTTGGGGCTTATAGTATTTATAGTTTGACAGCTGTTCCTGTCAATTTTATGAATGAAGCATTCCCTGCTACCATTGGCTCTCCATGGCCCACGTGATCCCAGGGGACGCTTCGAACTAACTGCGCCCCTGGGATACGCAAGCACTGCGTGCCGGCAGTTGGAGGAGGCCCAGGATCGGAATCCCACGCGGGCCCACAGCACAACGGCCGGCACGCTAGGTAAGTGCAGGTCGGGGGCTTGCACCCGCGGGAAGCCTCCGACCCGAATTTCTGGGCCTTTATTTGTTGATGAATTTAGGAGTGTTAGACCCATTTTATTTTATGTTTGATCATAAGCAGTTTTCTAGGATTTCAATGTCAATACCTATTCATGGTTTCACTTTTCCAACTGCCATCAACAAAAATAAATAAACCAAAAAATATTTAGTTGCCCTTTGAAGGCAAAACATTTTTAAGGAAGGTCCATGAAACTTTTGATTGCAGTGACCTGTCGGATCGCTTTAAAATTAGCCGCAGAGTCAGGTACACCAATGAGACCCCGTGCTGCATTCAGATTTTCCCGGTCTGGAAGTCTGAGCAAAATGTGAAGAAAAAGTAAAATTTGGTCACTAATTTTTGTTCACCTCCATTTGCTTGACCTGCCGCACTCGATCCTCTTTTAAATGCGTTTTACTTTCAAGGTCGAACTCGAGGTCATTGACGTTCTGCTTCAGTTGTTGGCACTTCACAACTGCTTCATCTCGCTCATGGTAACAGTCGTCCAACTCCTCTCGCAATTGCCGCATCTGATCCAAAATACCCCAGACCATATCAACAGGTTATTAAAAAAAAATTGTAAATGCTCAACTAAAAACAGAAATTCCTGGACATGCACAACAAGGCTAGTGTCTCTCTAATCAGAGTTTTACAGACCTAGCGTGTATTTACAGCATTTTATGTTTTGAAAGTAGATTATTTTAACTTCAGTTATTTTGGTGATTATCGCCATATTAGTCAATTTAAATGTGAAGAAAATAAGTTTTTCCCACTAGATTTCATAAATTACTTTTTATGACAATAAAGCTTTGAAAACCAAATAAGTATGCCTATATGTCAGCTTTTGCTCTGTGGGAGCATTCTTGCCTCTGAGCCAGAAGGTTGTGGGTTCAGCCCCACTTGAGAGAGATGAGCACATAATCTAGACTGACTCTTCAGTGTAGTAATGAGGGAGTGCTGCATTGTCAGAGGTGCTGTCTTTCGATGAGATGTTAACCCAAGTTGGCCGCATTTCCCTGCTGTTCCTCCTGGTGCGGCAGCCTCAATGGCATTCCCAGCAAGACTCCATCTTTCCCAGTACTCCTGCAGCCAGTGAAGTCACAGTGCAGCTGCAGCCAAAGGTCAGCTCTCCCAACAACTTGTTAATATTAAAGACTTTCCAAACTCAGCCAAACAATGGTGCCAAAAATGACTATCCAGAGACTTATCTTAATGGAGGTGGGTGTCCCTTTAAATGCTGCTGCTGCTGCAGCCTGAGTCCCGAGTGTTCACGCCATGTGTTTCTTGGCGAGCTTCAGAATCACTGAATTGAACGCGCCCAGGCACCAACTTCCCCAAAAGGGTCCTAACTGAAGTGCTCGACCCCATGTTATATATTTTAATGAGCCAGCGTTCATTTCAGGTGGTCGCCAGAGACACCCAAGGACACTTTAACCAATAATGGCGGACGCCGCCTATCATATGCACTTCTTGCGCGGGAAGTACCACCGCAAAATCGCTATGTGGAATGCCGATTTAGCACTTGAAAACTGGGCGAAACGCAATCAAATTTTTACCCCAAGAGGTCTTAAGCAGTCTTGCGTTAGAAAACAAAATACTCTTGTTCTATTTAAAAATACCGAGGCCTAATTTCAAAATTGTTGCGCCTGTTTTACAGGTTTCGCACATTTGGAAAAGCTGCCAAACAAGCAACCTTGAGCTGCTCTCAGGTTACCCCCTAGTAGCACGCAGAGAGCAGCAACGGCAGAGAAGTGGGGCACACAAACCAGTTATCTACCCGTTTTCTTTAATGGCATGGCCGTGGGAAAACAAGGAAATGAGATTTTCTTTTTAAATGATGTGCAACACTAGAGATCCCACCTCTAGCCAATAGATGGCAGTAACATGACAAGCCTTCACTAGAACCTTATCAATCTGTTCAATAAGCAATTTTATTCAACATTACAACTTCATAATCTCCAGCAATTATTTCTGATTGAATCCATAGTACTCACTAGAATATAAAACATCAAAAATATATTTAATATATGAACTGAATTTAAAACAACCACATATCTTGTCCATTGTGCTCAAATTCCACTTCATGAATTTGGTGCAGAGAGATGCCAGAGAGAAAATCTGAGCCAACACTGAGATTACATAGAAGGAAGTTAATACATGGCAGATGAGTTATATGATCTTGGTCAGTGGGACTAAATTGGTTATGGGGCATCTTCAAGTTCGGAAACAACTGCAAACAAACAGATTTTTTGAAGGAAAACATCAGTGGCAATTTGGTTAATGTTGATGATTTTAGTTTAGAAAACCTGATCTTTGAAGATAATAATTAAATTATGATGAGCTTAACTCTTTTTATCCATTTTGTAATCTTTAGCTACCAAAGGAACCACATTCAAATGTAAAAGGGATTATGAGTTTCAAGCAAAGTTATTAAATTAAGACAGAGAATGCTGGCAACACTCAGCAGGCCAGGCAGCCTCTGTGGAGAGAGTGAGAAACACAGTTAACGGTTTCAGGTCGGTGACCTTTCATCAGAACTGATGGACCTGAAACGTTGGCACCAATATTTACTCAGGGCCGCGAAGAAAACCGGGCTGGTGGGAGGGGGACGGGGGGGGGGGGGGGGGGGGGGAGGACTTCCAGACGGGAACCCCGGAAGTAAGGGTTTCCCCAACGTCCTGCAGGATTTAGCTGCACTGCATGAATTAATGGCTGCACTGCAACGTGGCTTTTCAAAAAAGAGTCGTGCAGTAAGGATTTAGACCCCGTTTGATACAAGTTAAATCCAAGAGCGACCTTCACTTTTTTTTTCTATTTCATAGTAGCTATTCCATAATTGATTATTTTTGACTGTCTAACTCCTTATTAGGATTAGTAGAGCAATACAATAGACTACTCCTCATAATTCAAAATCTTTTTTTGTACTTGTAGACTGCATTAGAAGTACTAGATTGGATCAGTACCCAGTTACTGAGAATTTATGTATGAATTCATCCATCTGCAGCTAGATGTAGGTGCTTTGCTATTAAGAGAGTGTCAACGTAATTTGATACTGTGATATTTTTGCTTGCTCTTCTGCAACAAAGCAAAACAAAGCACACAGCAAAACAGACCCAGTTGGCAGGGAGGATTGCCAGCTTCCTGCAACAACATTAAGATAATGGCTCCACGGAAGCCTGGCGACCTGCGTTCAACATGGGCTCAGCCCACCACCCCACCCCCCCCCCGCGCCCCCACCCCTCAAGCAGGATGGAGAGTCAACATAAAATAAAAATATCACGATCATGAAAACTGCCTTTTTGTACACCAGCTTCAGCGAGAGTACCAGATGTTTTCTCGGCGCTACAGAGATTCTATCCACACCGACAGGAAGACATGCACTCGGAATTTCCATAATTCTGTGAGAAACTATATCCTGCTCAACATGGATCAAGTGATGTAAAGGTGTGATAATGCCTAGAACCCCTCAACCTTCCTAAGATTAATAATTGAGTGCGTGATATTACAACCTCCCTTAAGTAGGTTTTAGAAAGTTTGGTCAAATTTGAAAATTGGACATCCTTGTGACTATTTGTAACAATAAAGTTTGCTGTAGAACCTATATAATTGCATCTGACACATTCTGGGATGCAGTGAATTAACTAGATAATTAGAAATGTAGAGATACCCCAAAATGCACCTCCTACCAGATGTACTCATTCCTGACTTGTGATCTTAAGATTCTTGCTGAAGTACTGGCAAGCAGGATTGAGCTGCCATCTCCCAAACTAGTGCAACCCAGATTAGACGGGATATTTTTTTTCCATGGCATATTCGCAGACGTAACAGGGTGAAACTAGAAACTACTTAATAAGACATCCCACAAATTTGACATGGATGCTGGGGGAGAGAGAAGGATTGGAGAAATTAGGATTGGAGAAATTATACTGTAGTATCAGGCAACAGTGTGTTTCTGCAATCCTGGTTCAGCTAGTAACGGTCAGGCCTATATTTAAACAGAACTCCAGGTAGCAGCATTATCTGGGAGAGTGTTCCCGAGGCAGAAGCGTGAAGCTTTGTTACTAGCATTCTTTGTACCGCTATTCAGTTTAGCAGGTCACCACTTATGCCAAAAGAGAGCAGAGAAAAAAAAAACTTGCATTTATAAAGCGCCTTTCACAATCTCAGGACATCACAACGTGCTTCGCCGCACAATGAAGCACTTTTGAAATGTCCTCACTGTGGGGAAATGTAGTGGCCAATTTAGCAAGGTCCCATAAAACAACAATGAGATTAATGTTGGCAGGGAGACTCTTCCAAAAGTGCCACGGGATCTGACCAGGCAGACAGGGGCCTCGGTTTAACATCTCAAGCAAAAAGACATCACATCTCTGACAGTGCAGCACTCCCTCAGTACTGCACTGAAGTGTCAGCCTAGATGATGTGCTCCAGTCTCTGGGTTGGAACTGGAATTGCAACCTTCTGACTCAGAGGCAAGAATGCTACCACTGAGCCAAGTCTGGCACCAGAGACCAGTTTCTCAGTGAAACTAGGATGCTCTAGAAATGCCAGGGGCTACTTTTTTTAACCTTATGATAAACACCAAGAGAATCACCACCCTCTTTTCGTATCGCAAGGTTGTAAATTAAGAATGCCACAAAGCAACCAGTTTGTTCTGAAGCCAATTGGTGAGGACAGGAAATTTTTAAGGAAACAGAAACCTCAGGTTCCCAAGTGTGGCTTTTGTAATCTTTAACTGTTGGTCACAATTTCCAGTGCTTTCAATGGGAAATCGGTTGACAGTTTTGGGATTCATTCTTATGGAACGTGTATATGCCCACGCTAAAATAGATGGGAGAGAAAGTTTAGCATGATGTCTCAATATGATTGGCATTTTGAAGACATTTTTTGGCAATAGAGATGCCACTTGTGGAAAAGTTTTGCATTGGCAAAGGGTTAGGGTGGATCATCAGATAAAATAGAACATAAACAGGTGTGGAATGAATGTTTTTTTCAGAGGAATGCTGGTAAGCATTTTGCTGAAAAGTTTCACTCTGCCAATTAGGATTACAGTGTATGAACAAGTTTATGCTTTGGTTGCTGAGCAAAAGTTCATAAATGTATTTGTCTATGGCTGACCAACTCTTGAACGTGCAGGGTTTTGTTCTTTAATGTACTCTTTCTTTCTCTAACAGAGAGCAAGAAGCTTTGAGTATACTGCAAGCTACTGAGCCCACCAGTCCAGAAATTCTGAAACAGAACTTAAATAAATTATTAAATGTTTTGTCTGAAGTAAGTACAACAAATCAAGGAGCTTTTTAATGGGGGAAAAAAATCTGAGGATTAGGTAGAAAAGCTAATAATCGTTTTTTTGTAGTTAATAATATTGAAAGCACATGTCATATATGTGGCAATGAAGGTGCAAATGGTTTCTGTATAAAGATATTTAGGAAGTCCAAGTTTTTACAATTTCACAACAATCTTTTACAAGGTTTAGAATGATGCAAATGGCAAATATACTTTTCTGCCACACTTATTCTACAAAATGAACTGTGGGTCCAAATAAACATTTCTAAAATGTCATTTTACCAATGCAATAGCAGTTTTCTGTGTTAAGTAAAGTTAAGAATTTGTTCAACTTTCCACTGAATTGAACTTTCCTTAGAAGTCCTTTGGTCAAAGGTTATTGGTCAAAGGTTAAATAAACAAAGTTATCTTGCATTACCTCATCCTGCAGTTTCTTAGTTATTAGTTGAGATTTCTCAGCCTCCAGGGCTTTAGTTTTCAGTTGCTGCTGCAGGACAGTCAGTTGATTGCGATTCTTTTCCTTGTACTCATCAACCTCCTTCCGCAGATCAAGGCTTGACCTCTGAGAATCCTTACTCATCTCAGCCATCTGCATAAGGTAACAGCGGTAAAATGAAAGTGGGGGAAGGGGGAAAAGAAAGAAAGAAACATTTCCTTAAACGGTCCAAATTATGTACCAAGAAAAAAGCTTGAATCAGAATCATAGGGCGAAAAATTGAGTCGCGCCCCTTTTGGGACGCTAACTTCACCGGGGCACTAAATTAGCACCCCCACGACTGAAATTGAGTGGTTGCGCCCCAAGAGGGAAGAGGAGCGCTACTGGAAGCACCCCGCCTCCCTCTTGGGGCACTCCAAAGGAATATCGCGGCGCTACGTGCCGCAGTATTGCAGGCCTTCCTACCCTTCTTAAAGGGGAAGGGCCTTGCACAGCGCGACCCGGGGCCCAGCTGGGCCCCCGGAGATCAGGAGTGCCGGCAAAAGAGCCCGGTTCGCAAGAGAAGTACCGGGCTTCTGGAGCGCAGCCGGCACTCCGCGCGGGGGGGGGGGGGGGGGGCGGGTAAGGAGGCCGGGGACGGGAGTGGAGGCAGGTGTTGGCAGGTGGCCAGCAACAAAAATGACCGCCTGGCACCTCGCCTTTAAATAGCGCTGCCCCGGCCGCAGGTAGGCCACCCTGACCCCGTCGGACATAGCGTCCGGCAGTAAGTCAGGGGTCGCTACTGAAGATCACAGCCGGGGCGCTGCGCAAGGCGATGACATCATCGCCGGCGATGCAACGCCACAGGGCGCTAATGGTTAGCGCCGCCGCTAACCTCCTGCTGAATTTCGCGGGAGGCGTTGGCGGCGCCGCGCCCAGGCACTAGTTGCTTTGCGCCCCCTAAGAGGGCGCTAACGGGAGGCGCAAAGCAACCTAATTTATCCCCCATAGAATAACACCACAGTACAGAAGGAGGCCATTTGACCCATCGTGCCTGTGCCGGCTCTTTGAAAGAGCTCCCCAATTAGTTCCACTCCCCACTCTTTCCCCATAGCCCTGCAAATTTTTCCTCTTTAAGTATTTATCCAATTCCCTTTTGAAAGTTACTATTAAATCTGGTTCCACCGCCCTTTCAAGCACTGCATTCTACATCATAACAACTCACTGCATTAAAAAATTTATCCTCATCTCCTCTCTGGTTCTTTTGCCAGTGTCCTCTAGTTACCGACCCTCCCGCCAATGGAAACAGTTTCTCCTTATTTACTCTATCAAAACCCCTCAATTTTAACCACCTCTCTTAAATCCCCCCTTAACCTTCTCTGCTCTAAAGAGAACAATCCCAGCTTCTCTAGTCTCCCCATATACTGTAACTGAAGTCGCTTGTCCCTGCGACTTGAAATTAAAACTTCCACTATGCATAAATAGCAAGAATCACGGGATCTTACTTCCTTCAACGGCATGGCACAGCACAAGCACAAGCACATTTTCACACCACAAGCAAATTGGCTCTTCGCCAACTCCCCCCTCTCCAATCTTTGTTCTCCAGGCTCCAGAGGACAGACAGCTGACTTGGTAGCAGACTAGCCTTTGCTAGTGCTGAAGTACTGCCACTTGGAGCTGAATGAAAGCAGCCTGTGGGACTGATCTTCCCTCCCTCCTTCCAAGGAAAAACCCATATCCCTTATTCCACTCACAAAGTCCCAATTCTTAGGGACATTATCCAGAGCACCATAATTGTTTCAGCCAGGTTATATTGGCCACTCACACTGGGCGCTCAGATTTTCTTTAAAATATGGAGCACTATTGTGCATCCACAAGCACATGTATGATACATGATATGTCACCTTCCCACCCTTTAAGCAAGGAAGTAATGTGGGGACACCCAAAAAGGGTGTAAAAATGTACTTTCATTACTTACTACTGTATTCAGGAGTTTAGCTCTACAATTTCATTATTTGATAGCCTTTGAATAAGCAGAAATTTGTAATTTAATTTTACTTCTCATTTTATTCTTTTAACTTTTTTTGAAGAGCTGAAGATAACTTGAGGATAGGTTTACAGCAATGTCACACTTCTTAAGTTAACTCTTTATTGGCTGGGTTATTTTATCAGGGTTATGAAGTGGGAAGGTATCCTCCTTATTGAAGTGTAACATTCATTGGATACCAGCTAAATGGTCTGCAATGTGTTGAAGTGTTGACAAAGGATCCAACCTCTCTCTGAAGCTTTTCAACTGTCTTCTCCAATTGCCTTCTCTCATCCTCCATTTCATTCTTTGCTTTCTTTAAAAGATCTTTCTGAACTGTTTCTGTTTTAAGTCTTTCATTTAATTCCTGATACTCCTGTGATCGCTTGTTGAGATTTCTCTGTAAAATGAGAAAAATATTAAACAGCTAAAATTACTCATTATTTTAAGGGTTATTGCACGCGCAAATTAAGTGCCAATGCAGAATATGCTCATGTTTGAACTAAGGCTGGGTTATGTGCTACCTGTACATCACAAAGAAATTACTTGCAGGTGTTACTGCCTTTTATACACATTACCACAAGTTGTGGGTTTTAGTAGGGTGTAGCCAATTAAACTTACATCATGCAATATTGTGCACTTAGCGAACTAGAGCGGATATAACGCATCTGATAAAACCTGGCATTGAAGCTGCAGAGAGTCAGTATTACACAGAAAAGCAAATGAGATGCAAAATTGCACAAGGAGGCCTTGTTCTCTCTGGTCAACCTCAGGAATCAGCATACTTTGGTGCACTGATTGAAGACTGGGACAAGGAGCAACGAGGAGCAGGAGAGGGTGGTCGGGGAGATCAGGATATATCAGAGCTGCATCAGGAGAAGCTATCTGTACTCCACAAAATGGTTATATTAGATAAGACAGAACTACAGTACGTGGACCTCACAGAGGAGGTCTGTGTGTGTGGAGGCAATGGGCAGGATTTTCATTGGGCCGTGGAGTTGGGATTGGAGGCGTGCGGGGGGTTAAAATCCCGAAATCAGGGGTCTCGACCCCATCCCGCACCCAAACCCGCCTCCATGCCAGTTTCAAAGGAGGCGGGTACCCGCCTACCCGAGGCGGGAAGGGATTAGTGCCAATTAACTGCCTGGTAACAGGTAGTTAACAGGCAGTTTTTAGCCTAATCCCTATTTTTAAGGTTGAAGTGTGGGATTCCCGACGGCTCCAAACCACGCCAAGTTAGAGGAGGCGGGCCGTCGGGTTGAAGGACTTGGAGGGGTCGAGATGTTGGTGTTCAGGTGAGTGGTGTGTGCATGAGTGCAAAGGTAAGTGTGTTTGGTGTGTCTAAAGTGATTAAATAAGTTTTACATACCTTTTCTTACCTTTTCAGCCTTCCTTCCTTTAGGTCCCGGGAGTCCCTCATCTCACCGGCACAGAAAGCAGAATGGCTGCGAACTGTCAAAAGTGACAGCCTTCAGCTTTCTGTGCAGGAGAGATTTCTAACTGAGTCTGTGGAGAAGGACTCATGTTAGAAGTAAGACCGTCAGTGTTTGACAGCTTCAAACAGCTGTGAAATGCTGATATTTCATCTGTCAAAACCTCTTGATAGATGAAATTTCAGTCTGTGACATCACCTGTTGCCGGGTGGCCCTTAATTGGCCTGCTGAGCCCACTGGGCGGGCTCAACAAGGTCAATCAAGGGAAAATCGCGTGGATTGGCCGCATCTCGATGGAGGCGGGACTACAACCCCGAAAGTTGTCGTCCCGCCTCCAACATGAAAATCCCACCCAATGTCTCAGTAGAGAGGATTTCTCACAGATGTGACACATAATTGGTTGTCAGTGTAATCATTATCCCCAGAAGCTAATTCACTGCTCCTTCATTATATCTACAGTATAAGGGCACTGTTGCTGAATCTTGCCTTCCTTTGACAAAATCTTTGCTCCACTGCTAACACTTTTCTTTAGTCATAGATGAATTACCAGAAAACATGTACTTTAAGCTGCTTTTACACTGGACGAGATCAGTGCTAGTGCCGCCCATCTCAAAGTACAACTCTCATCCGTTTGTGATGCCTGGAGCCTCTGATCCACATTCCGAAGTTAAAATTTCCAGTTTTAGGCTGACAGCCCATGTTGCGTGATTGAATCGCATAAAGCCTATTCAAACACTGATCCTGCGAGTCCTATTCCAAATCCCTGGAGAGGCGGTGTGGCGGGATGAGGCCAGCTGTTGTGCGTTTTCGCTCGCTTGTTAAAAATTTAAACGTTGCTCGAGCATCGGACGTGTCCTGTACTTGCACAATGATCCCCTTCCTCCTCATAAACATCAACAGTTTGGAGTCCAGTTTCCTGACTCTCTCACACAGCCCCAAAACCAGAGTCTCTATTTTGGGTTCCAACAAAAACAACTTGTATTTATACAGCGCTTTAAACATAGTAAAACGTCCCAAGGTGCTTCACAGGAGAGTTATCAAACACAATTTGACACCGAGCCACATAAGAAGATATTAGGACAGGTGATCAAAAGTTTGGTCAACGAGGTAGGTTTTAAGGAGCGTCTTAAAGGAGGCGAGAAAGGTAGAGAGGCAGAGAGGTTTAGGGAGTGAATTCCAGAGCTTGGGTCCTAGGCAGCTGAAGGCACAGGTGCCAATGGTGGAGTGATTAAAATCAGAGATGCGAAAGAGGCCAGAATCGGAGGAGTGCAGAGATCTAGGAGGGCTGTAGGAGGTTACAGAGATAGGGAGCAGCGAGGCCATGGAGTGATTTGAAAACAAGGATGAGAATTTTAAAATATAGGCATTGCCCAACCGGGAGCCAATGTAGGTCAGCGAGCACAGGGTTGATGGGTGAATGGGACTTGGTGCAAATTAGAAAACGGGCAGCAGAGTTTTAGATGAACTCAAGTGTACGGAGGGTGCAAGGTGGGAGGCCGGCCAGAAGAACATTGAAATAGTCAAGTCTAGAGATAACCAAGGCATGATGAGAGTTTCAGCAGCGGATGAGCAGAAGCAGGGACGGAGACGGGCAATGTTAGAGGTGGAAGTAGCTGGTCTTGATGATGGAGAGGAATACAAGGTCGGAAGCTCAGTTCAGGGTCAAACAGGACGCCAAGGTCGCGAATACTCTGGTTCAGCCTTAGACAGTGGCCAGGGAGAGGGATGGAACCGGTGGCTAGGGAACAGACTTTGTGGCAGTGACCGAAGACAATGGCTTTGGTTTTCCCAATACTCCACCAAAAGAGGTAGTTATGGACTCTGCCGCTCCAGGCTGCAATGTAAATATAAAATGGGCTTCTTGCTAATAATAAGCCATGTCCTTTGGCCACCTAACTGACTGAAGTGCTCATGCCTACTCTGTATAATCCAGCAAAGTGGTTTTGGGATCACTGTCTTATATGGACAGTCCCCAGCTAAATAGTCACAAACAGCAACTTTAAACTGTACACAAGCTCAGTTGTTCTAAGACAAATGCAGTTCATAGGATTACATCGGATGTACGGCACAGAAACAGGCCATTCGGCCCAACCAGTCCATGCCGGCGTTTATGCTCCACTCGAGCCTCCTTCCGTCTTTCCTCATCTAACTGAATCAGCATAAGCCTCCATTCCCTTCTCCCTCATATGCTTGTCTAGCCTCCTCTTAAATGCATCGATACTATTTGCCTCAACTACTCCCTGTGGTAGCGAGTTCCACATTCTCACCACTCTCTGGGTAAAGAAGTTTCTTCTGAATTCCCTATTTGAATTCTTGGTGACTATCTTATATTGATGGCCTCTAGTTATGCTCTTCCCCACAAGTGGAAACACTCTCTGTATCCACTCTATCAAAACCTTTCATAATTTTGAAGACCTCTATTAGCTCACCCCTCAGCCTTCTCTTTTCAAGAGAAAAGAGACCCAGCCTGTTCATCCTTTCCTGATAGGTATACCCTTGCATTTATGGTATCATCCTTGTAAATCTTCTCTGCACCCTCTCCAGTGCCTCGATATCCTTTTTATAATATGGTGACCAGAATTGTGCGCAGTACTCCAAGTGTGGTCTAACCAAGGTTCGATACAAGTTTAGCATAACTCCCCTACTTTTCAATTCTATCCCTCTAGAAATAAACCCTAGTGCCTGGTTTGCTTTTTTTATGCCCTTGTTAACCTGTGTTGCTACTTGTAGTGATTTGTGTATTTGTACTCTGAGGTCCCTTTGTTCCTCTGCCCCACCCAGACTCGCACCCTCCAAGTAATGTGACCTCCCTATTCTTCCTACCAAAATGTAATACCTCACATTTATCTGCGTTGAATTTCTTTTGCCAATTATATGCCCATTCTGCAAGTTTATTAATGTCTTCCTGTAATTTGTTGCAGTCCTCCTTAGTATTAACTATCCTCCCAATTTGGTGTCATCTGCAAATTTAGAAATTGTGTTTTTGATTCCAAGGTTTAAATTGTCAATATAAATTGTGAACAACAGTGGTCCCAGCAGTGGTCCTTGTGGAACACCATTACTCACCTTCCTGCCACTGTGAATAGCTACCCTTTACCCCTACTCTCTGCTTTCTGTCTTGAAGCCAGCTAGCTATCCATTCTGCTACTTGTCCCCGACCTTATTCATTAGTCTATTATGTGGTACCTTATCGAAGGCCTTTTGAAAATCTAGATAAATTACATCTACTGCATTACCCTTGACTATTCTCTCTGTTACTGCTTTAAAAAATTCGAAGAGGTTAGTCAAGCAAGACTTTCCCTTTTGAAATCCATGCTGACTATTCCTTATTATATTTCTGGCTTCTAGATGTTCTTCTATTTTTTCCTTTAGTAGGGATTCTATTATTTTTCCTACCACCAATGTTAAGCTGACTGGTCTATAGTTCCCTGGACATGTTCTATCTCCCTTCTTAAATATAGGTATTAAGTTAGCTATCTGCCAGTCCTCTGCACTATACCTTTTTCGAATGAATGATTAAATATGTGTAGTAATGTCTCTGCTATCTCTTCCCTAGAATGCTCCAGTGTAGGAGCATTCCTTGAGCAACGCTCCTACATTGCTCAGAGTTAGTTTTGCAGAACCACTTCAGGAAGAAGTTCTATAATATAAATATGCTATAAAACTAGTCACTAATTAACCAGTAGCTTTTACAAGTATTGTATTTGAATAGGTAGCAATACTGTGGTGAGTCATACTTATACGCTAAAGTATTTCCCATAAACATTGTGCGATAAGCCTGTAGTGTCCGTGTGTAGATAAAGACACTGAAGACAGGAGTTGGTTCATAGGTATTTACTAAGCAAGTCTGGGGGGGGGGGGGGGTTTCTGAAGGATATACACAATACACAGGCTTATATAGCCCAAGTGGCAATTACCGGCATTACGCACACCTGGGGCTCTTAAAGGCACATACACCACAATTCCTCCCCTTCTAGCTAACTAGTACATCATATTTTAAGTAATTATTAATTACATGTTATATGCAAAATAATATACATTGCTGTATTAATTAATTATAAGTTAGTCTCTCAGGAGGCTTCCTGACTCGGTCCCGATAACGCCTCGGGGGTGTAGTAGGTTCTTCTGGCAAGGCTGATTCGGCTTGAAGGCCAGTGTCGGGTTCATTGGGCTCCAGTATCACCAGATCGGAGGTAGATATGGGTATCTCTACTTCATCGTTAGATGTATAGAGTGGTGGTGTAGGTTGTCCCTTTTCGGATGACTTGATGATTTGGTCAGCATGGCGCCTTATTATGCTGTCTCCGATGTCCACGGTATACATCAGTGGTCCTAATCGTGTGCAGATAGTTCCAGGCTGCCATTTCTCGGTACGGTAGTCCCGGGCCAAAACCGGTTGGCCTATCTGGAAGGCCCTAGTTGGCCTTTCATTCATGCCCTGAAACTGCCGGTTCTCCACGTCCCTTCGGATGTTGGGCTTGACCAAATCCAGCCGGCATCTTAGGTTTCTATTGTAGAACATCATGGCGGGAGTTTGGTTAGTAACCATATGCGTTGCATTCCTATATGCAAATAAGAAGTTATCCACCTTGTGCTGAAGTTTTATGTCTTCATTACCCATGGCCTTGATGGCCTTCTTGAAGGTCTGGACAAACCTTTCAGCCAATCCATTGGTGGCGGGATGGTATGGGGCGGACGTGTAGTGCTTTACCCCATTGTTCTTTAAGAACTTTCTGAATTCTTCGGACACAAATTGCGGTCCATTATCAGAACATATCTGCTCCGGCAGCCCATTCGTGGCAAATATGGTCCTTAATACTGTGATGGTTTTTTCCGTGGTGGTGGAGGACATCTTTATTACCTCCGGCCACTTGGAGTGTGCATCAACTGCAATTAAGAACATTGAGTCCATAAATGGACCAGCAAAGTCGATGTGCACCCTTTGCCAGGGAGATGAGGGCCACTCCCATGGATGTAGAGGGGCCTGTGGCGGAGCATTTTGGACCTTCTGGCATCCTAGGTAGCTCTTGGTCATGTCTTCGATGTCTCCATCGATACCTGGCCACCATACAAACGCCCTAGCTAGGTTCTTCATTTTCACTCCACCCAGATGCCCCTCGTGAAGCTCCTTTAGCACTTTATCCTGGAGTTTGGGTGGAATCACCACTCTGGATCCACACATCAAGGTTCCTCGGCACACTGACAGCTGTTCTCTTCTTTGCGAGAATGCTGGCAACAGTGGTTCGCCATGTGCTGGCCATCCCTTCACTGTTAAATCGTAGACCCGTGAGAGAGTAGGGTCATTTCTTGTCTCCCTTTCAATGGCAGAATTTGTCACCGGTAGACATTCCACTATGGTAGAGTGGAATATCTCTACTGGGTCTACTGTAGGTGCCTCTTCTATCGTTGGCAACGGTAGGCGTGATAAACCGTCAGCATTCCCATGCTGTTTTGACCCTTTGTATTCAATGTTGTATTGGTGTGCCCCTAGAAAAAGGGACCACCTCTGTAGTCTTTGTGCCGTCATAATGGGGACACCTTTTTTAGGGTTGAATATGGAGATGAGGGGTTGATGGTCAGTCAGCAAGGTAAATTTTTGTCCGTGTAGGTAATGGTTGAATTTCTTCACTCCCCATACCAGGCTGAGTGCTTCCCTGTCTATCTGGGCATAGTTACGCTCAGCTGAGTTCAACGAGCGTGACGCAAAAGCTATCGGCCGTTCCGAGCCATCAGGGAATCTATGGGACAATACCGCTCCTATGCCGTAAGGGGATGCATCGCACGCCAGTCTGATTGGTAGTGATGGGTTGTAATGAGCCAAAATTTTCTCGGATGTGATTAAGTCTTTACATTTATGGAAGGCACGTTTACAGTCTTCGTTCCATTTCCAAATCACTCCTGTCTGTAGAAGATCATTAAGAGGGTGTAGAATAGTTGATAAGTTCGGTAAAAATTTATGATAGTAATTTATTAATCCCAGGAATGACCTTAATTGTGAAACATTTTCAGGTGCTGGGGCTTTTATAACTGCTTCAATTTTTTCAGGTGACTTATGCAACCCTTCCTTATTAATTATGTGGCCACAATATGATATCTGATTTTGGAAAAATTCGCACTTGGGGCGATTTGCTCGTAGGCCCCGTTCTTTCAGCCTAGTGAGCATCTGCTCCAAATTGGCAAGGTGCTCGTTGTCGTTTTCTCCTGTTATAAGGATGTTGTCTAGGTAGCATTGAGTCCCCGGAATCCCTTGCAGGACTTGCTCCATAGCTCTTTACCAGATAGCTGGGGCTGATGCTATTCTAAAAACCAGTCGATTGTACTGGTATAGGCCTTTGTGTGTGTTTATTGAGAGATACTTTTTAGAGGTCTCCTCAACCTCCATCTGTAGATATGCCTGTGCCAAGTCAATTTTTGTGAAACGTTTCCCTCCGGATAGTGAGGCGAAAATATCTTCTATCCTCGGAAGAGGATACTGTACCGTGTGTAGGACCGGGTTTACAGTCACCTTAAAGTCCCCACAGATGCGAATTTTTTTCTGTTCCTCAGAGTTATTTTTCAATGTTTTTTTCATGACTGGAACGATGGGTGTTGCCCATTCGCTCCAATCTATTTTGGATAATACGCCTGCCTTTTCCAAATTCTTCAGCTCTGCCTCGACTGCCGGACGTATTGCGTATGGCACCGGTCTTGCCTTAAAATTTTTTGGAATTGCTGTATCTTCCACTTTTATTGAGGCGGTGATGCCTTTCAAGGTTCCTAGTTTCTCTTGAAACACTTCTTTGGCGTTGGCCAAGATGTCTTTTAATCGTTCAGGTATGATGTCATCACTGTTTTTTTCCTTACTGGTCACCGTCAGTGCCTGAATGGAGTGCCAGTCTAAACGTATCTTCCTTATTCATTCACGTCCCAACAACGGTGGACCACCATCTTGTAGAATGTATAAATACAACTTTTGTATTTCTTTGCCGTTGCATACCACAGGCACCCTTATTTTTCCTTTGGGGTAGACTTTCTGCCCCGTATATGTTTTTAAGATAATGGATGTGTCTTTTAGAGGTATATGCGAAAATAGCCTCTCGTAATCTCGTTGATTTATTACGGTTAGAGCTGATCCTGTATCTAGCTCCATTTTAACTGGGGACCCTGCTATTGTGAGGGTAACCCAAATGGTTTGGTAATCCTCTTTGGCAAGTACATTATGTAATTTGAGACAGCTTAGTCTCTTGTTTCCGGAGTCGCTATCGCTATTCTGGTCTTCGGAGCTATTGTCCGTCATCATTTGTACCTTCCTGTACTTTTCTTTATTGATTTTTTGTTTTCTGTCAGTGGATTTATTTTGTCCAGATTGGCATACCCGTGCAATGTGTCCAATCTTACCACATTGCCTGCATGCTTTGCCCTTGAACCAGCAGTCCCTCTGGTTATGGGTGGATCTGCCGCAGCGATAACATCTTCCGAACTCCTGTGTCATTTTATGGGTGCCGAAGTCCTGTGTCTCTTGTTGTATCTCTGCAGCTCCTTTTGCTGCTGCTTCGTATGATACAGCCATACTGAAAGCTTTGTCCAATGTTAAATCTTTTTCAGAAAGCAGTCTTTTTTGTGTTCCTTCACTTAAGAGACCGCAAACAAATTTGTCTCGAAGATAATCCGATAGTCCTGCTCCGAATTGGCAGTACTTTGATAGCTTTCTTAATTCGGTTAGGTAATCAGCGTTACTTTCATTCTTGTGTTGATTTCTCTTGAAGAACTTGAATCGTTCCGCTATCAGCAGCGGTGTTGGGTTTAAATGCTCCTGCAGGGTATCAACAATTTCTTTAAAAGTCTTGTCCTTTGGTTTGGCTGGAGTGACTAAATTTCGTAACAGCCCGTTTGTCTTCGCGCCCATTAAGTTCAGAAGTACTGAAGCTTTTTTTCATCTGTTATTCCATTTGCAGTGCAATAAACCTCTACTCTTTCCACGTATGTGGTCCAATCTTCTATTTCGCCATCAAAAGCCTCAATATTACCAGATTTAGGCATTTCAGAAAAGATATGGCACTTCCCGCGCTTTTTTTTTCTTTTTCTGTCTGTAGCAACGATATGGCGCTTCCCGCGCTTTCCCGCCGCTGCTACCGATAACAACGCTGTTTTACTGTGGTTTCCGTTTATTCACTGTTGGAGACTCGTTCCCGACGGAGGTCTAAACGCTGACCTGCTTGCCGCGCCGGCCGTCTCTCGAGTGCACCCTCCCAGTCCGTTATTGCTTGCCTCCGATTTCGCTGCCTGTCTCAGCTGTAGAGCCCGCCGCTGGAGCTCCAGCCTGACGCCCAGGAAGGATTAGCGCAGTACCTGTCACCAGCTTGGCCAGCTGGTGAAACCACAGTTTCTCTTACTTCCTTGAGTCTTCTGGACGCTGGAGGAATTGATGTCCTTGAGGTGCTGCCGAATTGCAGGTAAGTCCGTTTCCACTTCGTCGCCACTGTAGTGTCCGTGTGTAGATAAAGATACTGAAGACAGGAGTTGGTTCATAGGTATTTACTAAGCAAGTCTGGGGGGGGGGGGGGGGGGTTTCTAAAGGATATACACAATACACAGGCTTATATAGCCCAAGTGGCAATTACCGGCATTACGCACACCTGGGGCTCTTAAAGGCACATACACCACAATTGCTCTTAAAGGCACATACACCACAATTCCGATCTGTAAATATTTCTATTTGAGAGGAGAAATTCCAAATTTTGAAGTCAGTAGGGGGTCTGCTAGACACCCGCCAGTCAGGCCTCCCCGCTAGAAAAGACCACTGAATTACATTAATCATTAGGTGGGTTTTGTTATGATCAACATGTTTCCCAGTCATTGATGCTGATCCCAGTGTCAACGCAATTACAGATTCAGTAGTGGTCAGATAATTAGCACTGGGATTCACACCCAGGAGCAGGAAGGATACGAAGCCCTAATCAACATAATTGCCTTAATAGTTCTTTTCTGTCCAAAAGAACTGTCCATGGTAGATCTTCAATAGGCGGCTCGCAGACTTGGAAAATTAGAATTTCTCTTCTCAGATGGAGAAATTACATTTCTTTTTAAGTGTCTAGTAATTGTATAGTGGAATAATAAATATGAATGCCTCCCTCTGCTATTTTAGTGTCCATACCTATTACCCCACAGCGTAATATCAAGGCCAAGGCTTATGGGGATAACTTTACATTGAAAGCAATTCACTCTCAAGGATAGTCCTCCTTTAACTTGGTTTTATTTAATTTATTGGTGCACTGCTTGAAAACTCAGCTAAGTACCTGGACATCTTCCAGCCGGCTCTCCAAGGCTCTTTTTGCGAGTGAAATGTCCTGTTTCTGGTCTCCAATTTCTCTCAAGGCAGCTTCCAGCTGCTTCTTCTCATGCTGCAAAAGTTATAGTGGAAGAGTTTTTAAGTTTATCTCTGAATCGAAGTTTAATGAGACATAATGTTGCTATATTGGAATGCTGACACTCTCAACTCGGACACACAAGTTTGAATCTGTTGCAGATGGCACTTATGTTTCTCCAAAGCAGTAAGATTGCCAGGAAAGGGACCGTGACTAATGTAATCAAAACAGAAAATGCTGGAAATAATGTTTCACAGTGTCTTTGCAGCTGCATTACCTCCAGACGTGTGAGTTTATCCTTCAACCTTTTCTCTTCTATCTTCATGTTATAAATGATTTGATTGAGTTCATCAATTTCAGCCTGTAGTTGCACAATTTTTCTCTCCAGGGTCTCATTTTCATCCATGAGATGTTTCACGTGATCCTCCGCAGTGTTCTTTGCTTGTTTGGCTGCAATTTTTTCTTGCTCCAGTGCATTTTTGCTCTGTTAGAATCATATAGTAATAAAAGCTGAGAGATTTTACTATTTCATTAAGATTTCAACAGTAATACATAAATATAGAGACTTCTTGCTCAAGACAAAATATACACACACACACACACACAGTCACTCCCATTGAGCGCATTAAAACGACACAAAATGGCTCCTCCAATTGGTTAGTGGGTGAATGCACCACTGAACCATATAGACCAAGTTAGTCTCATTGGGTCTCAGTAATCCTGCGCTAAGGAAGAGGGAAAAGCAAGGTGTTGAGTTTTTAAAAAGGAATATATTAGTCTTTGAGCTTTACCATAGAAACCATGGCCCTGGGGTAGGAGGGCAAAAGTGGTTCATCCCTAGGAGGCCAGAATTTGGGACAGAACCCAGATCCACTGGATTTCCGTTTCATACATGCTGCGGACCAATTTTCAATCGGGAGAGGGGGTGGGCGAGACTCCACAAATCTGTTGAAAGCACTGGGATCATTCCCAGGAATCCCAGCCTGTACACCACCTGACAGATCCAATGGAAGTCACACCTGCTGAGAGTAGATGTAGGTTCCGTTGTGGGCCTAGTAAAGGCCCCAAATAGCTGAGGAAGGAATGATAAGCGATCTCAGAGGGGATTGATTACCTAATATGGCCACAACTTTTAAGCTCTGAACAGCAAGGCATTTTCTTTGAAATTAGAAATCTCCTCTTCAGTCCATAAAGGATCTCTGGTTCCCCCAATCACAGTGGCACGGTGCATCGCCGATTTCCCAGCACTTGTTCAGGAGAGGTGCCCCTACAGTACCACTGCAAGCATGGGCCATCTTCCCTGACTGTTTAAATGATCACGTCCCCAGGATCTGAGCTAAGGTCACCGCCCCTTGCTGTAGGTGGCCCAGAGTCCTACTCCTCTGCGCTTCCAGTGGAGAAGAGGCCAGGGAACATCTGGGTCTATGTTCCTTAGATAAGATCGGAGTTATCTGCATTTTTTATTGTAGTTTTTTTTTGTCATCAATAGCCACTTTCTCATTGATCATTTTGAGGTTGTGCAGGCTGACAGTTCATTACAGAATTATTCACTCCCCAATCCTTCCTTACATTTCTGCACCACAAACATTACATAAACCACCAGGGTTCCACATTGCATGCCTTCATCAGGAGTAAAACTTTCACCGCTCGTTGTAACTAGATAGGACTTGCAACAGATACAGTTGGTGAAGGAGGATTCTATCTGGTCAAAATGTCAATTGTAAGAATATATACTAAAAGGACTCAGATCAAAGTAGTTCACCAATGTTATCATACTCCAATCTGGCTTTTGAATCTAAAATTAACACTTAACATCTCTGTAAACTGGCACGTTTCTTTAAAGGAAAGTTAAACTCCTGCATGCTGATTTTTCTAGGGAAGAAAAGCTTCTTGACGGCGCATTATATATTACTTGACATACCTTCCTTGTGCATCAACTCTTTAGAAACACGGCAACAAATGGACAATGAAGACCCTTTGAACTAACAGTAATCTCTCTCAAAATGGGCAAAACTGGCTCCATAACAAACTACAAAATATGAGAAAGAATAGCTGATAAGCCAAAAAAAAGTTGATCACTTTCATGAAAGTTATTAATCTATGCCAATGTGACTATTGGTTCATTTTGCCTGTAACAAATCAAATAGGGATGGGAAACTGGTCACCCGATTAGTTTTGAAACCAATCAGGTAGAACCAAAAACACAGTTGTGTAGTGATCTAAAATGGCAGCTTCTTCACTGTCAGATTAAATGGTTACAATTGTTCCTGGGCAAGGAGCACCCCTGCTCTGAAGTTACTTCAAGCCTCATCTTTCCATTGCATTACTTACCAAAGCCACTAACAAGTGTACAAAAAAAAAAGCACTTATTCAACTTCACTACCAAAAAAGCTGAAATCTGTTTTAAGAGCATCACCTGCAACATTAGTTTATTGTCCCTCAAATGTAAGCTTCTACCTTTGCCATTCACCTGCACCTTGAGATCACAGGAGACACCACTGGTAATGTTTGTAAATGCCATAGTGGTCAGCGTAGTGTGTAACAGATATATATATGGTCCCCACCTTCAAACAGCATGCTAACTGTAACAGGTTCACGTGCAAAAGATTGAAACTATGAAGTATTGGACCTTAATGACCAGAAAAATCCTGGGTTTAATCCCAGACTGAGCTGAATTCGCTGATCTTTGCCAGGATATTAATAAGGGCATTTATAATTGGGCTAAATGCCACTGTGCTAGAGAGGAGAGGTTGGGGGGTGGGCAAGAAATCAATCATATTTCCTGCTCATGATAAGTTATTAGTGAGAAGCTTGCTTGTGTGGACATTGGGACAACAGTATTGGGTTCATTGCTGATGCCGTGATTAGCCTACATGACTGAATGGCCTGTCAGAACTCTCAGACTCACAAAGGAAGTACTGAAAAGTCAGCCTGTGCCTGTCAAACCACATCCCAGCAGGAGTCGGTATAATCAGGAGAGAATTTTAAAAAATACATTCATGGGGCAGAAAACAAGAAGCTTCACTCGGCCAATGGCCAAGCTATGCCTGATCTGGGAGAGCTTGTTCCTGAAAATGCGTCGAGTTCCTCACTGACATTCCTTACTTCAAGTACCAAAATTCAATCCACCCCCCCAAAGAAATTAAAATAAAAAATCTTTCTCTCCTCCCCATTTTAGAAGTTTTACCTCCCCTCTTTCTTTTCTGTGCAGCTTGGGGTGGGATTCTATGATTACACGAAGAGGGAGAGAGCACAGAAAATACAGGAAATGTAGAAAAAGAGTAACAAAAAAGGGATTGTGCATCTTCACACTTATAATTACATAACAATATCTACATAGAAACTGGTGATGTGCTTATGCCAAGTGTTGAGGCTGCTGGTATTTCAACACACTACTCATTGCTTCCGAGTTGAGATTGTGACCAAGCGTTTGGTTGCAGACCTTTCCCAGATGTCAGCAAAGGTCTGATCAGGCCGGCAATGCCAAAACCAAAGTACCGCCAAAAGAATAAGAACTCAATACTGCCTCGGCAAAAACAAAATGGATATACATGGCATCCAGAGTAGAGTCATTGGCAGCAGAAGCTTACAGGTGCTTTCAGCTGACCACAGCGCTGCCAGCTATCGGCAGGCCTTGCACAGTTGACAGTACATCTAAGTGTAAACTGACGTAACTCCAGACAGCTGATGGCTGCCGTGACTCACTTTTTCCCCAGGTTTTGAAATCTGTCGGCCAATGACTTCTCCCACTGACCAACTAAATTACAGGGCTGGTTCAGTGCATTCGCGTGCTTGTATTGTGATAATGCCGTCACGATATGATCATTTTCACTTCGTGGAAGCGATTCAGTGTTGCAACACATTATGCAGAAGCAATGATGTGCTACCCAAGTGCAGAAATTCAAGGTCCATGGGATTGGGACCAATAACCAACCAATTAGCCTCCACAGAGATTGGAAGTGCAGGCACTTTAGCATTACTCTTCCTGTACCTGACCACCACGGATCCTAAAAGGTAAAAGTGCCTTATGTTTGTCACTGCTGGTACTTTACCTTCAGCAGTGCGAGGAGAACCACCACTTGATCTGGGTCTCTGTGCAGCCAGCGGCAGTAGCACTGCCTCACTGCGTGGCCGCCACCTGTGACTATTCATCAATACAAACACAGCATTATCTGAACATATAGGTCAATGGAAATAGGGCTTACATCTCGATTCAGTTACAACAGGTGTATTTCAAGAAAGACTAAAGGCACTTTCACATTTAACGCTTATTGTGGGAGAGTGTCGTCAATACACAGGAAAGTGTAGATCTATGATTCTGCTCATTGCGACAAGGGAGTTTTAACAACATTAAAAATGAGGAGTTGACACAAATACATTCCTCCAAAGAAACTCTAAAGTGTAGTAATGCCTCAGGTCTTTGAATGTTTGATGTCTATGCAAGATCAAAATAAAAACACTTACTACCAGAACAAATGGGACACATATCTCCCAGCACAATGCAGACAGGTGTACAATAGGAACATGCTTGCCTATAGTAAATGCTGTCATTCAGAACAATAAAGGGGAAGGTAGCCATGGGGGTACTTGCGCTGTAAGAATGCTGTCCCGATTCCTACTTTTCAAAGAAAGTAAATTTAGCTGCAGGGAGTATCAGTAACAAGTGATAGTGCATTGTCATCTGTTTACTTGTAAGATCAAGATATCATGTACTTTTGGCCTGGCCAATAGCACAGTTTACAATAATAATCTCATTTGGAAGAACAGGAATTCCTTTAATGTTGCTGTTCGAGTCCTATGAAAGCAGCACTATGTCCACGCGATGCTCTCCCCAATTTACCTTTCTTTCTTCTGCTGCTGTTTTTTTAGGCCGATTTCTAAATGGAAACCCATGTAATGTGCATTTTCACAACTGTGCTGTGTAACTTAAGGGATACACAGAGCTAAGTACAAGAATTCGATAGAAGCTCACTACACCCACAAGATCGCCATCTGTGGGAGTCATGGGGTCACGTACTTTATAATAAAGTGTGCCAGCAACAGTGGGAGTACCATGCCTGCTGCGGACAGCACACTCTCAATGTAAAAGTGCCTATAGGGATTTTGAAATGTAAAGTAGACAGAACCCTTCTACCCATAATTCTGCTTCCAGAGTATCTTTTCCCGTAACCTTTAATAACTTATGTTCCTATAGCTTTCCTCAGTAGAGAACGTCTCAGAGCATTTTACAGAAAAGTGGCTGCAAAGCAGAAGAGGAAAAACAGGGGCTAAGGAGGGGAGGTGAAAGCACAGTTAAAAAGAACAGTTTTAAGGCAGCTTTTGAAAACAGTGAGGGCTGGAGGGAATTTGGGGCGTTCCAGAGACTGGGTCATACGTGCCTGAAGGAATGGTCGGATTAGAGGGCATGGGAAACAAGAAGCAAATCAGTATCTAATCAGTATCTAAAGAGTAAAGAGTAGAGTGACCATGCAAGGACATGTGGTTGGAGGAGATTGCAGAAAAAGGATATGGCAAGGCCTGGCAAGGCCATAGAGGGATTTGAACAAGAAGATGAAGACCTTCTAGTAGATCTGTTGGTATATAGGAAAACTGCGGAGCTGCTTGGCAATTTGTGGTAATAGGGGTGCAGACTTTGTACAAGAGGTCGCAGGTCATTGTATGGCAATAAATATATGGAGGCAGGTAGGCCAGCAACAAAAGCATTCGAGAAAACTGGCTTTAAAATATCGAAGGCATGGACTATGGCACCGCAGTGACGAGAGGGAGGTAGAAGCACAGGCAAGCAATGTTTCAGAGGTGGAAGAATATGGTCTTAGTGATATATTGGATATAGGGAAGAAGCTCAGCTCGAGGCGAGCAGGATGTTGAGCCTTCACGCCACCGGACTAGGCTTGAGGTGGCAGTCGGGAAAGTTGATGGACTCCAGTGTGGCACTGACCAAAGAAGGTGGTTTTGGTTTTACCAACATTAAGGTGGATGGAAATGATGAGTCATTCCAGAGCTCAGTGCCAGACAGTCAGTAAGAAAGGATGGCAACAGCCAGGGAATCAAAGGCAGAGATACAGATGTAAAACAGAGCGTCTTCGGAATACTTGTGGAAGTTGACTCCAAGCTTTCTTCGGGGCAACATGTAAGTGAAGAGGAAGTCCTGGGGTACACCAAAAGTGACCAGATGAGCATAGGAGGAGAAAATACTGGAGAAGATGTAGTGATTTTGTGATGATGGCTGGGACTGGAACCGCAAGAGAAAAGTCAGAAGGGAGGTGGACTGTGGAGGAGAGACATTAAAGGATAATGGATAGTCAAAGAAGAGGATTATGAGATACAGTGAGACATGGTCAAAGTCTCGCAGGACGGCATTTGTGGCTTGGACTGGGGCAGTCTTAGTGTTGTGAGTGGGCGCAACCCAGATTGGAAGATCTTGAAACGAGAGTTTATAGGAGAGATGTGAGTGTTGTAGCAAGAATGCAACGTGGAGAGTAAAGGGAGATTAGTTGAAAAGGATGGTGGGGTTGGGAGTGTTAAGGAGTGGGGTGATAACGGTAGTTTTGAAGGAGGTAGGGACAATGTCAGGAAATAGGAACCGATTAATGAGGTCAGCCAGCAAGAAGCTGAGGAAGGGAAGTGGATGGTCAGTGCCGAGATCGGGAAGGGTTCAAGGAAGCAATTAGTGCGTTGAACGTGTAAGAGGGAGCTACAGGATAAACAGTGAAGTGTGGAGAGGGTAGTGTTTCACTAGGAGGAGGGCCCTCTTCATAGGAATGCAGCCATTCTACAGGGTGGTGCGTTATTGGGGGTTTTGGGCAGGTTGTGAAATGTGGTTGGCAAAAATTACCTGACATGAGCACGACAGGCGAGGCAGGCCCCAAGAGAGGAGAACAAGGCAGTTTGGTAACTGCTGGAATAGAATAAATACAGCGATTAAAACTATGAAATCCTGTCTCTACAATCATTTTACTGTAATATTGGTTGATTTTTTTGATGTTTTAGTTTGATAGAGAAAAAAAAATCAGAATGAATGACTTGGACCTCACTTACACATGGGTCAAATTGAGTTCAGAGTTACTAATTTAATGGGAATTTGGTTTATTCCCATAGCAACGCACTTTCTCCAATCAGCTAATTTGTCAGCTGATATAAAAACGAATGATGTATGGGCACTGGTAAACCAAATGGTTAAAAAAGTGGCTAGATGCTGCATAAGCAAGTAACAATAGATGAACTCATATTCCTTTCCTGGAGGGAGGGGTTCTGTTTAAAACCAGTATCTGGAGGATTAAAGATTTTTTACTCCACACTAAGGTTAGGGTTTCAGTTGCTATTTATTCCAGCCTTTCATGCTCAACACAGCATTATATCAGGAAGATTAGAGACCAGTATAAGCAGGTTTGTTTTTTACAGAGATGACCTCTTCAGTGAATATTCCTAGCCAAGATTCCATATTTTTCACTTTCACACCCGCAGTTCTCTACCTCTTCTACAACATGTACAGTCTCCACCCAAAGCTGTTGCCAAAAGTAATGTTTTGATATTCCAGCAAAATCCTCCAGAGAATATTTCACCAGTGACAGTGAGCTATGTCAGGCCTCCGAAGAGAATGCAGGATCCATCCAAGTTATAATGGTCTTCTGTACTGATGAAAGAATGCCTGGGACTCCCATTCACTAGCAAAATATTCTGTTTATTAAACAAAAAAGAGATGGTAACTGAACCTCAAGTGTGCCTTTAAAATTGATTCCGAGACTCACAATCAACTGTCATTGCACACGTTAATCGTTTTGAATTATCAAGGTGATGATATATTGAAACACAGAAAAATAGGAGCAGGAGTAGGCCATTCAGCCCTTCGAGCCTGCTCTGCCATTCAATATGATCATGGCTGATCCTCTATCTCAATACCATATTCCCGCTCTCTCCCCATACCCCTTGGTGCCTTTTGTGTCTAGTAATCTATTTATCTCCTTCTTAAATATATTCAGTGACTTGGCCTCCACAGCCTTCTGGGGTAGAGAATTCCACAGGTTCACCACACTCTGGGTGAAGAAATTCCTCCTCATCTCTGTCCTAAATGGCTTACCCCTTATCCTTAGACTGTGACCCCTGGTTCTGGACTCCCCTGCCATCGGGAACATCCTTCCTGCATCTAGTCTGTCTAGTCCTGTTAGAATTTTATAAGTTTCAATGGGATCCCCTCTCATTCTTCTAAACTCCAGCGAGTATAAGCCCAATCGACCCAATCTCTCCTCATACGTCATTCCTACCATCCCAGATATCAGTCTGGTGAATCTTCGCTGCACTCCCTCCATGGCAAGAACATCCTTCCTCAGATAAGGCGACCAAAACTGCACACAATACTCAAGGTGTGGTCTCACCAAGGCCCTGTACAACTGCAGCAAGACATCCTTGTTCCTGTACTCGAATCCTCTCGCTATGAAGGCCAACATACCATTTGCCTTCTTAACCGCCTGCTGCACCTGCATGCTTACCTTCAGCGACTGGTGCACAAGGACACCCAGGTCTCGTTGCACTTCCCCTTCTCCCAATCTATTGCCGTTCAAGTAATAATCTGCCTTTCTGTTTTTGCCACCAAAGTGGATAACCTCGCATTTATCCACATTATACTGCATCTGCCATACAACTGCCCAATCACCCAACTTGTCCTAATCATACTGGAGTTTCTCGGCATCCTCCTCACAACACACATGCCCACCCAGCTTTGTGTCATCTGCACACTTGGAGATATTACATCTAGTTCCCTTGTCTAGATCATTTATATTGTGAATAGCTGGGGTCCTAGCACCGATCCCTGTGGTACCCCACTAGTCACTGCCTACCACTCGGAAAGAGAGCCGTTTATTCCAACTCTTTGCTTCCTGTCTGCCAGCCAATTCTCTATCCAAGTCAGTACCTTGCCTCCAATCCCATGTGCTTTAACTTTACACGCTAATCTCTTATGCGGGACCTTCTCGAAAGCCTTCTG
The DNA here is from genome assembly GCF_052327205.1 of Somniosus microcephalus. Classification (NCBI taxonomy): domain Eukaryota; kingdom Metazoa; phylum Chordata; class Chondrichthyes; order Squaliformes; family Somniosidae; genus Somniosus; species Somniosus microcephalus. The sequence goes on from NC_141013.1 coordinate 24,585,069, forward strand.
AAAGTCCAAATACACCACATCCACTGGTTCTCCCTTATCTATTCTACCAGTTACATCCTCAAAAAATTCCAGTAGATTAGTCCAGCACGATTTACCTTTTGTAAATCCATGTTGACTTTGTCCGATCCTATCACTGTTTTCCAAGTGCTCTGCTATTACATCTTTTATAATGGACTCTCCTCTCATTCTTCTAAACTCTATTAAATACAGGCCTAGTCAACCCAATCTCTCCTCATACAACAGTCCTGCCATCCCAGGAATCAGTCTGGTGAACCTTCGCTGCACTCCCTCTATGGCAAGTATATCCTTTCTTGGGTAAGGAGACCAAAACTGCACACAGTACTCCAGGTGTGGTCTCACCAAGGCCCTGAATAACTGTAGTAAGACATCCTTGCTCCTGTACTCAAATCCTCTTGCAATGAAGGCCAACATACCATTTGCCTTCCTAACTGCTTGCTGCACCTGCATGTTTGCTTTCAGTGACTGGTGTACAAGGACACCCAGGTCCCTCTGTACATCAACATTTCCCAATCTATCACCAATTAAATAATACTATGCCTTTCTGTTTTTCCTACCAAAGTGGATAACTTCACATTTATCCACGTTATACTGCATCTGCCATGTATTTGCCCACTCACTCAACTTGTCTAAATCGCCTGGTCTGTAAATATTGGTCTGTTACTAAGACCTTTAGCTGAGGATTATCGGCTCCGAAGAAAGGGACAAACCCGAAATGTCGACTGGTTGTTCTTTCAAATGCTGACTGTATTTCTAGCTTTTCTTTTTCATGTTTCAGATTTCCAACATTTGCAGTATTTTGTTCTTTAAAGATCCAAAGACAACTAGAAAACACTCGCGCTAATATTTCAATGCAAATCAAGTGAATATTCTCGACAAGTGAACATTTTTTTAATGCCATTAACAGACTGAATTTTGATAGCACCATCTGAAGAGTGTATGAAATGGTTAACAGACATCAGTTATTAGACCTGAATTATACTATGTACAAATTTAAAAACAGTTTGAAGAGTTAAAGGAGAAGTGCGGGAGCTACTTCCAACACCAGCCAGGCAATATAAAAGAGTAAAGAAATCTCCACTTTGACGGCGAGTTGCCCGGGGACGTGCAGCAGGTGTCCGGCAATGGTCTTTGGGACTGTTGTGGAGCCGCGGGAAGCACTCCGCGAGGGCAGCCCAATAACAAACGTTGTGCAAATAGTGGGCCGAATGCCTGTTTCAGGCGTGGGTCCTGGACGCCGATACTTCAGCCAATATGGCAGGCAATGCACTTCCGGCGTATCAATGAATATCTAGGCCACTGCGTTTCGATTTGACTTTATGCTCCCTGCAGGCAACCTCCATTTTAACTCTAGATACAGCTGGGAGCCAATCCACTGATGTCAGAAGTGAGGCCAATTGTGGAATACAAAGCTAAGATAGCCCAGAGATCGTCAACAGGCCAATTCTGCGTGTTGTTGATCACAATGCAAAGGTCAGGAAAACTTAGTACAGTACTAGTAAAGCACGTGTAATAAATATATAAGTCACTTATTTAAAAAAACAAAGAAAATAAACCAACGGAATTGAAATGTAACCACTTTAAAATGTTCACCGAGGTCTAGAGAACTGAATCCCCTCTTGAGAATCCAAACTAAATTGCTGTCACAACGGTTTGACAAGTTCAAGCAGCTTTAGAAATGAGGAGAAAGCACAGTTTTGTTCCCTCAATTTCCCTGTCAGACTCTGGGCAAGGCACCAAATCTCTTTCATGCAGTTTCCCAGTGTTAGTTTAATACATTTGGTGCTATATTCTTACAAGGCAGCATAGGCCATTATTACGTTTTGCATATTTATTAATGTTGCAAACCCAGGCTACCAATTAGGAACAAAAAAGAATGTGGAATAATGCACGATAACCAATCCCCTGCCTTTGGCCTCTCTCTCTCGAGATGTTAAACCGTGGCCCTCGTACGTGGATGTAAAAGATCCCACGCCACTATTTGAGAGTAGGGGCGTTCTCGTGGTGACCTGGCCAACATTTATCCTTCAATCAATACCATTAAAACAAATTATCTTTCATTTAGCTCACTGTTGTTTGTAGGATCTTGCTGTGCACAAACTGGCTGCCACAGTTGTCTAACAGTGTATAAACTTCAAAAGTACTGAATTGGCTATAAAGTGCTTTAGCATATCTGGAAGATGTGAAAGGCGCTATATAAATGCAAGTTCTTTCTTTCTTCCTAAAAGGATCTCTGCTTCACCGGGGACTATAATTAATGCAACATGGCTATGCTTGTGTTTACAAATGTCCTACATATTTTTACAAGCAAAATTCCACCCCTGTGTCTTTATCTCACAAACATTAATAGTAATAATTCCAGTTTTGAAAATCAAGTACACAGTGATGACGTTACTAGAATGAAATTAAACTGGCACTCTAGGAATGCATGAGAGACTGGTTTAGCAGGCTTTACAGAGTGCAGTTTCTCTTAAGATACTGCACCTTACAAGTGTGCAATTCTGGTGGTGCCTCAACTCCTCCAGTGAAATTTGTAAATTATGTATATAATAGTTTCTTTATCCTTTGGACTATTCAAATTTTGTATAATTCGCACAAGTGAGGAATATAATACTTCAAAGCAAAGAAAACAGTGAATAATCCTTTTTCAATATGGTAATTGCTGACAGTATCAATGTCCTCCACAACTTGATTTCAATGCAGTTTGGGTGTTAGAAGTCATGTAATTTATGATGCACTTACTTTACAGGATACCACCTGAGATTTTGATAAACCTACTGTAAAGGTAGCGCGACTTGCCTCTGACACCTACATGAAGGGTATATTCCTTCTCAGCGCATTCAGATGCAGCAGCTCCAGAGCCGAAGAGAGAAGAAAGCACAGTTTTCACAGGTTCCCTCAACTTCCCTGTCAGACTCTTTGCCAGACACCAAGGGGTAGATTTTCCCGAACCTGTCGGGAAGAAGGCGGGACTTCCCATTTCGGGTTTTTGACCCGGCTACTTCGACGTCCGGCCAATCCGCACGATTTTCCCTTGATTGACCTTGTTGAGCCCGCCCAGCGGGCTCAGCAGGCCAATTAAGGGCCACCCGGCAACAGGTGACATCACAGACTGCAATTTCATCTGTCAAGAGTTCTTGACAGATGAAATATCAGTGTTTCACAGCTGTTTGAAGCTGTGAAATACTGACAGTCTGAGTTCTGACATGAGTCCTTCTGCGCAGACTCAGTTAGAACTCTCACCGGCACTCAAAGCTGAAGGCTGTCACTTTTCACAGATCGCAGCCGTTCAGCTTTAAGTTCCGGCTGAGTGATGGGCTCCCAACGGCTACAGGAAGAAAGGCTATTAAGGTAAGTACAGGTAAGTAAAAGTTCTTTACACACTTTAGACACACCAAACACACTTACCTTTGCACTCATGCACCCATCACTCACCTGAGCACCGACATTGCGACCCCTCCAACTCCTTCAACCCGACGGCCCGCCTGCTCTAACCTGGCGTGGTTTGGAGCAGTCGGGAATCCCACATGAAACCCCTCAAAATAGGGATTAGGCTAAAAACTGCCTGTTAACTACCTGTTAACAGGCAGTTAATTGGCACTAATCCCTTCCCGCCTGTTTTCGGCGGGTCCCCGCCGCCCCTGAAACTTACGCGGGGCGGGGTTTTGGGCGGGATGGTGTCGGGACCCCCAAATTCGGGATTTTCCCCCTCCACACGCCTGAAACCCCGCCTGACGGCTCCACGAAAATCTCTTCCATGCAGTTTCCCAGTGTTAGTTTAATACATTGAGGGGGAGAAATTCGGTATCGCCTCGTTTGGGGCGCAAAGTTTAGCGCCTGGCACTAATTATCGTCTCCGACTGCAAACTTGGCTTCCATCACCCCTGGAGGTGATTGGAGCGCTAAATCAGGCGCTACACACCTGTCTTAAGGGGCCAAATCCAAGGAGCGAGGCGCTGGCGAAGCCCATGTGATGTCTGTCAGTAATGGAACACAGACACACTGGCGCCGGCCAGTTCTTAAAGGGGAGGGTCGATCTTGCTCTCCATCCACACCCTGCTCATTGCAGCCTTGAATCATGGCCTGGAAAGACCTGTGCATCAAATCTGCTGGAAAGAACAATGAAGAGGCCCAGGGAAAGAGCTCAGGGTGCAGCCCCATGTCTCTTCTAAGTCGATGCAAGGAAGGTCTAATCAAAATGAACCTGCAAAGTGCTGCTCAGTACCCAAAATTCCTTCACACAGCGTTGAATATCTCCAGAAGTCTCTCTCTCTCTCTCCCTCTGAATGCGTGGTGCAAAAATGTCGCAGACAAAAAAAGGCAGGAAGCGGTCGCCCTTAAATAACGCTCCCCCAGTCCCTTCCCGACTGCAAAACATTCCCCTCAACCTGTCGTTGCTAGCGGCAGGCGGAAAGGCAGGGGGCGCCACTCGATATCCGGTCTGGGGCGCTGCACGCTCGACTGACGTCACAATCTACGGGCGCAGGAGATCGTGGCGGTAGTGTTTAGCACTGTTAACGGGTGGCACAAAGCAACCGAATTTTTCCCCCTTAGTGCTATATTCTTACAAGGCAGCATAGGCCATTATTACGTTTTATATATTTATTAATGTTGCAAACCCAGGCTACCAATTAGGAACAAGAAAGAGTGTGGAATAATGCACGATAACCAATCCCCTGCCTTTGGCCTCTCAACAACAAGAACAACGTGTATTCATATAGCGCCTGTAATGCAGTAAAACGTCCCAAGGCGTTGCACAGGAGTATTTTAAGATAAAAAATTTGACACCGAGTCACATAAGGAGAAATTAAGGCAGGTGACCAAAAGCTTGGTCAAAGAGGTAGGTAACAAGGAACGTCTTCAAGGAGGAAAGAGAGGTAGCAAGGCAGAGAGGTTTAGGCAGGGAATTCCAGAGCTTAGAGCCTAGACAACAGAAGGCACGGCCGCCAATGGTTGAGCGATTATAATCGGGGATGATGAAGAGGGCAGAATTAGAGGAGCGCAGATATCTCGGGGGGGTTGTGGGGCTGAAGGAGATTACAGAGATAGGAAGGGGCGAGGCCATGGAGGGATTTGGAAACAAGGATGAGAATTTTGAAATTGAGGTGCTGCTCAACCGGGAGCCAATGTAGGTCAGCGAGCACTGGGGTGATGGGCGAACGGGACTTGGTGCGAGTTAGGACACGGGCAGCCGAGTTTTGGATGACCTCAAGTTTACGAAGGGTGGAATGTGGGAGGCCAGCAGGAGTGCGTTGGAATAGTCAAGTCTAGAGGTAAGAAAGGCATGGATGAGGTTAAGCCCGAGACCCCATCTGCTCTTGTACGTGGATGTAAAAGATTCCATGCATTTATATAGTGCCTTTACAAAAACGTCCCAAGGTTCTTCACAGAGTTATAATCAAAAAAATGGACATCAAGCCAAAGCAGGAGACATTAGAGCTCAAAGAGTTGGGTTTTAAGCAGGATTTTGCAGGATGAAAGGGAGATGAAGAGATGGAGGGGTTTATGTAGAGAATTCCAGAGCATGGGGCCTAGGTGGCCTAATGCATGGCTGCCAATAGCGGGGTTAAAGAAGTAGAGAATGAGAGGGCAGTGTCAGTGGAACAGAGAATTCGGGGTTGGGGGGAGGGTGGGCTGGAGGGGGTTACAGAGGTAGTGCAAGGCCATGAAGGGGTGAGGGTTTTAAATGAGGTGTTGGGGGATCAGGAGCCAACGTAGGTCAGGAAGGACAGAAATGATGGACAAATGGTGCAGGACAGGATATGGGCAGCAGAGTTTCGGGTGAACTGAGGTTTATGGAGGGTGGATAATGGAAAGCCAGCCAGGAAAGTATTAGAATAGTGACGTCTAGAGGTGACAAAGGTATGGATAAGGGTTTCTGCGTCAGATGGGCTCAGGTTAGTTACGAAGGTAAATGTAGGCAGACTTTGTGATGGAGAGGATATGGAGTTGGAAGCTCTTCAGGGTCAAATACGATGACGAGGTTGCAAACCGTCTGGTTCATCCTGGGTGGGGTGGGGGTATTACTGGCACGAGTATGGAGTTGTGGTGGGGACTGTAGACAACGGCTTCAGTCTTCCCAATGTTTAACTAGAGGAAATGTTTAACTGGATCAATCTTCTTTGGTCCAGTAGATGTGGTGTATTTGGACTTTCAGAAGGCTTTCGATAAGGTCCCGCATAAGAGATTAGCATGCAAAGTTAAAGCACATGAGATTGGGGGTAAGGTACTGACTTGGATAGAGAACTGGTTGGCAGACAGGAAGCAAAGAGTTGGAATAAACGGGTCTTTTTCCGAGTGGCAGGCAGTGACTAGTAGGGTACTGCAGGGATCGGTGCTAGGACCCCAGCTATTCACAATATATATTAATGAACTAGATGTAATATCTCCAAGTTTGCAGATGACACAAAGCTGGGTGGGCGTGTGTGCTGTGAGGAGGATGCAGAGAAACTCCAGTATGATTTGGACAGGTTGGGTGATTGGGCAGATGCATGGCAGATGCAGTATAATGTGGATAAATGCGAGGTTATCCAATTTGGTGTCAAAAACAGGAAGGCAGATTATTATCTGAACGGCAATAGATTGGGTAAAGGGGAAGTGCAACGAGACCTGGGTGTCCTTGTGCACCAGTCGCTGAAGGTAAGCATGCAGGTGCAGCAGGCGGTTAAGAAGGCAAATGGTATGTTGGCCTTCATAGCGAGAGGATTCAAGTACAGGAGCAAGATTGTCTTGCTGCAGTTGTACAGGGCCTTGGCGAGACCACACCTTGAGTATTGTGTGCAGTTTTGGTCGCCTGTCACCTTATCTGAGGAAGGATGTTCTTGCCATGGAGGGAGTGCAGCAAAGATTCACCAGACTGATACCTGGGATGGCAGGAATGACGTATGAGGAGAGATTGGGTCGATTAGGCTTATATTCGCTAGAGTTTAGAAGAATGAGAGGGGATCTCATTGAAACTTATAAAATTCTAACAGGACTAGACAGACTAGATGCAGGAAGGATATTCCCAATGGCGGGGAGTCCACAACCAGGGGTCACAGTCTAAGGATAAGGGGTAAACCATTTAGGACTGAGATGAGGAGGAATTTCTTCACCCAGAGAATGGTGAACCTGTGGAATTCTCTACCGCAGAAGGCAGTAGAGGCTAATTCATTAAATATATTCAAGAAGGAGTTAGATATATTTCTTAAGGCTAAAGGGATCAAGGGATATGGAGAGAAGGCAGGGACAGGGTACTGAATTTGGATGATCAGCCATGTTCTCATTAAATGGCGGAGCAGGCTCGAGGGGCCGAATGGCCTACTCCTGCTCCTATCTTCTATGTTTCTATGGTCTATACTAAGTTAGCAGTCAGGCACTACAAATGGCTGCAATACCCTCAGACTAAAGAGTGAAAATAAATCACAACTGGTCTTTTCCTATTCCTGATCACTATCTAGCGATTGTTACTGGAATATTTATGTGTGGATGTGGGCTAGTGATAGAATGATGTTTGACTGCAAACAGCCACTATGGTATGCTACCAGAGGGCTTCCAGTGCCAACTGACCCATACCTTAGCAAGAGTGGCCACTTTCAGGAGACAAGGGGAGAAGATTGGCAGGAAAACACAAGCATTCTAACTGAGCTTGCCCAGTGCTTCAGTTGGTTAAATCAATAAGAGGCAGAGTCATAGAAACCACAGGAAGGTTTTAAATTTGATCCCCAATGTGTGCTCGATTAACTGATCGGCAGTCTGGATCCGACAATTGGCTTCAGACTCTCTAGTATAGGGAGAGCACAATTGACCAGGGTTTCCACTACTGATCAATATCCAGCAATCCCTGATGGAACTGTGCATCAGAAGAAGGCTTAGCTGTGAATAGTTAAATAACCTGTGGAGATTGACGGTCGGAGAAGGGAAACGTGAGCGGACTGGGGGGGGGTGGGGAAGCTTAGGAGGAAAATAATAAAGTCTTCAATTATGCCAGATCGTTAGCTGATTACCAAAGGGCAACAAAAAAAAATGGGTCTGGATCTATTCCAAGCTATAAAGACTTTTACTGATTTGGTCATGTGTTATTAATGGTCGAATAGCCTGCTAACACTCGCAGTCTATGCTCACACAGGCAAAATGGGCACTTGGCAAAGTATCAGTGAATGGCCAGCACCCATGGAACACCAACCTGGAAGGCATCAGGGCTTTTTTGGTGGAGGGGACCAAAAGTAAGGAAAACTTGAATTAAAAAATTAACCACTCAACTTCCAGCAAAATTTGAAGTATTTAAGGGACGAAATAAAGATATGAAGAAACCTGTGTGCAAAATAGCTTACGTCCTACCCAAAGCTGCTTTTATTTTCAATTTCAATTTTATTTGTCACATAACCAAATACAAGAAGTGAAATCCAGTCAGTGAAATGCTTTTTTCTTAACGAGCCGAGCGCACCAAGCAGCAAAGGACACTTAGCTGCCTGGTACGCACGGAGCCCGCAAGGACAGCAGCCATCTTCATCGGCGCCATCACAATAGGGTCCGCTCTCGCCTCGCTCCGCCTTTCCCGCACTCCTGCCCAACAATCTTCAGCCGCCGTGGTACCGACGTCCCAGGCTCTTTAACATGGACATGCGGTATATGAAGCTGAGGTGAGGCTGCAGGCGTGGATGTAGCGAGAGGAATCTTGTGAGGGGTGTGTCTCTCTGGGACACGGTCGACAGGTCGAATCAGGGGAATGGGCTGTTAAGTGACAGTGATTTTGCACAGGAAGCATTGACAAAGCTTTCGCACACAACTTTTGCAAGTTGGGTCTTGGGAGCACCAGGTAATCGCATCGCTCTCCTGCATTTACCTTTGTAGGATGCAGTTGGTCTTCCTATAGAGTGGGTGCACTGTTGCCGCAGGGGGGGGGATGGAGTCTTCCACACCTGCACGGTTTGGCCATGATATTCTGGCGAGTGTGCACGTACGGCATAGTAACAGCATCACACTGTGTCACAACGTCATGACAGAATTAACAATGGTGTGCCGGGACTTCACCGTCAAAGCACATTGCTGTTACCAGAGGAGCCGCAGGAAAGCTGGCAGCGGTCAAGAAGACTCAGTAAGAAGCGGGTATTCCTGGCACCCAGTCTTAAAAAATCCACTAGCTTTATTTTGGATGTTGCTGCCAGCTGCGCAAGACCCATGCTATGGTGCCAGTGGTTGAAGCGCAGTATAAAAAACATCTCAGCTTTGCACGGTATTAGGTAATATGGGATTCTATTGCTATTACTATTTAAAAGGAAAGCAGTGAAAGGGAGTGAGGCTGTGGAGGAAAGTATTGCAATCTGGACTAATCAGAGTCAGCTGTACTTCCACTTTGAAACAGGTTTACTAACCAGTGCTCAAATGCAGTTACTGCCTCTCTCGGTTACCAACCAAAGTCTTGTCAAAAACAATGAAGGCCCATAGAAAGCATAGGGAAATCTAGTACAGTACACTACTAAGTTATTAAAACAATTCAATGTTTATGTTTATAATTCCATACTCAAAATACTAAATGGCACAGTTGCAACACAGCAGTAATGAGACACAGGTTCAAACCCCCTTCCCTGGCAAATTCCCATTCTCGACTGTATTGTTCTGTGGAGGTGGGGATGCTGAATGGAGGCCTAAAGGGAGGCAGATATGATCACTGGCAGTTTCGTTTCCAAGCAAACTAACAATTGGCCGTGGGCCATGGAAAAAAAAAATCAGATTTTAATTTCTGTTTTGAAGTTTCCTCGGTGTTGAAAGGATTGATGAGTCATCGTTTTTCCATTTTGGTGAAAATTGATTAAATATTTTATCAGCGCCTTTAAAATGTAATGAATAATTCCCAGCACATGCATTTTTTTAAAGAACGATTCCTGAGACTGATGAGAGATAGCAGTAAAGTAATACCAGTATTTACAGGGACTGAAACAGTACGATTCTGCACAATGTTAATTTCAAAGCAACCAAGTATCTGATGGGAGAAATGTAATTTATTAATTTTGTTGCAAGACTAAGGAATTTAACTTATTGGGATGAAAAGTTAGTATTCGGACAGAATGAGTATAGCATAGATTTCTCAGATTTCTTGCATTTATTTTGCAAGGGGTGAAAGACAAGCTATTAAAAGACCAAGCCTAAACTAGCTGCCTCAACCCCTTGGTGCACACTGCTCCCAGCACAAGCAGTCATGCCAAGAAACCTGGCTATATTAATGCATCCCTCCCACAAGCACTGTGCAATCAAGATGTACAATGGCTTCGCAAAATGTAGATTCATATGTACATCTAAATGTACAATGACTTCATCAAATATAGATGTGTATGTACTTTTGTTGTGAATTTAATTAAATAAGGAAACAAATGTGTACAAATTATCTCAGTCTTCAAACTAAATGCGAGGAAAGCCAAATGACCTCTACCGTTCTCGGGGAAGTCCCAACAGGTTAACAACAAACATAATTCAGCCAATTTGGCATTGGGAAAGCAAATGTAAGGCTGTATTTTTCCATGTTTATAAGCAAATTTATTTTAAAAAATCCTAAGTGCTCCATATAGTTATTAGAAGTTAATACATACGTAGAGAATCTAACACAAACTGAGAATTCCAGTATATTACACACTTAAATTTCACATTTATTACAGTTAAATTTCCTAAATTGTCACATTAATTATAAATTCAGGGCACGAGTGTTTAATTATAAAAACTTGTTCTTCTGTCCAGTCAAGGTCATTACTTCTATTTATCATCAACAGCCACAGAGTAAATCATTAACGAAAGCAATCTTTGAACAGCCTGTTTTACAGGTTCTTTCCCCTTCTGCATTGCAGAAATTCCACAGGGATCACTGCTATCCCCATCCAGGCATTATGTATTCACTAAAATGTGCACAAACACGTGGGTGTAACCCACTTGAAAGCTACCGGTTCTCATGCAAAAGGAATCATGAGAGAACAATGAAAATTGCAAAACCATCAGAGGCACCTGAAAGTCATCACGGCCACCAGCAGTATACAAATACTTGTATTGTTTTTTAGGTTTTTAACAATATACCTCCTTTTAATTGCCTATTAGTTTACATTGACTTAATCGGGGCTTCGCTCTCCCCTTCCCTACTCTCGATATCTATTGGTGCAAGAGCTCAACAGAACAAACAAACATTGACCTTTAGGATAAACCCACTGATCTCCCATTGTTTTTCCAGACAACAAACAACGCCCATAGCTTGATAACTTGATGTCATTGAAAAGTCATCCCTTCTCTACATGTTACTTTTCCCACGTCCTAGTTGTCCAGCACCCTTATCAAGCTAAAGCCCCTTTATACTGGAGCTCATTTAATTTGGATTCGAGACCAGTGCCTGGGAGTTGGACCCCTGTGTTTATAATGGTGATTCCAGTTACTTTATACCAGTGATAGAAGTGTAGACAATTCTGCTTCCAGTGTGCGAGTGAACTAAGTAGCGTAAATGAAGGCAGCTGGCCAGTTGTGGAGGTCTCCCATAACTCAATGAGCGCCAATATAAAGGTCCCTATATAATGGCCCATATAACCTGCCTGTGTATACATTATATCTACTTACTGCTGCAAGTCACACCCATGCAAGTAGGTAGATCTTCAATATGTGTCATGATAGTATGGTGCATGTTGGGTTCTAGAGCCCTGTATTGCCTCTAGCTGTTAGAGCAGAGCTAAGACAAGGTGCTTTTATCTTAATGCTGAGCTTTAACTGGTTTTGCAAAAAGCAACGCTATACCGACCACTGTGTCCAAGTACAAATAAACAGACTGAGGAATAAAACTCTGACCCATTAAACAGGTTCCAAGCATTTAGTGACCAGCAAATGTGGCAGCAGTTTGCAAGACCGAAAAAAATAGAGTGGGTCTCTGCTGCTATCAGAACCATGAGCTGAGCTTCTGACCCCATGTCCTCTCCATCACCAAGACCGCCTACTTCCACTTCCGTAACACCGCATGTCGCCGCCCCCGTCTCCGCTCTCATCTGCTGCTGAAACCCTCATCCATGCCTTGGTTACCTCTAGACTCGATTAGTCCAATGCTCTCCAGACCAGCCTCTCACCTTGCATCATTGTATACTTGAGCTCATCTAAAACTCAGCTGCCCGTGTCCTAACTCGCACAAGTCCTGTTCACCCATCACCTCTGTGCTTGCTGACCGACATTGGCTTCCGGTCCAGCAACGCCTCTACTTTAAAATTCTCATCCTTGTTTTCCAATCCCTCCATGGCCTCACCCCTCCCTATCTCTGTAACCTCCTCCAGCCCTACAACTCTCTGATATCTCTGCGCTTCTCCAATTCTGGCCTCTTGTGCATCCCCGATTTTCATTGCTCCACCATTGGTGGCCGTGCCTTCAGCTGGCTAGGCCTTAAGCTCTGGAATTCCCTCCCTAAACCTCTGCGCATCGCTACCTCTCTCGCCTCCTTCAAGACGCTCCTTAAAATCTACCTCTTTGACCAAGTTTTTGGTCACCTGTCCTAATATCTCCTTAATAACAACAGAAGACGCTGGAAAAACTCAACAGGCCAAGCAACATCTGTGGAGAGTGAAATAGAGTCAACGTTTCAGGTCGAAACCCTTCTTCAGAACTGAAGAAGGGTTTCGACCTGAAACGTTGACTTTATTTCTCTCTCCACGGATGTTGCCTGTATGCTGAGTTTTTCCAGCGTCTTCTGTTGTTATTGCGGATTTCCAGCATCCGCAGTATTTTGCTATCCTAATATCTCCTTATGTGGCTCGGTGACAAATTTTGTTTGGCAATTCTCCTGTGGGACGCCTTGGGACGTTTTACTAAGTTAAAGACACTATATAAATGCAAGTTGTTGTTGTTTAGGTTGTGCAACCAAGTGCAACCAACAGTGGGACAATCGCACACTTGCACTCAGCTGCAATCTAATATAAAAGGGCCTACAGTGTTACAGCACTGCCACCCACCTCCTTGGCCGTGTCTCAGAAAATGCAGTGTAACCAAAGTAGCACACGGTTCAATAACAATATATTTTTGTGTTAAAATTTACAATTATGGACATAAATTCAGTGAGAAAAAATCTACCATGGGAAAGGCGCAAGCGTTGACGTAAATACAAGATTAAAACAATAAATTCACATTAAACTATTCTGAAATCACTGGTATATTCACCTATATCATGTTGTCCAACTCAGACTTTTCTCAGTTTACAAAGATGCATCTGATAATGGCATTGTAAATTCTCTGCTTTCTTGTTACCATTTCTTTTGTTCAACTTATTTACATTCAGTACTATAATTCTTGTTATTAACCATTATCCTAATAGGAGGGGCGGGGTGGGTGTGAAACAGGAACATTAACAACTGAATAAACAGTAGCAAATAAAGTTTTTTGTGAGTTTCATATAACCCTGTTCTAAGCATGAAAACAATTGCATTAGTCTGTCATCTGTTATCCATTCTAGAGGTAATGCCAAATGTTATCTTCTTAACTAGTTCATTTTGTTTAGGGAAAAGCTATTGCATTACAGTCTCAGTTATTATTTTATCTTATTAAATGTAAAAAAGTTTACACAGCCTTGTGTGAAGCTAGCTGAGTTGCATGTGCCCATATGGAAGATGTACCAATAGTAGTGCATGAAAGTTGTTCCAATTTGAGCCATTTTATTGACTAGTTTCTCTCTCAATCTTTTCCCAGCACTTCCTATAAGTGGACCCTGTTCTCTATGATCCAGAAACTCTAGAGTAAATTTTAAACTATTGGACAGTTCGTTCTCCTCAGGTACTGTCCCCCTCTCCTTCAAATCTGCCATCATCACCCCTCTTCTCAAAAAAACAACCCTTGACCTCTCTGTCCTTGCAAACTACTACCCCATCTCCAACCTCCCTTTCCTCTCCAAATTCCTTGAACGTGTTGTCGCCTCCCAAATCCGTGCCCATCTTTCCTGCAACTCCATGTTTGAATCCCTCCAATCCGGTTTCTGCCCCTGCCACAGTACTGAAACAGCTCTCATCAAAGTCACAAATGACATCCTTTGTGACTGTGACAAAGGTAAAACTATCCCTCCTCGTCCTTCTTGGCTTGTCTGCAGCCTTTGACACGATTGACCACTCCATCCTCCTCCAACGCCTCTCCACCATCATCCAGCTGGGTGGGACTGCACTCGCCTGGTTCCATTCTTATCTATCTAATCGTAGCCAGAGAATCACCTGCAATGATTCTCTTCCCGCTCCCGCATAGTTACCTCTGGGGTCCCCAAAGGATCTATCCTTGGCCCCCTCCTAATTCTCATCTACATGCTGCCCCTTGGTGATATCATCCAAAAACACAGCATCAGTTTCCACGTGTACGCTGACGACACCCAGCTCTACCTCACCACCATATAATCGCTCAACCATCGGTGGCCATGCCTTCAGTTGCCGAGGCCCTAAGCTCTGTAACTCCCTCCCTAAACCTCTCTTTCCTCCTTTAAGACACTCCTTAAAACCTACCTCTTTGACCAAGCTTTTGGTTATCTGCCCTCATTTCTTCTTATGTGGCTTGGTGTCAAATTTTTGTCTTATAACACCCCCGTGAAGCGCCTTGGGACGTTTTACTACGTTAAAGACGCTATATAAATACAAGTTGTTGTTGTCGACCAGCAGTTGGGCTGGCCGCCCAATCCCTCTGACAGGAGGTCCAGTTTATTTCGAGGGTTGAGCCTTATTACCATGTCGCTGACGAGCTGCATGACCCAAATGGGTGTCCTGCTGATGCTCGCCGGTTCCGGGCTAGCACAATATTGAGCGGCCCAGGGGCTGACCTAGCTAGCTGAAAAGTAGGAGGGGAAGGGGGGAGCCAAACCCCAGGGTAGTAGTGGTCTACATTATACTTGTGCAGCCCAGACAAGCAATACTTTTAACATTTACCTTTCCGGGCCTCTTTCTCTTGCCCACTAGGTTTTACTGACTGGAGCATCCACAATGCACACTCTGCCCAATAGGGGGTCAAGGTCCTATGCATGTCATAGTTCCCCAATTTGCATAGATTAATGAGGTTCTCACCTGATTTAGGCAGGCACCTGGGCTACCCAAAGGAAGGCCCCAGGAAAAATGGAGGTGCAGCAACAAAGGGTGGGGAGAGCGCAAGTTAACCACCTCAATTTTAACTCGGCTACCAAAGGGGGTGATTTTGTCACGTTGGAGGTGGAACTGCTGATTGTCGGGTTTTAGTCCCGCCTCCATCGACTTCTGGCCAACCCACGCTATTTTCCCTGGATTGACCTTGTTAAGCCCGCCCAGCGGGCTTAGCAGGCCAATTAAGGGGAAGCCGGTTACAGAGAACGTCAGCGTATGACGTTTCATCTGTCAAAAATTGTCATCGTTTGACAGCTCTGTGAAACTGTTAAACATGGACATTCTATGTTGTTTGATGAGTCCTTGTATTCAAGACTCCCCACGGCTGGCAAGAGCGCGCCCATACTGTAGGAAAATTACTCTTATCTATATAAAATCTCATTGTACTTCCTTTTCTCCAGGTTTTTTTTAAATTGCAAGCATATATTTCATAATCTTGCAATGACATAAAAACTAATAGATCATGAAAGCCTATCATTTCAGGGACAAGAGTAGCATGGTGGCATAGTGGTTAGCACTGTTGCCTCACAGCACCAGGGACCCGGGTTCGAATCCGGCCTCGGGCGACTGTCTGTGTGGAGTTTGCACATTCTCCCCGTGTTTGCGTGGGTTTCCTCCGGGTGCTCCGGTTTCCTCCCACAGTCCAAAGATGTGTGGGTTAGGTTGATTGGCTATGATAAATTGACCCGTAGTGTTAGGGGGATTAAATACGTGGGGTTACGGGGATCGGGTGGGATATGTGTCGGTGCAGGCTCGATGGGCCGAAATGGCCTCTATCTGCACTGTGGGGTTTCTGTGATTCTGTGATTATTTTACGATCAACAAGGCCAGGTTCATTGCCCTAGCGCATTACACGAGGCAAAAGATCTTTATTCTAACGCAAAGTTGTTGGGGGGAATTTTTCGGGGGGGGGGGGGGTTCAGTTGGCACGTTTTTTGAAGCAGGTTGGGAACCCGCTGTCAACCCGCCTTTCCCAGATGTCGGATATGTCGACGCTAAACAGACCCGACACACAGCGGCAGGGGTGGCAATTTAAGTCATTATGATCTTGTTAAGAGCTGCTTAACATAGAAACATAGAAGATAGGAGCAGGAGTAGGCATTCGGCCCTTCGAGCCTGCTCCGCCATTCAACGAGATCATGGCTGATCATCCAAACCCTAGCACCCGGTCCCTACACCGACAGCCATCCCACCCAAACCCTATCCCCGTAACCCCACGTATTTAATCCCCCCTAACACTAAGGGCCAATTTTTTTATCATGGCCAATCAACCTAACCCGCACATCTTTGGACTGTGGGGGGAAACCGGAGCACCCAGAGGAAACCCACGCAAACACGGGGAGAATGTGCAAACTCCACACAGACAGTCACCCGAGGCCGGATTTGAACCCGGGTCCCTGGCGCTGTGAGGCAACAGTGCTAACCACTATGCCACCTTGCTGCGGTGTTTTGAGTATTTTGAGTATTAAAAAAGTATTTTGAGATCACCTTTAAATTTTATGAGGTCGCCCACGGGGACTACGCTGCTCAGGGGTCACGTCAGGTAAGCAGGTCGGGAGTTGTGAAACCATGAAATCATCTCTTTACTAGACAGCTGCAAATGTGCTATAAAAGCTCCCATCTCACAGCTGTTCAGTTTCCAAGCTCAGATGCTGTTGCTTACTGCATTTGGAAGACAGATTGAGCTTTATGCAGGTTGCAAGTGTTTGGAGTAAACACTGTATCCAGTGTCACCTCATTGGAACAACTTCTCTCACCACTGACAGATCGCTTCTGTCATCTCAAGTTCACCTGCCATCTATTACATCAGCATCGGTGCCCTTGAAACTATCTCACCTTGGTCCTCAGAATCCCACCACGATCAGCCCCAACACCAGCAGCACCAGGCACACCAGCAGCACCAAAAACCTTCTCTGCAATCAACTGATGCTGCAGAGGACACAGGGCATCAGCACCCGACCATATTGCTGCCCCGGAGTCCAGGGGTGGCCTCACCATGGCCAGATTTACTTCAGTTGACGCTGTACACCCTGGCTGCCACATGATGCACCAGGTTGGCACCACCCCACACCAACACCATAAAGCATCCTTACAATGGCCAAGCCATTCCTTTTACACTCATCACAATTTTGGGGGGGGGGGGGGTACCGTTATGTTTCACCATTCACTGCAACGCATTAAGCCACTTCCAAAGGTGCAAACAATTCTGTCCAAGAACACAAAGTGTTGAAAATAAAGATTTCAATGTTTGACAGAAACTTCACATGAACATTGGCTAAAACACACAAATGCCTACCCTTGTGTGTTTTTAGTTGGTATGATTGGACTAGGACGAGGGTGAGTGTGAGGGGTGGCTAGTGAGATGGGAAAGTGATAATGTAGATAGAGAGGGATGGGTGGAGGTGCAAGGTAAGTTGGTGTGAGGAAGGATATGCCGGAGTAGGGTAGGGAAGGCAGATTGATGGGGATGTGATGAGTGGCACAGCAGGATGAGGTTGAGTGTGGCTTTGCAGTAACATTTTGTGATTTACTGAGATAAATAAATAAATAAGACTTACATTTATATAGCGCCTTTCATGACCACCGGACGTCTCAATGCGTTTTACAGCCAACATCATTGAAAGGTTTGCGCCACTGCAGCCTGGTCCTCCTGATGACATCACTGCTTGTGTTCTCCTGTGCAATGTGCAACCAGGCTGCATTGATCTCCTGGGGAGGTCTCTTCCGCCCATTGGAAGGGAAGAGAACCTCCCTGTGTGCTGTGACTCCCTCCATAAGTATATGGAGAGAGTCATGGGAGAGCTTGGGTGCAGCCGTGCACCTCTGTGCAGTGCTCATCAGTGTTTGTAGCACCTCAATGCTGTAGAACACGGAGAGCAGAACTAACAAAATCAATTTGGACATGGTCCCTTTAAGGAAACCGGCTGATGACGTCATCAGACCCGCTTCCTTCAATTGGCCGGCAAACGCGCTGGGTGGGCTTAACGAGCCCAATCAACGTAAAATCACTTTGGACAGCGGGCTGAGCCAGCAGCGGAGGGACCTGCCACTGACCCCGGCCGCACCAGACCCGCCGAGGTAGGGGAAATCGCAGCCGCTGCGTCAAAAATAGGAAATCACAAATTTGCGTTTCCACCTATTCTTTGAAGCTATCTTTAAGTACCTAATTAGTGTGGGGCTAATGCTGTAATCTTTCAAGATTTTTTTTACAAATTGACGCTTTCAGCAATTCGCAACACCATATGGAAACGAAAAGCAGTAACAAAATCCACAGTCGTTTCACATAAACTCAGTTCACTGGAGTGTAATTGACTATTACTATTAAGTGTTTGGAGAGTCCAAACTGCACCTAATCAGTTTGTGTGTGCAAACACGGTTGCAACATTGAAGAGTAAATATGTAAAAGTCCACTTTAACAAGTAAGTTCTCATCTTGGAACAAACCTTTTTTTTTTGACAATTCAGTAAATTCGAAGTTCTGCTATAAACGATCTGCCTCCCTTCCACAAAAAGTAATCTTTTCAAACAGGCAATACACAAAACACAAGACGGGGTTTTTCATGTAATTGATTGCAAATCACGGGCCAGTGAGTGCAGCAGCAGCAAATCCCGGCCAGTCTTTATAGAATAATGCTACCTCTGTGGATGAAATCTGATATCAAATTAAGCCGGTTGTGTGCTACAGTATTGTTCCATCAATTTGTCACAGCTTATCTACTTGTGCTGCCATCTTTGCTGTTTACCTTCTACAGTACTTAGAAATTTTAACAAAAAAAACCCCGTGATAATTTGCTTCCGACCATGATACTGTTATAACTGATCAAAAATGAACACTGGTGTTTAGTGCTGTGGGCCCTTGTATAACTACGTACTTCAATTTACAACAAAGGGTCATTGAAGTTATATTTCATGAATGTAGCAAAATTGGTAAGAGGGGCAAATAATCTCACTATAATATTGGCACACACATTACCAAAAGCAGCATGAATACATTAGAGAGATGACATGGGGTCAGTGTTGTAGCTTATGTTAAAAATGGACAAATAAGTCAGAAATGCATAAAATAATTAGTGACAGTGCTAAATTAACAGAAGTTACAAATTTAGATTTAGTTCCTTAAGGGGGGATCACTATCCTAGCAACATGAAAGTGTCATAATTTTACCAAGTGTTTGTAAACAGACTTTTATGGGGAAGTGATTGGTGACACTACAAAAACAATTGCCTAGGCTAAAAAAAACTTTTTCTAAAAAAAAAAAATCACAATAATCTGTAGTACAGGAGATAGCAGATCTGTTGTAGCTAGCTTTCCCAATAAAATGGAATCTGCTCAGCACTCCCAAAAAGAGCAGTGATCTTCCTTTAGCATTGCAAATGTTACCTCAGCAGTTTGATTAGATACACACTGCTGTAAGATAATATTGTCCTTGTATTTATCAAAACCCTGTACCATGCACACTATAGACATGAAATTTTAGTCCATTGCAAACACCAATAAATCTGTGCAAGCACAAAGACAGATTCATTTCCAGCCTCAATTGTAAATTGATGAGTAATGTGACTAAATTCGCCATGTGCTAGCCAACTCTGCATTTCAACTTCTGCTTACATGGGAGAGTTTTCCAGAATCATAATACTTTCTGGAAGTGTGTCCCACAGACACGAAAAGTGAATATAATACAAAAAAATACTAGAGTAATGGGCCATAAAATGAAAAGGATATGGTGCATTTTATTCTGCATACACTTTAGAACAGGAGTTGTGGCATAGGCCCAGAAATTAGGATCGGGCACTTACCCAGCGCGCCGACAGCTGAAGCCTGGGCCTGCTTGGAATTCCTGTCACTGGCCCGGTTCAGCTGTCGGCGCGCTGTGCTTGCCTGATCCAGTGCCGTAGTTAGTTTGATGTGCCAGCTGGGATCAGGTGAGCACTGGGCAGCAATCAGGGGAGGGAAAACTTCATTCATGAGTTTGATAGTAAGAACTGTCAAACTCATGAAAACTACGGGCACCCAAAACACTACTTAAACTTTAAATAAAATTTTAAAACATCCCACTAATTAAATGAACTATAAATAACTTTAAAAAACTATTTTAAATAA
This sequence comes from Somniosus microcephalus, assembly GCF_052327205.1. NCBI lineage: Eukaryota > Metazoa > Chordata > Chondrichthyes > Squaliformes > Somniosidae > Somniosus > Somniosus microcephalus. Next base: position 24,605,272 of record NC_141013.1, read on the forward strand.
TTAATCAAATTTTTGAAAAAAATTTTTTTTTAAGAAATCGGGTCTAAAAATAAACTTACCTTACTGTAAAGTCCTTAAAAACAATAAAGCTGTGGAAAAAATGTTATAATTTTAAATAATAGACCACTTACCTTAAAGAATCAAGTCCTTACGTCTCCTTTTTTCATTTCTAAAAAGTTGAGGCCCTTACACACGGGCAAACCTGTCAAAAAGAAGGAAGTTCAACGCGTGCGCGCAGGCGTTGGACCTCTGAACCCCTTGGTGGAAATGTCAGTTTCCCGCGCATGCGCTGTGCATGCTGAAATCCGGCACTTCCAACGGGCCCACGCGTGAGTACCCCGTCCGTACTCATGCGTTGGGACCGGAATTACTAGGCCATTATATTTGTTCTCAGTATGTGGCGATGCAGGCAAGCTTACATTTATTGCCCAACCCTTGTTGAAAAGGTGGTTGTGGGCTTTTTTCTATGCACCATGTTTTATGACTGAGTCAATCACTGGGGCACTTCAGAGGGCAAAGAGTTAACTATGTAACACATAATTGGGGTCACGCTTAGGGGTGATAGTTACCCTTCTACTAGACATCTTCTACTAAGGACATTGGTGAACTTGAGCGCTTTTTGACAAAAATTTAGCAGCTTTTAAATGGACATTTTTTTCTGCTGCTAGTCCACAATTACCAGATTTATTGAATCCAATTCTACGACTAGTCATGTTGGGATCTGAACCCCGGGTTACTAGTAGAGTACCATAACCACTACACTACTGTACCCAATGTGGAACAGAATCAAATCACCTTAACACATTTTTTACATCGGTAGTATGCTATCTGCAGCATGCCGTACGGCAACCACAGAGAACGGACAACAAAATAAACAACCTGATCGCGAACATCCCAATGCTACTGCAACCCAACCTTTTCAGGGTTTGCGAAGAGATCAGAGGAGCAGAAGACAAATGCTTTTAGCCCACTGACCCTCGAAAAGGCCCCACAATCACCAGCAGCATGCTGCAAAAGTTTAAAAGGGGAGAATGCTATTTGGAGATTGTGCATCTCCACTTGTGTGGAGTAATTCACTACAATCAAATCCAGAATTTATTTGACATTCAGCAGTAGCAGTATGATCATTTTGAAACTGTAACACCAAAGTAAATTACTTTCAAATGACACAGCCAGGAAGGTGGCTTAGCAATTGGTTTAAACTTGAAATTTACTCTACTGTAAATTAAAGAAAATGTCTCTTTGCTTGTAAAAGAATTTAAACTAATTAACCTTGAAACTTAATTGTGCAAACACAAGAACATTAAAATGCCACACAGAGAAAAGAACTACTCTATTTATAGCCCCATCCTTCAGCCACATTGACCTACTTATAGGGCACTTTTCAGGCCAAGTGTAGCACATAGCAAACATATCTTTCATCTTGTCACTTACAATTACAGCTCTTTCTTAGAAAGTGAAATGCTTCAGAGCACCACTCATTAAGAGAATGGTCTATCTGCACAATTAATAGGATATGAGGAAGATTTTACTGCACTCACTTCCACTATTATGCATCTATGCCAAACATTTTATAATGCAAATATGAGAGTGGACAGAGAATCATAGCATGTGATATTCATCTGCACCAATACCCATATAGTATCTAAAATATGACAAACGCAGATGTTTGCAAACAAATAGCAAGTGGATGCTGCCCCACAATGAGCATCATTCCACAACATGGCAAGTTTGACCTTATGAAGAGTGAACCCAGTGTTATTTCTGGCAATTACTTAAAAAAAAACTGCTACCCATTAAAGTATTAAACACAAAGTACAACAAGAAATCTGTGGCTTGCAAGCTGAAGTTTATCTTTACAAAATGTAGTGAGCCTCTTTTACAATGTTATTTCAGGTAGTCATACACAGGCACATTTTGGAGTTCTGAAGCTTACAGGGACATTGCGGGATATATGGGTTTGTATTCATGCAATACATACCACAAAGGGGGAGAAAATTGAAAGATTTTTTTCCCCCCCCCATCAGTTCCACTACCCCGTCCAAAATATCTCCAAAAAAAGGTGATTTTTAAGCCAATTGTTAACTCACCTGCACTAGATCTTCAATGCTGTTCTTCAGTTTCTGTTTCTCCTTTTCATGCTGTTCTTTAAGATCTTCTGCTTCCTGGTCATGGCTCGACACCTCCTCCTTCAAGACACCTCGAAGTGCTGTCAGCTCTCTTTCTCTTCGCCTCAACACCTCCTGCTGATCTTCTTTAGCGATCAGCACCTCTTGCAGCTGCTGCTTTGCCTCAATCATTTCCTGGAACCAGGCACAATATTTACGCACATTGCCAATAACATCACTGATACAAACACCATTAACACAGCTTTGTGTTTAGAGAAGTCATTTAAAATATGTATTGTACACACAACAGAAACATTCTAATGATTTTATTAGCCTCCTTAATCTTCATTTGCAACAGTACCCCAAAATTTTTCACCTGTCCTGAAGGTGCTGACTCCTGTTGGGGTTTGGTTCCACAGGCACTAGAAGGCCTCTGGTACCTAACCCAGATGACCATTTTTATGCGAGTGTCAGCAGTCTATTTTAATATGGAGGTCATCAGTGTTGAGTCCAACATCACCCGAGGTTCACAAACAAGAACTTTCGAGCAGGATCCCGGGATGGTAATCAAGCACAGATTTTCTCCTCCCTTGCTGAGCAGCATTTAGTCCAGCTGAGAACAACTAATTCAACACAGACCATGAATAAAATATGGGTCATTCTGATCTGTATGGCTTAGTAGCACACTTATTTTCACTTTAAAAACAAGTATCTTTGTAGCCATTTAATTATGTTTGTGCTCCAAATAGCATTTGTGGCCAAATGTGTTCAATTTTTAATGCCCAGCTCGAAGCTCCTAAATCATTCATCTACCCAATTTGCAAATGCATTTTGCTAAAATAACAATATTACACATTAGCACCCCATATCTCATTTGATCCACAATCAGGGACAGAATAGTATTTACACAAATTCCATTTTGCAGCTCCTTCAGAGGATTCTACTCAAGAGTGCAGTTAATCTACACTTACTGATTTAAAAAATAGACTTCCCCAAAGGCTCAATGAATTGAATCCAGTGAGTAGCTGAGACGTACACACAGAAAGTCCTGCGGTTCAGTCCCTGGTTTGTGCTGTGCTACATAATCTCAACTAGGTTGACTGTAGAGGTACAATTGGCCTCAGTGTATCTGGGTTAAGGAGGGAAAATTGGCTAGGATTTCTGCTCCTGATTGCTATCTAGTGGCCGCTGCTGTAAGCGATGTGTTTGGATGTTGGATGAGGAATGCTGGGAAGTGCAGCAGGGGAGGGAAGCATAACAGCTGTTCGTCTCTTGTTACAAAAACATAAAACATTGTAGAATTCAGTCCATTAAGCTATTCCTTCCACAGACCATGTACAATTTGTTCTATCATGGACTTTTCTCAAGCCATTGAATTCAAGGAGCAGGACAACCAAGTACAGCTGAAAGAAAATAACACTAAAATGTCAGATCCCTGAAAGTAATTGAGTAAAATTCCATGATAATAATGCTCACACTTCAATTCCAGCCTGCTGGATTCCACAGGTGATATATGTCATAGTCCCAGAAACCATCATGTGCCATGGAGTATTCAATCATCTATTTTAATCCTTATGGGTTCCAAACCCATGTTTTTCTGACCAATTATTGCCCCACTTTCTCTATTGCTGGTGTTACAATATGGTTTCAGGAGCACCAGACAGCCTCCAGTATCTCGCCCAAGGAGCCATTGTCTGTAATAACAACCGAAAACGCTGGAAAAACTCAGCAGGCCAGGCAGCATCCGTGGAGAGAGAAACAGAGCTAACGTTTCAGGTCGAGGACCTTTCGTCAGAACTGGGCAAAAGCAGGAAATGGAACAGATTTTAACAAGGTTGAAGAGACAAACGGAAATCCCGTCGGAGAGAAGAGCAGAACTTCTTCAAGGTGGGCATTCCTAGAAGAGAGGTGGCAGTGAACCAAACACTAATATAATAGCAAAATACTGCGGATGCTGGAAATCTGAAATAACAACCGAAAACGCTGGAAAAACTCAGCAGGTCAGGCAGCATCCGTGGAGAAAGAAACAGAGCTAACGTTTCAAGTCGAAGACCTTTCGTCAGAACTGGGCAAAAGCAGGAAATGTAACAGATTTTAACAAGGTTGAAGAGACAAACAGAAGTTTGAGTGTAGAGCATATCATCAGATATTCAACGACATGTGCAGCAAGACCTGGACAACATTCAGACTTGGGCTGACAAGTGGCAAGTAACATTCGCACCACACAAGTGCCAGGCAATGACCATCTCCAACAAGCGAGACTCTAACCGTCTCCCCTTGACATTCAATGGCATTACCATCGCTGAATCCCCCACTATCAACATCCTGGGGGTTACCATTGACCAGAAACTGAACTGGACCAGCCATATAAATACTGTGGCTACAAGAGCAGGCCAGAGGCTGGGAATTCTGCGGCGAGTGTCTCACCTCCTGACTCCCCAAAGCCTTTCCACCATCTACAAGGCACAAGTCAGGAGTGTGATGGAATACTCTCCACTTGCCTGGATGAGTGCAGCTCCAACAACACTCAAGAAGCTCGACACCATTCAGGATAAAGCAGCCCGCTTGATTGGCACTCCATCCACCACCTTCAACATTCACTCCCTCCACCACCGGCGCACTGTGGCTGCAGTGTGTACCATCTACAAGATGCACTGCAGCAACTCGCCAAAGCTCCTTCAACAGCACCTTCCAAACCCGCGACCTCTACCACTTAGAAGGACAAGGGCAGCAGACGCATGGGAACATCACCACCTACAAGTTCCCCTCCAAGCCACACACCATCCTGACTTGGACCTGTATCGCCGTTCCTTCACTGTCGCTGGGCCAAAATCCTGGAACTCCCTTCCTAACAGCATTGTGGGTGTACCTACACCATATGGACTGCAGCGGTTCAAGGCGGCGGCTCACCACCATCTTCTCAAGGGCAATTAGGGATGGGCACTAAATGCAGGCCTAGCCAGCGACGCCCACATCCCATCAATGAATTTAAAAAAAACATGGGGTATTACAGTCAATCCTCTCCTTATTAAACATCCGTACACACACATTTCTAACAAAGGTCACTTGATAGGATCAGGGAAGGGAATCCAAGGGTGCCAACACCAATTCTAGCACCCTGGCTGAGATCACCTAACACAGCACAGGACCCGCCTGGAATTGAATCTGGGATTTTCCTGGTCAGCATACAATCCCATCTTAAAAGAAATTATTATATAGGAGTTTTAAAAAATATTAATCAACATAGTATTAACTGCTTTTGCTGGGATATATCCAATATCTTATGGGAGGGAAACCTTATGACAGGAGGAAATTTATCTCCAGCCTCATCTGGCCTTTGAATATATTAAGCTTACTCACGTTGCCCCCATAACCCTCCAGCTCTTTGATCGTAGCCAAAGTTTAATAACCTGCTTCTATCCATCAGCTTCACATCAGGCTGTATAATTCACCAACTGAGTCATCGAGCACAAAATATTCTCGAGTTTTTTTTTTTTTTAAGAGCCGCAGTAATAGAGAAATCTGTGAGCTGGGCTGTCCCACCTTTCCAGCTGAAGACATTTTGTAGCAAGAGAAAGGGAGAACACTAAATCTGAGGGAAATTAAAGCAAAAGACAGTGCATGGAAATATTGAAATGAATCTCAAATCTGACTTGGTAACTATGTCAAGAAGGAAGTTAAAAACATTTGTTTATGTTGGGCACATCTGGCAGTGTAGTTGGCCTTTCTATTCATTACTCATGAAGGCACTGGAACAATAAAATGGAAAATGTTGAAATGTTACAAAAAAAAAGCAAAAATGAACATTTCTGTTCCAGCCCATCGCAGGCAGTGAGCATAAATTTAGAAGTAATTTCAGCTGTTTCAGTGCAGAATATTGTGTAAAGAACTGTGGAACATTTCTTTGTAATTCTTTTTAAAACAATAAAATTCCATCCTTCAGGTAGTCCAGTGATTGCTTCCTGATCACAATGTCCAACTCACAGAACGACTGCCAATCAAATCTACTTGCCTCTACGGACTAAGGAGGCTCACCAATTGGATCATGCCATTCTACCACTATATTGTATCTGAAAGCTGATGATCCAGAATGTTTACAGTTCCATCCTGTATCACCCAGGACTGCTTGCACAATTTGCACCACTTTCGCCGCCCGTAAAAGGAAGCACTCTGATTTGCAGAGGATTTTATAAATGGTGCATTCCATGTTGAAGGAACGACAAGGGTTGCCACTTAAACTGAAGATCCAATTTACTAACAATTTGGATCAGAGTACAACAAATAGACTGTTTGCATAGTGGTGCAACATACTTAAAGGGCCAAGGAGAGTTTAGGGGAGTACTTTTTAATTCCGAGTTTTCCCCTTTTTACAGAAGAAAGTGACAGTCTTGCACTAAACATCTCCATGTGTATTGGGGAGGATCTATTGCGAAAAGTGTGGGGTGGGGCGACTTCAAGCCTGAGTGTGGTTCTGGAGCTGCCTAATCCTGGATAACCTCTCAGCTGAGAAATCTGCATTCCCAGCTTGTAGTGCGGTCTCATTGTTTGGGCAGCTCCCAATTACTGAACTGGCCTAACAGGGAGGGAGACCCTACTCAAAGGATCTCCATGTTGGCAAGAAAAGTGAAGTAATTTGAAGTGTCACCATTATCTTCTTCTATAAAAGGGAAGGAGCCTTGGAAAAAGAAAGTTCAGACTTCCCCTTTAAAATTTTAGCATTTCAGTAAATGAAAAGGGAACTTGGCAAACAACTGAGTGCGGAGAGGGAGGAAAAGGCTGATCTTTGAATTTTTATCTACTTACCATAATCAAAGTCTCTTTTTCCTCTTCATTGTCAACACAGATTTTTGCACGATCGAGCTCGTCGTGCATTTCCGAGAGCTGGTCCTGCAAGTCTCTAATTTCACTCTGGTACTGCTCTTTTTCCATCTTCACTTGCACCAACCTGACGGAGAGAGAAATTCATCATTATCTTCTTTCTTCCTCTCCTCGACCCCCCCACCCCGCTTTACATCACTGTGTTACACATTACATGCTTTTAGGAAAATATATGAACAATCAAGAAATGTTTTGTAATTCACTATTTAAAAATCCTGCTGTTACAAGTAATTTTATGTCACTAGTTAACAGCACAGCACAAACTATAGTGGCCAAAAAGGGAAAAAAACAAACACATTGGATAATTGGAAGAGGATTAAATGCAGTAATCCAATCACAGAATTAAGATGGCATCATCTGAACCACTCAAATGAATTTGCGGCTTGTAATTGTCTTTCATTCAGCTAGTACCCTCTGTATCTAAAATTATATTGGAGGTTTTACATCTTATTTTAATGAGCATTATTTCTGCATAATATTCTCTAGTAGCATAGGCAGTGGTGACTCTTCAGCATCCTGTCCAAGTGTCCTTTCTTCATGCGTGAAACTGAACAGTGAGTGTTGGTGTATTACTCAATAATGGTTGCCATTACAGCAGTGTCACTATCCTCACATGCACCAGCGCAATTCCTGCATAACTCAATGGGAACGCTGGCCAATATTTCCTTTCCCTAGCAAGGAGGCTTGTTGGGGCCTACCATAGCACCATCATTCCTGCCTTTGTTAGGCTAACTAACTGTAGCAGAAACCAGGGAAACACTTAGTCTTCCACCACATGGGACACTTATCAACTGAACCGTTAGTAGAGGGGTGGAGCACAAAAGTCATCTTTTTAGTAACATCCATGCAAGTCACATCAGTTTCTAAGTCCCACTCCTGCGATCACAGAACATTAATAAATTGCATGAAGATATGACATATACATCAGATTCTACAAATGTCCATGAAAAATAAATCCAATGAACTAACATTAACACTTTGTACCTAAGAAATGGGACAAAGAAGATTGACTAGACTGAATCTGAAGCCTAGGTCCTTGATCTCTGAGAAAGAGCAAATAGAGCCAAGTTATGTTTTCATTGGAAAAGGAAGATGAAGGAGGAAGAGATCGGACTATATTCAAAATGATGAAAGAGATTGATGAGAGAGAAGCCAATCATTTCTTTGTTCAGAGCCAGAAACAAAGAACTGATGTTGGCGACAAGCTCAGGAACCCGCACGTTAAATGCATTTAGAATTCAACTTTTTATATTAGAATTGTAAATGTATAAAACAAAATGCAGCAAAGCACGGTGTAAAAACATTCTAAGTGTAAGGCTTGACACGAGGGCAAGAGGTAGATGGAGCTGCCCGTCTTAAACATAGAAAGAGCTGAACAGATTCCTATCCTGTCTACATTTTCAGGCTCTACACAAGAATACTGTACTTTGAGTCAATGCCAAGTGCTAAGTTCATGTTTAAGCAGAACAATAATTTGACAATTAACATTTTTTAGTTTCATTCTAGAATACAAATATTTTGTTCCATTGTGATTTTTTAATGGCTGGGTAATTACTTTTCTAATTGCTGTTTTAAAATATACTTCCTTCTATTAGAAAATTCTTCTGGTTTCAAAAAATCTCAAGAAACCAAACCTGTCTACTTACTCTTCAAGTTGGTTTCGAAGCTCTTTATCAGTTTTTGCTAGCTGCTCCCTTAAACGATTGTTTTCTTCCAAATTCTTTTCCATTTCTTGCTGTAGATTTTTGAGATCAGCTTTGGTCCTATCTTTTTGTTCCTTAGTACTCTGCTGTTTCTGAAACATAAGTGCCAGTTGTCAGTTAATGTCTTTGACATCTCAAATAATGCAACAAAAATCCATAAAGTTACTGACAATACCAGAGTTTCTTCATCCAGTTTTTTTTGCAGTTGATCTGCTTTCTTTCCCATTTCAACTGCATTCTTTTCAAGCTCATTTTTTTTCTCCAACAGTGCTTTGAATTCGGAAGAAATGTCACCCTGAAAGTCAAGCATTAATGAACATAAGTACATTTGTTCAGTTTCAAAACTATAAATTCCTCTAACCACACTCATTAGAATATCACATGAGCCATTCTGATTGTAACTGTTAATTAGTAACAAAGGAAAAGAAACTCAACAACACGAAAAATGCTTAGAAAAAAATCAGAACTATCCACAAATATTAGCACAACTCTTTACCAGGTAGGGATTCCCTGCCCCATGACAGCAAGGTCCAGGTGCAAGTTAAGCCTGTGGCAGATAAGATATGTGTTCTTCAGAAACTCCTCGGCATCGAATGCAAGGGCTTCCTCCAGCAAGGTCCAGGACCGAACTGTGAGGTGAATTTGTGGCAAAAAAGGAAATGCTACAGGGAAGGAGGTGGTGGCCTACAATGACCTGTCACTGATTACCCTGAGGGGGGAGTCAGCCCCACTGTAGCCATGCCTCTTTGCCAAACCCCTCGTATATAGATCTTGATGAACCAGTGGGTGATGAGTAAGCTTGGTATGTGACACTGGATGCAAACATCAAGAACATAAAAGTGGTTGGCAAGCTGCCTTGCGCAAGTGTTTCCAGCGCACCGAAAATAAATGTACGTTGTATAACTGATGAGGAAACTTAAACTTTGGATAACTGCTGCTGGAAGATAATACCTGGAGGCTAAGTATTAGAATGCACATATGTATATCCAGGACAGGGTTGCAGAGAGGCAAGCAGTTGCTGCTGCGGAAGCTCTGCACCTCTAAAGGATGGAACCACAGTTCAATGAGTTATGTTTTGCATTGTTGTGATTAGAAGGATGATGGCAATGCATTCTCACATTTTATAACAAGTTGTGCTGCCAATCATGTCACTCGTGAGGAGCTCTAGGTATTTGCTGCCCACTTGCTCGGAGCTCAAATTTGTTATACAACGACCAATTATCCTCCGTTTGGGGAAGTGGAGGGGAAAGAAGGTAAGCAGGGTCTGTCTGAGGTTGAAGTGGCCATTGAAAGTTTTGGACCGTCAACCCTCTGTAACAGACCTGGTAATCTGATACCAGAGGCAGCCAGGTCCACAGTACTTGGATCACTTGGAGGAGCAGACCCGTCGCTAGAGGCTAGGATTCCTCCCACTCGGCTGCAGATAGCCTTGGAAGCCAATGTGTAGGGTTGCCCTTATTAGACAAGAGGTGGGTAGCCTCTCAGTGGTCTGTGCTGGTAAGCTGCACGGTATTAGCTGGTTGAACTCCAACAGTACCCCTGTGCAAGCTTAGAGGTCCTTAAGCTTTGGCTCTGCCAACCTGTGTCCAAGATAAATGGGGCATATCCTTAAGGAAGAATGCACACATTCCATATCAAGCAAATAGTAACTATACCTCTGTATAATTCTCAGTAGATTAGCTTCGATACTCAAACATGGTGATTGAATTTCACATGTCAGACACCCAGGTGACAAAAAAACATTTCCCAGATGGCCAGGTTGAGGGTGACAACACTTGCTTCCAATGAATAGCACATGAACATTTTATGTTGCTGTTTTTTTGTCCTTGGTGTCCAGAAGGAAACCTAAAGCTGCAACATTCAGCATGCATTGTTCCAAGTCTCCTTTGGTCATCCCAATCTGTGCATTAATTGAAGAAGTGCTTTCAGAAGTCCAGCAATGTCACGCTGAAGCAACCAAATACGAAGTATGTAACAGCTAGGGATGGCATTTCCGCCAAATACCCTCCGAGTGCCCTTATTTGATCAGACCAGATCCAAATACAGACTAAGTTTGGATCCAAGCATATGACCGTCTTTGTTAATTTCTGACCTGTGACAAAAACAGCACAGCATACTGACTTGTTTTTGGTTTTGCACAAGTCTAGCTATAATACAAGCTGGTTCCATGAATGGACTACAAAATCTTTAATGCAATTAATGAAGGCAAATTGTACTTCCATTGTAGGTTATTTCTAAGTTGCTGACAGGAAATGTATATGACGACTAGTATTGTACAGCTAAACTGTAAAATGGTCCCTTTAATTCAGTATCACATTGTGGTGGAAATACCTCAACATTGTTCACATACTGCTTCTTTCGGGTTCAATTCCCAGTCTATGTTGAGTTAACTAACCTTAGCTAGGGTGGCAGTACAGGAGATATAATTTGCCTCAGTAACCTGAGCTAGGATGGGTCTCGCTGCTGATCACTATTCTACAACTCATGCTGCAAAGTGTTCCTTGTGGATTTTGGGTGGGGACAGAATCAGACTTGTCTCCGATACTCCCCACTGCCAACATTCACTGTCTAGGTTCCTATATCAAAAATGGCCACTTGGGCAGAGGGCACCTGGCATGCCTGGAGTCAACACCTTCAGGAGAGGAAGAGGAGAGAAAAAAGGGGATAAAATTAGAAAACAAAAGCAGTACATGCGATAAAATGTTAATCCCTAGAAAAATGACTTTAATCCTTCAGAAATCTAACACTGGGCCTAAATGGGTGACAGGTGTATGCTATGTGATGTTTTTACCTCGAGCAGTTTGGAAATGGAGCTGGATTTTAAGAGGCTTCCATGACCTAGAATCGTAGAACAGTAGAGCACAGAAGGAGGCCATTCGGCCCATCGAGTCGGTGCCGGCTCTTTCGAAGAGCAATCCAGTTAGTCCCACTCCCCCGCTCTTTCCCCATATCCCTGCAATTTTTTCTCCTTCAAGTATTTGTCCATTTCCCTTTTGAAGGCTACTATTGAATCTGTATTCACCACCCTATCAGGCAGTGCATTCCAAATCCTAATGCAAGATAGCCAATGGAGCCAAATTTACTAGAGTAAGCATAACTGGCCTGAAGTGTGAATTCTGCTTCTAATGCAACTAGAAAGAAACTGTTTCTAATGAGAGACAAAAGCAAAGATAATAACCTCAATAAAACACACACTCACAAATAAGGATCAACCTCAAAAACCACAATGTAAAACTACAATATAAAGGCAAATCTTTCTTTCTTAGTAAAATCGTCCTGCCTCCATATAATAGCTCAGGTGTCTAAACAGTGGTATGGTAACATGATTGGACCAAAACAGCAATAGGATAGGAATTGTAGTGAAAAATGCAAGCAAATTAAAGAAGCAGTAACAATAGAAATCTTTTGGGAATTTAGGATTCAAACTGTTTTTCACTTCTCTACTGAATTAAACCTGACTTCCTTACATTACACAAGCAGCAGCCTGGGAATGACTGTAACTACTGTTACACACTATTTATGGCATACCGTGTTAGAAAGTGCAACGTAACAGCTTGCTAAATTTTTTAATTTTTTTTATTTATTTATTTATTTTAAACACTACAGCGGTTCACTTATCAATTCATGCAAGATGCATTCAAGTATAAGGAATTCAAGTACCCGCAGCCTGCACTGCTGCTGCATTGGATTGGAAAAATAAAACTGATCTTTTGTCTGACTGCATTCCAGGGCAGCATACAGAATCACAGAAACCCCACAGTGCAGATAGAGGCCATTTCGGCCCATCGAGCCTGCACCGACACATATCCCACCTGATCCCCGTAACCCCTACACCAACACATATCCCACCCTATCCCCGTAACCCCACGTATTTAATCCCCCTAACACTAAGGGTCAATTTATCATAGCCAATCAACCTAACCCGCACATCTTTGGACTGTGGGAGGAAACCGGAGCAAACCCACGCAAACACGGGGAGAATGTGCAAACTCCACACAGACAGTCGCCCGAGGCCGGATTCGAACCCGGGTCCCTGGCGCTGTGATGCAACAGTGCTAACCACTATGCCACCGTACTTAGCTTCTAGTTCCTGTTGGAAACAAAAGCCATGCATGATTCTAGAATGTTTATAACAGATTTTTATATTTCAAAAAGGAATTGCGACATTAAAAAGTCAGATTTATTTTTCAAACTGACCTATATTTTATAAGTACAGAGTATTTGGGAATTTTAGCCTACTTTAAGCTCTGTACTATGGTTGACATGCCATTTTGTGTTACAAATCATGGCATAATCGTGTGGCAAACACCTGTAAACCGTATAATGGCAACAGGGTGCAGTTAGTGCCGTTTCTTAAAAGTTCATTATAAGGTTCATCAATTAATCAACTGTAGAGATTTAGGTTTTCTATAAGTGTGACTTTTTAACTCTTCTAGAGCAGGAGTCCCAAACAGTCAGCTTCGATGTTTGCTTAACATCACCTACTGCTACATGTGAAATGGCATTTATTTGTTTGTTATGTTGAGCGAGAGATTGGGAAATGCAATACTGTCTACCTAGTCATAATAAGCACATTTAAACTTCAATTTGTCACATTTTATACAATAGAATGTGTCCTGCCCAACATTTCTCCCTCATCCAACACGGATTAACTGGGCATTTATCACAATTGACTGCTGCACTTCAGAAAGAATAAATGTAACTTCTTTAACTTCTGCAAGAAAATGTTAATATTACAAACAAATGGCAGGTAGATTTGATCGACCGTGAAAGGTTAAGAGGTAATTACTTAACATGTCACAAAAATGAACTCACTTTTTTGTCCTTTTGCCCTTCCACGCTGACTGCACTCTTTGATTTTAAGGTCTGAATTTTTTCAAATACCAAATTGACTTTCTTTTTTGTGGCGGCATCATCATGACTCCTGAAGAAAAGACAAAGCTTATTTAACAGTTCTCATCAATAGTCTCTTAATTGGTTTGGACAACAGCCCAAATTATCAACCCAGTGCCTCAGATAGTAATTCATCAGGGCTGGCATACTTAAGAGTGAATGAAGTTGGGGAAAGCAAATAATTGTTAAAAAGTAATTGTTACATTATTCAGTCAGATTTCGATGTCTTGAGGTATCTTTATGTCTTCCTACTGTCTCAGCACAACAAAACAATCTAAATCATAAGGTTTATTTGATGAAGTAGTCATGTAGTTCAGCCAAAATATTGCTCCAGTGGCATTGGCATTACACTGGAGATGAAAAATAAATCTTGTGAGATTTAAAGTTAATTTATCAAAATGAGGCAAGCTATAGAGGGTATTAGAAGTATTGGCAAATGGCTGTGATATTAACAATCACAAGCCAATGTTATTGTTCTCAGAAAATGAGGTTTTACATTGTTACGGTATTGTACCAATGATAAATTCCAACTATAATGCTGATACTGATGAAAACATACAATAAATGATTTATATACTGTACAATACGAATGTTGATGACAGTGTAAATACACTATCTACAGAGCACAGCTTTCCCTGCAGAATTGAAAGATTAAAATATGCATTTAAAGAAAACTCCTTGACATTCTCACCTGGTGTTTGTTTTCTAATCTGTATTTAATGGAATCATTTTATAATGCTTTAAAACCTTGGATTATTTACTGTGAGTGCAGATTTAAAGTTTTGATAAATTTCAACAACAACTTTTTCAGTGACAAGTTCTTCACAAGACAGAATGGCACACCTGCTCCAATGGCACACCTGCTCCAATGGCACACCTGCTCCAATGCTCCGACTATTCCAATTCCCTCCTGGCCGGAATCTTCCACTCTTCATAAGCTTGAGCTCATCCAAAACTCTGCTGCCCGCACCCTAACTCGCACCAAGTCCCGTTCACACATCACACCTGTGCTCACTGATCTACACTGACTCACAGTCCACCAGCTCCTCAAATTTAAAATTCCCATCTTCGTGTTCAATTCCCTCCATGACCTCGCCCCTCCCTATCTCTGTAACCTCCTCCAGCTCCACAAACCTCCGAGAACTCAGCGTTCCTCTAACTCTTACCTCTTGCGCATCCCCGACTTCTTTCGCCCCACTATTGGCAACCTGTGTCTTCAGCTGCCTAGGCCCTAATCTCTGGAATTCCCTCCGTAAACCTCTCTGCCTGTCCACCTCTCTCTCCTTCTTTAAGGCACTCCTTAAAACCTACCTCTTATGACCAGGTTTTTGGTCACTTGTTCTAAGGGTTCCTTCTTCAGTTCAGTGTCAATTTCTTTGTCTGATTACACTCTTGTGAAGTGCCTTGGGATGTTAAAGGCACTATATAAATGCAAGTTGTTGTTCCTTTAACACATTTGGATTGTCACTTACAATTAGACTACTTATTATTTCCTCCTCCCTTTCCAAAACTTTCCTGCAGTTATTAGTATGATTATAAAAGCCTTCTTTTTCACCTTAGTGGCACAAATTATAATATAATGGGTAGTTTGCACAGCAAAGAGGTGAACATTGTCAAAATACTTAAGCAAGAAGCTCCGACACTAAAAGTTAAGCATATAAATACATAATTATTGTGGCCTGGATTTTGCGGTAGGAATAACATGGTGCTCACTTATTATGTAGTAAATCGGATAGCAAGCGGTGGAATGCACTTCAAAACAGGATTCTATCTTCAGGAGGGAGAGGAACACTGGGTATTTCACAAATTTCTACCCTTTTGGAGGCTTACTGTAAGGAACAAAGGCCTAAAAATTCAGTATCACCACGTTTGGGGCGCTACAGCCGGGCGTTCGCTAAATTTAGCGCCCGGCGCAACTTAGCGCCACCTTCGCCGAAACTGAGTTGCATCGCCCCAAGAGGTTGCTGCTGCACTAAAGCAGGAGATGCACGACTATCATAAGGCACTAAGCCGGCGAGCCGAGGCGCCAACACAGAGGGCGGGCGCAGCGCAGGTGCGGCGAGTTGCTGATTGAAGGCAGACATGCTGGCGCCGGTCAGCTCTTAAAGGGGGAGGGTCGACTTGTTTGGCTGCCATGCCCTGCACACTGCAGCCCTGAAGCAAGGCCTGACCATTGCTGGTTCATCAGTTCTACGCCCTGGACCATGGGGAAGCCCGCTATTCTTCCAAATCCCATTGCACGCTCTTGCTGCTTGTCCAGGGTCATGGGGAAGGAGATGTATTGACGTCTCCTTCTGAAAAGGGCATTGGTCACCTGGCGGATGCAGCAATGTACCGCGAACTGGGAGATGTTGGCAATGTCCCCAGTAGCGGATTGGAAGGAGCCGGTGGCATAGAAGTTGAGAGCCACCATCACACCTTCACTGCCACCGATAGAGACGTCCGTTGTCGCAGTACATCGGCGAGACCATGCAGACACTGCGACAACGGATGAACGGACACCGCGCAACAATCGCCAGGCAGGAGTGTTCCCTCCCAGTCGGGGAACACTTCAGCAGACAAGGACATTCAGCCTCCGATCTTCGGGTAAGCATTCTCCAAGGCGGCCTTCGAGACACACGACAACGCAAAATCGTCGAGCAGAAACTGAATGCCAAGTTCCGTACCCATGAGGATGGCCTCAACCGGGATCTTGGGTTCATGTCACGCTACATGTAACCCCACCTGACGTAGGGTCATCCAGACTCGAGTCGTCGTTGGCTTGTTCTCTCCACACAGATGCGGCCGGATCTGCTGTGATTTCCAGCAAAAAAAATGTTTTTTGTCTGTTTTTTTGTTTTTCTTACAGTCCCCAGCATCTGCAACATTTGACCCCTTGTAACCCCACCTCATTGTTCTTTGATGTAATGTTTTCCTGACTGACCTGTTTGGACACCATTTACACCTTTGATTGCTGTGATTATCTCTCTGCCGAGGTGTGATAAATGGCAGTTAGATAGATTACCTGTAAACATCTGACATTATTCTATGACTATATAAGCTGTGTTTTTATGCATCTCTCCACTTCACCTGACGAAGGAGCAGCGCTCCGAAAGTTTGAGATTTCAAATAAAGCTGTTGGACTATAACCTGGTGTTGTGTGATTTCTTAAAATTAGGTGATCTAGGTAGGATTCTTTACTGGAAAACTTGCATGCACTTAAATCGGGTTGAAAGTAGAAAAGATGCAGAACATAACAAAACCTGTTCAATTTTTTTTTTAAAAAGAGGGTTACGCCAACGGCTTTACATATAAATGTGCTAGATGGAGTGGGTCGGAGCCAAACACTTTGGCTGCGATTTTCTCGATCGATGCGGCTTGGGAGCGGGTCAGGTGGCTTCCAGGTTCATGTCCCGCCCCCAACGACATCCAGCCCACAGAGTGATTTTATGTCAACTGGCCTTGTTAAGCCCGCCCTGCGGGCTTGCTGGCCAATCAAGACGAAGCCGGTCAGATGATGTCATTTGATGACGCGTCATCTGCCGGTTTTTTTTTTAAAGGGACCACACACAATTTTTTTGACAGCTGATTTCTCGGTGTTTGACAGCATTGAGGTGCTGCAAACACTGACAATCACTGTACAAAGGTGAGCTCTTGCACCCAGGCTCTCCAGTGACTCCCTCCTTAGGCTAGAACAGATGGCAGCTGCAGGTGAGGTTACAGAAGCGATCTGTCACTGGTGAGAGAGGTTCTCCCAATGAGGTGGGACTAGACATACAATTCAAAACTTGTTACCTACAGAAAAGTCTAAGGGGGAGAAATTCGGTAACGCCCCGTTTGGGGCGCAATTATCGGCCGGGCGCAAAGTTTAGCACCTGGCGCTAATTATCGACTCCGACTGCAAACTTGGCTTCTATCGCCCCTGGATGTGATTGGAGCGCTAAATCAGGTGCTACACACCTCTCTTAAGGCGCTAACGCCGAGGAGTGAGGCGCTACCTCAGAGCACTGGCGAAGCTCATGTGATGTCAGTCAGCAATGGAACACAGACACACTGGCGCTGGCCAGTTCTTAAAGGGGAGAGTCGATCCTGCTCTCCGTCCACACCCTGCTCATTGCAGCTTTGAATCTCGGCTTGGAGACACCTGTACATCAATTCTGCTGGAAAGAACAATGGAGAGGCCAAGGGAAAGAGCTCAGAGTGCAGCCCCTACAGTCTCTTCTAAATCGATGCAAGGAAGGTCAAATCAAAATGAACCTGCAAAGTGCTGCTCAGTACCCAAAACTCCTTCACACAGCGTTGAATCTCTCCACAAGTGTCTCTCTCTCTCTCTCTCTCAGAATGCGTGGTGCAAAAATGTCGCCGGCTAAAAAAGGCAGGAAGCAGTCACCTTTAAATAACGCTCCCCAGTCCCTTCCCGACTGCAAAATGTTCCCCTCAACCTGTCGTTGCTAGCGGCAGGCAGAAAGGCAAGGGGCGCCACTCAACATCCAGTCCGGGGCGTCGCACGCTTGACTAACGTCACGATCTGCGGGCGCAGGAGATCGTGGTGGTAGTGTTTAGCACTGCCGCAAAATGTCTGGTCAATATCACAAATGGCGCAAACATCGTTGCGCCCGGGTGCTAGTTGCTTTGCGCCCTATTAGCGCCCTACAGGAGGCGCAAAGCAACCGAATTTTTCGCCCAATATGCTTTAAAAGTGAATTTCCCAACATTTTCTTACTTCTGAAGCTCACCAGTGCACCATTGGATCCTTCACACCACTTCTGCAGCTGTCATCAATGCAGAAACATTACAACAGACTCACAACACGCCACACAACACTGCTGTATGCCTCAGAGACATGGACCATGTACAGCAGGCACCTCAAAGCACTGGAGAGATATCACCAACGCTGCCTCCGCAAGATCCTGCAAATCCATTGGCAGGATAGGCGCACCAACGTCAGTGTTCTTGCTCAGGCCAACATCCCCAGCATCGAAGCTCTGACCACGCTCAATCAGCTCCGATGGACGGGTCACATTGTCCGCATGCCCGATACGAGACTCCCAAAACAAGCGCTCTACTCAGAGCTCCGGCACAGCAAGAGAGCCCCAGGTGGGCAGAGGAAATGCTTCAAGGACACCCTCAAAGCCTCCTTGAAAAAGTGCAACATCCCCACCGACACCTGGGAATCCCTGGCCCAAGACTGCACAAAGTGGAGGAGAAGCATCCGGGAAGGCGCCGAACACCTCGAGTCTCTTCGCCGGGAGCAAGCGGAAGCCAAGCGCAAGCAGCGCACATCAACCCAAGCACCCCACCCACCCGCCCCTTCAACCACTGTCTGCCCCACCTGTGACAGAGACTGTAGGTCTCGCATTGGACTCATCAGTCACCTGAGAACTCATTTTTAACGTGGAAGCAAGTCACCCTCGGTTCCGAGGGACTGCCTAAGAAAAGAAGACACTTACCTGGTGTGGTGTCCGGGCGTCGGGAAGCCCGAAGTAGAAGTGTCAAAATTGAAAAAGAAAAGAGCCTGTTAACGACCTTTAGCAGGCAGTTAAGTGGCTATAATCCTCTTCCCGCCGCTAGGTGTCGGGTCCCTGCGCAAATCGGGGACCCAACACTTGGGAAGATTGATTGGAGGCGGGTTGATAGCGGGTTTCCTGTCCGCTGTCAATCTTTGTGATTTTGCCGGAGGTCCCGCCTCCAAACCCGCCCCCCCGAGCGCCGGCAAAATTCCGGCCTCTATGTATCAAGATCTCAGGTTGGTGCTGAGTTAGTTGCTCTCAGTAAGGGCAGCAGCTGAGTCACTACACTTTACCTCAGCATCGCTGGGTTATGTGCAGGTGAAGAAGAAAAAAAAAAATCAGCCAAGGTTCCTACTCTTGATTGCTTTACAGTTTTCTCAGTTTTCTCCGACTGTTGCCGGAAAGTGCAGGTGTATGGATATTGATTGAACTGATGCACTGTAATCAAATTATCTGCCAAGACTCACTGTCAATAAATGGAGACCTGAGTGAGGTATTAGAGGGCTGTCAGCCATTGGGGAACTATACCCTACCATCAGGCCCTGCCTTCAAGAGAGGAGTGGAGGGAGGAGGGAAAACATTGAGCTGGATGATCATTCAGCAGTGAATTTGGTTTGTGAGTAGCCAAATCAGTATTTCACTTTAATACTGGGTTGAGTTTCCATTTAAATCAGTTTTGCTAATTCCACTTTAAAGCCATCAAAATGTTTAAAAATTAAATACAAATGTTTTAGTATATATATTTAGTATATAACAAAAAAAAACTGCAGGTGTAATACAAGTTTGCAATAGAAGTGTAGAGTCTACTGTTCAGCCTCAGACAGTGGCCGGGGAGAGGGATGGAGTCAGTGGCTAGGGAAAGGAGGTTGTGGCGGGGACCTCATCCCGATATTTAGTTGGAGGAAATTTCTGCTCATCCAGTCCTGAATGTCAGACAAGCAGTGTGACAAATCAGAAACAGTGGAGGGGTTGAGAGAGGTGATGGTGAGGTAGAGTGGAGTGTCATCAGTGTACATGAGGAACCTGACGTCGTGTTTTTGGATGACATTGGCGAGAGGCAGCATGTAGATGAGAAATAGGAGAGGGCGAAGGATGGATCCTTGGGGAATTCCAGAGGCAACGGTGCGGGAAGAAAAGCCATTGCAGTTGATTCTCTGGCTACGACTGGATACACAAGATTGGAACCAGGCGAGGCCAGTCCCACCCAGCTGGACAGCGGAGGAGAGGCGTTGGAGGAGGATAGTGTGGTTAACAGTGTCGAAGGCTACAGGTAGGTCGAGAAGGATGACGAGTGATAATTTACCACAGTCACAGAGGATGTCATTTGTGACTTTGATAAGGGCCGTTTCAATATAGTGGCGGGGGCAGAAACCTGATTGGAGGGATTCAAACATAGAATCGAGGGAAAGATGGGCGCGGATTTGGGAGGCGACAACACATTCACGCACTTTGGAGAGGAAAGGGAGGCTGGAGATGGGGCTGTAGTTTGCAAGGACAGAGGGGTTAAGAGTGGGTTCTTTGAGGAGAGGTGTGATGACAGCAGATTAAAAGGGGAGGGGTACTGTACCTGAGGAGAGGGAACGGTTAACATCAGCTAACGGGGGGCCGGGAAGGGAAGTGGAGTCCTCAGTGGCCTGATGGGAGTTGGGTCTCGGGGGCAGGAGGTGGGTCTCGGGGGCAGGAGGTGGGTCTCGGGGGCAGGAGGTGGGTCTCGGGAGCAGGAGGTGGGTCTCGGGAGCAGGAGGTGGGTCTCGGGAGCAGGAGGTGGGTCTCGGGAGCAGGAGGTGGGTCTCGGGAGCAGGAGGTGGGTCTCATGGACAAGATGAGCTCAGATAGGAGATAGAAGAGAAATGAGAGAAAGATGCGAGTTCAGGGCTAGGGCAAGGGGGAACTGCATTATCAGGAGTAGACTGTATTGAGAATTTCCATTTCACAGAAACTTAAACTCTTCTGTGCATTTGAATAAATACACTACTAAATATACAGCTACAACCCTTCGGCTAAAATGTGTAAATGGAATAGGTTTAGCTGTAAGCTAATTAAATAATTCACACTGGATTCAATGGACACAAAGCAAAATTCTGCTCCCTCATTAAGCATTCACATTTAAGTCAACGTGCTGAATCTCCCTTGACACTTCTAAGATAAGTGCTTGTGTATTATTGAATAATTAATATTTAAGCAGAGGAAGCTCACAGGCACAATGCACAAATAAATCGAAAAACAATTCCCCACACACAATAGACACATTTATAATGGTGATTAGGAATTTCCAAACTGTTGAATATTTCTTCAGTCCCCGGTTTGTTTTATTTGTGTAACACAAAGCACTCCAAGGATTAAACAGTATAGCATAAAATCTCCCTAGATCTGGGGGGGAAAAAAATCAACCAAAGCAGGCTTAATGTCAACACCTATTGAGTTCTATTTTTAAAATGATTCCTCTTAAACTTTAATGACTTCTGAAAAGTGTAGACTTAATAAGCTTTTAAACATCGATTAGACAACAGGTGCAACTCATATGTAACCCAATATTTGCTTTGTTTGGGATACTAACCCCACTTTAAGATAGTTGTAAAGGATCTGTTTTGCTGTCTCCTCAGTCGTTTGTTGGTCTTTCAAAAGGTCAGGAGTTACCTAAAAATGTTTGAAAAAAATTTAAAATATAATTACGTTGGTATGCTATTAAAACACACTTACCTTTATTTTTAAATTCAGCCGGTGAACTAAATAACCCTTAGATAATATCACTATGCTTATATTTCATCTACTTCAAGACTGTAATTACAGTTTCAGCTCAAGTGATTTGAGAAAGTTTTGTATAATATGTATTAGGTCAACTCTCCTTTACAACCCAACTGTTCCTGCCATCCCACTAAATGTTTTTGCCTTTTGCCCAAATAAAAATCAAGCACGTTAAAAAATATTTTAACAATAGCCCAGAAATTCCAGCCGACAAAAATGCTGTCACCTTTTGGGAGAAACGGAGTGAGGAGAGACCCAGGAACTCGGCATTTGCTGTCCGCTCCGTGTGCCATGCTAACTTGCTGATCTGGTTATTTGTCAGCGGTGCACTGTAGCGCAAATTGGCCAAGATCTCCTTTACAAAGGCTAATTGCATCCAAATTGGCAGATATTGGGGGGGGGGGGGGAGCGCGGGGTTGGTCTTGTAAGGTTCCTGCATCTCACTCAGCTCTCCCATTTAAGGCCAACAAAGTTGGAAGAGATCCCTTAAAGCTCCACTACTCATTTATTTTGCTACTGTTGAATTGTAATTCTGATAGAGAGAAGCACTGAAAGCAATCCCTAAGAATTTCATGGAAGAGGTCAAACAACAACAAGGGATACCAGAGATAAGATTGGTCACACTCACCATTATGTCACCAACTGTATCTACTGCTATCTGGCAATGCCAGAGGAGAACTGCCTCTGCAGGCTGAGGGTCAGTCATCTATTGCAAAGAGACTTGCAGCCAACCCCCAGCATTGGGACAGCTTTGCCAGTAGCAGTCAAGATCACCACCTTCCTTCCTCCCATTGCCAGGCCACCGCGGGAAATCAGCCGCACCAGCCAATTTACTGTGCACAGATGTATCAAATAGGTGACTGTGCATCGTTTAGCAAACTAACTTTTTCCATCTCTTTTCCCATTGAATAGCAACAGCAGCATGACAGGCTGCCCAATTTCCCCATACTAAAGGATTTCCCAAAGTACAGAGGGACACTAATGCCATCCATGTGGCCATCTGAGCTCCCCAAGTATAATACAAGACCTACACGAACAGAGTATGCTCTCCTACACATCTCCTCAAGTCATCTGGCTTGATATTGATGCAGGAATGAGTAATATGCCAGGCCATGAGGTTACAGATTGTGGTGGCATACAATTCTGCCATGATAATGACCCACAGCCCCTCATAGATGCCCAGTTTTGAGCTGCTAGATCCATTCATAACCTATCCCACATAGCATGGTGGTAGTGCCGCATGACACGATGGAGGGTGTCCTCAGTGTGAAGACGGGACTTGGTCTCCACGAGGACTGTGCATTGGTCACTTCTGCCAACATTGCCATGGACCGACACATCTGGGACAGGTAGATTGGTCAAGATCGAAGTCAAGTAGGTTATTCCCTGGCTCTCGCCATCTGCTGCAAGCCCAGGCTGGCAGCTATGCCTTAAAGGACTTGGCAAACTCGGTCAGTGGTGGTGCTACCGAGCCACTCTTGGGGATGGAACATTTAAGTCCCCCACTCAGAATACATTCTGTGCCTTTGCTATCCTCAGTGCTTTCTCCCAGTGGTGTTCAACATGGAGGAGTACTGATTCATCACCGGACAGATTTGTTTTTCCAACAATGTGACGCTTCGAGGGCACCTTCACTCGCATCAGCTTTTTATTTCCAGATTTTTTTTTAATGGATTCAAATTCTCGAACTGCCATAGTGGCATTCACATTCTCTGGATTATTAATCCAGTAACACAACCACTACGCTACCATACCCAGATATTTAGATAGAGCTCCCACATTAAAATGTCTGAAAGTTCTTTGAAGTAACTGTTATTACAGAAGTAAAATTTAAAGTTGTGCTCTTTAAATACGAATAAACTACAGAGTTTTTCTAGTGAAACTGACATCTCACGTTATTATAGTTATTGTAGCTCACGTGAGTGATTTAACTGAATTTCATCCTTCAACCAAAACCTAAGAATGGGTGGGATCATGTAGACAATAGTTGCTCCAGATTTTCTCCCTTCTATCCAATAGGCAATATGTTCTTTACATGCACCAGCAACCCTCCGGTAACATTCCCAAACGGCTTCTCCTCACATGTGAATCTAGACAATAAGTGCCATTAACTTGCTCAAAGGGAAGAGGAAAAATCGCCACTGAGCCCATGGTTGCCCCCAGACACACTTTCCATCATGCCCCACTAGGAAACAATCAGGAGTGGGAAACATAGCCAAGTTTTATTCCTTCCCCCCTCCCCGAGCGCAGGAAACACAAGGCCACTACGGCATTGTCCTAACTGAAATCAATTAACTCAAGGCAGATCACGGCCTGAAGCTGAGAATTTCCAAATCTGTATGCTTCAACGCATTTAGCCTACTGATCCATCAGGTGTAATAATTTCCGGGATCTAAACATAGTACGATCTTATTTTGATGTACTCAACAATCAGACAGAAAACAACTCACAATGCAGAGCAATTTGAAGAGGAATGTAAAGCTTAAGCAGCTGGTCCATACGAAGTTTGATGAAAATAAAACAAGATGATTTTAAGCTAGTGCAGTTAAATACAATTACCATAAATTAATTAAACAGAAATATCCAGTCTCTGCCGCTGAGGGTCCCTACAATGTTGGCAGCAGTGGGGGCGGGGGGGGGGGGGGGGGTGGGGAGGAGGGAAAAGGCGTATCTGCCAAGATTCACGCCCACTCCTGATCGCCCATTGACTGAAAGAACCCATGGACATCACAGGTTGGTATTCAGCTTCAATATCTCTCAGTTATTAGCTGGACCAGAGTCATACTTAAAGAATAACCATTTGGACAAGGAAAAGTAGGGTCACTTGTGCCCATGGAACCATTGCATGGGGTGGAGTAAAAGGAGAGAAAAATCAGTTAGGGGAAGGAGGCTAGAAATTATGGAGATGCAGTGCTTGTAGATTCAAGCAAACCCCAAATGAGTGTTATTCATTAAGATGAGGTTACTTGTTACTCATATCTAGAACATTTAGGCACTTCTTGAATCATTCAGTCTAGCCATATTTTATGAAATTATGGTAGGTACTTCAACCCTAATTGTTTTTGACTAGTCTTCAGCAGCACAGGACTGTTTATACTTAAAGACTTGGATTTATATAGCGCCTTTCACGACCACCGGACATCACAAAGCACTTTACAGCCAATGAAGTACTTTTGGAGTGTAGTCACTGTTGTAATGTAGGAAACGCGGCAGCCAATTTGCGCAGAGCAAGCTCCCACAAACAGCAATGTGATAATGACCAGATAATCTGTTTTTTTTGTTATGTTGATTGAGAGATAAATATTGAGGGATTGGCCAAGATGTTTAACCGGGGATAACTTCTGGTTTGAATTTTTTCAAAACTTTAACAGCAAATCCATTATAATATGTATTTTGCATTTGCTACACCAATGCAATAACTCAACAGTTCCCAGTGACTCTTTTGACAGAACCCCAGCATGTCAAGAAATCATTCTTATGATGATTGGGAAATAAATAATTCCTTAACTGATAAAATTGGCTTTCATATTTACAGCTCTAATTCTTACCTGTACATCCTGATCACAGGTGGTTTGGCTTGTATGAGCAGTGAGTTGCTGGGGATCTAAACCCTTTTTACTGATCCCAAAGAAGGAAGGGGTTGTTTTACAAGTCTTTATTTGTATAAAAGAAGTTACTTCCTCCGTTTTGGCCTCGGGCTTATTGATTATCCCTACAGGGAGTGTGGAAGATTTAACAGAGATTCTTTCACGAGTATCTCCTCCATCCACTTCTGTCTGACCTGGTCTCTCCATGAAACCATAATTCAGGTTGCCCTGATGTTCTGTAGGTTGTGTTTGACACCTGCCAAGACTACCAGTAGAACAAACATAATTGGCAGGCAGATTCTCACTAGAAGCCGGGCTTGTTAAACTTTGTGATGTAGCATTTTGACGGCGCAACTGTGATGGTCTCAACAAATGCTCATTTGATTTTCCGAGGTTTTTATTGTATTGATGTAGGTAAGCAGAATTACCTTGCGATTTAAGTGGAAAAGCACTATCTACACTTCGGGATCGTTTTCGATCTTCTGGATCAATTCGGTTTCTCCTTGCAGACCTACCTCGCCAGTGCTGCCCATCTTTTCCGTCAAATTTATCAATCAATTCATCCACCCCAGGGATGGGGCCAGAGTCAATATCACGACCAGTGCCTGGAAAAAAGGGAATGTATCTCCTGTTCTCATGCCGGTTTATATTTTCAGCAGAAATCTCTTCGTCTGGATCATCCAACCATAATTTGTACGAAGGATTTAGCTTGTCTGAACTTGCTGACGTTGGAGTTGAAGATGATGACCGCCGTGACCTAGAAACTTCAAAAACTTTTCCAGCTGAATCTTGCTGGCGCAGAGGAAGCAAATCTGGTCGTGTTCTCTGAGAATCTTCTGAATCAGGACTGGTGTTGTTTTGACATCTTCTACTGATGTTCAGTGTTTCCACTTTTCTGCTGGTAGGCCCAGCAACTTTCTTGGTTAGATCTCCCGTTGTTGTGGGCTTACTGAATTTATTTTTCTCATCATTGGATTTTATTGAACTCGATGATCTAATATCGGACTTACTTGAAAATTCAGACTTGGGTGAATGATGCAAAGACTTATCTTTGCTCCTCTCTGATGACTTGCTACTAGTCAGACTTTGCTGACTAGTGCATTTCAAGAGGTTCTTCTCAGGGTCATATGGCTTTAGAATTTCAGGATGTTTTTGGAAATTCAGTAAACTACTTGCTTTCACGTTTCTTTTGTCAACCTCATCCTTTGAGGTCTCTGCTACTGGCAAAGGCAGCTGTGGATAAGGAGCTGGCTTAAGTGGATTGAAGTGTTGACTTTCTGGATAGGTGAAATGGCCGTTATCAGAGAATCTGCTTCTCTGTTCTCTTGCACAGGGACCAGAATATGCTTTAAAACCATCCTGAGACAAAGTTTGATCAAAGCAACCATTTTCAGGTGGAGGCTCAAACATTTGCAAATGTCCTTCCTGGTTGCTGTTTAGCACTACATATGGCTGCCCATCAATTCCCTGTACCCTAATGCTGACTCCATAAGACCCTGATTTGTTAAGACCAGTCTGAGATTTTTGTGCCCTCGTCTCTTCTTCTTGTGCATCTTGAATAAACCGGATTTGGATTCCATAATCTCGCTGCATTTGTTTATTTTGAGTAGCACCAACATGCGGCTCCATGGAAAATCCTTCGCAATTCAGAGGCTGATCTACTGCAATTCGGAAAATAAACTCATTAACGGTCAGAAAAACAAAAGCACTAATTGATTAAATACAATTTTCAATTATATAGCAAACCATCCCAAGGCATTTCATGGAAGTTGAAGGGGGAAAAGAGTTATGGGAACTAACTTGAGGTTTTGTCTAAAAGATAGGTTTTCAGGAGGCTTTTGAAATTGGGAAGGGGGAAGAATAGCACGGTAGATTGGTTTAGAAAGAGAATTACAGAGCGAAGGGTGTGATTGTTGAAGGCTCCACCACCAGTGGTAGAGCAAAGACAGGGGACAGGCAGTAAAGCAGAGGGTGCTAGCTGGGGCATAGTCCAACACCGCCTTCAATGTGCCAGTGCAGCCTTCAGTCGCCTGAGGAAGAGAGTGTTTGAAGACCAGGACCTCAAACCCGGCACCAAGCTCATGGTCTACAGAGCAGTAGTAATACCCACCCTCCTGTATGCCTCAGAGACATGGACCATGTACCGCAGGCACCTCAAAGCACTGGAGAGGTACCACCAACGCTGCCTCCGCAAGATCCTGCAAATCCATTGGCAGGATAGGCGCACCAATGTCAGTGTTCTCGCTCAGGCCAACATCCCCAGCATCGAAGCTTTGACCACGCTCGATCAGCTCCGATGGACGGGTCACGTCGTCCGCATGCCCGATACGAGACTCCCAAAACAAGCGCTCTACTCGGAGCTCCGACATGGCAAGAGAGCCCCAGGTGGGCAGAGGAAACGCTTCAAGGACAACCTCAAAGCCCCCTTGAAAAAGTGCAACATCCCCACCGACACCTGGGAATCCCTGGCCCAAGACCGCACAAAGTGGAGGAGAAGCATCCAGGAAGGCGCCAAATACCTCAAGTCTCTTCGCCGGGAGCAAGCAGAAGCCAAGCGCAAGCAGCGCACGTCAACCCAAGCACCCCACACGCCTGCCCCTTCAACCATCATCTGCCCCACCTGAGACTGTAGGTCCCGCATTGGGCTCATCAGTCACCTGAAAACTCAATTTTAATGTGGAAGCAAGTCGTCCTCGGTTCTGAGGGACTGCCTAAGAAGAAGATAGGGTTGAAAAAAATTGCAGAAATAGGCTGGTGCAGACTATGGAGGGAGCTGAAAACGAGGACCAGGATTTTGAAAACAATATGGCGAGGAGTCAGGGGACCAGTGGAGATCTGAAACACAGGTAATAGTTGAGCAGGACGTAGAATGGAAGAGGATGTGATAGGCGGAATTCCAGATGAAATGGAGCGCAACGGCC
Source organism: Somniosus microcephalus (assembly GCF_052327205.1). Taxonomy (NCBI): domain Eukaryota; kingdom Metazoa; phylum Chordata; class Chondrichthyes; order Squaliformes; family Somniosidae; genus Somniosus; species Somniosus microcephalus. The sequence continues at coordinate 24,633,596 of NC_141013.1, forward strand.
AGTGAGTAGAGAATTGGAGAAGTTGAGCCTGGAGGTGACAAAGGAATGGATGACATGTTTTGCACTGGAGGTAGGGTGGAATGGAGGTGGGCTGTGCTGCAAAAGCAGAAGCAGGCAACTTTAACAATTGACTGGTTGTATGGTTTGAAGCTCAGTTTCGGGCCAAACAGGACACTGAGGTTGCTCATTGTAAGCTTTAGCCTGAGTACGTAACTGGGAAGAGGGGTGAAATTAGGGACCAAGGTGTGGAATGTCTGGCCTGAGCCAAGTAGGTGACATTGGTCTTGCCACTGTTAAAGCTGGAGAAAGTTCTGGTCTCGACAACTTGATACCAGAAAAGTGGTCTGACAACACAGAGCCAATCCTGGAGCGGAGGATATCGGCAGAGAGGTAACAGTGTGTGTAATCGACATAGTACAGAAGCTGACCCTATTTCTACGGATAATGTTGCCAATGAGGAATGGGGAGGGGTCAAACATATAACTGGAAGTGACTGTGTGGGAATGAGAGTTGAAGTCATTGTGCTGGTTACATTGGGACAGGTAAGAATTTAACCATGAGAGAGCAGTCCTTAAAAGTAGTGAAGAGTGGTGGAGAGTGGAATGGTCAATTGTTTTTAGGGCCATGGCGAGGTCAAAGAAGATGAGGACAGATAATGCACCACAACTGAAGACACATAGGATATTGTTGGTGGTGTTGATCAGGCAGTCTTCGTGCTGTGGGCAGGGCAGAACCCATGCTGAAGGGATTTGAACAGGGAGTGGTGGGTGATGACCCATTAAAGGAACTAAAAGTGGAGGGGGAAGATTAGTTAGGGTTGTAGTTGGAGAGCAAAAAGGATCAAAGGGTGGGTTTTGTAAGGAGGAGGTGATGACTGCAGTTTCAAAGAGGAGAGCAATGTCTACAGAAAGAGGGCAGTTGATAATGTCAGCAAGCATTGGACCAAGGAGAGGTTCAGCGAAATTTGATCACAGCGATCGATTTTGCCAGTAGCCCAAATAATCCCTATGGCTGACTCTTATAGCCGATTCCCAAGTGTTACAATGTTTAGTACTGCTGGGCACTTTAAACAGCTTAATAATTAGTTTCTTTCCCTCTTCTTTAAAACCACTGATTTAATCTCCAAACAACACTCTCTGTGTAATACTGCTCAGCACTAAGTGACAATTTAAACAGCTGAACGGTGAAGGCAGAGGCAGTCAAGCAGATGGAGGAGGTAGGGGAGTAAAGTCAAAGAAGCAGTTAGTGTAACAGTAAATCCCATACTGAAAGCCAATTTATTTAACAATCCAGGAATTTAAATTATGTCATATCAGGAAATTCCACTAAATAGTGAAGTGACAATAAATAAATGGATCACTACAGAGTATTTCTTTCAATACAGTAACTCATTCTGACTATGGGCATTCTCAGTACAATTATTCAGGCTCATTAAAGCATCTTATTCAGGTGAAGTGAACAGAGTAGAGGTCAAGTTTCTAAACCACCAGCTTCAAAATGGTTGAAGTGACATTGGTATTCCTCGCTTAATATTAAAGGACCTTTGGCAGGCTCTCGTCAAAATATTTTAATAATGACTCCGTGCCAGGGCGTCTAACCTGCAGCCCTGCCAATCCATCCATTGAAAGCACGGAGCACGGCAAGTCAGGCCCTTATATTTTTTCCCAGTCAATCTCCCATGGCGTTGCACATGGGGAATCAGAACCAAGTGTTCTGGTGAAGTGAAGGTAAAAGGCGGGGGACAGGACTTGCAGACAAATTTAACCCCAATTTTAAATTCTGTCCTTATTTTTATAATACGTTGATTTTATATTATATTTATAAGTTAAATCGGAAAACTTAAGGCAATTTGGAAAGCAGAGAAGTAGAACTGGTTGGAGTAAAGGAGTATCTCAGCAGTACAGACAGGTCAAGGACCTGGGAGACGTGAAGCTGAGGCGTTACAGTGCCACCAGTGGCCGGAGTCTCTGCAGCATGACAAGCTTATATCGGCAGTTTCCATCACTAATGCGGACTTAGGAATTTATAATCGAAAAATGTGGACACAAAAGTGCGCTAAAAATGTGACAACTGGGATTTTGTAGACAGGAAGTGAGCACAGAAGTTTTTTTAATTTTATATATAAATAGATTTGTCCCATTTCAATCTGTAGGCCTGAAGGTTTGGAAAAGGATATTCTCTGCACTGTTGTTTCACTAGTGGATAAACAAAGACAAAAATTTGGACCTCTCTATGGCAGGGTACATTTTTTAAGCTTTTGTCTGTTTTTTCAACTTTAGTTGCCAACTTGGGGAAAAACTAACAGTCACTGAACTTGTGATATATATATGGGAAGTTTTACATTCCAACCAAGCACACCTGTCTTAAAGCTGTTACACGCATGACAAAGAATTTGTATTTATTCTGCTTCCAAAACACTCACCATAAATTCTTTTGAAATTATTTCATTCACACACCAAAACAAAAATTCATACTTTTTGCTTCAGTTCTGATCTGGGTAGCAAAGTCAAAAATTCCTGAATCTCAGGCTAGCTTTAAGAAAACTATCAGCACATGCAGGGAATTTATAAGATTACGTGGCTTTCACCAAACAGGGAACAGCCTTCTGTATAAATCCTGTGGGATCACATTTAACTCGAACCATCCTGTTCAAAACTGACTGTGTAGGTGTACATTATATACATCAATAAAATCGAAGGACTTCATACAACTTTAGTCCAAGGAGAGTTGAACTACTTGTGGTAAAATTCTTAATATTTTTTCAATAATGAACTAACAATTGTATACTAAAATAAAAACAGAAAATGCAAGAAATACTCAGCAGGTCAGGCAGTATCTGTGGAGAGAGAAACTGGGTTAACGTTTCAGGTCGATGACCCTTCGTCACAGGGTCATCGACCTGAAACGTTAACTCTGTTTCTCTCTCCACAGATGCTGCCTGACCTGCTGAGTATTTCCAGCATTTTCTGTTTTTATTTCAGATTTCCAGCATCTGCAGTATTTTGCTTTTGTAATTGTATACTAAAGCTGCTTTCACACATTCTTTTAATTCGGATTCTGGGACCCCATATCAGTAAGCCAGCTTCCACTATTTATGCTGTTAAATCGTTTTTTCACAGCCAGTCAACAGACTCTCAGACCCAGTTTTACCTGGACCTCCGAGTCTGTCACATAGCACTGGCTCCCAGGATTAATTATGAAAGCAGCTTAAAAATATGGGAATTCAGTGAATGGAGAAAAGTTTTGTTTAAATAGAAAATAAGCTATTTTCACCTCCACTTCCCTGTCATAACCGGTAGCTTACAGCCATCCCAACTTCTCCAGGTCTCTTGACTTCTTCAGCTATCGTGTGCATGTACAATAAAAGTAATCAAATGTTAGCAACTTCTGACCATTTCCCATCAGAGAAACATGCTTAAATTTTAGTCTTAAAGGGAGATAATGCTATGTGGAAGGAAATTTTTTGATATGAAGCACACTGAACTTTTATTACCATTGAAGCACCAAAATCAGCATCCAGAACAGGGAAAAAATACTGATCACTGTTCAATATCACGAGAGCTGTCTCTTTACAAACCCACAGCACAACGGCTCTGTTCCATCTGGGAGGCCAGACCATTGGTGCCACTCACAATTTCACTGCATGTATACTTAGTTGTCAACTGATGATAATGCTGAATATTGGTCGCTGTAAACTTCAGGACATCTTTGTTCTCTTTCCCTCAATTTTCTGACCTGACGTACATTCACAACAGCACTGAGAATACATTAGTTTACTGATTCCGAGCCTGTCAGCATCCCTCCCCCACCTCCCATTAAAGCGCTCGTACTGTCCTGCATGCCAGTAACCAAACACTGTTTATAGAAATCTCACGTGCATCTGGTAATCTTTAACAGTGCATGACCCACAACCTGGTTAGAGTGGGAATAGATAACTGAAGCCAAATACATCAGGTATTTTGACATGTAATAATGACTATAAAGATAAAGAGGGAGCAAAATAAACTGCTTAAATGCGCAGACGAAAAACACTTTCACCCAGAGATAGTTTGACTGAAATCAATCCAAAAAATACAAGTAAACCACAACAGAAATAGGGTACATTTTCTTCCCCTTCCTCTCAAGATGCTGATTCTTGCTGGATGGTTCCCCAGGCAACCCTCCCATTACCTTGTCTAAATGGCCAAACTTCATATGTCATCCCAGGCAGCAAGAATCGGCAGGGAGTAAGTGCGAGGTGGTACAATTTAGTAGGAAGAATAAGGAGGCAACATACTCCTTGGACAATAAGTGTCTAAATGGGGATTTACAGGAACAGAGAGATCTGGGGGTACAGATACACAAATCACTAAAAGTAGTGACGTGGGTTCATAAGGCCATAAAAAGAAGCAAACAAAGCACTGGGGTTCATTTCCAGAGGGATAGAATTGAAAACCAGAGAAGCTATGCTAAACTTGTATAGAACCTTGATTAGACCACACTTGGAGTACTGTGAACAGTTCTGGTCTCCATATTAGAAGAAGGATATTGAAGCACTGAAGAAAGTACAAAAAAGATTTACCAGAAGGATACCAGAACAGAGAGGTTATACCTATCAGGAAAAATTAAACAGGCTGGGAAAGGGAAGGCTGAGGAGTGACCTGATAGAGGCCTTTAAAATTATGAAAGGGCTTGATAGGGGAGACGTAGAGAAGGTGTTTCCACTTGCGAGGGAAGCCAGAACTAGGGGCCATAAATATAAGATTGTCACTAATAAATCCAACAGGGAATTCAGAAGAAACTTATTTACTCAGAGGGTGGCTAAAATGTGGAATTCGCTACCACAAGGAGTGGTTGAGGAGACTGGCATAGATGCATTTAGGGGGAAGCTAGATAAACACATGAGGGAGAAAGGAATAGAAGGATATGTTGATGGGGATGGATAAAGAAGGGTGGGAGGAGGCTCATGTGGAGCATAAACACCAGCATGGACCTGTTGGGTCGAATGGCCGGTTTCTGTACTGTAATAAATACTATGTAATAGTATCTACCCTATCAATTATTTTCAAAATCCTAAAAATCTCAATCAAATCACCCTTTAACCTTCTATATTCCAGGGAATACAAGCCTAGTTCATGTAACCTGTTTATACACTCTGTATGAATAGAACTGCATTTATGTGTTCAACCATAAATGTATTTTGATGCTTTGGCAACATAAGATGTACCTTATCATGCCAATAAAGCGATTTGAATTTGAATTTGAATTAATCTCGCCTCATAATCTAACCCTTGGAGCCCTGGTCACATTCTGGTGATTCTGCGCTGCACTCCTTCCAAGGCCAATATATCCTGTCCAAGGTGCGGTGCCCAGAACTGTACATGGTACTCCAGATGTGGTCTAACCAGGGCTTTGTACAGCTGCAGCAAAACTTCCCCCCGGCCCCTTTATAATCTAGCCCTCTAGCTACAATGGCTAACATTCCATTAGCCTTTTTGATTATTTTTTTGTGCCTGACCACTACCCACAACCTCAGGACGTCCCAAATGCTTTACAGCCAATTAAGTCATTTTTGACGCCGCAGCCAATTTGTGCACAGCAAGGTTCCATAAACAGCAATGTAATAACGACCAGATAATCTGTATTTTAGTGATGTTAGTTGAGGGATAAATACTGGCCAGGACACCAGGAAGAACTGCCCTGCTCTACTTTGAAATAGTGCCATGGGATCTTTTATACCCACCCGAGAGGCCTCGATTTAACGTCTCATCCGAAAGACGGCACCTCCGACAGTGGAACACTCTCTCAGTGCGGCATTGTGCGCTCAATTCTCTGGAGTGGGACTTGAACCCATAATCTTGACTCAAGAGGCAAGAGAGCTACCCACTGAGCCACAGCTGACACTCATGAGATTTACACAGATTCTTCACTAACCTGACAACATTTTTAAATGTTCACAGAATCACAGAAACCCCACAGTGCAGATAGAGGCCATTTCGGCCCATCGAGCCTGCACCGACACATATCCCACCCGATCCCCGTAACCCCTACACCAACACATATCCCACCCTATCCCCGTAACCCCACGTATTTAATCCCCCTAACACTAAGGGTCAATTTATCATAGCCAATCAACCTAACCCGCACATCTTTGGACTATGGGAGGAAACCGGAGCACCCGGAGGAAACCCACGCAAACACGGGGAGAATGTGCAAACTCCACACAGACAGTCGCCCGAGGCCGGATTCGAACCCGGGTCCCTGGCGCTGTGAGGCAACAGTGCTAACCACTATGCCACCGTGCTGCCCCAATGTTCTACTGTAATCCAATGTTTTTACATAAACTTTAAATAAAGCAGATGCCATTCCTTTAACACTGTTTGACAAATAAGATCTTTTGAAAACATAAATACCCATCTTTTTAACCAAACAATTCAGAAGCACTAAAGCATTTCCTATGGGGACAGGATATTACATAGTGCAGTTTAATATAAGTTATGACAAAGCCTGCTTCAAACATGCTTAATAAAGCCAAAAACAATGCCAGCAGTAGTAGCATCCTGTTTTTATGCTGAGACTGTAGGAAAGGCAGGACAGATGTCAGGATAGATGTCAGGATAGTCCTCCAGCTGAAACTATACCGGGGTTGATTCTAATGTCCCTTGCTTTCCCAACTAGCCAGATTTTCTTGTATTTTCTTAAAAACGGTAATGGATTAGCTGCAATGTAAACATTGGCTGTGCATCAGTTTAATGGCAGAGTATTTGGAAAGATTTCTTATTTCAAGGTGAAACTGAAAAGGACATTTGAAGGTTATTTAATTCCCTTAATTAAAGCGTGCAGTTCACAAGATTAAAATTATGAAAATGGTTCACAACATTCATTATTAGTAACGTGGAGTTGTAAAAACACACAGCTTTACATTTTTGAGTAAAAAGAGACTGCCAATTCATGTCAAAATGGAAACAGTTTTGCCCTGTAGAATTGTATCCACTAGGATCTACACTTTGACTCCTCAAACTAATTTCATTTTGACCCTTGTAGCGCACAGTGGAGATATTGTCATCCCAACAGTTTGACTTGGTCCCAGTGGTGAAAGGATACCACCTATTCCCGTGAGTACATAAAGGCTAAAACTAGTAGTTAGATTTATTTTCAACAATTGATAATTATACAGAAGCAAAAGAATGAAACCAGTAATTGACAATGCAATATTTCACTAGGCAACACTTAAACAGTCCTGAAAATAATAGTCCAGAGTCTTAGTGTCTTTTTCCAAATCTTTCAACTGAGTTTTTGATTAATGTAACATGGGTGTTTCTGTTCCAAGGAGCCTTTCCCAGCGCTGTAGCATGGAAACCAGCAGTCAAACAATGAACTACAGACAAAGAGAAACAAGGAGCTATCACTGAAGATAAAATAAGACCAAAGTGCCCTTTGCATCTTCTCAACACAATCCTGGAGAGCTGTATCCAACAGCAACAACAACTTGCATTTATATAGCGCCTTTAATTTAGTAAAATGTTCCACGGCACTTTTCCAAGCTAAATTTGGCATTCATCAGAACAACAACTACTACTTGCATTTATATAGTGCCTTTAACATAGTAAAATGTCCCAAGGTGCTTCACAGGAGCGTTAGCAAACAAAATTTGACCCGGGGCCACATGAGATATTAGAGCAGGTGACCAAAAGCTTGGTCAAAGAGGTAGGTTTTAAGGAGTGTCTTAAAGAAGGAAATAGAGGTAGAGAAGCAGAGAGGTTTAGGAGGGGATTCCAGCACTTAAGGATAAGGCAGCTGAATATGAAAGTACCAATATGAAAGGCTAATTGGGACAGACACTCTTTATATTTTCCCATCAGTATCTTCTAAATCCCTTCAAGCCCTGCAAAGCCCGAATGCCACACTTGGGGGCAGCCACTCTCATATCCCATTGGTTAGCCAATTCTTGAATTTGGCAAGTGCAGCACACTAGATCTCCAAGTGACTCCATCATTAACACTGGTGAAAGGATGTGCCACAATTCTTTCAGAAATGCTTGGAACGAACACTCCAAGGCTTTCCCTTGCAATACCAACCAACATATCACTAATGAAGACATCAAACGGAATAGGTGACAGTGGACAACCTTGCCTCATTCCTCTTGAGAAAAATAGATTCAATGACTCTTTCATCTGCTCTTACACATTCAGGATAAAAACAAAGATTCAGCCACATACACTCATCGCTTCCACAGTCTCCAGGGAGGCAAAACAAATCACTAGATTGAGAAACCGATGCAAGTAAATGGTTAGCATACGATTAGCATTTGCAAAAGTCAAACAACACAACTTGTTTGGGACCTAACTACAGAGGACCAGAATCACTGTCCTCAAAACTCAAAATGACTTAAAAACCCTATAAAATCCAAACCTGTATGTGTCAAATGCCAATTATATAATAGGAAAGAGAGATTCATAGGCAGGTGAAAGTATTCTTGATCTTTCGATAAGTACAAGAATTCATAACAGCACATACCAAATAACTAATATACAAAATCACAAGTCATTCCTGCAAAAATAATTTACTAAAAAGATGAGAGCATCAAAAATCTGAAAGCTTTGGCTCTACAAATTTGTCCACTGCTTATGAATATACACTGTATATGAATATCCCAATATAGATGTTGTGTATAGAGGGAGCAGACACAGTTACAAGGCACTGACATTGAATGCCCATCTTGACCATAATAGCAAACCTGATTTCCAAATATATCAGTCAGGAATTTAGATCGGCCTCTCCCAACAGCTCAGTAAGTTTATCCAGTGAGTAGCTGAGTAATACAGATAAAAGAGCCCAGGTTTTATCCTCCGTCTGTGCTGAGATAACCAGTCTCAGCCGCGGCTGTACAACTGCCCTTAGCGCCACTGGGTTAGGGTCAGGGAATCCAGCCCCTGATCATTATCCAGCAACTCCTACCAAAAATGGATATGTGCACACTGTGGCTGAGGTCTGGATCAGGCTGAATGTGATCCCCCCTGTGAGCACTCTGCTGATACTTGATATAAATCTCTACTTGGATGAAATGCCAGAGGTCAGCACTTGTGGAACAACGCTCCAGCAGGGATTCAACACCTACCAGAGAAAAAGGGGAAGGGAACAATTGGGCAAGAAAAGGAAATTAGGGTTAGGCTGAAGGAAAGTTGATTTCCCCCTCCCCTCCATCGTCCTCCTCTAACCCCATCTCATTTAAAACTGGTTAAACATGCGGAGATATAGTTCTACGGTCATCAGTGACCATCCAATACCTTCCATTCTCCATGCAAGCAGCCGGACATAGAGGGCCCATGGGTTACTTGACTGTGAAAGCTATCCTAGTCAAGACTGAACTCATTCTCACTCATTGTTCACACATGCTGCACTTCCAGCAGAGGTCTTAGATAACGGTCAGGAATGGAAATCATGGTGGATTTTCCCTGATCCCTCTCCAAGAATGCTGAGACTCAGGCCGCGATTTTTCTGTTCGAGGCGGCTTGAGAGCGGGACAGCTGCCAGGTTCCAGTCCCGCCCCCAACGACATCAGATGCACAAACGTGATTTTGCGTCAATTGGCCTCGTTAAGCCCGCCTTGTAGGTTTGACGGCCAAGTAAGAGGAAGCCAGTGTCAGATGACGTCAGTTGATGACGCATCAGCTGCCGGTTTTCTTAAAGGGGATATGCACATTTTTTTTGACAGCTGATTTCTCGGTGTTTGACAGCATTGAGGTGCTGCAAACACTGACAATCACTGTACAAAGGTGAGCTCTTGCACCCAGGCTCTCCAGTGACTCCCTCCTTAGGCTAGAACAGATGGCAGCTGCAGGTGAGGTTACAGAAGCGATCTGTCACTGGTGAGAGAGGTTCTCCCAATGAGGTGGGACTACGCATACAAATTAAAACTTGTTACCTACAGAAAAGTGTAAATGCATTAAAAATGATTTTCCCAACATTATCTTACCTCTGAAACTCACCAGTGCACCACTGGATCCTTCACACCACTTCTGCAGCCGTCATCAATGCAGAAACGTTACAGTAGACCCACAGCACGCCACACTTACCTGGCATGGTGTCCGGGCGTTGGGAAGCCCACAGTAGAACTGTCAAAATTGCAAAAAGCCTCTTAACTGCCTGTTAACAAGCAGTTAAGTGGCTATAATCCTCTTCCCGTCACTAGGTGTCGGGTCCGTGCACAAATCGGGGTCCCAACATTTGGGAAGATTGATTGGAGGCGGGTTGACAGCGGGTTTCCGACCTGTCAAACTTTGCAATTTTGCCAAATGTCCTGCCTCCAAACCCGCCCCCTGAGCACCGGCAAAATTCCAGCCTTACTGTACGTCAACCTGGCTGGGATCAACTAACTCAGGGATCAGAATGGGCTGCTTCCCAGTCTTTGTGGCTCAATACTACATCACGCAGCACACTTACTATGTCGTTGGATGTTTCTTTTCCTTGGAAATGGAAGTAGCAATGAATCAGGTACTATGCATTTTGGGTGGCATATCGTTCTGCATACACACCAACCTAGAAAACTAACAAAAGCTGACAATCAAAAACCTCTGACATTGAAAACAAGTAATTCAATGCTTGTACAGTGGAATACAGAGGTGTAACTTAGATTGACCCAACATTCCTTCAGTTTAAGTGTATGAAAACTTGAATGGAATGCAAGTGTTGAGACACAAGATTTACTTTCTAGAGGAGTTGGGAGTAAAAATTACAAATACAGTCCTTCCAAAAGCTGCGTTCCCATGATTTATGATCTCTGACTATTCATGTCAAATGTGGACAGTTGACATTTTTTTTTATTCGTTCACGGGATGTGGGCATCGCTGGCAAGGCCAGCATTTATTGCCCGTCCCTAATTGCCCTCGAGTGACTTGCTAGGCCATTTCAGAGGGCATTTAAAAGAGTCAACCACATTGCTGTGGGTCTGGTGTCACATATAGGCCAGGCCGGGTAAGAATGGCAGATTTCCTTCCCTAAAGGACATTAGTGAACCAGATGGGTTTTTACTGTTACGAGCCTTTTATTCCAGCTGCCATGGTGGGATTTGAACTCTTGTCTCTGGATTATTAGGCCAGGTCTCTGGATTACTAGTCCAGTGACATTACCACTATGCTACCATTCCCTTATGGTTTGATGACCTCTGGGCACTGGGTCCAAAGATAGCCCACAATAAAAGTTTCTTCTCAGTTGGGTGCAAAGCACCCAAGTGTATGAAGCTTGCCCAATTGTCAACCAAGTTCCTACTGAGCATTCTTGCACAACACAAACCTGCACACAAGTGGCATTAAATTTGCAGTCTCACTCAAATGGCTGAGGGTGTCTTATGTGAGAATTTGAAAAATTCACACTGGTGCAGTAAACTGAATTTAAAGGCACAATAATAACTTTCAAAAGGGAATTGGATATATACTTAAAGGGAAAGATTTGCAGGGCTATGGGAAAAGAGTAGGGAAGTGGGACTAATTGGTAGCTCTTTCAGAGAGCCGGCACAGGCATGATGAGCCGAATAGCCTCCTTCTGTGCTGTATGATTCTATGATTTTTAAAGGTGGGTAAAACGATCTTTACTCTGCAAATATCCTGTGCTATATCTGACTTAAAAGTTCTGTATGCTGACACTGGGGGTGAAAAGCAGGAGCATTATCTCCTCCAATGGCTTTCTTTGTTTTGAACTCAAATATTCCCCTCTTTCCCTCCCTCCCCCCCACCCCCCCCCCCAAAAAATGTGGAAGTAACTACAAAGTGGATAATCTTAATCAAAAGATTCAATTGGTGAGAAAGAGTATTTATAAATTATCTGGTTATCCAACCAGATTAGATTACTGACTTGAAGTCACTCCAGGGTGCCTTATTTTTATAGAACATTTGGGATTTATTTTACTGTGCTGCTTTATTCTGTTTTGGGTCCACTTATGTTGCCAGCAGCAGTTGGCTAACCTAATGCCCACTGCTAGTGTGCGCTGGGTCATCGATGCATGACAAAGTTCACACTGAAGAACTAGCCACAAGTTTTAGAGAAGTAACTTGCAACTATCAATTGGAATTTCTGTGGCCGGTGTTAAGATTATATTTTCTAAATTGCAAATTTTAAGCTCTTTATTGTTGTTTTAAATTGAATAAAAGTGTACACGCTGTGTAAGTCACCTGGGCATGAAGGACTGGTCACTGGGGGGAAAAAAAGAAATTAAGTTGGGGCCAGATTATTCAAGTCCATACCTGACAGGCTGGTTTCTGCTTTGAGGAGCTGCAAGTGAGTGCACTGCATGACAAATGTCTTGTGGGGCAACAATGGACAGAGAAGGAGAATCAACAGCACTGGAGAACAGCATAAGCATGTTTATTTTCCAACTTGTTTTGCACCATTGTTTTTGAGAGCAAAACCATTTTATAAACATTCATGTGGCACATTTTAAACTCTGTGTGCATGAACTGAAAATTAATAAAATACACACTCTCTCAGACGGTTTCCCTTAAAAAAAACATTCCCTCACAGTGGTAACTCTTATGTAATAGCTAACTGTGCTTCTTTGTAATTATTTACTATATATTGCAACGGGAATACAGCACTCATTTGGTTGATAAACACATTTATTTTGAGCTACAGGATATTAAGATTCATTTCACCACAAAGCAACTTAAATACCTACACAGCAACTTTAAATATCATCTTTCCAAAGTGCCATTTTTATTGTGTAGAAACAAACCATTTATTTGCAGTGTACTCTACAGTGGAACGCTGCTCATTAATCCATGTAGCTCTACATTATATGCCAAAGCTATTTGTGGCTGAGAAATATTACGCATTTGCATATTTAACCACAAACATATCCTAGTGCGCATGGTACAAAACATAAAAATGTGACAGCTAAAGATTAATACTTATTTGAGAAAATAAGTACCAACATAAACAAAAAAATACAAGCACATGAAAACACTTTTTTACAGCATGAGGATGTCCACAGTACAGTACATTCTCTCAGCACCAAATTACTTCACGTCAATTTCAGGAGAATATTTCACTACAAGTCTGATTTATTTAATTTCCTAGATTAGCCTTTCTTATGGTCTCTCTGAATGAGGCTTGCAATTAGTACTGAATTATTCGTATGTCACTCATCTTTGTACATTCTGTATAGCCAGTCCAGTGCTGTGCACTTGCACCCACTAGGAGCTGAGTTGAGACTTCCTCCAAACTCATTTCAATTAGAATGGAATCAGGATGGAAGAGCCTTTCATCCCATCAAGCTGGGCTAGATTCAAAGCCAGACCCAACAGATGAACGGTCAATGTGCTAAACCACTGTACCTCTGTCCTATTCTGTGGCATGGCTATGCTAATTTGTGCAACAACTTTTTATTAAGACAACTAGACCTGTAGCAGATTAACCTAGGAATAAATGAGATAGTTTTATGTAATCATCTAAATCTTCATTGTAGCGTTAGCATGAGCCAGGATGGATCTTGTATCTGTGTTTGATTGATGCATTGATGGGTGGTGAACAGGAACAGCAGCTAGGGTAGGGCTTTACACAAAGGGAAGTGGCAAATTGACTGCTAGTTTAACCTATTACAGCTAGTAATCCGTACAGGCCAAACTGGAAACTATAAAGCTCCTGAAGTTGTCGACAATAAATACAATTCTTCCTTTTCTTCAAATATTGCTATTTAAGTCACGCATTCCTTATTTGGACATTACTATTCTGTGATACACTGTCATGCCTGCAGCTGCACACTTATACCATTAGATGCAGTTTGATAAGCTCCAGAATCTGTACTAGTTTCAATCACCTAAGGGGGCAAGAGAGGAATTTTCCGATTCTTTTCCCTAATTGGCCTGGGTTTTTAAAATCAGGTTTTTTGCCCTTCCCAAGAGATTACATGGTTTCAGGGTGGGGTGGGCAGAGTATATATTGTGATGCACAAGACATCATATTTGTATGGGTCAGGCTGGATGGACCAGTAGTTCTTTGCTTATGTCGTTTTCGTATGTTTGCGTGTTTTGAAGATCCCCATACCTGTACCTACAGCATCACTAATGCACGGAGAGGAATTCGCTTTGTCCTGACTTTCCAATGGCAAAGCCACAGGACATCCCCTAGTAAATAACTAAAAAGGTTAAGTTCACCGGATGGCTCCGCCAGCTTATTGAGTGAGTAGCTGAGCAATACAGCCCAGGAGAGTTCAAGAAGCAGATTCCTGATCTGTGTTTAGTTACCTGATCTCAGCCAAAGCAGTGGTTACGGCACAATTAACCTCAGTGCCCTTTGTTAGGGAAGGTTAAGTTGGCCAAGAATCCTGTTCCTGATCACTATCCAATGGCCCCTTCCGTAAGGGTGACACAGACAGGGACCAAACACATTTTAAAAAAACATTTACAAGGCTGTTGAGGCAGGCTGCACCAAGACATCAGCTAATACTGTATTGGCAAGAAACACGTAAGAAGGCGCTGAAGCTCTGCTATGCAGCGAACTGTAGTGTGATCAGGGTCTCATGATCAGCTTACAACCGTCAGCATGCACGAATGACCTCACAGGAGAATAAAAATTATGTACATTTTAAGTTTTTCCTTCCCAGAAATGCGAGTCTTAACAATCCAGCTTGAGAGCGCACACGAACTTTCCCTCCTTAAGAAAAGTGCTTTGCCTCTTTCCCAGATGCCTCCAACTGAGATTAAGTAACCATCACTAAAATTAACGTTCAGAAAAAAAACTGAAATGCTAATGCCTTTTAAAATAACTTTTTTCTCAAAACAGTGACTAACTCTCCCAGGCAGGTTTCAAACAAGAACAGTAAAGATAGTCACAGGAAACACAAAATGTAAAAAGAGACCCAATTATACTCTTAAAAAGTCATGAGACTAATTTTGACTTTAAAAAAACCCCTCAACTTTAAGTTAAATATTTTCAGTCTCTAAACATTTCAGAATCCTTACTATGGATGCCACAAGCTAAACTAGTATCAGACAATATTGAGGCCTAAAAGGGGAAATCTCGATTCCCTCAGTTCAATTTGCCCTCCACTCTCAAAAGGTTGCTACTTGCCAAATCTACTTCAAATTCAGTCACTCAACATTAATCAATAATGTCAAGCTTCTTTTTTTTGCTTAAAATAAAAAGCACTTTGCTAAATGCAGATAATTTCTAAAACCAAAACTGGTCTAGTGTTTCCTATGATTTACCTGGATATACTTCTCAAACAATGGCCTGGATTTTGCAGTCAACGAAGCTCGTTCATTACACTTACAGCTGCCCATAGACTTTGTGGGCTTTTGCGCAGCAATTTACAGTAACTAGAGATCCATTTCAGCACGGTGCCCTCTCCAGGGGATCTGGAACCTGTGTGAGCAGAGCAAGCAACAGCGCGTCTCTTCAACCAATCAGATTGAAGAATCCTCACTGAGCCACGCAGAGTCTAAACCAGGAAGTGTAAGTTAGAATATTCAATTCAATGTAAAGTCATGTACATAAAGTGAAATAAAGAGAGGGAAAGAAAGATGGGATTAAGAGAGAGAGAGATAAAATAGACAAAGAAAAAGTAAAAATATTTTAATTTTAAAAATGTTTTTAAATCGCCAACGATAATTAAAACCTGAAGGAATGAGACTCTACTCATGCAAAAGTACATTTTCAGTACCAGAGAGGTTGTTTGGTAGTAATTAAGTTCACTTATGCTCGAATGGACAAGCCCTAACTTTTTTTTTGGACATGTTTAGTGGGTATCTAATTGATAACATCACGACCTTCATGCGTTTAAATGCAAAGTCTCTCGACGAGGTACCAGTCTAGCGAAGTTTGTGGCGGAGCAGGGCAACTTGGACAGCAACGTCCTGATTTCAACGTTTTATTGCGCGTGCATTGCTGTCTGATTTACTCCATAATAACGGAGAGCACTGATAGCTTCACCATTATTCCTACTGCAAAATCCGGGGCATTATGTATTTATATACTTATCTTTTAGTGTAGGAGCTTCTTGCTTATTTATTTTAACAATGTTCACTTCTTTGCTATGCAACCTGCCCATTATACTATAATCTGCCACTAACCAAAAAAAGACTGCCTATAGCACAGCTGAACTGTTCAAGTTGTTGAACATAAAAACCTTACAATTGTCTAAAATCAGACAGTACACCACAAATTATTGCACTGTACTACATTGTCAGTCTGACAATTAATTACCTATTGTAACAAAACAACAACTTCCATTTATATTGTGCCTTTAAATGTAGAAAAATGTTTACTTGCACTTAAACTGAAATTAGGCAGATATCCATTAGGGAGGACCAAAAAGCTAAATTAAAAACCACAGCTCCCTCAACAAAAAAGAGAGACAGACAGCATGCACCTACAGATGGAAAAATGATTCATTCCCAATGGTTAAAGAATTGTGAGTATGCAAAGATCCTGAACAGTTAGGTAACAGTATGTTTATTTATTACAACATTTTGGGCCTTTGTAGGCTGTATAAACACAAATGCTTCTTTCCAATACCAATGTGATTAGAAACTGGGTGGGCAGGTAACCAACATGAAATCCAAAAATGATTCACATCATGCGTGTGGTAGACTTTGATGAAGATGGAGCTTTTGTGTTTTAATTTAATTTTCTTATTAAATTGGTCCCCAATAATTAATAACCAGTACATATAGTAACAAAAGATACAGTTTGGTGTAAATAATTGGTATGATCAAAAAAAACTGCAAGAGAAATGGCAGCTAAAACAAGGCCTTCTGCCAAATCCATTAGAAAAGCTGCAATCACTTCCTTAGACTTGTAAAGGAAACTTGAACAATAGGGATGAGTAATGCACAATCTTTAATCTTTGCAAAAACAATATTCACTGCAATACAATAGCTACTTTCAATCCAAGTATACTTGACTTTCGACCCTGTAAAATTTTCCTTTTATTGTGTTACAAGATTTTTTTTGGTCATGTCGTATATTTTCATACGTGACCTTAAGAAATCATCTGACATCGACATAATGGCCATGAAGTAAATTTGCACTATAAATATTGGCAAGAAGCCATTAGACAGACCTAAAATTAACTCCCCATCGAAGGTGAAGGGAGAACGGTTCGCAGAGCATTTGAACCAATTAGTGCTTTGGAAATAACAGTATCAGTATTTGGTCAATTCAGACTCATCAGGTAGTAGTGTAGCCCAACTTATATATACTGTACTACAAATCTGGAATATTGTTAAAAATAAACATTGATAGTGTTAATTATATTCCAATATAGAAAGAGAGCTTTGGAATGTATTTCATATAAAATTACATATACTGTACAATTTACATAATTTAGTTAGAAATATATGAAA
Organism: Somniosus microcephalus; assembly: GCF_052327205.1. Lineage (NCBI taxonomy): Eukaryota > Metazoa > Chordata > Chondrichthyes > Squaliformes > Somniosidae > Somniosus > Somniosus microcephalus. Next base: position 24,650,914 of record NC_141013.1, read on the forward strand.
TCTACATTTTACCTTTATATAGGACAGAATGTTCTTTATAATTCAACATCTGTAAGAACTGGTCTACGATCTTCTTTGTCATTTTGCATCATAAACCCGTTATCCTACGGTGATTTGCATCATTACCCAATAGCAGCAAAGAAGTGACAGAGGTTTAAAAAAGAATCTGTGCAATATAAAAATAAACTGGATGGGTGACAGAGGATCACAGGCGGTAATTCAGTCTCAGGGATCAGTTGGTAAACAAGTTAAGCTTCATCCTGATTTCTTCATGCTGCCATTTCCCTCTCACCTATCCAGTATTCTCTGCAGTAGCTTTACAAAGTCCTGGTGTCCATTCCGGATATATACTACAACATTCAGATTTTAAATTAAACTATTCTAAATTCTAAATGCTTAGTTACTTCTTAAAAATAATAATCTTTAGGAAATACATTTGCCTAATTAAACATGTAACTGTAGCGAGTACTGACATTTTGTTAGTTAAATTCTGACAATCGTTTGAATTTAAAAAAAGACGTGTATGCCTAAAATTAGTAAATATTGACTGCAGTTACTAAATCTGGACAGCTATAACCAGCAATTACTAATTGATGAGGTCTAGCAATGGATACACTAATGAATGATATATATCTACACGTACAATATATATAAAAAATGTGTGTGCTCACTGTCATTCTAAATTCCTATGTCTCATTTATAATGGAAATTGCGTATGTAAACTCGTCACGCAGTCACTACAGCATCCCACCAGTGATGGCGCTGTAACTTCTCAGTTTTACAACTTCCAACTTTGAGTATGAGAGTAAAGACGTCTTACTGCAATTATATAGGGCCCTGGTGAGACCACACCTGGAATATTGTGTACAGTTTTGGTCTCCTTACCTAAGGAAGGATATACTTGCCATAGAGGGAGTGCAATGAAGGTTCACCAGACTGGTTCTTGAGATGGGGGGATTGTCCTATGAGGAGAGATTGAGTAAACTAGGCCTATATTCTCTAGAGTTTAGAAGAATGAGAGGTGATCTCATTGAAACATATAAAATGATTACAGGGCTTGACAGGGTAGATGCAGGGAGGATGTTTCACCTGGCTGGGGAGTCTAGAACCAGCGGTCACAGTCTCAGAATAAGGGGTTGGCCATTTAGGACTGAGATGAGAAATTTCTTCACTCAAATGGTGGTTAATCTTTGGAATTCTCTACCCCAGAGGGCTGTGGATGCTCAGTCGTTGAGTATATTCAAGAGAGAGATCGATAGGTTTTTGGGTATTAAGGGATATGGGGATAGTGCGGGAAAGTGGAGTTGAGGTAGAAGATCAGCCATATCTTATTGAATGGCGGAGCAGGCTCGAAGGGCCAAATGGCCTACTCCTGTTCCTATTTCTTATGTTCTTATTAATTCTTCAACCTGTACTGCAGATAAACTCCTCTGCTCCAACCAAATCAATTTGTCTGCTTCCCAAATCGCTGTAAGGTTTACTAAACTCAAAGCATTACATAAAAAGGACAGGATGTATGACTATAAAATATGGGCTAAAAAACTGCGTACCCTAATCCAATTATGCCCTCACCCACATCTAACCCCGCTTCACCTGAAGACTATACTTAGTCTCAACTCCCCATGTGCAACACCACAGAGATCTCGAAAGATAGATGTAGAATTTGGGTGAGGCTAACCAAGTTCAAAAGATTTACATGCATAGGCATTTGATGGGAGTTACACTTTTTTAACATAATGTTTAAGATTATAGTTTTAAGTGCAATGCAATTGGCCAATTATAAATTTGGAGTTTATTTAAAATAAAGTTTTAATAATTACTAGTCAATCTCCCGTGATATTGCATACAAGGAGTGAAGAGCAAGTGTAGTCCACAGATGAACGGGGGCGTTGATGGCAGAGGACAATTGGGCTAGAGCACACAGATGTAATTCAGTCCCCATTTTAAAGTTGTACACATTATCCTATTTTATTTTTATATATTTTGACAAAACTTACATCAATTTGGGGAGCAGAGAAGTAGAGTTGGTTGCAGCACAGGAGTTTTTCCTGTAGTAGAGGCGCCGGAGTGGGTAGACGCAAAACTGAGGGGCGACAGGGCCAACATCGGTGGAGGGTTGTAATTACAGTGTGACAACTTTCATAGCCAGTTTCCATTATAAATGTAGACATATGTATTTATAATGGGAAAAACACTGACACAGAAAGTAAGCACAGATGTAAGATTTTTAATACACTATAGGTGGATGTGCAACTGCATATATTAATCCACAGTAATGTATTTGAGAGAAAACACCTAGCCAGAACTAAAGGTCCTTCACAAATGGAAAACTTTAGCCTGTACTCTGGATTCCCTGACAGCTCTGAATTTTTTTTAAAAACATCATCCATGACCTAATCACGGTGCTAACCCAATAGGCTGGCACGCTACTCACTCAACCATCTTCCTCCCCTCTTCAGGTGATGGGCAGTACTTTAAATCCTAATACCATTAGCCCCGATGTAGTGTTTAAACTTCATTATAGCCCAGGAATGGGCGGTATCTTTAGAAAAGTTTGAGAATTAGCGCCAGGCACTAATGCTTTAGACTGCACGAAAAATTCATTCTCACTGCTCAAAGAAATGATTGGAGCGCTAAATCAAGTCTTAAAGGCCTAGCTCAGTGGTGTTACACTGAAAGGGTGGACCAGTATCATAGAAACATAGAAACTAGGAGCAGGAGTAGGCCATTCGGCCCTTCGAGCCTGCTCCGCCATTCAACGAGATCATGGCTGATCATCCAAACCTTTAGCACCCGGTCCCTACACCGACAGCCATCCCACCCAAGCCCTATCCCCGTAACCCCACGTATTTAATCCCCCCTAACACTAAGGGCCAATTTTTATCATGGCCAATCAACCTAACCCGCACATCTTTGGACTGTGGGAGGAAACCGGAGCACCCGGAGGTGCAGTCTGATCGCAACTCATCATTGCCACAGGCCTTTCCCAGTACGTAATGCGGAGGTTCGTTGATACTGCAGCACCTCATTCTCGGCATTGCTGGCTGTGCAGCTGCCTCAAAGCGAAGGACTGAAGCAGGTGGGCTCGTGGCAGATCCACCTCAGTCGGGTGGTCAGGGTGATTGAATGCTTCAACAAATGCTACATCCCACCATCTGTACCACAAGCTTCACACACTGCCCAAAGCACCACACCCCAGCACTCGCCCACCAACAATCTCTACCTACCAGCACTCGCACTCACATCTCATGCTTTGCACACAATGACAGCTATTCAACTATGGCAGGCACAAGGGTCATCAGTTATTAGAATGAATGTGATATGTTTATGCATAAATTTATTAATGGAGTTTGCAATATTCTGTGGTCTCTCTCAATTCACCTTTGCGCCCAGGAGGAAGCGGTGATATGGCATGACACAAGGATGGTTTGATGGGCATGTGGTGAGCAAGAGAGATCTGGGGTTTAAGTCATCCTGGTGTGAGGCTGGAGGTCTGTTTGGAGGAGGTGGCAGAGTTCTCTGACCACCACCTTGGTGATGCGGAGCCGTCTAATACACTGCTCCTCACTTAATTGAAGGTAGGAGAAGTGCTGTCGGAATACTCTCGGAGGGTAAGGCCTCCTGGTGAGAGCCCCGATGTCCCTCCTCATCCCTCTGCGCACATGTTCCTGTATTTCTCGCTGCCTACGCTCCCTCCACCATAGTTCCTGGAGGGCGAGGTAACATGCCAGTACAGCCCCCATTAATGTTGCCAAGTGTAGCAATTTGAATCTTTGAGCAATAAATGTAGTTACTTTGCACTTGCCAGAAAACTGCTGATACAAAAGAAGCTTGAAATTACTCATACAAACTGTTCCACTAGGTGAAACTGACAAGAAATCACTGAAACTAACCTGCCCCGACAGCTGTGAGTGATTAATGCTGATGGCTTTAAATAACATCGTTGGAGCCGGCTTCTTGCAGCTGCACGCCAGCTCTCCCTGTCGCTGTCTGGTCGAGGCGCCGAGGTAAGTGGCAACAATGAATTTTCCAGATCGGGTGCCCAAAGACGTCACGATCTGCCTGGTGTTGAAGTACCCGGCGGTACCTTGTACCAGCGGTGCAACGGGGGAGGGGAGGGCCGGATTTGCCGTGCGGCACTGGATTCGCCTCACCCCGGCGCTACTGCATCAGCGCCCCATTACTGCCATCTGCCGGCGTTAACGGGAGGCGCTAAGCTACCGAATTTTTCCCCCATATGTTTATATGTATCCACCAGAGGAAGACTAGTCCCAGAGGTTGGTAGGTTCCTAGTTACCATGTAGAGAGCCAAAAAGTTATAACTTGGCTGCTGAAAATAGATCTCAACAGGAATAAAGATAAAGACAATGATCTTGTAAAAGGAATTGTTTCTCTTCAAATTCATTCAAACCCAGTTCCATTATATACACCCCTTCCTCCAGGTTAGGAGCAGCCTAACTTTTGTTTTTGTGGACTGCATTGGTGCACATCGTGCAGTCTCGAGGGCACATATAAAAATTAAATCAATGTTGCCATTAATCTGCATCTATCTCAAGATGGCGACACAAATAGATCTCGGTATTCTGATTTAGGAACAATGCTTAGACCAGTCCTTTCCACACATCCAGGGTTACAAAATTCAAACAGGACAAACTAGTGAATAAGAGATATAAACAGAATATGCTGGAAACACTCAGCAGATCAGGCAGCATCTGTGGAGAGAGAAACAGAGTTAACGTTTCAGGTCTGTGACCCTTCGTAAGAACTGAAAAGTGTTACAGATGGAACAGGTTTTAAGCAAGTACAGGGGCAGGGAAAGAGGGTAAGGGAGGGAAGAAAAAAAGGGAAGGTCTGCGATAGGGTGGAAGGCAGGAGTGATTTAAATGACAAAAGGAATGATGGGGCAAGGCAAAAGGGGGTTCTAATGGGACAAGGAAAGAAACAAAAGATGGGTCTAGAGGAGCTGTAAATGGCAACAGCAGAACCATTACCAGAAAAAAAGGGAGCAGTGGTTATGATCTGAAATTCCATTGGAGCTCGAGGAACAGCACCTCATCTTTCAATTAGGCACTTTACAGTCTTCCGGACTCAACATCGAGTTCAACAGAATAAAACTAAGCTCAACTGGTTCCATCCTCCACAACTCAAGTCCATGTTGTAGTCTTCTCAAATGCACTATACTACCTTTTCCAGATCTCGTTAAAACTGCCTGCAATATTAGCCTGTCTCGTTCTTTCAATTTTTTTTAACCTCATATTATCTTCGTGCTGTCGACGAATATTCTAATAATGTACAACCTGATTAACTTAAGCCAAAACTATAGGAAGATAGTCAGAAAAATCTATCCTTTCAAATCAACAACAGGCTGCCAACTGGAGCTTACCACAAAGTATGGAAATTCCTTCCTATTGGAATACGATCATCCTTTTAGGCAACAAGCAATGGAGAATTATGTTATTCATCAGATGGAGGATTATAAATGATTAGCTGGAGGATTGCCCAAAATAAGATTAGTCAAGAAAATATGAACAGCCATGGTAAAGAGACACATCAAAGTGAGGTTCGCTACTATTTTCAAAGATGGCTTCCATTAGGTTCATGACTAGATGACAGTCAATGCATGAATCAAAGAACAACTTAAGGGACTCCGCACAATACCCTGTGATACAACTCCATGCCCCTACAACATCTCATGTGGAATTCCATAGTTTTCAGGAAGCAATGGGGAAGAAAAATCAAAATGTTGTGACAGAGCAGAGATCTGACGAGTAATTTTTTTCACGTGACTATGTTTTAATGGGAATATATTGCTCGCCAGCTTTGCAGCCACTTCAGAATTGTTGTTGCAACTGCATCCTGGGAGAATTTCTGCTGTTCTTGTGTTTTGCATGGGTAGGTGACATGACAACATACAACAGAAGCCTGCCTGGGCAATGCAGCTGATCACCACCAGAAGTATGCATCTGGGTAAATAGATACTGTACCAAGTCCACTCTGGTGATAGACACAATTAGCATGGAACAACAAGCCATGGACTTTTTCCCTCCAGTTCTGACGAAGGGTCATCGACCTGAAACGTTAACTCTGTTTCTCTCTCCACAGATGCTGCCTGGCCTGCTGAGTATTTCCAGCATTTTCTGCTTTTATTTTATATAAGCCATCAATTGTTCTGTGTTTGCCCACGAGCAAAGCAATTGTCTTGAAGGGTCTTGTGAGCAAGGCTCTTTTGAAGGTGTATGGATTATTTGGCTGGTATCTGTCAGGCAGTCTCTGTGACTGTGAAACCTATTTATGATTGATAGCTATATTTAGCTGTAAACTATGCCTTTTTGATTTTTCTTTGTCTCAACATGGACTTCAAAGTGTAGAGAGAGATACAATTGCATCCGGCAGCAATGACTTTAGTGTATTTATAACAAGATAATTTGGAAATATACTAGAGTTTAAAGATGTTTATTTTGAAACAGGAACTGTAAATTAAGCATTGTAATCTAGTGAAATGTGTTGTTTGCTCTTGCTTCTGTTTAATTTTACATAATAAATTTCATCTGCAGTTTGTAACCTGAGAGATACAGTCTGTCAGAGTGTTACTTGTCAGACAGATCTAGTGTGTAATATGTTAACCTGCATTACTTTTAGTGAATACCTCATCAGTACAAGGGTTCGCCCTGTAGCCTGCTATCCCTGATTACTTATGAACATGAAACATGACTTTTTGCACAAGAAGCTTAGGCTTGTCTGTGGAAACGAGCTTTTGAGCTGGGCGTGAGAAAAAGTATCTGCAGCATGTCCAAATCATAACACCCGTCACTGGTGACCTTTTGTCACCTAGAAACCAGCTTTGCAAAAATCTTAAATGATAAAGCATAAAATAACCTGGTGGAAGATTCCTATTGTTCTGCCTGTCAAGTAGGCCGAGCATTTCCAACTAACTCTTTCAGCAAAAAAGATCTATGGAACCATATAATTCTAATCTTGTGTTGTTCAACACAATTTTGTAAATTAGTGCCAAAACCTTTCCTGGTATTAAGATAGACTCAGACCACAATATAGAATGGCCCAGATTTTCCTGTCAAAGTAACAGCGAGGCTAATGGCACTCGCCATCACTTGCGCATAAATGATACAGCAATTTCAGGCAAGGGGCAGGTGGTTAAATTCAAAAATACAAAAGTTGCCATCCGAATTGCGCCGATTCACCGTTAGCTTTGCGAAAAGGGCATCTCGCTGTCTGGCTTACCATTGAAATGTATTAAATGGCGTGAAATTGCTCTATTTGCGCGGTAGATACAAACTAAACTCGCCACAGAAAGTTAAGTCTTGTCCATTCCAGTCGAGGTACCCTTTTAACGATAAGTGTTAATCACTGCCAAACAACCTCTCTGGCACTGAAAATGAACTATTATAAGTGTGGAGTTTCATTTCTTCAGGTTTCAATTGTTGTTGGTGACTTTAAAAATGTCAAATTTAAAATTAAAGTTTTTTTTGTTACTTTTCCATTCTGTCTCTTTTTTTCTCTCTTATTCCAATCTTTCCGTCCCTCTCTTTATTTCTCTTTCTGTACCGGATTTGACAGTTGCTTGCCCTGTTCACTCAGGTCCCAGATGCCCTAATTCCCTCGCTGCGCCGTTATCAGCAACTTGCCATGCAAAGAATGTAAAAACCTAAACATGCAAGTCTAACAAACGGTATACGCCATTAGATGCCCTGCAACAGCAAATTATGGCCTAATGTCACCACTTCATATCTAGAAAAGAGGTAGTGAAAAGAAAAAATTTCAACTACAAAAAGTTACAAAACCCAATCGCAAGCGAACAGAAACTGGCAAGAAGGAGCATTTTCTGTACTTACACAAGACTGTCACAGCTATTGCCCATTTTGGGGACAGGCACAATAACAAAAACAACTTGCATTTATATAGCGCCTTTAATGTAGTAAAACATCCCGAGGCGTTTCACAGGAGCGTTAGCAAACAAAATTTGACGCCGAGCCACATAAGGAGATATTAGGGTAGATGACAAAAACTTGGTCAAAGAGGTAGGTTTTAAGGAGCGTTTTAAAGGAGGAAAGAGAGGTAGCGAGACGGTGAGGTTTAGGGAGGGAATTCCAGAACTTGGGGCCAAGGCAGCTGAAGGCACGGCCAACAAATGGTGGAGCAATTAAAATTGGCGATGCTCAAGAGCCAGAATTAGAGGAGCGCAGATATTGGGAGGGGCGATGCCATGGAGGGATTTGAAAACAAGGATGAGAATTTTAAAGTCAAGGCTTTGCTTAACCGGGATCCAATGTAGGTCAGCGAGCACAGGGGTGATGGGTGAATGGGACTTGGTGCGAGTTAGGACACAAGGATGAAACATTAGAGAGGAGAAACAAGGTGCACAGAGGACTGGCAGAGGCAAATAGCACTAGAGTAAAGAATGATTCAGAAATAGGAGGGATCAGACGGGGGGCAAATGCGAAGCAGTCTAAGATGGGTTTGGAGTGCATGAACGCAAATGCACGGAGCAGGGCAGTAGCAATATTGGATAGGATAAAATTAGATAAAGATGCATTTAAAAGGTTGGCAGTCCTCAAAGGAGAAAAGTCACCCAGTCTGGATGGGATGCATCCTAGGTTACTGAGGGAAGGGTGGAAATTGTGGCGGCTGTGCCCACAATCTTCCAATCCTCTTTGGATTTGGGGGTGGTGCCAGAGGACTGGAGGATTGCAAATGTTACACCCGTGTTTAAAAAAGGGGAGAGAGATAAACCTGGCACCTACAGGCCTATGTCGATGGTGGGGAAACTTTTAGAGACAATAATCAGGGACAAAATTGATTGGCATTTGGAAAAGTATAGGCTAATAAATGAAAGTCTGCATGGATTTGTTAAAGGCAAATCGTGTTTGACTAACTTAATCGAGTTCTTTGATGAAGTAACGAAGAGGGTTGATAAGGGTAGTGCAGTTGATGTGTATATGGACTTTCAAAAGGCGTTTGGCAATGTATCACATAATAGACTTTTTAGCAAAATTAAAGCCCCTGGGATTGAAGGGACAGTGGCCGCATGTTTACAAAATTGGCTAAGCGACAGCAAGCTGAGAGTAGTGGTGAATGGCTGTTTTTCAGACTGGAGAGAAGTATACAGTGGTGTCCGCCAGGGGTTGGTATCAGGACCACTGCGCTTTTTGGTATATATTAATGACCTGGACTTGGGTATACAGGGCAAAATGTCAAAGTTTGCAGATGACACGAAACTCAGAAATGTAGTAAACAATGAGGAGGATAGTCACAAACTTCAGGAGGACAGAGACAGACTGGTAAAATGGGCAGACACATAGCAGATGAAATTTAATGCAGGGAAGTGTGAAGTGATACATTTTGGTAGAAAGAATGAGAGGCAATATGAACTAAATCGTACAATTTTAAAGTGGGTGCAGGAACAGAGAGACCTGGGGGTGTATGTACACAAATCCTTGAAGGTGGCAGGACAAGTTGTGAAGGCTGTTAAAATGCTTTATTAATAGAGGAAGAGAGTACAAAAGCAAGGAAATTATGCTATACCTTTATAAAACATTGGTTAGGCTTCAGCTGGAGTATGGTGTTCAATACTCGGCACCACACTTTTAGAAGGATATCAAGGTCTTGGATAGGGTGCAGAAGAGATTTACTCGAAAAGGTACCAGGGATGAGGAACTTCAGTTATGTGGAGAGACTGGAGAAGCTGGGGTTGTTCTCCTTAGAGCAGAGAAGGTTAAAAGGAGATTTGATGGAAGTATTCAACATTTTGAGTGGTTTTTATTGAAGGAGGTGGAACTATTTCCAGTGGCAGAAAGGTCAGTAACCAGAGGAGACAGATTTAAGGTGATTGGCAAAAGAACCAGAGACAACATGAGGAAACGTTTTTTTACGTAGCGAGTTGTTGTGATCTGGAATGCACTGCTTGAAAGGCTGGTGGAAGCAAATTCAATAGTAACTTTCAAAGGGGAATTGGATAAATACTAGAAGGGAAAAAAATTACAGGGCTTTGGGGAAAGAACAGGGGAGTGGGATTAATTGGATAGCTCTACCAAAGAGCCGGCACAGGCACGATGGGCCGAATGGCCTCCTTCTGTGCTGCATCATTCTATGAACTCGTACAAACAAACTGTTGGCACATAAAGTGAGAAACTCCCCATGATCCAACAGGAAATTTAGAATTTTACTGAAGGGAACTATGGCATGCTTGTACAGAACTAAAACCAAGGGATTGAAAAATATCACTGCCAAAAAGTAAAAATATTGCAAAGTAAATGGCACAAAATGTATATTTCAAAAAATAACAAATAGGTTGCATATGATAGGTTGCAAATTGCTGCTATGTGCGTCGCTAGTCAGATCCCATCTGGAACAGAGGGTGGAGTTCTTGTTACCTAATCATATAATGGTATTATTGCCCTTGGAAAAAGTACGGAGTCATCCTAGTATCAGGAACTTAATAAATGAAGAGGAAAGGCGAAGGAAGTTGGGCTTTGGGGGGATTGGGGGCGGGGGGAGAGAAAGACTTACGAGTAATCTAATTGAAGTTTTCAAGATTAAGAGGATTGACAAAATTAATCCAAGCAAAAATTGTTTATCTGGTGAAAGGAGACGCAAATGAAAAATTAACAGTCAAAAGTTAGGTGGAACATTTTCACACAAAGGTTTAATAGAAATAATTTACTATGGTAGGCCACTGAAGCATATGGTACAAGGGGGTTCAACAGGCAAGGGAGTTCTGGACTGGAAAGGGTTTGAGGAAAACGGTGGAAAGACAAGGCGGTGGCATTGTGTAAAAAGAGCAAAATAGGCTTATTCTTGCCTAATGGAATATTCCTAGTGCTGAAAAGAAATTCTAATTAACCTGTGGTGAGACACAATAAAAAGACAAGGAAAGCTCTTCACAGATGTCTGAGAAGGTGGGAAAGTATTAGAGTGAGTCATAAAACCATAAAATGGATGTCAACAAAGATTTATTATACAAACCATGGAATACTCAAGAAATAAATGGCAAACAGTTACCAACAAGTGTTATCTAAGAGCTACAACATAGGGATTATAAACTGGAAAACCTGTTGCATTTAACAAAATAAATGCTGATCTGAATAAATGTGAAGGGGCAAAAAACTGATCTTCCTGCTCCCTTTTTATTTTAAGGATGTGGGCGACACTGTCAAGGCAACATTTATTGCCACTGTCCCTGGTTGCCCCAAGGACATTAAAAGGCAATCACATAGGCCCTGAAATTAGGGTACTTTCGGCACCGTACGCTGTCGGAAGCCTTCAGAATGGCCCCACAAGTTCCGGGTGCCCGCACGCGCTGCGCATGCACGAAAACCCGGAACTTGCGATGTCAAGTTTCACTTGGACAGATCCACCGCATCCGCTACAAAATCCCTTCTGCTGGCGCAGAGTTAGTTGGGCTATTTGCCCAGCGAATGCCCACGAAACCCTTACGCCCTAAAATAACCAAATGCAAAAGGCTCCAGAAGAAAGTTGTACTTTTTTTTTCTATAAGCTCCTACTGGTATCATATAGGCTCAGGTAGAATAGTAGGTTAATAAGCTGAAGGAACATACAGCTTTAGTACTGTTCTGCTGAGAAAGCTGCAAGTTCCAACTAAGTACAGATTGAGAACCATGGTGAGAAGACAAGCTTCGAGTTGGTCTTAATGAAGGGAAGGTATTATTTTCCCCAGTCCCTAGTGATAGTACTAATATCTGTACTTGAGTGGTAAAATAAAAATTGGGAACCCAGCAACAGCCCCTAACTGCTTCCAACAGGTCAAAGATCATGTTCCTACTGTCAGTAACATAACTCTAATAACGTGCAGCAGGAAGTCCTGCCTTGAGGATTTTAAAATGTTTAAAAAAAATAAAGAGAGAGAAAAAGGCTAGGTATACTGTGTGACCATAGGTTTGATCCCTGATTTCCTCCAAGTTAGTTAATCACAGCCAGGTACCAAACAGCTTCAGTATCCCCAGACTACAGAAGAGGGGAAAAGCACCACAGCCAGGGTTCTTATTCTTATTTATCATCTATCCAGCAATCTCTTTTCATTCATGTGGCGGTGCAACACTAGGTCAGGAACAGCTCTGCAGTGCTAGTTGCCACAGACCAGTAGCCCACCGACAATCACAGTCCAGGCTCACACATCAAGAATGAAAGAGATACCAAAAAGCAGTCTGCCGACCTAAATCCTGTAACAGGTTGCCGCCTTCGGGAAAGGGATTATTAAGAAAGGGGAAAGTCCCAACTCCACAAAAGCTGCCAAATATTTTTTTTTTAAAGTTATCTGAATCAAAGAATCTGTTAAATTTTAATAATGCGAGAAAACACCTATGCGGGAATACAAACGCAAATTATTTGCCAAACAGTCAGCTGCAAAATTCAGACCCTTGACTAATGTTCAAAGAAGTGGGAGCTCAGGTGTTGCTTAAAAAAATATCCAGTCTTAACTGGATTAAACCAATATTAGTTTGCGGCCAAGGTGATACAAAGTAAAATTTAGAAATAGAATTTCCATTTTTAACTTCAAACACTAGAAAACTTTTCCAATAGTTAAGTCAGGAAATCCAGCATCCACCAAACTACAGTACGTTTATTGAAGTGACAATTATACTTTAACCCTGCCCTTCCCCCAGACACGTTTTCCCTGGCTTTACATGAGAATATCAGTAAAATGTTGAGCATCAAGGATTTCATCTAGATTCAGTTTTTACGATATATTCTTGTTATGTACTTGTAGCCATGGTGACAGACATACAGGATTTTTCTGTAGGATCGGGTACTAGTTAATTTTGCCTGTTGCCTTAACTTTGCACCCAATGTCCTGCATATGTTTAAGCTCAGGAAGCTGGTTTAAAAATGCTTTGAGCAATGTAATGTAGTATACATGTCTGTGGACTGATACTAATGACCTGAACTCAATTAAGAGACTAAACTCCTAGTACCACATGATAGACCCAGTTCTACATTACCAGCAACTGATAATCCACCTAGGTGAGGTTTTTGTGCTCATCAAGCTGAGGATTGGGATGTTTTCTCATTTCAGGGACCCAGTGTCAGCATCATGCTCTCCCAGGTCAGAAAGAAAGACTTACTTCTATATAGCACCTTTCATAACCTCAGGATGTTCCAAAGTGCTTTATTGTCAATGGAGTACTCTTGAAGTGTAGTCACTGTTGTAATGTAGGAAATGCGGCAGCCAATTTGCGCACAGCAAGCTCCCACAAACAACAATGTGATAATGACCAGGTAATCTGTTTTTTGTAATGTTAATTGAGGAATAAATATTGGCCAGGACACCGGGGATAACTCCCCTGCTCTTCTTTGAAATAGTGCCATGGGATCTTTTACGTCCACCTGAGAGAGCAGATGGGGCCTCAGTTTAACGTCTCATCCAAATGACAGTGCAGCACTCCCTCAGCACTGCACTGGAGTGTCAGCCCAGATTTTTGTGATCAAGTCTCTGGAGTGGGACTTGAACCCACAACCCTTCTGACTCAGAGGCAAGAGTGCTACCCACTGAGCCACAGCTGAACTGCACAAGTCAGACACAGAATACTGCAGATTCAAATGAAAGATCCTTCTGTAATAATCCAACGATGTGCATTAACTCCAAACTTGTTAGAACAACCCCTACAACGGAAGGCTGCTGTTGTAATTCACCAGCAGTATTGGCATGGGAACAGGCCAGCTGCAAGATATGGTAGAAATCGTACAAAACAAAAACCCACCACCAATACATGGGAGTTCAGATGACATTCATAAACTGCTCAAGCTTTGCTCTTATGGGCTATCTTCTGAGTTTGTAGATTGTGTTACAGCCTTGTAACTTCCTCTTAGGTATGCACTCCTCTACACAAATCCAAGGTCAAGATAGTGAATTTAGATGATCTGGTCTTTTTTTCCCCCTCTTTACTCCCCAATTTTCACCCTTCCTGTTCTCTCCTGAACATGCCGACTTCTTGCTGCGCTACAATCTACAGCCACCAACTGTCGTCTAGTCCCTTGTCCAAGTAGCCGTCTTTCCCATGTAAACCTTGATATTCAGTAGCCTATTGTTTCCTGTGGGGCAGTACAAGAAAGCTCAATCCTGACATACATCCACAGGCACTTCCATCAAGAGTCATTGCATAGCCACCAGCAGCAGGGAAGCAAGTACATTTTCCCTCACTGACCCAGGGGCAAAGTCAGCTGGGATCAGTTCTCATAGCACAGATCAAGGATCAATCGGGAGATCTTCTTGGATTGCTCCTCGCCCGCTAAGATACCATCTTTTGATACTGCTCTTCACTGGGTATAGAACCGACCTCTCCCGCCAGTTTCACCTAAATCTAGGATGACAGACCCGTCAGTTTAACCTAAATCTATTAATAATTAAAGCGCCACTTTAATCTTGACCATTTCTTCATACTTGACATTTCCCAGAAACATTTTCAGATGCTGCAAAGTTCAAGAACGTGGAGGGTTTTTCCCCCCCACAGAAACAAAGTTACCCCACTCCAGATTGAGCAACTGCAATTCTCAGCACTGGGTGTCATTCAGGCTTTTTTTTTGGTCTTTTAATACTCCTGTGCAGCGTCTTGGGATGTTTTACCACGTTAAAGGCGCTATATAAATACAAGTTGTTGTTGTAACCACTGTACCTGCAAACTACAACACGTCCCCCTTTCAAGTGAACTTTTCTCTTCCTCCAGATGCATTATTTTTAATGCATTCTATTGTACTTATCAACCGCATCTAAAAATAGGATTGCTTACGCAGGTGCTTTGAATATTTTGTTTCCTCCAAGAATTAACATTTTGGGATTAAAAGACATTTCACATTTTAATGGCGCGGTGCTTCTTACTCAAGCTATGCGTTTCAGATTTAAATTGGGATCGGCGCATAATTACGAAAAAAATCAATTTTACAAAGAGAACGGATCAGTCAGCCTGTGAAGATGGTGAAAATAAGTCAAGATTCTCTCAATAAAATGATCTTGTTTTCAAAACATAAAATAATTTGAATTCCTCTCAAAATACTAGCACAAAAGTCAAAACTAGCACCTTGAAAGCTAAGGGAAAAGACACTGCAAAGGAGGAGAAAATCTTGGGCAACAACAAGCAAAGATTTTTTTTAAAAAAAAGCTTAACATATTAATCCATGAAATATTCCAGCACCTTTGCGACCTGCCTCCGTGACCACCCCCTGTAATAATGTCTGGTCAGCAGTGACCTTGGTAAATATTCTTAATGGCCAGTCTTTTTAATTTTAAACTATCTTAACAAAGCAGCTGCAAAGTTTACTTACCGAAGCTGCACTTACCCCCAAAAAAAGTTTAAAGCTGATCAAATGCTGTCAAGCAAAGCCCGAAGACCCTGTTATTTAAACAGCCCACCGTGTGCCATCAGCGCCGGTGACTGCGAGTCTGCAGCCTCCTAATGTGAATGCAAATTGCAGTGACAGTGAAAAGGGGGAGAAAAGAAACAACTTCTGCCTCCCACCGCTCCCGGCCGGCGGGCGGGCGAAGAGACAGACAAGTTTCTCCAGTCAGAATTAAAGCAAAAAAATTTTGGGGGTGGGTGGGGGACAAAACTTACTTTGCTCGAACTCACCTCCTGAGGGTGAAGTTGCCCAGCGGTTTCTAGGGACTCCGAATTGTCAGAGTAGCGGCGGGCAGCTTTCCATATTGTAAATGGTGAGAGAGGGAGCGAGCACAGGGCGCGCGGGGGAGGGAGCGAGCCCAGGGGCGCGCACTGGGGGGGCGAGCCCAGGGGCGCGCGCGGGAGCGAGCCCATGGGGGCGCACGCGGGAGGGAGCGAGCCCGGGGGTACGCGCGGGAGGGAGGGGGCTATCACAGGGTGCGCGCGCCAGGCAGGAGCGAGACGCTGCGGCTGATTGACAGGTCGCTCTGAACCCCTGGGGATTCAGGTGTTGCAGCGATCGCATAAAATGCAATCGGTTTGTGCATCCCCCGCGCAAAAAAACAACACACACACCCTTGCTTTTTGGGGAGGGCCAGATGAGTTTGCTTGCGCTGAGTGGAGGCAGCGCAGCGGGTCGAATGCACAGAGATGCAGGGGAAGGGGAAGTGCCCCCACCCACTGTGGGCAGCCGGAGAGGAGGCTCCTCTTACAGCAGATGGGGCAACTTCCGCACAGGAGGCAAAGAAACCGGAGTAACAGCGCGCCCAGTCGGCTTAAACGGGACCTCTGCACCCGTCCACGCTGTGCCAAGGCTAGGGTTTTTTTTTCTCTCCTTGTGAGCCTGATCATGGGCAACATTTTTATTGCGGTGAAATATAATTTAAAAACATGCGCAAGCCTCTGCCACACCGTCCCGGGTCAGAGCTCACCGGTGCCCACTTTTAGTCTTGGGGGAAAAACACAAACCCTGGAGGCAGATCTCTCGCTTCAAGGTCCCGATTATGAGGAACGATTAGAGAAAATTGGGGGTTTTCAGCCTCAAAGGAAGGCCACTGAGAAGGGATAGAGGTATTCAAGATAGTAAATAGTTTACACAAAGTACATCTGAAACCTGACAAATTTAAATTGTAGGACAAGCAGGCCGTAATTAACACTAGTGAAACGCATATTTAGGGCTGACGTCAGGAAATTCTTCACATAAAGAATGATCAAATAGAATGGAAATAGATAGGAAAGTGGAGGTAAAAAAATTGGAATAAATTTAAGAAAAAAGATGGAGGGGAAGAGTAAGGACTGGATAGACGAGCATAAAGATCGTCCTCATCCACATCATCGCCCTATAGTAAGGAAAACAAAAATGTGAACTTAGAGAAAGTCTTCAAATTTATCTGCACAGCTTTGTCTAAATGCCATCCAGTTTTCAGCCAGTATCAGTAAAAGTCCAATCTCACCCCTTGTGGTATCTTAACCATCTCTTCTGACTTTGCCCTTTCTGAGCAAATGCCTCAACAGAATTCTGAGCTCTTCTTCCGCCTCCACGTCCACTTTATTGGTCAGGAGGCCAGCAGAGCAGACCCTTTCTCTACAGAATTCCCTTTCCACCTGCACCCCCTCCCTCTGGCTTCTTATGCTCTCTTTTCATTAAGAACTGCCGGCGTGACATCAGCCGTGTCGGTTGCTCCACTCCCCTTGCTCAAATCTACCTCCCTCTGAACTTGCAGCACTCCGTTCTCTCAGGTTCAACCATGACATTATCATTTAACCTGCTGACAAGGGAAGTGCTGCTGTTGTTTAGGGAAATTATGATAGTGGCAGAGAACATTACAGTATAACAACAGAAAATGCTGGAAAAACTCAGCAGGTCAGGCAACATCCGTGGAGAGAAATTTGAGTTGACGTTTCGGGTTTGACCCTTCTTCAAAACTGGAGAGAAAAGGAACTAGATCGAAGGCAGGGCTGCGATCGGACAAAAGAATAAAAGAACCAAAAGAAGTAAAAGAGATTAGAAGCTAGGCGAGATGGTAATAGGCTGGGATTAGGTGTAAAGTGTACTGGCAGGGCAAAAGATAGCTGCCAGGTGTGAGAGAGAAACAAAAGGAAAGGGGGGGGAGGAAAGGAGTGGAAAAATATAAGTAAAAATGAAATAGGGGCCGAGGTTATGATCTGAAATTGTTGAACTCGATATTGAGACCGGAAGGCTGCAGAGTGCCTAATCGGAAGATGAGGTGCTGTTCCTCGAGTTTACGTTGAGCTTCCGTGGAACAGTACAAGAGGCCAAGGACGGTGAGGTCCGAGTGGGAATGGAGCGGTGAATTGAAATGACAGGCGACCGGAAGCTCGGGGTCACCCTTACGGACTGAACGGAGGTGTTCCGCAAAGCGGTCACCCAATCTGCGTTTGGTCTCCCCAATGTAGAGGAGACCGCATCGTGAGCAGCGAATACAGTATACTAGATTGCGAGAAGTACAAGTAAATCGCTGTTTCACCTGGAAGGGGTGTTTGGGGCCCTGGACAGTGGGGAGGGGGGAGGTATAGGGGCAGGTGTTACACCTCCTCCGCTTGCACGGGAAGGTGCCAGGCGAAGGGGAAGGGCTGTTTGGGGTGATAGAGGAGTGGACTAGGGTGTCTCGGAGAGAGCGGTCCCTGCGGAATGCTGAAAGGGGAGGGGAGGGGAAGATACGTTTGGTGGTGGGATCACTTTGGAGGTAGCGGAAATGCCGGAGGATGATCCGTTGAATGTGGAGGCTGGTGGGGTGAAAGGTGAGGACAAGGGGAACCCTATCGTGGTTCCGGGAGGGAGGGGCAGGGGTGAGGGCAGAGGTGCGGGAGATAGAACTGACACGGTCGAGGGCAGTGTCCACCACGGTAGAGGGGAATCCTCGGTTGCGGAAAAAGGAAGACATGTCTGAAGCACTGGTGTGGAAGGTGGCATCGTCGGAGCAGATACGGCGGAGGCGGAGAAACTGGGAGAATGGAATAGAGTCCTTACAGGAAGCGGGGTGGGAGGAAGTGTAGTCCAGGTAGCTGTGGGAGTCAGTGGGCTTGTAGTAAATATTGGTCGATAACCTATCCCCAGAGATGGAGACGGAGAAGTCGAGGAAGGGAAGGGAAGAGTCAGAGATGGACCATGTGAAGGTGAGGGAAGGGTGGAAATTGGAGGCAAAGTGAATGAAATTGTCAAGTTCGGGGCGAGAGCAGGAAACGGCACCGATACAGTCATCAATGTATCGGAAAAAGAGGTGAGGGAGGGGACTGGAACAAAGATTGTTCCACATAGCCCACGAAAAGGTAGGACCCATGACCCATGCGGGTACCCATGGCAACGCCTTTGATTTGGAGGAAATGAGTGGAGTTAAAGGAGAAGTTGTTCAATGTGAGAACAAGTTCAGCCAGGCGGAGGAGGGTCGTGGTGGATGGGGACTGGTCGGGCCTCTGTTCAAGGAAGAAGCGGAGTGCCCTCAGGCCATCCGGGTGGGGGATGGAGGTGTAGAGGGATTGTACGTCCATGGTGAAAAGGAAGCGGTTGGGGCCAGGAAACTGGAAACTGTTAAAGTGGCGGAGGGCCCCAAACAGCCCTTCCCCTTCGCCTGGCACCTTCCCGTGCAAGCGGAGGAGGTGTAACACCTGCCCCTATACCTCCCCCCTCCCCACTGTCCAGGGCCCCAAACACCCCTTCCAGGTGAAACAGCGATTTACTTGTACTTCTCGCAATCTAGTATACTGTATTCGCTGCTCACGATGCGGTCTCCTCTGCATTGGGGAGACCAAACGCAGATTGGGTGACCGCTTTGCGGAACACCTCCGTTCAGTCCGTAAGGGTGACCCCGAGCTTCCGGTCGCCTGTCATTTCAATTCACCGCTCCATTCCCACTCGGACCTCACCGTCCTTGGCCTCTTGTACTGTTCCACGGAAGCTCAACGTAAACTCGAGGAACAGCACCTCATCTTCCGATTAGGCACTCTGCAGCCTTCCGGTCTCAATATCGAGTTCAACAATTTCAGATCATAACCTCGGCCCCTATTTCATTTTTACTTATATTTTTCCACTCCTTTCCTCCCCCCCCCCCTTTCCTTTTGTTTCTCTCTCACACCTGGCAGTTATCTTTTGCCCTGCCAGTACACTTTACACCTAATCCCAGCCTATTACCATCTCGTCTAGCTTCTAATCTCTTTTACTTCTTTTGGTTCTTTTATTCTTTTGTCCGATCGCAGCCCTGCCTTCGATCTAGTTCCTTTTCTCTCCAGTTTTGAAGAAGGGTCAAACCCGAAACGTCAACTCAAATTTCTCTCCACGGATGTTGCCTGCCCTGCTGAGTTTTTCCAGCATTTTCTGTTGTTATTTCGGATTTCCAACATCTGCAGTATTTTGCTATCGAACATTACAGTATGTTCAATTTGTATTTAAAACAGCAAACTCGTTTTATTTCCCTCTAGCAGACACCTAGCCTAATATTAGCATGGGTTATATGTAAATATGTATTTTATAGCTATATATGTAAATTCTCTTCCATAATTGGATGAATTCCTTTCAGGTTCTGTGCATTGGAGAATGTGTGCTTCACTGTAAATACATTAACATGCCATATGTCTGTGTGGAGTTTGCACATTCTCCCCATGTTTGCGTGGGTTTCCTCCGGGTGCTCCGGTTTCCTCCCACAGTCCAAAGATGTGCAGGTTAGGATGATTGGCTATGATAAATTGACCCTTAGTGTTACGGGGATTAAATACGTGGGGTTACGGGGATAGGGTGGGATATGTGTTGGTGTAGGGGTTACGGGGATCGGGTGGGATATGTGTCGGTGCAGGCTCGATGGGCCGAAATGGCCTCTATCTGCACTGTGGGGTTTCTGTGATTTCTGTGAAGCTTCATATATTGCTACACTTTGAAGGTTACACTGCATCAGAAGCAACAGCAACTTGCATTTATATAGCGCCTTTAACATAGTAAAACGTCCCAAGATGCTTCACAGGGGCGCAGTCAAACAAAATTTGACTGATGGGCCTTCAATAACCACAAAACTAGAAGTTATAGACCTTAACAAGTTGGCTTTTAATCACTAAGATCAGAGCTAACATCTCAACACACTGACTGGCTTGCAGGAATGAGTCATATAGATCCTGGGATCTTTATGTAAGAGAAGTCAGGGGCGGAGCCAAGACCTGGAACATTCCAAGTTAGTCAGGAAAGAGGAAGTGAAACTATACACCGTGTGGGGGAGGGTAATATACATGAGTGCAAAACGAATACAGGCAAGCCAAACACATTTCATTACAGACAGCAAGCCCCATGAGGAGATATTAGGGCAGGTGATCGAAAGCTTAGTCAAAGAGGTAGGTTTTAAAGAGTGACTTAAAGGGGAGAGGTAGAGATGGAGAGGTTTAGGGAGGGTATTCCAAAGCTTAAGGCCTAGGTAGCTGAAAGCACGGCCGCCAATGGTGGAATGATGGAAATTGGGAATGCGCAAGAGGCCAGAATTGGAGGAGCGCAGAGATCCCGGAGAGTTGCAGGGTTGGAGGTGGTTACAGAGATAAGGACAGGAGAGCCCGTGGAGGGATTTGAACACAAGGATGAGAAGTTTAAAATCGAGCTTTGCAGGACTGGGAACCAATGTAGGTCAGTGAACTCGGGATATTGGTGAACGGGACTTATGAGTTAGAATGCATGCATCAAAGTTTTGGTTGCGCTCAAGTTTACGGCAGGTGGTAGATGGGAAGCCAGCCAGGGAAGCATTGGAATAGTCGAGTCTGGAGGCAGCATAAGCATGGATGAGGGTTTCAGCAGCAGATGGGCTGAGGCAGAGGCAAAGACAGGCAATATTACAGAGGTGAAAGTAGGCGGTCTTGGTAAGGGAGAGGATACGGGGTTGAAAGCTCGGCTCAGGGTCAAATAGGATGTCAAGGTTGCGAACGGTCTAGTTCAGCCTTAGACAGGGGCCCGGGAGGAAGCACCAACGATTGTTTAAAAAAAATCTAATTATTCAAGCAGAACCAGTAATATGCTCAACACCACAGCACTTGTAGATTTTAGCATTTATTTAATTGGACCTGTAGTAGGATATAGCTCTGATACATTCAATATATGTGAAGTAGTCACAGAAACAACTCTATCTATTCTTCAGTCATTTAACATGAGTTAGATACTGTATAAAGATGTGGAATTGTTCTACCAACAATCTGATCAGCCAGCTGTCATTATATAAGTGTTGTCCAGTCAGGAGGCTCACGAGGATGAAGAATTACCAGCCTTTTATTACATTGGCACAGATAATTAAATACAGCTTTAAATATCTTGTACAAATCCAAGAATAATCAATTAGAATGTCATTTCAATTATGTACTGTTAATTAAGATTGTAACAGGATGTCCCAAAGCGTTGTTCTTCAGAGCTTCAAAATCCTGTCCTGATCCATTTCCGATTTTCCTGTTCCCGATGTTCCTTCCCTTGACAGATGCAACTTTGATTGAAAATGGTGCCTGGAGCTTTGAGATTTTTCTATTCTCAGAGAATGGAGCCTCCAAGCCTAACATACTCATTTTGAGGGTGGCTCAGCAGCTACATTGCATGACCTTTGGATTCAAAAGCAGAAGTCTGCTTATTTAACATACTTTAAAATCTGTGAACTTGAAATATGTTAAAGCAAAGTTATTATATACACACATAAAAGAAAAACATACCTTTCTGAAGCCCTGTAAGTTTGCACAGCATGGCCAGTACAATACCTGCAAATCTGCAGCACCCTCTTGTGTTTGAAATTGAACAATTAGTCAATTCTGAAAATACTTATTTTTCACAACAGAAATTATTCAACTCACATTTTCTGTTGAATTTCTATACTCAAGGTGGAGATGTCAGTTCTGGGTAATAAATCATCCACCAATATCAATTACTTTCACATCAGGTAAAGCACAGGCCATATGCAAAACAAGGCTCCCTCTACTTAATCTCAATATTGTCCCTTAGCTCCAGTACATGAGCACCTACTGGTGGATTATTATGATTTTTCCATTTTCCATTTTCCATACAAGCCAACTTTGTGGCCTTTGTAGATGAGATTACCCATTTTGTGTTAACCGATGTTGAATTGTGGTCAAATTCTGTGCTGTGGCCCCACACCCATTAGAAGCTGAATTCATATAGGTAGGCTTTCCACCTCCCCGCATTTGGCAGGGGGCTCAAGTGGCAGATCACAATCTCCTACAGTATGCATTTGGTTTTAATAGAATCCTCAATATTTCAGTACAGCGACAGATAATGGGATAATCCTGCCCATGCGACTGTCTCTTGCTCAAGAGCTAAAGCAAGCATGAGAAAACACTTGCAAATCCTAATTGCAGGCAGGCGGTTGAGATAGAGAGAGGAGAAAGACAAAGAAAAGAGAACGCCTTAATGAAGAGAGGAATATATTAATGCCATCTGGCCAGACCATGTGATAGACACAGCTTGCTGCTTTTAGCTTGGTGTGTGTTTTTTGTGAAAGTGAACCAAAGTCTGGGGCACCCCATTGAAAATCCCACACCTAGGATTTATCCAGTGCTTTCAACTCTGGATAGCGATGCTTTGTGGCAGAAGCAAGGGACAAAAAGACTTCAATTTCATTAGTTTGGGTTGGAACGAGAGTAAACTCAAAACATCCAATATTTCATTGTATAAAGTACTGAGACATTTCAATTTGTAAGGTGTTATATAAATGCAAATGTTATTTATGCTGTACTTGAGTCTGCACAGAGCAACACCAATACATGCACTCAGCCTTACAAAATTTAAGTCTATCTACGTCACTTGCCTGTAGCCTAATGATAAAAGAATACAAGTCATGATGGAGTTATCATTCCATACAAACTTAGTAGAGATTTGGGTCTTCAGAAAGAGAAACCTCAGAAATGTTAAAGCCATACGTGGTGTATTGACAAGGTATAAAGTCAGATTAGATTAGTTGTCAGGACAAATGTACTGTTGATTAAGAAACCCTAGCATTATAATCTCCTGTAGCAAAATGAGTTACATAAAGTCAGTCAGTCACTTCTACAATATGGTCTTGATACAAAGTATCTTTGGAATGTCATAGTAGGTAGAAAGACAAGAGAATGCTGGAACGACCATACATAAACCCTCCCAGGAAGTGCTGCAGGTAGGTTCCAATTCAACTGTATGCTCAGAGTCAAATCTGCTCCGAGGAGTGGGTTAAGCCTACACTTTGTTCCGCTTCAGACTCCTTCTTGGAACTGGCCGTTGTCTACTCCTGGTCATTTTTGTGCCAAAATATTTTGAATCAACAGATAATTTGAATTAAATTATTTTAAATTAAGAGCATAGTATATGGTAAAGACTATTCAATTCAATTCAATTCAATTCAATTTAATTTTATTTGCCATATGTAACTAGTACAATGGAATGCTTACTCCCCGTGGGGACACGTCAGCTATTCTTACAGCGCCGTGTTCAGAAAGTCAATTCTTTGGCATCCAGTGGCAGTGGGAGCACGATGTCCCTCAGCCGCTCCGTCCTCCTCGTCACCGCGGCCTCCTCCTCACTGTTGCCGGCTCGGCTCCACGTGTGGTGGCCTGCTTCTCCCGCTCACCCTCTAGCCACCATTCCCGGCTCCCCTCCTCCCAGTCGGACTGCGAATCGTCGTGGCTGCTGCTGCTGCTCGATGCGCTGCGCTGCCTCCGCACGACTCGCCGAACACATCCTCCGGTCGCCGCGGCCTCCACCTCACCGTCACCAGCTCCACGGTCCGAATGCCCGGGGCCTGCTTCTCTCGCTTCCAGTCCGGCCTCTGACCGCCATGCTCGGCTCCCCTCCTCCCAGTCGGAATGCCTTCCCGCTGAGGAGCTGCCGGCCGACGAGCTCCAACGGGTCGACGTGGCTGCTGCTGCTGCTCGATGCGCTGCGCTGCCTTAGCCCGACTCGCCGAACACCTCGCTCCGGTTGCGGGAGCGAGCGGCAAGAGCGGGCCGCCCGAAACAGGGAGAGCGCACTAGCACCGGACCGTCTCGGTCGCCATCTTGACCTCTCACTTGACTATATTCACTTGCCAAAGAACTTACACTGAAGGAAGACAAAGGCAGCTAGGTTCCAAAATCATCAGAGTCAGTGTGGACTAAGGTGTCAATATGGCATTGCATAACCAGATGTGAACTATCCACAACTGGCTCAGTCACTTGTAATGTGGTCTAGGGATCAAAACCCAGCTAACATCAATATAAGGCTTCATAGACCTCAAGAAAAAGTAGTTCAATGTACATGTATTGTTAGCAGAACCCCTGATTACTTAACATAAGTATATCTGTGTACTGAAGGCAGTGGCTAAATGTGGAGACTAGCCATGGTGCATCCACCACCATATCCATGGTGTCTCCAGTATTATCATATGCTCATCTGAGTTAAGCAATGGGCTTACGAGCCCTGATTTAGGTTTTAAAAGCAACCACACCCAATAAGTACTGATACATGGAGCAAGAACAGGCATCGAGTAGATATTCCTAGACTCAATATCAGCCATCCACACCAGATATTAGTGCTTCAGCATCATCTTTAAGGCATAAATAGAAATGAGAATAGACCATTTTGGCTCATTGTTCAGGTCCATCTAGGAGATTATTTTCATATCTCGCTTGCACTGTTTCCAAGCTTGCGTGCTCTACTCTGTTTAATAAAGAATTTCTCAATTTATTTTTTGAACGTTTCAAGCAAATATTCATTCACTATGTTAGGTCGCAATCTATTTCATGTTAAATTATGAAGGCTGAAGTTATGTTTATGTTCCATTTCCTGAATGTATATTCATGTCCTTTAGCTCCTCCCTTTCCACACAAAGCACCTCCACAATCAACTACCAATTTCCTTGATGATTTAAAAAAATTGGATCACGCACATCCTTAGGTTTATTTTCTGTAGCAATAGTTAGTTCTGCTACCTTCCCCTTGTAGCTCATTGATTTGACACAATGTTTATTGCCCTTTTTAAAAACTCTTTCCAGTTTCCATATATCATTTTGAAAGTACAGTGACAAAAATTGAATGCAATAATTCAAAGTTAAATTTTCTAGTAATTTAAAATAAACAATGTAAACATAAGTCGAAATTTAGTGCTAAAAAATTAAATTCAGATAATTTGAATTAAGTGCTTTTGAGTTAAGAGTAGACTGTATCCTATCTCAGCTGTAGTAAATCTCTAGTGATTTACAGAATAAGTATTAGAATTATACTCTGTGCATGTATTTATAGCTCTATTATTGCATCTGACTTTGACAATTACTGCCCAACAATATGACTTGACTTTCAGTGTTTGGTTTCTTGGATATCTTTTTTTTTTCCTGCTGTACTTTAATAATATACCCTTCGCTGTATAATTACATTTGCCAGTGTTAAGTGTTATTTTCAGGTATGTAGTCAGCTTCTATCTGTTTGCTGACAACACCCAGCTCTACCTCTCTGCCATAATCATCCACTGCGTGACATCAAGTAGCTCCAACTTAATAGAAAAAAAATGTAGATTTATATACCTTTCACAACCTCAGGACATCCCAAAGTGCTTTACAGCCAAACAAGTACCTTTGAAGTGTAGTCACTGCTGTAATGCAAGGAAATGTGGTACCAAATTTGCACACAGCAAGGTCCCACAAAATAGCAATGCAATAAATGACAAGATCACCTGTTTTAGTGATGTTGGTTAAGGGATAAATATTAGCCAGGACAATATTCTTTGCATAGTGCCATGGGATCTTTTACATCCACCTGAGAGGGAAGGCGGTTCAACATCTCATCTGAAAGACAGCACCTCTGTCAATGCAGCACTCCTTCAATACTGCACTGAAGTGTTCGCCTAGATTATGTGCTCAACTCACTGGAGTGGGGCTCAAACCCACAATCCTCCGACTGAGAGATGAGTGTGCTGCCACTGAGCCAAGGCTGACGCCATCCTGTTTGGCTCCCACCTAAACACTCTTCCCCAAAGTCCTCGATTCCAGCCCCATTCCAGACTGCTCGCTCAGACTCAATTTCTTCAATACTCTCCTTGCCTGACTCCAAAGCTCCACCTTACATAATCTCCAACTCTTCCAACATTCCACAACCTTTATCATATCCTGCACCAACATCTGCTCATCTTTCAACCCTCTGTATCTACCAACACATTAAATTCAATATCCTACTCTGCTAAAAAAAAATCCATCCATAGCCGCTTCCCTCCTTAGGTGTGCAAATGTCTTCCAGCTCCATGGGCCAGCTTGTACCTTCCACTCTGCTGACTCTAGCCTCTTGCACACCCTCCCTTTCCTACATTACAACAGTGACTACACTTCAAAAGTACTTCATTGGCTGTAAAACGCTTTGGGACGTCTGGTGGTCGTGAAAGGTGCTATATAAATACAAGTGTTTCTTTTCAAGTCTTTCTTTCTCCCCTCCAACAACAACAACTTTTATTTATATAGCGCCTTTAATGTAGTAAAATGTCCCAAGGCGCTGCACAGAAGTATTATAATACAAAAAAATGACACCAAGCCACATAAGGAGAAATTAGGACAGCTGACCAAAAACTTGGTCAAAGAGGTAGGTTTTAAGGAGCGTCTTAAAGGAGGAAGGAAAGGTAGCGAGGCGGAGAGGTTTAGGCAGGGAATTCCAGAACTTAGGGCCTAGGCAACAGAAGGCGCTGCCACCAATGGTTGAGCAATTATAATCAGGGATGCTCAAGAGGGCAGAATTAGAGAAGCGCAGATATCTCGGGGGGGTTGTGGGGCTGAAGGAGATTTCAGTGATGGGGAGGGGAGGGGAGGGGCGAGGCTATGGAGGGATTTGAAAACAAGGATGAGAATTTTGAAATCGTGGCACTGCTTAACCGGGAGCCAATGTAGGTCAGCAAGCACAGGGGTGATGGGTGAACAGGACTTGGTGCGAGTTAGGACACTCCAGTCTATATTTGGCAGCAGAGCTTGCAAGCACCCAAGCTCTATATTCTTGAACACTCTCTCTAAACTCCTCTGCCTTGCTACACATCTCATTTTCAAATGCCTCATCAAAACCCATCTCCCTGTGATTACCTTCCTTAACTATTGGTAATGCTCAGCATCCATTGTTTCTCTTTTTTTATTCGTTCATGGGATGTGGGCGTCACTGGCAAGGCCAGCATTTATTGCCCATCCCTAATTGCCCTTGTTAAGGTGGTGGTGAACCGCAGAGGGCAGTTAAGAGTCAACCACATTGCATTGGGTAAGGACGGTAGATTTCCTTCCCTAAAGGACATTAGTGAATCAGATGGTTTTTTACGACAGCCACGGTATGCCGGTGGTGGAGGGAGTGAATGTTTAAGGTGGTCGATGGGGTGCCAATCAAGCGGGCTGCTTTGTCCTGGATGGTGTCGAGCTTCTTGAGTGTTGTTGGAGCTGCACTCATCCAGGCAAGTGGAGAGTATTCCATCACACTCCTGACTTGTGCCTTTTAGATGGTGGAAAGGCTTTGGGGAGTCAGGAGGTGAGACACTCGCCGCAGAATACCCAGCCTCTGTTAAATGTTTCTCCTTTGTTAAATGCCTTGGAACACTTATTGTACTAAAGGGGTTATATAAATGCAAGTCATTGCCATTAAGTCGTTAATTTGTTGTATCTTCAGATATTTCAAGCTTGTTTATTTTGGACATTCCTGGAATTTATTTCAGAATTTTAGTAAGTAATCACTAGAAAGGCACAAGAAATATCACTCAATCAGCTCAAAAATCAAACAACTCCAGAAACTGGAAATATGAAACTGAAAATGCTGGAAATACTTGGATCAGCCAGCTCCTGTGGAGAGAATAAATGGGTCCACACCCAAAACATTCTTCTGTTCTCCCAACAGCTGCTGGAGGGGTCCAGGATTTTCTGTTTATGATTCAGCTGCTCTAATGTTCTTTCTGCATCTCATGAAAATTTTAAAACTACAATTTGCCTAATAAATCTAAAGAATAGAAACAGAAAATGCTGGAAATAGTCAGCAGGTCAGGCGGCATCTGTGGAGAGAGATAACGTTTCAGGTCGATGACCTTTCGTCAGAGTTCCGACATCGTCCTGAAACGTTCTCTCTCTCCACAGATGCTGCCTGACCTGCTGAGTATATCCAGCATTTTCTTGTTTTTGTTTCAGATTTCCAGCATCCGCAGTATTTTGCTTTAGTAATCTAAGGAGTAGATCGAGATGAAACAGCAAGGTAATTATGCAGTTGATGCTGAATGGAGAAAAATGAATTGAGATCGCAAGGCTCACTATAAAATGTGTGAGGAGAAGGCATATAGAACCATAAAGGTTTACAGCACAGAAGGAAGCCATTGTTTCTGTGATGGGTCTTTGCCAGAGCAACCCAAAATGAATCCCACTGTCTCACTCTCCCCAATAGCCCTAAATCTTCCGCTGCTTCAAATGTTTATCCACTCATACCTGAAGATACAATCATCTTTGCCTCAACCACTCCTTAACATCAAGAAAACCAAGGAAATCATTGTGGACTTCAGGAAGTCTAAAGGCGGAGTCACACCCCCATCCACATCAATGGGGCTGTGGTGGAAAGGGTGGACAGCTTTAAGTTCCTCGGAGTCCACATCACGGAAGACCTCTCCTGGTCCCTCAATACCTCCTCTCTGGTGAAGAAGGCCCAGCAGCGCCTATATTTCCTAAGGAGGCTGAAGGGATGTAACCTGTCACCCCTGATCCTCTCTAACTTTTACCGCTGCACAAGAGAGAGCATCCTGACAAACTGTATCACAGTATGGTATGGCAGCTGTAGCTACTATGACCGGAAAGCCCTGCAGCGGGTAGTCAAAACTGCCCAACGCATTACCGGCACCCGGCTACCGACCATAGAGCACATATACCAGAAACGCTGTTTACGGAGGTCACGGTCCATCATCAAAGACCCCACCCACCCCAGCCACAGTCTGTTCGCCCTCCTGCCATCTGGGAGACGCTCCAGATGCATTCGCACCCATATGATCAGATTTAGGAACAGCTTCTTTCCCAGGGCTATCATCCTACTGAACTCCACAAATAAACTCTAAAGCCTGCACATCTGCCAATGCACTTTATTATGGTTATGTTTATGTTAATGTATTACAAGACAAATGTATGTGGAATGTTTAAATGTCTTAATCTAAATGTACTCTCTCGGGAGCCGCAAGCCTACATTTTGTTGTGCTGCACTTGTGCACTAACATTGACAATAAAAGTTGATTTGATTTGATTTGTGGCAAAGCATCCCATGCTCAATAGCTCCTTACTTCTCTCCTCACATTCTCAGTGACCATTTTAAATTGATGCCCCATCATCACTGATTCCCCAACCAGTAGAAACAGTTTGCCCCTATTCACCTCATCAAAACTCTGCAACATTTTAAATGTCTCCTCAGCCTTTTCTTCTGCAGTGGTAATAATCCCAGTATCTCAAGTCTCTCCTATTCTTCATTATCAACTGTCTCTATTCCAATGCTCTCGTGGCCAGCCTCCCACCTTGTACCCTCTGTAAACTTGAGCTCATCCAAAACTCTGCTGCCCGTATCCTAACTCACAAGTCCCGTTCAGCCATCATCTTCTCCATCTTAGGCAGTCCCTCGGAACCAAGGATGACGTGCTTCCACATTAAAAATGAGTTCGCAGGTGACTGATGAGTCCAATGCGGGACCTACAGTCTCTGTCACAGGTGGGGCAGATGGTGGTTGAAGGGGCGGGGTGCTTGGGTTGACGTGCGCTCCTTGCGCGGCCTGCTCTTGGCTTCCGCTTGATCCCAGCGAAGAGACTCAAGGTGTTCGGCGCCTTCCCGGATGCTTCTCCTCCACTTTGTGCGGTCTTGGGCCAGGGATTCCCAGGTGGCGGTGGGGATGTTACACTTTTTCAAGGAGGCTTTGAGGGTGTCCTTGAAGCGTTTCCTCTGCCCACCTGGGGCTCTCTTGCCGTGCCAGAGCTCGGAGTAGAGCGCTTGTTTTGGGAGTCTCGTATCGGGCATGCGGACAATGTGACCCGTCCATCGGAGCTGATCGAGCGTGGTCAAAGCTTCGATGCTGGGGATGTTGGCCTGAGCAAGAACACTGACGTTGGTGCGCCTATCCTGCCAATTGATTTGTAGGATCTTGCGGAGGCAGCGTAGGTGGTACCTCTCCAGTGCTTTGAGGTGCCTGCTGTACATGGTCCATGTCTCTGAGGCATACAGCAGGGCGGGTGTCACTGCTGCTCTGTAGACCATGAGCTTAGTGCCGGGTTTGAGGTCCTGGTCTTCAAACACTCTCTTCCTCAGGCGACCGAAGGCTGCACTGGCACACTGAAGGCGGTGTTGGACTTCGTCGTCGACGTCTGCCCTTGTTGACATCGTTCAGCCATCACCCTTGTGCTCGCTGACCTACATTGGCAACACCTCGATTTTAAAATTCTCCTCCTTGTATTCAAATCCTTCCATGGACCGCCCCCGCCTATCTCCTCCAGCCCTACAACCCACCGAGATCTCTGCGCTCACCCAATGCTGGCCTCTTGCACATCCCTGATTTTAATTGCTCCACCATTGGCAGTCGTGTCTTCAGCTGCCTAGGCCCTAAGCTCTGGAATTCCCTCCCTAAACCTCTCCCCTCCTTTAAGACGTGACTTAAAACCTACCTCTTTGACCAAGCTTTTGGTCACCTGCCATATCATCTCCTTATGTGGCTTGTGTCAAATTTTGTTTGATAACACTCCGGTGAAGCGCCTTGGGACAATTTACTATGTTAATGCTGCTATATAAATGCAAACTGTTGTCTTTTTCGTCCTCTCTTGTCTTCTCATTCTAAATTCCAAGAATTTCTAGACTTTGGGGGAAAAATTCAGTATCACCCTATTTGGGGTGCCATTATCGGCCGTGTGCAAAGTTTAGCGCCTGGCGCTAATTATCGCCTCCAATGGCAAACTTGGCTTTTATCGCCCCTGGAGGTGATTGGAGCGCTAAGTCAGGTGCTTCACACCTGTCTTAAGGCACAAAGTCCGAGGAGCGAGGCGCTACCTCAGAGCGCTGACGATGCAAGGAAGTGCAAATCAAAATGAACCTGCAAAGTGCTGCTCAGTACCCAAAACTCCTTCACACAGCATTGAATCTCTCCAGAAGTCTCTCTCTCTCTCTCTCTCTGAATGTGTGGTGCAAAAATGTCACCAAGAAAAGGCAGGAAGCGGTCGCCTTTAAATAGCGCTCCCCTTGTCCCTTTCTGACAGCATAATGCTCCCCTCAACCGGTCGTTGCTAGCGGCAGGTGGCAAGGCAGGGGACGCCACTCAATATCCGGTCCGGGACGCTGCACACTCGACCGACGTCACAATCTGCCGGCGCAAAAGATCGTGGCAGCAGTGTTTAGCGCCGCCGCAAAATGTCTAGTTAATTTCACGAGCGGCGTAAACATCGCCGCGCCCGTGCGCTAGTTGCTTTGTGCCCCATTAGCGCCCTCTTAAGGCGCTAACGGGAGGCGCAAACCAACTGAATTTTTCCCCCTTTGTGTCCAAAAATCAAGGCTGCTTTCTCTTTTTCCCATCTCTCCTGCTCAACCCATCAAATTAACTTTAATTACTTCTCAGAAATTGTTACAAACCAATAAAAACATCTTGGAGTCCTCAAGGTTCTCTAACAACACAACTTGGACTAACATTCCAGTGTGCAACATTTATATATGAAATTGGGTATTTATGCTAGTCCTAGCCTGTCGCCTGTCTAACAAAGCAGAAATCCAACTAAAGGAACCTCGGTACAGAACCCGCAGTCAAATACCCTCATGGTCTTGATGGCTGAATTGGGACAAAGGAAGGTCAAAACAAATACCTTCACAACAGAAAAACTGTCAATCAGAAGAGAGTTCAAAGGCAACAGCTGTCCTGACAGGATTTCCTGGTACAATGGCTACACCTGTGAGACAAAGGAACTCTCATGCAGTGAGGAACAGTCTCATAGGTATTTATGTTACTTATGTGAACTTGGCAATTAACACTCATTAGGCCTATTCAGCGGTGACGCTTCTTTGAAGTAACATTAAACACAAAACAAAAAGTGTTTCAGTTACACCCAGTCTGATTTCAGCAAGCAGTAACAAATTAGGGCCTACCACAAAAATTCAATAAAAATATTAATAGGAAGTCTTTCATGATTAAAAAGACATGTCTATTCCCTTGATCTCATTCCCTCCCAGTTCCTCACCACCAAACTTCCCTCAGCATTTTGTTTACTGACATTAATCTCTCTATCCTCTTCTTCTTAGGCAGTCCCTCGGAACCGAGGATGACTTGCTTCCACATTAAAAATGTGTTCGCAGGTGACTGATGAGACCAATGCGGGACCTACAGTCTCCGTCACAGGTGGGGCAGATGGCGGTTGAAGGGGCGGGTGGATGGGGTGCTTGGGTTGACGTGCGCTCTTTGCGCTGCCTGCGCTTGGCTTCCGCTTGCTCCCGGCGAAGAGATTCAAAGTGTTCGGCGCCTTCCCGGATGCTTCTCCTCCACTTTGTCCGGTCTTGGGCCAGGGATTCCCAGGTGTCGGTGGGGATGTTACACTTTTTCAAGGAGGCTTTGAGGGTGTCCTTGAAGCGTTTCCTCTTGCCGTGCCGGAGCTCGGAGTAGAGCACTAGTTTTGGGAGTCTCTTATCGGGCATGCGGATAATGTGACCTATCCATCGGAGCTGATCGAGCGTGGTCAAAGCTTCGATGCTGGGGATGTTGGCCTGAGCAAGAACACTGACGTTGGTGTGCCTATCCTGCCAATGGATTTGCAGGATCTTGCAGAGGCAGCGTTTGGTGGTACCTCTCCAGTGCTTTGAGGTGCCTGCTGTACATGGTCCATGTCTCTGAGGCATACAGCAGGGCGGGTATCACTGCTGCTCTGTAGACCATGAGCTTAGTGCCGGGTTTGAGGTCCTGGTCTTCAAGCACTCTCTTCCTCAGGTGACCGAAGGCTGCACTGGCACACTGAGGGCAGTGTTGGACTTCGTCGTTGACGTCTGCCCTTGTCGACAGTAGGCTCCCGAGGTATGGAAAGTGGTCCACGTTATCCAAGGCCTTGTCGTGGATTTTGATAATCGGGGGGGCACTCCTGTGTGGTGGGGGCCGGTTGGTAGAGGACCTTTGTTTTACGGATGTTTAGTGTAAGGCCTATGCTCTCGTACGCTTCGGTGAAGGTGTTGATGATGGTTTGGAGTTCGACCTCCGAGTGAGCGCAGACTCTATACATCCACGGTCATTGCCCCTACCTCCTTCAAAACAATCACCCCTTTCCTCAAAAAGCCACCGTAAACCTCTCCACTCGAATGATCACCTTCTCTCAAATGTTCCCCTCCTCTTCAAAGTCCTAGAATGCATAATTTCTTGATAATTACAAATCCACCTCTCCTACTAGTATTTATTTGAATTCCACCCCACCCTCAGGACAGTGACTGCTCTGGTCAGTTACTAATGATATCCTCTGTGGCTGTGACCACGTTCCACCAACCCTCCTCATTCTTCTTAGCCTCTCTGCAAATCATTTTATCCTTTTCCAATGCCTCTCCTCTGCAGTCCACATTCATGGCATTATTCACTTCTGGTTCCATTCATGCCTATCCCAAAAGGCACCACATATCCTCCAATGATTTCTCCCCTTATTCGTACAGTCGCTGCTGGTGTATGCCAGGAGTCCATCTTGGGTCCCTTCCTCTTCATTGCCTATCTATTTACCCCATGGTGACATTATCAGAAAGCACAATGTCAGGTTCCATATCAATGCTGATGACATACAGTTTACCTTTCCATCTCTTCTTGATTGCAAATCTGTTGTTCAACTGAAACCCTGACTGAGTTTTGGACGAGTAGGCAAAACTGAAGCTATCCTTTTTGGCTTCCATCAGCCTCTACATGATTCTGCTCTTTACTTCAATAACCTTTCTGATTTCCATCTAAAGCTTAGTCTGGTGGTACAGACCTATGCGTGCTGCTTGATCCTGAGCTGAATTTCCTTTCCCACATCTGCTCCATCTACCTACTTCCACCTACACAACATTGCCCGCCTACAGCCTTATCTTTCCCATTGCGACCAAGACGCTAATTCATGCCTCATCAGGGTTCAACTTCTGTAATGATTTTATAGAATCCATCGTCCGCAACCTGAAACCATTCATAATACTGCTGCCCATATCCATACTCACTCCTGGTCCTTGCTAAGCTCCATCGGCCCCATGAGCGAATTTCAAGACAAAAGCAAGGTACTGCGGATGCTGGAAATCTGAAATAAAAGCAGAAAATGCTGGAAATGCTCAGCAGGTCAGGCAGCATCTGTGGAGCGAGAAACAGAGTTTCGATGACCTTTCATCAGAACTGGAAAAGGTTAGAGATGTAACAGGTTTTAAGCAATTACAGAGGCAGGGAAAGGGGATGGGGAGGAAACAAAAGGGAAGGTTTGTGATAGGATGGAAGGCAGGAGAGATTAAATGACAAAAGGGATGATGGTGCAAGGTGAAAGGAGATGGTAACGGGACAAGTAAAGAAACAAAAGATGGGTCTAGAGGAGGTGTAAATGGAAATATCAGAATCATCAGCAACAGCTGCCATCTGAAAAAATGGGGGCAGAGGTTATGATCTGAAATTGTTGAACTCAATATTGAGTCCAATTTCTAGATCCTTACTCTCTCTCTCAACAGCCTCTATCCATCCTATTTCAGTGAACACCTCCAGCCCTACGGTCCTGCTTTCATCCTAAGCTCCTCTAACACTCGTCTACACGTTGATTGATATCCTCTTTGCTTCACCATTGGCAGTCACTCTTTCAACCATCATAATTCTTCTTTGGCACACCTTACATCCTTCCTCTCAATTTTCAAAAACATGTTAAACACTCATCTCTTTCTCATTTGTTCATGGGATGTGGGCATCGCTGGCAAGGCCGGTATTTATTGCTCATCCCTAATTGCCCTCGAGAAGGTGGTGGTGAACCGCAGAGGGCATTGGTGTTGAGTCTGTGCTTTCAAATGTAGTTATGTTGAATAACTGGACACAGACTACAGAAATACTTAAACAGGTCTTTAGTAACTGAGGGTCAGGGCTGAACTGGAATACACTTTGCTCCACAGGGTTTATATACCGGTGTGGTCACCACCGGTACTACAATGTACAGGAGCCATCAAAAAGTAGTCCATCACCTTAAGGTATCCTCTTAAGGTGGTACAGGTTACATACACTACAATTCCTCCCCTTTTAGCTTAACATTACATGGATAACATATATACAACTTTCACACAAAACTGTTCAAAGATTCAGTCTCTGAGGAGGCCTCCTGATCCGGGCCGGATAACGCCTTTCAGGGGTCTCTGGTTCTCGTTGCTGGGGCGACTCATCCATTTGATCTCCTATGGATTGAACATCATCATGTACGTTCGAGTCTGAGGTAGATGCTACAGGCTCAATAACTTCTTCAACTGGTGTCTCTGCCGTAGACATGGGGTCGACCCTTGTTCTCGATTCCACAAGTTGGTCAGCATGACGTCGTATTACGTTCTCTCCAACGTCTACCGTGTACATCAAGGGTCCTTGTCGGGCACGAATTGTTCCGGATTGCCATTTATCATTCCTATAGTCCCTGGCCAACACTGGTTGTCCTATTTCGAAACTCCGAGTGGCCCTGTTATTTACGTGCTGGAATTGCTCGTTTTCGACTTCCCTACGCACATTGGGTTTTAACAAATCCAACCGGGACCGCAACCTCCTGTTATAGAACATTATGGCAGGGCTTTGATTTGTCACTGCATGCGTGGCGTTTCAATATGCCATCAGGAAATTGTCCACCTTGTGTTGTAGTGGAATATGGTCTTCGCTCATGGCTTTTATCGCCTTTTTGAATGTTTGTACAAATCTCTCGGCCAACCCATTGGTAGCCGGATGATATGGGGCAGATGTATAGTGTTTCACCCCATTCTTTTTCATGAATTTCTGGAATTCTTCTGACACGAACTGTGGTCCGTTGTCTGAACATATTTGTTCCGGCAACCCATTCCTTGCAAATATGGTTCTTAGAACTGCGATCGTCTTTTCAGAGGTAGTGGTCGACATCTTAATCACTTCTGGCCATTTAGAATGTGCATCTACCGCTATCAAAAACATGGAATCCATGAATGGACCTGCAAAGTCGATATGCACACGTTGCCATGGGGTTGAAGGCCATTCCCACGGATGCAGCGGTGCAACTGGAGGTGCGTTTTGAACTTTTTGGCACCCTGAGCAGCTTTTAGTCAGATCCTCTATTTGTTTGTCGATACCTGGCCACCACACATAAGCCCTAGCAAGGCTTTTCATCTTGACTCCCCCCAGATGACCTTCATGCAGTTCCTTCAGAACTCTCTCCCTTAATTTAGGAGGAATAATCACCCTTGTTCCATACATCAATGTTCCTTGACAGACAGACAGCTGTTCTCGTCTGGCTGAGAATGCTGGTAACAGTGGGTCGCCATGTGCTGGCCATCCCTTCACTGTCAAATCGTAGACCCGAGACAGTGTCGGGTCGTTTCGGGTCTCTCTCTCAATACTCGCATTGGTGACTGGTAAGCATTCGATGATGGTCGAGTGAAATATCTCGACAGGGTCAACTGCCGGTGCCTCTTCCGCTGTAGGTAGTGGCAGGCGCGACAGCCCATCAGCATTACCATGTTGCTTTGTACCTTTGAATTCGGTATCATATTGATGTGCCCCTAGGAAAAGGGACCATCTCTGAAGCCTCTGCGCCGTCATAACCGGAACACCCTTCTTAGGGTTAAAAATGGAAACCAACAGCTGGTGATCTGTCAGCAGCGTAAACTTTTGGCCTTGCAGGTAATGGTTAAATTTCTTAACTCCCCACACGAGGCTGAGAGCCTCCCTATCTGAGCATAGTTGCGCTCTGCGGAGGTCAATGATCTGGATGCGAACGCGACTGGCCTTTCCAAGCCATTTGGCAACTTATGTGAGAGCACTGCCCCGATACCATATGGAGAAGCATCACAAGCTAAGCGAATAGGCAGCGTTGGGTTAAAGTGAGCCAACACTTCCTTAGAGGTGACCAGTGCCTTGCTTTTTTGAAAAGCCCGCTTACAATCCTTGCTCCACTTCCATGGTACTCCCATTTGCAAAAGAGTGTTCAGCGGGTGTAACACCGTGGATAAATTTGGAAGAAACTTGTGGTAATAGTTAACCAACCCAAGGAACGACCTCAACTGGGATACATTTTCCGGAGCGGGAGCTTTCACAACAGCTTCGATCTTGTCAGGTGACTTATGGAGCCCCTCCTGGTCAATGACGCGGCCGCAGTACGAGATTCGCTTTTGAAAGAACTCACATTTCTGGCGATTAATTCTGAGTCCATATTCTTTCAATCTGGTGAGCACCTGCTCCAAATTCGCGAGGTGCTCCTTATCATCTCCTGTAAT
Organism: Somniosus microcephalus; assembly: GCF_052327205.1. Lineage (NCBI taxonomy): Eukaryota > Metazoa > Chordata > Chondrichthyes > Squaliformes > Somniosidae > Somniosus > Somniosus microcephalus. The sequence goes on from NC_141013.1 coordinate 24,688,700, forward strand.
CAGAATGTCGTCCAGGTAGCAGTGTGTGCCTGGAATTCCCTGCAATACCTGCTCCATGGCCCTTTGCCAAATCGCTGGAGCCGATGCCACTCCAAAAACCAGTCTATTATACCGATATAAGCCCTTATGTGTGTTGATCGTGAGATACTGGCGTGACGCTTCATCAACTTCCATCTGTAGGTACGCCTGCGCCAGGTCTATCTTGGTGAAGTGTTTCCCGCCAGACAGCGAAGCGAAGATATCTTCAATCCGCGGAAGCGGATATTGCACCGTGTGAAGAACCGGATTAACAGTGATCTTGAAATCGCCACAGATGCGAACCTTCCCAGGTTCCCCTGGCTTGTTGCTCAACGAACGCTTCATGACGGGAACAATGGGTGTTGCCCATTCGCTCCAGTCCACCTTTGACAGTACTCCTGAACGTTCTAGCCCTTCCAGCTCTGCTTCCACAGCAGGTCGTATTGCATAAGGTACCGGTCTGGCTTTGAAAAATTTTGGGTTTGCATGTTCTTCAACCTTGATGTTTGCCATAATTCCTTTCAGTGTTCCCAGTCCCTGTTGGAACACCTCCTTAGCATCGTCCAATATTTTGGACAGTCGTTTAGGTTTGACATCGTCCTCCTTACAGGAATCTACAGTTAGTGCTTATATGGAATGCCAGTCCACATTTATTCTCCGGATCCATTCCCATCCCAGTAGTGGCGGACCTCCCTCAGGTAACACATACAAGTCCATTTCCTGACTTTCTTTACCATTGTAGACCACCTTTACCTTTCCGATGGGGTATATTCTTTGCCCCGTGTATGTTTTCAATACAATCTCCGTATCCCTCAGGGGAATGTGTGAGAATAACCTTTTGTAATCTTGCTTATTCATGACCGTCAATGCTGATCCAGTGTCCAATTCCATCTTCACTTGGACTCCTGCTATCCAAAGCATGACCCAGATAGTTTGGTGGTCTGCTGTGTTACCCACATTATGTATTTTTAGACAACCCAGTTCCTTACTGCTGGAGTCTGAATCCGTCTTCTGTTCATCCGAACTGTTCTCTGTCACCTTGTGTACTTTTTTGTACTTCTCCTGCGGCGACTTTTTGCTGCTGGTCTTCTTTCCTGACCGGCATACTCTCGCTATGTGACCAAGTTTGCCACATTGCCTGCATTCTTTATCTTTGAACCAGCACTGGTTCTGGTCATGCGTTGTCCTTCCGCAACGATAGCACTTTACTGCGCCCAATGCCATTTCATTGGTGCTGAATTCCAATGGCCTTTGCTGCATTTCTGCAGTGCCTCGTGCTGCTGCCTCGTGCGATGCTGCAATGCTGAAAGCTTTGTCCAGCGTAAGATCCTTTTCCTCTAGCAGTCGCTTCTGGGTTCCTTCCCTTAGTAGCCCACACACAAACTTATCTCTCAGTGCGTCTGCTAGTCCTGTACCGAACTGACAGTACTTTGATAACTTGCGCAGTTCGATTAAGAATTCAGCGTTGCTTTCCTTTTTAAGTTGAATTCTTTTGTAGAATTTAAATCGTTCCGCTATCAGCAGCGGCATGGGGTTTAAATGCTCTTGCAGGATAGTAACAATATCCGCGAAACTCTTTCCTACCGGTTTATCTGGTGTTACAAGGTTCCTTAATAACCCGTACGTCTTCGCACCCATCGAGTTTAATAGGGTTAGTGCTTTCTTATCCACCGGTACCTCATTCGCTGTACAGTAAACTTCAACGCGTTCCACATAAGTGGCCCAATCTTCCACATCGCTATCAAAAGCAGTGATGTTACCCGTTTTTGGCATCCTTGTTGAGTTTCCTTTCCTTCGGATTATGATTATTATTTTATTTTATTTTTCAAAATGGCGGCTTCCCGCACTTGGCGGCTTTTCCCGCGCTTGTCTTCTTCCCCCGCCGACTAAAAATGGCGATTACTGCGCTGTTGCCGTTCTCACCTCCCAGCGGTCCTTTATTTTCCCCGACGCTGCTGCTCTTGTTCCCCGCTGCTCCCGCGGTCCTTGTGGACATAAACGCTTTTCTGGCTGCTGCGCGTCTCTGCCCCGATTGCAGTCCGGCCCCTGACACCGGCTGCAGTCGTGTTCTCCGCCCTTTTCGTCGTTTCCCTCCCCTTCTCTTACTGACAACTCGGCCGACTTCCCCCCCGTGCCGCTCGATCGGGCTTACCCGCCGCTGTCGTCGAAGGGATGTTCACTGATGTTGGACTTCGTGGCCAGAACCCAACCCGGGTTCCCGATTGCCTCCCGTGCTATGCAGTGCCCAGCAGGATGTTGAGGGTGGATGTCCTTGTTCGACGCCCGTTTCAGAGGCGAAGCTTCCTTTGATGCAACTGCCGCTAGGTAAGATCAGACTCGTCGCCACTGTTGAGTCTGTGCTTTCAAATGTAGTTATGCTGAATAACTGGACACAGACTACAGAAATACTTAAACAGGTCTTTAGTAACTGAGGGTCAGAGCTGAACTGGAATACACTTTGCTCCACAGGGTTTATATACCGGTGTGGTCACCACCGGTACTACAATGTACAGGAGCCATCAAAAAGTAGTCCATCACCTTAAGGTATCCTCTTAAGGTGGTACAGGTTACATACACTACAATTGGGTCTGGAGTCACATATAGGCCAGACCAGGTAAGGACGGCAGATTTCCTTCCCTAAAGGACATCAGTGAATCAGATGGTTTTTTACAACAATCCGATAGTTTCATGGTCACCATTACTGATACTAGCTTTTTATTCCAGATTTATTTAATTAACTGAATTTAAATTCCCCAGATGCCGTGGTGGGGTATTAACTCATGTCTCTGGTCATTAGTCCAGACCTCTGGATTACTAGTCCAGTAATATAACCACTATGCTACCGTAACCCTATCTTTGTCATCAATCTTTGCCGTCTCTGCCCCTTGACTCAATTCAATCAATTCATTTCGCTCCTGCTGTCACTGCCGATAGGCACAAATTTCCAATTGTAACCTATGGGTTTGTCCAAACTAGTATTTCTCAACAACTTGCATAGAAACCTTTCACTATTCGGCATTGCAAAAAGACACTCCTCAAAATAATCAGTCACGATAATTATTTTGAAACAAACTCATGATATTTCCCAAGTTTTTTTGCCTTGAAGTTGCCCTTGAAATAAGTCAACAACAAAAACCACAGACATGCAAAAGCTGATTTAATGAACAAAAGAGAGCTCTCTCTTTGCCTGTGTGTGCATGGTTTCCTCAAATAGAGTCATTAGTTTTTCCGTATGTGATTGAACTGAACAGCTCCACAGGAATTTTAGTTCTCCCTGTAGGACATTAAGCAACATTTTGAGAAATCAAAGACATGAACATAATTAGGAGACAGTAACAGCCTTTTTCTAATCACAGCCTTGTAAAAGCTACATTTTTCTAATCACAGCATTTAAAGTTACATTACAATTTTTTTAAACAAGTGGGAAATACATCATTTTTATTATTAGTGTTTATTCATGTTAATACTGATTTGTTGTGTATATTATTTGTATGCAAACAACATACACAAATATCTTATCAATATTAAATCTTCTTGCACTTGTCTGTCATACTTTGTAACACTTCAAATAACAGTATAAACAAAGGAACTCGTCAGTAATAAAAAATACTAGGATATCTATCAATATAGGCTTAACAGATACCTGTACTAATTCAGTGTTTACTTAATATCAATTAACCGTTGTAGCAGGAGATTACAGTGTGTTTTATTTGGTATGTTTCTCATCAAATAGTGCGTGCACTGACTTACCATGAGCAGTGCCACATGAGATTTGCTATTATTAAAACATCACGGCCTGGATTTTGCAGTCAGCGGTGAAGGACTGGTGCTCGCTGTTCATTACGCTGGCAGCTGCCCAGTTTTTGCGGGCTTTTGAGTGGATGTAAGATTATCATGGATTAGTTGTTTTTTTTTTTTTTTTTAAGAATACTTGCTTCACTGTCTTATAATCATCAGTAATGGATTTATAATCGTGCGTAAGAATTAAATACATAAAAGTCTGTAATCATCAACTGTATGCAATGGTAATCTGAATTATACGATGACGTGTAACCCGTTTTTCTTATGCTTAAAGGTCTGTGAGTAAGCTGCAACCAGACAACCTGGGGGTAGAAAGAGGATTGCTATAGTCGAATAGTGAGGCTGTGGGTGAAAGTTGGATATTAGCCAACAGTGAGGATGAGGCAGCTAGTCTGGGAGGCAAGGTTCGCTGCAGTTGCCACTGTGTTGGAATGTTATAACATCCGCAGTGAATTAAAAACAAAGGCCAACAGCAAGAGCCGTATCTCAACCCATGGAGATATATTCCTTTTGTGTTGCCATAACTACCCCAGATATGAGTCTTGATGGTCAAAAACAGATGATGTAAGAGTGTCATGAGACTAAAGCCTACGTAAACCAAGGGGCTACGAACGTGGCATCTTTATGATTGGATTTTGGGTTTGGGAGTCAGCCAGTGATTGGTTCAGGAGGACTCCATAGGTCTTGAATGAGGGCAAGGGTATAAGAAGGGGGCTTTAACAGCCACAAAGGGTAGAAGTTTTCAGGAGAAGATGACTTCAGGAGTAGAAGATTTCAGAGACACAGTAGAAGATTTCAGGAAGAATCAAGGAGACATCCGGGAGATGAAGAGAGACGAGAGTCAAGAGACACAAGGTGCACTTACTCACGGTTGTGGCTTCGACCCAGAGTAGAAGTGGTAATATAAGTCTGAATTATACTCCAATAAACTAAGTCTTTCTTGTGCTGAATAAAGTTAAATCACTGTCCCCAATACGGGTCAACCTCGAATCATTTGGAAGCTGGGTCTCTCTGGGATCTTATATGGAGACTTGCTGTCATCGGGCATCTGATCCAGTGTGGCGCATGTGGTGTGTGAGCCGGATTATAAATAGCGAGGCTCTTTAACCACAGACTGAAGAATCCTCACCGAGACACGCAGAGTCTAAACCAGGGACTATGAATTAGATTTAAATCATGTACAGAAAGAAAAATTAAAGATTGGGAAAGAAAGATGGGATTAAGAGAGATAGATAAAAGAGACAGACAGAAAAAGTAAAAAAAAACATTTTTTTATCTCCAACACTAATTAAATTCTGAAGGGGTGAGGCTCCAGGCCCGGGCTCATGACTATGTCTACTTTTAACACTTCTAGCATCACACTTTGTAAAAATTTCTGCCAATCAAAATCACAACTTTGAAGACTGAAGAAAATCAATAAAGGAAATTTAGTGAAATCAAAAGAATTTAGTGAAAAGCTTTTGTGATCTAAACCAATCAGATCACAAAAGCTTTTCACTAAATTCTTTTGATATCTACAGACTTCTAGTTTGTTGCAATGAAATGCCAATTAAAAAACACAGAAACTGAATCAAATAGCTTAAAATGGATATTTGAGCTCAGAAGGAGGCCATTTTTTAAGTCTAGGGTCGGCAACTCTGGTTGGACGTATTCCTGGTCATTCCATCACGTGACCTCCCGGCCCCAACCAACATGCCCCCATGTTCCCGCCATTGGTCGCCCAACATGTCCATCCTTACGGTGCCCTGCCTACCCACGCCAATTGGAAAGCGAACAGACTCATCACCGAATGGATGATTCTCGACCATCAGTGGAACAGCCGATTCACCATCTCCGATATATACTTATAACTAATAAACAAATGTATTCAAAGAAAATAGGGACTTGATTTTTAATGCCCCTATGATTTCTCTCCCAGGTTGCTTGCAGCTGTGTTCAGGGGATTAAGCTTTCATTCCGAGAGACGCCAGGACAATCAGAGGGTTGGCAACCCGATTTTTTCCCTTCATGCCTGTACCACTGCTAGCTCCACACTGGAGCCTTCCAGTGCCATTTTCCTACTCTCTCCCTGTAACCTTTAACATTTTCCTGTGTGATTATCTAACTCCCTGCTTTGTTGTATTGAATCACCTTCAAGAGCCACTTGTGGAAACGTATTCCATATTTTAATTTTTTTTGCATTAAAAGGAATCTTCCTTTATGCTTCTAGTACTAATCCAAATTGACATGAGGACAAACTTTTTTTACGCAACGAGTGGTTAGGATTTGGAACGCACTGCCCGATAGGGTGGTGGACACAAATTCAATAGTAGCCTTCAAAAGGGAATTGGATAATTACTTTTAGGAGAAAAAATTGCAGGATATCGGGAAAGAGCGAGGGAGTGGGACTAACTGGCTTCTTCTTCGAAAGAGCCGGCACAGCCTCGATGGGCCGAATGACCACCTTCTGTGCTCCTATTTTTCTATGTTTCTATAGATAGATTTCCAGATGTGACAAGATCCGGGTAAAGTCATGATCCACTCAACATACAGTCCCTTGTGAAATAAATTCAATTAACAGATTACAAACCGATTCATTGAAAGTGTTGTCATTAACAACTTGCATTTATATAGCAACTTTAACGTAATAAAAGGGCCCAAGGCACTTCACAAAGAGTATTATCAAAGAAGATTTGACACCAAGCCACATAAGGAGATATTAGGACAGGTAAAGAGGTAGGTTTTAAGGAGCGTCTTAAAGGAGGAGAGCTCGAGAGCCAGAGAGGTTTAGGGAAGAAATTCTAGAACTTAGGGCCTAGGTCAAAATAAGCTAACTTATCAGAGACCAGTTATCAAATATAGGAGCTACATTTCTCAAATACGTATGCAAGAACTCAGCCATTGGGAGCACTTGATTTTCTTGTTACTAATTTTGCAACTGTCTGTTGATTTTCTGATATTTGTGCGTTCAGTTCAGCATTTATAGCAATGGTACAAAGCCCTGCAAGATACTACACATTGGAAAGAAAAATGGATGCCACTACTATACTATGGTGTAGAAATAGCTAAAATGAAATGGAAAGGAATTTGGGGTGGTAGTGCATTATGTTCTTAACATTAAAATTACTGGAGCAACAATAAGCAAAGGAAGCTGACTTTTTTTGCTGGGTCAGTTGTGTACAAGTTGTAAGGTGTCATGCTTAAACCGTACAGTGTCTTGGTGGAACCTCGGCTTGAGTAGATGCTCAGTTTTGGTCACAATGTCATAAGGGAATCTAAAGAAGCAGTGCAGAGAAAAGCCACAAAGGTGGTGACTAAGAGGGGACTTTATAGAAGTAAACAAAATACTAAAATGAATTAAATCGGGTTAATCCAGAACACTCATTTTAATTCTCCAGACCACTCCCACTCTGACCTCTCCGTCCTCGGCCTCCTACACCGTTCCAATGAAGTTCGACATAAGCTCGAGAAACAGCACCTCATCTTTCTCTTAGGCACTTTACAGCCTTCCGGACTCGATCATAAGCTCTGCCCCCATGTATTCAGATGGCAGCTGTTGCTGATGATTCTGTTTCCCATTTACACCTCCTCTAGACCCATCTTTTGTTTCTTTACTTGTCCCATTACCATCTCCTTTTGCCTTGCACCATCATCCCTTTTGTCATTTAATCTCGTCTGCCTTCCACCCTATCACAGACCTTCCCTTTTGTTCTTTCCTCCCCTCCCCTTTCCCTGCCCCTGCACTTGCTTAAAATCTGATACATCTCTAACTTTTTCCAGTTCTGACGAAAGGTCATCGACCTGAAACATTAACTGTTTCTCTCTCCACAGATGCTGCCTGACCTGCTGAGTATTCCCAGCATTTTATTTTTAATCCAGAACACTACTTCAGTTTATACTAGGATACTAAAACAAGCGGGCAAAGGTTAAAACTGGCGGAAGGGAAACTTAGGGCAGATGTTATGAAGTACTTCTTCATGCAGTGTGATCAACAGTTTGAACGGTCTTCCAAGAAGGGCGATTGAGGTAAACATCTTGGACTCATTCAAGAAACAGGTAACGTGATTTTGGGGGGGGGGGGGGGGGGGGGGGGGTGGTGGTGGAGTAAGTTCTTTATTCAGGATGGATGAGCTAAGATGGATTGAATGCCTCCCTCACCTGTATTTATCTTGTGATTTTATGATTATATTTTCTTCCATTTGGAGCATATTTTACATCCAGCTTTAGTTGGGTTGTTAATTCATTGTATTTTCCAGAAATATATTCAATGTGTCCAATAATTTTGTTGATGTCTTTTGCTTTTATACATTTCAGAACACAACAAAAAGGTCTACTTGTTTCAGAACTTAAACTTATTTTGTGTCATAAATAACACAAAAGATTATTCACTGAAAGATCCGAATGAAATTGACAATCCAGCATAGTTATGCCTTTAAAACAAGCGCACTCTGCTTTTTAAACTGGTAGCCAAGCATAATCGTCCCACCAGTATTCCAGGCAGCTGCTAATGTCGGTGACTGAACAAATTCACTGAATGACTTTATAAACACTCATTGGTCTTGTTAAAAAAGATGGCACATTTATTGCTACATAAATGTTATATATACATAATATGTTTTCTGTCGTCACTTGACAGAATTTTTCTTTTAAACTTCTTGCTGTTGCGTGGAAAGGTTCATCAACAATACCTTAAATTTGACACGGGTACAAATCTGCATCAACCAACAATGGAAACTGGAGAACAAGATGTGAAGCAACTTATCTCAGACAATTAGCGTGTACAATACTCCATAGGTACTACACAGTTTAAGCTAGAACCTACAATATTCTTAGGATGCTATTTTATTTTCTGATATTAATGGACAGGTTATGGTAAATAACCCTACACTTTTGCTACCTAATATAGTAAAATAAAGTAAGAAACTTTTTTACTGAAAACTTTTGATTTCAAAAATCTAGAAAGAGTAATATTTAGAATTCAAGAAATTTTCTTACAAGATTATTGTATAAAAGACTAGCTACAGTGAAAAATAAGCCAAATGTTTTCTTTTTTTTTCTTTTTGAAGCAAAGCTTCTGGGCATAATGCAGTCTATTATAGCCAAAGGGAAAGAAAGCTTAGAACCAGGCTCAGAAGAGAAGGTCAGGAAGTGGCACGTGATCACTTTAGCACGTTTTAAGCAACTGTTAGCTCATAAACAACGAACTGAAGAACAAGGCCACAGATACAGTAAATTAGGTGTTAACTGTTCTTGAATTAGTCAACATGAATCAATTAAAATGACAAAATCATACACAATTGTCAAAAAAGAATTCATTCGCGGAGAACCCTTCCAAAACAAGTGTTCAGCATTCCTATCAGCCCGTCATGGCAACTTATACAAATTTAGCTCTTCGGCTGCCTTAGTGCTTGGAACAAAGGAACGCATTATTTGTTCATTCTGTTGAGCCAATTGCCAACAATTACAGACAACATTCAGATAACAGTAAGTAACCTTGTCAGATATTTTCTCTCCGATGCTCTTTTTAAATGGAAGACAGTTTACATGGAAGCTAAGGAACATGAATCCGTAAAAATGGAGACCAGCCGGGGAGGAATCACAAAGAAATTGTAAGTGGTTTAAAACAACTCATATGAGTTAATGCCACGATGGCTTCAAAGCTCAGGGCAGTTGCATTACTGGCTGCATCAGTCTTCGGATCCCTCTCCACTGACTAGCCACGCAGATAAGGATATCAAAAAGAAAGTATGGTCTCAGAAAGCTGGTGACCGTTGCTCCTTTTTCCCTCCAGAATTTTAATTACGCTGACAGCACTACTTTGTTCATTGTCAACACTACTGGCCCTGGTGAACCAAGGATTTTTATCAGCTCTCAATGCTTTTCGAGCCTGAAACCTTTGTTTTGCATCTGTGCTTAATTACAGCAAACACTTTTCACATATACTAAATGTAGTATTAACTGCTTGAAAAACAAAGCAATTCTAAAATTAGAAATTTTCTAATTTACACTTCACGTTACAAGTTTTACTATGAAGCCTAGAAGCTTAAAAGTTTGTATAATTACAAATAAAACAAATAAGAATGGGCATTTACTTGAAAGTTTGAAGAAAGCTAACCTTATTTCTAGCTAAGTGATGCTATGATCAGACCTGCCCTTTTTCAATAAAAGCACATTTTGCTAGGATAGCAAATTGCTCGTGACACAGGCATTGAACATAATGTAGGAAAAAGAAATTACATGACCACAACTGTTCAGATAACCAGAGAACAAAAAAATAAACACTCTAACAAGGAATTTTCTGATACATGGAAAATGCTATTTGTGTGGCCAAAGGAATGGAGAGGACAATGAAGACTCTTCCCTCCCTTTTTTAAGACACTAATAGGTTCTGGGAATGCATGGGGTTAGAGCTTGTTTCTGCTTTGTTCTCTGCATGTGAACAGCTTTGACAGATACTAGCATCTGCCCAGCTGAGAATGAAACAACTGAGATTTTAACATTTCCCTTTCAAAGTAGACCTTATAGTTCAGTAGCAATAAATAATTTTTTTGTCATAAATGCATTTCATCAACCAACAAGTCTAGGCACAAGGCAACTTCCACTAACAGCGGAATCATTGCAACAGTCTCTGATTGTGTGGAAGCAACACTGCCTGCAACAGACTGATATGTACTATTATGGGCCAAAATTCAAATTCGGGTCTAACAGATTTTCAGCGGGCTGAATGTGATGCCATATTGATCAAGAGATTGCTTCTGGGTTTCTGCTTCAAGTGCATTATGTTTTCCAACTGTGGCTTTGTGAAAGAAAGTTAGTTGGCTGGGTCCTTGTATGGAAAGATGACTCATTTGTTATTTTACAAAATGATCTAGACTTCTGACCTGCAAGAAAAAAATGGAACGATTCAGTAAGTTTATAATCCATACTGAAGAAAAAAGACATCACTAATGGTAGTAAACAAACACTTCAAGTAAACTCTAAACAGGGTATCCTCAATTTGCCATTTTACATCTGCAGTGACTTCTTACACTGTTCTTTAATACATTGTAGTTCTGATATTGCTCCTGCTACCCCTCTTAAGATAATCCTTAGATTTTTGAAAAGCTCTTCAAATTTGCAAGGGAATTCCATATTCAGTTTTCATACAAAAACTGTTCAAGGAACAATGCTTTTTTCAATTGTTAATGTAGCTGAATATTTTAACTGGAGCTGTACATAAATGTCTATTCACTATTTTGTTCAGAATTTGTTCATTATATGTAAATGCACATGGCTTTGTAAAATGTAGAAGTTTTCCTGACCCAAATAATTGCATAGCTATTCACAGACTGAACTAGCAATATTTTGCAGGTCAAGTACTCCCTAGTTTAGGTTACTCCCGCAAAAACATTCTGCTGTTAACTCCATATTGTGCACTTAATTCTCTTGGGATTTTCTGAAAGAATATCTTTGTAATCTTAACATTCTTCCATCAGAACATGCAGAATTCCCCCTAGCCTTCTACAACTGAAATCAAACATCTGTAGCACTACCACAAACTGTTCATTATCAATCAGCTCCTCACACATAATCAACTTACTACATTACAACAGTGACTATACTTCTTCACTGGCTGTAAACCACTTTGGGACGTTCTGAGGAAATGAAAGGCGCTATATAAATGCAAAGGGAAGGGTGCAGAAAATAATATGTAGGGGGTTAATTGCAGAGATATCCAGGGAATCTCTCACTGGTTTGGATTGCATACACACATGTAATTCACCAATATCCATTATTGTTATTACCTATGTATATAAAGTTCAAACACTAGATAATACATCTAATACAAGGCTATGACACTACATCTGCCCATTCCAGTTTCTATAGAATATAAGTCACTTCATAAAGTGACTTGATAAATGTTTGCAAACATTTAAAGTTAGAGATACAAAAGCAGAATATTCACTGTGTAAATAATATTTTAAACAATATTCCAAGTTTCATTAGTGATACTTCATTTGAAACAAGCTTTCTGAACTTAGTGAGAGCTTGTGTAATTTACATTTTTTCCTCAATGTCATGTGAACAATGTGTAGGAAAATTGCAGAACTTAGAAAATGTGATGCAGGGATTAAATGTTAGCTTCAATAATATAGTGAAAGGGGTACCTGGCAGTTTACATATGACCCATAGGGTTGGTAGTGTCACTGAGTCCAGAGTGAACTGCAGGGTGTGGTGGTGGTGCCTCTGCCGATGCGGCAGAAGCCTTCTCCTCTTCTCTCCTTTTAAGGCAGGCTGCTTTTGGATTCAAGTTCCTCTCTACACATTTAAAAGAATAAATATTTGGACTAAATAGAAGTATCAATAATACATGTAGAATAATTCATAGTTGTGTTACAAGGCAATGATGCATGGAGATTCAAATGCACTCGTTTTACTAACGTTATCTGAACACCAAAGGCATTATGTTGGTGAAAAGCCTCATTTTCCTTTAGGATAAATTCACAGGTTGACAGCTTGGTTGACACTGGCTCAACGGAGCTCATTTTGTTGGCCATCCGGCTCAGATACCTGAGCGTACGCTTCTGAGACAAGTACTTTACTGTGAGCTGAAAAACTGCAAGTGTTCTTGTGGTGTGTGTGAGTAGCAGTACAAAAACATCTCGAAGGACACCCTCAAAGCATCCCTACCAATGCTCAAGAAGACATAGCAATGGATAGGCCACGATGGTACACTACTGACTCTCATTTTGAAGGCAAACACCTATGAGAGTTGAGCAGACAAGAAAAACCACGAAAAAAAATCAGCTGCAATAATCAACTAGCTTTAAACAGGCCACTCGCTGCTGCGACCAGCGCAAGGCAACTATGGCTTCTGCCTTGAGCTGATCAGTGACCAGAGGATGTACTGCAGGACCAGAGAAACTTTTGATGATCCAGCAGTCCTCAATATGATGGACTACCATGATCCCACAATTGAATTACATGGACTGAATAACAGCTCGGTTGGTTTTTATTTCACAGAATCACAGAAACCCCACAGTGCAGATAGAGGCCATTTCGGCCCATCGAGCCTGCACCGACACATATCCCACCCGATCCCCGTAACCCCTACACCAACACATATCCCACCCTATCTCCGTAACCCCACACATTTTAATCCCCCTAACACTAAGGGTCAATTTATCATAGCCAATCAACCTAACCTGCACATCTTTGGACTGTGGGAGGAAACCGGAGCACCCAGAGGAAACCCACGCAAACACGGGTGGGTAGGACCCTAGGAAGTACAGAGGGTCAGAGGGACCTTGGTGTACATGTACATAGATCCCTGAAGGCAGCGGAACAGGTAGATAAGGTGGTTAAAAAGGCATATGGGATACTTGCCTTCATTAGCCGAGGCATAGAATATAAGAGCAGGGAGGTTATGATGGAGCTGTACAAAACGCTGGTGAGGCCACAGCTGGAGTACTGTGTGCAGTTCTGGTCGCCTCACTATAGGAAGGATGTGATTGCTTTGGAGAGGGTGCAGAGAAGATTCACCAGGATGTTACCTGGGATGGAGCGCCTCAGCTATGAAGAGAGGCTGGACAGGCTGGGGTTGTTTTCCTTGGAGCAAAGAAGGCTGAGGGGGGACCTGATTGAGGTGTACAAAATGATGAGGGGCATAGATAGGGTAGACAAAGAGGAACTTTTCCCCTTAGTAGGGGGGTCAATAACAAGGGGGCATAGATTCAGGGTAAGGGGCAGGAGATTTAGAGGGGATTTGAGGAGGAACTTTTTCACCCAGAGGGTGGTTGGAATGTGGAACTCAATGCCTGAAAGGGTGGTAGAGGCAGGAACCCTCACAACATTCAAGAAGCATTTGGATGAGCACTTGAAATGCCATTGCATACAAGGCTATGGACCAAATGCTGGAAAATGGGATTAGACTGGACAGGGATGGATGGGCGGCGCAGACACGATGGGCCGAAGGGCCTCTTTCTGTGCTGTAAAACTCTAATGTGCAAACTCCACACAGTCACCCGAGGCCGGATTCGAACCCGGGTCCCTGGCGCTGTGAGGCAACAGTGCTAACCACTATGCCACCGTTACTATAACATTTCCCAGCATGTTATAGTAAAATAGTATATAATGAACGCATTAAAATATTGTCCCAGGATTCACTGGAAGTCCCTTTGCAAGGTGGAGTCCAGTAAGGGAAATGATCCTTATTAGCATAAGCAGTCCTTGCATCCCCTACTGACCTGTACTTCACATTTGCAGGCTATAGGAAAACACAGGGTAACATGAAAATTGTCAACATTAGCTTGCCCACAAGCCCAGTCTCATCAACTGATCAGAAAGCAGCATTAATAACGGCTCAGATGGTGGCTGACGATGACCCCTGGATGTGAACGGCTCCCATAGGAAATTATAAGAGCATGCTTTTTAAAAACTGAATTGCTAGAACCTTTGGAAAGATATTTTAGGATAGCAGAGTGCTATAAAAAAAAAATCCAGCTTTGCAGATTTCACTAAATGATGCTTTAAGCATATTCAGATATCTTACCTCACAATCTACCTAATTGGCAAAAATCTGCCAAAGAAACCTTACCTGAAAAGGGAAAGTGTATTTTTAAAAAAAACGTTGCTTAACAAATTTATCGATCACAGCACTTTAAGGTTAAGTTCTAATTCTTTGTCACAATGTAAAATTTATTAGAGTAAACAAAAGTGTGTGCACTACCGTTTACATTCAGACCAGTTAATCATGGCAGTATCGCAGACGTCGCTATAATAGTGTTTCAGAAACAGGATCATTAAAATGCACCACATTTTCACTTATTCCTGCCAACATGGACCTAGTTTACACATGACAGTATAAATTATGGCAGTGTCATGGCCAAAACCCGTTTCCATCTACCATCTGTTGGTATCAAAAAATAGATAAAAAGTTTTTCCCTATGCAAATATATGTAGTGTACAATAAAAATAAACCTGATGAAACCCCCCATTGAGGGGGGGTGAAAAAAACACACGACTAAATGTTTGCTACACTCTGCTCCCAACTGAGTCTTGTTGAATGGGGCAATGAATTGGAGAATCAGGCACGGAGGTTAGTGTGCCTGATTTCCAGTACTCCCAGCTTTCCAGTCATTAATGATTGGAGGCCGCAAACTGAGCACTCTGACCTCCAGATCCAATTCGCCCATCTGCGCTCCTGTGCGAGACTCTGCACCTATGCATGCAGATTGGAAACACTAAACTAGGTTATATTGTTAGGTCCCAACTTAATCAGCCACAACTATAGCCAGGTGTGAACCCACCCTCCCTAAACAATGGCTGACTGCAAACACGTGTCTATTACCACGTTTAGTATACAAACTATATTAAATTCAGCAGAATCCACTTTCCTTCTTTCCCCAATGTTTTGTCCCCTTATTTCCCTCTTGCTGGGGTATGATTGCATTGGCATCAACAGCCCTCTGGGTATCTCAGCCAAGTTGCTATCCTCTGTGAGAGCCTAGCTAGCAAGTGTCATCACTCTATTCAAAAATGACTGGCCCTACAGCCAAGCATCAATTCTGTCCATACACACAATCTCTCAAGTAAGATTCATTGAGTAATGATCAGGAGCAGGAACCCTGGTTGATTTTTCCTATTCCTTCCTGCTAAGACAAAAACGATTTTCAAATAAACTATCCTTGTATTTGCTGGCTCCACAAACTACCCTGAAGATGTGGCTGCTACCACCACCTCAAGTCCCTGCTTTCATACCATCATAGCCGGTGTATACCCCAGGTGCTTTTTTCTAAACTTACCTAGATTTGTAAAAAGAAAAAAGACTTGCATTTATATAGCGCCTTTCATGACATCAGGACGTCCTAATGCATTTTACAGCCAATGAAGTACTTTTTGAAATGTAGTCACTCTTGTAATATAAGAAACATGGCGGCCAATTTGCACACAGCAACTCACACAACTAGCAATGTGATAATGACCAGGTAATCTGTTTTAGTGGAGTTGGTTGAGTGATAAATATCGGCCAGGACACCAGGGATAACTCCCCTGCACTTTTTCAAAATAGTGCTGGGGATTTTTTACTTCCACTTGCGAGGGCAGATGGGGCCTTGTTTTAAAATCTCATCCGAAAGATGACACCTCCGACAGTGTACCACTACCTCAGTTCTGCTCGGAGTGTCAGCCTGGATTTTGTGCTCAAGTCTCTGGAGTGGTACTTGAACCCACAACCTTCTGACTCCGAGGCAAGAGTGCCACCAACTGACACCCGTATGAATAGGGTAGCTAAAGAAATGTGAAATTAAAAGAAAAATCATTGTGCAAGAGTATCCACAATGCCGTGGTCAGGAGTGGGTGGCAGTGGGGACACTCTGCAGAGGTACAAGCCAGTTACAGGGCAACAGCAGCTGTATTTTTACAGTGCAAAGGATTCAGGAATAAAGCTTGCATGGTCACAGAGGACCTGAACTCCAAGTTAGCTCAAAACGTTGAGTGGTTGCTGGCCAACTTGGCATCCATGCGCACGGAGTGAGCTTGTGTCATCTGGTATCTCAAATCAATGTTGGATCCAGAAATATGTATTTGCGATTCTAACATTTTTGGAATACTGAGACACAAGGCCAATTTTAATAATAGATAGGATTTGATGAAAACATTAGGGCTTACTTTGTTTATTGCAACAAATTTTACAGCATCAGTAATAATCAGAGTTTCGTTAGGGCCAGTGGAGTTGTGGAATAGTTGGGAGAAGGTCTATTAATTTCAAACAAAGCAATTGTGCAGTAATAAGTTCTGGCCTCCCCATTTCTGACCAATGCTGTTGCCTCCCCTCTGGAATGTGTAATCTCTGTGCTGGGATATAGTTCTACAGGCATCAGTTGTCCTCTGGTCCCTATCTCAATGAGCATTCTTTATGTGCGAGTCTTCTGTCCACTGGAGAAGCTGGCGATGAGCCCAATCCTGTCTGTATCCAAGATCCAAACATGCAAACTTCTAGTGGGTGTTGCTGGAAGGCAATCGAGAGTGGGAACCTGGGCACTGGAGCTAACTGTAGTGCTCTTACTGACACACCAGCTGAAGCACAGATTGGGGACTGAACCTCAGATTGGGGACTGAACCTGGGATCTTCCTGGACTGTGTGGATCAGCTGCTCACTGCCGTAGGCAACTAAGCTGCTGGGGAAATCAGGCAAAACAACTTTAAAAGGCAAAGATCTGTCAGATAATGCTGGTCAACATCTACTAAAATACTATAAGCCACATTTAGAAGTAGCCAACCTAGGGCCTACTGACCTCGGACTTGTTGTTCCAAGTTAAGGATGACGGTAACTGCCTGGTGAAGAATAAGTAGTTTGGTTTGGGGTTTTTCACTCTTCAAGTGAAGTTGACACATTCGTCCAAGCTCTTTAAATGCTTCATTGATGTCTCTTACACGAAGACGCTCTCTGGCATTATTTGCCATTCTCCTATCGCGCTCTCTCTCTGCTTTTTGCTCAGGATTTAGCTCCTCATCTTCGTGATTACTGCACAGGAAAGTAAGTATACAGTGCTCAACTGCAGTTAATGCAAATTACATAAAATATTCTACTGAAACCAGGATCAATACCCGCTATAGACTGAAGGTAATTAAACATTTCAACATGGACTTACCTTGACCTTCCTCTAGACTGCATCTTCATGTCTTTTTTAGATCCTTCGTCATCTGATCTCTTGTCATCGGATGAGAAGGAGTCATTTGTGTTCTCCTCTTTTGCTTCGGTTTTGACTTCTGCTGGACCCAGGGCAGAAGCCTGACTTTGTAAACTTGATCGTCCTGTGCAAAAATATAAACACCCCGAGGTCAAACACCATTTCTAACAACAAGCTATATAATTTACTTGGGGAGGTTTAGAGTTCATATTCAGTAAAATGTCATTTTGAATTAGGTTGCTATAAAGAGATACCTCTGTAGTTATCCTGTGCCTGGTGATTTAATTCTGCACTTGAAGGGGGGACTGTATTGGGGAGGATCGAATGGTTGCTATGGAGACTGACAGATTCATCCCGATGAGAACCAACCTACAAAAGATGACAATTTATTCTACTATTGCCTGTGATTAAACTATCATCCAGCTAATTTAAACATAAAAATGTAAACAGGAGGATTATTACTCTGTTGCTTCAATACAAATTGTTTAATAATTTATTTTATGTGAAAATCTATAAAACTGAATTTGTGCCTAATGAGTGCATTAATTATCTGTGGAATATATTGAAGTAGACTCCATTATACAGTGCAATACTGTGAAGTACACAATAGTGCCATATATCTTTCAGATTTATAATGAAATAACGCACAAGTACAAAGTTTCTACTGATACTCCAGTAACTGTTGATATTAAAGTACACCTAATAATCTGATAAAGGACGATATAAACGTGCTACTCAAGTGTTTTCTTCTACTTAATTTTCCACTTTCCCAAGTTAAGCCCCAACCTCCGCAGTATTCCTCAGTCTGGACTGCAGGCCACAAACATTTCCAACTACGTGCAATGCAGTTCGGAAAGTTTGAGCAGTGTGGGAAGGACTTCACTCTGGCCGACACAAATCAATCATTGAGCAAAAATGTAGGTCAAAAATGGGATTTTGAATTGGGTCTCAAATTTGGGAGTCCAGCACATTCAAATTGCAGGTATTGAGGTGTCCAAGTATTTGATACAACCGAAAAGTAAACAATGAAAAATAGCTAGATATCCAATTGATAAGCCATCACATAACCAACTGCTTCAGTCAAAATGAGTAATGAGGAACTGATTTACTGAGAATATTATGCATTTAAGCAAAATACCAATGTTGCTTCAGTGCAGCACAACAGTCAGTGTGATACATTTTAAAACACAATTACAAGTTCTGATTATTTCCACAGAGCATCTTAAAAACTGAAACTCCTTTTTAATCTATGTCTGGAATGTTTGAATTACATCGCAACAGTTACAACATGCAAGGAAAAACCCAAAGAAAAATACAAATGTAGAAAAACAAAATCATAAAGGTCGACATTACAGCAAAAGGTCAACACTATACACAACAGGAAAAGCCATGCTATGCAATAGCAAACTTAAAGTACAAGTTTATGATAGTCAAATACCGAGGCGAGAATAACTGGAACAGCAGCAACATTGGAAGGTTACAAACAAAGACAACGGAATGTCACCGTGAGGATTTAAGCCTAGTTTTGTAGACGCTTGCCCACATAACAACTGTGACTGCACATCCAACAGCAATTCATTGGTTGCAAAGAGAGAGGTTAGAAAACACTTCTTCACACAAAGGGTTGTAGAACTGTGGAACTCTCTCCTGCAAAAAGCTGTAGATTCTAACTCAATTAATAATTTTAAATCTGAGAGAGATAGATTTTTGCTAGCCAAGGGTATTATGGGATATGGAGCCAAGGCAGGTGGATGGAGTTGGGATACAGATTAGCCACAATCTCATTGAATGGCGGACACAGGCTCAAGGGGCTGAATGGCCTACTCCTGTTCCTATATGGGAAGTTCTGATGACGTGAGAAGTTACTGTATAAAAGTACTCAAGCCAGAGAGAACCACAGGAGATTCATTCAGACCCAATGTTAGTTGGGGTAGTTAAAATCAGGGCAGCGAAGACCAGGAAAACAAATCATTGAACACAATCAAAGGTTTCAGGTATGATTTTCAGGGCTCTGAAGGCGCAGTTCAACAAAAACATATGTAATTGGTTTCAGGTAAGTGGACATCACTCCTTTGGGACAATAAAAATCAAATAATAATGAACAACCAATAATATGGCAAAGGGAAGGGACAGCTGCAGCTAATGTGCTTGAGGGAGTGGGTTTCTCCTCTTGCACAGCCGCCCAGTACTGTATAATGAAATGAGGCAGGGAAGAGAGAAGAAAGTCACCTCTATAAACCCAGCACTATCAAGACAGCACTGAACAGACCCAAAATGAATCACAGGAGCCAGTGCACCCCTGCAGCACTCCCGCCCCCGCACAATAATTCCTGAGTCTAGTGAGGTGTCTATAGAGATAACCATGATGGGCTTGAGCTGCTGCAGCATCATGGCCCAAATATGTCTGGTGTAAAGTGGAAGTGGCAGCCAACTCTTCCACACCCGCTCCAACTGTGATCTGTAATCTCAGGCTACCAAAGATGCAATCGCACTGGTGTGCCCCAAGCACAAAGGAGCGTTTCTGTTGTCCTTTCTGAAGGTAGTTGCTGGTTTGATGGATTAGGAAGTGCAGACCAAATAATCTTGCAATCCTCATGGAAAATTGTTCAAGATCAGCTATATCCGAAATAAGATGAGCTCACCATGTCCGCAGTAATACAGCTGTAAAATCAGCCTCAGATGAACTAATCAACAAGGAGTCCTACCTGGAAACTCAACAGCTTCCGGTTTGGAAAATGAAGGACGAGTTTGGAGAGATCTACAAAAAATCATTACCTTTAAAGAGAATATCTGCCTTCTAGAAAAGCAAAAGATCTACTCAAGTAACCTTCCAGCAGCAGGGGAGCCATAAAAGGCCCAAATCACACCACTTATGGAATGAGAGAATCTTTTGGTCCAAATTAGAATATATTGGAGAGCATTTGTAATAGAGTAAATAAAATATAACCACTTTTAAAACACAGATTCTGCCCAAAAGGAAAAGGAAATAGAAGTACATTTATTTGCCCCCTCACAAATTATCCCAAATATGTGGGGAATTAACATGCTGCAAAAGACAGATGATGAATGATTTGCACCCTAAAATACTGAAAAACCTGATGCAAAACCAACAAAATGTAGAGGATAAAGCAACTGAAACCTGTTTCCATCAAAATAGGAGCATATCATGCATCTTATCTCAGGAAATAAACCTAAAAAGGTGACTCAACCGTGGATAACGAGGGAAATTAGGGACAGCATAAAATCAAAAAAAAAGGGCATATCAACTGGCAAAAAAAAGCACCAGACCGGAAGATTGGGGGCAGTACAGGATACAGCAAAAGAGGACAAAGGGATTAATCAGGAAGGGGAAAATAGAATACGAAAGTAAACTTGCAGCAAACATAAAGGCAGACTGCAAAAGCTTTTATCGGTATATCAGGAGGAAAAGACTGGTAAAATCCCAAGTCGGTCCCTTGCAGTCCGATTCGGGAGAATATATAATGGAGAATAAGGAAATGGCAGACCAATTAAACTCATACTTTGGTTCTGTATTCACAAAGGAGGACACAAATAACCTCCCAGGAATATCGGCAAACATAGGGACTAATGAGAGGGAGGAGCTGACAGAAATTAGTATCTCTAGGGATATGGTGTTGGGTAAGTTGAGGGGACTGAAGGCCGACAAATCCCCGGGGCCTGATAAACTACATCCTAGGGTACTTAAGGAGGTGGCCCTGGAGATAGCAGATGCTCTAAGGATCATCTTCCGGAACTCCATTGACTCGGGAACAGTACCCGTGGATTGGAGGGTAGCTAATGTTACCCCAATATTTAAAAAGGGGGGGTAGAGAGAAAGCAGGGAATTATAGACCAGTAAGCCTTACATCGGTTGTGGGCAAAATGCTAGAGTCCATTATTAAGGATAAAATAGCGGAGCACTTGACAAATGGGGAAAGGATCGGACAGAGTCAACATGGATTTACAAAGGGTAAATCGTGTTTGACTAATCTGCTGGAATTTTTTGAGGAAGTAACTGGTAAAATAGATGGGGGAGAGCCAGTGGATGTGGTGTACCTTGACTTCCAGAAAGCCTTCGATAAGGTTCCACACAAAAGATTATCATGCAAAATTAAGGCTCATGGGATTGGGGGCAAAGTATTAACGTGGATAGAGAACTGGCTGGCGGATAGAAAACAGAGAGTTGGAATAAACGGCTCGTTTTCGGAGTGGCAGGCAGTGACCAGCGGGGTGCCGCAAGGATCTGTCCTGGGACCCCAGCTGTTCACAATATATATAAATGATCTGGATCAGGGAATTGGATGCAATATTTCCAAATTCGCTGACGACACTAAACTAGGAGGAGGGGTGGGCTCTGATGAGGATGTCAGGAGGCTACAGTGCGATTTGGACAGGTTGGGGGAATGGGCGGATACGTGGCAGATGCACTATAATGTGGATAAATGCGAGGTTATCCACTTTGGGGGTAAAAACAGGAGGGTGGATTATTATCTAAATGGCAATAGATTGGGAGATGGGGAAGTGCAGAGGGACCTGGGTGTTCTTGTGCACCAGTCACTGAAGGAGAGCATGCAGGTGCAACAGGCGATTAAGAAGGCAAATGGTATGTTGGCCTTCATATCAAGGGGGTTCGAGTATAGGAATAGGGATACCTTACTACAGCTGTACAAGGTGCTGGTGAGACCGCATCTGGAGTATTGTGTACAGTTTTGGTCGCCCCATCTGCGGAAGGATGTTCTTGCCATGGAAAGAGTGCAGCGGCGATTCACCAGGCTGATACCTGGAATGGCGGGAATGACCTACGAGGAGAGATTGAATAGTTTGGGCTTGTACTCACTGGAGTTTAGAAGATTGAGAGGGGATCTCATCGAAACATATAAAATTATGGCAGGCCTGGACAGGCTGAATTCAGAGAGAATGTTTCCAATGGCAGGGGAGCACAGAACCAGGGGCCACAGTCTAAAAATAGCGGGCAAATCATTTAAAACAGAGATGAGGAAGAATTTCTTCACTCAAAGAGTGGTGAGCCTGTGGAATTCCCTGCCACAGAGGGCTGTGAAGGCTAATTCAATAAATATTTTCAAGAGAGAATTGGATATATTTCTGAAGGCTAAGGGGATTAAGGGTTACGGAGAAAAGGCGGGGACGGGGTACTGAACTGGTAAGATCAGCTATGATCTCAGACGAAGATCAGCCATGATCTCATTGAATGGCGGAGCAGGCTCGAAGGGCCGAATGGCCTACTCCTGTTCCTATCTCTATGTTTCTATGAAAGCTAGCCACACAATCAAGTTTTTTTGTAACATTACAAGTTTAAAGGAACAAAAATAGAACTCTTGAACGAAAGAAGATACAGAAGAGTTGTGAAACAATCTTCCAATTCCACAAGCTGTCACGTGCAAAGCATTTCAATCTCGGAACGGTACTCTTAATTTTAGTATATCCAATATACATTCATAAATAACTTGCATTTCCATTGCACTCTTTACATAATATAAAGACTCTTGCATGTCTTCCTGTAAGAACAAAAGATGGTGCCAGGCAGAGGGAAAAAATAGAAAGGATTAGGGGAGGTGAACCAAGGGCACAGAAATGGAGACGGGTCTTAAGGAGATTTTTAAAGCAGGAAGAGAGAAGGGAACAGGGCAAGGGCATGGGGTTGTACAAGCGATCACTGGGGTTGCCAACCTTCCAGGATTGGCCTGGAGTCTCCAGGAATTGAAGGTTAATCTCCAGGACACTGCTGCCAGCAACCCAGGAGAAATATCATGGGGAATTAAACAATAGTGTTCATCATTTTCTTTGAACACTTTAATTCATTAGTTATAAAAATATTGGAGATGGGAGGAATAAGGTCAAGATTAATCCAATTGGGTGAGCCTGTTCTCTTTCCAACTGGCCGTGGGAAGACAGTGCACCTGGAGGATGGACCATGGTCGGAGTGTGGGGGCGGGGCGCTGCAAGGCAGGGGGGGGGGGGGGGGTCATGTGATGAATCCTCTAGGAATACACCCAACCAGAGTTGGCAACCCTGGTGATCACCCAGGGTAGTGCAAGAAAAGTGGGGGACAAGCAGCAGCCTGGTGCCAGAGAAGTGGAGGATGCATACAAAGGTAAGAGGCAAGAGGAGATATCTGGGCCAGGAAGGTGAGCTCAAGGTCAAGCAGCATGCCACAGTTCTGCACTTTGTGACTCAGCCCAAGTTGGCAGCTAGGGATTGTGATGCCATCAAGCTCGAGGTACGTTGCAGCTGGCAGAAGCCAAAAAAAGAGCTTTGGTTTTTGACAACATTAAGCTGAAGGAAATAAAGACACTTTTTGATCTTTATTAAACATATAATTTACATAATCTACAGTGGAATCTCTATTATCTGCAGTAATGAATAATGGAAATTGGAAAATAATCAGTCCCTAAATCTTCATCTTACAAGTATGGTACTGTAATTCCCTAGATAGAGATATTAAAGTAAAGTACAGTACAAATTTGAATAATATTGAATTAATCTTTGAGCTGCAAAGTTCCATGTCAGACAGAAGGAGAGTGGCATTAACGGGCTTTGCAATGAAGTGCATTTTGCAGAAGGCTTTGTCCGATGAAGATTCTAGCAGATAATGGAGGTGCCACTGTATTTATTCAAAAGAGAGTTAAATGTATTAAAAATGGCTACTGAACTGGCAAATTACCAACTCACCTGCCCAAGATAATTACATTATTTTATTTACTCATTCTGAGCTTCACCGCTGAGTGAATCTGCCTTCGATAGGTTTTCATCACAAATATAATTAAATGCCAGTCTTTCATCAGAAATCTCACCAAAGAAACATGCCACAGTATTTTTAAATATACCCAATTAAAATGATCTATTTTAGAAACAGGAACAGGTCATTACACAATGTAAGTACCTTATTACAAGCACTTACAGATTTTTAACTTCTATCAACCCTTTTATTAGTTGGGAATCAAAATGATCCGTCAAGATGAGCAAAGTCTCCCTAATTAAACGCTTTCATTTCCTTTAGTCACACAATGTGGAATTCTCTCCTCCCTCCATCAATCCTCCTATCGAAGAAGATTACACAGCACTCTGCTTTCAGGATGTGATCTCACCCCTATTCTCGAGTTAAAAACCATAATATCCAATGTCCCTGGTAAATATGAATTTCAAAATACATGGACCATATCAGAGTGACCTCTGTCACACAAGATTACTAATGCTTGTATAAAACTGTTTCTATCATAACAGTGAACACAGAATATTCAGGAAAAATTGGGAAAGCATAAATGAGAAACGCCAGTACGGTGCACCAGTATTACAATTGAGTTTTTGGAGCTATACACACCATAGGAAATGTGTTCCATGTGATTCTCTACTGGATTAGGATTCATTCACTCATTCAGTGAAGGCTGATTAAACTTAGAATAATACAAGACCAGTATTCATTTTTTTTTTTTTTTTTTATAAAATGGAGAAAGTTTAGGCATTTCTATCTTAAGCTGTGAAATTAAGAAAGGATTGGGGGCAAGGTATTGACTTGGATAGAGAACTGGTTGGCGGACAGAAAGCAGAGTTGGAATAAACGGGTCGTTTTCCGAGTGGCAGGCAGTGACTCGTGGGGTATCGCAAGGATCGGTCCTAGGACCCCAGCTGTTCACAATATATATTAATGATCTGGACGAGGGAATTGGATGTAATATCTCCAAATTTGCAGATGACACAAAGCTGGGTGGGAGGGTATGCTGTGAGGAGGATGTCGTGAAACTCCAGTACGATTTGGACAGGTTGGGTGATTGGGCAGAAACATGGCAAATGCACTATAATGTGGATAAATGTGAGGTTATCCCCTTTGGTGGCAAAAACAAGGCGGCAGATTATTATTTGAATGGCAATAGATTGGGAGAAGGGGAAGTGCAAAGAGACCTGGGTGTTCTTGTGCACCAGTCGCTGAAGGTAAGCATGCAGGTGCAGCAGGCGGTTAAGAAGACAAATGGTATGTTGGCCTTCGTAGCGAGAGGGTTCGAGTACAGGAACAAGGATGTCTTGCTACAGTTGTACAGGGCCTTGGTGAGACCGCACCTTGAGTATTGTGTGCAGTTTTGGTCGCCTTACCGGAGGAAGGACGTTTGAGGAGAGATTGTGTCGATTGGGCTTATACTCACTGGAGTTTAGAAGATTGAGAGGGGATCTCATCGAAACCTATAAAATTCTGTCAGGCCTGGACAGACTAGATGCAGGAAGGATGTTTCTGATGGCCGGGGAGTCCAGAACCAGGGGTCATAGTCTAAGGATAAGGGGCAAGCCATTTAAGACTGAAATGAGGAGGAATTTCTTCACCCAGAGAGTGGTGAACCTGTGGAATTCTCTGCCACAGAGTCCGGTGGAGGCCAGTTCATTAAATATATTCAAGACGGAGTTGGATATATTTCTTAAGGCTAAAGGGATCAAGGGATATGGGGAGAAGGCAGTGACGGTACTGAATTTGGATGATCAGCCATGATCTCATTGAATGGCGGCGCAGGCTCGAAGGGCCTGCTCCTGCTCCTATCTTTCTATGTTAAACCATTTGCCTACAATAATATACAACAAAAGTCAAACCATCAAAGCAACTGCTTCTGGGACTGTACTACAGTCAAAATAAATGATTTAAAATGTCAAAGATCGACCACCAGAGTATAAATGTCTAAAACTTTTCCTCCCCAGCCTCAAAGGAAATTCTGCCCTCCTTTCTTGAAAGCTCTCCTCGCTCTTGCGTTGGGTGCCAGCAACCCTCTGGTTTTCTCCTAAATGGCTGCTCTTTATGAGCCAGGCCTGGCTCCAAGGATTAACAGTATTCATGAGTAACTAGAATGATATCACTCTCTTTTAGTGATAGAGCTAAACTGAACTGAATTACCTAAGTTTTTCATTCAATATCCATGAAGTTAATTCACTTTTGACAACACCAATAAAAAGGCAATTATGTTCTAATCCTAGTCAACAGCTCAAAGAAAAAAATTGCCAACACAGTATATCTATTAAAGCACGTTAGCAGTGCAGATTCAATTTACTCACTCCCAGTGAATCTCATAATCCCCATTTTGTATGAAATCCCTTTCCAACCCACATATGTCCGTTAGGTAACTTGGTCTCAAAGGGACATTAAACTGAATTAGTGAAGTCATTCTTTTACGGGCAGTAGCCTCAGGTGACTGAATCATTTCAGATGAAGCAGCAATCTCCACAAGAGAAATTTGTGGAGTAAATTTCAGTTTCTTTGCCCCCCACTTTCTTACAATATGAACCTTTGAACGAGGATTGAACTTTGTACACGAGGAGTCCCTTTTTATTTTGCCATGGCTTGTAAGATCATGATAGCAGACTTTCTAGTTAGTGTACAGTGATCAGATATTTTAAGGTGGCATTTACATTGCAGCTACCAAGACAGGTAGTTTCAGTTCAGGTTCCAGCCAGACAGTTCCCTGGTTACACTGTTTGAGTCTCATCTGCCTGAAACTTTAACCGTCCTGTTAAAAAAAAGTTTTTTTGAAAAAACAAATTAACTTCATGGATATCGCATGCACAGAACTCTTGCCCAACGGTTAAAACTATCCTGGTTGAAGTCATTCCTTTCATGACTCACCTTGCCCCTAAAGGTTGCTTACTGATGCCTATTTCAGCCATCTGGATGACAATTACATTATGAAAGCAATTATGGTTAAAAGATGTCATCATGGGCTCAATCCCTCAGTGAAGCCTGTTTCCTGTGACATTTGCAATTAGTAATGAGAGGCTTTGCCAGCAGGTTTGGTATTTGAATTGCAAGTTGACCACAACTTAATTGTTAGCAGGAAAGAGAGGTCAAAGCAGTCTAAATATGTGCCAATTCAATAAACGATAAAGAAACATTCACAGCAATTAGGAAAGAGGATTAAAAAAAATACTAACTAGAACAATCTTAAATATTATGGTTTGTTGCTGTTAACCCCAAGTTGTTCATCAGGGTGCACTATTTGAGACCAATAATGGTTTTGCTCCTCTTTGGCTGTCCCATCTGCTTTGATGTGAAAAATTACAAAGATTCACACCAATCTTCAGATCTTCGCAAAACAATTTCTGTCAGCCAATCAAATCGCAATTCACCCCCTCCCCAACAATGCTCTTCTCATCTGCAAAATGGAGGATGGAAACAAAGAAACCAAAAAGACAAGAAAATAAACTATTTTAAACATTTTTAAAAAGAAAATTAAAATAGATTGTTAGAAAGAGAAAATATGAAAGAGGGAACAAACAGGAGGAAAAAGAGTTTTAATTTAAATTGTATTTAGTTTAGGCGAGTAGGGTTAATATTGCAATAATAAAGCTACCGATTGTGACCAATAGGAAGTTTCAGCACATTTCAGATCATAAAGTCTCCATATTTTTATTACTATCTCCAAGAACAGGTTGTACTTTTAAATTCTGTTAACTGCAAAAGCCAATCTGACTGAAAATACAACAGCACCAGGTTACTCAGATCAACTGTCCATTACGAGTCAGATATATGTTAATATACTGATATTTCTATCTTGTTGCATGTTTTGCAGTCAATCCACTGAGGTCAAATGGATTTTACAACAAGTGACGAAGATTTTTGCTTTGACTTAAGTGGGGTTTTTGAAACGATACTTTTGGAAATACTTCCCGTTAGCTGTATACATAGTTATATCTATTAAATCATGCAGAATACTGGTTGTCACCTTGGAGACAGCAGCTGTGAAGCATAGTCCAATTGTTTTTGAAATCTCTGGTGAATGACAGAAGTATGATCTGGGTACAACACCTTGTTGGTGTCTTACATCCTAGGTCTAAATTTCAAACGGTGTGAGATGTATCTGAGGGACCATGCTCCCAATTCAGCAGTACTTCAGAGGTCATCAAGATAGGGGTTGGAGACTCCAAAGTGAGATAAAACCCTATGTATAAATTATATTATGGAAGCTGATCCAGATCTAGTATCACTGAATTAGTGAAAGAGTGAATCATGTACTATTTTTGTATTAAGCAGGTACAAGTAACGTTCTATACATAGGATTGCATTAGATATACATCAGAGAAACAGGCCATTCAGCCCAAGCTGCCGTTTATGCTCCACTCGAGCCTCATCCCATCTTTCTTCATCTAAATCTATCAGCATAACCCTCTACTCCCTTCTCCCTCATATGCTTATCTAGCCTCCTTTTAAATGTATCTATACTGTTTGCTTCAACCACTCCCTGTGGTAGCGAGTTCCACATTCTCACCACTCTCTGGGTAAAGAAGTTTCTCCTGAATTCCCTATTGGATTGCTTGGTGACTATCTTATATTGATGGCCTCTAGTTTTGCTCTTCCCCACAAGTGGAAACACTCTCTCTCTGTCTACTCTATCAAAACCTTTCATAATTCTAAAGACCTCTATTAGGTCACCCCCTCAGCATTCTCTTTTCAAGAGAAAAGAGACCCAGCCTGTTCACCCTTTCCTGCTTGGTCTATCCTTGGATTTCTGGTGTCAAGTATACTACTGTATGCTGCTTATGGTACTTTTAGTAAAACTGTTCTGTAGCTTATAGCCTAGGCCACAGTTGACAGAATTCAATTTACCACTTTACAAAGTCTAGGAGATCATGATAAATCTTGAGTCATATCCAGTAACCTCAATGCAGTATCAAGGGTTTCTGTTCAACCACTG
The DNA here is from genome assembly GCF_052327205.1 of Somniosus microcephalus. Lineage (NCBI taxonomy): Eukaryota > Metazoa > Chordata > Chondrichthyes > Squaliformes > Somniosidae > Somniosus > Somniosus microcephalus. The sequence continues at coordinate 24,717,849 of NC_141013.1, forward strand.
GACAATATCAGATATTCGGCGTGTAAGGTTGCACTTTGACTTGCAGGGAGTCTGGGCTTGCTTATGGGAGATCAGCACGAGAATTTTCTGCGTAACACCCAAAAAAAACAGAACACTTATGTTTTGTGTAGTTTTATTACTGTAACATTGGAAGGGTGTGTTAAGGGATTCATCATTTCAGTGCATGAACTGAAGGCACACCAACCTGCTGGGCCCATAAAGACAAGAACTTTATTGTACCAGCAAACAACGTGGGAGATAAATCAAGCATCGAGCATAAAACACATTTCAAGTGTAAATAAAATGGAATACTGCCTGCACCAAATATTTTCACACAGCAAGTACAAGCAGTGGAGATCAGTAATATTTTAACAATAGCTACAGCAAAGATCAGAACTTTATCAGTAATGTGGCCTACCAGAGGCTCTCCAGAAATTTTTTCTCAATGTTTTATGAAAACATAGTAATAAATTAACATTTGTGGTGTGGTGAAGCCAATATTAGAAGAATGCATGCAAACAACCTGCTAAAAGTGTAGAAACAGCTATTGGTCATTCGGACATTTATTTCAATTTTTTCTGTTTGGCAAAGGAAATAACATCGCATTAGAGAAAATGAAAGGAAAAATTAAAAATGCAAGTGCATTAGACAGATTTGAAGGTTATTTGTTGGTCCTCATTATTAACTGCAAACCATATAATTTAGCCAAGGGTAAATTGCTGTATTATACTGCTATAAGAGATTGTAACTGCTAGTGTCTTTCTACTAAACTAGAAGTGAATCAATAATAAGGCAATTTATTTAATATTTCTAACTCTAGTGTTTGAGGTTTTTATTGAGTTGGGAGGTCAGTAATAATGAATCCCACAATTGATGTTTGTATGCTAATTAAAACTAGCCATTTGGTTCTCTCTCTGCAACAGTATTAAGCAAGTACCATTCAACAAATCCTGTCAAATACCTACACCAATCGGAATACAGAGTTTTCTGTAAAGACCATACATCATCTACTTTTGCATACTTTGTAGAAGGATCACTTCAGTAAATGTGAAAAATTACATGTAATTCTGAACCAACAAATTTACAGACAAGAATTATGAAAAAATACCTAAAAAACGATACTAAAATATTTTGTTAGCGTTTAGAAATGTAATGCAAAAGCTAAAGTTGCCAACCAACCAACACATCATCAATCTGAACACATGGTGGCGCTTCTGCACCAGAATTATAACCAGTCATTGTTTAATACATGATGACAGATCAGCGGTTTTATATATGTGTGACTCATTTCTACCGTAAGTCCTTCAATTCTTTTGTAGTGCTACACATTAAAATGATCAAATTATATGAACAAAAATTTCATTGTGTGTTCTTTAAACTAAAGAAATACTGGAAAATTCCTCCTCATCTATCATTAAATCTTGCCTCAAAAACACTTAAAACTCTAGAAATAGCAGCAAGTTTGCTGGTTTTAAGTCACTTGCACTTGAAACAAAAAGGATGACCCTTTTCCTTGCAAGGGCACAGCCATGCAATTGTGAGGCTCCTCGACGAATCACACAAGTACAGGGCTTCAACTGGCACTGGTCAGAGCTCTCCCACACCCCCAGGCCGATCACACCCAGCTCAAATGACTAGAAAACCAGAATGATTCAGTACACACTAAGAATTGATCTTAGTTTTTAGCAGTATTGAAAGCATGCAGATAAAATAGTTCATAAAATATGGCTATTTTCAAAATATTGCATGAACTACAATTATACTTGATTACACATTAAAAAGCAATAGTCCAGCAAAATGGGATTGGGGATAATATATTGGCATGGATTGAGGATTGGTTAACGGACAGGAACAGAGAGCAGGAATAAACGGGTCATTTTTGGGATGGCAGGTGTAACTAATGGAGTGCCACAAATATCAGTGTTTGGGCCTCAGCTATTTACAATCTATATATCCATGACTTAGATGAGGGGACCCAGTGTAATATATCCAAGTTTGCTGACAATACAAAGCTAGGTAGGAAAGTTAGCTGTGAGGAGGACACAGAGAGACTGCAATGGGACTGTTAAAGTGATTGTACTCCATCTGCCACCTTCTTGCCCAATGTGGGGAAGTGTGAAATTATCCACTTTGGTAGGAAAAATGGAAAAGCAGAATATTTTTAAAAAGGAGAGAGACTGGTAAGTGTTGGTATTTAGAGAGTCATAAACTCAGCATAAGGGGTTGGCCATTTAGGACAGAGACGAGGAGAAAGGTCTTCACTCAGAGGGCTGTGAATCTTTAGAATCCTCTACCCCAGAGAGCTGTGGATGCTCAGCCGATGAGTATATTCAAGACGGAGATCAATAGATTTTTGGTTCTAAGGGAATCGAGGGATATGGAGATAGGACGGGAAAGTGGAGTTGAGGTCGAAGTTCAGCCATGATCTTATTGAATGGCAGAGCAGGCTCGAGGGGCCGTACTGCCTAATCCTGTTCCTATTTCTTATGTTTATGTCTGTTGATGCAAAATGGACTCGGCCTTTTACTGCAATGTCAACGCAACTGCCCAATACACTTTTTTAAAGTGCATTTTAAATACACTTTATAGTACTATTTATATCATCTGTAAACAGTAGTAAAATATGATCTTCCAGATATTATTAATTCAAAATACAAAGCTTTGTACATACTTTGGTCTGCCCAAGGCTACTTTTAACTTTAAAAAAAATCTGTAGTTGTTGCTCTTGCCATAACAGCTTACCACAAGATACTCCAGCTCAAGCCTCAAGGATCTAGGTCAGGATTATACAGCTATGATATGCAGCAGAAGGTGCGATTCTAGCAGGGCGAGCCAGCCTATATCAGAAAGCAGACAAATGCAGAGGATGCAAGGTCCTTGCTACTTCTGAAGCAGCAGCGTATAAGCATGGTCGTGGCAGATCTGCCAAGTTCTTGAAATAACCACTGTTGTGCAAAGTTGCAATTCATAAAAATTAGGCGAAGGGGAAAAAAATCCCACCATCAAGACTGCTGAAAACAAATATTAGCACATTTATGGCAGATTTGCCTGCTTCAACATTTACAATAATGAAACCTATTTAAGCAGCAAGATCTGCACATCCTCAATGTTTTCTGATATGATTTACCTTGGAGAGAGCAAGATCGGCTTACATAGAGGCTTTGGACATTTTTGGGGGGGCTTCTCTCTCTTCACCTGCAACTCCTCAACCCTCAAAATATTAGATGCTGAGAGGTTGTTTCCCCTGGCTGGAGAGTCTAGAACGAGGGGTCATAGTCTCAGGATAAGGGGTCGGCCATTTAAGACTGAGATGAAGAGAAATTTCTTCACACAGAGGGTGGTGAATCTTTGGAATTCTCTACCCCAGAGGGCTGTGGATGCTCAGTCGATAAGTATATTCAAGACTGAGATCAACAGATTTTGGGGCACTAAGGGGAAGCAAGGGATATGAAGCAAGGGATGAGATAGGGTGGTAAAGTGGAGTTGCTGCAGAAGTTCAGCCCTGGTCTTATTGAATGGCGGAGCTGGCTCGATGGGCCATACGGCCTTGTCCTGCTCCTATTTCTTACACTCTTGTGTAACCCCATTTCTCAGCTACCTGGCTTCATTTGGACATGGTTCCCCAGGTGTCGGCCAGGATTTCACCAAAATGGTCATTTTTGTTTTACTGTACCCGAGTCTCAACCTAGTGTGCTAGCAGGCTGTTCAACCCAGAAGGCATCACAGCCAGGTCCTATCCAGTCTTTACCGGACATCCACACATGCATATCTTCAGCTGAGACTGCAGGAAACCAGGATAGGGAATCTGGGCTGATTTTCCTCTTCCTAACCAAGGAAGCTGAGCTCAACTGTAACAGTCCCATTACTTCACTAACTAAGATCAGCTATTCTACACGGGGATGGAATTGAATTTTACTGCCACTGAAGCAAACAAGGCTTTCAGATTTCCCAAAACATTGTCAGATATTTCTCTTTAGAAGATTTAGATTATCAGAGATGGCAGTGATTTAGCGGCTGCTTTTTAAATAAAAATGTTCAACCCTCATTTAAAACGCTCCCACCTGGGCACAAAGGGATAGGTTTTCCTGTGTGTGTAAGGAAACATTCTATTACTAAACTATTATAAACCAATGGCAGTTCAGTAAAATATTTTTCTTTAACTTTAAACAGATAAAAATATACCCAATGTGCAAAATTATTTAGCATTTTTATAGTTTTCATTGCAAACGTGATTAATTTGGAGGTGAGCGGAGTAACTGGGCTTCATACACAAAACTTGCAAATCCAAAAGATGGCCACCACAGTTCCTCCAAAATCTGCTTTAGCTGCTGTGTAGGAGCACCGGTAGTAATTTTTTCCCTTTTTCCCTTTACCTGCCCTCTTGTGAAACCACTCGTAGTGCATTTGGGACTGCTTTATATAAAAAGAAAAAAGGGTGGCTAAAGTAAATGTTGGTCCCTTAGAGGATGAGACTGGGAAATTAATGGTGGGAAATATGGAGATGGCAAAAACACTGAATGAATATTTTACATCAGTCTTTACAGTAGAAGACACTAAGAATATCCCAACACTGGACAAACAGGGGGCTAAAGGGGGGGGGAGGAGCTAAACACGATCAAAATCACTAAGGAAGTGGTACTCGGTAAAATAATGGGACTCAAGGCAGATAAATCACCTGGACCTGATGGCTTACATCCTAGGGTCTTGAGGGAAGTGGCGGTAGGGATTGTGGATGCATTGGTAATAATTTTCCAAAACTCCCTGGACTCGGCAAAGGTCCCGGCAGACTGGAAAACTGCTAATGTAACACCCTTATTTAAAAAGGGCAGTAGACAGAAGGCTGGAAACTAGCCTAACATCTGTGGTAGGTAAAATTTTGGAGTCCATTATTAAGGAGACAGTAACAGGACATTTGGATAATCATAATTTAATAGGACAAAGTCAGCATGGTTTTATGAAGGGGAAGTCATGTTTGACAAATTTGCTGGAGTTCTTTGAGGAAGTAACGTATAGGGTGGATAAAGGGGAACCAGTGGACGTAGTGTATTTAGACTTCCAAAAGGCATTTGACAAGGTGCCACACAAAAGATTATTGCTTAAAATAAAAAATCACAGGATTGGGGGTAATATTCTGGCATGGATAGAGGATTGGCTATCTAACAGAAGGCAGAGAGTTGGGATAAATGGTTCATTCTCAGACTGGCAATCAGTAACTAGTGGTGTTCCGCAGGGGTCAGTGCTGGGTCCCCAACTCTTTACAATCTATATTAACGATTTGGAGGAGGGGACCGAGTGTAACATATCAAAGTTTGCAGATGATACTAAGATGGGGGGGAAAGTAGTGAGTGAGGAGGACATAAAAAACCTGCAAGGGGACATAGACAGGCTAAGTAAGTGGGCAGAGATTTGGCAGATGCAATACAATATTGGAAAGTGTGAGGTTATGCACTTTGGCAGGAAAAATCGTAGAGCAAGTTATTATCTTAATGGCAAGAAACTGGAAAGTACTGAAGTACAAAGGGATCTGGGGGTCCTGGTGCACGAAACTCAAAAGGTTAGTATGCAGGTGCAGCAAGTGATTAAGAAGGCCAATGGAATGTTGGCTTTCATTGCTAGGGGGATAGAATATAAAAATAGGGAGGTATTGCTTCAGTTGTACAAGGTATTGGTGAGACCGCACCTGGAATACTGCATACAGTTTTGGTGTCCATACTTAAGAAAGGACATACTTGCTCTCGAGTCAGTACAAAGAAGGTTCACTCGGTTAATCCCGGGGATGAGGGGATGGACATATGAGGAGAGGTTGAGTAGATTGGGACTCTACTCACTGGAGTTCAGAAGAATGAGAGGCGATCTTATTGAAACATATAAGATTGTGAAGGGGTTGGATCGGGTGGATGCAGGGAAGATGTTCCCGATGATGGGTGAAACTAGAACTAGGGGGCATAGTCTTAGAATAAGGGGCTGCTCTTTCAAAACTGAGATGAGGAGGAACTACTTCACTCAGAGGGTGGTAGGTCCATGGAGTATGCTGCCCCAAAAAACTGTCGAAGCTACATCATTACATAAATTTAAAACAGAATTAGACAGTTTCCTATTAGTAAAGGGAATTGAGGGTTACGGGGAGCGGGCAGGAATTTGGACATGAGTCTAGGTTCGGATCGGTCATGGCCCTGTGGGTAGCGGAGCGGGCCCAGGGGCCGTGTAGCCTGATCCTGCTCCTATTTCGTGTGTCTAATTCTGTTAGATGCAGGAGATGGTTCTGTGATAGTGGATTGGCAGTTAGGATCAGATCAGCCACGATCTTATTGAATGGCGGAGCAGGCTCGAGGGGCCGATTGGCCTACTCCTGCTCCTATTTCTTATGTTCTTATAATATGGATGTTAAACCCATAAATAGCATAGCTTGACTCAGTTAATAACACTCACCTGTAGGGCAGAAGGTTGAGGCCTATACTGGCCAACACTCCAGTACAGCACAGCACAGAGAATACTACATTGTTGGAAGTGTCATCCTTTGGAAGAAACATTAAACTGAGGCCCAATCTTCTGTTCTGGTACTTGAGATGGACATTAAAAGATCCCAGAGTACTATCCCAATAAAAGCAGCGAGCTCTGAGTGAGCTGACCAACATTCCTCTATAGACCAATACCATTATAAAAAACATTAGGATAGTTGCTGTGGAACAATTGCTGTATTTGCCTACAGTCGCTGCACTTCAAAAAGGTTAAGTGCTTTAAAAAGTTTTGAGGTAATAATGCAAATAGTGTAGCATCAAATGAATCAGATATATGAACAAAATTCAACAGGCAAGAACAGGAATTCTGCGAAACCTGACTTCTATCATTAAGACTCATTCATAGTCATCAATACTGTCTTAACAGGGACCATCCTCTTCTCATCTTCATAACAGACCAAAATGTGGCTGGTCTACATAAACATAACAGGTGTTCAAACAGTTCTTTGTCTCAGAGCAGCAGTCTGTTCTGCAAGGCCAGATAGTTCAATTCATTAGCATACAGCTGACAGTCTGCAGTTTGGGTGGTGAATTGGAGCACTAATGACACATTTGTCTACATTTCATGGTTGTAAAAAAAATTCTCTTCAAAATAAAAGGGCAATGCCAGCAAAATTCAGCATAGGTGCCCACAAAAACAAAATACAACCACCTACAAGTTATACACCACTTTCTCTTTGAATATTAGGTGTCATGACTACAGGATCTAGCCCTCATTAAAAAAAACATGTAGGGGGAAAAATTCATTCGCAACCCGAACACTGCCGGCGAAAAATAGTGCCGGCGATTGCGAACTTCAGTTTTAGCACCCCAAGAGGGAGGTGGAGCGCTAATTCAAGTACTCCACTTCCTTCTTAGAGCGTTAACCCCGAATATCGGGGCGGTGCGTTCTGCAGCGCTACGCACTGGGCCACATAGCGCTGCCGCATGGAAGGGCTCTTCCCCTCATTAAAGGGGAGGGCCCAAGCCCACAACTCTGCGGGGCCCTACCTGGACCACCGGGGAGCAGGGTGCCGTGCCAGCAGCCCGGCACTCAAGAGGAGTGCCTGATCGCGGCACGAATCCCGCGTTCAAAGACGCAACGGGCCACAAGTAAGTCGGCCGATTTTTCCCCCCTCACCTCCCTTTAGTTAGCACCCTGCGAGCCTCCTGCTGCTCCGTTCCCGCCCCCTGAATTGATCGCTTTTATCGCCCGCGCAGATTCAGGGAGCGCGGGCCAATTTTGCAGGCGGGGTGAAAATGGGGTGCTGCGCACAGTGATGACATTGTCATCGCCTGCACAGTGGAACGGGACGCTACTGGTTACCGCCACCGCTAAACTCCCGCTGAATTTAGTGGGAGTCGTTAGCGGTGCCACGCTAACGGAGGCGCAAATGCACCGAATTTCTAGCCCGTAATGCTTAAAAACTTTTTCTCTCACCAATTTTCTCTCCTGACTTCCTGCAGTCATTTACTCCTTGCTGCACATAGTTCCACTGTGTGTAACCCCACTGAGCCATCTGGGGAGTCCCATCAAAACTTTTCCAAACTATTTTACTTTTTGACTAACTGCATAATTTTATGTAATTTCCTGTAACATTCTAATATCCAGAGCTTCTCTACAAGTGCATTTATTTGTTGCTTAGCCTCTCGGTTTTAATAAAAACTGTGCATTGACTTGTTGCTGGAAGCAAAGGAACTTGCTGTTGCAGTCAAATCATCAGACGGAAGCCAGCCCTTTTTTAGAAAGCAAGTCTATTTTAAATGCATCTTTTTACATTTAATGTTGAAAATAATTCCTCTACGCGATGGCTACCACCCCCACCCTCAACATCACTAAAATAACATTCATTCATTTAGTTAGGCCACTAGGCTCTGCAGATCCTGCAGTCTGAGCATGTGCACTGTGCACAGTCTTCTAGGTTTCAAGGACACCCTCAAAGCCTCCTTGAAAAAGTGTAACATCCCCACCGACACCTGGGAATCCCTGGCCCAAGACCGCACAAAGTGGAGGAGAAGCATCCGGGAAGGCGCCGAACACCGAGTCTTTTCGCCAGGAGCAAGCGGAAGCCAAGCGCAGGCAGCGCAAGGAGCGCACGTCAACCCAAGCACCCCACCCACCCGCCCCTTCAACCACCGTCTGCCTCACCTGTGACAGAGACTGTAGGTCCCGCATTGGACTCATCAGTCACCTGCGAGCTCATTTTTAATGTGGAAGCAAGTCATCCTTGGTTCCGAGGGACTGCCTAAGAAGAGGTTGCATCAGGCAACCTACCAAATGATGCAGGTTTGGGATCTGTCATTCGGAGGTGCACGAGAGTAACCAATTGAGCTTCATTCTCTAATCCCCTTCCTTCCTTCCTTGAGGAAGTATCTTGCTATTACAGTACTTGGCATCTGTTCAGCCCAAGGTTGAAAACTTTCATAATGTTGGGAATCTTAAGGATAATCTCTTATATTATTATACATGGCACTGCCTAAACAGAACTGCCAATGTGCCACCCGATTTGGTATGATCTTAATAATGTCTTTGGAGAGTATGTAATTCGGGGATTTTTTCCCACTGCTTTGGGGATTAAATTCCATGACTTGATTCCATTATTTTGTGGAAAATTTAACTGGCCTTTATTTCATACAAGTTAATTCACCTATATATGTATTTAACTTTTTTATCACTTTCCATTTTTAATGCCAAGGATACACAGCAAGATGGTATACAAGATGTACCTGTGGAGGTCAGTACCTGGTATTTAGCAGAACCTGGGAGGCAGACTGGATGAGTAACCAATACATTGCCATCTTTGAAATGGGTATGTTTTTCCACACAGTCTCTCTTTCTCTCCAAGACAAACATTCAAAATACTTTGCCTGAATAAAGCTTTTGAAATTTGTCCTCAAGCTTTTCTTCAAATAATTCTTCAAAACAACCAAGCAGGTACCACTGCAAACTGAAGAGAAACCTTTGAGCAGTTGGGCTAGCTAAATGTTCCTGATGCAACCTAGAAGACTGCGCACAGTGCACATGCTCAAACTGCAGGATCTGCTGAGCCAAGGCTCTGGGCCAAAGTATCGAGTCCAAGCCTGGGCATAACTCAGTGCATCCTGCTGCCCTATCACTCCTAATCTCGCCAACCTCTATTGCTTCCCCATATCCCAATGCTATGAATTTATGATTCCTGCCCTTGCTTACAACTCCCTTCATGGCCTGGAAGCCAATCTTACTCGTGCAACATACCCCAGGCCCATGTGCCAGTACGTGCCCTCTGCTCTGCTGGGTAACCTCCCTTCCCTCCGCTTTGTCGCCTGCAGATCTTTCAGCCGTCTTGTTACGACAATTCAAACGCTGTCTTTAAACACCTTTGCATTCGCACTCGTTGCCCCGGTTATGCCTTCGGTCAACTACCTTAATTCATCTCCTACTGCTTGACCTCAGTTTTAATCTCTCACATGCTTTGAAATGTTATACAACATCACAGGTGCTATATAAATGCAAGCAGTAGTCATTGTCAGAAGTATAAGCCAAATGGAAAACATTTACAGAAGCTTTTCAAACACAAAGAATGCTTAGGTTGTCTGATCACTTTCTTACAACTCATGCCTATGCTGATGTTAAAAACTTAAGTTCCTGTAGCAAATATTCAGCTTAAGTGGAGAAACCAAGATGGTGGCCAAAAGGATTTCCAATAAATATTAGGAGCAATTTCATTGGTTCACCTATTGATAGAACTGGAAAAACTGCTTAGCATTTTTTTTTCTTTGTGTCTTTGTCGTTCTGAATTGGAAGTTTAATCTCTTTCCTTACATTTGATTCCTATGTTCCCTACCTCTTCAGTTGTGATTGGTTGCTGCTTAATGAATACAAAATTTGAGCCAATTAGCACTAAATTTGCATATATACAGATGTGACATCAAAGGACAAAATGCCCATTAAATGTAGGAACTATATATTTTAGATCTGTAAACGTATCAAACATCTTTGAACAAGAAAAAATACATTTAATACAGTCCTGAATAGCTCAATTATTTGAGGGGAGGGGAATGGAAATGGATGGCAGCAACTACTATGCAGTACAATGAGATCCGCCAATTAGGCATCAGAACTGCAATGCACCAAAATGTTCCTTGTAATAAATGAGTTTATAGATACTCCACATTTCTTATCTGCACGTATTAAAAAAAGAGCAAAACTATAGAATGAGACTAGTGGTTAAAAATAAAATTGCGAACTAAAACAAATTCAGTAAAATATCAAAAATTGCACTTCATGTTGGATTAAGCAGCTTAATTAACTATTTTGTTTTCCCACATGCTTATCTAAAAAATGCAATTACCCCAAGTGTGCTGTATGTTATCTCGTTCCCAAATGATTTGTACTGCAAAAACAAAATTGGCTGCTGCTAAATATTACAGCAACTTAAAATTTTACTGCTTTATTAATTTGTTAAAACACTCCTTAAACATCACAATCTGTGGGGCATATCATATTTGGACATTAGTATTTTACATCTTACTATAAAATTCCTACAGAAAATCTTTGTACACAGTCTTGCCCATTCCTTCATATATGGAAAGATATTCTACAATCAGTCTGTCCAGACACCAAAACACAGAAAGCAAAACAGGAAAAAAAATACCGTATCGAACTTTGTAAAGTTTGCCAATTAAATTTTTTTTCCCCCAAGTCTTTAATGTTTTAGATCAAAATGTAGAAATTCAAAATAGAATGCTGACATTCTGCCAGGTATGTTTCTCAGGGATCTAAACCCTTTGATGTTTATACTGCCACAGCTCCAGAACTGGTATAAATTGTTGCCAAATGTGGGAATGAGACTGGAACCAGCTCAAACTAAAATAAAGTTTTTGCAGCAATGAATCCCAACTGCATTGCTAACAGGTGAGACTTAGTGAACAATGGAAGTCATAGTGATGGAAAATATTGGCACAATTTTTCTTCTATATGTTGTTCATCAATAGTGAATTTCCAAAAGGTAGAGTAATGCTACTCCAATGACACCGTAGAGCTGTGTCAGAGAAACCAGGATGACTAGATCGGTGTTGAATTAGTCCATCTCAGTTGGGTGGCAACAGGGCCCTAAAACGGGTCTCAGCAGTGGGAAAATTAGCCAGAATTCCCACCGCAGATTGCTGTCCATAAACAGCCCCACCCATCCTGAAAGTTAAAAAGAGACACAAGCAAAGAGAGAGAGAGCAAAGGAGTAGAGAGAGAGAGGAGAGAGAGAGAGAGAGAGAGAGAGAGAACACGAGAACAAGGCGGGGGGGGGGGGGGGGGGGAGAGAAAGAGCGCGCACATGAGGAGGGAGAGCGAGGGGCAAGGCTCTCCTTGCTGTGGCGCAAAGTCCCAAAAGGGTCCAGGCAAAGGTCACTGGCAGCAAAAGGCACTGGCAACACAGACAGATAATAGAAATGGATCAAGCAGCAAATGGGCTGGTGGCTGCCATATGTTCTACCATCTTGTTTATATCTCCTGTTAGTGAAACCTCCACCTCTCCCACAGTATAATAACTGGGGCAGTTTCACCAGGAGGAATAATGTCAATGTTCAGAGCCACTTTCTAATCTGGTTCTGCAGCATAAATGCAGTACAAGTTGCACAACATGCAGATTTATTTCACTATATTAAATACTTCAGATCTGGCTGCAAACATGATGTTCAACGTGTGTCTGTATATTTTTTCTACTGGACAACAGCTCAGGAAACCCTCCATTTACAGTTTAATTTAAATTCCTGGAGCGTATCCGTTTCAAGCTGTGCAGCTTTTCTGTGAAAATTCTTTATGTATCAATGATTCCCACATTTTGAAGACAAGATGGATTTGATTAATTGATTCTATCTGGGGACTAATCTATAAATTGTTTGCCTCAATGGATATTTCCACTACAGCTGTGCTCAAATCCCTTTCATTAAAAAGCTCAATTTCACAACCACAAATTAAACATTGCATTCCATCGGCTCTTGTCCGTGCTCATGTATTCTTGGCTAGTTCAATTTTTCAAAGCGATTTTCTAAGCTTCTGCAAACAGACTTGCCTGGTTTACTCATTTGCTCTATACAACTTGGTGGACAACATTTGCGCCAGTTGTTACACATCTGGAAAAAAATGGGAATATAAATTAAAAATTCTCTGTGGAAAGTCTGTTTTCTTCATACAGGGTACTGACTGGATTTTATAAGGCGTTAACTTCAATTTTTTTGGGGCAGGGGAGAGAAGGCATTTATACCTCGAATAGAAAGTTCCAGGTGTAGCTTATTACTGGCATTCTGCCCATCAAGGCAAGACCCATTCACAGGCACATTTTTCTCCACACAAACTGATCAAGGAACATGATTTTCTCCTACAACTTCAGGTTTCACCACACTCAGGTACAGATTCTGCTGTAGAGACTCAATGGCAAATAGATGTTTGACATTACAGCAGCACTTCGACTACATCTCATGTCGCCAAGTCAGTATAATTAGAACTGCAACCTACCAATCCACTCAAAACAGTATTTCTGAATAAACCTGACCTGTCCACAAGCCTCTACTCCACAATACATCTTAACACCTTAAACCATTTCTAACATCTACAACAGTCAATGTGGCTTTAAAAGGTAATATCCACTGCTGCAATTAATGCTGACATCAATGGAAAAGGAACAGTAAAGAGATTGTAAATAAAAATACCCTACGTACCTGTCATTACAGTTTTAGATTAAAATGCTTTGTAAAGTTCTTTATGGCAGTTAGAATGACATCTGACACTTGCATCTAGTGATACTGTACTGTTACTGGCTGAACAAAGCTGCTTCCAGGTCATAAAGGCTGTTGAGACAGGAGTAGTCAGTAAAACATGTAAAAATGCAAATTAAGGGTCACTGCTTAGTACATTAGAAATACATATCAACTATATAACCTACAAATGTAGTTTAACCATTTTGAAAATCTTACTACAGAGGATGGATATTACCTTTTCAAGCACTCAACACTGCCAATGACAAATACGAATCAATTCTCTTTAATCCAACACTACTTGTAGTATTAGTGTAAATCTGCTTACATTTCAGGTGAGCTTTGTTTCTGATGGCACCCATTAAAATAGACCTAAAGACCACTCAAACTGAACATGTTCATAACTGTAGCTTCAGCTACCCAGAGAAACAAGACAGAGCCAAAGTGGGCTGATTCAATTGCCACATCTTAACCCATACTCTGCTAAACAGCAATATATACGGCTAACACAAGTATTGCAACAAGCACAACACCTTCACCCGCAGTGACACCTCATTACATAGCACAGCATTTTAAAGTAACAAATGTACAAAAAGAGCGGAAATGAGACTACTTTTCAAGGAGTAATTCCTACGTACGAATTTCTTGGTAATTAACCACAAATTATTTCTCAGTAAATTTGACAATTATTAATCCTTCAGTGAAAATATTATGCAGACTGCTAGCCATGGGAGCGGGACATAAATTTGACTGAATACAGAACATACACTTCCTCCAATAAATAATCTCAGGGTTCAACTGACTTAAAAACTCAAAACTTCATTCACGTGGTTTATGCATCTCTCAATTATATTAATCTATACATTCATAATATTTTTCTTTAATGTAGATTCAGCTCAATTCGGATACAAATGTACAGTTTTTTTTACTGAAAATAAAGCTACTTCAGATTGGCTCTGCTTTAAATTCAGAATTAATATAGTTTAGGGGAAATAGCACCGTATAATCAGTAAATTTTAATCAAAGTCAACATTGAATGAATGTACTCCACGTTAACACTTATTAAGTGGTTCTTGGTAATAATTAAGCTGGGCTGAACAAGCAATCTGCAGAACATTTTTTATTAAAATTGTTTCAACTTTAAAACTGCAACATGACATTTTACAGATGCAAAAAGCATATTTCCTCTAAATGTAGATAGTTTTCCTTGGACATAGAGACCAAAGTTTAAATGGAAAACTTGCTGTCAATCAGGGTTTTTGCAGGGGCGGGGGAACCAGAGACATCAGGATCTGAACAGTTCAGATTGGTGCCTACATTGAACGTTTTCCTTGAACCAGGATACGCTGTATATAGCGAATCAAATTTTTGTTCCATGCATGAAAATGTACTTTACAAAAAATTAGTGATTCCAAGCAAGTTAATATGAGGAGAAATGTTTTCTAGCATGTTGTTGAAGATTTTTCTGGGAGGCAGTGAGGGTACAGAAATCAAAACAAGTAGCTGTGTACTGTCTAGAACATTGCAATTCACAACAACTAGGAGTTCTGAACAAATCCAAATCTGCTACATAGTGTAAATGTTTCAATATGCCAGAGGATGCTACAGCACAACTTGCAAATATAGCATAAGAAAATATTGCAAAACAATTGTTATGATTATCTCATTGTTTTAAAAACTATCCAAGGTGAATCTGGTTTAAAACAGATTTGAAAGCACTCTACCTCCACATGAACACACACCCTGTTATCGACAGCTACAATGCAGCCAATCTTGAAGGTTTACCACCTCATTCAGTAGCAGAAAACTTTTTAAAAAAAACTGAAATCAAGCACGGTCACATTTGAAGATAATAAAATGGCATAACATTTGTATATTGTATAGAATGTGCAGCAGAAACACCTTTGTGTGCGCAATAGTAGTGTGTCAAACATGACTATGCAGCGTAGTCACAATTTACAATTTTGGATGAGGTTAGTAATAATACTGGGCCACTCATTTATTGCACTAAATCTCAAGGATTTATTTACTTGACTTGTTACAGAGGACCTTCAGAAAACAAACTATTTTCTTCCCTATTTAGAAAATTGCTGTTCGTCGCCTTCTCATATGGGATTCTTGCTATAACATTATGCATTACAAAGTCAAAAATCTTGTATTGGCCATTGAGAATAAATTCTTTCCATGAAGACGGCTGACTATTTCTTCCTGTTGTATCAACACACATTATATATAATTATAAAATTACCATTGATGCTTGTCGACTGGATGTTACCAGCGCAGATGCTCCACAGTTTGAATTAAGTCCTCCAATTGGCCCATTTTGTGATGGTCCCAGAATGCTATGCATGTCACCATGGCCACCAGGCATGCTTGTTGAAGGCCCGACAGCGTGGTTTCTGAGTACATGGATGGCATCATCCAATCGGTCTAGGCGATCCTCCATTCGAGTTTGCTGTTAAGAAACAATATGCTGAATGAAGACATTTGCTTTGGCAACACTTCTGATGAGGTAAACTCACAGCTGGTCAG
Source organism: Somniosus microcephalus (assembly GCF_052327205.1). Taxonomy (NCBI): domain Eukaryota; kingdom Metazoa; phylum Chordata; class Chondrichthyes; order Squaliformes; family Somniosidae; genus Somniosus; species Somniosus microcephalus. Next base: position 24,733,607 of record NC_141013.1, read on the forward strand.
TTAATGTATTAGGTATGTCATGGATAAGAAAGGAAAGAAACAGCAACAAAAACAAATGGTTTCAACAGCAGCTACAGGCATTTGGAATATGTTTCAAATTATAAACAGGATATCTGGGGAAAGGAAATTTTCAAAAAAACCGTACACATTAAAGGGGACCTTTTTGGGGGTTGGGGTTGTGGGGAGAGGGACAATTTGAAAGTTTCTCAGCACAAGAAAGAGAAACATTAAGATAGTATTTCAGTTATTTAACATGCTTCTTTCTTGGACTTAAGTCTTCAAATAAATCAAAATGATTAAAACAGAAAAGAATGTGGATTTAAGTCAGAATAAAAACACTGCTTGGTCCATTGTTGTAATTCATGCAGATGGTCTACAGGTCTAGAACGGTAAACCAGAGATGGAAATGCACCGTCGAAAGAGAAGTAGTACCTCACAGACATCCTTTAAGAAAGACATTGCATCTTGCAAATGCTCATGAAGTTGCTGTTCAACCCGGTTTTTCTGGTAAAGCCAAGACATAAGAAGCAAAAAGCATTAATAAACACTTTAAAAGCTAAGCAAATCCAACAGGCTAAGTGAATTAATATTGAAATTACAACTTCATTAGATTTAGAGAACAGAAGAGAAATTTAGTTAGCAACAATAATCTCACTGTTTAAAATATAAAGTAAAACTGAAACAAAATCTTTATCGTCCCTTTTTTTGTAAAGTTAGTTTCCCTAACCTGTACCGTGCATTTTTTCTCGGGAAGATAGTAAGCAAACAATCTGGTCTCACACCTTTACTAATGCCTCTGTAACTGGCCACTTCGGAAAGAATTCACTGGCCCGTACATTTTTCTGCTTCCATGTGGAAAAGCCCCTTGCCCTTATAATGCCCCTATAACCAAGCAAAGATGAGCGAGTTTTCACATGCAGAATTGTGGGTGTAAACCCATCTGTCATTCTTCCAAATATCAAATTCCATATACAATTAATATGTTCTGACAACCACAAAGGCAATCACCTAGGCACAGTAAGACGTTTATGCCCCACACAGTCTTTGAGTGGACGAGCTTCCCCAGGTTCGCTGCACATAAGGCTGTGTCCTGGATTGTACCAGGAGGCATCAACCTAAGCAATGCATTGAAGAAAAAAATTACAGTACCACAAAATCCCCAAGCAGCACCAAGGCAGAACAAAGGAGCAGGCTGGATAGGGGCTTTGAATTTACTTTTGAATAACAAACAAGCTGGATAATCTAACATTCTTCCTTATTTGCTTAACCCTCACACACAATCCAAGTTATAAAAATATTGATGTCCTAAAATTGTGGCTAGCTTGAAGAACTATTATGATGAAATTCTCTTTGGCCTTTTGTTATTGGTGTTGATTAGCATGGGGCTATCAATTGAAACTAAACTGGAGATGACTATATTCGATTGATAATTGCCTGAAAACCACCAAATATTCTAAAAATTGATGAAAGATTTCAGTGCTGTTGCTGGCTGGTACAGCAGCATCTGCAATCCCTTCCCAATACCGCACAGGTTACTGATTAATACCGAAGAAGCTTATATGAACCCAAGAGATCCCCAGCACCATCTTCCCTGCCATACTAGACAGCTCAGAATACTGTTTGGATGATGCATCTTTCCTGCAAAGTTCCCGAGAGTGCTTTGCATCTAAACCACCTTCACATCGGAGGAGGAAAGGAGAAGGTGAGCTTCTAAAAATGGACCTAGACTTGAATGTTTCATCATAGTCAAAATGATCACAGTTGGATTAATCTACTCAACCAGCCTTCCAGTGTATCAGATGCTTGTGAGGAGACATGTTAAGAGCAGGCCTCACACTTCTGAACGTTATCCAACACTGGAGTAAAATACAAACTTGTATCGTGGGCAGTGATCACGCAGAGGTTTCCCCATGAAGCCAAAGTCAAGTCTATCTGCCCGAGGTACCCTGAGTGGGTCAAAATTAAGGCGCAAAAATAAATAATTTATCAACCAAAAAAGTTTGTGTCTAACTACGAAAACCGAAACTTCACCAGAAACTCAAATTTATACTGAGCTTAAAAAAGACTATAAAATCTTACAGCACAGAAGGAGGCCATTCGGCTCATCGCGCTTGTACTGGCTCTTTGAAAGATCTCTCCAATTAATCCTACTTCCCTGCTCTTTCCCCATAGCCCTGCAAATTTTTCCTTTTCAAGTATATATCCAATTCCCTTTTGAAAGTGACTATTGAATCTGCTAACCTTTCAAGCAGTATATTCCAGATCATAACAACTCACTGTAAAATAATTCTCATCTCCCCCCCTCCCCTTTTTAAAAAAAAAATTCGATTATGGGATCTGAGCGTCGCTGGCAAGGCCAGCATTTGTTACCCATCCCTAATTGCCCTCGAGAAGGTGGTGGTGAGCCGCCTTCTTGAACCGCTGCAGTCCGTGTGGTGAAGGTACTCCCACAGTGCTGTTAGGGAGGAGTTCCAGGATTTTGACCTAGTGACGGTGAAGGATCATGATATACTTCCAAGTCAGGATGGTGTGTGACTTGGAGGGGAACTTGGAGGTGGTGGTGTTCCTATGCGCCTGCTGCCCTTGTCCTTCTAGGTGGAAGAGGTTGTGGGTTGGGGAGGTGCTGCCGAAGAAGCCTTGGCGAGTTGCTGCAATGCATCTTGTAGATGGTACACACTGCAGCCACGGTACGCCGGTGGTGGAGGGAGTGAATGTTTAAGGTGGTGGATGGGGTGCCAATCAAGTGGGCAGCTTTGTCCAGGATGGTGTCGAGCTTCTTGAGTGTTGTTGGAGCTGCACTCATTCAGGCAAGTGGAGAGTATTCCATCACACTCCTTACTTGTGCTATGTAGATGGTGGAAAGGCTTTGGGGAGTCAGGAGGTGAGACACTTGTCACAGAATACCCAGCCTCTGTCCTGCTCATGTTGCCACAGTATTTATGTGGCTGGTCCAGTTAAGTTTCTGGTTAATGGTGACCCCCAGGATGTTGATAGTGGGGGATTCGGCGATGGTAATGCCGTTGAATGTCAAGGGGAGGTGGTTAGACTCTCGCTCGTTGGAGATAGTCATTGCCTGGCACTTTTGTGGCGCGAATGTTACCCGCCACTTATCAGTCCAAGCCTGAACGTCGTCCAGGTCTTGTTGCATGCGGGCATGGACTGCTTCATTATCTGAGGAGTTGTGAATGGCACTGAACACTGCAATCATCAGCGAACATTCCCATTTCTGACCTTATGTTGGAGGGAAGGTCATTGATGAAGCAGCTGAAGATGGTTGGGCCGAGGACACTTGGTTCCCTTGGCAATTATCTTAAGTCTGTGTCCTCTGGTTATCAGCCCTCTTGTCACAGAAACAGTTTCTCCCTAACTACTCATCAAAACCCTTCATTAATTTTTAACACCTCTATTAAATCTCCCTGTAACCTTCTCTGTTCTAATGAGAACAATCCCAGCTTCTCAACATAATCGAAGTCGCTCATCCCTGGTACCATTCTAGCAAATCTTCGCTGCATCCTCTCCAAGACCTTGCTATCCTTCCTGAAGTGTGGTGGCCAGAATTGAATACAATACTCCAGCTGAGGCCTAACCAGTCATTTATAAGCGTTTAGCATAACTTCTGCGCTTTTGTACACTATGCCTCTATTTATATAGCCCAGGTTCCCATATGCTTTATTAATAGCCTTTTCAACTTGTCCTGCCCCCTTCAAAGATTTCGGTATTTGAACAACCCCTGGGAAACTCGTGTGCCAACTGCTAAATTTAAATCCTGCTCCCAATTGCACTGTGGGAGCTCGATTTAAATATGTTAATAGAAAAAAAATAGAAGCAGGAGTAGGCCATTCAGCCCTTCAAGCCTGCTCCACCATTCAATATGATCATGGCTCATCCTCTATCTCAATACCATATTCCCACTCTCTCCCCATACCCCTTGATGCCTTTTGTGTCCAGAAATCTATCGATCACCTTCTTAAATATATTCAGTGACTGAGCCTCCACAGCCTTCTGTGGTAGAGAATTCCACAGGTTCACCACCCTCTGAGTGAAGAAATTTCTCTTCATCTCAGTCCTAAATGTCCTGCCCCGTATCCTGAGACTGTGACCCCTCGTTCTAGACCCCCAACCAGGGGAAACATCCTCCCTGCATCCAGTCTGTCTAGCCCTGTCAGAATTTTATATGTTTCCATGAGATCCCCTCTCATTCTTCTAAACTCTAGAGAATAGAGGCCTAGAAAACCCAATCTCTCCTCATACGACAGTCCTGCCATCCCAGGAATTAGTCTGGTGAACCTTCACTGCACTCCCTCTACGGCAAGTATATCCTTTCTTAGGTAAGGAGACCAAAACTGCACACAGTACTCCAGGTGTGGTCTCACCAAGGCCCTGTGTAACTGTGGTAAGACATCCTTGCTCCTGTACTCAAATCCTCTTGCAATGAAGGCCAACATACCAACTGCTTGCTGCACCTGCATGTTTGCTTTCAGTGACTGGTGTACAAGGACACCCAGGTCCCTCTGTACAACAACATTTCCTAATCTATAAAGTGTTCCATCTGCCTCTACACGATGGGACACTTGCAGGTCTCAAAATGGTAGCATACGCGGAGGGTTTGGGATGCGTTCCACGTTTTAAACTGTTTAATCCGCCCCACCTGACCATCTCCCGCCCATCATGGGGTGGGGGTGAGGTTTAATATTGAGGCCGAGGTGTGGGAAATCATTAGAAAAGGAGGGAAGAGAAAATATAAAGTTAAAAAAGAGCTGCACTTTCCTATATGCAAAATTTTGTGGCAATTCACTGAGATTTGTTAGGTTGTCATAGTGACACTTAAAAAAAAAATTAAGCAACAAAACCATCTTAAATACTGGAGCTATCCATTTCAAAGTTGAAGAGAAACTTTGTTACCAGTGAGCAATTGTTCCTAAATGAGGAACTGATTACCTTACAGCTAGCCAGATCGTGTTTCCAAATATCCTTTTAGAATTGTGTGGGATTACAAAGCTGTCTTTATGCTTATTTGCTCACAAAGTTTATCTTTTTAGTGAGATTCCTGTAAAGGAGTTTCAAATTAAGCCTGTAGGCTGTATTTTACAAGTTGTACATTCATTTTACGGACTTCCTCACCCAATCATAAGTAGCCCGTACCACAATTGAACAACAGAGCCTCCTGCTCTCAAACCATCCAACTTTTCTTCCCTTAAGCTCACCTGCAATATTTTTAACTTTCCCCCATTCCCTTAGTCCTGGTAATCTTACACTGCCTTTCACCTCGTCCTTAAGGTGCCCCCACCGCCCACCCCATTTTAGGGTGCAGTTCCATGGGGACCAGGTGTCCCCTGGTATCTCACCCAAGAGGCCATTCTTTATTTTTTAGTTGACAGCTTGTTCATTCATGGGAAGCATCAACAGCCAAGTGCACTTCCAACAGGGATCGTTGGATAATGGTCAGGAGTGGGAACACGAGCTGATTTGCTACCCCTTCTACCCAAGTGAATCGGAGCAGCCCTACCACAGTCTGCTGAGATCTGGGATCTTTTTATCAACCGAATCATCAGAAGGGCAGCTTATAGAATTTTTCAGTTTCATTTCGATTTAGTTTCCTTACTCCCCCGCCCCATAAATTTTCTTTGAAGTTTAACTTGCACTTCCTGCACCATAACTTTTGCTAAAATCCATGTTATAATTTTCAACTATGTCCTGTTTTATTTTGAGTCATTCTCTCTCCTGGTCCCCTCCCTTCCCCCCACCTGCTAGTTTCCATTTTGAGACTCACTACACATGTGGTTTTCATGATGAAACTGGAAAAGCACATGTCTGAATCTTTGATTGTATCCAGGATGTGTACTCCAGCTCCAATATCTGTGTACAGGCAGATGAGAGACGTTTTGAGCCTATTTCTCTCTAAAAAGACCACGTTATTTACTGTTACCCATGCTGCTCAACACCTTCAATGATGCACTTGATGCCAGTATTCGGGCTGTTTCAGACTATTTATTCCAGGCATTTTGCTTCTTTTCACAGTTGATGTATTGTTGTCAAACCCACTCAGGATCTAGTAGCATTCCAGTTACCACCTAGAACAATGAGGTAGTCAATGGATATGGTGGCAATTGCAATAACATGGCTCGGTACCATTTAAGAGGTGTCCTTGATGGTATTTGAAGATACATGGGGGGTGAGGGGGTGGAGGGAGTCTCTCATATGATTCATATTAGGGCCTAGAGCCTCTGGCAGATGCCAACTTTTACCTTGGACAAGTGGGCTGGGACTGAGAAAAAGCAAAGGTTGTTCTGGGCTTTCTTCAGTCTCCCAAGTTCTAGCCTCCATAAACTTGAGGTCATCCAAAACCTACCTCTTCGGCCAAGCTTTTGGTCATCTGGCCTAGCATCTCCTTATGTGGTTTGGTGTCAAATTTTAGTTTTTTTTTATATCATGCCTGTGAAGCGCATTGGGATGTTTTATTACATTAAAGGTGCTACAGGAAACTTTGTGATATCCGGCACCGACAGGACCGAGCTGTTGCCGTCCCATCAAAACTGCCGGACAAACCAGCGCTAATGTTAAAACATACGGAAGCTTTTGAGCTCTGTATCTAGCAACAAACCCTGTAGCAACAGCTTCTAAACAGTCAGCCGTAGCTTGCAAGCATCTCTGTAGCTAAGCAACAGCTTTAGCTAGACCTTGCAGAGCCTGACTAGTGAAAAAAAAGCAACGAAAAGAAAAAAAACTTATTGAACCGACTCCTGAATTTTGCCGGTGGCTCGAGCATTCCGGACAGTTAACCTCCGGATAAACCAAAGTTTCCTGTATATAAATACAAGTTGTTGTTGTGCAAGATCCAAGATCAAGCTGTGAATTTGTGCCAACAAGGGGAAATTGATGCAGGAAGGAAGCACTCCAACCCAATGCTCCAACACTTTGGAAAATGAGCCAGCTGCCTGGTGTATAAGTTTCTTTGCTAAGGCCAAGACCAGGAACTAGATTAAACAGTTGGCGACAGAAAGCCTGGTACGTAGCACTGGATGTAGACATCCAGAAGATCAAGGTAGCTGGTATGTTGTAAGTTGCCCTGTGCAAGTCCTTTCACCACACTGAAGGTTATTAATTGGATATCGACCCATATTTTCTTAACTCATGTTCATAGGACAGAGTAGTTTCCATAAGCAGATCTGTGCCTCCTATGAACTGGAACCTGCAACCTTGTATGTGATGTGCCATAAGACAATCAATTACCATTTTACCACTTTTTTTTTTGCATTGGAGACAACATGGGAGGCCCATCATGTTCTGTTGTCCACTTTGAAATATAAATATCAACCTGTCATTGTTAAGGCTAAAACCAGTAACATTTATTTACAAATAAGAATTACAGAGAAGCAAAAAAAATTAAAATAACTAGTAGTACAATACTTGACTTGCACAACACTTAAGTGTTTGAGAAACATTAGAGCACACAATTCTTGCAGCTCTTTCCAGAATCTTAGAAACGTAGAAGATAGGAGCAGGAGTAGGCCATTCGGCCCCTCGAGCCTGCTCCGCCATTCACGAGATCATGGCTGATCAGCCAAATTCAGTACCCTGTCCCTGCCTTCTCTCCATATCCCTTGATCCCTTTAGCCTTAAGAAATATATCTAACTCCTTCTTGAATATATTTAATGAATTGGCCTCTACTGCCTTCTGTGGTAGAGAATTCCACAGGTTCACCACTCTCTGGGTGAAGAAATTCCTCCTCATCTCTGTCCTCAATGGCTTACCCCTTATCCTTAGACTGTGCCTCCTGGTTCTGGACTCCCCGCCATCAGGAACATCCCTCCTGCATCTAATCTGTCTAGTCCTGTTAGAATTTTATAAGTTTCAATGAGATCCCCTCTCATTCTTCTAAACTCTAGCGCGTATAAGCCCAATCGACCCAATCTCTCCTCATATGTCATTCCTGCCATCCCAGGTATCAGCCTGGTGAATCTTCGCTGCACTCCCTCCATGGCAAGAACATCCTTCCTCAGATAAGGCGACCAAAACTGCACACAATACTCAAGGTGTGGTCTCACCGAGGCCCTGTACAACTGCAGCAAGACATCCTTGTTCCTGTACTCGAACCCTCTTGCTACGAAGACCAACATACCATTTGTCTTCTTAACCGCCTGCTGCACCTGCATGCTTACCTTCAGCGACTGGTGCACAAGGACGTGCACAATCTTTTAATAGCATCTCTGCTAAAAGGTTATATGGCAATCATCCCAACAGAACTCTTCACTGCCTCACATGGAAATGAGCAGTGGTCAGCTCTTATACAATTTTCTGACATTCCAAGTTTCAACACCCAGATTAAAGATACTATGAAAAGCACTGGCACAGAAAACCAATGAGCAATCTGATGCATCACTGAAGTCTCCTCCTTTAAGGCTCCACTCAAAATCCACCTCTTTGACCAAGCTTCCGGCCACCCTGCCTCATATCTCTCTCTTTGGTTCAACCTTCAGTTTTTCCTTAAGCATTTGTGAAACACATGGAACATTAAAGGAGCTATATAAATGCAACTTGTTGTGTCACACTTGCCAAGAGCTTCAAAAAAAAACTACATACTGGAATTTCAGAGAAAAGTATCCTTAATCATCCAGCCATCAAAGATAATGAGTTTCATTTGTCCTTCATATCTCAAGTATGCATATGTTAACATTTTAAAACCGGAGGTAATTTAGGATGCAATTAACTTTTGAATACAGGTAACATCATCACACAAAGCTAGCATGGGCAGATGGCCTGTCTGCAAAGGTGGATACCTCTAAACAGTTCCATATATTGTTTTTCTCTCTCACCACTAATTCAAAAGAACTCACTCAACCATAACCAAATGAAGTCAATTTGAAATTCACATTATTCTGTCTAAAGTCATATTAAAAATGATACACTACAGGAAATGTTTGTGATGAGACATAGAGCTCTGCTTCAATCATATACTGGGTGGGAAAACTCTGTGGCTTGGGTTTGGCATGGTGGTCAAGGGGAAGAAGCAGAGGCAGCTGAACATATGGTCACAACCTTAGTGACAAAAAATCTTTGCGCTCCTCGCACTTGTCATCAGAGTTGAGGGTGGAGAGGGGTTTCAGGAGACAGTTAGTGGTGAAAGAAGCAGCCAGGGGTTATTTTTGCTCTCCAGGATGATCCGGGAGTAGTGCGTGGTTTTGGCAGAGGAGAGTGATGGTGCTTGATGTGGTCCAGTCAGATCTGGTTAGGTCAGGTGTGTGCCAGACACACTCAAGTCTGTGCCCCTGGACTTGAGGGAATGAAGGTGGGGGCCATCCTGGGGGTATGGCCAGGATGGAAGAGAGTAGAGGTTTGGCTGGAGTCAAGGGCATCAAAAGGTGGAGGTGAGGATATGGAGTTGAGTAAATCGGTGGTTGCAGAAGTATCGTGGAATGGAGGGCCAAAGGGTAGGCAGTTGTGAGTTTGAAAATACAGTTCTAAGTGACTTGGGGTGGGGCAGAGAAGTGTTTTTTCCCCAGGTATGCATTTAAGCATATGACTAACATTTTATGGAGCAGTAACTATTTGTAGAGATTGCATTTTGGTGGGTTTGTGTTTTTTTTTTAAAATACGGTAACACACCAAAAAGAAAAATTAAATCTATTCATTTAAATAATAAAACGTGTATGTTTAGAATTGTCCCTCATGTCTGATTTCTAAGATCCTACTGGACCATGGGTACCAGGATTTCAATTTGCCCCCATTCTTAATCAATGGGTGAAAAATCTCTCTTATGCGACCAATACATTTGAGCTATAATTAGTTACAGGTAAGCACCTCTGGTTGCTAATAAGCATGATAAATGTATCTGTTGGCTCCATGACCTCAAGCTCTATTCTGCTTCCAGGCCTGATCACTCTCTCAGCACCTAGGCCCTAGCCTAGCCTGCTCATGTTTCAGCATCAGCATCTTCTCCACCCCTCTCTCTACTGGCTTCTGTCACCCATGTATTTTGCAAAGGATGGGTGAGACGCACTGACTACTAATTGCTTTTAAATTGCTTGATGTACAGGCTTCCATGGAGCATTCAGCAAAGAAGGCATAGAAACATAGAAGATAGGAGCAGGAGTAGGCCATTCGGCTCCTCGAGCCTGCTCCGCCATTTAATGAGGTCATGGCTGATCATCCAAATTCAGTACCCTGTCCCTGCTTTCTCCCCATATCCCTTGATCCCCTTAGCCTTAAGAAATATATCTAACTCCTTCTTGAATATATTTAATGAATTGGCTTCAACTGCCTTCTGTGGTAGAGAATTCCACAGGTTCACCACTCTCTCCTCATGTCAGTCCTAAATGGCTTACCCCTTATCCTTAGACTGTGACCCCTGGTTCTGGACTCCCCCGCCATCGGGAACAGCCTTCCTGCATCTAATCTGTCTAGTCCTGTTAGAATTTTATAAGTTTCAATGAGATCCCCTCTCATTCTTCTAAACTCCAGCGAATATAAGCACAATCAACCCAATCTCTCCTCATAAGTCATTCCTGCCATCCCAGGTGTCAGTCTGGCGAATCTTCGCTGCACTCCCTCCATGGCAAGAACATCCTTCCTCAGATAAGGAAAAGAGGGGGCTCGTCCAGGATACACTTTCGTGTAAGACAATAGGGCCAGGACCAGGATTGGAATGGTGCTGCCAAGGATGATAATGGAAGTGTCCTCCAGATTTATAATTGAGCTGAAGTGTAGCTGCGGTAGTGGCCAAAATCTTTCAAAGGGGAGTATAGGATGACACTGTTCCCCAAGAGGAGTCATGACATTGTATCTAGAGATTGGCTAACTTGTGAGGCGATCCGAGAGTTAGAGCCTCAAGTTGCCTGCAGGTCTATGTGGTAGGTAAGAGGAACTGGAGAGAGCGAAAGACAGAGAGGGGGAAAAAGGTGAGAAAATTAAACAGAATGAAAGAGAAACTGTGTGGTATACATGGAGTGAGATGCACGAGAGAGAGATCAACAGAATCTTATATTGTGGGAGGGAGAGCGAGCGTCAGAGATGGAGATACAGAGTTGACAATAGGAGAAAGTGTATTTGAGAAGGAGAAAGTGTGTTTAAGAAGAAGGACCAGAGACGAGCAAGAAGAATTTGCATTGGAGACAGAAGATATTTCTTTATAAGTGACAAAAATCCTCTTTTTTTGTCCATGAGCAATGCCACGGGGCATTAGCTAGCACACCTAAGTAACTGGGGTCAAGTGACAACATGCAGTCAGCTCAAGAACAGCATTCACAGAAGCTTGCGAGTAAATCAGTTGCTTGCCAACTCCCCAAAATGGAATGTGGCCTGCAGTCTCAGGATTAAGGCAGGAAGAACAGGGTGCCTTTCACACAGAGGATGTAGCAATAAGGAATCAGGTTGCATCAGAATATGTACAGCAGGGCTTGAGCAATATCTAGAAAGGGGCAAGCAACGGGAAAACTGAAATAAGGGCGGGGGGGGGGGGGGGGGTTATCATTTGAGACAAAATTGCCCGTCAGTTTCAGCCAGAAGTCTTACTCCTGAACTGGTTTGTCAAGGCTGCTAGTATGTTTTGACACCAACTAAAATGTCATTAATATAAATTGTTTAAAAAAAGGGATTCATTAAAAGACAAATTTCTGATACATATATATATAAATAAAAAAGTCTGCAGTTATGTATTAATGAGGTAGTAGTTAAGATTTCAGAATTCCCTTCCCCATTTTGAGTGAGAGCATGTTAAAATTGCACCAATTTGCAAGCTGAAAAACACACCACATAAAATTCTCAGTTTCCATATAGCAACAGTTATTAAAACTAAGATGTGTACATAGGTTTAAAAAGAAAGGGAAAATAATCTTTAGTATGCAGAAGAGAAAGAGCTGCTGTAGAATGCAGGGAGATAGCCTTTATGCCCTTTATATTCTTCATTTCCTTCAGGCCATTTACGAGAATAGAAATTGCTGGAAGTGACACGACAATTTTTCCTCAATAGCACTGGCATTTATCAGCTCCGCAACTTTCCAAATTAAAATTACAATACAACACAGACAAAGATTTGAGAAGATCTGGCCTGCCTCACCAGTGAGTGAAGAGAGTTTTCATAGCTGGGAGACGATGGAGTCCCTCCTGGTCTCGACCACTGGTTAGCACCTGTGCAAATTAAGACCCAAAAGGAAGCCATTACCTTAATATACAGTTGAGAAAATTACAGGCTTTTTACGTTCAAACAAAAAACATACATCTGAGTGGGGGTACAGAGTTTCTGTTTGGCAAGTGTTCAAATAACTAAAGCAAGATGGGTCATGTGTTTCCTATGAAAAAAAGCCAAACATTCAGATATGTCAACGCTGTCAGCCTAGAACGGCTTTGAAGAATTATGGAAACACAAACCCTTAACAAAAAGTATGACATTTCAACTAAATACACTAACTGTGCAAAGATAGGTTGGATTGCACCACCACTGCTCAGCAATAGAGTAACTTTCTAGATTTATACAAATACATACCAAATTAGCTGAAGCAACACCATAAAAACTAGTGACTATTTAAAAAAATGCATTTGAATATGTACATCTGTTTGGGAGTCTACCGGTTAGAATCTGGAATCATTTTGCTCTGAGCTCACTCATTATATCCAGATACTGGCAGAGATAAATTTCTGTAGTTTAATACAGTATTGTTGCTATTAAAAGGTTCCAATGGAAAAATATTTATATTTTGTATTACACCCTATTGATATTTTTATGGATTCCTTTTTCCATAATGCTACAAAATCAATGACTACTTAGTCTAACAGGACTAAACTACCGAGGTTAGATTCATCTCTAAAATCTGGACTTCCTTTAGTACAGCAGACTGCTCAGAGTCTAAGTTCTGAATGAATATCTGCAGGAGCCTGAAGTATATGGCTAGCTATTCAGACACATACCACTAGAAACGGTCTTTAAACCTGGAACTCAAATCATCCCTTTTGTGGCCAAGACATTCAACATTTTCCCAGTTGTGACACTAAATCAACTGTTAAAAAAAATTAATACTCTGCTCAGAACACCATATTTATAGGGTGTATTGGTACAGCAATTAAATTTTAATATAAACTCTGTACAGTGATAGTGAAAACACCACAAGAAATTCAGTCCACAATTCTGACATGGATAATCTGAGCCCCAGGGATTGCCAGTGTTTCTATGCATTGGCTTCAATTATGACAAGTTTTGAGGCCAAGCCCGAACAGCGGAAGAGTTCCCCCTCAGGTGAACGAATCTGAAAGAGTCAGCCTCATTTTGCTAGTAAATAGCACACAGGCAATCAGGATTTTTTGACAGGTGCTAGAGAAGAACATCCATGCTTTGGATATTTTAAAATCAAAAACAAAATGAGGGCAGATTTTTCTACACTTGTGGAACACAAATTTAGTTCATCTGAAAATAAAACCAACAGTAATAGAAGTGTAAGTAAGCTGGGCTTTTAGTCACTAAGTACACTCCCTGCTCAGCATCTTTCATGAGGTATTTTTATTAAAATTTAAAAAGGCATGTTTATTTGTAATTTCTGGTTTGCAAGTTGAATTTCTATACACAAACTACAGCCATTTTGTTGAACTGCAGTAGATGGGAGCGTAAATATTTTCACACCAAAGCTATTTACCATAGTTTTACGGGTATGATCTTCCTGAAGATGGCAACTTCAAAATACTATATTTTGAATCGGTGTTCCTTTGATAAATATTTCTAAAAGTAATTGACTCAAACCAAAATGCTAATTCAAATACAAAGTTCAAGTCTTCACACATCTATGCACCTGAAATTAAATATGTTTAAGCAGCACAGTGAAACAGCTCTAAAATTCAATTGATAGATGAAACCCTCCAAACAAGAAGCACTTGGGCACAAGCTGGTGTTAAAAAGTCAAAAACCTTCCACGGGAGGGTTTGCTGAAACTGCTCAAGATTCTGCTACATATCTATCATTCACTGCCTTCTTTACAAGGGCACCATTCATAACCGTTCAAACCACCACGAAAAAGAAAAAGGATCAGATTCCGAGGTTCAAATTTAAAATGGCTTCTTAAATTTCATATGCATAAAACATAATTTGTTATGGTCCTCTTTACAGCTTTTTAGAAAAAAAGGTACATTTAAAAAAGGAGTGCCGTCTTTCATACCAACAACTTTGAAGTATTGCTTCTTTGCTTTGTCATTAGCAAATTGCACCTGTGTAAACCTCGAGTTGTGTTCTGCAAAAATCAGTAAATTAAATCTACACCAGGCAGTTTCATCTGCAATGTGACCACTGAATCAAATGCAAGACTCATTAATCCCTCATTATACAATTCAACAAGAAGTTTTCAATTATTACTGTAAGAATTGCCAAAAGCAGCTGTTTAGTGCCAGCTCAAAAGAGGTTTATTATTCAGTGAAATCCTTACAATTTAAAAAAGGGAAAAGCACATACACTTATGAGCTTCTACCTCATCAACTGTAGCAGGGAATTCCAATTACCGTACAAAATATTTGACACTGTTAAAATTAATATATTAACACCTAGTGGAACTCATTTCCCTACTGTATGATTCTGATTTCCAAGCAAACGGACAATAAAAAGGCACCTTTCAGAGATAAGCCACATCAGTAGCAACTGGTTTAACTGGAGTTCAGCATCTGATCGTATTCATTGATTAATGGCAGGAACCAATTGTCATCCCAATGCAACTGAAAAATGTACCTCCAGTGTGACTTAACAGTTCACTGTGATCAACGCTACAGCAAATAAGTTTGAAGAAAAAGCACTCATGAAAAGCATTCTTTCATTTAATTACAGATACAATGACACACTTGCACATCCGTCTACTCTGAATCTATGAAACAAGGATCTAGACATTCATTAAGTAGAAAGAAAAAGACTTGCATTTATATAGCGCCTTTCACGACCTCAGGACACCCCAAAGCGCTTTACTGCCAAAAAAGTACTATTTGAAGTGTGGTCACTGTTGTAATGTAGGAAATGCGGCAGCCATTTTGCGCACAGGTGGTCAGTGAATTTAGAGGAGAAAGGAAAAGGGGGAGTGGAGATGAAGATCGGAATCACTGAGGTTGAGAAGTCACTCAGTGCAGAAGCTCAAGGAGGGAGGATATCTTAGTGAGAACCTTGTGGTGGGGCTGCAGAGGGGGAAGTAGACGGAGTATTTTGAAGGAGAACTGAGAGGGTGGAATAATGTGAGGTGCTCAAAGGAGAAGAAAGTACCAGAGGAGATGGGGGAAGAGGCCAATGTATGATTTGATGAAAAGGGCCATAACTGCCACCACAGCAGTTTAGGAGCCACTTTCTGCCCCTCTTCCACAAACACCACAACTTGCCTCAAGTGGCCTCCGAGGCTTCACTCCACCCCATTTCCTGATTGTTGCCCTTTTTAGTGTGCAACAGCTGGCAGGTTTGCCCACCTGACAACAGTGACTACACTTAACTAAGACTGGCTGTAAGTACTTTTGAATGTCCTAAGGGGATTTCTTTCTTCTAGTTTTCAATCAATCAAGCCAGGCAAAAATCTCTTCTCGTTCAGATGAAAAGTTGTGATTGCCCATGTTTATTGTGTAGATTCTGAAATTCTGGAAAATGCACTAATTATAGTGTCAAAAATCAAAATATTCGAGGGGGGAGGGTGGAATGTCCTAGATCTCCACTCCGCTGTAGCAAATACATTTTGAGCTTTTAACAGCTTGCACCCTCCTTCAGACTTTCATGTACCTATGTTTTCTTCCTCCAATACAAATGGAAGAACACTGGGTATATAAAGAAAGACAGACTTGCATTTATATAGCATCTTTCACGATCACCAGATGTCCTAAAGCGCTTTACAGCCAATGAGGTACTTTTTTTTTTTTTAGTGAAGCCATTGCTGTAATATAGGAAACTACAGCTCAAGTTATAAGCCCATGGCCCACTGCACATTTCAATGTAATTACTTGTTTTCACATCATAGGTTTATATTCAGAGCTATTTTAGGGTTTCCATTTTTTTTTTGGCCGCCAGCCTTTTCTTTTGAGGTCAGTCAGTTAGTTTTTGCTAGTTTTCTGGGTTGGCAAATATGCAGTCAGAGCCCACAAACAGGACAGAGATTTCAGCAAGCAGGACAGTGAAAAACTACCATTCACTCGCATTGCTCTAAAGTTGCACCACAAATCATCTTCCTCTGGGTTCTCAACACTCCTTTTCTCAATATTATTTCTTCGATAATCCTTCTGTTCAGTTTTTCCATTTCCCCCCCACAGTACTCCTCCCTTCTTTGCTTCAAAAAAGCAATTCTCAGCTAAAGCTCCGCAAGGCAGCACTAAAAGAAACTTAACAAGCTTGAGATGCACTGCAAGTGGAAATGGACTTTCTTGTGGTTCCAAACCTTTTTAGATTTTAGTTAGGAATTCCAGGGACATACTAATAGAGAAGTGCATTCCATTGGGCAGTAAACTTTCATTAGGCACCCCTAGTTATTTTACTTTTATGTCAAACTTCCTCTCCTGCAATATGTGGCAAGAGTGCTGCTCATAATTCATCTCATCGAAGAAGCAGAACTTCATGATGTTACCTGTTTACTCTCAGGTGGCCTCCAACTAGTAGTTCTAAATTATGAAAACAAGTGATGATTTAGGTATGAATACATTTTTTTTATAACCCTTAATTTCAGGGCAAGTCAGTATACTACACTTCACCTTTAACTATACTGTCTACAACTTACAAAAACATGTAACACAACATCAGAGCTTTTGATAATTGAAACTGGAGAGTACGGAATTGAACAGTTGAAACTTATTCAAACAAATCATCAATGTGCCAGGATTCTGCAGCCTAAGAACTTAAGACTCCTTCTAAAATGCAACTGAACAGTTTCAAACAATCACTTCAGAATGACAGGTGTGCGTGTCCTAAAGTGTAAATGCTAAGTCTAGAAATCTCAAAATTGAGTTCCATCACAACAATTTAAGATTGTTTACAAAGGACACGACACTAATTTCAAGAGTCGAGCATTTTTTAGGTTCACGATTTAATGTCATCAAGCAACGTCAAAACAAATGTTAAGATTTGGAAGAGATTCCATCTGTTGCTCGATAAACATCTGCAGAGTGAAAATCCAATCTTAAAGATGTTGCAAGTTCTGTGTCAGCAAATTCAAGAATTTTGCAGACCCAAAACGCATACAGAATTGGCTAGCGTACAGCCACATTTAGATTCTCCAAAGTTACAAAATAAGTCAAATCTTACCAGGTAACGGTGATGGTGATCCAACTGGTGTTGAGGAATTTGATGGGAAACTACTACTGGTGTGATCAGGTGAATAAATCTGCAAAAAAAAAAAATTGGCAAGCTTAGGAGCCCAATTTTCATTCACTTCTTCAGTTGCTACTTTCAAATGCTGGTTGTAAAAATTGTATCCAACAAGCAATAAAATACTCTCAGCATTCAGATAGTTTGACATTCTGAAGCCTACTTTCTAATGAAGTGCCCCGATCCACTGCATCAATTACCCAAACTCTTTTAACCTTTACCATTCAGGTCTCATTAGAGGGATGGCAAAGTGATCTCTGTGTTGATTTCTTTGTGGGTTCAATAAAGACTCATTTCTGAAAGAGAATGTTGTTTAATCTAAAGTCTTGTTCAAGACTTTCTACAGCTTTTTACAGAACACACTATGCTGTGATGCATCTAGAATGAAACTGAAAGTAAAACTCCTCTGGACTGCTTGTCTCTCACATAAGAACATAAGAAATAGGAGCAGGAGTAGGCCAATCGGCCCCTCGAGCCTGCTCCACCATTCAATAAGATCATGGCTGATCTGATCCTAACCTCAAATCTTCTATCACTCTGCATCCACCCGAACCCATGGTCAGGCACAAGTAATCAAAACACAGACAAATATGCTGTAAGGCATAAGTAATCAAACACAGGCAAATATCATCACTATTTGCTGATATCATTACATCTCCCTTTCTTAAAACAAAAGTATTTTACTTTTAACTAACAACATTTAATGAACTTACATTATCATGATCAAGGTTTTTTACCCTTGCTTTGTGTGTTCACATGAAATGTCAATACACTAGAACTTGAAGAAAGAATAAGATAACATTACTTCCTTCTTTAACAATAGTCCTTAAATTTGCTCAATGAGTCTCTCAGGAGGCTTCACGTGTCTTGAGGATTTTCTGATTGATTGTCCTTGAATCCGAGTTGTTGCCTCAGATGATTGGTTCTCAGCTGTGTGATCAGGTTGTTCACCAGTATCAGTCTCTTGACCTGCTGTGGCTGGTCCCATGAGAAGATCTCGACGATTTCTTCTCAGAACAGCACCCTCATCTGTCTGAATGGTGTATGATCTTGGTTGAACTTCACTCAGGACAGTTCCCTTTTGAGTCCATGTGTTTGTTTTGTCTTTCAACCTTACTTGGTCACCAGTGTGGAGTTCAGGTAGGTTTTGTGTTCCTCTGTCATAGTAGTACTTTTGCTTTTCTTTCTGTTGCTCTTTGAACTTCCTCACTTTCTCCCCCTCTTTTGTTTTCAGGAGGTTCTCCGGGATGGGTAGGTTTGACCTTAGCCGACGTCCCATCAGGAGTTGGGCTGGTGACATACCACACTCGAGCGGCGTTGTGCGGTATACAAGCATGCTTTGGTAGAAGTCAGTTCCACTGTCTTTTGCCTTGTACATCAGTCTTTTCACTGTCTGGACCGATTTTTCCACTAGTCCATTGGACTGTGGATAGTGAGGACTTGACGTTGTGTGGACAAAGTCCCACTCTTTGGCAAAGTGTCGGAAATTTGCATTGTTAAACCGGGGTCCGTTGTCTGTGAAGACCTCGCTTGCCACGCCATGTCTGGAGAATATGGCTTTCATACTTATCACAGCTTCTGCAGTGGTGGTGTACAGTCTACAAACCTCTGGATACAGGGAGTAATAGTCTGTGACGACAAGATAGTCCTTCCCTTGACATACGAATAGGTCAGCGCCTACCTTCTGGTAAGGTCTGTCTGGTGCTGGGTGTGGCTTTAGTGGTTCTACCGGATTGCTTGCTCGATATTTCAAGCATATTGTGCAGTTTGACACCTCATTTGTCACATCTTGGTTGATTCGTGGCCAGTACATCACCTCTCGTGCTCTTTTCTTACACTTTTCGATTCCCAGATGTCCTCCATGGATCTTTTTTAGCATCTCTCTTCTCAGGCTCTTTGGGATAACTATTTTACTTCCTTTGTAGATGATGTCTTCGACCACTGATAGTTCCGCCCTGCAGTTCCAGTACTCTGCTATATCAGGTGAGCAGTCTTGCTTCATGTTGGGCCATCCATCCAAGATGTTTTTTCTCAGTCGTCTCATTGTTTCATCTTTGTTTGTCTCAGTCTTTATGAGCTCCATTTTTGCATCTGCTATGGGCAGTGCACTTGTGATAATGTCCACGTAGGCGTTCACTTTTTCATCCATTGTAGTGTTTGCGGGCTCACTTGGGTCAACAGCTCTGGACAACGTGTCTGCTGTATACATCAGCTTACCCGGTGTGTACGCAACATTCAGTTCATCATAGACTGTCTCTCCTTCGCTTTCCACAACGAGGACTCTCTTTACCAGGTTCAGTCTCTCACAGGCTTTTAAACCTAGTATGGCTTGCACATCCTTTGGCACCACGATTAATGCTAGCGTGTGCTCTCTGTCCTTGTGTGTTACTTTGACAATGCATTTTCCTTTCACTGGTATATCAGTACCTGAGTATCCGGTCACTTTCACTTGTATTCCATGTAACTTTGGTCTGGGTCTAATTCTCTTAAAATCGGTCTCTGATATCACATTAACTTGTGCTCCAGTATCCAATTTAAATGGAATGTGTATGTCATTCACTTTTAGTGTCAACATCCAGTCTCTTTCTTTTTTGTTTTCAGACACAACATCTACATTGAATTCCTCTATCTCGCTTTCATCTACTGTATGGACCTTGCTTTGTTGCGCTTGGTTCTTACAGCAACGGGCATAATGGTTGTTTTTGTTGCATCTATTGCATGTTTTACCATATGCTGGACACTTTCTTGGTGGATGCTGTGTACCGCATCGACTACATGACTTCCGATTGTCCCTTTCATTTCCGTTTGCTGGCCACGTCTCTTTTTTCACATTGGCGCTCTCTTTGTAAAACAGTTTGTATCCGTTCTTTCTCACTGCATCCACGTTGCAGCTACTGTCGCTGAACAGCTCCTTTGCCTGCAACTTCACAGTCTCTGTAACCCTACACAGTGCTATGGCTTTTCCCAGGTCTAGATCTTGCTCTCTTAGCAGTCTTTCCCTTAGACCATTATCTCGAATACCACACACCAGTCTGTCTTTTATCAGCGAGTCTGTGAGTCCCCCAAATTCACACGATTTGCTCCGGTTTCTCAGTTCAGTCACATACTGATCAATAGTCTCGCCGATTTTCTGTACACATGTGAAAAATTTGTGCCTCTCAAAGGTCACGTTGCGTTTAGGTATGCAGTAGGCCTCAAACTGTTCCATTATTTTATCTAGCTTCATTTTGTCTCCATCAACAGCGAATGTGAAGTTATTATACACCTCCAGCGCTTCATCACCCACGACATGCAAGTACAGTGACGATTTCTGTTTATCACTTTTCTTGTCAGCTCCGATTGCCGCTAAATACAACTCTAAACGTTGTTTGAACCTTCTCCAATTTTCAGCCACATTACCGGTTAATTGAAGCGTCGCCGGTGGGTGTAAACCTTCCATTTTTTCACTTCGTTAGCTATTCTCTAATGGTAAGCAACGATGTTCTCTTCTGGCTTGCTAATATGCGGAGAGCTGATTTCGCTTACTTGCCACAACTGCTTTCACTGTCCCATCAAGTTGCTAACTTCAGATTTTTTCTCTTTCAGCCACTTCTGACATCATGTGTTGATTTCTTTGTGGGTTCAATAAAGACTCATTTCTGAAAGAGAATGTTGTTTAATCTAAAGTCTTGTTCAAGACTTTCTACAGCTTTTTACAGAACACACTATGCTGTGATGCATCTAGAATGAAACTGAAAGTAAAACTCCTCTGGACTGCTTGTCTCTCACATGACCTCTGCTGGTCAGGCACAAGTAATCAAAAACACAGACAAATATGCTGTAAGGCATAAGTAATCAAACACAGACAAATATCATCACTATTTGCTGATATCATTACAATCTCCTTGCGCCACTCTCCCAGATTTATATGAGCATTTGGTACCACTTCCCTACAGACATCAAAAAACGGCGAATGGTTCTAAAGCATATGCATGAAATGTACCAATGTTACGATGTAGCAGGAGTTTACAGGCCTTTGCTTAGAGACTATTTTGCATGCTCTGGGTGGGGCCAGCCTAGATACATTACAGTATGAAGTAAGCAGCGACCAAGTACTGATGTGGGCCCAAATCAGTATGTTTCCGTCACAGAAAATGGGCCTGTGGTACTGGCAGTTCTCTAGAGGTCATATAGCTTACATTTGGGAGTGCCGACAACAATATGAGAATGTGTCTGCCATCAACGGCACTCCCTCAAGGTCAAAAGTCTCTTCAAAGAGACAGACACAAAGCAACTGAGGTTGCAGAAAATTTTCTCCCAAAGATGAAAGAAGAATTTTGTGCAAGGAAAAATGTTAGATTACCTACTAGAAGTATGAACTTATTAATTACAAGTTACTTAATCTTTACATACAATTAAAATTCGCTGTTATCAGTGTGCACGGAGGGAAGAAAAGCGAATCACCCAAGGTGAAAATACCATTAACAAATTCACATCCCATGCACAGCCCTTTTGATTAAACGATCTCCCCATCTCTGTTCTAGGCAAGACTTAATTCCAGAACACATCTTTGACCACAACAGGCAGGCAGATCTCAGTGCAACATAGAAAAATGAGAAAGTGGCAAGGAGCAGGAAACAGCAAGAGGGAGAACAAAACCAAATTAGTCAGAGTCATTACTGCACAGAAGGAGGCCATTCTGCCCATCGAGTCCGTGCCAGCTCTCTGTGGAGCAATCCAGTCAGTCCCATTCCCCCTTAGCCCTGCAAGTTTATTTTGCTCAAGTGCCTATCCAGTCTCCCCTTGAAAACATTGAGTGTCTCCGTTTCCACCACTTAAGTCGGCAGCGAGTTCCAGGTCCTCACCACTCGCTGCGTAAAAAAGTTTTTCCTCACATCCCCACTGTATCTCTTGCCCAAAACCTTAAAGCTGTGTCTCCTAGTCCTTGTACCACCAACTAGTGGGAACAGCCTTTCCCTGTCTAGCCTATCCAAACTCATCATAATCTTGTACACCTCTATCAAATCACCCCTCAACCTCCTTTGCTCGAATGAAAACAAATCCAGCTTCTCCAACCTGTCCTTGTAGCTAAGATCCCCCATTCCCGGAACCATTCTGGTAAATCTCCTCTGCCCCCTCTCAAGGGCCTTCACATCCTTCCTAAAGTGTGGTGACCAGAACTGGACGCAATACTCCAGTTGTGGCCTAACCAGCACTTTATAAAAGGTTCAGCATAACTTCTCTACTTTTGTACTCAATACCTCTATTTATGAAGCCCAAGATCCATATGCTTTGTTAACCATTCTCTCACTATGTCCTGCCACCTTCAGGGACCTATGCACATTAACTCCCAGGTCCTGCTGTCCCTGCACACTCTTTAAAACTGTGCCATTAAGTGTATATTGCCTCTCCCAGTTCCTTCTACCAAAATGCATCACCTCACACTTCTCTATTAAATTCCATCTGCCACTTGTCTGCCCATTCTGCTAGCCTTTCTATGTCCTGCTGCAGTCAAGTGGTATCATCCTCACTGTTTGCCACACCCCCAGGTTTGGTATCATTGGCAAATTTAGAAATTCTACTCTGTATTCCAATATCCAGGTCTTTATATGTATCACAAAAAGCAGTGGCCCCAGTACTGACGCCTGGGGAACACCACTGTCTACCATCCTCCAGTATGAAAAACAGCCATTTACCACAACTCGCTGTTTTCGATCCTTAAGCCAATTCCATATCCAAGCTGCCACTGACCCACCTATTCTGAGAGCCTCAATTTTGTTAACCAGCCTTCCACGTGGTACTTTGCCACTTTAAAATCCGTCTGAAAAATATGTACACACAACCATACATATAACAAGTAATCTAATGTTCTGCTACATTCAACCTCCACATACAGTTAGGATTATGCCCAACATAAAGTAGTATCAGAACTCCTGCTTACGTCGACTTTGTCCTTCCATGGGACCTCTGACTTTGATCGTGGTCTCCCTCCTATTCCCTGCTACCAATATGTATCCCATTAATTACTACATTTATACATGTAACCTGAGCTTTTCCAGTGTCCATTCGCGTGCGCACTTTGGCTGCCGCTCCAGACCCAAGCCATTCAATACTTGTACATTTTTCCCCCCTTTTCCTTTTCTCTCTATCCCTCCCTGACCGCGCTCTCCTGTCATCATGCCTCCTTTCATCTCTCCTCTCTCATACTCTGCCCAAATCCCTGCCCCAATTCTTCATTACTCTTCGACCTTCATACTCTCCTGCCACCGTCCCAGGCTTGACTCCCTCTTAGATAAGCCTACAGCTTCCCTCTGTGGCTCCCTTGGCATCGTACGAAGGGCCCATCGAGGCACTCGTCGCTGCCACCTTACGAGCAGCAACCCCAACTGTCCCATCCTACTCTCTCTCAACGACATTCCTGTCCAGCGCGCCCACTGGGGGCAAATCTTGCCAATGTCCTCCCCATCCAACTCATTTCCCCCCCGCCCCCCCCTCCAGCACTGACCCTGTGGACGTTGGCAGTGGGGCAGCCATCACGGGCCCTCTCCGCGTCTCCCTCCAGAATGTCCATTCACTTGAGAACAAGGCCCTTGCCATCCATGAGTTTATCCTGGATGATTACATTGACATCGTGGCCCTGAAGGAAACTTGGTTGAGGGGTGATGACATCTTATCCTTAAATGAAGCCTCCCCACCTGGCTATACCTTCCACCACTTGCCCCGCTCAGACCGCTGTGGTGGCAGTGTGGCTCTCATCACCAAATCACACACTGGTCTTTCCCCCTACTCCTCTGGCACTTTCTCCTCCTTTTGGACATCTCACCTTATTCCACACCTCTCACCTCCCATTTAAAATTCTTGTTCTCTACCGCCCACCCAAGTACCATAAAAATGTTATTACTGAGATATCTTCACTGCTTTCCTCCCTCAGCCTCTGCACCGAACGACTTCTCATCCTTGGTGATTTCAACCTCCATCTCAATTCATCATGCTCTCTCCTCTGAGTTCACTAGCCTCCTATCCTCCCTTAATCTCTCCCTCCATGTAAACTCCCCAACCCATATTCACGGTCACCCCATCGACCTTGCCATCTCTCGTGGCCTCGCGACTCCCATCGTGTCAATCGTAGATAAGGCCATCTCTGATCATTTCGTCGTATCGTTCTCCACCCACATCCCCCTTCCACACCCCCCAACCCTACTTCCTTCTGTGTCCGCCCCTAGAAAAACCTCTCTTACAACTGCACTTATAAAATCCCAATTGTCCAGCCTTTGGCTCTCCATTCACCATGACATTTCTGCAGCTACCGATCTGCTCAACCACCACCGTTGATGCCCTAGTTCCTTTTAAAACAATTACTCTCTCTCACCCCGACAGTTCCCCCTGGTGCGACCCTCATCTTCGCTCCCTTAAGTACAAGGGACGCAGACTTGAAAAGATATGGCAGACAACTGGTTTATCCATTCACCGCCAGATCTGGCTGGACCACAAAGCATTATCGGGTCCTGCGAGCTTCTGCCAAAATTGCTCACTATTTCAGCATCATTCTGGAATGCAAAGATAAACCCCAGCTTCTATTCTCCACTAACCGTCTTCTTAAACCCCTCTCCCCGGTCTCCTCCACCCTCACCTCCGACAACAAGTGTGAGGTGGTCATGGACTTTAGTCTCGAAGATTGAGACCATCCACTCAGCTGCCTCTGCCACCTCCTTTCCTTCCCCAGCCCACCAAGCCAAACTTCCTCTAAGGTTCCCCCCTGCCCGAGCCCTGAACTCACATCTTTCTCCAGTTTCTCTCCGATCTCCCCTCATGACCTCTCTGCGCTCATCTTGTCCATGAGACCCACTTCCTGCTCCCTCGACCTTATTCCCACCAAACTGCTGACCACCCAACTTCCTTTTCTGGCTCCCATGTTAGCTGACATTATTAACGGTTCACTCTCCTCAGGTACTGTCCCCCTCTCCCTCAAATCTGTCATCATCACCCCTCTTCTCAAAAAACCAACCCTTGGCCCCTCCGTCCTTGCAAACTACCACCCCATCTCTAACCTCCCTTTCCTCTCCAAAGTCCTTGAACGTGTTGTTGCCTCCCAAATCCGTGCCCATCTTTCCCTCAATTCCACGTTTCAATCCCTCCAATCAGGTTTCCTCCCTTGCCACAGTACCGAAGCGGCTCTCATTAAAGTCACAAATGACATACTTTGTGACTGTGACAAAGGTAAACTATCCCTCCTTGTCCTTCTTGACTTGTCTGCAGCCTTTGACACGGTTGACCACTCCATCCTTCTCCAATGCCTCTCCACCATCGTCCAGCTGGGTGGGACTGCATTCACCTGGTTCCATTCTTATCTTTCTAATCGTAGCCAGAGAATCACCTGCAATGGCTTCTATTCCCGCTCCCGCATCGTTACCTCTGGTGTCCCCAAAGGATCTATCCTTGGCCCCCTCTTATTTCTCTACATGTTTCCCCTTGGCGACTTCATCTGAAAACACAGCGTCAGTTTCCACATGTACGCTGACGACATCCAGCTCTACCTCACCACCACTACTCTCGACCCCTCCACGATCTCTAAATTGTCATCCAGTTCTGGATGAGCAGAAATTTTCTCCAATTAACTGTTGGGAAGACCGAAGCCATTGTTTTTGGTCCCTGCCACAAACTCTGTTCCCTAGCTGCTGACTCCATCCCTCTCCCTAACATCTGCCTGAGGCTGAACCACACGTTCGCAACCTTGGTGTCATATTTGACCCTGAAATGAGCTTCCGACAACATATCCGCAGCATACCCAAGACCGCCTATTTCCACCTCCGTAACATCCGCAGTCTGCGCCCTTGCCTCAGCTCATCCGCTGCTGAAACCCTCATCAATGTCTTTGTTACCTCTAGACTTGACTATTCCAGCGTACTCCTGGCTGGCCTCCCACATTCTACATAAGAACATAAGAAGTAGGAGCAGGAGTAGGCCATACGGCCCCTCGGGCCTGCTCCGCCATTCAATAGGATCATGGCTGATCTGAATCTAGACTCACGTCCACTTCCCTGCCCTCTCCCCGTAACCCCTAATTCCCTTATCTGCTAGGAAACTGTCTATCTCCATTTTAAATTTATTTAATGTTGCAGCTTCCACAGCTCTCTGGGGTAGCAAATTCCATAGATTTACTACCCTCTGAGTAAAGAAGTTTCTCCTCATCTCAGTTTTGAAAGGGCAGCCCCTTATTCTAAGATTATGCCCCCTAGTTCTAGTCTCACCCATCAGTGGAAACATCCTCCCCGCATCCACCCGATCAAGCCCCCTCACAATCTTATATGTTTCGATAAGATCGCCTCTCATTCTTCTGACCTCCAATGAGTAGAGTCCCAACCTACTCAACCTTTCCTCATACGTCAACCCCCTCATCTCCGGAATCAACCGAGTGAACCTTCTCGAGAACAAGTATATCTTTTCTTAAATATGGAAACCAAAACTGCACGCAGTATTCCAGGTGTGGCCTCACCAATACCCTGTATAACTGCAGCAAGACTTCCCTGTTTTTATACTCCATCCCCCTTGCAATAAAAACCAAGATTCCATTGGCCTTCCTGATCACCTGCATACTAACTTTTTGTGTTTCATGCACCAGGACCCCCAGATCCCTTTGTACTGTAGCACTTTGCAGTTTCTCTCCATTTAGATAATAACTTGCTCTTTGATTTTTTCTGCCAAAGTGCATAACCTCACACTTTCCAACATTATATTGCATCTGCCAAATCTCTGCCCACTCACTTAGCCTGTCTATGTCCTCCTCACTCATTGCTTTCCCTCCCATCTTTGCATCGTCGGCAAACTTGGATATGTTGCACTCGGTCCCTTCCTCCAAATCGTTAAGAGATTGTAAAGAGTTGGGGTCCGAGCACTGACCCCTGCGGAACACCACTAGTTACTGGTTGCCAGCCCGAGAATGAACCATTTATCCCAACTCTTTGTTTTCTGTTAGATAGCCAATCTTCCACCCATGCCAGTATATTACCCCCAATCCCGGGATTTCTTATCTTGATCAGTAATCTTTTGTGTGGAACCTTGTCAAATGCCTTTTGGAAGTCCAAATACACTACATCCACTGGTTCCCCTTTATCC
Source organism: Somniosus microcephalus (assembly GCF_052327205.1). Classification (NCBI taxonomy): domain Eukaryota; kingdom Metazoa; phylum Chordata; class Chondrichthyes; order Squaliformes; family Somniosidae; genus Somniosus; species Somniosus microcephalus. The sequence goes on from NC_141013.1 coordinate 24,760,987, forward strand.
ACCCTGTATGTTACATCCTCAAAGAATTCGAGCAAATTTGTCAAACATGACTTCCCCTTCGTAAAACCATGCTGACTCTGTCCTATTAAATTATGTTTATCCAAATGCTCTGTTACTGTTTCCTTAATAATGGACTCCAACACTTTGCCAACCACAGATGTTAGGCTAACTGGTCTATAGTTTCCAGCTTTTTGTCTACTTCCCTTCTTAAATAAGGGCGTTACATTAGCAGTTTTCCAATCTGCCGGGACCTTTCCTGAGTCCAGGGAGTTCTGGAAAATAATCACCAATGTATCCACAATCCCTACCACCACTTCTCTCAAGACCCTAGGATGTAGGCCATCAGGTCCGGGGGATTTATCCGCCTTAAGTCCCATTATTTTACTGAGTACCATCTCCTTAGTGATTTTAATCGTCTTTAGCTCCTCCCCCCCCCCCCCCCCATTGCCCCCTGTTTGTCCAGTGTTGGGATATTTTGAGTGTCCTCTACTGTAAAGACTGATACAAAATATTTGTTCAGCATCTTTGCCATCTCCATGTTCCCCACCACTAGTTTCCCGGTCCCATCCTCTAAGGGACCAACGTTCACTTTAGCCACCCTTTTTCTTTTTATATAGCTGTAGAAACTCTTGCTATCTGTTTTTATATTTTTTGCTAGTTTACTTTCATAATCTATCTTCCCTTTCTTAATCTTTTAGTTATTGTTTGCTGGCTTTTAAATGCTTCCCAATCTTCTATCCTCCCACTAGATTTGGCTACTTTATGTGCCCTTGTTTTCAGTCGGATACTATCCTTTATTACTTTACTAAGCCACGGATGGCTGTCTTTTCTTTTACTCCTCTTTTTCCTCAGTGGAATATATTTATCTTGAAAGATGTGAAGTATCTCCTTGAATGTAGACCACTGCTCTTGTACCGTCTTACACTTTAATCTGTTTTCCCAGTCCACTTTAGTCAATTCTACTCTCATACCTTCATAGTCTCCTTTATTTAAGCTCAGTATGCTGGTTTGAGATCCAATTCTACCCTACGTAAACCTGAGGGGATCAAAAACTCGGTTGCCCATGTCCTACCTTGCACCAAGTCCCGTTCACCCATCACCCGTGCTCACTGACCTACACTGGCTCCTGGTTAAGCAACGCCTCGATTTCAAAATCATCATCCTTGTTTTCAAATCCCTCCATGGCCTCGCCCCTCCCTATCTCTGCAATCTCCTTCAGCCCCACAACCCCCCACCCCCCAAGGTATCTGCACTCCTCTAATTCTGCCCTCTTGAGCATCCCTGATTATAATCGCTCAACCATTGGTGGCTGTGCCTTCTGTTGCCTAGGCCCCAAGCTCTGGAATTCCCTGCCTAAACCTCTCCGCCTCTCTACCTCCCTTTCCTCCATTAAGACGCTGCTTAAAACCTCTCTCTTTGACCAACCTTTTGGTCACCTGCCCTAATTTCTCCTTATGTGGCTCGGTGTCAAATTTTGTGTCTTATACAAAGGATATAGAGGCATGGGAGATGGTGCAGAGAAGATTTAGAAGGATGATACCAGAAATGCAAGGGTATACATATCAGGAAAGGATGAACAGGCTGGGTCTCTTTTCTCTTGAAAAAAGGCTGAGGGGTGACCTAATAGAGGTCTTTAAAATTATGAGAGGATTTGATAGAGTGGATACAGAGAGAATGTTTCCACTTGTGGGGAAGAGCATAACTAGAGGCCATCAATATAAGAAAGTCACCAAGAAATCCAATAGGGAATTCAGAAGAAACTTCTTTACCCAAAGAGTGGTGAGAATGTGGAACTCGCTACCACAGGGAGTGGTTGAAGCGAATAGTATGGATGCATTTAAGGGGAGGCTGGACAAGCATATGAGGGCGAACGGAATCGAGGGTTATGCTGATAGATTTAGATGAGGAAAGACGGGAGGAGGCTCGAGTGGAACATAAACGCCGGCATTGACTGGCTGGTCCGAATGGCCCGTTTCTGTGCCGTATATCCTATCTAATCCTATATAATACTCCTGTGAAGCGCCTTGGGACTATTTACTATGTTAAAGGCGCTACTGTATATAAATACAAGTTGTTGTTGTTGAAGACTTCAAATCTCAGACAGCAGTTAACTGAGAAATTAACAACTCGACCTTCCAGGTCCATTTCACAAAGCTGGACATTCTAGGCTGCTCTCTCCTCCTGCCAGAGGAGAACAGGAATCTCAGACAGATTCTGTAGGAATACAAATTGTCAGTTTAGTAAAATAATTTTTCTTGTTCACACAACTACAATGTCTTGTTCTCATGGATCAGTCTATTCAACTCACTTGTTTCTGAATCACAGCCAGAGGATGCGTGTACAATATTACGCCTGAATTTTGCTCGGAGATCAGAGCATTCAAACTCAATAGTCTTGCAGCACTCCAATGGTAGTGAAATGTCAACATAGGTCAAGAAACAGGTTCCAATAAAGGATATGTTCTCTACTAGTTATACCAGAGATGTTTCTCAATTTATGATGGAGTTAATTTTTCTTGAAAGGTTTACCATCTGTTGGATGGATGCTCAGGTGTAACGTGGAGGGAGCTTTCATCAGTTATATAGATTAGGACAGATCATATAGCTGCCTTGGTCTGAGAAATGCTTCTACATAGATTATTTGGTGAAGGGTTTGGTTTGTCGTTGTTGCACATTTAATTTTTCCCTTCCCTTCTTTCCTCGAGATTTTTGCTTTTGTATCTTAAATTACCTTCTTAGCTGAGTCGCAACACCCTATGCCTTTGAGTATATGTCTTCACTGGCCTTACTATCTAAGTAAACACCCAGGATAGCAAACAAAAAACCCATATTATTTTTAAGCTATTGGAATTACCCTGTGCCTCTACAGCATCTCTCTTCAGTCCTTGAGCAATGGAACATCACATCAGATCTTGCTAAACTATTCTGCGCTTATTAAACAATGAGCAAGTGAACATATGTAGGAATGTGGGTTCCTAACTAAAAGACTGAGTTCTATTCAGGCGATCAAACAAAACGAACTTTAATGAAACAAACAGGCTTTAACAAGAAACTGCAGGATAACATCGAATGTAGGTCTGCTCTCTCTGGAGGCTCCTGCAGTCCCGTGGCTGATGTCATCACGTTTTCCCGCCAGTGGGGGATCACATGATTAACGGTGTGACGTCATCACGTTTTAGCCGCGCTGTTAGAACAACCACACTCTGTACAGTTAAACAGCATAAATAAAGATACAGACTCAGACTGTAGCTAACATGTTGTTAAAGGAATTATGTACAAACGATCTGAGTCCTTTGGTGGCTCCGCCACACATACACATTTATTTTGCAGTAGAAATTCTAGTAACCATCTCCTTGAAATGAAAAACAATAAAAAGTTGCTAACTAGATGCTAAATTGTTATTTTAAATAACTTTTGTTAGGTTGTCGTAACTAGTAGCTGTCATACCTAAAATCACAAAGTCTGTATATATTTGAAATGTGCAGGCCCCTTTCACAAATCTGCATCTTGGAAACAAAGGCAAACTTTGTAATATACATTTTGATATAGACTGGGACAGTGCAAGTGTCAGTTTCAAACTCTGCATATCATGCCTGAATGAAAGGGTTAGCTACCAGACCACAACAAGACAGAACAGCTTCATTTTTGTTACAGCCCTGACAAGGCAAAATGCAATCACTTGTACTGGATGTTAAAAGGACAGGTATTTCCCACGGTGTCTTCAATCCCTGTGTTCAAGAGCACATCCTTGAGATCCAGGGCAGTCGCCATTCTCCTAAGTGCACTGACTAATCTGCAGTAGAACAACCATCCTGAATTTCTCCTACAACTACGAAGGAGCTCAGGACACTTAGGTCCAGTATTGTTTGAAATCCTCACGTACTTTTGGGACTATAATACAATATTGCAGAATTTTTAAGTTTTGCTGACTTTCTGCATCACAGCTGTGCATTGGTCTGTACAGTCTGCACATCCCTGGAATCAGCATCACAGATCTTGTGTTGCCTTTGGCAGCATGTAATTTTTAGAAATCTTGCCTGGGACAGATTTCAGGTTTTGTTTCTTTTTAAAGCCCTTCAAAAACTTCAGCTTGATCAACAAGTCCTTTCTCTTCAAAAATAGGTCCGTAGGGAGCCACGAATTTCTCATCCATGTAGATCTACACACTGCAAAGCTGCTGCCCTGGTTTGTGTCAAGGCAGTCTTCAATGGATTGTTGCAACAGAGGGTAATATAATCCTCATTAGCCTGAGCACAACTTTGATAGCTGCAGAAGCCTCAGTTAGAGCTGCACTAACTTGGTTGACTAAGCCTGTTGAGAAGCCACTCTTATTTATAAGAGCTTCAGAATAGTTTTTTTTGTAATCCAAGTTATCCACTATCTCGATTTTCTGGACAAAGAGGCACCTTTTCCCTGTACTGGGGATTTTCTGAACTGGGGCTTTACATGAAACACCACAGTATAAATTATAGAAACACAGATTCCTCAGTAGCTATGGGAATCCTGCAAAATCGGTCCAGTCCCAACAAATCATTGCAGACTGTCCCAAATTTCCCCACACTATGATAAGGAAGGTGGTGCTGGAATCTTGGGAATGCCTGATCAAACTCTTGTTTAAACGGCACTTAATCATCTGGAATTCTCTAATAACCGGCAAAATTGATATAGGAAACTCTTTATTACCCGGCACCAACGGGACCGTCATGGTGCCGGTTTATCAAAAAGTCCGGATTACAGAGAGGTATCGTTTAAAAGGTACGAGAGCTCCGTACACAGCAACAAATCCAGGCTTCCCTGTTGCTTAGCAACATGTGCAGGAACTCCGGCCACAGACCAAGCGTCCCTGTTGCTTAGCAACAAGTGCACGAACCCCAGTTACACAGCCACAGATCCAGGAACTGCCACTAATATGAAGTAAAACTTACCTGAACCTACTCCTGAATTTTGCCGGTTAACAGAGAGTTTCCTGTACTCAGAAAACAACACCTCAATAACTGGAAATGTTGCAGAGTCCGAGTCTTAGTTTCTGTTTGCTTCAAAATATTGAGAGTGGCAGCTACTTTAGAATTGGATATGCGTTTCCCAGAGACTCAATGGATGAGTTCATTGTTCAGTATGTTACTGTGCCATATAGACTAGGGAAGTCCCAGGTTCTATTGCCGATTTGATGTGAAATTGATTTTCTGAAATCACTGGATTCTCTTGGGATGCTGAGAAATTTCTTTTTAAAACTTATGGGGTTTGCTTTTTGCTGCTTCTCTTTGCTCATCGTTGTAACAAATGACAGTGCTGGGAAATGGAGCACTTTTTGGTGAGAGGAGTTAACATCAAGGACAGTCAGATTATGCACTCAATGCCTGTCGGGGAGAAAGAGCTGAATATTCTCCATTTGGAGGTTTACAGGGGCGTGTTAACCACCCGGTGGATTCATGGCGGTCAGGTGATAGGTCGGAAATCTTCAGTTGTATAGGGAATAATATATAGTTGGTAGGGAATAATAAATACTCCATAGGGACTTACCCAGAAGAAAAAGGTGACTGGCTGTTGGTGAGTTAGGTAGAGATTGAAAGGCGAGTGTGGATAAGCTACATAGAAGGCGCTGGTGTGGATAAGTTACTTGGAGGGCAATGTACACTTGCCAGTGGAAGCTGAAAATTGATGTCCAGATAAGGATTATAGCAAATAAAAGTTGGTCATGTTATGTAAATAACATTCAAATCTGATTTTATTTTTGTTTGTTAAAAATAGCCTCGATAGATATACCTCTCCGTTATCCAGAATTTTCAATCAACCGGCACCATCCCGGTGCCGGATACAAAAGAGTTTACTGTAGATCACCAAGTCAAGAATGGACTCAGTTAGAGTTCCCTGGGATATAAAGCCCCAATTGTGCAGCTTTGGGAACTTCATAAAAAAAACTCAAATGGTTGGCTCCAGTAAGCAATAAGTTTAAAAGTAATCTGAATAAAAATAATTTACCAGAATCCACTCCTTTTTCAGCAAACATATCAGTGAGGATTCATTCTGGTCACTCAGGTACCAATACGCCACTGTACAATTAAGAAGGGATTATGATCATATCCATACAATATTCTGCCCAATGAGCCTATCCCTAGAGTTTATGCCCAATTAATTTCTTTTGTTCATATATACACTGCATTTAGACTTCACATAACCTTTATTATGCTAATTTTACTGAAACCACAATTTAATTTGTACGTTATTTCTGAAAGTCTTTAGCTTGGTGAACAAATCAACAGCCAACATGGTGTCCAGAGTTCTTGGGACTGTTCAAATACATAATATCTCAGAACCTTAATTATTACAATGAAGATTTTTATATGAAAAAAAATTTGGTTTAAAATCTCTGTTAAGAATCTAAGTATTCTGATTTAGCACTAAATGTTGAAATAAAACAGATGTTTTTGCTTCAGTAAAATATTGTGGGCAAAACTTTAAAGAAATATTGCTTGGCAAATGTTGAGTAAAATCCATCAGAAATGGCACAAATGCCCAGATTTTAATCTGGGGATCAACTATCATCTATGGAATTTGACTACTTTCCAAAAGATTTCTACTCACAATGTACTTAAAAGATACTTTGTTTCCTTGGTTACAAGTGATTCTCCACAGAAATATATTTACAATTATTACAAAATAGATTCACCATCAATAGACAACATTAAAGTATGTTTGCATAAGGTAATGTATGAAAAGTGACATGTAAAAATGGGGCTATGGTAGGACTGATAAAGAATAATTAGGACACTATATATTAAAAAGGGAATTGTGATCAACAAAACCCGTTTGCCAAATAATTTTACGTTTGGGGAGGGAGAAGAGGCAGGAGAGATGTGTGACAGTTCCATTCCAATTTGATGTGGTGCACTTGAAATCATTTTAAAAAATTCATTTATGGGATGTGGGCATCGCTGGCTGGGCCGGCATTTATTGCCCATCCCTAATTGTCCTCGAGAAGGTGGTGGTGAGCCGCCGCCTTGAACCGCTGCAGTCCGTGTGGTGAAGGTACTCCCACAGTGCTGTTGGGTAGGGAGTTCCAGGATTTTGACCCAGCGACGATGAAGGATCGGCGATATATTTCCAAGTCCGGATGGTGTGTGACTTGGAGGGGAACTTGGAAGTGGTGGTGTTCCCATGCGCCTGCTACCCTTGTCCTTCTAGGTGGAAGAGGTGGCGGGTTTGGGAGGTGCTGCCGAAGAAGCCTTGGCGAGTTGTTGCAGTGCATCTTGTAGATGGTACACACTGCAGCCACGGTACGCCAGTGGTAGAGTGAGTGAATGTTTAAGGTGGTAGATGGGGTGCCAATCAAGCGGGCTGCTTTGTCCTGGATGGTATTGAACTTCTTGAGTGCTGTTGGAGCTGCACTCATCTAGGCAAGTGGAGAGTATTCCATCACACTCCTTACTTGTGCTTTGTAGATGGTGGAAAGGCTTTGGGGAGTCAGGAGGTGAGACACTCGCCACAGAATACCCAGCCTCTGACCTGCTCTTGTTGCCAGCTGGTCCAGTTAAGTTTCTGGTCAATGGTGACCCCCAGGATGTTGATGGTGGGGGATTCGGTGATGGTAATGCCGTTGAATGTCAAGGGGTGGTGGTTAGTCTCTTGCTTGTTGGAGATAGTCATTGCCTGGCACTTGTGTGGCATGAATGTTACCTGACACTCATCAGCCCAAGCCTGAACGTCGTCCAGGTCTTGTTGCATGCGGATGTGGACTGCTTCATTATTTGAGGAGTTGTGAATGGCACTGAACACTGTGCAGTCATCAGCGAACATCCCCATTTCTGACCTTATGTTGGAGGGAAGGTCATTGAGGAAGCAGCTGAAGGTGGTTGGCCTAGGACATTACCCTGAGGAACTCCTGCAGCGATGTTCTGGGGCTGTGATGATTAACCTTTAACCACCACAACCATCTTCCTTTGTGCTAGGTATGACTCCAGCCAGTGGAGAGTTTCCCCCCCCCAATTCCCATTGACTTCACTTTTACAAGGCTCCTTGACGCCACACTCGGTCAAATGCTGCCTTGATGTAAAGGGCAGTCACTCGCACCACACCTCTGGAATTCAGCTCCTTTGCTGTAATGAGATCAGAAGCAGGGTGGTCTTGGCGGAACCCAAACTGGGCATCAGTGGCCAGGTTATTGGTGAGTAAGTGCCGCTTGATAGCACTGTCGATGACACCTTCCATCACTTTGCTGATGATTGAGAGTAGACTGATCAAATCAAATCAACTTTTATTGTCATTGTTCGTGCACAAGTGCAGTACAACGAAATGTAGGCTTGCGGCTCCCGAGAGTGTACATTTAGATTAAGACATTTAAACATTCAACATACATTTGGCTTGTAATACATTAACATAAACATAACCATAATAAAGTGCATTGGCAGATGCGCAGGCTTTAGAGTTTATTTGTGGAGTTCAGTAGGATGACAGCCCTGGGAATCATCAGGTAATTGGCCGGATTGGATTTGTCCTGCTTTTTGTGGACAGGACATACCTGGGCAGTTTTCCACATTGTCAGATAGATGCCAGAGTTGTAGCTGTACTGGACCAGCTTGGCTAGAGGCGCGGCTAGTTCTGGAGCACAAGTCTTCAGCACGATAGCTGGAATGTTGTCGGGGCCCATAGCCTTTGCTGTATCCAGTACGCTCAGCTGTTTCTTGATATCACGTGGAGTGAATCACATTAGCTGAAGACTGGCTTTTGTGATGGTGGGGACCTCAGGAGTAGACCGATATGGATCATCCATTCGGCACTTCTGGCTGAAGATGGTTGCAAACGTTTCAGCCTTGTCTTTTGCACTCACGTGCCGGGCTCCACCATCATTGAGGATGGGGATATTCATGGAGCCGCCTCCTCCTGTTAGTTGTTTAATGGTCCACCACCATTCATGACTGGATGTGGCAGGACTGCAGAGTTTTGATCATGGGATCCGTTGATTGTGGGATCGCTTAGCCCCATCTATAGCATGTTGCTTCTGCTTTTTAGCATGCATGTAGTCCTGTGTTGCAGCTTCCCCAAGTTGGCACCTCATTTTTAGGTACGCCTGGTGCCGCTCCTGGCATGCTCTTCTACACTCCTTATTGAATCAGGGTTGGTCCCCTGGCTTGATGGTAATACAGGTAGACTATCCTTTATCCGAAAACCTCGGGACCAGCCGTGTTTCGGTTTTCGGAGAATTTCGGAAGGTGGGTCGGTGGGGGTCCGCGGGGGGTCGTGCGCACGACACCCCCCGGCCCCGACCCCCGCCGACTTACGGTCGGGGTCGGCGGGGGGTCGGGGCCGGCGGGGGTCCGCGCGCACGACTTACGCTGATGCTCAGCGTAAGTCAGTGGGGGTCGGGGTCGGCGGGGGTCCGCAGGGGTTGGGGCCGGCGGGGGTCCGCGGGGGGGGGGGGGGGGGGGTGTGCGCACGACCTACGCTGGACTTACGCTGAACGAAAAAACCTTCAGTTTTTAGAGGGTTTCGGTTTTCGGAAGTTCGGACAAAGGGTAGTCTACCTGTAGTAGAGTGAGGGATATGCCGGGCCATGACGTTACTGATTGTGGTGGAATAAAATTCTGCTGCTGCTGATGGCCCACAGCACCTCATGGATGCCCAGTTTTGAGCTGCTAAATCTGTTCTGAATCTATCCCATTTAGCACGGTGGTAGTGCCACACAACACGATGGAGGGTGTCCTCAGTGTGAAGACGGGACTTTGTCTCCACAATGACGGTGTGGTGGTCACTGCTACCAATGCAGTCATGGACAGATGCATCTGCGACAGGTAGATTGGCGAGGACGAGGTCAAGTAGGTTTTTCCCTCGTGTTGGTTCTCTCACCACCTGTTGCAGGCCCAGACTGGCAGCTATGTCCTTTAGGACTCGGCCAGCTCAGTCAGTAGTGGTGCTACCGAGCCACTCTTGGTGATGGACATTGAAGTCCCCCACCCAGAGTACATTCTGTGCCCTTGCTACTCTCAGTGCTTCTTCCAAGTGGTGTTCAGCATGGAGGAGTACTGATTCATCAGCTGAGGGAGGGCAGTAGGTGGTAATCAGCAGGAGGTTTCCTTGCCCATGCTTGACCTGAAGGCATGAGATTTCATGGGGTCTGGAGTCAATGTTGAGGACTCCCCGGGCCACTCCTTCCCGACTGTATACCACTGTGCCGCCACCCCTGGTGGGTCTGTCCTGGTGGTGGGACAGGACATACCCAGGGATGGTGATGGAGGAGTTGGGACATTGGCTGAAAGGTAGGATTCTGTGAGTATGATTATGTCAGGCTGTTGTTTGACTAGTCTGTGGGTCAGCTCTCCCAATTTTGGCACAAGTCCCCAGATGTTAGTGAGGAGGACTTTGCAAGGGCGACTGGGCTGGGTGTGCCGTTGCCGTATCTGTAGCCGGTGCAGAGGTCGATGCCAGGTGGTCCGTCCGGTTTCATTCTTATTATTGTTTTTCGTAGCAGTTTATTGCAACTGAGTCACTTGCTAGGCTATTTCAGAGGGCAGTTAAGAGTCAACCACATTGTTGTGGGTCTGGAGTCACATATAGGCCAGATCAGGTAAGGAGGGCAGATTTCCTTCCCTAAAAGGACATTAGTGAACCAGATGGGTTTTTAACGACAATCCGATAGTTTCATGGTTACCATTACTGATACTAGCTTTTTATTCCCGATTTATTTAATTAACTGAATTTAAATCTTGAAAGAGAGGGAACAGAAGAACAACAAATGCAGCTTTTAATTTCTTTTTTTTACTTATCTCAAGTAATCATTAAATAAAAATATCTACTTCAATATGTCGTTTTGGACAGTACGCAGTGTAAAACAGAACATGATTACCAGGAAAGATTCGAGAACTCAACAAGATAAAATTGAGAGATAAAAAACAAACAGGAATAAACATTTGACAATTGAAACACTACAGCTAACTGCAAACCCACTATAAAATGCTTCTTTCACAAAAAAATGTTGCTGGTAATTGCAGAAAAAGTGCCGGATATATGAATTAGAATACAATATATGGAATTTCCCTGAAATCTACTGCAGATCTTTAGATAAAGCTGCAGTGTCACTGCCATAACTGAGTAAAATACCCTATTATGAACTTTAATTCTACGCCAGGATTATGGAATATTCGTGTAATTACAACATACCCTGGAACTTTCACAAAAAAGTTCATTTAAAATTCCCGACATGGCGTGCGTTATGCAAGAGACATCCGGCAAAGAGCTAAATGTGGTAACCTGATCTTAGGGTGCAACTGGCATTTTTATATCATTGTTACAGTGTCCAGAACTGTGCAAATATCATTTTCACCAAACAACTTTTAATTAATGCAATGCAACAGTACATAATATATGATGATTCAAAGCCAAATCCAGCCTAAAAGGCATCTACCAGTATGTTCACACAGTTCACCAGTTTGGACGAATCAAACTGGTATTTTTCCCCCGACAGAGAGGCCTCATTGCTCATTTTAAAAGTGCATTAAAAAAAAAACTAGACCAGTCAAGAACAAGAAAAGGCCCTTCAACCCATGAAAAGCTTGTCCCTTCAGTACCCAATTTCTCTCAGTCTAGCACGCAACTGTATTTTGATTGCTTTGTCTTTTCTTCTCATTGATGTGAATTTATGCCCTCTGGTCCTACTAAACGGAGTAACTGCATACTTTATCTAAGTCATTTAATTATATGGATTTATGAGGTCCCCTCAACCTTCTTTCTAGTCTGTACAGTTCGTTTCTATAATCTTTCCTCATAATTCACCTCCTTTATAATTGGGATTATTCTTGGTGGTCGTCTCTGTGCCCTTTCCAATGCATGCAAGACAACAACTTGCATTTAAGTAGTGCCCTTAATGCAATAAAACATCCTCAAGTGCTTTACATAGAAGAGAACAGGTAGCAGTACCAGAATTAGAAGCGATAACTAAATACATGGTTATAAAGATTTGCTTTGAAGAGGGAAGTGGCAAAGTGAAAAGGTTTATGGATGAAGTTCCAAAGGTTGTGATCCATATACTGTAGTTGAAAGCTGTTATCAAGTGAGAAATGACAAGTGGAGAGGATGCACTGAAGACTGTAAAGCACTAGCACCAATGTAGTCCTGGAGGAGGTTGAAGAGATTGGGAGCAGCAAGGCCATGGAGGGATTTATAAACGAAGACACAGATTTTGAATTAATGGCCCAGAAATTCGGGTCCCAACGCTTGAGTACGCACGGGGTACTCACGCGTAGGCCCAACGAAAGTGCTGGATTCGTGCATGCGCGGGAAACCGGCACTTCCGTTCCCCTGAAAGAAGGGGTTAAGAGGTGGAACGCATGCGCGGGAGAGGCAGCGCGTGCGCATTGAACTTACATTTTTTTTCCAGGTTTCTCTGGGAAGGTTAAGTCTCCAGAAGTTAGACATGTAAAAAGCAGGCGTAAGGCCTGCTTTTAACAAGGTAATTGGTGAATTAATTAAAATTAAAACATTTTTCCCCACAGGTTTATTATTTTTAAATACTTTCAAGAAAAGTAAGTTTATTTTTAGCCCTGTTAGAAAATGTAATTAATTTTTTCAAAAATTTAAATTAATTATTGTTTAAAATAGTTATTTCATGTAATTTAGTTATTTTAAAAATGTGATTTAAAAAAAAAATTATTTGAAGTTTTAGTGATGTTTTGGGGCTTATAGTATTTATAGGTTTAACAGCTCTTCCTGTCAAACTTATGAATGAAGCATTCCCTGCTGCCATTGGCTCTCCATGGCCCACATGATCCCAGGAGACGCATCGAACTAACTGCGCCCCTGGGATACGCAAGCACTGCGCGCCGGCAGTTGGAGGAGGCCCAGGATCGCAATTCCACGGGGGCCCACAGCTCAACGGCCGGCGAGCAAGGTAAGTGCAGATCGGAGGCTTGCACCCGCGGGAAGCCCCCGACCCGAATTTCTGGGCCAATGTATTGGGAGCTGGAGTCAGATGGGTGATGAGGATATGGGACAGAATGTTGGTGAAGTTCTGGGCAAGCTAGAGTTTGTACCGAGAGGAATGTGGGAAGCTCGTGAGCAGGGTGTTTAAGAGGTTGAATTTTGAAATACCTAAAGCATGGATAAGACTTAGCAGCAGAGGGGATGAAATGGGGGGCAAACTCTAGCAATGTTGTCAAGGTGAAAAGTACGCTGTCTTATTGCTCTTAGCAGAAACTGTGTTCTATTCCATTCAACTTGTGAGAGCAGCTGGGGAGAAGGACAGAGATGGGCAATGAGGTGTTGGGGGAGGGATTTGAGCAAGAAGCATGACTGAGGAGAAAGTTCTGGCTCATCCATGGATTGATGTCAGTTGAACTCATCACTCCCACAAGCAGGCTGGATGTCTTCAGTTCAGGAGTGTGTGTTTATGCTGCCCATTATCTAATTATAGGATAGTGTGACCCAAGGGTGCAATAATAGGACCACTTGTGATCTGAACTGGATATTGAATCTTTAGCACCAGCCCTCAAGTCCACCTTTCCCAACTTTTCAAAGGCAGAACTAAAAATATTTGGTATGAGGTCATATACTAATCGTTAAGCTGACTTCACAGACAACAAATTAACATACAGAGTAACCGTCAAAACAAATCACACCTACTTAGCTCACTTAATTCTCTCCTTGAAAACATAAAATAAACCACACCTAACTTTTTGTGGCATTACTTTTCTTTCAGACTACTTCAAACAGCAAATCCTGATCCCCTACATTTTTATATTCCAGTTCCAGGCTTTGGGCCTACACTTCACAAGCTCTTATTTAAAACCCGATTGCCCCCGAGCATGGGGTTTTCCCTCTTTTCTGTTAATTCTGGTCCCAGGAAGCAGAGGGACAACATTGGCCCAGAAATTCGGGTCTCCACGGGTGAGTACGCGCTGGGTACTCACGCGTGGGCCCGGTGGAAGTGCCGGTTTCCTGCATGTACTGCGCATGCGCGGGAAAACGGCACTTCCATTCCTCTGAAAGCAGGGGTTCAGAGGTCGAACGCATGCGCGGGGGAGTCTGCGCATGCGCTTTGAACTTGTTTTTTTTTCAAATACAGGTTTTCCCAGGAGGGTAAGTCTTTAGAATTTAGAAATGTAAAAAGCAGGCGTAAGGCCTGCTTTTTAAAAGGTAAGCGGTCAATTAATTAAAATTAAAACATTTTTTTTTCCACAGGTTTATTATTTTTAATTGTTTGCCCACAATGACATCGAGGAATACGCATCCACAGTGTTATTCTACATCAACAGCTGCGTCGAGGTCGTCACGACCCACAAAAATATCAGGTCATACCCCAACCAGAAACCCTGGATGAACGGAGAGGTCCGCTCACTGTTGAAAGCACGCGACGCAGCATTTAAATCTGGCGACGCGGCGGCTTACAGAGCAGCTAGGACCAACCTAAAAAAGGGTATCAGGACTGCCAAATGGAAACAGACACTGCGGATAGAGGATCACTTCCGCAACAACTCGGACCCCCGGCGCATGCGGCAAGGCATCCAGTCCATCACTGACTACAAGGGCAAAAACACCAGTCCCCCAGTCAGCGACGCCTCCCTTCCGGAGGAGCTTAACAACTTCTACGCTCGCTTCGACAGGGACAACAAGGAGCCGGCTACCAAAGCCTTGCCACCCCCGGAAGACCAGGTGCTCACTCTGTCGACCTCCGACGTAAGGGGCGCTCTACGCAGAGTGAACACACGAAAGGCTACTGGACCGGATAGCATCCCTGGACGGGTACTCAAGGAATGTGCTGATCAGCTGGCTGATGTCTTCACCGCCATCTTCAACCTGTCATTGGCCCAGGCAGTAGTCCCTACATGCTTCAAGACCGCCACCATCATTCCTGTGCCTAAACAAGCGGCTGTGACGTGTCTGAACGACTATCGACCTGTCGCACTCTCACCCATCATAATGAAGTGTTTCGAGAGACTGGTCTTAGCCCACATCAAAGCCAGTGTTCCTGCCTCCCTTGACCAACACCAGTTTGCCTATCGGGCAAACAGATCAACGGAGGATGCAATCACAACTGCTCTACACTCGGCACTGAATCACCTAGATGGTAAGGAGACCTACATCAGAATGTTGTTTATAGACTACAGCTCAGCATTCAACACTATCGTCCCCAACAAGCTGGCCACCAAACTCCAAACTCTTGGCCTGAACACTTCCCTCTGCAACTGGACCCTGGACTTCCTAACAAACAGACCCCAGTCTGTCAAATTAGGTAACCACACCTCCCCCCCCCGACCCCGACCCTGAACACGGGGGCCCCACAAGGATGTGTGCTGAGCCCCCTCCTCTACTCCCTCTTCACCCACAACTGTGTGGCTGTTAATGGTTCCAACACCATCATCAAGTTTGCAGATGACACCACGGTAGTAGGCCAGATCACCAACAACGATGAGTCAGCCTACAGGGAGGAGGTCCAGCATCTCATGAAGTGGTGCGCCGACAACAACCTGGCCCTTAACACCAAGAAAACAAAGGAAATAATCGTGGACTTCAGGAAGTCCAAAGGCGGAAGTCACACCCCCATCCACATCAATGGGGCGGAGGTGGAAAGGGTGGCCAGCTTTAAGTTCCTCGGAGTCCACATCACGGAAGACCTCTCCTGGTCCCGCAACACCTCCTCTCTGGTGAAGAAGGCCCAGCAGCGCCTATATTTCTTGAGGAGGCTGAAGGGATGTAATCTGTCACCCCCGATCCTCTCTAACTTCTACCGCTGCACTATAGAGAGCATCCTGACAAACTGTGTCACGGTATGGTACAGCAGCTGTAGCTCCCATGACCGGAAAGCCCTGCAGCGGGTAGTCAAAACTGCCCAACGCATTACCGGCACCCGGCTACCGACCATAGAACATATATATCAGAAACGCTGCCTACGGAGGGCACAGTCCATCATCAAAGACCCTACCCACCCCAGCCACAGTCTGTTCGCCCTCCTACCATCTGGAAGACGCTACAGATGCATTCGCACCCGTACGACCAGATTTAGGAACAGCTTCTTTCCCAGGGCTGTCATCCTACTGAACTCCACAAATAAACACTAAAGCCTGCACATCTGCCGATGCACTTTATTATGGTCATATTTATGCTAATATATATGTACAAATGTATGTTGAAATGTTTAAGTGTCCTAATCCAAATTGTACACTCTCGGGAGCCGCAAGCCTACATTTCGTTGTACTGCACTTGTGCACTAACAATGACAATAAAAGTTGATTTGATTTAAATACTTTAAAGCAAGGTAAGCTTATTTTTAGCCCTGTTAGAATATAAAATTATTTTTTTCAAAAATTTAAATTATTGTTTAAAATAGTTATTTAATGTAATTTATAGTTTATTTAAAAAGTGTGATTTAAAAAAAAAATTATTTGACGGTTTCTGCTATTTTGGGGCCGTAGTATTTGTAAGTCTTGACAGGTTTTCCTGTCTATACTTATGAATGGAGCATTCCCTGCTCCGATTGGCTGCCCATGGCCCACGTGATCCCAGGGGACACATCGAACTAACTGCGCCCCTGGGACACACAAGCACTGCGCGCCGGCAGCTGGGCCAGGCCCCGGATCGGAATTCCACGGGGCCCTACAGCTCAACTGCCGGCGCGCAAGGTAAGTGCAGGTCGGGGGCTTGCACCCGCGGGAAGCCCCCGACCCGAATTTCTGGGTTTTCCGTGCAGCAGCTCACCAGCAGGCCTGTCAACTAAACCAATTACTCCCTCTCCAAGGGGTATATTCTCTGCAAACACCTCAAGTTGTGCCCACATGAATGGAAACATCCTCACCATAATGGGTGTTTAATGTCCTTGGTCATCCTGGCCTCAGATGAGACAATTGGTCCTCCAATATCAGTTTGAAATAAACAGTGCGACATTTCGCAAGCTGGCTCGTCTGGCTTTAATACATATTCTTCAGTACCTGCAGCCTTTCTTTTGTGAATTTACCTGGTTTTAAAACACAGCCTTTAAATATAACTCAATCCCAAAATCCTTTCCTTGAAGAAAAGAAACGTCAAAAATCCTGACATGTGACTATAGTGCTTACCACCAGTGTTCCCTTTAAGTTGCGCGGCTGCATAGCGCTCTGGAAGATCCGCGCAGCCGGATCTTAAATGCAAAAGCCGCATATGTGCGGATTTTTGAATGGGCCACGCAGCCTGTAAAAGGGGCCGCGTGGCCCCAAAAAAATTATAGGCAATATTGCTCAATCCAACATCCAGCAGAGAGAGAGGTTGGTCTGATAATACAACAATTCACAAAATTAAGATGTCTGAATTTTTTGAGAAACGTAAATCCATTCCCATTTTGAAGTGGCAATTCTCAATGTTTGTGAATCAAGAAACTCAGTTTATATTTAGTCTGCAAGACTGTATATTAAAAATGGCAATAGCACATTTAAATGTTATTACTCTGTCTGGTTGATTCGTCCTCCCACAACCCTGGGCAGACACGATGATCATCTATGTATTGCACAGATATACAGCATACACAGCATGTGCGAGCTAAAGGTTCATGGAAGGTCAGCTGTATCCTGTACTGTTTACACATGCTTGCCACCTGGAAACTCCAAAACGTTCTGCGGTTCTCTATGATGGGTATGTAAATATAGGCAGCTTTCAGGTTCATGGCACCTACTCAATCACCTAGGAATATCATCTGGAAGATGGACTATGCAATCATCTAGTTTTATGACATCCAGAAGAAGTCAGATTTTACAATCCTAGCTTGATTATAAACTTTACAATAGACATGTTTTATACTGTCCATTAGACTAGAGCGGTGAGATAAAAATGCCTCTTTGACCAAGCTTTTGGTCACCTGCCCTAATTTCTCCTTATGTGGCTCGGTGTCAAATTTTTTGTCTTTTAATACTCCTGTGAAGCACCTTGGGACGTTTTACTACGTTAAAGGCGCTATATAAATACAGTAGCAAAATACTGTAGATGCTGGAAATCTGAAATAACAGAAAATGCTGGAAACACTCAGCAGGTCAGGCAGCATCTGTAGAGAGAGAAACAGACGTAACGTTTCAGGTCTGTTACTCTTCGTCAGAACTGGAGAAAGTTAGAGATGTAACAGATGTTAAGCAGGTGCAGAGGCAGGGAAAGGGGGGGGGGGGGGGAGGAAAGAACAAAAGGGACGGTCTGTGATGGGGTGAGAGGCAGGAGTAGTTACCTGATCAAATCATGAAACAGAAAGCAATGAAGATGAACAAGGTTGAAGAGACAAACGGAAATCCCATTGGAGAGAAGAGCAGAACTTCAAGGTGGGCATTCCTAGAAGAGATGTGGCAGTGAACCAAACACTAATACAATAGCAAAATATTCTATATAAATACAAGTTGCTGCTGTTGTTGACCAATTTCCCTTAGCAGAGTGGTCAATAACCAGGGGGCATATATTTCAAGTAATTGGCAGGATTAGAGGGGAGTTGAGGAGAACTTTTTTCACCCAAGAGGGTGGTGGGGGTCTGGAAGTCACTGCCTGAAAGGGTGGTAGAGGCAGAAACCCTCATGGCATTTAAAAAGTAAATGGATATACGCTTGAAGTGCCGTAACACACAAGGCTATGGACCAAGAGCTGGAAAGTGGGATTAGGCTCTTGCGTCCGGCACAGACACGATGGGTCGAATGGCCTCCTTCTGTGCCGTAAATTTCTATGATTCTATGTGAGTTATGCCATCAAGTGCAGAGGTCAAGAGATGCAATTTTCTTCTTTTAACAGCCACCAACCCATGTTTTCACTTGCCTCTGTTTACCCGCTCTCCAATCATGGATTCATCAAGAGTAAATTACGTAGATGGTTTACATACCCAAATACCTTCCAGGATAATGTCCTTGATTCTCATAACTATGTCGCCCAAAAAATTAAAAGGAAAAAAAAAATCAAACTTGGCTCCCATGAAATGCAAGGAAGGAATGTTACCAACCAGTCATCGAAATGGAGATACATGAAGAACTTCCAGAGATGCAAGTGGGTTGCGCCAAAGATGGTTAAGATGATTAAAAACTCAGAGGCCAGCCTTGTAGTGCTAACAGATACCCAACCCTGACCATCAAGTATTGCCCGATCATTTGGAAAACAGCACCCTGGTATTCCACGGCACAAAGCCAATCTCGTAAATTGGCCTTTATGATAGTAGGCATAGTAACCATCTTTGAATTTCTCTTTCTCTAGATATAGTTTCAGACTCTTACGTACACAATTTGCTAAATACTCAATTTCCACACTTAGCATGAAGCTGGGCGTGGAAATTTTGGTCTGGTGTTCAAAATGACACTATTTGCTCTCCAACACATGAGGAGATCAAATTAATATTAATCAATTATTTCCATATACAGGAAAAGTTCTGCTATCCGGCACCGACGGGACCAAGCTGCTGCCGATCTATCAAAACTTCCGGATAGACCAGCGCTAATGTTGAAGGATAGGAGGTTTTCATCTCCGTATCGGACAACAAACACTGTTGCTTAGCAACAGCTTGTAAACACTCGGCCCGTACCTTGGAAGCATCTCTGAAGCTGTTGCTAAGCTACAGAGACGCTTTCCAGAGCCTGACTGTTTAAAAAAATGCTAGAAGAAAAAAAACCTAACCAAAACGGCTGCTGACTTCTGCTGTTAGATCAAGGTTTCCGGGCACACAACCTCCGGATAAACCAAAGTTTCCTGTATCTTCCTTTATCAAATGACCTTGTTTACAAAATTAGTATGTAAACGCTCAAAAAAAAGAAATCCATCTCCAAAATTCAATCTTCAAGTCTCTAAAGTAATTCAATCCTGAAAGACCTAGACAGGCATGATACATGGAACTGCTTTTTTTTGGAACATATGTATAAAAATGAATCAATTCTGTTCAGCAGAAAATTATTTGCTGCTGGATGCGAAACATATTTTACTCACTTGATAATTTAAAACAGATGTTTTCTTTTTCTCAGAAAACTTCAGCGTTACAAATTTAATGTTGAAACAATTGCGTAAAGTCAGGAAAAACAGATGGACTGAAACAAGGGATCTGTACTTTGCAGTGTGTGGTATGTACTGATAGAGCAGATGGAATACATCACCATCAGCTATGACAGAAATGATTTATGGAATAACCTGGCTGCTTCTGCCAAGCAACACAGGATGACAGAATCGTGTTACTGTGGCAACCAAAGCCCACCCACCAGTGAGAGTACACCTTTATGTCCTGGCCTTTCCTCCATGAGCCAATTTATAAACCTTTCACACTACCGAACTTATTCAGTCAACAATTTGAAGAAAAATTACCTTGCTTGATTCACAGAGCACTCGCTTTTGGAGCAGGTTACAAATTATTTTAGCAATTCACTTTCTTTCAAATGACAATAGATGTCGGGGGGGGGGGGGGGGGAAGCAAAAGGTAGGGACTGGGTGGTGCAGTGGGTTAGCAAAATGCCTTTTCACCTCTGTTCAAAACTAACCCAGACTAATGACTTGCTGACAACTGTAAGGTTCCTACAGGAAATAACGTGGGGTAGCTTCAACTTCAAATATGTTCTAAGTGAGTGCTGGTACTAAAGTGCAATTTCACAGAAACGAGTCAAAAATGGCTGCCATCAAAGCGTGGTGGAGGCGGGGAAATCACACCAGTGCAGGAGAAGTGGATTTTTGAAGCTGGAGTTACAACACAGTGTTAGAACAAAGAATTTTATTTTTCAAAAAATATATATTCATTCATGGGATGTGGGTGTCACTGGCAAGGCTAGCATTTATTGCCCATCCCTAGCTGCCCTTGAGAAGGTAAAGCTAAAAGTAGCTTCAGGCTGGAGTATACTGCACTCTGTGGCAACTCAAACTGAAATTGAAATGCACCCAAAACCACTTAGCATCAATGCAAAAGGACATCACTTATTACTGCACCAGTTACCACTTACTTTACACCCACTTACCCATTGCCATAACCTGGCCTGAGAAAGCTTAAATAACAACAGAAAATGCTGGAAAAACTCAGGTCAGGCAACATCCGTGGAGAGAAATTTGAGTTGACGTTTCGGGTTGGACCCTTCTTCAAAACTGGAAAGAAAAGAAACTAGATCGGAGGCAGGGCTGCGATCGGACAAAAGAATAAAAGAAACAAAAGCAGTAAAAGAGATTAGAAGCTAGACGAGATAGTAATAGGCTGGGATTAGGTGTAAAGTGTACTGGCAGGGCAAAAGATAGCTGCCAGGTGTGAGAGAGAAACAAAAAGGGGGGGGGGGGGGGGGAAAGGAGTGGAACAATTACAAGAGAAAATGAAATGGGGGCCGAGCTTATGATCTGAAATTGTTGAACTCGATATTGAGTCCGGAAGGCTGCAGAGTGCCTAATCGGAAGATGAGGTGCTGTTCCTCGAGTTTACGTTGAGCTTCCGTGGAACAATACAAGAGGCCAAGGACGGTGAGGTCCGAGTGGGAGTGAAGCTTGATGTTGACTTCAGGTGATTTCCCCAAAGTGACATCTCTCACCTCACGTTTCAAAAACATATTTTAAATTAACAAAATTTGAATACATGCACTGTATACAGAGTTAGTGTTTTACAATCATGAAGCTGAAGCAAGTAAATGTGTGTTTCGTTAAACAGCAGTATCATTTAAATAGCAATATAAACAAATCATACGGTCTACAAATAACATGCAAACGCTAATTTGCGATGGAGGTTTTGAAACAGCATTATGATATTGTTCAATCAGGATATATATTTACTGAAATAAAAATTTCCACCCCACCTACCAATCATTTGCCAACAGTTCTGAATAAATGTTGAGAGTAAACGAACAGAACCAAATGGAGCACAATAGCTTAGACGAATTAGACAAGACTGCATTATCTTCTGACACAAATGATACTATTCATATTACTTTCACCAGATTGTGTAAATATATTCTTGGTTAGCTCAGTGTTCTACAACAATCTAACCTCACACTTTCAACAGTAAGTAGTTGGGGGAGGAGAGAGAATAGTTACTTAAATTCAATAAATTGGTTTGGCAATTTTTCAACAATATATATGGTAGGTGACCACAGAAGTCACAGGACCAAATATCCATTAAGCCAACACTCATTTCAGAAGTGCGATGGAAAATCTTCAGTTCTCCATTATAGTCCAATTTTTCTCACATATGCATGAATTGTCATTAAAGGTCATGAGAAATCAGAGTTTACAATTTTCAGCATTGTCAATATATTGAACAAAGTAAATAAATGTCTTCTTCTGTCCGTTTTATCCTAAAAAGTCTTTATGCCTTTATGACAAAGCCACTTTCTCTAGACAATGTGCCAAACCGACATGGACCAATGTTGAACCGAGTCATCAGTAACAGTCAAATCTATTCGAAAAATCCTCCTCGATGGCTCAGTGATCCACACAGACCAAGGGGGCCCTAGGATCCTTCATCAATCTATGTGGAACGTAGCCAGGGTCAGCAGTAGGAGCATTAGAATGAGCTTCAGAGCCCCTGAATTAGCAAAGAGGAAATCATCTAATCCGGATCGCAACCTTTGCTGGGTGTGCACATGAGGAAGCCATGTGAGGCTTGGCTATCAAATAGCATACAGAGACTTAGTACGAAGGCTCAAGTGTCAATAATGGCCACTTGCGCGAGGTACCAGATGATAGTCAGTGCCCCAGCAAGCAGTCAACACCTTCAGGAGATGAGGGAAGAAAGTCAGCAAGAAGCAAAAGAAAAATCAACAGTGCAGAAGAACCGAGTGAAAACAAGTGCTCAACTTTCAGCTTTGCTTCTTAGATCAGAATTTTTAATCTCAGCAAATTGCTGAACTTTAATTTATACAGTCACAAGCACAAGTTTTGAAAACTTTAGCACTGGGGATCTAGAACTGCTTACACACCATTTCTTATTTTGAAAACCGAGTCAGCATAGAGTCATAGAGTTTTACAGCACAGAAAGAGGCCCTTCGGCCCATCGTGTCTGCACCGCCCATCCATCCCTGTCCAGTCTAATCCCATTTTCCAGCATTTTGTCCATAGCCTTGTATGCAATGGCATTTCAAGTGCTCATCCAAATGCTTCTTGAATGTTGTAAGGGTTCCTGCCTCTACCACCCTTTCAGGCATTGAGTTCCACATTCCAACCACCCTCTGAGTGAAGAAGTTCCTCCTCAAATCCCCTCTAAATCTCCTGCCCCTTACCCTGAATCTATGCCCCCTTGTTATTGACCCCCCTACTAAGGGGAAAAGTTCCTCTTTATCTACCCTATCTATGCCCCTCATCATTTTGTACACCTCAATCAGGTCCCCCCTCAGCCTTCTTTGCTCCAAGGAAAACAACCCCAGCCTGTCCAGCCTCTCTTCATAGCTGAGGCGCTCCATCCCAGGTAACATCCTGGTGAATCTTCTCTGCACCCTCTCCAAAGCAATCACATCCTTCCTATAGTGAGGCGACCAGAACTGCACACAGTACTCCAGCTGTGGCCTCACCAGCGTTTTGTACAGCTCCATCATAACCTCCCTGCTCTTATATTCTATGCCTCGGCTAATGAAGGCAAGTATCCCATATGCCTTTTTAACCACCTTATCTACCTGTTCCGCTGCCTTCAGGGATCTATGTACATGTACACCAAGGTCCCTCTGACCCTCTGTACTTCCTCGGGTCCCACCACTCATTGTGTATTCCCTTGCCTTATTTGTCCGTCCAAAATGCATCACCTCGCACTTTTCAGGGTTAAATTCCATTTGCCACTTTTCCGCCCATCTGACCAACCCGTTTATATCGTCCTGTAGCCTGAGGCTTTCCTCCTCGCAATTTACCACCCCACCAATTTTTGTGTCATCTGCGAACTTACTGATCATCCCTTTTACATTCTCATCCAAATCATTTATGTAGATCACAAACAACAAGGGACCCAGCACCGATCCCTGAGGTACCCCACTGGACACAGGCTTCCAGTCACAAAAGCAACCTTCGACCATCACCCTCTGCCTCCTGCCACTCAGCCAGTTTAGGATCCAACGCGCCAAGGCACCCTGGATCCCATGGGCTCTTACCTTCTTGACCAGTCTCCTATGCGGGACTTTGTCAAAAGCTTTACTGAAGTCCATGTAAACCACATCCACAGCATTTCCCTCATCCACCCCCCTAGTCACCCCCTCGAAAAATTCAATCAGATTTGTCAGACATGATTTACCCTTGACAAAGCCATGCTGACTATCCCCGATTAATCCTTGCCTCTCCAAGTGGAGACTAATTTTGTCCCTCAGAATTTTTTCCAATAATTTCCCTACCACAGATGTTAGGCTCACTGGCCTGTAATTCCCTGGTTTATCCCTGCTACCCTTCTTGAATAATGGTACTACGTTAGCTGTTCTCCAGTCCTCTGGTACATCCCCTGTGGCCAGAGAGGTTCTGAAAATTTGTGTCAGAGCCCCTGCAATCTCCTCCTTTGCCTCCCACAGCAGCCTGGGATACATCTCGTCCGGGCCTGGGGATTTATCCACTTTTTGGCCTGCTAAAACCGCTAGCACCTCCTCCCTCTCGATGCTAATATGTTCAAGTATGTCACAGTCCCCTTGCCCGATTTCTATGTCTGCATTGTCTTTCTCCATAGTGAACACAGATGCAAAAAATTCATTTAAAACCCCGCCTACCTCATCTGGCTCTACACACAGATTGCCACTTTGGTCCCTAATGGGCCCTATCCTTTCCCTGGTTATCCTCTTGCCCTTAATATACTTATAAAACATCTTAGGATTTTCCTTTATTTTGCTCGCCAGTGTTATTTCATGGCCCCTCCTCGCCCTCCTAATTTCTTTTTTAAGTACGCCCCAGCATAGGTGGTAGCATTATAAATTTACATTTCTAGGTAATACTTCATAAACAAGATCAACATACAATTTTCATCATGCAGTTTTTAAATCATGTGTGAAGTCGAAATGGTATATTTAAAAATGAAAAGCCGCCTCCATTGAAGTAATACTATAAACACAAACTATATCATCTGTATGTGTGTTGATTCATTCAATGACTTATCAGGCTGTGCAGCACAGCAAAAGCACTGCCAGCATATTCAATAGGCTTCATTTTTAATAACCCACAACTACCTGTAAAAACGTTCACAGCTGTTATAAGTACTTAGGGAGTCCAAATCTAAAAAATACCCAAATTATTAATGCTGCAAATATGGCATGCATTCTTGCCTTTTCTATTAGCAACATGATTTCAACAAAATGTCTTATAATACTTAATTATTTTTTAAAACAGCAAGCCCCCTCTTTCTGGCCTCTGGTCTAACTTTCAAAGTGTCACTCCTGATTCTTTCCAGGATAGATCTTCAAAGCTTAGAATGTGATCAAAAAGCAAGGTTTCCCAGACAACAGACAAAAGCAGCACATTAAAGCTTCAAAACGGTCATCTGATACTTCCTTTTTCTGTATTCCAACAACAACTATCGTTTTGGATTATGTATGGCTTAGTATTTGTGAACATTTAAGTACCGTAGCTTAAATACTAGCAGAGGGACTTTATTCTATCTGATGCAACAAAACAGCTACAGTACCACTTTTGGACAATATTAAAGTAGTTGTTCTAGGTTTTACTGCAAGCTTGTCCATATTACAACCTACCAGCAAGTGTGCCTTTTTGAAAAAAAGTTAAACTACTGAATTAATGCAAATTTGAAAGAGAACTCAAATTAGAAAACAGTAAAAATACAAATGCGATAAAATTACACTGGAAATGTTAGTTAACCCTTTGAGTACTGAATGTCCCTTGCAGCTTTCAAAATGTGTGCATTTTCTAATATACCTGTACTTGCAAATGCGCTCATTTAAATTTCTGAAGTGTTCTGATTTTTGTGCAGAAATATCACTGCTGTTCTCAAAGGGTTAAATCAGCGCACATTAGTGTTGATGATGAACTGCACTTGGCCAGTATTTTGGCTAAAAATCAAAAGTGCGAGGGTTTTTTTTTTAGTTCCCCATGAAATTATGCTACTCATCAAAATGTTTTTTTTTTTTTTTTTTTAAACTACTTTGGGCAAGTGTAAGTTTTTAAAAGATGCTAAAAGGTTTGATTCAGTACTCACAGATGCCAAAGCTTTTCCAAGTGCATCACCTGTCTGTGAACCCCCAGCTGCATTTCCTCTGTTCCCTATACACAATATAATTGGAGCATAAAACACTTCGATTATTCAAAAGTTCAACACTTTTTTGCACTTGAATAAAAATTTTGTTCCATATATCCGCATATTTATTGCGCGATATGAAATTTATGAATTAATGCTAAGGAACAAAGTTGCAATTTTTTAGTTGCAAGTTATGCAACATAATTTTTACTAACTAACTGATTACTACTTTCCACTCGGGTGTGGAAGTCAATGTTTTCTTATAACATACCCAAAAGGTTTTCTGATCCATTGATTGGTGGTGTGTGTGAGGCTGCAACATAAGGGGAGCTGGTACTCCCTCGATGGAAGCTAGACATTGGGGGAAGACTGGGGTTGATGTCTGGAGGTGAAACTGAATGTGGTGGATAGTTCTATAAAAATAAAAACACCAAATAACAACCCTGGATAAGAAGTCAAATAATTACAGCAGAACCTGCTTAATATCGATTCCTATTTGGCACAGAAAAAGCTCATGTTAAGCTGCGCTAAATCTTAACAGAACTACTTGGTATATATAAATAAAAAGAACATGTTGACAAACCACCTTTTTACTAGGAGGACATCTGATTACATGGTAAATACTCAAAGCACGTTAAAGACACTTAATGGAAACAAAACTGAACTGCACCAGTTACTTTGAAAAATCAGCAGGTCTTGATTGTCAATCATCAAGCCTATACACAGCGATAGTGAACAAGTTACTGTGGTACGGTTAGCCGCATAGAAAGCTACATGACCACATTATTTGTCAATCAACACAGCTCAAAATGAGCAGACACTGGAAAAAAATGGCACAATAGAAAACTATGCTGAACTGAATTGAAGCCACTTTATTTCTATATACTGTTCACACTATAGCTTGTTAATCATGTTGAGGGAAGGTGGGGGGGGGGGGAAAGAGGGAAAGAGAGAGAGAGAGAGAGAGAGAGAGAGAGAGAGAGAGAGAGAAGGTGGTGATAAGTGAACTGATCAGAATAGATACTTCAAACAGTACAGAAAAGCAATCCGGCAGTCTAGCACCACTAATAACGCTGCAGTGTTGCTGGATGTGAATTCATCCCCAAACAATGTGCACAGGAAGTTCACAATCAGGGTTATCTGGGCAGTGTTTACTTTAGCGAGAGGGCCCGTATAAATCTTCAACACCAGATCAGGTCTTTCCCTCACTCCACCCCCCACCCAGAGTGAAATATACACGGCAATTTTAAATTTTATTTTTAAAACTCAGATAAAATCAAAAAGGGCAAAGTATTTTCTTCAATTAGAAACTTCTAAGTGAACAGGCAAAACAGTGACATCAAAATGTACTACTATTTTCACTGCATGCACATATCAGGAATGGATTTCACCATTAAAACACATTTAAGTATGGAAGCCTGAGTAACACAGTGTGTTATTAAATGTATTCCCTTCATCCCATGGGACCTGGCCACAATTGGTTTCACCGGGTGTCAAATAAGAAATATGGAAATATGGGGGGGGGGGGGGGGGGCGCATGGGGGAGGGAGAAGCAGAGAGAGAGCAGTGTACCCATAAAGTTAAATACTATAACATTTACCCTCCATTCCCAAAGAAAGATTTAATACAAATGTTTATCCAAAAAACTACCAATAACAATTAAAAAATGCAAGTTTAAGAGGGAATTAGTGAAAACATATGAAAATTTAAAATATTTAACGTTGTTGGGATAGAGCAGGGAAATGAGAATACAAAGCCCGGACATGGAGCTAGCATAGGGTGACCATACGTCCCTGTTTTCCGGGGACAGTCCCCGGATGATGTACTGTGTCCCTAGGCAAACAATGTCCCCGGTTCACAAAACTGGTCCCCAAAGTGTACCCATGAGCAGCTGTCAGTTTGTGGCTCCAAGGTTAAATTAAACAACTTGTATAATGGCCGGAGTGACTCACTGCGCATGTGTGACGGGGCGGGGTCTTTCCGCGCATGTGCCGGTGGTTTGGGTTTCCGGCTGGGCTCGTGCAAATGGATTGTCGGCGCCGGAGGAGCCTGGGAGCACGGCAACCGGAGCGGGTGAGGGAGAGGCCACGGGGGAGGGCCTGGGCACGGTCACCGGGGGAAGGGGGAGCCGGGCTAATCCTAGACAATGTGGGGGTCAGGAGTGACCTCAGTCACCTGCAAGGGGGGGGGGGGGGGGGGGAAGTCAGGTGTGACCTCAGTCACGGGGGTTGGGGGGGAGGAGTGATCTCAGTCACCTGGGAGGAGGGAGTGAGTCAGGAGTGACCTCAGTCACTGGGCCGGGTTTTTGGGGGTGGCTGTTCAGGTGTCTGAATGCACTTCAATAGTGTGACATCACACCTGCAGTATTTACGGGAAACTTTCTGATATCCGGCACTGACGGGACCGAGCTGGTGCCGTACCATCAAAACTGCCGTACAAACCAGCACTAATGTTAAAACATATGGAGCTTTTGAGCTCCGTAGGAATCAACAAACCCTGTTGCTTCAAAACAGTCGGCCACAGCTTAAAAGCGTCTCTGTAGCTAAGCAACAGCTTCAGCTAGACCTTGCAGAGCCTGACTGGAAGAAAAAAAAAGCAACGAGAAGTAAAAAAAACTTATAGGAAACGGCTCCTGAATTTTGCCGGTAGATAGAGCTTTCCGGACATTTAACCTCTGGTTAAACGAAAGTTTCCTGTATATGCACATTTGTTTTGCATTTGTATTGTATATGTCCAACTGTTAAAATATAGGCTGCTAAAATGTTTTGCCTCGCTACACTGCGCAACGCCACCGACATTTTCCGTCCCGCCTACTTTGCTGTGCTCCCACCCTGTGTGTCTGCAGATTCGGTTTAGAAAATATGGTCACCCTAATCTAGCACTGGCTCACTGGGCCAAGCAGCCTCCTTCGGTGCTAACATTTCTATGATTTTATATCACTGTAAACCAAGTCTCTGAAATTCACTCTAGAACAGTTTTCTTCTACTTTCAGAATCGAAATTAAACTGCAGGGACAAACCTTGCTCAGTGCAACAGCAAATCAAAAGCTCTTCATTATAATCAAATCAGAAATCAGGTAATGTAACTGAATGTCTGATATTTAACAGTCTTAGTGCCTTTGAAGAGCACAGAGGGTTATAGGTCATTTATTTCATAACATTTAGTAATCAAGCAATATTCAATAATCAAGGAATAAGATAACTTTCAAAGAAAGAAAATTTAAGACATCATTGTCCTACAACCAGAATCTAAAGACCAAAACAGTAATCTTGAGGTTAAAGGGAAAGCGTTTGTAAACCAAAAGGGACAGCTTGCGAAACACATGATTTGCTTATATCACAACAAAATGCATAACCACCTGTCAAAGGCATCATCGTGATTAAATTGGCTCTTCCAGCTCTTTACTCTCCCCAAATAATTAAAAAAAAGTTTGCCAAACACTTTTTAATGAAAGTGGTGCCCTTTTCAAATTGGATGCATCCTAGATAAATGAAGGTTACAACTTAGTCTATCTGACTTGGCCTTTGCCATTCACATTAGGATTCTGAAATGGAGAAGTAGAATGAATTTATGCAGCCCATTGCATTTCCATATCTGTGATCTCCATTCTGAAATAGTTGCCAGCAACCACACTCCTGCAGATAGCAGGCATTAAGGAAATATTGCTATCATTGCAGAATTATACATGGTTCTCAATTTTTTTTTGCACTTCTCCAGGATTGCTTTAATTCACATACAGCCTTAGGAAACAAGATATAAACCACCGCTGTCTAGCTCTAGAAATAACAGACCCTTTCTTTCATTCCGATATTCATTCGTTGTAACTTAGAACGATTTAAATAGCCTCAACCCAAGCCTACTCATTAGGAGAAAAAAAAAAAAATCGAACTTTCCGAAGCTTGATAATTACATCTTATTTATGGATGCCTCACTTGCACTTCAGGTAGCTCTTAACAAATTGTTGTTTGGAACTGGGCAGAATAGATTTGTTGTTTCCAGTTGCTCTTCCTGTTCTAATTACTACTGTCGCTGAGCACAATGTTCACATATAAATGGAGCGCAAATTCAGCTGGACAATTACAAGATGTGACTCGCATCTTTGCATTCTGTGTTTTCTCTCAGCTGATGGGACTTCATAACTAACACACACACACTTGAAAACTACACTAAAGCTATCCAAAACTCATCTGCCCACAGCCTATCCCACACCAAGTCCCACTCATCCACTAACTGATCTACATCGACTCCCAGTCACCCAATGCCTCAGATTTTAAATTCTTGGCCTGATGTTTAAATCCGTTCATTGCCTCACCCTTTCACTGTAACCGCCACCAGCCCTGCAACCCGCACCTCCCCCACCAATACTCACCAATCCTCCGACTCGGGCCTCTTGTGCACCCACTTCCATTCACCCCACCATTGGCAACCATGCATTCAGTCTGGACCCAATGCTCTGGAATTCCCTCCATAAACCACACTGCTGCTCCACCTCCCACTCCTCCTTCAAGAATCCCCTTAAAACCCACCTCTTTTACCAAACGTCCCTCCTAATATCTGCTCTTTTGACTTGACTATTTTTTATCTGATTACACCTCTATGAAACCAGGAACACAGGGGCAAAAGTAGGCCTTTCAACCCCTTGAGTCTGCTCTGCCATTCAATTAGATCTTGGCTGATCTGTATCTCAAGTAACTCCATTTATCCACCTTGGTTCCATATCCCTTAATACCCTTGCAGAACAAAAATCTATCGATCTCAGTTTTGAAATTTTCTATTGGCCCCCCAGCCTCAACTTTTTGGGGGAAGAGAGTTCCAGATTTCCACTACCCTTTGTGTGAGAATGTGCTTCCTGACTTCACCCTTGAACAGCCTAGCTTTTGACATTGTCTAGAACATCTCTAATTTTAAGTTTATGTCCACTTGTTCTGGACTCGGCCACTATAGGAAATAGTTTCTCTCTAGCTACCTTATCAAATCCTTCAATTATCTTAAACACCTCAGTTAGATTAACCCTTAATATTCTATATTTAAGGGAATGCAAGCCTAGTCTGTGCAATCTTTCCTCATAAGTTTTGTACCAGTCCACTAGCTTTTAGTGATTTCTGTCGATGCAACCCTAAATCTCTCTGATCCTTCACAGTTCCTAGCTTCTCACCATTTACAAAATACTCGGATCTATCTTTCTTGGGCCCAAATTGGATGACGTCCTACTTCTCCACATTGAACTCCGCATGCCACAGTTTTGCCCACTCACTTAATCTATCAATGTGACATTGTTAACTTTCTGCTCCCATCTACACGACTTACTGTGCCACTTAACTTAGTGTCGCCAGCAAACTTGAATATGTAGCTCTATTCCTTCATTGATAAATGGTAAAAAGCTGAGGCCCCAGTACAAATCCCTGGGAGACACCACTAGTTACATTCCGCCAATTGGAGTACATACACATTATCCCTGCTCCGTCTCCTACCTCCTAACCAATTCCATACAAATATAAATCGTTTGCCTCCAATTCCACATGCTTTTGCCAAGTCTCTTGTGTAAAACCTCATGAAGTGCCTTGGGATGTTTTTCTACATTAAAGACATGATATAAATGCAAGCTGTAATTGTATTCAGTCTACTGAGTGTAGGAGCATGCAGTAGGAATTCTGGGTACTTATCTCTATTCAAGTCCCAAGCAATTAATTTTTGAAGCATGATTAAAATAGGTAGAATAATCCCTTTGTATGTTTATACAGAGATCTCCGCACCTCCTCTCCACACCTCATCCCCAAAATGTTTCAACAGATACCCGAAATCTAACCAGCTTTTGACAATGTCGAGAACGCATGCAGGTGTATTTAATTAATATACTCAAATTATTCTTACCAAGCGATCATGTGTATGGAGACTGCTATAACCACTAGACTGAGAGACGTGAGAGGAGGAGCTCCCCAACATTCCTCCATAGCTTGGCTGGTGCATCCCATTTGATGAATTCCAAAGATCAGAAGAATTGTGATTTCCTTCTAATGGAAAAAAGAGATGTTTTATTAATAAAGTTTAATTTAAAGAGAAAAATCTAAGCTTTTCCATTTAATATATAATCCTACTGACCACAGCTGAAAAAACACAAGTTATTGTGCGCAATCAAGACCTTCAATGACACCAAGCCCATGAGCAACATGAGTAATAATTCTTAGCAGACTATGAGGTCAATCTTGGGCAAGAAACAAATTCATTACAAATAGATGTGGAACATGACAGCTTTGCTTTAATAAAACTGATGTTTCCAAATTTCAGTAAGTTTTAATTTATTTGGGAACGACCACTGCAATTATAAAGGTACAGAGTTGACCAGCAATACAGAAATCGCATCCACCACAAATTACAGTGTTATATAGCTCTTTACTAAGTACATTTTTCCCCCACAGACTGTTTTTATAGAATGATTAAAGAACTGCAACTTGCCTTGCATAAAGAATGTACTGGCAAACATGCTGCTGGGTGGTTTGGGTGATGGGTAATTAGGAGACTCCCTGTTGAAGTCATCCGAGTTGGGAGAAGGTGCGTAAACCTGGAGGAAGGAAGAAAAATTAAAATAAAATATAAAGCTGATTTTAAGTTTGAAAAACTTTACAGCTTTCGGCTTCAAGTTTAGGCACTCAAAGATCAGAACAAAAGTTAAAACAGATGATAAATTAAGCTAGTGTTTTTATATAGAGCAGGCTTATAATAAATAAGAATGTCAACTGTACAAGTAGTGACGGTTTTTCTTGCAAAATTTGGTGACGCATGGTTCAATTAATTTAAACAAATAACAATTTGCAGGTTATTTTTTTCCACTTAGTTATGTAACATCGAGCATTCCCAAATGATTTAGCAAATAAATTCATTTCAGATAGAGGGAATTCTTGTACTGATGATACACAGGAAGATCAACGCATTGCATAATTCCATTTATAAATCTTTTGGTATTATAAGTTAACCAAAAGTAATCCAGGTCCCTACCCTGCTGTGTGATCTTAAGTTTCAATATCAAGCAACCTTTCAAGTGCTGTGTGGCTTTTAAAAAGATTCCCATTTAATATGTCAAGGGAATGACAGTTGTTCCCCCAACAAACCTTTGCTTCAAAAAGAGGTGATGTACGAACATTTTCAACTGGCTAGCAGCCAACCATCAGGTCAAGTTTGAAAGTGTTGGGGAAGCAAGAAAACCCACCCCTCCCCATCAAATGCACACTTCTAGTGACAGCATCCACAGATCTGGGGCAGACCAGAAAAAAAACCAAACAAAGCATAACAGCACAACTCAACTCAGGTTTAAAACAGACATTTTTGTTGTGTGTCACTTCAAATACATTAGCTTAAAATAGGTTTAGTGACTTGTGTCTTTGTAGCACAAACAAACAGCATATGCTCAGGCTGGTGGTTAATCCATCACTGTCAACTGGAAACTAAAGAAAAAAGGCAACTTCACTGAGAAGATGTGCTTTATCAATAGGAGAAAGCACTGGATAGTTATAATGCAAAACTTAAATGTCAGCTGCAGCGCACGTATATTTGACATCCAAAGTCACCTACAAGTTCTGACCACTTGAAACTTCAGCGGAAAGGGAAAGGAGACTCCAAAACATTTCTGCGGCACTTCCACTGAATCGCAGTCCAAATTCTCTTATTTTAATACCACATTTACCAAACAAAATTTCAAGCATAAACAGTTCGTGCATTGCTGAAACAAGGTTTATACATATTAAGCACTCTTGGCTCTAAATAAGAGCACTATGACTATTTTGTGAGCAGCATCTGTTTTTTTCTACTTTCTTGCCTGTCCAAAATATGCATACCTCTTAGCTTTTACAAACAGAAATAACTGCTCAGTTATGAAATAGCGCTAGTGCCAGCCTTGATTCTGGGATCAAAGGCTTTGTGCGCCAAACCTTATTGATGTGGTCTCAATAATTTCATTAACTCCAGATGGTGAGTCAATAGTCGGCCAATGCCACAGAAGGACCAAGTTTCTCCTAGTTATAATCAGAACAGTCCACAAATTAGAAACAGATCCCTTGTGTCATCCGATCTCCTGCAACTCATTGCCAATTCCTGCTTTTAACAAGCTACTCGAGTTTCATTTCACTATCACTAAACAAAGAGCTGGAAACCAAAAGACAAACTGCTTAGTATATATAGCGTAATTAAAATTACAGATAAGAGCTCCTATGATTGGGGCTGGGGGTGTGGGGTAGGGAAGGCCTGATCACTATCCAGTTACTCGTGTAGACCGGGCTTGGCTGTGATGATTCTTTCATGTAGCCTGCTGACACTTACTATCAAGGTTCACACATGATGAATGGCCAAGATACCAGATGGCAACGAATGCCTGCGAAAGTACTCCCAACAAAAAGTCAACAATTTCATGAAAGGAAGAAAAACTTGCCGAGAAAATTTGAGGTAAAAAAATTCATTTGAAGCACAGCTCAATAAGTGGTGCTTCATCAGCAATGAAATGATTATTCAAACACCCATTATGAAACAAAAACTGAGTAAAATTTTAATTCCTGAAACCATTTCATAAAGCAAATCTTTAATTCATGGGTTTACAAACTAGAACAGATCGAACAAATAAGCATGTCATTTTTTGAATACGTACAATTTTCAAACAGTATAGATCAGACTAGTCTTGCACCTGATCTATTCCCTTGCTGCTTTGACGTGCTGGTGGAAATGGACATAACCTTCACGCTGAAACATCAATAAAGCAAATTGTAGACAACATGCCTGTCTGGCAGGGAGCGAAGCTCAATAGAATCTTAGAGCAGTCCACAGGAGTTACAGCAAAAAGCCAATAAAACTCATCTCAACCGACACACATGCTAACATTCCCCCCCCACTGCACCCCAAACGATTTCTGAAAGGAAAGCCAGATTAATCCAAAGACAGAAGTGCCCTTCCTTTATTACTTACAACAAACTCTCAAAGTCACAGGCTAATTCTGAACTAAAAGACCCTTTTTTTTTTTAGGGAATTTCTATCTTAAATATTAAGAATACACAAACTAAAGTGCAACAATTGCAGTGGTGCGGGTGAGTGTTCTTTAACTGAGAAATAGCTTTATGAAGAGCTGTCGTCAATGGAAATAGTGGCTCATTCAGATATGATGCAAGTTACTGCTACATGTAACCAAGTAATTAAGGTCGCTTAAATCCAACTTACTTGGAAAAAAAGACCAGAAAGGTCATTTATTATTTGAATCTCGTAGTCGCATCAGCTTTGACCTCATCTCGACTGCATATGCTGAAATATGCACTTAATTATAACCAATTCCCTAAACAAAATGGCCATACTTTAATAAAAGCTTTAAATACCAAGCCAGAAATTACACAAGTCCCATGGTGAGAAGACCTTACTTAATATCAATGTGTAAATATTTAAATCCCACCACTGGTCCCTTACAAATTTTAAACAGAAGTGGGGGGGGGGGGGGCGTGTGGAGGGATGAAAGGGAACAATGTCATCAATAAAATGATATGCCACAGGATTTTGGAGGACAATTTAATACCTGGATTATATCTCTAATTTTTAATGCGATGAAAATATTTTAGTAAGGCACTCTGGCCCTCAACTCCCAAGATTTGACTATTTAACTTTGAAAAAGAAAAATATAGTCACTACAACAATAAATGGACAAATTTTAAGTCAAGAAATGGAACAAGCCACTGAGGGGAGGGAGAAGACAGAAGCATCCATTTAATTTTCTCACATTTTATGTACCACCTGTTTGTTGATCTGCAAAACAGCATGGATAACAGAAGCCTGAGATCAGTCTCTGGTTCAAGTATCCAGCCATACAGAGTGATGCAGAAAGATTTAATAAAACCTAACAGTATTAAACATGTTGCGCTATTAACTTCAAACTTTGGCTATTTCCTATTTTACAATATTGTGTTCAGGTATTCTTTTTAACATGGATGGATTTTTCTAATTTCTTCACGAGTCTGTCTAACAAGTATAAAAGCAATGAATGTCAAAGCCTCTTCTGTGCTACATTTTTGCAGGCTAAAATATAAAGTCAACTACATTTAAAGCAAAAGTAAAAAATGGTCCATACAGATTTACAATTTCCCTAGAGGGGAAAACTTCACAAAAGCATAAAAGGCTGAGAAATGAACAATTCCCTTGTTGTTAGAACGTGATAAATTTTAATGCTAAGTATCTAATGCTAAAATACTGCAAAGAGGAGGATATTGCAGGGATGGCATTTATGTTGTATTTGTCCTAGAATAAAACATATACCAGAGCGGTGTGTACTTTATGCTCAGGTCCATTTCATAGGAACAGGAATAGACCATTCATACCCTCGAGCCTGTTCTGCCATTCAATGAGATCTTGGCCAACTCCATCCACCTGCCTTGACTCCATATCCTTTAAGACCCTTGGCTAGCAAAAACATATCAATCTCAGATTTACAATTATTAATTGAGCTTTTATAGAAGAGAGTTGCACACTGCCAAGGCCCTAAGCTCTGGAATTGCCTCGTTAAACCTCTCGGGCTCTTTCTCCTTTAAGATGCTCCTTAAAACCTAGCTCTTTGACCAATCTGTTGGTCATCAGCCCTAATATCTCATGCGGCTCGGTGTCAAATTTTGTTTGATAACGCTCCTGTGAAGCGCCTTGGGATGGTTTACTACGTTAAAGGCGCTATATAAATACAAGTTGTTGTTGTGTACCACCCTTTGCGTGAAGAAGTGTTTCCTAACTTCTCTTCTGAATGGCCTGGCTCTGATTTTAAAGTTATGTCCCCTTGTCCTCGACTCCCCCGCCAGCGGAAAGGGGTTCTCTCTATCTACCCAATCAATTCCTTTCAAAATCCTAAAAACCTCAATCAAATCACTCCTTAAACCTTCTATATTCCAGGAAATATAAATGTAATCTCTCAATAATTTAACCCTTGGAGCCCTGGCAACATTCTAGTGAATCTGCGTTGCACGCCTTCCAAGGCCAATATATTTCAAGTGAAAAATAGGTGTGCAGTATTTACATTGTGGACTGAAGGTTAGATTAAGACAGGGCAACTCCAAACCCAGGTTGTCAATATGAACAAGGTTTAATCTATCTTGTTAGTTACCCATCAGGGCCATCACTTCATATTCTGATTGGGAGATTGTGCAAATACAGTTACATCAATAGTTTCTGTGACTCATCAAGCAGAGGCAGTGTTCAAAATGAATATTGCACTTTAGGCACCCAATGTTAGAATCATCTATCCCAAGGCAAGGTATAGCATAGGTTAGACACAGGGTGAAGTTTCTTGCACCCTGCTCAATCTGTACTCTGCCCAAACATGCCTCAACAGCTTCCTCACAGCACTGTGACATTTCTTTCCTTTTCCCTTACCAGCCAATCTTGTAGGCTCTCGAGACTACCAGTTTAGCACTAATTGTACAAAGACATGGGAAGTATTTGTGCTACAGACTTACCCCAGTAGGAACTGAGATTGCTCAAACAATTTCAAACAGAGAGGTTACCTCCCTCCCATCAATTCAGGTGAAATTGAAATTCAGCTCCCAGACACATCGAAGAGTCACCCAACAATGAATAATTACCAAGAGAAAAACTAAAATAATCCAATAACTTAATGTCTTCAATTGTTTTTATAACGAATTACATTTTAACCAGTGCAGCTCACTAAGCTTTCATGTATCTGGATTACTGACAACTGTGGGAAGAATTAGAACTATAGTAATTTACAGTACAGAAGGGGGCTATTCCATCCATGGCGTCTGTCCTGGCTCTTTGCTAGAGCAATCCAAAACTAATCCCACTGCCCTGCTCTCTCCTCAGCCCTGTATCTTTCTCTGCTTCAAATGTTTATCCCTAGCAATAAAAATTGGTTAAACTATACCAGCAATAGTCTTATAGTAATTCAAATAGCAAGTAATTGCTTCCTGCTTTATAATCTCTGCATTACCTAATCAATGTAGATGGCTCTATAATTCTGTTTCCTTATGATTAGCTTGGCATTTTAAACCTCATTTTTGTGGCCATTTAAATGTCTAATTCAGTACAAATCATACTCATAATTAATACTGGTAGCTCAAGGTCTATAATGGTGTGTGATCGCTGAGCAAGTTTAAGCTTTTAAATCATATTGATGTGAACCAAACATCTATTTGTTAAAATAGTTAAAATATTAGGTGAAAGATTTTCTCTAAACAGCAGAACAATACATCCTAAAATGAGATTCTTGTTGCATTTAAATGGGGTAATTATAGTTTAGGAGAGGTGGATAAATATTCTAATTAGACTTTGTGCAAATCTGTATGTCCATATGGCAACCCCAATATGCTAAACGCACACCACTGCATCACAGCTCTTTCTATAGGCACAAGGTGATCCATCATCTAGTACTGCGATGACCCCAGTCTTTACTGCATGGTAGCAATTTCACTGAAATACAAAGTCAATTATCTCCTACTTTGTAAATGTCACGGTGGTGGGTCATTATCATTTACTTAAAAACCTGAATGAAATGCAAAACATAGAGCCTGGAATGGCATTCAGGGGGCTCAGCTTCAAGCCCCACACCCTCTCTCAGTCTTGACCATCACTTAAACCGACCTAATCTCGAGAGCCTGATTTTCCTGCTTTTAACTCCGTTAAAGATCAAACACCTTGTCGTAACAAGAATTTGTTGGGGAGGAAGGGAAGGGTAAATCTACAGCCGCATCTATCCAAGGAAGGATACTATCCAATGTGGGTCCACATTAACAGCTGCTGTGGAGATGTCCATTGTCCAACAGATCCCATCCTCCCAGCTAAAGGAGAATAGCGCAGACAAGAAAGTAATAATGAATTTATAAAAAGGATCACATACACTGGGGAAGTTATAAAAATGGCATGTCAAAGCAAAGTGATCCTTGCCTGAATCAATCACTTAATATTAAAATAAATCACAATCAGGCCTCTCCCAGTCAAACTATGATCTCTAAGCTTCTGCTTAGGCAAATCAGAGAACAAAAGTTATATTTATAATAAAAGAAAACCAGAATGAACCACCACTGTAAATCTTTGACTTCAAAACAAGAACCATGTCTGGAAGTATACAAATAGATTCATTCATAACACACTGCTTATTTACTGAGTAAAATTATTTTTCAAATGTTTAATGATACCTTTACTGAACGCACTATACCATTATTCAGTTTCCAATATCAAAAATGCAAATTTTACACACAGTTGAAGTTTGTGACGTTTTAAACACACAGTTTACAGGTTACTAAGATTGAAGCTGTAGACCCCAATCCCTCCCAGGATTAACCATGGTTCTAAAAGTTATTGCCCATGCTTGTTGGTGCCTATATTTCATAACTGCACAGAAAATGTTGCAGGCTCTTATTTAGCTCAACTGCCTGTAATTAATTATTTGGAATTCACATAGGATTTTTAGGGCATTGACGTCTGCACACAGGTCTCTGGCATAATTTATTATCTATTTACTCACTGTGCGAGCTCATAAAAGGTGACCTTTGACCTACTGCAGGCACATGCTATCAATTTTCTTTGGATGCCCCTCAACAATATCCACCCCTACTATCCCTTACGAGCTGGAAATACTTAAAAGATCAAAGCTGTGCTTTGTTGCTTCAAGAACAAAGAGCATGTTCTAATGGAGCAATAATGCAAAACACAAAATTACATCAACTCCTAAGTCTACTTACAAGCTCCAAGAACGCACATCACGTACGAACAGCTGCAATTAAATACGACACGCAGCATTTTAAAGAATACTCCACAACCTCCTCACACTTATCAAGTCTAATTCATGCCAGACATAGTTGCACTGCATTTATTAAATCAATTTCAGTTCTTTACATATTTGATAAAGAATGAACCCAATTTATAGAAAAATGGCCACACAGATCTGCATCAAATTAGTTACAAGCTCTAAAATCACAATCGGATTTTGAACTTTTCAGTCTAGTAGCAGAGATCCTGAAATTGTTTACGATGCTGTATTTCCTCATTCACCTGACCCACAACAACAATGTTCTTGGGGGAGAAAAAAACGGATTGGTTACTTCCTACTAACACAATGCATCATGTTGCAGGATAAGGTGTAAACTGTGTGGAAAATCCTGGGTTTCAAAGAGAATATCAGTGACATGACTGAGAATTAGATTTAACTCCCTGTAGGGTCAAGAATGCTCACTTGATTAGAAGCAGATGGAACAATATGAAAGCCAGCTCCTGGACCTCTTCTTTAAACAGGAAATTCAGAGCTAACCAACTGGCTGTTTCTTAATTGTTCCCAGAGATTCATATTGCGCTTCTAACTAAACTTAATTTTTTTTGTTAATACTCTTTGCCTTCATGTTCGATCAATGACCACTACTTAAAAACAAATGATCTGCACTAAAATCTATGCTGCAATCAAAACAGATTATGAAAAAGGTATATTCTATGCACATACGCTTTAATATAACTTTCATAAGAGCTTGAAGTCTTCTTCTTCTGCAGTTTTAAAAATGACATTGAATGCTAGAAACATGCACACACACATTAAAAGCTTTTAAGAAACAAAACTAATTAGAATATAAATGTTAGCTTTTTAACACGAGAATAAGTTACAACTGCTGACAGCTCTGTGTGACTATCTATTGTGCCACTAATCATGTTAGCCAATTACAACACAAATGTTACACAAAGGAAAGCCACACTTACCGTTTTCCTATTGTAGTAATACATAAGTGAATTGCTGCCCATCCCAGGCACTGTGTAAGCACAATACATGTTGCTGGCGAAATCTAGTGCAGCGAGATCAGCAACTGTGCACTTCACAGTGCAACACATTCAACTGCACAATTTCAGGCAGACTAATACCTTAACCTTTCCACACATGGATCTACTCAGAAGGAACTTATGCAAAGTAGGCTGAACCATTCTATGCAACAGCCAGGGGAGGGAAGTTGAGCTTTATTGGCTGCATTCCATATTCAGTACTGGAAGTGGTCTTGCCACAGCAAACACACACACTTATATCGGAACATTAAAATATGGCAGGGGAGGAGAAGGGATAGAAAGTGATCTCCCAAGAAAAGTAGAATGGATAACTAACTATATTTTTTCACACCCTTTATTTCTGCCAGTAGCTTCATTTAATGAAGCAGAGGCTAAAATACAACAAAAGCTAAATCTACATTTAATCTGTTGGTTTTAATTAAATTAGCACACTTGTAGCAGTAAAGACTTTGTCTGATGCACTTCGGGCAACACAGCCATCTGTCTCTGTCCCAAATTATTACCAAGTATGTAAATAAAGACATGAACAAAAGTGCTTTACACGAGAGGAAAAAAAGTGTCCACTGTAAATCCATTGTGCAGAGAAACAGGAACCTGCTCAAATAAAGCTGTTCTCTCTATCCTCATTATAACACAGTTCCCAAGAGCCCACATTTGATACTTGATAATGAGGTGCATACTATAATGAAAGTATGGTTCCTTTATATTGAGATAATGTTGCAACACAGTCTTATAACAACGAGA
Source organism: Somniosus microcephalus (assembly GCF_052327205.1). Classification (NCBI taxonomy): domain Eukaryota; kingdom Metazoa; phylum Chordata; class Chondrichthyes; order Squaliformes; family Somniosidae; genus Somniosus; species Somniosus microcephalus. The sequence goes on from NC_141013.1 coordinate 24,802,579, forward strand.
CAGAGCATTAAAAAAAGTCTTCAAAAAGGGAAAACATAAAAGCGATTGAATTTTCCTCACAACTAATTTTGTGTTCTGTATAACGGCGTCAAAAACAAACAACATGGAAGGCATTTTAAAAGTACAAAATACATCCTAGTAGAAAAAGCAAAATCATTAACACGCACACACAATCCCCACTCTGGTAAAAAAAAGCTCAGCAGCAGCTGCAAAAGAACAATATACGTCAGGCTAATAAAATGCCAGGCAAAATGACGTACAACTTCCTCCAGAGACCACGAGGGCCTATTTTGGTCCTGTGAGGCCAGTGGAAAAGCTTTGATTTACAATTAACAATTCCATTCACTGAACCTCCTTATGAATGCTTTGTCTCTTCAGGCAGTGATATGTTAAAAAGGGCTTTAAATCCCCCAAAGTGTCTCTATTCCACGAGATAAAAACGGAATCGCTGCAAAGTATTATACTGATGTTTAAAGGGAGAAAAGGGCATTTTAATAGATAGTAAAATTCTGTACTTTGATGAATTGTTTGAACAGTCTTATGAAAACCAAGACCCTATAATGATTACCTGCATTACATTTCTGAATATTCTAGTATCTCTACTTTAAGCAGAAACTATTTCATTGAACAATACCTCTTTACTGGTCAATAGCAACTCAGTCAAAGCAACTATTTATCCCATTATCATAGAAGTGTTGATCCTAGATTCTGTCTAGCAAGCAAGTCAGCTGGTGACAATGTTGATTTTGAAACTTTATTTCAGCCAGACATGTGACTACCAGGGAGGGTCACTTGGATGACGCGCAGAATGTGACCTGAATTACTGCCATCCATCACCTCGCACATACTGCCTTGCGCAAAGTTTACTGAAAAATTTATTTTTTACAATGATGTGATTTACAGTGGAAGTCAGTACTTGAGAATTAGACATTCTACAGGGCTATCAAGAATTGTTGTGTCACATACAGCGCAAAGCTTCATCTATTGTGCCCCCAACAAGGAGCATCAGCTCTGAACTCAAAAGGCCCCTGCATCCAAATGACATTTCCATTTTAACTCCAACCATCCCAACCACCTCAACCTATGCACAGGTTTGTTCTGTAGAATCTCTCCACCAGCAATTGGGTCAAACTGCCCGAGCAGCCAAGAAAGATACAAAGATCTTAAGGTTCCTCCAAGCTAGGCAACTGATTCGATTAGCCTGGACTGGATTCAAAGGTGAAGATTAGACTTTTTGTAAATACACACACGACACTAGGATAAATATTTTTCAGTGGATTAGAGATTTTGATGAGAGTAAAAATGTCTTTATAAATATAATCAAGCATTCTGTATTCCTATTTGTATTTTGAGATTATTGATGCTAACCTATCTGTTAAGATTTCTGAGCTATTTGACTTTAGACCACAATAAATTTACTTGCATAATGTTAAAGGGGAATGTGTTCTATTGAATCACATAACTCTAAACGCCCTAAAGATGACACCTTCACACTTATTCTTGTTTTGTGGCCATCCTTTGTTACTACGTTTAATATTTTTAAACTATTGGGGAACAGAGGTAACCCGAGAAGATTCTGCGCAGAACTTCCGTTGGTACAAGATTAAGTTCCACTCATTGCACGCAGGAACAGCAAAACATTGCGATGGCACATTAAATGGAATTCTACATAACATGTCCACTCCTAGGTTGTCTCAATTGGTTGTTTTAAAGCATTAGATAGTAATTAGTAAGTGGCAGAAACAGTGGCAAGTGCATGGACATCATTCCATTTATAGCGTACATTATGACAATTCAGTATAATGCCTATCCCTTTAACATAATTTAGAACAAGCTTCTACAAAGAGAATCTGAATTATTGAGATCTCTCTCCTATTGGTAATATTAGAAATTAGTGATATACATTTTCAAACAAACCCACAAAGCAGGTACCTAATTAAAACAAGATGGCAATTTCCAATATCAGATCCCAAGTACCAACAAGTACTCACTATTGTTGGCTTTGCTGCAACCGAGTTACCAGCAGAACTACAGGTACATCCCCCATTTGTTCGCTGAATTTTGTGATCAGTGTCAGTGCGGCCTTAGGGCAACGGATTGTGCTTGGGCACAAAACTTTATTCTGTAACATGGTGCAATAGTCTGCAACACTATTTCAAAATGTATAAATTTTAATTAATTTCTGTTGCAGTTAAATGTTGTGTCTATCCCTAGCAAAGTACAACACTAGGGAGGGATGACTGCCCCCCTAAGTCCAGGGACATCCTTCTTTGTATTGCACACTTGAAAATGCCATGAAAGAATCACCTGTTGCAATTTTTCTGCCTTTTCCATACCACCAAAAATATATTCTTAAAGACTGTAAAACCTATTCCAAATAAAATAGTAATGATGGCTTTCAATATTCCTTCCCTTCCACGGTGGTTGATCATTAAAAACCAGTGCTGCTATAAAATGCCACAGTCTATTTTTCACTGGCATCCTACGCCCCAACCAAACGAGCATAAAAATTCTAAATAAAAGTGCATTCAAATCCCGCTTACTGTAGTCAAGTTTACTTGCTTTATTTGAAAATGATCAGTATTTACTTAGGACAATACACAACTAGCAATAGGTCCAGTATTGCTGTACACTGAACTGCTGGTTCAAACAAGTTACAGAACTTAACCCGCAAATATATTTATATATGGACAAATAAACAGCATTTGAGACAGATTCTTTGATTCCTGATAACTTAGAGCTAGACAACGTAGCTGTAAAATTATAGTGAAACATACCCTTGAATCAATATACATCGACACAAGTTCTCAAGCGCCAGTTTACAGCCCACTTTGGTTACTGAGCAAAAGGCACATGGAATGAGTATCTTTGGTTTAACTGCAGCATTTTCCTTCAAGCCACCAATCACATGAAGCTAGCAGGGAGAAGATAGACTGTTGGCAACACAGTCCAAGAGTCTCAGCACGCCCTTCAGTGTTACTTCATTTTATATGAATCAGTGTTCAAGTGCAGATACCAAATCAGATGCATGAAAAATGTGTTTTAGTCACAGCTTGAAGCAATTTTTTTTTTTGGGGGGGGGGGGGGGGGGTGGGGGAGGCAAGTCAAGAGAAGGCAACACAAAGTAAGGTACTGTTTTTTTAAAATGACATTGTTTTATGTACCTGTGGTTGGGAGCTGAAAGTAAACTTGCGTATGTCCACATCTGCACTAACCAGTAAGCAATGTAATGGATTTCAAAGCAGCACACGAAAGTAAAGCACATTGTAAATAATCTAGATCTGCTACATTATGAAAGATTTGTCGCGTGTTTTTTAAATGCACATGCAAGCTTGCCTCAAATGTAAAACAAAAATAAAAAGCTGCAAATGCTGGAAATACACAGCCGCACCGGTCAAGAGATGGGAAAAGACAGCTGATGATGCGTCGGTTTCTGAAGGATTTTACACCCAAAATGTCATAGCCAAACAGACCTGCTGCGTATTTCTAGCATTTTGTTTTACTGCAATCTGCAAAGGTCAGACAAAGTGGCACATTTTGATACAGTTACATTTGATGTTTAATGTTTCATTTTACAATTTGATTTGCACACAGACATTACAGTTATAATCTTATTTTTTTTCCATTTGCATTAAATGGACTTCACTGCCACTGAAATGAAAGAGGGAGGGAAGGAGAAAAAAAAATGGGATTTTAAAAACAAAAACTGCCTTTGGACAGTTGTGCATGTATCTGGATTTGACTAATTCTGACAGCGTGGGAGAAGTCATAATGGCATAAAATGCATTAAAATTAAAAGTGAGGAAGAGCCATGACAGTATATGGGGTAAAGTCAATGTGCAACTTTGAAATGCTAGATATACACACTGTATTGTACTCTAATTACAATTAGAAGGGAATTTTAGATGTGGATGAATGGTTCAACAACATTTTAAATTAATATATTTTCTCATTTGTTTTACTGCTTCGGTTTAAAAATACATATACACAATATTTTTTTTTAAAGTAATTTTGTATTATACTTCACATTTCAAAGTTAATACAAGCTGCTGCACTTTTCATAATGGCCACCCTGTTGTCATTTATATGGAGCTGGCAATTTTGAAAACAGAACTTACAGCGTCTACCATAACTAAACACTTGAACTTCAGACATCTTCAAAGAAACTCGCGATACTGCTGAATTGAAAGGATCACAATCTAATCAACTGACAAGATTTGGTGAATGGACTAAAAAAAGTAGTGAAAGAGAAATACTGAAACAATGATTTTATTTTAAACATTTGAAATACCAAACATTTCAAAGCAGAACAAGATAAAACAAACATAAATCACAATCGCAAGATGCAATATTCTCGAATTAAAAGGCTATACATTTATTTTGGTGCAGAGCTATTATTACGATCGTCCAATGTGAATAACTAATTGTGGTTGTGGGCAAGAATCACTAAAATAAGCCTGAATTTTAATTTCTGAAAAGGTGTTATCTGACCATCATGGTCAGTGAAATGTTAAAAAGTCACATGCATCATTATAACTATATTAAGTATAATTTTAAAGGAAAAAAACACTGAAATAATCTGTACAAGCAACATGGACCAAAACCAAATATCCTACAGACACTGCCATCTAGTGTTGCTGTATAATTATATAAGGCAATTGCAGATTCTAATACGATAGCAAAATACTGCAGATGCTGGAAATCCGAAATAACAACAGAAAATGCTAGAAAAACTCAGCAGGCCAGGCAACATCCGTGGAGAGAAATTAAGAGTCAACGTTTCGGGTCTTGATAAAGGGTTTTGACCCGAAACGTTGACTCTAATTTCTCTCCACGGATGTTGCCTGGCCTGCTGAGTTTTTCCAGCATTTTCTGTTATTGCAGATTCTAATAGTTGCAGATACAGGAGTGATTACTGTACTATGAAAGATATGGATAATGGGGAACAGTAGTTTGTAGCAAGACAAACTACAGAGTAATCAGATTCCTTGCCTAACTCACAAGGTGGTTTAGATCTCTCAAACAGCTCTCCGTCATGCCATTAATAAAGTATTTAAGTAGTTCCAAAATAATTTTATTTTTGGACAAGTTAGCTGTGTTTAAGATTTTCCGCTTGATATCCAGACCTGTGCTTTGATAAGTCTACGTTTGCTGGCTGAAATCTTTTGAGCAGGGTCACAATCTCTCGACGGGTCGAAGAGAATGAAGAAAAGACTAGAAGGGACAAGCTGGAAAAACAAGATACAGGGGAATGAAGTCATGGGGGGGGGGGGGGAAGAAAGCGAGCAAGCGATGGGAAGGAAAGGAGTGAGACATGAAGGGGGAAGGAAAGGAGCGAGACATGAAGGGGGGGGGGGGAAGGTGAAGGGGGAAAGGAGAGAGAGAGAAAAAGGAGAGAGAGAGAGTGAGTGTGAGATGGGGGAAGAGATAGAGAATGACATGGGGAGAGAGATGGTGAAAGAGAGGGGGGGGAGAGAGAGAGAGAGCGAGGGGGACAGAGAGAGAGCGAGAGAGCGAGCGAGCGCGAGGGGGGACACACGACACAGAGGGGGGGGACACGACACAGGGGGGGGGACACGACACAGAGGGGGGGGACACGACACAGAGGGGGGGGGACACGACACAGAGGGGGGGACACGACACAGAGGGGGGGACACGACACAGAGGGGGGGGGACACGACACAGAGGGGGGGGGACACGACACAGAGGGGGGGGGACACGACACAGAGGGGGGGGGACACGACACAGAGGGGGGGGACACGACACAGAGGGGGGGGACACGACACAGAGGGGGGGGACACGACACAGGGGGGGGGACACGACACAGAGGGGGGGGACACGACACAGAGGGGGGGGACACGACACAGAGGGGGGGGACACGACACAGAGGGGGGGGACACGACACAGAGGGGGGGACACGACACAGAGGGGGGGACACGACACAGAGGGGGGGACACGACACAGAGGGGGGGACACGACACAGGGGGACAGAGGGGGGACACGACACAGAGGGGGGGGGACACGACACAGAGGGGGGGGGACACGACACAGAGGGGGGGGGAACACAGAGGGGGGGGGAACACAGAGGGGGGGAACACAGAGGGGGGGGAACACAGAGGGGGGGGAACACAGAGGGGGGGAACACAGAGGGGGGGAACACAGAGGGGGGGAACACAGAGGGGGGGAACACAGAGGGGGGGGAACACAGAGGGGGGGGAACACAGAGGGGGGGGAACACAGAGGGGGGGAACACAGAGGGGGCGGGGGGGGGACAGAGGGGGCGGGGGGGGACAGAGGGGGCGGGGGGGGGACAGAGGGGGCGGGGGGGGGACAGAGGGGGCGGGGGGGGGGACAGAGGGGGCGGGGGGGGACAGAGGGGGGGGGGACCAGAGGGGGCGGGGGGGGGGAGACCAGAGGGGGCGGGGGGGGGGGGGGGGGAGACCAGAGGGGCGGGGGGGAGACCAGAGGGGGCGGGGGGGGGGGGGGGGGGAGACCAGAGGGGGGGGGGGGGCGGGGGGGGGGGGGGGGGGGGGGGGGGGGGGGGGGAGACCAGAGGGGGCGGGGGGGGGACCAGAGGGGGCGGGGGGGGGGGGGACCAGAGGGGGCGGGGGGGGGAGACCAGAGGGGGCGGGGGGGGGGACCAGAGGGGGGGGGACCAGAGGGGGCGGGGGGGGGGACCAGAGGGGGCGGGGGGGGGGGGACCAGAGGGGGCGGGGGGGGGGGACCAGAGGGGGCGGGGGGGGGGGGGGACCAGAGGGGGCGGGGGGGGGGGGGACCAGAGGGGGCGGGGGGGGGGGGACCAGAGGGGGCGGGGGGGGGGGGGACCAGAGGGGGCGGGGGGGGGGGGGGACCAGAGGGGGCGGGGGGGGGGGGACCAGAGGGGGCGGGGGGGGGGGGACCAGAGGGGGCGGGGGGGGGGGGACCAGAGGGGGCGGGGGGGGGGGGACCAGAGGGGGCGGGGGGGGGGGGGGACCAGAGGGGGCGGGGGGGGGGGGGACCAGAGGGGGCGGGACCAGAGGGGGCGGGGGGGGACCAGAGGGGGCGGGGGGGGGGGGACCAGAGGGGGCGGGGGGGGGACCAGAGGGGGCGGGGGGGGGGGACCAGAGGGGGCCGGGGGGAACCAGAGGGGGCCGGGGGGAACCAGAGGGGGCCGGGGGGAACCAGAGGGGGCCGGGGGGAACCAGAGGGGGCGGGGACCAGAGTGGGCGGGACCAGAAGGGGGGGGGGAAACCAGAGGGGGCGGGGGGCGGGAACCAGAGGGGGCGGGCGGGGGGCAACCAGAGGGGGCGGGGGAGGGTGGGGGGAACCAGAGGGGGCGGGGGAACCAGAGGGGGCGGGGGAACCAGAGGGGGCGGGGACCAGAGGGGATGGGGACCAGAGGGGGCGGGGGAAACCAGAGGGGGCGGGGGAAACCAGAGGGGGCGGGGGGAGGGGAGAAACCAGAGGGGGGGGGGGGGGAGAAACCAGAGGGGGCGGGGGGGGGGGGGGGGGGAGAAACCAGAGGGGGCGGGGGGGGGGGAGAAACCAGAGGGGGCGGGGGGGGGGGGGGGAGTAACCAGAGGGGGCGGGGGGGGGGGGAGAAACCAGAGGGGGCGGGGGGGGGGGAGAAACCAGAGGGGGCGGGGGGGGGAGAAACCAGAGGGGGCGGGGGGGGGGAGAAACCAGAGGGGGCGGGGGGGGGGAACCAGAGCGGGCGGGCGGGAAACCAGAAGAGGCCGGGGGGGGGCAGGGACCAGAGGGGGCGGGGGAGGGGGGCGGGGAACCAGAGGGGGCGGGGGGGAAACCAGAAGAGGCCGGGGGGGGGGGCGGGGCGGGGACCAGAGGGGGCCGGGGGGGGGGGGGGGGGAGAGGAGAGAGCCAGAGGGGGCAGGGTGAGCCAGAGGGGCCCGGAGGGGGGGGGGGGCCCAGAGGGGGCGGGGGGGGGGGGGGGGCCAGAGGGGGCGGCGGGGTGCCCAGAGAATGCCAGAGGGGGGCAGAGACTGAGCAAGAGAGAGGGAGGGTGGGAGGGGGTAGGCCAGCGGGGCGGGAGGGGGAAAGGGAAGGGTCGAGAGGGAAAGGGAAGGGGAGGGAAGGAGAGACTGACATTCTCTTGGCTCTCTTAAAATTTCGATTATGGGTGCATGAGCAATAGTGGTGGGATCCTCTGCTTAAAGTGTAGACCAAAACCAAAATTGATAAGAATTAGCGATCAATTATGAACCATTTTGGTATAAACAAAAATATAGTATTCAGTAAACTGCTGGTACGTTCAAAGTTAGAAAATCATCCAATACTAAAATCTAGTGTTAAAAATGTGATCTTTCAAAAAAGATTTACCTCTTAGATCAGATATCACCTTATTAGCTGTGTCGCCTACTGTGTGAAAGGCTATCTATCACGATGGATTTCATCTAGAGTCATTTCACGTCCCAGTCCATTGTTTGTTGTACTTTCATCACTGTATGAATTTCTGCATGAGATCACATTTTAAGTTAGATTATCTAAGACTATTGTATCGTCATTTCATTGCGCTTTGACCAGGGAAAGAGATGTCTGTTGCTGGTTGATGCTACTCACCTCCAATTGGTCAAAACAGAGGAAAAGCTAAACAAAAGCTCAACTCAACCAGTACATTTAGGACAAGCAAACAACGCCCTCACTTGTTACACAGGTTCTGATTACATGGCAAAATAACATAACCTCTCGTTAAATATTACTTAAACACAGCATTATAAAAACTAGACTACAACTCTATACATCATAAAAGTGATTGTTTAGCTCCCACCCAGCACACTCTTCTGACCACATGATTTCAAAATGTCAGTCACTGAACAAGCCAATTTCAGTTTGAAAGAAAATAACTTGCTTAAACCTTAATGTGCGATAGTTGCCCTTCACCCCAAAATCAAATCTGATTGAATACTGTAATTATTTTGAGTAAAATTTGTAGAATCCACCAAGCTCCAAAAAGTTCTTAATGATTTACTTTAAATGGCTACATCTTCTTCACAGAAATCTAGCTTGTTACAGGTAAATCCACATGGAAACCTGACCACACATCTATCTGAACAGTTGGTAGCATGAAGACAGCAATTTCCTCCAAGTGTTGCCCATTAGCACGCACATTACTACAACACTGAATTACAACCTATGCAAAATTCAATGGTTTACACAGCTGCACAGTTCTAAGCAGGCAGTAAAGTGGTGCAACTTCTGATTTCCAGTAGATGGCACTTTTATCAACAGGTTACAATGGATTTGAATAGTAACCCTAATTTAAGTAGTTTGACAGGAATGGAAACAATCTAAATGTAAATAATAAATGCACTCAAAGGCACTTTTAACCTCGAGGCAGTGCCATCAATGGCACATTCACTGTTCTCCCACCATCAATAGTACTCACAGAAACCTAATGCAACCCAACCTGTAGCGTTCAAGCATCATTGACCCAGATTTCGGGGGGAGGGGTCGCAATCTGCCACTATTTTTTGCACCTCTGTCCCTTACCATTTAAACAGGCTGCTTCTATGTACTTGAGGCACCACACTATTTCAAATCATGATACAAGCACACAATCCTTAAATCTAGCCCACTATAAGATCCACCAGAACAAGATTCTTGTTTGAATGATCTGTCAAAAACTGGATGACGACAATCTTGTCATTCACTACCAGGGATCGAGACAGCATTGCTGGCTTCAAGCAAATTTTCTTCCTATACTACCTCGACTAATACAGAATCACATCAGGCTTTGAGGATGTGTCTGCAGGACACCAACTTCTGAACACAGCCTCTTTCCACAAGTATTTTTTAAACCACTGCCAAAAAAAATTACACAGTGCATAATCTCGAAGGTGAACATTTTTTTTCTTCTACAGGCTCTTCACTAAGCCTCAAGATTTCAAAACAAAAATGCATAAATATACCTTTCCCCTCACTCTTTTAACTAACATACTCAGTTTTACATTTGCTGATGAAACTATGCTCACATTATCCTTTAAATGTTTTGCGATCAATTATAACACTGAACTGTAATAAATAAAATGTAAATTGCTAACTATTTTTAGCTAATGCAAATTTTCCTGGCCTAGGGAATAATGATTGGAAGCTTTGTGTTTGTTCTGTTTATCAAGTAGCTATTCAGCCTCTAGTGGGCCAAGTGCTTATGCAAGCACGCCTTTTAAGAGAGTCTGCAGCTGCACTCACGGCTTCCAGGTAGGCTGCAGGTTTTATACACAGCTGCCCACAGCTACACTAACTACTGCAGTCCCATCTGGAACGAAGGTCATAGATATTTCCAGGATCAGGCTTTGTAGTTTAACAGAGACAGCTCTTGCTAGATATCTTGCAAAATCAGTCAATGCAGAACAAAAAATGTCTTCATTTCATGCTGTTTCTGTTACACACCATGCATCGACTATTCCATTCAGCATATACTCATCCAAGTGCACCTGCGTCCATATGTTAAGTGAAGTGCTGACAAATAAAAACCTTATAACCATTTGCACAACAAAGAGATGTATCCTGCAAGGCAGCATCACTTTCTCTCTTTCTCTCATGTTTGTTTCAGTAACAACCAAGCTTCCCTTGGCACCTAGTGCTTTTTTTTTACTTCACACAGGATTATAAACAGTCATTTACAATTTTGTTGTTTAAAAGAATAAAGCACATTTAATGCCACGGAACACCCTGAAAGCATTAGATTATCAGAGCTATTAATGATTTTTACCAAAACCTACCAACCTTTATTCATCAAAGCATTTTATTCTCAAAGGATAAATTTCAGTGCAAAGAGGGATCAACAAACGAGTTGCTTGAAAGCCTTTCTGATGTAAGCCTGAAGTTAGGAAAGGCTTAATGAAGGCTTTAAAATCCACCAGGGCTTCACAATGAACATCTGACTTGGTGATTTATGCATATTAATAACCTCAGCAATCTGAGTTGTACATGTCCTCAGAATCTTAATGTCTTCAGCTCCACTGGGATTATTACAAATGTAAATTTCTAAGATTCTGAGCTATTAATCTCTGTCTGTCCTCCTGTTCAGCAACATAATGACTAATTAAACATCAAAAGACCTGTACAGGCGATCTTCTTTGACAGCTTCTGTCCTGGTTTCCCTCCCAAGAGGGGATTCAAATGGCTGGGACAAGGGGTGAGATTGTACAAATAAGCCACATATCATCATTACTAAATCTAGCAACTAGACATTTGCTATCAATTTTAGCATTGCACGTTATTTCATTACTATCTTTTGTGGTCATGTTCACAGCATAAAATTCACAAAAACATTTCATTAAAAAAATGATGACAATAAATTATAGGTGCACATCACATCATAACAGAAAACTATACTCACAGATGAAGGCAAACCAGGAGGCACCTTTCTTACTTTCTTAGTCTGTGAGGGATCTGCACAGGAAGAAACAACATGTAATAATAGGTTATGACTATATGGTAAAATTATTATTTTTTTTTTTAAATGAAGATTTTCGTTCCATTAAAATTATAACATTAACAGCAGTTTGATTCTTTACAGACCATTGTTACTGGCAACAACTTGCATTTATATAGCACTTTTAACATAGATAATCATCCCAAGGCACTTCATTGAGACATGAGGAGAACTGACACCGAGCCAGAAGAGAAACGTTTGAAGGGGTGACCAAAAGGCGAGTCAGAGTTCAGTTTCTTGGAGGGGAAAGGAGCTGGAGAGAATGGGACCTAGGTAGCTGAAGGGACTGTCAGCAATGGGAGAGCGAGGGGGTGTGTTCCACAAGAGACCGGAATCAAGAGGAACAGAAAGAGCCTTGGGGATAGGTAGAAGAGCTTCAGAAATAGGAAATAGGGAAATTAAATGAGCATCGGGCAAGAATTTTAAATTTGGGGCATTGGAGAATCTGGAGCTAATGTAAGTAAGTGAGGATCAGTGGCCTTGCCGGTGAGGGAGGTCATCACCCCCCCCACACAATCAGAGAGATTGGCCAACTCGGCCTTGCAGAACAGAGTCATCCCTGAGTGGGTTCCACTAAGGAGGATAACGTAGGCTCTTTTCAATGACCACCTGAAGAAGTCAATTATTCTTCCCTGCCATATTTTCTGCTGCATCCACAGTATGTGTTAGAAGCTTTCCTGAATTGTCTGACACAGTTCACTCTATGTATGTATTTGGATAAAATATACGACAAAGCTCGTAAGCTCCAATCAACTCTACTCCTCTGCTTCCAAGTTGCCATACATTTTGCTACTCAACTATAAATATAAAATCTGATTATTACGTGAAAATATAGATAGAATGTATGCCTTCAAAACGGTGACCGAATAACATCTGCAATTCCTGGTCCAATTGTATGTCGCCCTCAAACCTCGCTTCACCTGAAGACTACACTTGGCCTTAATCCTATTTTCCCCCCATGTGCAATACCACAGATCAACTACTGATACATTCTCAGTCTTTAATCTGCAAGCAAGTCCAGTTATGTAACACTTACTTTGCGTTAACTGTCACAAATAAACTTATCTTACCTGTCACACTCCCAGTCAGGCTTTTCTATTGATTTTTCTTACCTGGAGTCTTGCATTACTCGATCTCCAAGACAGGTGGATGAGTTCCTTACTTAGCTTTGGAACCCAGTCTTCAGCCCAGGTGGATCTGCAAGCTTTCTAGGTAAGCTTCTCAGCTTAAATTTAGGTATTGCAAAAAGGTTCCATTATCATCTTGTAGACCCATTGTGGCCTGCTCCCTCTGTCGTCACCAACTTCCCTGAGCTTATCCTCGGCTGCCTCCTCACCCTGCTCCCTGCCACATTGGAAGCTCTGTTTCCAACTCTGGGGCCTTTGGACCCACCACAATAGTTTCCACTCCAGTTCTGGTTCATCCTCATGGGAAAAGGGGCAGCGTGAGGGGGGCCATATATGAAGGATTGGAGTGAAGAAAGCAAACCGGGTTTGGGGTGATGAGTGAAAGCAAGAGGACTAGTGGGTAAGCAGTGATGGGGGTTGAGAATGATGGGACTAAGTACTAGACAAAGCAATGGGACTATGGAAATGGAAGGAAGCAGAAGAAACAGGCATCTGAATGCCAAGGAAGTAGAAGAGGCTGGAGCTCCACCTTCTTCATGCCCCTTTCCAGCATCATCCTGCACCTCGGCCAGATCCCTATATCCATTTTCCTGCTGCTTCGGCCAGATCCCTCCACCCGCCTACAACTCAAAAGCCAGCCTCCGACCCTGGCTGGATCCCTCCATGGCAGCCCAAAAGTTGCCCAGTGGCCCTCAACCCTAAAGCAAGCCTATGGCCCTGGTCAGACTACACTCTACACCTGTGACCTGCCGGTCCATGACTGGTCTCCTCACCATTGCCATGTACCTATCATCACAAATGCAGCCTGTGACCATGAATGGCTCTATTCCCTGCCCAACTAGGACCTCACATTTGTCATCAGAAAATGTGGTCTGCACCCTCCCCGGCTCGCCACAGAACAGCTCCCACTCAAAAAGGAAGAGGGAGACAGAAAGAAAGAGAGAAAAGGACAGAAAAAGAGTGAGAAACAAAAGAGACGAGAGGGAGAAACAGAGAAAAAGTGGGGAGTACAAGAGAAAAAAGGGATTAAGCAGCGCCATAAACACAATAGACAGGGAAGAGACTTCTGACTTCCCATGAGCAACACCATGGGAGATCCACTAGTGATTTAAAAAAGTGTTGATCCTACAAAGGATGGGCCAGGAAACGGAACAGAGAAGTTACCAATTGAATTATGCAATACACCCCACCCTTTCACTTTAAGGCCGAGTTTATCTCAAAAATGCTTCTCATTCTCTAAAGCTCTAAATGGGCTCACAAACTATGATTGTAAACACAAACCAAGAGCTGGTGTGTCATGAAGCGGTCTTCTGCGTGGATTTGTAGTCGTAAAAGGATAGTACACCGTTCCAGGTTTTCCTGAAGATGGTAAAGGCCCAGGACTGCCTATTCCCACATCTGATCGAAGAATACTGGACTGTAAAACAATGCAACAATATAATCACTTAATTCTGCACCACTGCTATGCTTGATAATATCAATCATACAATAACTTCAAAGCATCAGCACTGGATTTCCAATCATGATTCATCTTGAAGCTTTCCTGTAAATAAACTGAAAAATGTTTCCTATTTTGAGATTCATTAATCTTGGCATCGCCTTTAAATGTAGTAGAAGCAACTTTATGTTAAATAGACCAAAAAATGATTTATTGAGGTTAATATTTAGTATTCCATTATTAGAGTAAAATGAAAATGTACAAGAATACCCAAATTCAGCAGACAATTTTCATGCAGCTCTATTCTTTTTTGATCTAAAGAAGAGTGCTGCAACATTAACCCAAGATCAAAATATGAGGCAACAATAAATAAGTTGCCTATCATGTTTGCAAGGGGTTCAGCTGTGGGTTTTATTTAAACTTAAAAACATGAATTAGTCATTTTAAATGATTTGGAGCAGATTTTTTTTTTTTTTTTTATAAAGAAAGGCCATACACACAGACACAACTATAATCCATCTAAATGCAACTAACTCACTGATCCTTTGTCTGAAACAGGATGTAATCCCACATGAGCAACTGCATGACAGAAAATCATTCAAGACTAATAGTTGGATATCCTGTTTAGGCACAGAACTCCACCTTTTAAAATAATGGGTGTGAGATTTAATTCAAAAATTGATTATTGTATTCCACAACCCCCAAGTTTAACCTACAAAAATATCAGATATTTAACAAGACATTTGGACTCATTACAGCAAATTTACTTCAAAAAGTGGGGGAAATGCAATGTTCTCATTTGGCACCAGGCTCTCATTTATCGTCATTAGAAAAGTCAGTTGATTTTATTTTCATTTGCCAATTTGATTAGTCACTCGTATATTCAGTTTAAGATCAAAATAAGCTGGACACGATACAAAAATTACATTTCCGTACTTCAACATATTATGCAATTATGCTGGTTTAGAAGTTATAAATTTCCTGGCCATTGTTCATTAATTATGTGCATTCTTAAATCTTTCAAGGCAGATTTCATTCAAATGATATAAATACATCCAAGAGACACAAGTTATGCATACAGGCTTATCTTCACAAAAGTCTGCTTCACATCACTACTTTATTCAACTATGCCATGATCCACAAGCAGGACACCAGCACATGAATAAAGCAAACATTTTAAAAAGAGGTACAAAATTTAATTTTTCCAGTTAAAAGGTAAATTTATTTTTAAAAATTACAATTTCTTGCACCTTGATTTTGACTTTCCATATTGTTTACAACCTACTCGTTATGTAGTTTTAAAAAATAGTTGAATCTTTAGCTTTGTACAAGCAACAAGCACTGATTATAACCCTTTTGGGTGCTTTAATCATTCAGAAAGATAATCTCCTTGGCAAAATGAAGGAGTAGTGTGTTTTGGACTGTTGCAGACCCAAACCATCTGCCCTAGATCATGGTCACCAGAGCCATATCTTAGCATATATATTTTCAATGTAAAAGTCTGGTTACTTCAGCGATTTAACATACATTCAAATATTAATGATCAACTAAGAGGTTAACTTTACAAAACACTGGCTTAATGTCCATTGATTTTTTCACATTCTACATTAATTTCAAGTATACAGTGGCAATCTTCTCCAACTTCACAACAATATTCTAAACTTCAAATTGCAGCGGATTTTAATATTTTTGTTAAAAATGTTCATCGAAAAAAATATATGAATGCTGTCCTAACCACAAAAATAAGCAACCCTCAAGTGAATGTTAATTATAGTTAAGGAGTATAAGCAGGTTTTAGTCATAGCTGGGTCTATTTATTTTTAAATTATATTTCTTAGCTCCAGTCTCAAGCAATCTATCCAGATTAGAAAAGCAGTTCAGCACCAGAAGGTTCGTTCATGGAATAAAATCTTAAATGACTAATCAATAGGAACTGACAGAAATTAGCTTGATTATGATCCTCTCTAGTGTTTTGTTTTGGACAAGATTCTATTAAATCATTTGTACTAACCTGCATGGCTTCAAGTCTCAACTAATGTGCTAAGTATTGATTTCTTTGTGGAAAAAGGCCCAAGGCAAAAAAAGGAATGCAAAGTAAGAAATTGACAAATATCTGATTCTACATCGACATTGGTAACAAAAAAATTCTTAACTGAGCAACAAAAACATCTGTAAAATCACAATGCTTCAAGGCAATCTCTTGAAATTTTAATTATCATCTTTGACGTTGAAATGTCTTGCAGACTTGAGGAGATAATGACAGTCATCCATCAACTGCATCCTGCCAGAGTAATCAGACTAATCTAGCTCACTGGAGAAAAAGACAGCAACCTGGGGTACTGAGTAGTAAAGCACTGCAACACAATAAACAGATACAAAATAACTGACATTCAGGCTTTGCATTGTTCATGATTTACACCAACACATGGAAACAATGCTAACAAGCAACAGACAAGAATCAAGTATGGAATCTTGTACTACTGTATAAATTTACACCGTGATTGCTGGCATGCCGAGTGGGGGCTGAGCCTAAACACCGGCCCGCCCCGTGCATGCATACCCGATGTTGAGGCCGCGCACACGCCTAGCCGCAGCATGTATTCTCCCTGTTGCCAGCCGTTTTCCATCAGCTTGCTGCTTGCCTGGAGGTGGTCAGGAGATCGGAGCAGGGAGAGGGGAGGAAGGGAGTGAGGGGACCGGAGAGGGGGGGGAAGTGGGAGAGAGGGGACCGTTCATGGAGTCACGTTTTTGAAGGGGCCCACAAGTCAACTTGAACTGAGCATTGATAAGCAGCTCAGTAGTGGGCAGGTGTTGCCTGATGGCACCATTGCTGGTTCCCATCACACTGCTGATTCAAAAACAAAATACTGCAGATGCTGGAAATCGGATACAAAATGCTGGAAACACTCAGCAAATCAGGCAGCATTTACAGAAGAGAAACAAGAGTTAACGTTTCATGTTCTGATGAAAGGCCATCCACCTGAAACGTTAACTCTGCTTCTCTCTCTCCACCGATGCTGCCCGACTTGCTGAGCAGTTCCAGCATTTGATGTTAAATCACTCAGCTGATGATTGGGAGGTCAGAGGGCAGGCCGTATGTGGTCGTGTTAGAGCGATCTTGCTTTTCTAGGTGACCCTCCACATTAACAGGTGGATGCCATCAGCAGGGTTGCACTGGAGCAGCTTGGCTCGGGGAGCGGAAAGCTCCAATGCATGGGTCTTCTGCACCTTACCCGGGCTTTTGCTGTGTCCAGTGCACTGGGCCACTTCCCTGTTGCATGTGGAGTGAAGCAGTGGAAATAATCTTTCACAATTTAAAAAAAGGGGAGAGGGATAAACCCATCAACTACAAGTCAGTCAGCCTGTCACTGGTGGGGAAACTTTTAAGAGACAATAATCCGGGACAAAATTAACAGGCATTTGGAAAATTATGAGCTAATAATTGAAAGTCAGCACGATATGTGAAAGGCAAATCATGTTTGACAAATACAAAAGCAAAATACTGCAGATGCTGGAAATCTGAAATAAAAAACAGAAAATGCTGGAAATACTCAGCAGGTCAGGCAGCATCTGTGGAGAGAGAAACAGAGTTAACGTTTCAGGTCTTCTGGCGAAAGGTCATCGACCTGAAACGTTAATTCTGTTTCTCGCTCCAGATGTTTGACTCCTAACCCGGGAGTGTGAGCACTGTCTGTTCTCTGAAACCAGTAGTGTCAGCACTGTGAACTCAGCAGCCTGCCTAACAATGACGGGAAAGCCCTGCAGCGGGTAGTCAAAACTGCCCAACGCATTACCGGCACCCAGCTACCGACCATAGAGCACATGTACCAGAAACGCTGTTTACGGAGGTCACGGTCCATCATCAAAGACCCTACCCACCCCAGCCACAGTCTGTTCGCCCTCCTGCCATCTGGGAGACGCTACAGATGCATTCGCACCCGTACGACCAGATTTAGGAACAGCTTCTTTCCCAGGGCTGTCATCCTACTGAACTCCACAAATAAACTCTAAAGCCTGCACATCTGCCAATACACTTTATTATGGTTATGCTTATGTTAATGTATTACAAGCCAAAAGTATGTTGAATGTTTAAATGTCTTAATCTAAATGTACACTCTCGGGAGCCGCAAGCCTACATTTCGTTGTACTGCACTTGTGCACTAACAATGACAATAAAAGTTGATTTGATTTGATTTTGATTTATCAAATTACACATTGCAGAGACCTTGAATTACTCTACAGCAGACAGGATCAACTTACACATTCCAGACAAACTGTTGGGTGTGTCTTGTCCTCCAAGGGGACCAGTCAGAAATCTGGTCCAACCCACTTGTGTTGCACATAAACGCAGCCATAATTAATCGTACTTGTACAACAAAACCACTATTCTTGTGCAAGATTTACAAAACTGAGTTAACAATTTCATGCGACATCTAACTGTGTATTCTCATTGCAAGTTTAGCAATTGGCACGCAATGATTTGGCTTTGTATCAACACTAAACCTAAATTGTAAATCTTGTGTGAAGAGTCAAGCCAACTCCGAAGCAAAGCAGAGAGACTCATTCCTCATTGCTCCAGAGTAAGGTGGATCCTAACTCCAGATTCAGACCAGTTTTACACCATAACTGCTGTGTTGGTGCAATTCAAAACCACTGCACCGACGTTACAATTGTAGTGGAAATGCACCCATGAAGTGATAGGGCACAAGTAAGTTTCTACATTGACTCCCCAACAATACCAGCCTTCAAGGCATTGAATGAAAAGTATCTTGATTGAAGAATTACTATATATATTTCTTTATTGTAAAACAATAAATGCATCACTGAAGAAAGACAGGGCATAACTAGAAATTGAGATATTGATCATGACTGAATGTTCCATTCATCTTGCTAATTAATAATCAACATTTAAAAAATACCATAGTATTAATGATGACAAAATCAAAACCACAGTTTCAAGCGAGGATGTGCTGCGAACTTCTTAGAATGTCAGACTACAGTGTAGATTACTTGATGTGTTATGTAGATTAGTTAATGTGTCATAATGTGCCACCATCTAGCAATGCAAGTGCATATTTCCAACATATAACTGTTCCAGCAAGACCTTCGCCGCCGGTGACTTGTCACTGAAGCAGTAAACAGTGCTGTGAAATTGTCTATTGCACAATTAAGACCAATTTTCTTTTCCTTATGGTCTTGAGCACAAAATTTAAAGCAATAATTAACCTTAAGCACAGATAGCTCTAAAGACTTTGCTTTTAAAAACACATTAATTACAATTTATCAAAGTTAAACTTTTCTCATGAATTAATAGCTAAAATTTTTTTTGGTAAAGAACAGGGAATGGTGCCTAGACCAGTGCACAATTTTCTTCACTGTGATCTCTCAAGCTGGTGGTACAATGCAGTAATGTTAGTGTGATTGGCACTTCGATGAAAAATGAGGTGCCCCTTCTCGGGTACATTACAGTATATGTTAATTGATTATTAATTACTACCTGCAGGTTTGTTTTCTTGTGCACAATTGATGTGATTTCTATCGTAGACTGCCACATTGAGTCCAAGGTATTATAATGCTTGGAGCTAAAAACACGTAACAGTTTTTATTTCCAAGTGCCAGACCAAGTTTGTGATTAGCAATTCAGCAGAAAGGAGCAGCTTCCTCCAATCAGAGACTGAAGAACCTTAAAGTTGGAAATACTTTCAGATGAATCAGGATGATATTTGCAGTTATATTGTTAATACTAACAACAAATTAAAGCAACTAAACTATGTGAAGAGTTGCAATAAGTGGATATTTCTGTGAAGCTGTGCTGCATCATCTGCAATCGATAGAAACTCTGGTTCAGTTTCAAAATGTGACATTCTAGGTTATTAGAAATATTTAGGAAGAATCCAAAAGGTAGCAAAGTCTAACTTTCTGCCTATTGATGAAATCTAAATACCATTAATTATCAACAGCAGTGCTCTAGTAGATTGGTATTAACTCCATTCTGGGCTGTCAAAAGCCATGCTCTCTTTGGTAGATCTGAGCAATGTTTGGTGAAAGTTTGAGGACTGCTGTATAAAAGCTGTTCATAGTTCTGGATATTGGAACACAAGGTTGCTATAGATGTTGTCCAAACAGATTTTTACGAGGAAGTTTCCTTCCTGTCATACAATAACAATCTAGAGATACACAGGTTACCCGAGTGTAGTTAGCTCCTGATATGTAGGTCATCATGCAGCTAGGGACAACACCAATGCAAACTTGACAGATTTGCCAAGGCCACCAGTCAGAAGACACTTTTTTTAACCTCTTTTTCCACTGATTTCAAGGACACAGAGCCACAATGAAAAACTATCTAGAATCTCACTCAGAGGCCAAAAGGGTGATGGGGGTGAGAAGTGGAGAAGTTCACACAGATATAGTATGGGGTGCTCTTCTGATGGTCAAGACACATTGTTGGTAAAATTTAACCTGCAATCAAAGTTTATTCTGCAACTGGCTGTGCTGCTATACCTGCCGTAATAATGTTGAGAGAGATTTCGATCTTTTAAGTAACTGGCCCAGCGGGTGGTTGATGCAGTTCAATGTGGGTCATTATAAAATAAATCAGTATGAAAGCAAGCAACCAAAAGTATGAGGGAAATGGAAGAGTCATACAACATGACAATCAGGAGAGAGAAATAACAACAGAAAATGCTGGAAAAACTCAGCAGGTCAGGCAACATCCGTGGAGAGAAATTTGAGTTGACGTTTCGGGTTTGACCCTTCTTCAAAACAGGAGAGAGATCTTGGTTAGAGTAGCTAAATCTATAAATCTATAAAGCTGTCAGTCAAGTCTAGTATACAACTTTAACAGGGCTTTAAACTAATGAAAGGGGGGGGGGAATGATTCAGGAAAGAGTAAATTTAAAAGCAGCGAGAGAAATGTCAAAGTTCTATAGCAGATCAGAGTTTTGGATAAAAATAAGCAGAGTGGGTCAGGAAGGGACAGAGAGGGTAACAAAGGTAATAAGGCATCAGTGACGAAGGTGACATCAGAGAAAAATAGAAATGTCAAAGCTAAAGGCACTATATCTGAATGCGTGAAGCATTCGCAACAAAATAGATGAATTAATAGCGCAGATAGAAATTAACAGGTTTGATCTAATAGCCATAACAGAGTCGTACGTGGTTGCAAAGTGGCAAAGGTTGGGAACTAAATATTCCAGGATACTTAACTTTTAGAAAAGATAGGCAATAGAAAAAGAGGAGGAGTAGCCCTGATAATAAAGGATGGGATAAAGACAGTAGAGAGAAAGGATCATAGCTCTGAAAATCAAGAAGTAGAATCAGTTTGGGTGGAGCTAAGAAACAGCAAGGGGCAGAAAACATTGGTGGGAGTTGTTTATAGGCCCCCAAACAGTAGTTGTAATGTAGGGCAGAGTATAAATCAGGAAATTAGAGGCATGTAACAAGGGTAATACAGTGATCATGGGGAGCTTTAATCTACATATAGACTGGACAAACCAAATTTGCAGTAATTGTGTGGAGGACGAATTAATGGAATGTATGCAAGATAGTTTTCTAAATCAGTATGTTGCTGAACCAACTAGGGAACAGGTTATTTTAGATCTAGTATTGTGCAATGAGAAAGGTTTAATTAATAACCTTGTAGTAAAGGGGCCTTTAGGGAAGAGTGACCATAATATGATAGAATTTTGTATCGCGTTTGAAAGTAATTTAGTTAAATCCGAAACTAGGGTCTTAAACCTAAACAAAGCAAACTACGTAGGTATGATGGGTGAGTTGGCTAAGGTAGATTGGGAAACTATATTAAAAGGTATGACGGTAAACAATTGATAAAGAAAGGGAAAATAGAATGAGAGTAAACTAGCGAGAGACATAAAAACAGACTGTAAAAGCTTCTATAGGTATGTAAAAAGGAAATGATTAGCGAAAGTAAATGTGGGTTCCTTACAGGCTGAGACGAGACAAGAGAAATTATAATGAGGGGTAAGGAAATGGCAGAGAAATTAAGCAAATACTTCGCGTCTGTCTTTACGGAAGAAGATGCAAAAAACTTCCTGGAAATAGTGGAGAACCAAGGCTCTAGCGAGAATGAGGAACTGAAAGAAATTATTAGTAAAAAAATAGTACTGGAGAAATTAATGGGACTGAAAGCCAATAAATCCCCTGGACCTGATGGCCTACAACCTAGGGTTTTGAAAGAGGGGGCTATAGAGATAGTGGATGCATTGGTTGTCATTTTCCAAAGTTCCATAGATTCTAGAACGGTTCCCGCGGATTGGAAGGCAGCAAATGTAACCCCACTATTTAAGAAAGGAGGGAAGAGAGAAAATGGGAAAATACAGACCAGTTAGCCTTGTTGAGTCTGTGTTTCCAAATGTAGTTATGCTGAATAACTGGACACAGACTACAGAAATAATTAAACAGGTCTTTAGTAATTGAGGGTCAGGGCTGAACTGGAATACACTTTGCTCCACAGGGTTTATATACCGGTGTGGTCACCACCGGTACTACAATGTACAGGAGCCATCAAAAAGTAGTCCATCACCTTAAGGTATCCTCTTAAGGCGGTACAGGTTACATACACTACAAGCCCGACATCAGTAGTAGGAAAAATGCTAGAATCTATTATTAAGGACGCGGCAACAGGGCACTTAGAAAATAATAATAGGATTGGGCAGAGTCAACATGGATTTATGAAAGGGAAAGAGTATTTGACAAATCTGTTGGAGTTTTTTGAGGTTGTAACTAGCAGAATAGATAAGAGGGAACCAGTGGATGTGGTGTATTTGGATTTTCAGAAGGCATTCAATAAGGTGTCACACAAGAGGTTATTAAACAAAATTAGGGCTCATGGGATTGGAGGTAATGTACTAGAAACATAGAAGATAGGAGCAGGAGTAGGCCATTCGGCCCTTCGAGCCTGCTCCGCCATTCAATGAGATCATGGCTGATCATCCAAATTCAGTACCCTGTCCCTGCCTTCTCCCCATATCCCTTGATCCCTTTAGCCTTAAGAAATATATCTAACTCTTTCTTGAATATATTTAATGAACTGGCCTCCACCGCCCTCTGTGGCAGAGAATTACACAGGTTCACCACTCTCTGGGTGAAGAAATTCCTCATTTCAGTCCTAAATGGCTTACCCCTTAGCCTTAGACTATGTCCCCTGGTTCTGGACTTCCCGGCCATCAGAAACATCCTTCCTGCATCTAGTCTGTCCAGACCTGACAGAATTTTATAGGTTTCGATGAGATCCCCTCTCAATCTTCTAAACTCCAGTGAGTATAAGCCCAATCGACACAATCTCTCCTCGTACGTCATTCCAACAATCCCAGGTATCAGCCTGGTGAATCTTCGCTGCACTCCCTCCATGGCAAGAACGTCCTTCCTCAAGTAAGGTGACCAAAACTGCGCACAATACTCAAGGTGCGGTCTCACCAAGGCCCTGTACAACTGCAGCAAGACATCCTTGTTCTTGTACTCGAACCCTCTTGCTACTAAGGCCAACATACCATTTGCCTTCTTAACCGCCTGCTGCACCTGCATGCTTACCTTCAGCGACTGGTGCACAATAACACCCAGGTTTCTTTGCACTTCCCCTTCTCCCAATCTATTGCCATTCAAATAATAATCTGCCATCCTGTTTTTGCCACCAAAGTGGATAACCTCACATTTATCCACATTATAGTGCATTTGCCATGTTTCTGCCCAATCACCCAACCTGTCCAAATCGTACTGGAGTTTCATGACATCCTCCTCACAGCTTACCCTCCCACCCAGCTTTGTGTCATCTGCAAATTTGGAGATATTACATCCAATTCCCTCGTCCAGATCATTAATATATATTGTGAACAGCTGGGGTCCTAGGACCGATCCTTGCGGTACCCCACTAGTCACTGCCTGCCACTCGGAAAACGACCCGTTTATTCCAACTCTTTGCTTTCTGTCCGCCAACCAGTTCTCTATCCAAGTCAATACCTTGCCCCCAATCCCACGTGCCTTGATTTTGCACGCTAATCTCTTATGCGGGGCCTTGTCGAAAGCCTTCTGAAAGTCCAAATACACCACATCCACTGGTTCTCCCTTATCTATTTTACCAGTTACATCCTCAAAAAATTCCAGTAGATTAGTCAAGCATGATTTACCTTTTGTAAATCCATGTTGACTTTGTCCGATCCTGTCACTGCTTTCCAAGTGCTCTGCTATTACATCTTTTATAATAGACTCTAGCATTTTCCCCACTACCGATGTCAGGCTTACCCGTCTGTAATTCCCCGCTTTTTCTTTATCACCTTTTTTGAATAGTGGGGGTAACATTAGCATGGATTGAGGATTGGTTAACAGACAAAAAACAGTAGGAATAAACAGGTCATTTTCAGGTTGGCAGGCTGTAACTAGTGGGGTACCGCAAGGATCAGTGCTTGGGCCTCAGTTATTCACAATCTACATCAATGATTTGGATGAGGGAACTTTGCTGATGATGGGTAGGAATAGAAGTTGTGAGGAGGATGCAAGGAGGCTTCAAGGGAATATAGACAGGCTAAGTGAGTGGGCAAGAACATGGCAAATGGAATATAATGTGGAGAAATGTGAAGTTATACACTTTGGTAGGAAAAATACAAAAGCAGAGTATTTTTTAAATGGTGAGAGATTGGGAAATGTTGGTGTTCAGAGGGACCTGGGTGTCCTTCTACACGAATCACTGAAAGTTAGCATACAGGTACAGCAAGCAATTAGGAAAACAAATGGTATTTTGGCCTTTATTACAAGAGGATTTCAGTATAAGAGTAAAGACGTCTTACTGCAATTATATAGGATCATGGTGAGACCACACCTGGCGTATTGTGTACAGTTTTGGTCTCCTTACCTAAGGAAGGATATACTTGCCATAGAGGGTGACATGAATCTTGTCATTCATGTGGAAATGACTTATGAAATGATACTGGGCGGCCTGCTGGTGGCGCTGTCCAGGGAGAGTATAAATACTTGGGCATGGGCCCAGCTTGCTCAGGACATTCTTTAACAGGAACTAGTGAAGGACACAACTAGATCTCCATGTTGAAAAACAGTTGATAATAATCAGACCAAGTGCCTAGTAGTTTTCTTACGTCCGAGGGAGTGCAACGAAGGTTCACCAGACTGGTTCCTGGGATGGGGGGGGGGGGGGGGGGGGGGGGGGGATTGTCCTATGAGGAGAGATTGAATAGACTAGGCCTATATTCTCTAGAGTTTTAGAAGAATGAGAGGTTACCTCATTGAAACATACAAAATTCTTACAGGGTTCGACAGGGTAGATGCAGGGAGGCTGTTTTCCCCTGGCTGGAGAGTCTAGAACCAGGGGGTCACAGTCTCAGAATAAGGGGTCGGCCATACAGGACTGAGATGAGGAGAAATTTCTTCACTCAGAAGGTGGTGAATCTTTGGAATTCTCTACCCCAGAGGGCTGTGGAGGCTCAGTCATTGAGTATATTCAAGACAGAGATCGATAGATTTTTGAATATTAAGGGAATCAAGGGATATGGCGATAGTGCAGGAAAGTGGAGATGAGGTAGAAGATCAGCCATGATCTTATTGAATGGCCGAGCAGTTTCAAAAGGGGCAAATGGCCTACTCCTGCTCCTATTTCTTATGTTCTTATGTTAACTGCAACATAGCACTGAGCTTCATTAACAGATGAACAGTGTACAAAATCAAACTTGGTTGCTGTATAAGATGTTGATTATACGTCATCCAAAGTATGTATAGGACGTTTATTATTGCAACCTTAATTGTGAATAGTGAAGGAAATTGGGCAGGCTGTCTTTGGAAAAGAGATGTTGAAATTACCTTATTGAAATTTTAAGATTGTGAAAGGGATTAATAAAGTTGATCAAGGCAATTTGACCATTATGACAAAAAGAGGGCAGAGGTTTAAAATTAGGATGTTAGGAGAAAAGGTAAACCAGGTAGAATGTTTTTACACAAGTAATTGACTTGCAAAATAAGTTACCAAGAAGTGCATCTTCAACTACGAAAACCTTCTGACATCACAAGCAGACTATACTTTAATAAGAACTTCGCAGACCAGAAACAATTGTGCTTTTGTCAGTAACATCTGCTATGTATTTGGGGGTGGAGCAAATAGACAAGATGACCCTTACTCAATGGGGTCTCGGAGAGGGAAAGATGCAGTAACAAATGTTTTCCCATGGAACTGGTTTTCCACAACTGTATAAGCTAGGACTACTACCATCAGTTCTTCAAAATTAAATGGATATGATAACCACACTTGAGCATCTTGTACAACAAGTCAACAATTTCTAAGAGCTGGTATTACTACATAAATTACTGTAAACATTAGCTTATAGTTTAACAAATTTGAGGTTTTTGCAGAATATACTTAAAACTTTCTATGGTTTAACCATTCGTAAAAAGCAGAAAGAAAAAAGAAATGACATTTATACACTGACTTCAACTTCCCAAAGCACTTCACAGCCAATGGATTACTTTTGAACTGTAGTCATTTAAGTGGGCAAACAAAAGATGCAAGCATTCTGAAAATTGTGAAGGTTTTTCAGTAAAAGGTTTAACTTAAAACAAAGCCTGTTTAATTGTAACAGGCTAAAGAAGCATTGTTAAAAACAAAGGGACAGTAAAATTCCTATTTGTTAGCACACTGCACTTCTAACTACAGGAAACTTTGGTTTATCCGGAGGTTGTATGTCCGGAAACCTCGATCTACTGGCAGAAATCAGGAGCCGTTTTGTTAGGTTTTTTTTTTCTTCTCGTGGCTTTGTTTTCAACAGTCGGGCTCTGGAAAGTCTCTCTGAAGCTGTTGCTAAGCTACAGAGATGCTTCCAAGGTACGGGCCGACTGTTTACAAGCTGTTGTTAAGCAACAGTGTTTGTTGTCAGATACGGAGATGAAAACCTCCATATGCTTCAACATTAACTTTGTATGTCCAGCAGTTTTGATAGATCGGCAACAGCTCGGTCCCGTCGGTGCCGGATATAACAAAGTTTCCTGTAGATTGCAGTTTGAATCCTCTTTAAGTCAAGGTTCTTTCATAAAGCATGTTTTGTTTCAGTCAAGTCATCTGGAGGGGTTGCATAAAGCTGACCACAGATATCCCTTGACATAATATAAGTGCACCTTTTTGCAGCGGAACTAAGGAGTGGCACTAAATTCACTGGTCGAGATATTTACAAGCTGGCTAAGTCTTGCCTTTCCCCAAGATATTATGAATGAGAAGAGGAGGGTAGGAAGAGACAAAAACAGATCAAACATTGAGGAGAATGCATATATTTTCTCATTGCTAAAATCCCAAGGGTGTGGATGAATTTTATTCCAGTGTGAACTCTGGAGTGTCGGCCCAACATACCTGTACAATGGAAGCATACAATCTTGTCAGTGGCAATGTGGCCATGGTCTGACTGTAGATGGAATTTTTGATTTAGGAACAGAGGAACATGAGGGGGCCATTCAGCCCCTCTATTGTCCTCCAGGCAATAAGAAAGGCACACCAGTGTGAGGCCTACAAGTCAGAGCAGCTGACATTCTTCTCCTCACCGGTATTACTGAATTAATAAGGAGCAAGGCTTCCATTTCCTACTTGCAAAATGCTATTAGTCGGCCTTTCAAATCCTGCAGTTGTATAAATGCAGCAGATATCTGCATCCATATTGTGCCGATACAAACTATTTAAGCTATTGATCAATGTTTTAAAACCAATATATTTACACGATACTGATTTCTCCATGCCTAGATACATTGGAGTATCAATTATCCACTAAAATGAAGAGACCCCCCCCCAGCCCCACATAATAAAAAATTGGAATATAATCAATATTCTACTGTGCACACTGCAGAATATGTATAAATCAAGACAGTATTTTAAATTTCAAACAATGCGAATTAGCAAAAGCTTTGCATTGGTCAAGCAAGAGGTTAATTTGTATAGTTACTTGCATTCTTAAATGGTTTACATAAAAGCTCCAATGCTGCTTTACATTGATAGCCTAAATAGGGTAGGTACAATGTGGATACAGATATTTACCGAATGTGTACTGCTGCAGGATTTGATAGGCCAACTAATTAATAACATTTTGCAAGTAGGAAGTAGAAGGCTTTGCACCTTTTAGATTCCTAAAATTGCATACGTGATGTAAATAAAATTGAGCAGAAAGCTTGGTTTAAAAAGTCTTGCATCAGATTACTGCCTCCTGCTCATCACCCGACCCAGCACTCTTCTATCGACACCCCACATCCCATAAAAATCTTCACTCAAACATAACTAAGGTTCCATGATGTACTGAATTATGGTGAATTTCAAAGCAGGGCACCACCCATGAGTGCAGAATTACCTAGATCAGAAAAGCGCCATAGCGTATATACCATGATGCAAATTAGGATGGATGGCAACTACAAAAATCTAGGCAGAACACAGTACACCTCTGTGGCTGGTACAATATGCTCGTTTATGTGAAACTTTCACATGCATTGTAATCCATTGACGTACTTTATCATCAAAACAAGATGGTTTTAATGCTGCAGAAAGCAGTAGACAGGTTTAATCAAAAATAATACTGAAACAGTGAAACTAAGCTTGCATAAACCACCAAATTTCTATATGAAGGTCAGCATGTTTTGCCCGATCCACAGACAGGGCAGAACTGGCCTAGAGTCTAAGTAGGTCAAAATAGAATCTCACATTTAGTTGCAAGTTTTTTTGTTTTTATTTAGCTTTCTTAAAACTATGCGTTCTTCAGAAATAAAGAGATACTAATATTTGCAAGAACAAATACTGTCAAATGCACAGCAGGAAAAGTGAAAAGCATAAACTTACTTGACATCCTGGTATCCCTGGATCTCTGCTGTATGGTGGAAGGGTTCCTCTCTCTGAAACTTTTCCTAGACACAAACAAAATCAAATTTAGGACTGCACACAATTAGAATACAAGATCACCCTACAGGTACAGATTCGGGAAAAAAGGATAAGCATCTTTCAGACATGCAGGAGTCCTTGATGCACAACAGAAGAGTAATGATCCCCAAATGCAAACTTTATTAACAGAATATAGGTTTTTTTTAATGTTGATTTTCTAATGGTTGTATTTTGTACCAAGGCTAATGCTTGAATAAAGGATGAAATGTGCTTGTAATATTTAGTTCAACTGAAGGCAATGTAAATTACATGTAACTTTGCAAAATCAAAGATTTAGTCGCAATCCCTACCAAAAAAACTAGACAGATACTCAATGGATAACTAGAATTAAATTTTATTTCACTAATTTGACTGAGATACAGGTAAAATAAACATTGTATCTGTGGAAAAAGTGTAGTTGATGAACTGATTTGCCTATACTTTCTAAAGTTCTCAGCTTGGCTCAGTCTTGCATCAAAAGATTCAGAGTAGGATCAAGTACCACTGTGGTCTTGAACACGTAATATAGGCTGGCACTTCACTGCAGTACTGAGGGAATACTGCATTGTTGGAAGTGCAGTCATTTCTAATGAGACATTAAACCAAAGAACCACTGCTCCCATTTTATCGGACAACAGTTGTCGGAATGATTCTGCTATTGCCATTTACACTTTCTCTAGATCCATCTTTTGTTTCTTCACTTGTCCCATTGTCATCCCTTTCGTCATTTAATCTCTCCTGCCTTCCACCCGATCACAGACCTTTCCCTTTTGTTCGTTCCTCCCCTTCCCCTGCCTCTGTTCCATCTCTAACTTTTTCCAGTTCTGATGAAAGGTCATTGACCTGAAACGTTAACTCTGTTTCTCTCTCCACAGATGCTGCCTGACCTGCTGAGTATTTCCGGCATTTTCTGTTTTTCTTTCAGATTTCCAGCATCCACAGTATTTTGCTTTTGTATTAAAAACCAATTCACTGGTTTTGAAGTGCATTGGGATGTCTTGAAGCTATAAGGCACTATATAAATGCAAGTTCTTCCTTATATTCTTATCAAGGTCCCCCTTATGTGCACGATAAAACTAATGCCCTCAGAGTCACCAACTATTAAATTATTCATTGTATAAAACAATCCAGATCCACAAACAACAAATGGGGAACAAACTCCACACTCCAATACTCATCACTTTCAGGTCGAACACAAGTAGTTTTACAACTTTTACCTGCTTTTTAAATAAACTGTTGAATATACATTTCATATCACAAATAATAAAATCGGTTTACAAAAGGTACTTCAATGTTGCTCAGTTAAATGAAGCCACTTTAACCTCTTGGGAATACAAGTTAAATATGAGCTGTTACAGCTCTAAATAGCCAAGAGCTTTATTGTTTGTCACTAAATACTGTGGCAACAAGAGCAGGTCAGAGGCTAGGTATTCTGCAGCAAGTGTCTCACCTCCTGACTCACCAAAGCCTTTCCACCATCTACAAAGCACAAGTCAGGAGTGTGATGGAATACTCTCCACTTGCCTGGATGAGTGCAGCTCCAACAGCACTCAAGAAGCTCGACACCATCCAGGGCAAAGCAGCCCGCTTGATTGGCACCCCATCCACCACCTTAAACATTCACTCCTTCCACGTGAATCGTGGCTGCAGTGTGTACCATCTACAAGATGCACTGCAGCAACTCGCCAAGGCTTCTTCGACAGCATCTCCCAAACCCGCGACCTCTTCCACCTAGAAGGACAAGGGCAGTAGGCGCATGGGAACACCATCACCTCCACGTTCCCCTCCAAGTCACACACCATATTGACTTGGAAATATATCGCTACTCCTTCATCGTCGGTGGGTCAAAATCCTGGAACTCCCTCCCAGCACTGTGGGAGTACCTTCATCACACGGACTGCAGCGGTTCAAGGTGGCGGCTCACCACCACCTTCTCAAGGGCAATTAGGGAATGGGCAATAAATGCCAACATTGCCAGCAACGCCCACATCCCAGGAATGAATGAAAAAAAAACTAAAGTTGTTTAGAACCTTTAACTCAATGATTCCAATATTTTAAAACAGCAATGTGAAGGTACTAACTACTTGGATTGAAAAACATTCAATGCTGGCATTTACAGCCACATTGCTGAACATTTCAAAATAATGCAACACAAAGTAATTGCAGTCTACAATTTACTCAATGTAATTAGTTTAATAACGATTTCTTTATTAGATCAGCTGCAAATGTGGTAGAATGTAGGATAGTTGTTTCACAGAAAAAAACAAACACTAATAAATTAAAGCTGTATTATGATATAGCACAAAAAGTTGCATTTTCACAGCAAATTTCAGACATCTATACATTTCAATAAGGCAAACAGCAGTTCAACTGGAAAAACAGAAGATCTTTACAAAACAAAGTGGTATGGTAAACGGGACTGAAACAATTAGATTTTGAAGTCAAAGTATATTACAATTAGAAAGTTATCGATGCAAATTTCAAAATATGCAAAGTAACATGAAACTAGCGTTGGAAAATGTCACTCTGCTGCAAAAACATTTGTGTAAAATGAAATGCAACTCTTCCCATTCACACCCCTGTTTGAAATGAGGTCAATCCTGCATAAGCCCAAAAGGAAATCAGTCTTAGTTTAAAAGTAGATTTGGAATAGTTTAGAAATGTTATTTACTTTTAAAATGAATCTATGCATTTTTTGAAATCCGACTTAGTATACCATTAACTTTCAGGCAACAGTAAGTTCTCGCAAGTTAAATAAAATCAGCATTGCAAAGAGCTCCCAGTGACCTTCCCCCCCCCCCCCTCCACTGTAATATTCAGTCCATTACTTGACTAGTACCGTCCTAACATTTTCATACCCTCCTGCTCATGTTTTGAAGAAATAGTATTGAAGTGCTGTGGCACCAAATCCCAATTTTATCTATGGAGAGAAAAAAAATCCTACCTATTGCAATAATCTACCAGTGCTGAGCTCAAGCTGCACATGTAACATAACTACCATGGAAATGTAGAAGAGAAAATGCTGCAACATATTGTGTGGACAGATCTGTACTTCAAAAGCTGCAAGTAGCTCCATACTCAAAGGATTAAATCAGTCTTTTCATGTGTCTGTATAACAGCTGCAGCTTGTGACCACACACACACATTTACAGCTGCTGGATAAGTATGCTTTTTAAATTTGTGCATTTTTACGGTTTCAAAAATCCGTAACACTCATCTTATTCCAGCAAGTTTCAATTACACCCAATTTACTGTTGAACAATTTTGCTGCTTTCTCTGTTGTGAATGTACTGCTTTCATAGTATACTTTCTATATTCAGGCAAGCTTTCAATATTCTGAACACCTGTTGTTGTAAACAGGCTCCCCAGTGATTAAAAGAAAGCCACAGTTTTAATCTGCAATGAAAATATCCATGTTTACTGTGTAGGTAAAGGTTAGCTTGTTTCTGTTCACTTCTATGTTAAGCCAACAAAAGCCGAGCAAGAAAAAAAATGCAGTTGCTCGTGGGTTTCTCTCAATCTCTGTCCTACAACTGTGCATACTGGAATTCACCACTCGCCCCTTTTCCGGTTTTAACTGCAGTGCTCAGTAGCAGGTCAGGTGCAGCAGAGCAGGCCGACATTGGCTCCTGGTCAAAATTCACATGCTTGTGTTCAAATCCTTCCGTGGCCTTGCCCCTCCCCATCTCTAACCGCCCTCAGTTCGACAACCCTCCAAGAATTCTGCGTTCCTCCAATTCTGGTTTCTTGTGCATCCCTGTTTTTCTTCACCCCACCATTGACGGCCATGCCTTCACCTGTCTAGGATCCAAGCTCGGAATTCCCTCACTAAAAACTTCTCCACCTCTCTATTTCTCTCTCCTCCTTTAAGAGGCTACTTAAAATCTACCTCTTTGACCAAGCTTTTGGTCATCTGTCTTTATATCTCCTTATATGGCTTGGTGTCAAATATTGTGTGACAACGCTCCTGTGAAACACCTTGGGACATTTTACTACTTTAATGGCGCTATATAAATGCAAGTTGCTGTTGTTGATGAATATTAGTTTCATTAACTTCAATGGGTATTATTCATTTCTCTCTCAGCATCAACTATTTCACAACTGTCATA
Organism: Somniosus microcephalus; assembly: GCF_052327205.1. NCBI lineage: Eukaryota > Metazoa > Chordata > Chondrichthyes > Squaliformes > Somniosidae > Somniosus > Somniosus microcephalus. The sequence goes on from NC_141013.1 coordinate 24,835,586, forward strand.
AAAAAAAGAATCTGCAGGAGATTCTGATAGTATCGCTTCGTGAAAAAATTCTAAACCTTGGAGCCATTTAAGAAACAAAATTGAAATATGGGTTCAAAAACCCGTTTGGACTGCAGAAATGAATCTAGCCTTTAAGTGCTACAAAAAGTCCTGCACAAAATTAGTTTGAGTAGTCTCAATCCAGTTCAAGTTCACACCCTAAAACTGACAATTTGGCACAATGGCATTCTCAGGGTCCAAAAGAATGGTTTACGTAAAGTGAAAAACATCCTGCTGGAGCAGTGGCAGTTACTCATCTGAAGCGGGGGTTTGAAGCAAGGCACATTGTTAGAAAAGAAAGTGATAAAAAGGGACCCAATCCCTAGCACTGATGGCTTTGATGTACCACAAAATTCAAACGCTTCAAAGATAACCTCATTTTTACGCAATCTGTGTTATATATCCCCTTTAACGTACAAAAACATCCCAGGGTGCATCAAAATGGGCACCAAGCCAAAAGGAGTAGATATTAGAAGAGGTGGTTAAAAGTTTGTTCAAAGAGGGAGGTGCAGAGGCAGAGGAATTTAATGGAGGAAATTCCAGAGCATGGGGCTGAGGAGGCTGAAGGCACAGCTGTCAATGATGGGCAAAGGGATGGAGAGATGCACAAGAGGCCAGAGTCAGAGTAACGGAAAATTGGGGTGGGGGCTGCAGGACTGCAAGCAAGGGCTCAACCTGATTGGAGGGATTCAAACAGGGCGGTGCAGGAAATATAGCCATGGATTTGGGAGGCGACATCACTTTCAAGGAAGAGTAGTTTGCAATGCCAGAGGGGTTGTGGATTGAACTGTTTCTCTTTCAACCAGAAAGGTGTTGTTATGTTAAAGAGGGTGGGCCACCTTTCTCAAATTATTTTCAACCAGGTGATACTACAACAGAGGCTGGTCTAAAAAGTCAACTTATGGAGACCTAAGATGGCAGATCGCACCAGTAAAAAGACCTTCAGAATACTTTTCTTATCAGCTTTTATTAAAGCGAGGGGTATCTGAATTCTTTTCACTCTTGCATACAGATGCTAGCATCTTAACCCAAGTGAAAGACTTAGTACTGGCAAGTAAAAGTGCCAGTCTCTTTATCCCCATCTCACTTCCAAAACTGACCATATCAGGTCACTTGTCAGCACTCGAACTAGTTTGGCACAAAGCATTGTTGCTTGATATAGATATGCTCTTAGTTGCCACAGACGCACATAATCCAAACCAAGGCTATGGTAGACTACAACACAAAGAAATTGGGGTAAAGACATAAAAATGTGTCAAAAATGAGCATTACAGTACAATAGTTTAAAAGATGAATAGATATCTCTTCCTCCTATGGGGAATGGGGGGGCGGGGTGGAGATTTATTAATGTAGGCTGCTCAGCCTACTTTTTGCTTTACTATTTCCCAGAAACATACCTGAAAAAGGCCCAATGCTCACAAGATTTCTAGCCTTTCTTTCTAAGTGCGGATTCAAGAAACACTGCTGCTATGCCTTGAAGACACAGTATCCTATTCTGTATCATTTCTTGCATATCTGCTCTCCATTTCTCAAGGAACTTGCTGCCAAAGCAATCTGACTTGAAAAGGGCCATGAAGCACAAAACAAACAAATAATAGTTAGCAGAATAATTTGGAACAACGTGAAACATGTTGCCCACATGAACCAGAATCAGCAATTTTTCTGTAAACTGTGGACAATATGATAAACAGCTCTGAAACAGATAGACGATCCTTGGCAGTCACTACTGTTGTGTATGTAATATGTGTGCTACTTTGAACCTATGGACAGGACTGCACTACTTGTAGGGCGTAGTGATACGCAGTACCACTCCTGGCCATAGGGGTATAAATAGTACTGTGGGTACTGATCTCCCCTCAGTTCCCGCCTGTGGGCATGAAGTAAAGACCTACGTATAGTCCCTACCTCCAACCAGTAAAGACCTGTTTTATTGTTACTGATTAAGTCTGAGTATTAATTACTTGAACAACTCACAGATTTAACACTGGCGACGAGTCTGATTCGGACCCTGCGGCAGTCACTCCACGGCAGCTTCGTCCACAGCCAGGACGTTGCAGAGAGGTTTCCACCCTCTCCACCCCACTGGAAGACATCCTGACCTCGGAGCCTCCATCGGCGACCGTCAGCTTCTTCTCCAGCTTGGTGGTGGGTAAGCCGTTGTCTGAGCCGGGCAGCGACGCGACAGGCAGTCGACCGCGTTGGCCGCACGAACGGGGCTGGGGGAGCTGGAGGAATAGGGCGCGAGAGCCGCTTCGAGCGGGAGGCGTTTCAACAGAGCGATCGCATCTCCTGATAAGAGCCGAGAGCCGCTTCGCGATCCAGCGATCGCATCCGCTGATAAGGGCCGCACTCGGGCGATCGCGGCGAAGATAAGGGCCGCACTCGGGGGCTGAAGGGAGACGGCGTTGGGGGACGGGTGAAGACCGCCAAGCGCGGGAAAACCGCCATTTTGTGGGCGGAGGACGACGGCAAGAGCGGGAAGCCGCCATCTTGGATAGCAGTAAAAAAAAAAAATCTGAGAAATTGCAAATCTACAATGCCTAAACACGGGAATATTAGCACCTTTGATAGTGACCTCGAAGATTGGGCCATATATGTTGAAAGAGTAAAAAATTATTGTAAGGCCAATAAAATTCGTGACCAAGATAAAGCTCTAACATTATTAAATTTAATGGGTGCGAAGACATACGGGCAATTGAAACACCTGTTATCACCAGATGAACCGGCGGATAAGACGTTCGATGAGATTGTTACTGTCCTGAAAGATCATCTAAACCCCACGCCGCTGATGCTAGCGGAACGATTTAAATTTTACGACAGAAGGCAGCTACAGCATGAAAGCAATGCTGAATATTTGCTGGAATTGCGTAAATTAGCGAAATATTGCCAGTTTGGAACGGGACTGACAGATGCACTACGAGACAAATTTGTGTGTGGTTTATTTAAACAGGATACACAAAAGCGACTGCTCGAGGAGAATGAGCTGACGCTTGAGAAGGCGGTCACTATGGCAGCAGCACACGAAGCCGCAGCGAGAGGCACGGCAGTAATGCAGCTACGGTCACCGGAGCTCAGTGCACACAAATTGGGTGTGAGTTCTGGCAAATGTTATCGTTGTGGAAAGACAACGCATGATCAGAACCAGTGTTGGTTTAAAAACCAAGAATGTAGAACTTGTGGTAGGCTTGGACATATAGCTAGAGTATGCAGGTCAGGGAAGAAGACCAGCAACAAGAAGTCACCGCAAGGAAAATACGCAAAGGTACACAAGGTGACCGAACAGGAGTCCGATTCAGACCCTAGCAGTAATGAACTGGCTAGCTTAAGCTGTAATGAACTGGCTAGCTTAAGAGTACTCAACGCTGGTAAGGGTGCAGACCTCCAGACAATTTGGGTCACTCTTCAGATAGAAGGAGTCCAAGTAAAACTGGAATTGGACACTGGATCGGCATTGACGGTCATAAATAAGAAAGATTACGGAAAGTTATTCCAACATGTTCCCCTACAGGATACGGGGATTATATTGAAAACATACACGGGGCAAAGAGTGTACCCCATCGGGAAAATAGAGGTTGCAGTGGTCCACAAGGGCGAAGACAGTCAAATAATGGACTTATATGTGATATCTGAAGGAGGTTCTCCACTACTAGGACGGGAGTGGATTAGGAAAATGGATATGGACTGGCATTTCCTACAAACAATAACGAGTGAGAACTCGGTGAAGATAGTCGGCCCAGACTCTGGAACGGATGATGGTAAGCCCAACTCAGGTGCAAAAGACAAAGTTTCAGCACAGAATTCCACTGAGCAACAACAACATAGTTTAACTGTGGATTCTGAGTCTGGCAAGTCTACTGATGTGCCCATTTCTGAGGGACACCGGGCTCGAACTCAACTCCATTTCAAACTACAACAGCAAGTAGAACAAATGCTTCGCCGTTGTGAGCAAGAGTTGAATGCAACGAAAGAGTTCTTTGATATAGAGTTGGAGAATCTGGAAAGACAACAGAAGCAGCTGATGGAGAAAATGGAGCAGGAGCACACAAAACGTCTGATGTCAGAGGAGTTAACGGTCAGCCAACTCCTGCATATGCTGAAGGACAGGACTCTGAAATGGGAAAAACTTGAACACGAACTTCAATATTCAAACGAAAGGGGTTCGGAGCTCTCAAAGGTTATTGGAAGAGCTGAGGTGGCAACACAGACTGAGATGACTGCAACAGAGCAGCCCTTGGATGCCAAAAGTACGCTGACTCACGTCAACGTAGAACAACAGACCGCTGAAACAGCTGCTCCGGTAGAGGGATTGAATAGTCCGATCAATCAATCTCCAAAAGAAGTTGAAGTAGTAAAATCTCAAATGAGGTCATTAGTAAACGACTTGCTGAAAGCCCAGAAAAAGCTGGATGAAGAGGTACGCATGAAGAAGTCTCTTCAGGAAAGATGTCTGGACTTGGAACAAAAGCTGGCTAACGCCCAGCTGGGTATGGAGGAAATAGAAGACCCTCTCGCTGGCCTAGATCAGGACGACACCGAATATTACTATGTCCTGTCCTGCCCAACTTGTAACTTCGACTCCCACCATACAGAAATCATGGAGGAGCACCGAAAGTCTACGGAACATCGGGAGAAGGTGGCTCTACTACGGAAAAAGGAGGAAGAGAAGGAGGAACTGCGCATGCAGCTGGCAGCTGACAGTGGAGCCCAGAGAGTCTCCAAGAAGCAGAAAAGGAAAAGTCGAAACAGAAGATGACCCATCTGAACCATTATTACCTCTACCAGATCACACACGTGGTCCCTCCGAACGGAGCCAATTCAGTTCGGAAGTTCAAACTGTTAAATCCATGGAAGGACTATTGAATGAGTCACTCCAGCAACGTGAACCGACTACACCACAGAGATTGAATCTGTGAACTGTTTTCCGCAGAGACTGAATCTGTGATCTGTTTTGACATGAAGTTATCTATGTATCTATGTTATTCTGTTATGTAAACCTGAAGTTATATATGTATATATGTTATTACGTTATGTTAAATGGGGAGATGACTGTAAAGCTAGGAAGGGAGGAATGTTGTGCATGTAATATGTGTGCTACTTTGAACCTATGGACAGGACTGCACTACTTGTAGGGCGTAGTGATACGCAGTACCACTCCTGGCCATAGGGGTATAAATAGTACTGTGGGTACTGATCTCCCCTCAGTTCCCGCCTGTGGGCATGAAGTAAAGACCTACGTATAGTCCCTACCTCCAACCAGTAAAGACCTGTTTTATTGTTACTGATTAAGTCTGAGTATTAATTACTTGAACAACTCACAGATTTAACAACTACACATTCACACAAGGAGGTCAAGCATAAACAAAGAGAGTGCTTAGATTCAAAGCAAACATTTCAATATTTAGAATTTGGATTTACAGTTAAGTCAGAAAATGTCACAGTTTGAAACTACATTCATAAATGTATTGCTCTGTTGTAGAACATTTTGAATAACTGCTATTAGCTCACAATAGCAATTTACATTTCCCCAACAAAAACAACAACGAAAATGAAGACAACTACTTTGGCAGAACACTTTTTAAACTCAACATTTGTTCCGGATTCAGAGACTGATAATATAATTATACCAGCATATGTGCATGAAATACCATTGTGCAGCAATGCATGCTCAATCCTGAAGTGCTACATTCAATCTGTATCGAATGACAAATCTTGGCGATATCCTAACATGCTGTTACATTTACACTGATGTTTGAGGGTTTAAACTTAAATCAATTTTCCCAAACACGACCTTTGACTGCACATAAACTGGAAGTCATTCTTCTTCGTTATTAATCCAGTATCGGGAGCCATATTAAGCAAGAAAAAGTAGACTACTGGGTATTTACAGAGCCTGGAGGTTGGGAGACACCTAGGACATCATTGAAATGGTCAAATCTGGAAATGACAAAGGACAGTTTCAAATTGAGCTTTTCAGCAGCGGCAGACATCCCTACAAATATATATGCACATAAATACATATTATAGTTATATAAATGTTTTTAGGCAGAATTGCTGTAGAGGAAAGACAGTTTGAAGAGGACACCTACTGGTATACGAACACTGCGCCATGGAGTGGTACTGCGTGGATATGCATGCATGATCCCACAAGTGGCAGGATTCTAATCTTGGCCATGCCATCAACAACATGCATTTATATAGCACCTCTAACGTAGTGAAACATCCCAAGTAATGCTCCCTGTCATTTTTCTTGGGTGCACAGCCCCCAACCACATGCGCGGTTTTTCCTATTGTAAAGCTGGCAAGCGGGAGCTCCAGACAACTGCGCAGCAGTGCAGCTTAAAGGGAATGTTGGTCCCAAGGTGCTTCACAAGAGTCTTATTGAACAAATTTTGACACTGAGCCTCATAGGGAGCTATCAGGACAGATGACTAAAAACTTGGTCAAAGAGGTGGGTTTTAAGGAACGTCTTAAAGGATGAGAGAGAGTTAGAGTGGCAGAGAGGTTTAGGGAGGGAATTCCAGAGCTTAGGGCCTGGGCAGCTGAAGGCACGGCCGTCAAAGGTGGAGCGACTAAAACGCGCAAGAGGCCAGAATTGGAGGAGTGCAGAGATCTTGAAGGCTTGTAGGGTTGGAGCAGGTTACAGAGATAGGGTGGAGTGAGGCCATGGAGGGATTTGAAAACAAGGATGAGAATTTTAAAATTGAGGCGTTGCGGGTCAGGGAGCCAATGTGTGACGGGTGAATGAGACTTGGTGCTAGTCGGGATACAGGCAGAGTTTTGGATGAGCTCCAGTTTATGGAAGGTAAAAGTTGGGATAGCCAGGAGAGCGTTGGAATAGTCAAGTCTAGAGGTAATAAAAGCATGGACGAGGGTTTCAGCAGCAGATGAGCTGAGGCAGGGCGGAGTCAGGCGATGCTATGGAGGTGCAAGTAGGCAGTCAGGGTGATGAAGAGGATGTGTGGTCAGAAGCTCATCTCGGTGTCAAATAGGAGACCAAGGTTGCAAACAGTCTGGCTCAGCCCCAGACAGTTGCCAGGGAGGAGGTTGGAGTCGGTGGCTCGGGAACAGAGTTTGTGGCGGGGACCAAAGACAATGGCTTTGGTTTTGCCAATATTTAGGAGGAGGACATTTCTGCTCATCCAGTACTGGACAAGCAGTCTGACAAATCAGACAGTGGAGGGGTTGAGAGGGGTGGTGGTGAGGTAGAGCCGAGTGCCGTCAGTGTACATGTGGGACCTGACGTTATGTTTTCGGATAAGATGGCCGCGGGACAACATGTAGATGAGAAATAGGAGTGGGTCAAGGATAGATGAGGAAGAGATATTAAGTGGACTCCAGATACTTGCCCATAGGAAGAGAAGAGAGAAAAATCAGGAGAGCAAGTCAACCTGTGCTACTCGTGGTAAACGAATCGTATTGGGCGAGACTTGGGAATAGGTCACCTTCCCTTCTTGCTCAGCAAGCAAACTGTGCTCAGTGGTTGAATTGATTAAAAACAAAACCAATTTTAAAAAAAGGATGAAGAGGGTTCTTTTAAATAGACAAGCACTTGTGGAGCAGCTGCTATTCAACAATATACAACAAAATACAATGAAAAAGTTAACTATTTTCCACATTCAGAATAAAAATTGATATAATGAAATGCTTTACCAATCAGTTAGTTGAAATGAGGAAAGGAGGTTTCATGTTCACCACTTACTTTGTGGTTTAAGAGACAGCAGGAGGCCCTCACTATTTCCTAATTTCTCTTGTGGAAATCATACTTGCCTTAATTATATGTATAGTACTAAGTTATGTGGTGTGACTGATTTAGTACCTTCTGTTTGATTGTCAACATCCAGATACTAATGAGAAATGAATCTTAAAAACTGATGGTCTTCATGAAAATGTATAATGATTTTTCTTTGTAAAAAGATAAAGACTGTGCTACTATACCACAGTGTGATAAAGTTTTGATGCTATTTAATAGTGTGTTAATGCAAAGCAATTTTGGATGCTTGACATCAAAGTGGCAGTATAATTTCAGAGTTCACTAAAGCCATGATGTGCAAGGCCCTCTCATATCTGTTTGAGCTTACACTGAAGTAGAAAGAAATCAATTTCTATAGCATCATATCGCATCGTCTAATTGTCTCCAAGTGCTTCACACAATGACTTACTTTGGAATGCAGTGACTGCTGTTATGCAAGCAAACATGGCCTTCTTGACCCTTGGAGATGAGGTCATCATCATTCGTCCTTCAATATCGAAGGAGACAGCCAGAATGTCATCTCATTTTTGCAGCGAGTTCCTTGGTGATTGAGACGACCTATTTTTGCTCAGAATGAGTGTCTGCAGGTTGAACAGTGGATCACAGATACACTAGGTTGGAAATCTTGAGTTTTCAAGTGAGACTTCCTCATCAGACATTTACATTCAGCATCAGCAATGCAACGGGCCTCATAGTAGGAGGTGCCCTCATTGATTGCTTTTCGCCATGCTTTATCTTGAACAAGTTGTTCCTACTTATGAACGTCTATTTTGCACTGTTTCAGAGTAGCTTTTAAGCAGTTTTGGATGAGGTAGAAATTGTTTGCGAGGACAACAGGAGAACTCCTCGCTTTTCTTTAAGCATGAAAATGGGATAATTTAGATTTTCATTTAACTTTAAATACCAAAACAACAACTTGCATTTATATAATGTCTCTAAGGAAGCAAAGCGTCCTGAGGTGCTTCACAAGTAGCATAATCAAACAAAAACTGACTCCGAGCCAAAGGAGGAGATATTAAGATGGGTGACCAAAAGCTTGGTTAAAGAGTTAAGTTTTAAGGAGGGCCTTATTAGACGAGAGGGAGGGAATTCCAGAGCTTAGGGCCATTGGGGCTATGGGCATGGCAAAGGGAATGGGGCTGCAGATGGCCAGAGTTGAAGAAACCGAGTTCTTGGAGGGTCGGAGGAGGTTACAAAGATAGGGAGGGGCAAGACCACGGAGAGATTTGAATACATGGATGAGAATTATGAAATTGTTGGACTGGGAGCTAATGCAAGTCAGCAAGCACAGAGGTGATGGGCAGGTATGACTTGGTGAGGGTTAGAGTTTTGGAAGAAGAAAAAGGCAAATTGCAATCTAGAAAGAATATTAAGCTTAACAGATACGAGACTGGCCGCAGACTAGATACTTAAGAATAATTGCATATCTCGTACCGATATTTGGTTGAAATACTTATTCTGTGAAGCGTACCCTACCTATATAAGCCCCTTTGTGGTAAATTAAATACTCCAATACAAAGCATTCAGTGTTCTCCCTTAAGTTGAAATGTGGACTCTCTAAAAATTCTAGCTCTGCACCCTGATAAGATGCACAAATTCAGCATCTCCCAGTGAAAATGATTTAGTCCCCGTGACTGGATAGACTGGTTAGTGACTGTTGTTACTTCCAAAGACATCAATCTCGGGTTCCGATTCCACCATTACGTTATTTTTTGTAAAATCATTTAGAATGTTGCGCCTGTTTAATAATCTAACAGAATACAAGTGAAATGAATGGTACAGCAATTTTAATGAAAATTTCTGCAACAGTTCAAAATAAAACTTGAACTCTGGCGACTGGATTGCTCCTGCTTAATCGCAACTGGCTGGTGAAGTGGTTCCGCTGTTCCTGTAGGCAGATAAAAGGGCTATTCTGCAGAATATATGATGAGAGACATGCCAAAAAGCTGCATTAGCATTGTTAAATGGCATTAAAAAAAATTAAAGCATTTTTCTCTCCAGGGTAAAAGAATGTAGACATGACCAAGAACGTCACACCAACAGTGTAATGCGGCACAGGGCAAATCCCCAGGGAAAAAATGTCCCTCTTGAACAAAAATGGAAATTGGCTTTTTTTTTAAATTCTGATTGACATTTACAAGTAGACTGCAAATAAGTCCAAAACCTAGTTAAAATACAATTTACTGTCTTACTAGAACATTACTTCAGTATGTCATTTCTCACTCGAAACTAGAAAAACACTCTTGTCGATGGTTCAGTATGTAACTAAACCACACGCACCAGAAGATTCCAAGTCGGATTCGGTGTTGACTTAATTGATGTCAGGCAGGATAGCATCAGTGGTGCCACAATTGGTCTCACTGCCCTTGGGCTAAGGAGGGGAGCAGGAAAAGCAAAGAGTTCTCACATTGAACAACTTCTCCTCTGACTCCACTCACTTCCTCCAAATTAAAGGTGTTGCTATGGGAACCCGCATGGGCCCTAGCTATGCCTGCCTGTTCATGGGATATGTGGAACATTCTTTGTTCCAGTCCTACTCAGGTCCCCTCCCTCACCTCTTTTTCCAGTACATCGATGACTGTACTGGTGCCGTTTCCTGCTCTCGCCCTGAACTAGATAAGTTCATTCACTTTACTTCCAATTTCCACCCTGCCCTCACCTTCACATGGTCCATCTCCAACTCTTCCTTTCTCTTCCTTGACTTCTCCATCTCCATTTCTGGCGATCGGCTTTCAACAAACATCCACTACAAGCCCACTGACTGCCACAGCTACCTGAACTACACTTCCTCCCACCCCGCTTCCTGCAAGGACTCTATTCCATTCTCCCAGTTTCTCCGTCTCCGCTGCGTCTGTTCCGACGGTGCCACCTTCCATACCAGTGCTTCTGACATGTCTTCCTTTTTCCTCAACCGAGGATTCCCCTCTACTGTGGTTGACACAGCCCTCGACAGTATCCGTTCCATTTCCCGCACTTCTGCTCTCAGCCCTTCCCCTCCCTCCCAGAACCACGATAGGGTTCCCCTTGTCCTCACCTTTGACCCCACCAGCCTCCACATTCAACGGATCATCCTCCGCCATCTCCAACGTGATCCCACCACCAAACACATCGTCCCCTCACCTCCCCTTTCAGCATTCCGAAGGGACCGCTCCTTCCGTGACACCCTGGTCCACTCCTCAATCACCCCTAACAGCCCTTCTCCTTCGCCTGGCACCTTCCCATGCAAGCGCAGAGATACAACACATGCCCTTTTACCTCCTCCCTTCCCACTGTCCAGGGCCCCAAACACCCCTTCCAGGTGAAACAGCGATTTACTTGTACTTCTTGCAATTTAATATACTGTATTCGCTGCTCACGATGCGGTCTCCTCTACATTGGGGAGACCAAACGCAGATTGGGCAACCGCTTTGCGGAACACCTCCGTTCAGTCCGTAAGGGTGACCCTGAGCTTCCGGTCGCCTGTCACTTGAATTCTCCGCTTCACTCCCACTCTGATCTCTGTCCTCGACCTATTACATTGTTCCAATGTAGCTCAACGTAAGCTCGAAGAACAGCACCTCATCTTTCTATTAGGCACTTTACAGCCTTCCGGGCTCAACATCGAGTTCAACAATTTCAGACAATAATCCCTGCCCCCATTTTTCATGCTGTACTATTTTGCCATTCCCATTTGCAACATTTTATCTTTCCTGTCTCTTACATAAGCACAGCATATTCTTTCAACTCCTTCCTCCCCTCCTAAACACCGCCCCCCCCCACCGCTGTCTCTGCACCTGCTTAATAGCTGTTACATCTCCAGCTTTTTCCAGTTCTGATGAAGGGTCCCAGACCTGAAACGTTAACTCTGTTTCTCTCCCCACGGATGCTGCCTGGCCTGCTGAGTATTTCCAGCGTTTTCTGTTATTTTATAAACCAAAGAGTCAGCAAGGTTTCCTGTTCCCAACTGCTACCCAGTAAGTGCTGCTGGAAACTGAACACGGCAACAAAATCCGACTCAACTGTGATGTCTCCTGCAGTCAAGCATCCTACTGATGCTCACTGCTTGGGTTCACACATTAAGGATGACCACGTTGGTGAGGTACCAGAGCATCACATCGATAGAATTACAGGAAACTCTATTATCCGGCACCAACGGGACCGGCGTGGTGCCGGTTTATCAAAAAGTCCGGATTACAGAGAGGTATAGTTTAAAAGGTACGAGAACTCCGTACACAACAACAAATCCAGGCTTCCCTGTTGCTTGGCAACATGCGCAGGAACTCCAACCACAGACCAAGCGTCCCTGTTGCTTAGCAACAAATGCACGAACCCCAGTTACACAGCCACAGATCCAGGAACTGCCACTAATATGAAGTAAAACTTACCTGAACCTACTCCTGAATTTTGCCGGTTAACAGAGATTTCCGGTTATTTAAGTGCCGGTAAATCGAGAGTTTCCTGTACATAGGATATACAGCACACAAACAGGCCATTCGGCCCAACCAGTCCATGCTGGCACTTATGCTCCACTCGAGCCTCCTCCCCGCCTTCCTCATCCAACGATCATGACCTTCTATCCCCTTTTCCGTGATGTGCTTATCTAGCTTCCCCTTAAATGCATCTATGCTGTTCTCAACTACTCCCTGTGGTAGTGAGCTTCACATTCTCGCCACTCTCTTATCTGAATTCACATTTAGATTTCTTGGTGACTATCTTAGGAACATGCGTCAGAAACATGAGGGGGGGGAAAAACTGGCACGGGGAGGGGGAGAAGCAGGGCAGGATATTTACAAAGAAACTGTCCATTTCAACTTTTGAATAATAATCAAAGTTTTATAAATGAGGGACCAATGCAATTGTATCAGATCTTCAATTTTACTTCAAGTGTTATTGCCAATAAATATTCCGAGCCCACTATTTGCTAGAGTGAAGATGTTAACTGTCTGGTGCCAGCAAGCACAGCTGTCTGCCGAATGCACCCTCCACTCCATGCCAAATTACTCATTCAGCCATGAACAATGAGAAAGCAGAGCAGGAAAAAAAGCCAAGTACAACACACAGTAAGATTAGCAATAAACTGATGGATCCCTGCAGAGGTCAATGACAAAACAAGTTTTCAACTGTAATCACTACTTTAACCTAACCTATAGCTCATCGCCTACAGCCCCCCATTATAACTCTAGCTGCCTTCCTGTGACAATCAAAAGGCTCACTGTATCCCCATTGTTTATTTGTTTTCATTTCAAATTGCCAACATTGCCTTAATATTACTATTTTTAGGAAAATTCTGCAGTAACCAGGCAATACATAAAGCAGAAAGGCAGAATTACATATATGAATGTCGTTGATCTTGGCCCATGATGTGAGAAAGCATGAGAGACCCAAACCCAGCATCGTACAAGTGGAAGTCTAACTCCTGCACACGTTATTTTGTGAATTATATAATCTAGATACCTTGCTTTCCCCTTTACTTCCAAACACTCAGTATTATCAGTAGCTTGATTGCACAGATAAGGATGCAGTCAGTTGTGATCAATGCTTGTGCGACATCACAGGCACACAAAACAAGGGACATAGGATTACAGAGTCATTATCTAGAACATAAAATGAAAAAATGTGCAGTTTGAAGAAAAATTGTACCTTACAGATAACAATGCAGAAAAGCACCATGTAAAAATATTTCCACCATGAATGCCAAGTACAATATATAGACTCAATGAATAGTATATAAGAGCGGGGGAGTGGGACTAACTGGATTGCTCTTCAAAAGGGCTGGCACAGCCTCGATGGGCTAAATGGCCTCCTGTACTAGTTGATGATTCTAGGATTCTAGCAGGTACAACAGGAGTGAGTACACTCTTTTTAAAATGTTGCTGTTGTTTTTGCTTAAAGTAACTAACACCTCCTTTAAGAAGTGTTTGATTTTTTTTTATAGTGTATACAGATGCTCAAAATGATTCATAAATTAACATAACTAATTTGCTTTAAAAAAAAACAAGTATCACAGCCTTGTGGTGAATTCCCAATTTTTAATGATAATTTAGTAAAACTCCTATTAAGTGGATCGAAAACAAATGTGCAAATTTGAAATTAAAAATCAATTACCAAACATTAATCTGTAAAAGTAAAAATTCAAGGAAAAAAAATGCAAAAACCAGTGACAACGAAAGCTACTTCTACAATATTCAAATTCTTCAAAATAAATGTCTTCAAGACAGTTGTATGAGTGAATCAAGCAGCAAAACTACAATGAATGACTTCATACAATTATGCATAGGACTGTTCAGGAAAAAAAGTAACTTGTATTGCTTCTACTTTATCCACTTTTTAGGGCAAATTTTAATATCTATTTTAAGAATTATTTTGCATGGAACAGCTAGCATTGATGCTTTCATGTCACACACCACCATCCATCTACACTGATTAATTAGATATTCAGTCTGTGAGTCATAGTTTCCATAACACGGAATTCAAACTTCCGTCAGCATTTATTTTGTGCAGTGAAGGTTAATGCAGCCGGAGGCAGTACATTTCAGATTGTCGCCTTAAAATTACTGTGACCATTAAAGTTATCTTTCAAAAGTCATCCGAGGAATATCCTTTCATTTAAACTTGTGACACGCAAGTGGTTTTTAAAAAAAGCAGAGCTTCCATTTCACTTGGATTGCCTCCCACTTGTATCATTTTACTGGGCATTGTTAGCACAACCAGCAAGCCACTATTTCTGTAGTGTTGTTTGCCGACAACAGCAAACCCACCTAGCATCATAATTCTCATTTGTTCGGCAACTGTGTAGAAAATGGCATCTAAACAGGGAGGAAAGTAAAGTGCATTTAATATATACTTTAAAAATATTTTTAATTTTAAAAGAAACAGAAGGAAAATGATTAAAAATGAGAGTTCTACAACAGCAAACGGGTAAGCAACTGGTCCCACAGTCTCCACTTGTGCCAGTCTTGAGCATCTACAAAGAATGTAGGAACACGAGTGGGTCATTCGCCCCCCTCAAGCTAGTTTTGCCATTCAATTCGATGATTACTGATCTGTACCTCAACTCCATTTACCCACCTTTGCCCTATATCCCTTCATACACGTACCTAAGAAAAATCTGTCGATCTCAGTCTTGAAAATTTCAATTGACCCAGCACCCAAAGCCTTTTGGGGGAGAAGAAGTCTAAAGTTCCACTCATCTTGGTGTGAAAAAGTGCTTTCGGATTTCACTTCCCAACGGCCTAGCTCTCATTTTAAGATTATGTCCCATCCCCAACTTCCCTTCCTCTCCAAAGTCGGTGAACGTGTTGTCGTCTCCCAAATCTGCGCCCATCTTTCCCAGAACTCCATGTTTGAATCCCTCCAAGCAGGTTTCCGCTCCTGCCACAGTAATGAAATGGCTATCAAAGTCACAAGTGACATCTATGTGATTGTGACCATGGTAAACGAACCCTCCTCGTCCTTCTTAACCTATCTGCAGCCTTTGACACGGTTGACCACACCATCCTCCTCTGAAGCCTCTCCTTCCTCGCCTGATTCCATTCTTATCTATCCAGTCACAGCCAGAGAATCACCTGCAATGGTTTCTCTTCCCACTCCCGCACTGTTACCTCTGGAGTCCTCCAAAGATCTATCCTTGGCCCCCTCCTATTTCTCATCTACATGCTGCCCCTCGGCGACATCATCCAAAAACACGTCAGGTTCCATATGTACGCTGACGACACCCAGCTCTGCCTCACCACCACCTCTCGGCCGCTCCACGGTTCCTAAATTGTCAGACTGCTTATCTGACATCCAATACCAGATGAGCAGAAATTTCCTCCAACTAAATATTGTGACGACCAAAGCCACTGCCTTTGGTTCCCGCCACAAACTCCGTTCCCTAGCCACTGACTCCATTCCGCTCCCTGGCAACTGTCTGAGGCTGAACCAGACCGTTCGCAACTTTGGTGTCATATTTGACCGCGAGATGAGCTTTCAACCACATAGCCACTTCATCGGCATGACTGCCTATTTCCACCTCCGTAACAATGCCCGACTCCACCCCTGCCTCAGCTCATCTGCTGAAACCCTCATCCATGCTTTTGTTACCTCTAGACCCGACTATTTCAAGGCTCTCCCAGCCGGCCTACCATCTTCCACCCTCCATAAACTTGAGCTCATCCAAAACTCTGCTGCCCGTATCCTAACTCGCGCCCCTGTGCTCTGTAACTCCTGGTCCAGCAATGTCTCAATTGTAAAATTTTCATCCTTGTTTTCAAATCCCTCCATATCTCTGTAACCTCCTCCAGCCCTACAACCCTCAGAGATCTCTGCGCTCTTCCAATTCCGGCCTCTTGCACATCCCCTATTTTAATCGCACCACTGTTGGCGGCCGTGCTTTCAGCTGCCTCGGGATTAAAGTCTGGAATGCCCTCGCTAAACCTCTCCGCTTCTTTCCTCCTTTGGGACACACCTTAAAACCTACCTCTTTGACCAAGCTTTTGGTCATCTCTCCTAATTATGTGGTTCAGTGTCAAATTTTGTTTGGTAACGCTCCTGAGAAGTGCCTTGGGACATTTTACTATGTTAAAGACGTTAGATAAATGCAAGTTTTTGTTGTCCCCTTGTTCTGGAGTCCCCCACCAGAGGCAATAGTTTCTATGTATCGATCCTATCGAAAGACCAACCCTCAACCTTCTAAACCCACAGGAATACAGAGAAAGTTGATGAAACCTGTGCTCAATGTATTAGGAAATACTTGGAAGTAATCAAAAATGGCTTGTTACCAACTTTCTATCTTGTGCATAAGTACCCAACCTCCACTCTTATGAGGACCAAGATTAGGAACCCAAGTTTGAGGAATTGATGAGACAGAACCTATATCTTACTGCTCTGTAGCCATCGCGCATCTGAAAAGGATGTATCTTTCATGGTCAGCAGGCTCTCCAGGAAGTTAAGTGTCTCAGTGCATAGTTATCATTGCTGGAATTATAATGCAGTATTTCTATCTACTTTTAAGCAATTTGATACAAAAAACTTGTATCGTTCAAAGTATAATCACACGAGGTAAGTCGGTGTTTACACATTTATTTCAGATCTTATTGACCTAACTTAAACCACAAGAAAACATAGAACAATCCGAGCTCCAAAACACCACGAGAGTTTTTCCTACTAAGCAGCTATATTTTTATCATACCGCGAACAAACTTTACCCACCCCATGCATGTAGTTAATTAAAACACACTTTTTTTTTTTGAGAAGGAGAAAGAAAGGAAATCCACTTGTACAAGTCCACATGGAAGCACCCCGAATCCTCTCCGACGAAGCTGCAATCCCCAACCACAATGAATTATAGTGAAGCTGGAGGCGAAATAGCATCCATACACGACAATCCATTATCCATGTCAAGTTAATGTTGCATGTTGAGCCATATGGCATGGGTACACATTCAACAAAGGAAATTCCTCAAACTTGTTACAATCAGCACTTGCAGTCATCCAAAAAACTGACAGTTTATTGTGCGTTATGCATTTTTGTTAATATCCATGGCAAAAACAGGAAACAGGACTGGAAAAAGGGGGAGGAATGTGTGGAGGAACTGGGTAAAAATGCAGATGGTGAACATTTAACAGGCACGCACCAAGTTCCTAGGAAACTGGTACTCAACTGTAATTAGGTCAAATCTCTTGATGCAACTAAACAATACCAGATTTATTTACAGCACAGCACCAACATAGGGTGGCTGGTGAAATCTGTTAAATAATATACAATGAAAGCAAACAGCATTGTTATTTTAAAAATTTCATGCAACAAACTTTATTTTCCAGTGAGTGGGTACATGTATTTAAAAGTTGCATTGAACGCACTACGCATAATAAATGTTCCCTAAGAGTATTATACAATTATCTGCTGGGAGTCTGGAGTTTCACAAGCAAATCTTAAACCACACTCGTAAATTTCTACATGCCCATTACAAACTATGTCTAATTTTAATTAATAAAATCAGTTTACATGCAAACCAATTATACAATCCAGATTAACCAACATCTCAGAAGAAATACACATTTCCAATCGATTGTTGATTAATATTTTTTAATTAGAAATTTGTAATTGATCCTCGATAGCTCAGTAATTTAAAAAAAAACACATTATCTGCATTATGCGCAGGTCAAAGATAGAATTAAGAACTCCCAGAAGCCTATTGTACCTGACAGGAGACCTCACATCAAGCGTATCTGGAGCCTACAACTAGAGCAGAACTTCATTTCAGCCCCCGCAGTGACAACAATAAAACGCTGAGAAAACACACTATCGAATCCTGAACTCAGCATCAATTTCTGTTAATTACAGCCTTGTCAGCAACGTGATTATTCAAACTGCTCATGCAAATGTTAATGAGTCCTTATTTGCATATTTATTTTTTCCCTTTGTTGAAATGTCATTGATTATTACATTCTACGATGATGAATGCTACTGCTGATGTGCTCTGATATGTAATTAGTCATTAGGTGGAATGAATAGATCAATTATGAGAAAGGTCCAGGATTAAGCAATATAAAACAAGTAGTGTGGATAGAATGCTCGGATTTTTTGAAAAACTCTGAAGTAAGGGAGGAAGAAAACCCTTCAATGTCGTATGCATCTTCGTCCTTACAAAGGAACTGCTTATTGCAAGGAACTAAAAAAGCTTCAATTTGCATCATAAAATTGCTACGTAAGCATTTAAAATATAGCTTTAGCCACCCCTCAGTTCACATAAGCAGACAGTTTAGAATTTCTTTTGTCTGCTATCCCAGAAAATTGGTTCCAAGACTGTAAAATTACTTTTCCATACTAGTAATGCAAATAAAATAAGACTTGGATCTTTCAATCCTTCACCGTTTCAGGGGAAAGACTCGTTTGGCCTTTAGAGCCGCTCACTGTTACTATCCTCCAGCCAACACAAGCTATTCACTGACAACGGGGAAAAAAACATTACTGCAGACCAGATGGGAACATTCCACATGACCAAACCAATCAATCACCTTCATGGGGCGCAGGTGCAACACAGCCGGGCAGCAACACACCATTTCACAGTCTATCGGGCACAAACACATGGTCACCAATCAATGGCACCCCGCGGACCTCCGAAAGGGGGAGGCTCTCTCGAGTTTTACTGGTCTATGCCTGATGACTTCATAATCACACATCATTTCATTCACTGGAGGATACAAAGTAGCAAACTAATAACCTTCCACTGGAAATGGTCATGTTGTGCATATTAATAAAGTACTGATGATAGTGAAGCAACTGACTCCCTTTCCTTGCAATCTATCCACAGCATTCAAGACTGGCAGCCGCCTGAACTTAACACAGTAAGCACTGTGCCTCAGGAAGGATATTCCATTCAGATTAACACCAATTAAAACTTTCATAAACATCAAAGCTTTGTGTCGAAAACAAAATAAAGTCAATGGAACAATAAAGCAGCAGGTAAGTATCAAAAAGGTCACAAACTTCATGCCAACTATAATCATGCACCCGAAACCATATTCTGTTACAGGTAAATTATCTATAACTACTGAGCAGCATACAACAGGGAAAATATAAAAGAACATTTAACTAGTCTGAACCTTCACACACATTGCAGTTAAATTTACAGAATAAGGAGGCCATTTATTCCTTGGAAGGTAAAAAAAACTAAAATAGGAGGAGCAGAAAGATCTGGGAATACAGATATATAAATCACTAAAATTAGCAACACACATTGAAAAGGGCAATTAGAGTACCAACTAATTACTGGGGTTAATTTCTTGAGGGCTAGAATACAAAAGCATAGAGGTAATATTAAATTTATGCAGAACTTGCTTAGACCATACTTGACAGAAGAGCAGAAAAGATTTACAAGGATGTTACCAGAATTAAAATAATGCCACTATCAGGAAAGATTGAGTGGAGAAAGGTGGGGGGGCGCTTCTCTCTGGAAAACACAAGACTAAGGGACCTGATAGAGGTCTTGAAAATTAAAAAGGAGTTCGATAGGGTGGATGCGCAGAAATGTTCCACTTGTGGGAGAGTCCAGAACATGGGGCCATAAATATTAACGGATCAAATAAAAAATTTAGGAGGAACTTCCTTACAAAGAGCGTGGGGAAAATGTCGAACTCGCTGCCACGTGGACAGGTTGAAACAGACAGCATTGATGCATTTAAAGGGAGGCTTGATGCATACATGAAGAAGGGAAGAGAGGGGGGGGGGAAAGAGGTCATGAGAGTGGGGAAGGGGCTCATGTGGAGTGCAAACATCGATGGAATTTCTAATAGCATTCCCCGCCCCCCCAAAGTCTTTTTAAGCCACATTTACAGTTGCTTTATACTATTAAGGTTGGCTTAGCCAGCAATAGCACCGTTGGTGAAAAATAGATTCACTCGAGTCGGTCTTAAAGTAAAAGTACAGAATTTATGAACAGAACGTTTTGGGGGAAGAACCATAGACCCCGCGGTCTAGTGATAAGCGTCTTGCCGTTCAGTGGTATCGAAACTTCTTTTATACAGGCAAAACATTACACACAAATGTGTTCACCCAATCACGCTCCCCCAGCAACAACTCCCCTGTCCTCACAGGAATGATATGGAACCTTCTAGAACTTTGGGCGGTTTTTAATAGTTAATTACAAAATGGGCAGCTTTGAGGCTACCAATTACTGTAACTCACCAAGACACACAATTTTGATTCATCTACTTTGCATTATAGAATAGTAGAATTACATTAATACATCCAAAGGGCTTCCAGCAAATTGTTTGCAGAAGGCTGCACCACTGAATAATTGTGAAATATTTAGTGTTTCCCACATTCAATAACTGTTCAACAATAATGTCAAGCACAATGGTTTTAATGGGAGCAGACACAAACAGTTAATTCCTGCCCCGTCTTAAGCTGAGTTTGTTTTGTCTTGTGCCATTGTTTCTTATTTACAAGTTCACTTCTTACAATACATTCTGTAACTCTTTATGTTGCTGCTTTAAGCTATATCATTTTCACCCTAACAGCACCAATGGAGGCAACACTGCAGTGCAAACGAGCCAACAACCTTGCTATCAATAGACACCAAAACATTTCTTCAGCTGTGGTTTTGCCGGTTACCTCTGCCCAAAATGATCAGTAACAGCGGCAATATAACCAGCTTGTATTTGGCATCGGGCCTGCCATTTTGGGTCTTTAGCACACATACACCTCCAAAGCAACTGTTCATGTGTAACCTTCAACAATGCACAGTTTGTTTTATATAATTGGCAAATCCACTTTATAGTTTAAACAGGGGAACATGGCAATAATGCCAACCAGCAAAATTACACAGCCATTTCCAACAGAAACAGTTTAGTAATTTAAAGGAGCACGGTGTGTGATTTGTTTTAATCCAATAACCCATCCCTCCCAACAATTTCTTCATTGGTCCTCTTTGAACTAACGAACTTGCATTTATAAAGTACCTTTCACATCCCAAAGCACTTCACAGCCAATTAAGTACTTTTGAAGTAGTTTGAAGTGGTCACTTGTAATGTAGGAAATGCAGCAGCCAATTTGCACACAAGATGATCCCACAAACAGTAATGAGATAATGACCAGATAATGTGTTTCAGTGCTGTTGGTTGAGGGATAAATATTGGCTTGGACAGCGGGGAGAACTCCCCTGCTCTTGTTCGAATAGTGCCGTAGGTACAGGTCTGACACTACAATATAGGGGGTACACGACTGGTGGTTACAGGGATGTACACAACACAATTCTTCCTTTAACTTTATTTTTATTCTGATCGCATTTCTTTCTTTACACCTCTTCGTGCTTACTTTTAACTTCCCTTCATAGGAACAGGAGTAGGCCATTCAGCCCCTCAAGCCTGTTCAGCCATGCAATTAGATCATGGCTGATCTGCAAGTTAACTCCATCTACCCGCCTTGTTTCCGTAACCCTTAATAACCTTGCCTAACAAAAATATACCCTTTGTTCCCTTCTGCTTTCAGTGGCAATGCAGTATTGTGGAAACAAATCACGAGGAAGAATATTTTCCTTTGCTTCTCTTAATCAGAGGCATCTTTACTGCTTCTGTATTTAGTCAGAGCTCAAGGTAAAGGTGAGACCTGCCTGAGGAAACAGGAGAGCAGTATCTGTACTTACTGAAAATTCTATCCATAAAACCTCACACACAAGACAACTATATTTTAAAATTTGTACAAAGCTCTAAATCTTGGCTAATGCTCCATTTAAACTAGCACGCAAATATCTTAAAGTATTGCCAGAGGCTACATCCTTTAGCTGACGAACCAGACTCTCAATTATAGGATTTAGCAAGAGGGATTTAGTAGGAGGGGCTGGCTTTGTCTAGTGAAGATTGCACGTCATCTCCAGCATTTACTGCAGTCTTGTTACCTGTTTACATGAAGCCTGAAGTTATTTCTTTTTTAAATAACTACACAGTTTCAAAAGCCTACAGCATTAACACATTTTTATATAAAACATTAGGCCAACAGTTAAATAAGCACAGGAAAAAAATGTTCTAATAAGAATTAACCTGCAGCTTTCCCCCCGAACATCTCAGGACAGCTGGCATGCAAGATTATGAAATGGGTACCCCAATAGGTTAATCTCTTGTTTCCAAAGGTCAATTCGCTGATCAATTTACCCACTTTGAGACTGCATGGGGTTAACATCCAACTCCTCCACCTTCGCAATAAATTTCTCCAACAAGAATCAATTTCAACTCCCTCTTTAGATTTCCTTTCTGTAAGGCAAAATATGTTGCATAGAAAGAGCGAACAAATTCGCATTTGGAACTTTAGGATATCACGGTCAATGAAGTACGTTTGAAGTGTAGTCACTGTTGTAATGTAGGAAACGCAGCAGCCAAAATTGCAGACAGCAAGATCCCACCAACAGTAATGAGATAATGATCAGGTTTTTTTTTTTTAAACTGATGTCGCTTAAGGGATAAATATTGGCCAGGACACCAGGAAAACTCCCCTGCTCCTCTTCAAAATAGTGCTATGGGATATTTTATGTCCACCTGAAAGGGTAGACGGGGTCTCAGTTTAATGTTTTCATCCAAAAGACGGCACCTCCGACAGTGCAGCACTCCCTCAGTACTGCACGATGTCAGCATCAACCTCGTTAACAGCCCCAGGTCTGTGACAGTTCTTATTTTTTTAGTAAACTGTTGTTACACTTTACTATGACTTTCTTTAAAAGGTACTTTTCTTGCAGTTTTTAATTTAAAGAAATTTTCTGTCGTACAAAGAGTTATGGGAATGTGGAGTGGTCAGGTGCAAGTAGTAACTAATGCTAAAATAACTGCAGTATTAAAAGAGGTAGTGGATAATAATTAAAGAATATATAAAAGGTATGGGGAGAAACCAGGAAGATGTTTCAGTGTAAAATCACCTTACAAGAAGGGCATACATTCTGTGCAGGCAAAAAGGGCCAAATGGCCTGATCCAGTGATAACATTTCTAAGTTTCTATTGATCATGAGTGGTTTCCGCAATTCAACACTGTCTCCCTAATATTTTCCAGAACAGCTTGTTAATCCCGTATATATTCTCATTATCCACTTCATTTAGTTTAGGTCTAGTCCTCCTCAAATCCATCACTCATAACTGAGCCAGTCAAACATTTGGGGATAGTCTAATTAGATTTTAATCTTTTTTCCAGATTTTCGGTTTAAAAAACCAATAGCCTCTTCTGTACATCACTGTACACACAAAGCTTTTTGAAGAACAAGCAAGTTAGGTGTCCATTATGGTAAATTATGAGTCATTAAATGTGAAGTATTAGGAAGAACTTTCTTCCCATAAACTACCACTGTTCCCTAAAGAATACAGACAGACTTAAGTAGTTAGGCATAGTGCATCTATCCACCAGATGAGCGTACTAATCCTTTTTGAATATTCATTAGGTGACAGATAAAGGTGCCCACACCGCTTCTCCAAGCTGACAGTGGACGCTGCCCGTCCCATTTTCTTTCCACTCTGCTACAGTTGTTGCAAAGGAAATATCTTCAACCCAGCAGCACAGCTAAGATCGGAAATTCAGCATCTGGAAGCACAGGTGAAAATCTACACCCCAAACCTCCGGGGCACTTGACGTTGGGGTTCCAACGCAATGTGCTGACAGGACACCTTCAAAATATTGATTCACTGTTAAAGCTTTTTACGTGTATTACTACTGAACAGAAAAATGTCTGTCTTGCAAGCTAATTTGTATTTTTAACAGTTTACAACTACAAGTGGCAGACTTCTGTGTTACCAAATACAGGAAACTTTCGATTTACCGGCACCTAAATAACCGGAAATCTCGGTTAACCGGCAAAATTCAGGAGTAGGTTCAGGTAACTTTTATGACTTGCCTTCCTCCAGGTGTTGCTGTGCATAGGTGTGGCTGCAGCTGTTGCTAAGCTACAGAGACACTTGCAACTTGTGGCCATTGTTTTGAAGCAACAGGGTTTGTTGCTTTATACGGAGCTCTCAGCTCCGTATCTTTCACTATAGCGTTCGGTTATCCGGAATTTTTGATGAACCGGCACCACGTCGGTCCTGTCCGTGCCGGATAAAAAAAAGTTTCCTGTAGTTAAATATTTCTTTTCCTTAAAAACTTATGCTCAAAGTTAGGGATGTCTGCAGCAAAAATACATCCCCTAGTACACAGCATCAAGTAATCCTGTAAAGAAAAAAAGACATGCATTTATTTAGCACCTCCATCACATCTCTCAAACTTTGCAAAGCACTTCACTTAAAATTAATTACTTTTAAGTACATTAATTTACATAGGCAATCCACCATCTACAAGTCAGGAGTGTGATGGAATACTCTCCACTTGCCTAGATGAGTGCTGCTCTAACAACACTCAAGAAGTTCAACATCATCCAGTACAAAGCAGCCCATTTGACTGGCAACCCATCCACCATCTTAAACATTCACTCCCTCCACCACCAGCACACCCTGGCTGCAGTGTGTACCATCTACAAGATGCACTGCAGCAACTCACCAAGGCTTCTTCAATAGTACCTCCCAAACCCGCGACCTCTTCCACCTAGAAGGACAAACTCAGCAGGCGCATGGTAACACCACCACCTCCAAGTTCCTCTCCAAGTCACACACCATCAGGACTTGGAAATATATCGCTATTCCTTCATCGTCGCTGGGTCAAAATTGTGGAACTCCCTAACAGCACTGTGGGAGTACCTTCACCACACGGACTGCAGCGGTTCAAGAAGGTGGCTCACCACCACCTTCCTGAGGGCAATTAGGAATGGACAATAAATGCTGGCTTGGCCAGCGATGTCCATATCCCATGAACAAACAAAAAAAATGTGGTGGCCATTTTATGTACAGCACAATCTCAAAAACAGGGATGAGATGAATGAACAATTTATTTTCAGTAACAGTGGCCTAAGGAGGACGTTAGGTAGGGGAAGTCTGTGCTCTTTGAGGTGACGTCTTTAAAAGCACAACTGAATCACCTTAACATGAAGAGGACTTAGCTTAACATTTCACCTAAAAGGATAGAATCTTCCTCTGCTCTGAACGGGAGCATCAGCCTCGTTTACATGTAAACACCAAGCAGTTCATAATTGTTACAATTAACATAATCATGTATTTATTTTATCTCAAGTGTTCATCCGAGATAACATGCACAAGTAGACTGAAAGCTAGATGCGCGCATTAATGCCAAGCATAGGTTTTCAAGGGAGCAACCCTGATGGGATCCCAACTGGCCCATGAGGCCATCGAGTCCTGGTATTTTTCTGCATTTGTTGAATTACTAGCACATAACATGTGATTTCTGCTGATTTAACTATAAGAAAGCACATTCTCTGCAGTGATAGCGCTGTTCTCTTTTACTGTTTTCAGAAGTTACAAGGAATTGAGTCAATACTCGCAACAGGTTCGCCATGTAGAAAGTTTGAACAGCACTGATGTAAAGGACGTCAGCCCACCACCCCAAAAAGCTTTTACCATTATTACGTCAAGTCTTTTGTTAAGGCAAAACTGAAGTCATCAGACTCCCAGATGTTCTTTGGCTGTTTCACCATATTGAGCATTTATCATTCTTCAGGATGTGGGCTTTGCCGGCAAGACTGGCATTTATTGTCTATCCCCAGATGCACTTCTATTTACAGTACATGGTCTCTGGCCAGATCACTTTGATAGTCGATTTGCAATTTTGAGTGACTTATGGCATTGAAAAAATGAATGTATTGCAAAGATAAATCTTTAAATTGACTGGGCATTGAAAAGACCAATAGCGGCTCTGCATACATTGTTTCAACGTCAATAGATTAATTAATAAAGGCACACCTGCGATCGTGAAAGTTGCCACAGCTATTACACAGGTTTATACAAAACAGAGACTTTGTTCAGATGGAAGAATTGCTTCCTAATGAACCACTGGCTAGCTAGCTTTTTATTTTCCATTCTAAGCTTTGACTGTCATTTGCTGCAAACATCTGCCAAGATACCAGAATCTATTTACATCATGAGTGAAGACAAGGAAGACTGGAAGGAGCGGTGATAAGCAGTGGATTTCTCCAAGCACAGGAAGCAACATCAAACCTAAATGAAGCCAGTTTTGAAGTTGTACCGCTGCGTCTATGTTTGCTGTTGTAACACATACTCTTGTCTTTGATTTATGCTGGGTTTCCATATTTTTCATGTTGTTGCTGATGCATCTCCCTTCATCCCTGACAATTATGAATATAAACCTAAACTTTACCATAGCACTAAAAAGCTAATGCACACTAACAGTGATCACAATTTGAAATTTATGCAATTGTGCTTAAAGCTACCATGACCAGAGTGAACGTTCAGGGATTTAAACTGATGAAATGACTCTACTTGAATTATTTTTTAATGTAAAATGTTAAGATGCTTTTAGGAAGGATGAAGTTAAGGTTTTTTTTAATAAATTGTTTGAAAACAGAACCCCCTGCCCCAAGATACCACAATCATGCATTAGCAGAAACAAGAGACTGTGCGAGACTGTGCTCTTATCTGAACTGCAATGCATGATGTCCCAAAGTGATGTCCTAAAAACAGTATCTCAGTTCCCATCACCTCCCCAAGGGTTTTCACACTGTTTCTCCACATCTTTCCATCCCTATTGGTCAGCCAGACACACAATAAAGCAGAAAGAGTGAATAGGCAACCCTTATCCAGACCTTCTCACAATGGTTCACTCAATTAGATGCCAAAAAGCACACAGTGATCCACAGATGACTCCCTCTCGGATTTTCCCTTCTTCATTCCATCGAATGACGTGCTACCCTATGCTCAGTACCTCTCCACAGTAATGACTAAAGAACCGAAACTATACCATAGCACCCAGGTTCATGAACTCAATAGAATGAGGCACTGAGCCTACACCCCATCACACTAGGGCCTACACTGCCACACTACCGTACAAAATTAACTTTAGCCTTGTATTATCCCAAATCCAGTGAAACGTAGGTTATACTATATAATTTTATACACAATTCTAAGCATCCATCTGATATTTGACCACTGGCGTTTCAACTGGAGGATTTTTCTTGGTATTTACAAGTATATTTTTTCCCCAAAACAACTGTTCAATTATAAGCCTTATAGATCTAGTTTTCAAACTAAATTCTGTACTTGTAGATATGAAAAATATAAATACAGCAGTCGTGTCTTAATTTAAATGATCTGCTAGTTCAAACTTTTAGCACTAAATTCCCATTTTCTGTTATTTGTGCTGATCAATTCAAATTACTGGGTAATTCAAATATTTTAGCAAATCAAACGACTTTGATTATTAAGAGTAGACAGTAAAATGGTTCATGGTTGATATAAGGTTTATTTGGGGCTGTATTATGCTGTGCCAGGAAAACAGAAAATGATTAGCTGGCATTTATCCATGAACTTGGAGTTTTCTTTAGAACCATAATTCGGTGAACATGTAACATTACAGACTGCGAACACTATTTTAGCTTGAAATAAGATTAAAAATTCAAAAAAAACAATGTCAATGGAATTTTGAAATCAACTTGTCATTTTGTGAAAGTAGCAGCGACGTCTTGTTGGCAACGTTTGTGAGTTGGTGACTGCGTTTGACCTTTCAAAGCGCAGTTTATTATGCTGCTGCTGCGGCAGATATTCTTGCTGGGTTGCAACCTTTATTTCAGTGCTTTTCTACTTCAGTCACATTTCTACAACTGGCAATTGCTTCAACTCCACTCAGATTTCCCAGTTGTAAAAAAAAAGCACAATTTGATAGTGACAGCTACAGCCAGTAGTGGCAAAATATGCTGCCTATAAAAATAAATTCATCTCTTACATTTAAGAGGAAAAGGCCTGTAATTACAGTGACTGCATAAACATTAAAATGCTGTGTCCAAGTTCAAAAAGATTCACAAATGCTGTTGGATAAAAGCAGATCATTTCACCATATTCGCAAAGATGCTTAACCACACAACTTTGCTGATTAGAGCTTTTAATTTGGCTTTTATATAACTTTTAAAAAACAGTTGAATGTTCTAATATTTTAATAAGCAAAAAAAATTTCACCTAATTGTTAACATTCTTGCTTAGGAATTTAGCGTAAATCTTGCTGCTGTGACTTCATAAGTAGAAAACTGTAGCAGAAACGTCGTAGAAGTCCTACTCTAGAATGCAAAGCTTATTTTTTTATGCAGCAAATAAAATCATTTCACTTAAAAAGGTATTGAATAGCTAGAGGGAAGACAGATTTGTTACTGATTCATGAATAGAACCATGCCAATTTCCCAACTGAACTAGAGCCAAAGAACACTAAAAAAGAAAAACACCCAAGTAAAAAAGGCCTTGCCAAGTAAAGTTGGTAAAAACCCATGAATGTTCATGGGGACACATCTAACTAGCAAATTAAAACAATAATCTCTTGCCAGGTTAACTTTATCTGGGCAGCATGTTCTGCCCATAATGCCATTACTCCGTGCTCATGTTGCACCTGGATATGCCCATTGCTTCCCTCTGCAGCGCCCATCGCTGTATATCCCGGGACAGCAATCACGAGCACCTCGACTCCCTATTCCAGGTGATTATCCTACCCAGCTTGTTCACCCTAATTTCTCTAACCTCCTCCCTCTTCCCCTCCACCCCCTCCAGCTCGCCCAATTCTGCCCCAACAGCCCCTCCCCTCTCCATGGCACCTTCCCGTGCAAGCGCAAGAGATGCAACACATGCCCTTTTACCTCCTCCCTTCCCACTGTCCAAGGCCCCAACACCCCTTCCAGGCGAAACAGCGATTTACTTGTACTTCTTGCAATTTAGTATACTGTATTCGCTGCTCACGATGCGGTCTCCTTTACATTGGGGAGACCAAATGCAGATTGGGCGATCGCTTTGCGGAACACCTCCGTTCAGTCCACAAGGGTGACCCTGAGCTTCCGGTCGCCTGTCACTTTAATTCACCGCTTCACTCCCACTCTGATCTCACTGTACTCGGGCTCTTACATTGTTCCAATGAAGCTCAACTTCGATTAGGCACTTTACAGCCCTCTGGATTCAACATTGAGTTCAACAATTTCGAACTATAACCCCGTCTCCATTTTTCATGCTGTATGATTTTGCCATTCCCATTTGCAACATTTCATCTTTCCTGCCTCTTACAAAAGCACAGATTATTCCTTCAATTCCTCCCACCACCACCACCCCTGTGTCTCTGCACCTGCTTAATATCGGTTACATCTCCAGCTTTTTCCAGTTCTGAAGGGTCCCAGGCCTGAAACGTTAACTCTGTTTCGCTCTCCACGGATGCTGCCTGGCCTGCTGAGTGTTTCCAGCATTTTCTGTTGTTATTTCTGCCCTTCGCTGTTACCTTTCACCTCCGTTCTCAGTGGGTGTAAGCCCACAGCACAAACTGCCCCACGTTTGGCACTCATTCCTTTTCCGCTTCCATTGTCTAAAGAATTAACCCTTCACAAAACTGAGAACCAAGAAGCATTTTTACTGCACGATCCAGTCCCCCCCCAACCCCCAGTAAATGTTTCTGCTGTTTTTACTGTAAACAGAAGGTGATTTTAATAGAATGCAAGAAGTTAATATTCTGTTTAATTTGGCAAGTCATTATAAAATACTTTCCACTGATACTAGTTGATATAAACCCAATGTGGAAATTTCAACATTTTACGTACTGAAAGGTCACTTATAAAGTCCATTTACACCGAGACTAGAGACTTCTAACTATTGTAAATCATGCGGAATGCATTTTCTGTGCATTTAGGAAATTACAGAAATTACCATGTAATCATACTGTTACTTTATGCAATTTACCATTTGGAATGCTAATAATTAGAATGATCAGCTGTGCCTTTTAGCAGCTGCCACATGAACTGGTTACATCATCAACACCGCCCTCCATCCCATACCTTTACCCCTCTGAAGTTTCTTAGTGCAGATTGAAATGCAAACTCCCAGAGTGTCACACATCTGTTTTTGTGCAGCTGTATACCACTGCAGGACAGAAAGTAGTACCGTGAGAGAGTAGGTCACAGGAGGAAAGCTTGACTTGAGTATGCACATTGATGAATCCATTACTAGAAGCACACACCCTGCAGCCAACTGTACTGACAACACAATACTGAATCCTCACTTTGTACCTCAATCAAAATCACTGTTTGGGTAGTGGCTTGTGACATTCTTTTTACAATGATACTGCAAGTCTTTATTACCGGTTATAAAATACATGTCTACTTTGGCTGGTTATTTGAGACACAACGGCCACCCACTAAATTTTTTTAAATGCCTTTAAATACAAAATATATGAAATCACGTCAATTATCCATTGGTCTGCTGCGTAAAATATTTACTGTGCATTTCACACCATCTTCAACTTCTACTGCCTAAATTTTGATCATTCATCAAAGCTAACAACCAAAGAACACTATTACTCAGTTTTGTTTAAAACATTTTTTTTAGCACTACAACTTACTTTTTTATTTTACCAAATTAATTGAGATCCCTTAAAGTGTTCCAAAATCAGGATCCTTTTAAATTTGTATTCCACAAGAACACTTTTTTCAGACAGGAGGGGCACTATAAAAATCCAAATTATTGTTGTAAAACCTTTTTAGCTTGTTCCATGCATTGGTTAATTTTTAATGCATTTCTTTCGAGATGTTGAGTGCCAATACCACCATAGGACCAGGGTGGGTGAGTTTAAAGAGTTCCCGAGTCCAATTAGCAAGGATGATGACTCATTAGTATAAGAAGTCTTAGCTAAATACCCCGTTATGATTAATTGTTTACTCTGAATAATAATTTGTCTCTGTCACACGGGCAAGTATTGCCCACATAGTCAGAGCTTGCAGCTTAAAAGCACAAATATTAAAAATAAAAAAGTGCAAACCAACTTACAATTACAATTCTTAGCAATGGTTTCATTTTAAAACAGGCACTGGCGGGGGGGGGGGGGGGGAGAAGAGAAGAATAGAAGCGAAACTCGGGGGGGGGAAAAGAGAGAGAAGCGAGACTCGGGGGGGGGGGTGCAGGGAAGAGAAGCGAGACTCGCGGGGGGGGTGAAGAGGAGCGAGACTCGGGGGGGGGGTGGAGGGAAGAGAAGCGAGACTCGGGGGGGGGTGAAGAGGAGCGAGACTCGGGGAGGGGGTGAACAGGAGCGAGACTCGGGGGGGGTGAAGAGGAGCGAGACTCGGGGGGGGTGAAGAGGAGCGAGACTCGGGGGGGGTGAAGAGGAGCGAGACTCGGGGGGGGGGGTGAAGAGGAGCGAGACTCGGGGGGGGTGAAGAGGAGCGAGACTCGGGGGGGGTGAAGAGGAGCGAGACTCGGGGGGGGGGGGGGGAAGAGAAGCACGACTGGGGGGGGAGAAAGAGAAGCGAGACTCGGGGGGGGTGAAGAGGAGCGAGACTCGGGGGGGGGTGAAGAGGAGCGAGACTCGTGGGGGGGGGGAAGAGGAGCGAGACTCGGGGGGGGGGGGGAAGAGAAGCGAGACTCGGGGGGGGGGGGAAGAGAAGCGAGACTCAGGCGGGGGGGGGAGAAGCGAGACTCGGGGGGCGGGGGGGTAGCGATAAGCGAGACTCGGGGGGCGGGGGGGGAAGCAAGAAGCGAGACTCGGGGATGGTGGGGGGGGGGAAGCGAGAAGCGAGACTCTGCGGGGGGGGGTGGAGGGAGAAGTGAGACTCGGTGGGGGGGGGGAAGGAAAGCGAAAGACAATGGCAGGGCGGGGGGGGGGGGGGGGGAGGTCGAGGAACGAGCAAACAAATGTGCACAGGTTGCAAGGTGAACCAAGCCATGTGCATGGGAGGAAGACAGAGGGTGAGCAGCAGAGCCAACAAGAGCAAGCCCAGCCTGGGAAGCACCTGTGACCTACACTACCTGACAGATTCTGCAGCTGATCAAACAATGACAATCACTGCTTCTGCCACAGCTGTTAGCTGGAAGGAGGGAAGCAACCTCTCCAGGGAATTCAAAACCAAGCAGACACCTGCTGCAGCGATTGTGCACAGGACATTAACTTGATGCTGAACTTCGATAAGCCTTAAGGCACAATTAGAACACCAGACAGAAAAACCAGACCATTTATTTATTTTTCCTCTTATACAGGCAGCAAAACATAGCCATAATATAGATTTCATTTCTAGTACACACAAACCTTGGGCAATAAAAGCCCACCACACTTTCTGTTGTCGCTAAACGACTGCATAATTTAATTTCCTGGAAACCCATTATGTCTCATCAAAAGAAAATGAAAAACAGATGAGTGTAACTCCTCAGTGTGAGCAGAATTCATTTAGTGCTGTACTTCAGAACAGAACGACATTTGTCCAATCGATTACATACATTACACCAGCTGAATGCCACAGAATCAGCATGGATCTGGCAAGTGGCAAGACAATATCCCTTTAATCCTCTAAATATATTTCTATGCAGAGCTAAACTAAAATTTATTTAGAACAACATTCATTGCATCTCTTTACAATGGTTTCACACATATGATAAAACTAAACTATACTAACAGAATAATCTTCCATTTTTAAATATGGCTAAATAAAGAACAAAGTAATAAGGCTCGCTCTCAAGAATATTTGTACGGCCTATTTTAAATTACATTGTGCCATGCCACATTTGTACCATGTACCGTGGGGCATTTCTGCATTTAGCCTTATACCACCACTGGGAATTTTCACAGAGTGTCGTCAAACAAACATTGACTAACACTGGCTATTTCGATACTTCGGAGACCACATTATCATTAACATAGTCAAATAGCACAACAGTGACAGTGCTAACATTTACAATACCACTTCTGTTAATAAGATGGCCAGCTACGTGTTCTTGAATGTCATTTCTAATTATGTTAAAAGGCGCCATTCATCCTATAAAGCACAATAAGATCCTTATGCACAAAGACAAAATTGTAGATTTGCATGTGATTCCTGCATTGTATTGTTATTATTTTAATAATGCATCAAGAGGTTTCCCAAAATGGAAGAAAAAGATGTGCGCTAACTGCATGGGGAGTATGTAACGGGGAGCTTGGAGGCTTTACGGTCTTGTTGACTTCAATTCAGTTGCTCATTTTCAGCACTCGGAGGGTTGCCTATTAACCATAATATTACAGCTGTGACTGAGTTTGGTAGTGAAATGGGAAACACATGGAGAGAGGGAATATAGTGCATGTGTATTTCAACAATTCATCAAATTGGCCTGTCTACTGATGTTATAAGGAGAGGGTCAACAGTAAGAGAGTGGATAGTCATTTTGGATAATCCTTCTTTCTCCTGGTAGAGAGTCAATCTAGATTCAACATTAGCTTGTTGGAAGAATCTCCTTTTGCTGAATTGATAACAAAAGCCTGCGGATAATAATTTAGGATCTAAAGATCTAATTTAAGTTTGATGGACTGAGGATGAACTTTGTTACCAAAGCATCAGAAATTGTAAAATTCATGCGGAAGGATATATATCAGCATTCTTTCCAAATCAACCTAGTGTGGTACTGAGATTGTAGATATCTTGATACGGTTAGAATTTTCCAGGCAGTTGCATCACATTTTAAACCAGTTTAGTTCTGCCACAGTGCTTAAAATCAGTGGGAATTCAGAACTCAGATGGATTCTATTCCATTTCATAAAATCTAAAATAAATGCTCACTGTCCGATTTACAGCCACAGAACTACCTGCCAATTAGCTTGCGTAGGCTAGATTGCTGTGAAGGGTTAATCCTATGGACCCTGCAATAGCAAACTAGTTAAGGTTGTCGACAATGAACATTTACTGCTTTATTAGAATTCCAAGAAAGAAAGACTTGGATTTATATAGCGCCTTTCACGACCACCGATGAAGTACTTTTGGAGTGTAGTCACTGTTGTAATGTAGGAAACGCGGCAGCCCATTTGCGCACAGTAAGCTCCCACAAACAGCAATGATAATGACCAGATAATCTGTTTTTGTTATGTTGATTGAGGGATAAATATTGGCCAAGACACTAGGGATAACTTCCCTGCTCTTCTTCAAAATAGTGTCATGGGATCTTTTACGTCCACTTGAGAGAGCAGACGGGGCCTCGGTTTAACATCTCATCCGAAAGACGGCACCTCTTAAACAGTGATCGAACAAAATTGAGAGGGGTTGTTAGAGAGCACCCAGGATTCTTTCCTTAATCAATATGCTGCCCATTCAACAAGGAAGGATACAGTGCTACCTCTGGTTCTGGGTAATGAAGCTGGACACGTAAGCAAACCCAAGCACACTTGGGAAATAGTGACCCACAAGTTAATTAAGTTCACAATGAAAAAAGATATAGAAAAAAAAGTGTCATACATAACTGGGTTGAACTGGAAATTAGCTCATTTAGAATCTCAGAATGGTTACAGTACGAAAGGCGGTCATTTGGCCCGTCGATTCCGTGCTGGCTCTCTGCAAAAGCACTTCAGCAAGTCCCACTCCCTAGCCCTGCAAATTTCTTTCCTTCAGATACTTATCCAACTCTTTTGAAAGCCGTGATCGAGTCTGCCTCCACCATCCTTTCAGGCAGTGTGTTCCAGATCTTAACTAGTCGCTGCGTTACAAAGTTTTTTTCTTACGTCACCTTTGGTTCTTTTGCCAATCACCTTAAATCTGTCTCCTCTGTTTCTCGACCCTTCTGCCAATGGGAACAGTTTCCCTCTAACTACTCTGTCCAGGCCCCTCATGATTTTGAACACCTCTATCAAATCTCCTCTCAATCTTCTTTGCTCCAAGGAGAACAACCCCAGCTTCTCCAGTCTATCAACGTAACTGAAGTCCCTCATTCCTGGAATAATTCTTGTAAATCTTTTCTGCACCCTCCCCAAGGCCTTCACATCCGTCCTAAAGTGTGGTGCCCAGAATTGGACACAGTGCTCCAGTTGGGGCCGAACCAGTGTTTTATACAGGTTCATCATAATTTCCACACTTTTGTACTCTATAGCTCTATTCATGAAGCCAGGATCCCATAAGCCTTTTTAACTGTTTTTTCAACCCGCCCTACCACCTTCAACGATTTGTGCACACATACCCCCAGGTGTCTCTGTCCGTGCACCCGCTTCAGGATTGTACCATTTAGTTTATATGTCCTCTCCTCATTCTTTCTACCAAAATGTATTACTTCACACTTTTCTGCGTTACATTTCATCTGCCACGTGTCCGGCCATTTTCCCAGCCTGTCTATGTCTTCCTGAATTTCAATGGGATGAAAAGGGGCCTAGCCCAGATTAATTTTTTTTTATAAGAAAGATTTGCATTCACACGAGAATTAACTGTTCAATGGCTTTATGTTCCACTTCAGTATGGAGCACAACAATGCTGCACATTCGGCCCCCAATGCCACAGAATTGCCAAGCTCAGCCTCACTATTGCAGGGAAATGCCAAACATGCACAAAGAAAATGGAGCAAAAGTTGTCCCCAGTTCAAAGAGCATTGGGGAAAGTCGGCAGAAAATAGATCCTTTAAGATACAAGTTAAGTCAAAATTTCATTGTGGGGGGATAATCAGGAATAGCAGATGTGTTAAATAAATTCTTCACATAAAATGGATTCTGGAATCTTTAAAAGGTATCAATCTGAGTGATGGAAGATGGGGAGCAGGTTTCACACTTGCGCCATTCGCTACAGAAAGTGCGCAGCATTGCAAGACTGAGGGAACTTGGATAAAATAAATATGAGAGGGGAGAGCAGGGAGTAAATTAGGGCTAACCTAATCAATATAAACAGCATCACAGGCAAGTGAGGGGAAAGCCTTGCCGAATAAACCCAGAAAGTAATACTTGGGAAAACTTTAAAATAACTTGAAAGGGAACTTGGAGGAGGTGGTGTTCCCATGCGCCTGCTGCCCTTGTCCTTCTAGGAAGAGGTCGCGGGTTTGGGAGGTGCTGCCGAAGAAGCCTTGGCGAGTTGCTGCAGTTCATCTTGTAGATGGTACACACTGCAGCCACGGTACATCGGTGGTGGAGGGAGTGAATGTTTAAGGTGGTGGATGGGGTGCCAATCAAGTGGGCAGCTTTGTCCTGGATGGTGTCGAGCTTCTTGAGTGTTGTTGGAGCTGCACTCATCCAGGCAAGTGGAGAGTATTCCATCACACTCCTGACTTGTGCCTTGTAGATGGTGGAAAGGCTTTGGGGAGTCAGGAGGTGAGACACTCGCTGCAGAATACCCAGCCCATGACCTGCTCTTGTTGCCACAGTATTCATGTGGCTGGTCCAGTTAAGTTTCTGGTCAATGGTGACCCCCAGGATGTTGATGGTGAAGATTTGGTGATGGTAATGCCATTGAATGTCAAAGGGCGGCGGTTAGACTCTCATAAGACAAACATCATAAGTGAGCATCTTCACAAGAGATGCTGAGAAACAAGTCAGATACTGCCCACAATAGGGTAAATTACACATGGTTTGTAGGTCATGCCTCAATATTCGTGTTTAGCAGCAGCTTAAAAGTACTGTATGAAAAAACCTCTCAATTAAGGATATTAGGTACCAGCATTTTATTGTACAATTGTATTACCAAGGCAAAAATCTTCAACCATCTTCCTCAACTCTGGGCAATTGTGGCCTGAGGCCTGGTCTCTCCACAAAAACCATGGCTGGAAACAGAAACTGAAAACTCCCCACCAACTTCACTACACAGCCTTTCACAGAACCTCACAAACTGGCCATTAGGAGTCTAAAGGCACCCCAAAATAACACTAGTGGATTCAGCCTGGACAGATCAGCCCTTTACTTATGCTGCTGCAATTGGGAACCAGCAGGGACATTTACAGAAAGTGGATTCAGAGCCTGGTATGAGAGGGGAATCGCTAGACAAGGCCAACTCTTCATAAAGGACCAATTGTACCATTCTAAAAGTTAGCCAACAACTCCGCATCATGCAGCATATACAGCAACTTGCAAATTAGACACTGCCTTCAGGCCCAATATTCCCTAAAATCTGTTGTGAACTGCCACTCTCTTTCTCTTATTCTCCAATTTTTAACTCCACTCTCCATCAGACCACCGCGTGATCAGCAGCAGCCTGGTTATTAGACTTACCTTCATAGTAAAAGACAACACGGAAATCTGATAAGGGTCTGGGAACAAGATCAAGTGGAGGTGAAGAAATGCAGCTAAATCTGTGTGGGTCAAGATTGTACGTCAATGGTACAGTAATTTGCATAACTCTACCCCTCCCTGCTAATTGACTTCAGACAACTGAACACATTCAGGACAGTATTTCAGGAAACCACAAAGAGTAATTTCTGAATCCATGCAGAAATCAACCTTATACCTACTGGAGTTACTCACTAGAAAATGAGCCTTCACCCATCCACCAACACAAACACACTGCACCCAAATGATACAATGGCTTTTAAAAAATGTCTGCACGTGAGCCTCCGAGATGTTTAAAAAAAAATCTTACAACTTTTACTGGCATAGTCTGCTGTTTCAATCTGATGTGTCTGAAGATCTACTATACTGGTAGTATAAATAGCAGGTTAAATACTGCTATAATGCCACAGTACTGGAATCCACACCCAACCTGGCAACCAGAGTTTAATCCCTGAAGGATCACGTTCAATCTCATTCTTTCCACATTAACTCGTCTTCTGGTGAGACCTCAAGTGAAGTCTGCTCGCTCAGGTGTAAGTAAAACATCCCCTGGCACTATTTGAAGAGCAAGGGAGTTCTCCCCGGTGTCCCGGCCAACAGTTATCCCTCAACCAGCATCACTAAAACAGATTATCAGGTCATTATCACATTGCTGTGCGCAAATTGGCTGCTGTGTTCCCTACATTACAACAGAGCCTACACTTCAAAAGTACTTCATTGGCTGTAGAGTGCTTTGGGACAGCCTGAGGCAATGAAAGGTGCTATATAAATGCAAGCTCTTTCTTTTTCTATTAACTAAGGAGTAGTATCAATGGATTCTGTGACGATAACCAGAAGCTGAATTGTGCGATGCTCAACTACAGTAGGAAAGAAAAATTCTACACCCAAGAATGGTTACGAAAATAAGCTTTCAAAGCTAGTTTATAGAAAAAGAAACGTTAATATATAAATGCAATGTATTAGAATGTTAGAAGTTTCACAAGAACAGTCAGGATTGAGAACGGTATTCAGCACACTGAAGTTCACTCTGCTCATATTTCAGCTTCTACCATGGCATCAAATTGGAATCTGAATAATTAAAAAATTAAAGCACTGGAATCTTAATATGCATTGCATGTTACAAGTTACAAAGTTATTTCTTGTTGGTGTGCTAACTTGATGTTTAACATAAAATAGGCAGGTGATTAGATTACAAGGATACAAGTTGTAGAATGTATCATGTATTGACATTCTCTAAAAATGAAGTAATTGATTTCAGTTGCCTCGAATTAGCAGCAGACCTCAACCTGCATTAACTCTGCATCACAAGGCTGTCTTTATGGGATTTAAAGCAGCAGAAATACTCACTCAGTATTCACATGATTTAAGAAACCAATTCAGCAAGACTTGAAATTCACCCGGTCAGCAATAGATTCCTTGGGATATAGATTACGGAATTATGCACAGCTACATATAAAGTACATTTCTGCGTAGACATTTATACATCCCTTTGAATCTTAAGAAATGCAAAATCACAGCAACTATGATTTTTGTTGATCCATAAACAGATTGTAGAAGCTAAGAAAAATCTATAAACGCATGCAGGTTGCGGAACAAGATCAACTGCTTCAATGTCCTTACTAATGCTAAGACGACATTTTAAGTAAGCTTTTATCCATCACTGAAAAAAGTAATCTAATCATGAGAGATTAGTGCTCATGTATAGTATAACTGAAGATTTACAAGGTTGAACACAAAAGGCAGAAAGGAGGCTTGATTATGGCAGGTCACAAAGCATGGCCAAAATTGCCTCACAAAATCTGGGGTTCAAAACTATCTTTTAAGCTTCCAGGTAAGACAGACAGCATGTTGGCGTGTGAAGGAATAGCCATGATTCAGAGAAATACACGATACTATGAACAGAATTCTGATAATACAGAATATACTGGGTTTAAAAATCTAAAGCCTCAAAGACACAAGTCTCAGCAGACAGGCTGCAAACAGAAATTACAGGCTTCTGAGAAAAGATCAGTTGATAACAAAGTTGTAAACAAGCTTTGAAATGGGAATTAGTTAAATATACTAAAACAATGAAAGATTGAAGCAAACCATTGGTGCTTCCGAAAAGTCTATGGTTTGCAATGAACACAACGAAAATGCCCAGTTTAAAGTGTGAAGAGCTAACACGTAAAACAGAAATACAAACATTAAAAGAGGCATGTGCCTTTGAAACATGACATCAAGTAAAGAAACACCTGCTGGTCAAATAGTTTTATGTTAAACTTGGAAAACGAGAACCATAAGATTAAATATGCAACCAATCGAGATAGCTAGAAAACAAGTAAACACACAGTTGGGGTGGTTCTGATTTGCATGTTGTAGGTGTAATACCAACAAGGCGGCTTTGAAAATATGACTTCAGTGGATGCACCAAGCAATTGCATTGCGTTTGTGTTAAACTTGGAGCAGAACAGGGTCACAATGTCTGCTAAAAACCAGTAAAGCCAATATTAAGAATTGAATGAAGAATCTTCGATAAGAATGGCATCAAACAGAAACCATAGCTGTCATTGTTTTTATGATGGTTTTTGAAACACCTAAAGAAATAAGTATGCATGCAATAGTTGAATTGATAATAAGACAGAAAGCATTCGAAGGAGGTATCAATAAAGGCAGTTGGCTGACATCAGCAGAGAACATCAAAGGAGAAACCACTGCCAAAAGGGTATAAAAATAAGACCTTTTAACAAAGTCAGAACTCGCTGAACGGGCAAAGCGTTTCTCAACTTTTCAGAGGCATCTCTAAGTCTTTAACTATGAGTCTCGGGAAGTCAAAGTGATTGATTTTGGTGGATGTTCTGGATTTAGAAATAAGAAAGAAATAAGAAATGTAACGAAGTAAAGATTTGAGAATAAGAATCTCTGAGAAATAAGAAATGCAAGCTAATTGTATTTTGAATTGTTAATGTTGCGACTGATTCAACAGATGTTAACTGAATGTCGGCTCTTAAATAAAACTATATTTTTAGAATTGTCTCAGAGTAAATCTGTATAAACTCGCAAACCCACAAATTCTGTACACTCTTTTGTAAGGAGTTGCAGAATTCTGGGGGGTATTCCGGACCCTCATAATATCCGGAAGGTTAGAGTCTGGTTCAACTTATTAAAAGTACTATCTGGAGGATGGTAACATCTTCAGTCGTTCCGTTCCTTTAGGGAGAGATAGCCTGAACCTTTAGACCCATCTAAGCATCTTATGGAATTTGGCTATCTCTAATTTAAGTTGAGGGTGAACGTCTGGGGAATACGCCTGATCTGGGATAGCCCAAAAGGGCTAGGAATGCAATTATCCCTTCAGAGGTGCACTGATTGTGGCCCCTAAATGCTGGGTCTCCTATCTAATTTCAAACATGGTGGGGAGCCAGAGTGAACCCAGATGCTTCCTTAAACAGAAGGAGCGGAACAAATGAAAGGTAACAAGAGTTTTGGTGCTTCAATCCATGACCCACTTTTTTGCTTTCCTTAGCCCCAGAGGAATTGTGGCTTATTGGTAAGAATGCAAACCGGCTAGCGCTTTAACTAGACTAAGCAAGACTTAGAAGGTGTACATGAGGTGGCAGAGGAAGGGAGAAGTGCAGATACGATGCAAGACAGCAAAAATAAAATTTTCTGCTAATAAAATAAAGCATCTTTTCAAAGATAATAAAACAAATCAGGTTAAAATAATTATAATTCACAAATATTCTAGAATTAAAAAGGTGAGGAAACTCTGGAGGCCTTATTTCAAGTATTATTGATAGAAGCAAATGATAAACTCATCTTCAATTTATCTGACTTGTTTTTGAAAACATGAACTTCCCTTGCCAACAGAGAGACCCTCACTCCCAGATAGGTTGCTTCAGTAACCAACTACAGGGAGTGGTCCCAGAACAATTTCATTGCCACCAGCAGGGGCCAGAAACTTCAAACTGGTCCAACATTCACTCCACCCAGGGCACCCCTACCCAGGGAAACCTCACTGCAGGCTTGCAATATAAACTGCACTTGCAAGCTCTGGAGGACAGCCGGTTCCTCTGTTTACAATGAAGCCACTTCAGGATGCACAGAGTGAGTCAACATAATTGAAATCACTGGAGATGCCTGGCAGAGAGGGAGACCCTAGTCAAGGAAGAAAATGCTTTTAGGAAAATTGGCTTCCTTTCAAAAAAGTGTCAAATAAATTTAAGTTTATCATTTGCTTAATTAAAAAGCGAGAGCATTTTGAATAAAGTCTCCTAGACTTTCCTTCCCCCTTTAATCAAATTCTTGCACCCTTTGAAACAAAATGTTTCAGTCCAGTGACTATTTGAGTAGACCCCATACAATATATTCACATTTTACACAACTTATTTCCAGAGATGGGATGAAGTTAAAAATTTCAGTTTTCTTCTCAATTCCTATCATCTTTTCTAGCCAAGCACCCAAGCTGGCACGAATATGCTACGTGGGCCATCTGCCAGATAGTGTGCAAGAATGACACAGGAAAGCCTCGATTTCACTCCCCTCTGTGGCAAAATGCTTCTCTTTCACATTTTCAGAGAAGTATATTAAAAACTGAGCCTGTGCTCCTGCTATAATACGTTGGCATTACAGCGTTTATTAGCAAAGGTGGGATATTGTTCCATGTGTACCTTTTTAAAATGATGATTTTCATGTTCTCCTTTTCCCCCCCAGCTACAAGCCACTCATCCAAATGTAGCCTCCACCAACTACCCGGGTACACAACCTGACCTGGGAGCTTATCCACGGTTTGTCAATCCATGACTGGCCAGAAAGGAGCATGACTAAAGCTGGATAAGTCAGACAATGCCAGGGTTGGACAGCTGAAAACGGGAATTCCTTTAATTGAGAGGTAGGCCTAGAACTCATACGAACAGTAGGTCATTCAGCCCCTCGAGCCTGTTCCACCATTCAGTCCAACTCAAACCTTCACCTTTCAAACACCATGCCTCAAAGTGGTAGGCCAGCTTCTTTTTTCTTATTACCACCTGTATTGTTCTGCAGTGACGTTTTCCCCGCCCTCCTCTCCTGAAGGTCGAAATAATATTATAATAAATAAAAGCAGGGCTTACAGGAAGTGGGGACTCCTTATCATAGTGTGACTCCACAGATGTAGTCACCCTCCCAACACCTCTCCTAATATTCATAAAAAGAAAAAGACTTGCATTTGTGTAGCGTCTTTCACAACCACCAACGTCCCAAAGCACTTTACAGCCAATTAAGTATTTATTTTTTTGAAGTGTAGTCACTGTTGTAATGTGGGAAATGCAGCAGCCAATTTGCACTCAGCAAGCTCCCACAAACAGCAATATGATAATGACCAGATAATCTGTTTAAGTGATATTGATTGAGGGATAAATATTGGCCAGGACACCGGGGATAACTCCCATGCTCTTCGAAATAGTGCCACGGGATCTTTTACATCCACCTGACAGAGCAGACAGGGCCTCGGTTTAACGTCACATCCAAAAGACGGCACCTCCGACAGTGCAGCACTCCCTCAGCACTGCACTAGAGTGTCAGCCTGAACAAAGTGTTAAAAATATAGGTCAATGCTTTACCAAAAGAAAAGAAATGCTGCTTTGCAAAACAAGGGATAATATGCAGATGTGAAATGTACACCTGATCAGATGACAGTTAAAATAGCAATTGATGCAGAGCAGGACTGCTTCCTGCTCTTTATGGCCTTGTCAAATAGCTGGCTTCAGCCCTGGATTTCTCTCCACTAAGCATCTCATGAGAGCTGTGTTGGTGACATTGCATAGATTCTAGGTGCTCAGGAAACACATTCAATCTATCTTAGTATCATGTCAGAACCAGTTCCTGTTGATGTAAGCTAAATCAAGGGGAAATTATTACAAGCTCTTGTACAGAGACTGAGCATGCTCAAAGAAAATGCATCAAAGCATTTTCACAGAAGGGAGAAAATGGCATTTATTTTCATTATGTAACATAACACCATCCTTACCTCTCCCGAAGTATTTTACTTGACCACAAACACTAATCATTTTTTCATTAGGAGGGAGAGGGAAGCAAGAAATTGTCAATTAACTCGAAAACAAGCCAAACATTTTGTAAGGTTTCATAATTTCTTTTAAATTCACCTAGTAAACATAGTAATATGAATATTTGGCATATGAACAGCCTGGAAGTGGCATGATTCCAAACAAGGTAGAAACACTCTCACAATGAAGCGGTATTTAAATATTTCACCGCTGCTTCGCCTGCTTTCCAAATTCTTTGATTATGAGCCACAACACAACGACCCTCCCTGCGTAATAAAGCAATTGTTCCAGGTGAGCCACAAGACTGTAACTCATTAGTACATCAACAGTTTATTACACTTAACTACCTTGCATACCAACCTTACTTCCCACATAAACATTTCAAATGACTGTCTTTACACCTTATCTACTGTACTTTAAAAAGTTATATAAATGCTGTTTTAGCCTCTGTTTATGACCAGGATTG
Source organism: Somniosus microcephalus (assembly GCF_052327205.1). Taxonomy (NCBI): domain Eukaryota; kingdom Metazoa; phylum Chordata; class Chondrichthyes; order Squaliformes; family Somniosidae; genus Somniosus; species Somniosus microcephalus. The sequence goes on from NC_141013.1 coordinate 24,879,396, forward strand.
CTGCTCCGACATCCATTCTTGGACAAACTGCAATTTTCCCAATATTTAAGCGAAGTCATAATTTTCAGCTCCGGCCACAAACTCCGTACCCTTGCCACCAATTCCACCTTCCTCCCCAACCACTGTCTCAGGCTGAACCAGACTAGTCGCAACCTTGGTGTACTATTCAACCCTGAGCTGAGCTACTGACCCCTCTTCTCCATCGCAAAGACTGCCTACCTCCACCTCTAAAGCCACCTATCTCAACCCCAGCCTCAGACTATCTGCTGCTGCATCCCTCGCCCAGGTCTCTCTCAGCACCAGACTCAACTATTCCAATGATCTCCTGGCTAGCCTCCCATCCTCCGGCCTTCTGTAAACTTTAGCTGATCAAAACACTGTTGCCCGTATCCTACCACGTACCAAGTCCCACTGACCTATCATCTGGTCCTCTCTGACCTACATAGACTGCTAATCCCCCACGCCTCATTTTTAAAATTCTAATTCTGTGTTTAAATCCCTTCTTGGCCATGCTCTTCCCCACCTCTAAACTCTTCTAGTCCTACAGTCCCACCCTCCCGAACTCTGCATTCCTTGGACTTCTGGCCTCTTTAATAATGAAAAGATGTAAGAGTTATTCAAGAGCTTCCCAATGCAAGTCTCAAGCAACCCCCCTTTTCCCTTCATTCTACCATTGGCAACTTTTGCCTGTGAAGTGCATTGGCATATTTTTTTCTACGTTAGGGACATTGTATAAATGCCAGCTGCTGTTAATGTTGTGCAGTTGCATCTTTCTTTGCAGCAAACGGCTTAGCTTGAATAGCCAACTATTACATCATTTCATTATTAAGGAGCTTCCCAATGCAAGCCTCAAGCACTGCTGCAATTCAATCTAAATAAACTTGTTCGTTAAGGCTATCTGGGTATTTAAAAAAGAGCTGGTATCAAGAGTTTTTTTGTTTGAGCAACTTAAAGCAACTATTTTAGTCATCTTACATGCATTTCCCTTTCTGTAGAATTAATAGCGAGCGTGACTACAGTAATGCAGATTTGCGGATTGGCCTCTTGATTATAGGATAATGCTACAAGGTCATTGATTGCCTTTCCAAATGATATAATGCACGGCACTCAAATGAAGTCCGATCAAATCCACCCTGTTCTTGCAATTATTTTGAATATAGTACATGACGTAATAAAGACTCACTACGCACTTGGTTGAACATAAAGCAAGGCTTTAATCGACTTGTAACAAAACATGGAGGTCTAGTTAGTAGTCACTAGCTTCCTGCTTCCAGATTGTCTCTGGCCAAGTTGGGCCCACGCCAGAGTATTTATACTCCTCGGACGGCGCCCTCAGCTGGCCGTCCAGTAGTACTTCCTGAGTTACTTCTTGTAGAAGTTGCGATTTATGACAGCACACTTACAAAAAAAAAAATCCAACAGCAACAAATTGAGAGGGATAAATTGAAGTAAGCCATACTCTCCCACTACACAAGGAACACTAAAGTTTTACGAGTACACAGAAGAGGCAGGACAACCATGTCAAAGTTCATTGTGGCATGGCCTAGATGCTCACTAAGAGTTCTAAAAAAAATCAACTTGCACTACGGAATGGAGCACATCTGAAACTTCTTTGTTTGTACAAGTAAGGTTAGTCTACTTTATTTGCATTATCAGTGAATTAATCATGAACTATCTTTTACTTAAGGTTCTTCTTCTTCTTAGGCAGTCCCTCGGAACTGAGGATGACTTGCTTCCACATTAAAAATGAGCTCGCAGGTGGCTGATTAGTCCAACGCGGGACCTACAGTCTCTGTCACAGGTGGAGCAGACGGTGGTTGAAGGGGCAGGTGGGTGGGGTGCTTGGGTTGACGTGCGCTCCTTGCGCTTGGCTTCCGCTTGCTCCCGGCAAAGAGACTCGAGGTGTTCGGCGCCTTCCCGGATGCTTCTCCTCTTTTTTATGCAGTCTTGGACCAGGGATTCCCAGGTGTCGGTGGGGATGTTGCACTTTTTCAAGGAGGCTTCGAGGGTGTCCTTGAAGCGTTTCCTCTGCCCACCTGGGGCTCTCTTGCTGTGCCAGAGCTCCGAGTAGAGTGCTTGTTTTGGGAGTCTCGTATCGGGCATGCGGACAATGTGACCCGTCCATCGGAGCTGATTGAGCGTGGTCAGAGCTTCGATGCTGGGGATGTTGGCCTGAGCAAGAACACGGACGTTGGTGCGCCTATCCTGCCAATGGATTTGCAGGAGCTTGCGGAGGCAGCGTTGGTGGTACCTCTCCAGTGCTTTGAGGTGCCTGCTGTACATGGTCCATGTCTCTGCGTCTCGGAGGCATACAGCAGGGCAGGTATCACTGCTGCCCTGTAGACCATGAGCTTAGTGCCGGGTTTGAGGTCCTGGTCTTCAAACACACTCTTCCTCAGGCGACCGAAGGCTGCACTGGCACACTGAAGGTGGTGTTGGACTTAGTCGTCGACGTCTGCCCTTGTTGACAGTAGGCTCCCGAGGTATGGAACGTGGTCCACGTTGTCCAAGGCCTTGTCATGGATTTTGATAATCAGGGGGCAGTACTGTGTGGCAGGGGCAGGTTGGTAGAGGACCTTTGTCTTACGGATGTTTAGTGTAAGGCCTATGCTCTTGTATGCTTCGGTGAAGGTGTTTACAATGGTTTGGAGTTCAACCTCCGAGTGAGCGCAGACGCAAGCGCCGTCTGCATACTGTAATTCGGCGACAGAGGATGGGACGACCTTGGATCTGGACTGGAGGCGACGGAGGTTGAACAGTTTCCCGTTTGTTCTGTAAATTAGCTCCACTCCAGTGGGGAGCTTACTGAGGGCGAGATGGAGCATTGCAGCAAGGAAGATTAAGAGCGTTGGTGCGATGACACAGCCTTGCTTGACCCTGGTTCGTACGTGAATTGGGTCTGTGGTGGAACCGTTGGTCAGGATCACGGCTTGCATGTCGTTGTGAAGCAGGCGGAGGATAGTGACAAACTTTTGAGGGCAGCCAAATTTGAGAAGGACACTCCATAATCCCTCACGGTTGACAGTGTCGAAGGTTATGCTGCGAATTACTAAATGAATGAAAAATGTTAATCTTTAAAAGTACAACTTTCAGTCTACCAGTGCTCTGTATTTTAACAGAAGCACTGCAGTATTGTCCTTATACTGCAATTATCAGTTAAACACCAATACCCGGTTCCAAACTGGCAAGGGTTGGTAGATGATGTATAGTGCCATTGTTGGGCACTTGGGGAAAGCAGAAATTTGCAGATGTAAATAGCCCGCATGACTCCTGTACTTAAATATTAGTGAAGAGCTACCAGTACAGTGGCCTCCTTATTAATTTAAGAATGCACAGGTAGCCCAGCAGGTACTGACGAAAGGTTATCAACCTGACTCCACAGATACTGCCTGACTGCTGAGTATTTCCAGCATTTTCCGTTTTTATTTAGTCCAGCAGGTTGCCTAGGCTCTTTTCAAACTTTGAAAATGAAGTTTAATAAATGCAGCTCCAGCTGTAATGTAACTAGGCAACATGCACTGCAGGATAACCTCACTAGTCTTGCACATTTTCCAAAAATTCATATCACACTCAAACCAGTGACCTCACACCAGTTATACTACAATTTCTAGGTCAAAAACCCAAAGTGGGTCAGATTTTAACTACTGGCTCATTTTCTCTCTTCATTTTCCTACCGATATGTCCCTACAGAAGGCAAGTGCCTTTATAGATAACAATTGGTCCATGAGATCGCCTGGCTTCAATCGCCTGAGAGGGTTGGAGAGGAATTTTCCAAATAGTTTTTCCCCTTATTGGACCTGTATTTTTCCTCTTTTTTAACCTCTCCCAGAACATTACATGACTGCGGGGGAGGTGGGGGGGGGGGAAAAAAGAGGGGAAAGTGGAGGAAGTATTTGGTCATGATGCTCTGGCAATCATGAGTGTGGGCCAACTGGTCTTTTCCTGCCCATCAATTTTGTGTGATCGTACGAAACTCAGCCCGTATGGAGTACTGTACCTGGGACTTTCTTGTCTGCATGCCTCATATGCTCATTCCCTTACAGCTCATATTTCAAACACATTTTGTGCTTAAATACTACAACGGTCTAATTGGAACAACAGAAAACCCTGAACCCAGGAAGAGAAGTGATCGACGCTTGTAAAAGAATATTTTGCTCAATGTTAAACTCGGAGTCAAACGTCTGTGAATGTATGAAAGTAAATATCTCTGAAATTGTGGAAACCTTGCAAAGGAACATAATATTTTATACAATGAGTACCTTAGGAGCAGTATACCACTTTTATAAGGGCTTCCCACCTGAGCGGCCAGATGAAGATACCACAGGTTTGCTCTCAACATAAGTGAAATGATATCCGACGTTCACTTTAGTTTCTATCACACCAGGGACCATCATGTTCCAGTTCCCAATTCACATGCCCGTCGGGTGGGGAGAAGGTGGGTAATGATAAAGCATTAAAAAAATTCACAAAATTAAATGCTCTAAACTCCACTACTAAAAAACTGACTAGTCAGAATTTCCCACACTAACTACGTTATTTTACAGTTTAGACTTCTGTGTGTGCAGATGAGAGAAAAAGAACTAAGGATGTATCTTAGAACTATGCCTCTTAGAAAACTGAAGAAAACAGGAGCATTCCTAGCGGGACATTTCCACCAGCCTCAGGTGCCCAAGAGCATCAGGTCTTAAATATATATGAAAGCTAAACAAAGGAGAATCAATTTCTTCTTCTGCTTGTTATGCACAGATACATTAGATTTCATGACTGCACCCAATCAAATTTAAAATAAAATATATTTTTAAATTTTAAACCATTACCTTTCAGACACAAAAAAAGGGATATTAATTCCCCTCCCAATGAAAGTAGGGTGCAACACGAATTGGACCCACATGAAAGAGAATTCCATTTAAGCAAATTTTCAAGCTTACACAGACTCCGAAAAAGATTCAATAGAGTTGATGCACTTCAGAGCCTGCACAAAAATTGACTCGGGTTTAAAATGAATACATAACAAAATTGAATAAATTCCTTTTAACAGAATAAAACTACCCTTACAAATTAACTGCCTCTTTCTCAGAGCAAATAACCAAAGCAGTTCCATTTGATTTGAGAAGGCAAATGGGCTTTATAAATAGAGACAGAGTATAAAAGCAAGGAAGTTATGCTAAACTTTTATACAACAATGATTAGGCCCCAGCTGGAGTATTGTGTCCAATTCTGGGCACCACACTTTAGGAAGGATGATAAGGCCTTGGAGAGGCTAATTGGATTTCAAAGAGCCGGTACAGGCACAATGGGCCGAATGGCCACCCTCTATGCTGCATCATTCGATGATTCTATACTGCTCCCAAGAGCAAACCAAAAGACGTGGGGAATATTGAATAATAGTCATTGCTCGATACATTTACAAAAAGCCCCTTTCACAGTTCAGCTTTCAGTTCAATATTTGGAAGCTTCCAATTTCAAAAGTACAAATTTATTGATTCCCCTTATTTCACGTTCATCTTATCGTATATAAATCAGTGAAGAAGATTGCTGCACAAGTGGCTCACTGCTGTAATCTACATCGAAGTTCAACTCTTCACAATCTCACAGTTACTGCTTTTACTGGTTTTAAAACACACAATACAAATACAATTGGCAATAAATAGTACGGTCATGAGACACAAAACATTTTCTTTGAGAAATGTTCACAGCAAGAGTGGACAGTCATTTTGAGTGTGGAACAAGAGAGCGAGCGAGCGGGGGGGGGGGAGAGAGAGCGCGAGCGAGCGGGGGGGGGGAAAGAGAGAGAGAGCGAGCGAGCGGGGGGGGGAGAGAGAGAGCGCGAGCGGGGGGGGGGGGGGAGAGAGAGAGCGAGCGGGGGGGGGGGAGAGAGAGAGCGAGCGGGGGGGGGGGGGGGGGAGAGAGAGAGCGAGCGGGGGGGGGGGGAGAGAGAGAGCGAGCGGGGGGGGGGGGGAGAGAGAGCGAGCGAGCGGGGGGGGAGAGAGAGCGAGCGAGCGGGGGGGGAGAGAGAGAGAGCGGGGGGGGAGAGAGAGAGCGAGCGAGCGGGGGGGGAGAGAGAGAGCGAGCGAGCGGGGGGGGCAGAGAGAGAGCGAGCGAGCGGGGGGGGGAGAGAGAGAGCGAGCGAGCGGGGGGGGGAGAGCGCGAGCGAGCGGGGGGGGAGAGAGAGCGAGCGAGCAGGGGGGAGAGAGAGCGAGCGAGCGGGGGGGAGAAAGAGCGAGCGAGCGGGGGGGAGAGAGAGCAAGCGAGCGGGGGGGGGAGAGAGAGCGAGCGAGCGGGGGGGGGAGAGAGAGCGAGCGAGCGGGGGGGGAGAGAGAGCGAGCGAGCGGGGGGGGAGAGAGAGCGAGCGAGCGGGGGGGGAGAGAGAGAGCTAGCGAGCGGGGGGGAGAGAGAGAGCGAGCGAGCGGTGGGGGGAGAGAGAGAGCGAGCGAGCGGGGGGGAGAGAGAGAGCGCGAGCGAGCGGGGGGGGAGAGAGAGAGAGCGCGAGCGGGGGGGGAGAGAGAGAGCGAGCGAGCGGGGGGGAGAGAGAGAGCGAGCGAGCGGGGGGGGAGAGAGAGAGCGAGCGAGCGGGGGGGGAGAGAGAGAGCGAGCGAGCGAGCGGGGGGGGGGGAGAGAGAGAGAGAGCGAGCGAGCGGGGGGAGAGAGAGAGCGCGAGCGAGCGGGGGGGGAGAGAGAGAGCGAGCGAGCGGGGGGGGAGAGAGCGAGCGAGCGGGGGGGAGAGAGAGAGCGAGCGAGCGGGGGGAGAGAGAGCGAGCGAGCGGGGGGGGAGAGAGCGAGCGAGCGAGCGGGGGGGAGAGAGAGAGAGAGCGGGGGGGGAGAGAGAGAGAGCGAGCGAGCGGGGGGGGAGAGAGAGAGAGAGAGCGAGCGGGGGGGGAGAGAGAGAGAGAGCGAGCGGGGGGGGAGAGAGAGAGCGAGCGAGCGGGGGGGGAGAGAGAGAGCGAGCGGGGGGGGAGAGAGAGAGCGAGCGGGGGGGGGAGAGAGAGCGAGCGAGCGGGGGGGGGAGAGAGAGAGCGAGCGAGCGGGGGGGGGAGAGAGAGAGAGCGAGCGGGGGGGGGGGAGAGAGAGAGAGCGAGCGGGGGGGGGGGAGAGAGAGAGAGCGAGCGGGGGGGGGAGAGAGAGAGAGCGAGCGGGGGGGGAGAGAGAGCGAGCGAGCGGGGGGGGGGGAGAGAGAGCGAGCGAGCGGGGGGGAGAGAGAGAGCAAGCGAGCGGGGGGGGGAGAGAGAGCGAGCGAGCGGGGGGGGAGAGAGAGAGCGCGAGCGAGCGGGGGGGGAGAGAGAGAGCGAGCGAGCGGGGGGGGGGAGAGAGAGAGCGAGCGAGCGGGAGGGGAGAGAGAGAGCGAGCGAGCGGGGGGGGAGAGAGAGAGCGCGAGCGAGCGGGGGGGGGAGAGAGAGCGAGCGAGCGGGGGGGGAGAGAGAGAGCGAGCGAGCGGGGGGGGAAGAGAGAGAGCGAGCGAGCGGGGGGGGGAAGAGAGCGAGCGGGGGGGAGAGAGAGAGCGAGCGAGCGGGGGGGGGAGAGAGAGAGAGAGCGAGCGGGGGGGGGGAGAGAGAGAGAGAGCGAGCGGGGGGGGGAAGAGAGAGAGAGCGAGCGGGGGGGGGAGAGAGAGCGAGCGAGCGGGGGGGGAGAGAGAGAGCGAGCGAGCGGGGGGGGAGAGAGAGAGCGAGCGAGCGGGGGGGGAGAGAGAGAGCGAGCGAGCAGGGGGGGAGAGAGAGAGCGAGCGGGGGGGGGGAGAGAGAGAGCGAGCGAGCGGGGGGGGGAGAGAGAGAGCGAGCGAGCGGGGGGGGGGGGGGAGAGAGCGAGCGAGCAGGGGGGGAGAGAGAGAGCGAGCGAGCGGGGGGGAGAGAGAGAGCGAGCGAGCGGGGGGGAGAGAGAGAGCGAGCGAGCGGGGGGGAGAGAGAGAGCGAGCGAGCGGGGGGGGAGAGAGAGAGCGAGCGAGCGGGGGGGGAGAGAGAGAGCGAGCGAGCGGGGGGGGAGAGAGAGAGCGAGCGAGCGGGGGGGAGAGAGAGAGCGAGCGAGCGGGGGGGAGAGAGAGCGCGAGCGAGCGGGGGGGAGAGAGAGAGCGAGCGAGCGGGGGGGAGAGAGAGAGCGAGCGAGCGGGGGGGGGGAGAGAGAGAGCGAGCGGGGGGGGAGAGAGAGAGCGAGCGGGGGGGAGAGAGAGAGCGAGCGAGGGGGAGAGAGAGAGCGAGCGAGCGGGGGGGGAAGAGAGAGAGCGAGCGAGGGGGGGGGGAAGAGAGCGAGCGAGCGGGGGGGGGGGAAGAGAGCGAGCGAGCGGGGGGGGAGAGAGCGAGCGAGCGGGGGGGGGAGAGAGCGAGCGAGCGGGGGGGGAGAGAGCGAGCGAGCGGGGGGGGGAGAGAGCGAGCGAGCGGGGGGGGGAGAGAGCGAGCGAGGGGGGGGAGAGAGCGAGCGAGGGGGGGGAGAGAGCGAGCGAGGGGGGGAGAGAGCGAGCGAGGGGGGGGAGAGAGCGAGCGGGGGGGGGAGAGAGCGAGCGAGGGGGGGAGAGAGCGAGCGAGGGGGGGGAGAGAGCGAGCGAGCGAGCGGGGGGGAGAGAGAGCGAGCGAGCGAGCGGGGGGGAGAGAGAGAGCGAGCGAGCGGGGGGGGGGAGAGAGAGCGAGCGGGGGGGGAGAGAGCGAGCGAGCGAGCGGGGGGGGGAGCGAGCGAGCGGGGGGGAGAGAGAGCGAGCGAGCGAGCGGGGGGGGGGGGAGAGAGCGAGCGAGCGAGCGGGGGGGGGAGAGAGCGAGCGAGCGGGCGGGGGGGGAGAGAGCGAGCGAGCGGGGGGGGGGAGAGAGCGAGCGAGCGGGAGGGGGGGAAGAGAGCGAGCGAGCGGGGGGGGAAGAGAACGAGCGAGCGGGGGGGGAGAGAGCGAGCGAGCGGGGGGGGAGAGAGCGAGCGAGCGGGGGGGGGAGAGAGCGAGCGAGCGGGGGGGGGGGGAGAGAGCGAGCGAGCGGGGGGGGGAGAGAGCGAGCGAGCGGGGGGGGAGAGAGCGAGCGAGCGGGGGGGGAGAGAGCGAGCGAGCGGGGGGGGAGAGAGCGAGCGAGCGGGGGGGGAGAGAGCGAGCGAGCGGGGGGGGAGAGAGCGAGCGAGCGGGGGGGGAGAGAGCGAGCGAGCGGGGGGGGAGAGAGCGAGCGAGCGGGGGGGGAGAGAGCGAGCGAGCGGGGGGGGAGAGAGCGAGCGAGCGGGGGGGGGAGAGAGCGAGCGAGCGGGGGGGGAGAGAGCGAGCGAGCGGGGGGGGAGAGAGCGAGCGAGCGGGGGGGGAGAGAGCGAGCGAGCGGGGGGGGAGAGAGCGAGCGAGCGGGGGGGGGAGAGAGCGAGCGAGCGGGGGGGGGGGAGAGAGCGAGCGAGCGGGGGGGGAGAGAGCGAGCGAGCGGGGGGGGAGAGAGCGAGCGAGCGGGGGGGGAGAGAGCGAGCGAGCAGGGGGGGGAGAGAGCGAGCGAGCGGGGGGGGATAGAGCGAGCGAGCGGGGGGGGAGAGAGCGAGCGAGCGGGGGGGGAGAGAGCGAGCGAGCGGGGGGGGAGAGAGCGAGCGAGCGGGGGGGAGAGTGCGAGCGAGCGGGGGGGAGAGAGCGAGCGAGCGGGGGGGGGGGGGAGAGAGCGAGCGAGCGGGGGGGGGGAGAGAGCGAGCGAGCGAGCGTGGGTGGGGGGGGAGAGCGAGCGAGGGGGGAGAGCGAGCGAGGGGGGAGAGCGAGCGAGGGGGGGGAGAGAGCGAGCTGGGGGGAGAGAGCGAGAGACGGGGGGGGGGGGAAGAGAAAGGAAGGAAGGAAGGAAGGAAGGAAGGAAGACTGGATTTAGTTCGGGATTAGCCTGGAGAGAGACGGGGGGAAGGAGCGCCTGAGGGCTGGCCCGATGGACCCCTGCGAAGGAAGGAAGGTGGTAAGCTCTCCCTCCCTGTCCCACCCCCTCACTCTTTCCCTCCTTCACTCCCTCACCCTCTCTCTGCTTTACTCTCTCTCCCTCCCTCTCCCGCTCCCTCTCCATCCCTGCCTCACCCGTCCCCTCTCTCCCCCCAGTCCTCTCCCCACCCTCCCCCTCTCTTCCCCCCTCCTCCTCACCCTCCCCCTCTCCTCCCTCCCCCCCTCCCCCCTCCTCTGCACCGCCCCCCCCCCCCCCCCCCCCGCAGATCAGTGCCTCAGGGCCGGCCGGCCAGCCAGTGCGCGGCATAGCGCGTGAGGCCCAGCCGGACTCACCTTAGCTCTCTCCCTCCCTCTCCGCAGATCAGCGCCTCAGGGCCGGCCGGTGCGCGGGCTAGTGCATGAGGCCCGGCCGGACTCACCTTAGCTGCAGTCCGGGCTGACATTGACTCGCGCGCTGACTCCCGCCCCGCCAGCCTTTACTAAGATGGCGGCGGTGGCTGCGCTCGGCTCAGGCCCGTGCCTCCAACCTTTACAAAGGTTCCGGGCATTGTCTAAACTGGCGACTAAAACAAATCGATCGGCGTTCGCCTCGGGCCCAGGGGGCAGTGGCATCGCGCCGGGAATCCGCTCAACTCAAGGCCCAGGCTTCCCGGGCTGCTAGGCCGCGCCCGCACAGCCGTTCGAAATGGCCGTCGAAGTAGGCGAGCCTCCGGGCGAAGGGCAGGGGATCACTTCATTTCTAACTGTTCCTAAATACAATTTAAAACTGAAATAAATTGTTCTTTTCCTTAGTTCCCTAACACACAAAGTGGCAAAAATAAATAAAGTTAGGAATCAAGATGGCGGCCACTCACCTCCGGTCAGAAGGATTAGGCCCGCCCACACACGCAATGTGACGCACCGATTGGTCAACCATCAGGTCACTGAACTGTAGGATTGGTCAATCATCATGTCACTCAACTGTAGGATGGCCCGCCCACACACGCAATGAACCCGCCCCCGTGGCGCTGTGATTGCCGGTGGATCGAGCATTCCGGACAGACAGTTAGCCTCCGGATAAACCAAAGTTTCCTGTACACACACACATAGACAAGAGTAACCTATTGAAAAACAGAAGCCATAAATCAAGGAAGAGTGAGGAAGCTGGAGCAGTCTGCATAACCAGAATGCATTAAGTAAACATTGGCTATAATTGATGTCTAAAATATGACGGAATTATGGTCATTGGAATCACTTACAGGAAAAGCTACCATTTCCTTACAGCCCGAAAAGTGCAGCTGATATGTTCACATTTTTGTCTAAGCTCTTCCAACGGTTCAGTTGGTAAAGGCACTTCGTGTGGAGCTGAGCCGTACAGCATTAAACTATTAAGATAGCATAAAGAGAGATTTGATTGGTCTACGCACAGTCAACTAATATCTGCTGCTTCTAACAACTTTCCAGTGACTCTTGTTTGATATTGTGTGCAAGAGCAAGCACGAGAGAGCATGAGTGACAACTTGTAAGAGAGCACAAGGACACATGTGCAAAAGGTCAGCCTCATCCTGGGGGTCACCATTGACCAGAAACTTAACTGGACCAGCCACATAAATACTGTGGCAACAAGAGCAGGTCAGGGGCTTGGTATTCTGTGGCGAGTGTCTCACCTCCTGACTCCCCAAAGCCTTTCCATTTGCCTGGATGAGTGTAGCTCCAACAACAGTCAAGAAGCTCGACACCATCCAGGACAAAGCAGCCCGCTTGATTGACACCCCATCCACCACCTTAAACATTCACTCCCTTCACCACTGGCGTACTGTGGCTGCAGTGTGTACCATCTACAAGATGCACTGCAGCAACTCGCCAAGGCTTCTTCGGCAGCACCTCCCAAACCCACGACCTCTTCCGCCTAGAAGGACAAGGGCAGCAGGCGCATGGGAACACCACCACCTCCAAGTTCCCCTCCAAGTCACACACCATCTTGACTTAGAAGTATATCGCCGTTGCTTCATCGTCGCTGGGTCAAAATCCTGAAACTCCCTCCGTAACAGCACTGTGGGAGTACCTTCAGCACACGGACTGCAGCGATTCAATAAGGTGGCTCACCACCACCTTCTCAAGGGCAATTAGGGATGGGCAATAAATGCTGATCTTGCCAGCGACGCCTACATCCCATGAACGAATTTTAAAAAAACTGTGATGCCCTCCAGAATACTCTGCTTACATTCACCGTTCAGACTTTAAGGATGGATATTTAGCCTGACAGTGCCTCCAGAATTAATTAGCAACTTCGAGAAAATCAGCAGAAAAATATTTACGATTAAAAAAAGTTTCTAAATGTCCTGACTGGATGGAGACTTAAACAATAATACTGTACCTCCTGACTCAATGCAAAGACAAAGCACAGGAAAAGATTCTGACAAGAAATTGCAGACGTTTGGGATTTGGATTTACGTAATCCACTTAGATTAATATGGTTGCTGTGTAAGTGGCAATGCTGAGATCACCCAAAAAATATATAGGTCACGTACACGGGCTGGATATCTCAACCAGAATTGTAACACCACTATTATTTAGTGATAGTATTAAGATTTTTGAATAAGCACAAAGATACAATACTTCAAAAACAATTTTAAGGTACAATAAAAATTAAGTAATTTAATAATTTCTTCTTATGTGACTGCAAAAATACCACAGCAGAATTCAATAAAATCAACTGTCTCCACATATGATTTAATATACTTACAAAAACAAAAATCTATGAAAATGTTGCAAGATTGAAGTTTCATTACAGGAACAACCAGAATTACAAGACTCAGACAGGAATGCATTTCTAACGTGCACACTACTGTATAAACAAAAATGGGAATTTGTATTTCAGCTGATCTGTTGTGGAAAAAGGATGGGCTTGTACAGAAATAGGCGGGCTGATAGCTGTCCGGTGACAATACTCGTCTTCCATGCAGTGGCTAAGTTTGCTTCAAATGACAATTCAACTCCGTTATCCTCAACAAGACTTTGCCAGATCTCAGTAGCACAATGGATCATTTTCGTTTCAGGGAAGGGAGGGCGTTTGGGGAAAAGCATGCTGCCTCCAGTCAGTGGTATGAACCATCTCTCAGCCTTTGTTCAGCTAATGAACGAGAGTGTGGATACAATAGAACAGCACAAATTGGTATATTGGGTGGCGGGGGAAATAAGATGGTGTTTTAAGAATAAATTCCAAATATATCTCAAAGTCCAATTGCAGAACTAATTAAATGGAGTTTAAGCTTTTAATAATAGAAGCTTTCTACTGTACTAAACAACTAGGTTTTTGACAATGCCTGAAACACAGTTAAAACTTAGAAACAGCAAAATAGCTATTTCATGAGTTGAGAAATGGCAAGTACTTCAGCAAAAAAAGCAGAATCTCGGAGGTCTATAATCTCACAATGCACTCACAATCGAACAAAATGACCACCATGGTGCAAACTGCTTTAAAGAAGTCCATGTACATACTGTATTTGTTAAAAATGCCTTTCACAGATGACTAGGAAAGAATCTTCGGTGATCAAAACAGTGCGGCTTAAAGACTGGGGGAGGGTCAACTCCCAATGACACCATTGCTGTAAAGCTGTAGTGGTCTCTTGATGCATGAAATATCAGTTCAGACAAGGGATGACAAATGGCTATTCCGGACCAAAGAGGCTTTGAGAGGCTACGAGAGGCGACTTGGAAAGAATTACTACTTACCCATTAGACTGGAGTTCATGAACGGTGTTGGTGACAATCCTTCATGGGGTCCTAACCGACTGTCATTCAAGTGTTCGCCATAATGAGGACTATCTGCAAAGACCTGGGGAAAAAGATCAGTATTTATGAAGTAGTTGCACTAATTAAATATAATCACACATTACTTTCTAGACTAACAAAACAGGTTATTTCTTGCATGGTGAAAAAAACCCTTCTTAAAACTGAATTGCAGGCTTCATTTTTGCCGCAAATTCACTGCTTAAAATATTAAACGTTAATATCCAAAGATTTTCCATTGGTCACTCACAGTAACTCAACATTCAAAGGCATTTTTACTTGATTCTCGTGTATTATTTCTAAGAAAGAATTGAATATTATATCAAAACAGGATAGAGCGTGCTGAAATATTTTTGGTCTGTTATAGTTAAGTTAAAATACACGCATGAAAACCCTTGCTTATGGTTTCAATGCAACAGAGTATGCGCCTAGGCACAATTAAGTCATGCTAACCCATGTCTTGCATCCGTCCATGGCAAAACGCTGCTCAAAGATGCCACACATTCAGGGGATAATAAAAATTGAGTGTCTCAAAATAAACTCTTAAATTAACCATTAGCTCAAATAACTAATGTCGCAAATATCCGATAGATTAAAAGATGAGCCAGTCAAAAACTGATCCATATCGAAGCAGGTAGCAAAAGCTACTAAATCAACAAGTACCAGCACAAATCAAAATGGATATTTTTCCTCCCAAAGCTAGCACTTGCTAACCAACAAGTACCAATTGCTTGAAAGGCTTCACCTCAAAGTCCTGGAGGGTTCAGGGATGCCAAAGTCAGGAGTACCAGAGAAATGAAGACAATTGGGATTTCATTGTACACTGACTCAGAGCGGTGAAGACAGTGCCTCATTTTTCAGGTCCACAATGGGTTGCACTGCGGAAAACAGGGATTTTAAGAAGCAATCCAGCCAAGCTGTCAGTGGGAAAATTGCTGACTCCGATTAGCAGCATAACTGCTGGAGAGAGTGGAGCAGGAAACATCTGCTCGAGCAGCTGGATAGCAGTGAATATTGGAATAAACTCCAGGAACTGGTCATGCTGTTATCATCTTGTTCCCACACAGGCAGTGGGGAAGAAAAACACACACACACACACACATTTGAACGGAGGAAACCTACTCATGATCCAGTTACAGCCCAGACACAAACAGAGTTGTAATGAAAAAGGAGGAGTTCTCATCCAGGCGAATTTACCATCTACGCATCACGTTAAATTTGGCAGAGGGGATACATGTTTCATGAAAAACGAACTAAATACCTGCAGGTGGCACAGTGATGAGAATTTTCACACTGACACTATTTTGTCGTGAGCATGTATCAATCACCCTAGGATTGCACAATCTGACCACTGGATCATTAAAATACATTTTTTTCCATCCAGCATTTTTCCTCCCTCAGTAACTGAAATCTCAGCTGTCCAAACAAGGGTATAAACAAAATAAAAAATTTCATACTTCACAATAACATGATTAAATTTATGTATGGAATTGTCTTTTGCATCTTTTAATGACTTTATTAATGTTTTTAAACTTGGAAGGCCTCATCCTCTCACAAAAGCCTAGGCTTGGACCTGATATTTTTGCCCAGACTTGAGCTGAATTTGGATTGTGTTGTGCAACTTATTTCCCATCATGCTCAACACTGTTTAGTCAACTATTTTTCTTTAGCTGCTAGCATTTCTGCTCAGTAGCTCTTCAAATAATTTTGATAAACGGAAAAAAGTATATTACACTGAGGAGGGAGAGGGAGGGAAGAAATGGGGGGGGGGGGGGGGGAAAAGAAGAGTTACTTCAATTATCAAAAAAAAACTTGCATTTTGAAGCCAACTAATTTCTAACCATCAAAGCATAGGTGAGGTCAACATTAATGTTTATGGCTTACATGTACGAGAGAGAATTTCTCATACTGGACAGAAAAAGAGAGAAAAGCAGACTTTCCTCAGCCTAATTTGATTTATTTTTTTATAAAAACCACAAGCTGAATTTTAAAATTAAACCAGTCTGTAAGGAAAATAGGTATGGTAGGAGGGGAACAGGTTCAGTAAGAGGTGCCCACAGGCCTCTTGCTACTCACCCATGAGGATAGCAAGTGGGAACTAGGGAGTGAATGAAGGGTTAAAGATGACGTGAGCAGGGGTGGCATAAGGGGAGGGGAGGATACAGGGGTTGAGCAAATAGTTCAAAGGGGACCAGGCAAGAGTACTGATGGGAGTGAGGGGGTGATTAAATGACAAATGGATAGTGGAAAGTTGAAGCAGTAGGAGCCACAATGAGAGCAGGGGTCTGTGGGGAAGCATGAGTAAAGGGAGGAGATGGGAAGGGAGCTGCCAAGGACTACATTTTCCCATCTCCAAATGAGCATGTGGCTTCTTTTCATAGGAACAGGAGTAGGCCATTTAGCCCCTCGAGCCTGTTCCACCATTCAATGAGATCATAGCTCATCTGTGACCTAACTCCATATATCTGCCTTTGCGTCATATCTCAATACCTTTGGTTAACAAAAATCTGTCAATCTTAGATTTAAAATTAATTGACCTAGCATCAATTCCCGTTTGCAGAACAGAGTTCCGAACTTCTACCACCCTTTGCATGTAGAAGTGTTCCCTAACTTCACTCCACTGCAGTATGTCATACAACCCACCACCTCCCACCCATAAGGAAATAAAACAGAGACAGAGCACAAAGGGGAAAGGAGCAAACAGGAAAAAGAGGCAGAAGACAGCAGAGAAGGTAAGCGAATAACCACATTCTCCAACTTAGCATGTGCGGTGCTGTGGGCGATCGATTAGCATATTGAAGTTCTTGAGACTGCGCACTTGTGTTATGATTTTATCATGTATGTGACGAGGCCTTCCAACAAGTTAGTAAATTTGACTATTACTTCAGATGAGGAATATTAATGCCTGCTTATAACATTTTTACTCCATATTTATCAGTCAATCCTCTCAACAATCGTTGCCTGGGTCTGACTGCCATTTTCTTTGCCACCTGATATTTCCTGCAGTGTATGTTTTATTGCGAAAAGAACTGGTGAATCAATCTCCTGTGGTCTTGCTCACAGGAGGGATGCGGTGTTTTAGCTGTGCCTATTGTAGAAGCGAGCAAAAATACCAGCTCAACGATTTAACCCCGAGCACTCGAGGAGAATAGGGTAAATCTGACCGATTTTTAATTATGATTAGTAACCCAAGACCACCTACTCCGACAGTAGATTTGCTGTTAAGCAAATCATACACAGGAGTAGCAAAGTGGGGAGCCAATTTGATTCAGATACTCTACAGCCAGCAACAAAAAAACTTGAGGAATATAATTTCTTTAAACTGCATCCCTACAATCTTTATTTTGAAGCAGAGTTTTGTGTGTGTGTTCTAGTAGGTAGAAGTGAGGTTCAAACAAAACCAGATATTTTTCTAATGGTTTAAATTCCAAACTATTCACGCATTTAAAAAAAAGTTGTCTAAACTGCAAACTTACCAAAAGACACAAATCAATTTTACTTTTCATAATTGTTGATCTTAAGTTTGTAAAAAGTCACCTAGTTCATTGGAAGGATAACATACTTTAGAAACAGTACACTATTTTAGGAGAATAAGGAACCTCTCCTGCACTGTCCTGCTTTTCATTGATTCAAATCCCAAATGACAACAGGATGAGCAAGGACACAAGTGCAACAAAATAAAATGTACTCTTGATCTAATTCTGTATATTCTAAGCCATGGGGCAGAATGAAGGGCACTAGAATACACAAAAAAGCAGCTCGGGACCACTTCAGCAGCCAACAAGCCAGAATCCTCTGGGACGATTAGATCAGCAGTCACTGAACATTCATCATTTCCCAGACTGCAGGCTAACTTTCAAGACAGCATTAATGGGGCCAAAACAGGCCACACTATCTGCACTATGTGCAACCAGTTCAACCAAAGGGCTAGTAACTGCTGGCTAAATAACTGTCAAATCACTAACTGCTTACGGATGTCACAGCTTCTTCTGCTATACCGCCTTAAAGTAATCTTTTGAGAGTCAAAAGTCCCAGGTGAATGCTTGCTTCAGTTTAACTACTTCAGAATCAATGATACACATGTGATAGACACGAGGAAAGCATTCGCAGTGACATTTACAGTTCAGTGTGACCACAGGGGTGTCCTCTGGTAACCACTGCTGCTGTCCTGTCTGTCAGAAAGCAGCTCTCAGCAGTGGCTGCCCTGAAAAATGAAAGGCCTACAGCCTAGGTCAACATCACATGGCTGCGGCTGTTAAAATGAAAGTAAACAAAGTAAAAGAAACACCAAAATAAGACAGCAGTCTGATTTCCTGCAAGGCAAGCCGTCAATGGCACCACAGGTTACAAGCAAATGCCGAACTGTCTAATCAAGGCAGATTTGAAACCCCAACAGCATATTTACAATTAATTAATGAATGTCTGCATTTCCAGCCTAAAAAGATTTTCAAGGGAAACAGCAAACCAAGAGTGTGCGGTTTCCCACAATAATTGTTCTAATTATATCCCAACCCTTCTGCTTTCAAGTCATTTATGCCCAGCTATTGGCAATTCAACTTCCAAGTCAGTCCAAAGACTACTGCTAATTTGATAAAATGCGTGCGCAATTAAGAGTAAATCAGTATAAAAAAAAGAACACTACAACATGAAAACAACTGACTTCCAGATATCCATATGGTGCAACTTGCAGCAAGGCAGACCCAAGTTATACTATTTCCCTGCTCCTCACTGTGGGTTGTACTGAATTCAGTGACTAAAGGGCACTGCACAGGCGCATTTGGATGTGGCCAGAAAGCTGTGCCCCCCATGCAGCTAGTTTTTAACGTAGCAGGAGAGAACGTGTTTCTTTTCTACAATAAAAACACTGGAAGGTTTATTAAGTTCCTGGAGATTGAATGAACTTTTTAATGTGACTTTATGCCAGAGTGCAGTTATCCCAACTCAGTGTGAAGCACAAGTTGTGTCAGGTTAACTACCACAGGTGGTCACAGAACTCGAATTATAGTGCAAAAAAAAAAGTAGGTTTAAAAAAAAATTAATTCATGGGATGTGGGCATCGCTGGCAAGGCCAGCATTTATTGCCCATCCTTAATTGCCCTTGAGGTGGTGAGCCACCTTCCTGAACCACTGCAGTCCGAGTGGTGAGGATACCCCCACAGTGCTGTTAGGGAGGGAGTTCCAAGATTTTGACCCAGCGACGATGACAGAACGGCGATATACTTCCAAGTCAGGATGGTGTGCAACTTGGAGGGGAACTTGGAGGTGGTGGTGTTCCCATGTGCCTGCTGCCCTTGTCCTTCTAGGTGGTAGAGGTTGTGGGTTTGGGAGGTGCTGCCGAAGCAGCCTTGGCGAGTTGCTGCAGTGCATCTTGTAGATGGTACACACTGCAGCCACGGTGCGCCGGTGGTGGAGGGAGTGAATGTTTAAGGTGGTGGATGGGGTGCCAATCAAGCGGGCTGCTTTGTCCTGGATAGTGTTGAGCTTCTTGAGTGTTGTTGGAGCTGCACTCATCCAGGCAACTGGAGAGTATTCCATCACACTCCTTACTTGTGCCTTGTAGATGGTGGAAATGCTGTTGAATGTCAAGGGGCAGTGGTTAGATTCTCACTTGTTGGAGATAGTCATTGCCTGGCACTTAAGTGGCAGGTAACATTCGTGCCACACATCAGCCCAAACCTGAATGTTGTCCAGGTCTTGTTGCATGCGGGCATAGACTGCTTCATTATCCGAGGAGTTGGGAATGGCACTGAACACTGCAGTCATCAGCGAACATCCCCATTTCTGACCTTATGTTGGAAGGAAGGTCATTGATGAAGCAGCTGAAGATGGTTGGGCCGAGGACACTGCCCTGAGGAACTCCTGCAACGATGTCCTGGGGCTGAAATGATTGACCTCCAACTACCATAAACATCTTCCTTTGCATTAGGTATGACTCCAGCCAGTGGAGAGTTTTCAACCCAATTTCCATTGACTTCAGTTTTATTAGGGCTCCTTGATGCCACACTCGGTCAAATGCTGCCTTTATGTCAAGGGCAGTCACTCTCACCTCACCTCTGGAATTCAGTTCTTTTGCCCATGTTTGGAGCAAGGCTGTAATGAGGTCTGGAGCAGAGTGGTCCTGGCGGACGCAAACTGGGCATCAGTAAGTGCCACTTGATAGCACTGTCGACAACACCTTCCATCACTGTGCTGATGACTGAGAGTAGACTGATGGGTGCGGTAATTGGCCAGATTGGGTTTGTCCTGCTTTTTGTGGACAGGACATAACTGGGCAGTTTTCCACATTGTTGGATAGATGCCAGTGTTGTAGCTGTACTGGACGCTTGCATTGAGCTCACTCGGAGGTCGAACTCCAAACCATCGTCGGCACCTTCACCGAAGCGTACGAGAGCATGGGCCTTACACTAAACATCCGTAAGACAAAGGTCCTCTACCAACCTGCCCCCGCCACACAGTACTGCCCCCCAATTATCAAAATCCACGACAAGGCCTTGGACAATGTGGATCACTTTCCATACCTCGGGAGCCTACTGTCAACAAGGGCAGACGTCGATGACGAAGTCCAACACCGCCTTCAGTGCGCCAGTGCAGCCTTCGTTCGCCTGAGGAAGAGAGTGTGTTTGAAGACCAGGACCTCAAACCCGGCACTAAGTTCATGGTCTACAGAGCAGCAGTGATACCCACCCTGCTGTATGCCTCAGAGACATGGACCATGTACAGCAGGCACCTCAAAGCACTGTAGAGGTACCACCAACGCTGCCTCCGCAAGATCCTGCAACTCCATTGGCAGGATAGTCGCACCAATGTCAGTGTTCTCGCTCAGGCCAACATCCCCAGCATCGAAGCTTTGACCACGCTCGATCAGCTCCGATGGACAGGTCACATTGTCTGCATGCCTGATACGAGACTCCCAAAACAAGCGCTCTACTCGGAGCTCCGGCACGGCAAGAGAGCCCCAGGTAGGCAGAGGAAACGCTTCAAGGACACCCTCAAAGCCTCCTTGAAAAAGTGTAACATCCCCACCGACACCTGGGAATCCCTGGCCCAAGACCGCACAAAGTGGAGGAGAAGCATCCGGGAAGGCACTGAACACCTCGAGTCTCTTCGCTGGGAGCAAGCGGAAGCCAAGCGCAGACAGCGCAAGGCGCGCATGTCAACCCAAGCGCCCTACCTACCCACCCCTTCAACCACCGTCTGCCCCACCTGTGACAGAGACTGTAGGTCCCGCATTAGACTCATCAGTCACCTGCGAACTCATTTTTAATGTGGAAGCAAGTCATCCTCAGTTCCGAGGGACTGCCTAAGAAGAAGCAGCAGCAGCTGTACTGGAACAGCTTGGCTAGAGGTGCTGCTAGTTCTGGAGCACAAGTCTTCAGCACGACAGCTGGGATGTTGTCGGGGCCCATAGCCTTTGCTGCATCTAGTGCGCTCAGCCGTTTCTTGATATCACGTGGAATGAACTGAATTGGTTGAAGATTGGCTTTTGTGATGGTGGGGCGTCAGGAGGAGGCCGATATCATCCACTCGGCACTTCTGGCTAAAGATGGTTGCAAATGCTTCAGCCTTTGCTCTCGCATGCTGGGCTCCACCATCATTGAGGATGGGGATATTCATGGACTGGATGTGACAGTATAAGACAACTCAATTTCAGAATACATAGCACATTTAAGCTGTATAATAGACTGACGGCCAGATACTGCAATTTTCACATCACAGCTCCACACAAGTTGCCGATGGGCTTCACACGACTTGCAATATAACTGTAACCAAGGCCAAATCATCATCTTAAACAAATTTCTTTTTAAAGATCCAGCAGACTGCCACTACCTGCTTAATGTTAGCAAAAATCCAACAAAACGGTCAACCCTTCAACATTTCACCAGCATTCTTAGACCAATGAGCAGGTCTGCAGCTGCATGTAAATACAAAGGCTCCCCTTTGCCTGAGCAAACAGTACAATACCAAAACTTGCTGCCATTGCCTCCCACTGCTCTAAACTAGCTACAAATGTCAAATCTGCCGTATAAATAAACCATTGCTATTTATTTGAATATTTATTGCTAAATACGAATTAGAGCTAAATGTAGAGTACCTATTTTATCGAAAGCTGCAGTTTTCAGAATTTGAAGAGACAGTTTGCATCACAATGTCAGCTGTGGCTCAGTTGGTAGCACCCTCGCCTGAGTCAGAAGGTTGTGGGTTCAAGTCCCACTCCTGAGACTCGAGCACAAAAATCTAGGCTGACACTCCAGTGCAGTACTGAGGGAGTACTGCACTGGTCAGAGGTGCACCGTCTTTCGGATGAGACGTTAAATCGAAGCCCCGTCTGCTTGGTCAGGCGGATGTAAAAAATCCCATGCACTATTTGAGCAGGGGAGTTATCCCCTGGTGGCTTGGCCAATATTTATCCCTCAACCAACCTCACTTAAAAAAAATGGATTATCTGGTCATCACATTGCTGTTTGTGGGAGCTTGCGGTGCGTAAATTGGCTGCCGCGTTTCCGACATTATAACAGTGACTACACTTCAAAAAAAAGTTCTTCATTGGCTGTAAAGCACTTTGGAATGCCCTGTGTTTGTGAAAGGTGCTATATAAATGCAAGCCTCTTTCTTTTCTCTTATCTCCAGGTTTGCAGATGACACTAACTTAGGTGGCACAGTAAGTTACGTAGATGGGAGAACAAAGTTAGAAAAAGACAAATAAAGTGAGTGGGTAAAACTATGGCAGATGGAGCTCAATGCAGGGATGTGTGAAATTATCCACTTTGGAACGGAGAAAGACAAATTTGAATATTCATGGTGAGAGACTGGAAGGGATTTAGAGGTCCATGTACACAAATCATTAAAAGCTAGCGCACAGGTACAAAAGTAATCAAAAAGGCTAATGGAATGTTGGCCTTTATCTCAAGGAACATGGAATTCAAAAATGAGGCGCGGAGCCATGGTCAGACTCCATCTCGGGTACTGCGGACTTCAGGAAAGCTAATGGCCTTGGAGACGGTACAGCGCAGATTCACCAGAATGATACCAGGGCTTGGAAGGGTTAAATTATGAGGACAGATTGCATAAACGTGACTTGCATTCGCTCGAGTTTAAAAGGTTCTGGGGTGATCTAATCAAGGTGTTTAAAATAATCAAGGAGATCGATAGGGTAGATACGGCTTCATCTGGTGGGAGAATCCAGAACTTAAAATTAGAGCTGGGCCATTTCAGAGTGAAATGAAGAATCTAGGAACAGGAGGAGGCCATTCAGCCCCTCGAGCTTGTTCTGCCATTCAATTAGATCAGGGCTGATCTGTATATTAACTCCACTTACTTGTGGTTGTGAGTGTATTGCATTGTACAATTATGTGCATTCTCCATTTTCTGCCCTTTATAGCAGGACTAAGTATTGCTCTTCACAATAGTTTGAGACTAGGAACAAAATACAAGAACTAATTGCAGTACAATAGATATAACCACAACTATAATGGCAATTACAGTGAAACGGTATTGCTTGTACCAAGATGAAGAGTAGTCCTTAATTTGAGCTAATAGCTCTATTCTCTGCAGAAAATTAAATTTGACAACACACAACTTTGGCCTATAGGGTTAAGGTATTGTCTACTCCTATTAATTCAGAGTTTAATTCAAATTAACAAAATAAATTTAACGCACTAAATTTCCACTTTGCTGATTTATGTCGCCTAATTCAAATTATTGAGTTTAGTTTTAGTTGAAGAACATAAGAATTATTAGCAGGAGCCTTCTCTGCCATTTAATAAGATCGTGACTGATCTCCGACCTAAACTCCACTTTCCCGCCGATCCCCATATCCTTTGATTCCCTTAGTGTCAAAAAATCTAGCAATCTCAGTCTTGAATATACTCAACAATCCAGCATCCACAGCGCTTTGGGGTGGAGAATTCCTAAGATTTGTTTTAGTGCAATTTGAATTATCCAGTGTAGACTATCGGCAATGTTATGGAGACCTGCTGACAAGAACCGAGAGACCTGGTGTCTCCTAGAACGGTTGAAGCTTGAGCATGGATAAGAGCCATTCTTTGTACATCAATATTCCTAGTCATTAATTGTCAAAGCTTGGAACGGAGTTTGATGATACATATTCAATGCGCTTATTTGCAATTCTAAGTTAATTGGATAAGTGTTTGTGTAGTTTAAGTTTAAAAGCTCCAACTCCAAGAGTGATTAAATCGGTCAGAGTGCCTAAAACAGTTTTTCATCTTGATAAGCTAAGAAATGTTTGTCAGGATTTCTGAAGCTCGCATTCAGATGCTTTCATTCAGAAAGAATGAAACCTAAAGATATGTGCAAATGGGCATGTTAGCTAGGTAGGTACATTGGAACTGCTGGATGAAAAAGACCAAGGTTAATCTAATTCGCCTTGTACCATCCTGGTAGTCACATGATACAACTATAGTGGAGTTGTTGGATAATCACAGCAATCAATTTGTATCAATTTGTCGACAACAGACCCAGACATGAGGTGAGGAAAACCCCAGTGGGGTTATATTCCTTATAATGACAACGGACATGACCAATAAAGTAAACAGGAAGCAAGCGATCTTTGTAATGGATAGAATATAGGGTCACAAGCTGAGCTTGTGGTCGAATAGGATGCCAAGATTGCTAAAAGTCTGGTTCAGCCAGACAGTGGTCAGGGAGGGGGATGGAATCGGTGACGAACAGTACAGAATTTGTGGCGGGGGTTGAAAATGATGGCTTCCGTCTTCCCAATGTTTAACTAAATGGCAGTCAGGTGTTTCCCAGCCCTACATACTTGCTCGGATTTAAAACTGGGAGACAAGAGCCCCTCAAGAACTCCACTTCAGTCCCAGAAGTAACTAAAATATAACTGCCATTTGTAGTTGTGATAGTTCTCGGGTGCGACACTACGAGATGTCCTGCCTCACAGAGTTGACGTGCAGAATACAATTCTTGAGTAGTGTATTAAAGGAACAATCCAGGAAAGGCTCACTTGCTATTGTTAAACCCAGTCTCTAAGGTGGTTATATCAATCTGCAAATTTACACTTCCCTCGTGATGAAATTTGTACTTTATTTCCCAGTGGTTGCCCCATGTCCCAAACATCTTACTCAAGATGTTCAAAGATGATGAGGGATGGCAGAAGTAGTAATGGACACAGTGCTTGCTCCTACTTTGTCAATGCTGCTGCACCTGGTGCGCAGCTAATATATAATCTAATCAAGTACCTGCCACGCATCTCACCAGCAGCCTGGTTACACTTTTCAGAAGATGACATTTCAAACAATGAGTGCAAAATTACAGTGGATGTGTTTAAGATCAACATGCTTTTCACAAGTGTCCTTGGAACCAGCTGCCCAGTTATCCACTCTGTTTACTACAGGATACTTGAAAAGTATCCTTTCTTCCCATTTTGCGACAATCGCTCTCAAACAAGCATTTTCACAATATGTTTTATGCAAAACTGCAGTACTTGGCCACTACATTTTGTTTTATTCATTAATGGGATGTGGGCGCCGCTGGCAATTATTTGGGTCAAAATTTCACAAAGCATTTATTGCCCTGGAGATGGTGGTGGTGAGCCGCCTTCTTGAACCGCTGCAGTCCACGTGGTGAAGGTACCCCTAACGCGCTGTAAAGGAGTGTGTTCCAGGATTTTGACCCAGCGTATGGCAAGTGTAGAAAATGTGCAGTATTTGTCACAGGATGGTGCATCATGCCAAAACACTTGCCCTGCTCGTGGTCATTTTTGGCTCAAGCTACAGTTAAACAAGTCAATAAACCTCAGAGTAGTACAAAAGTAAAATACAGTGAAGGCTGGAAATCTGAAATAAACAGAAAATGCTGGAAATACTCAGCAGGTTAGGCAGCATCTGCGGAGAGAGAAACAGAGTTAACGTTTCAGGTCTGACGATAGGTCATCGACCTGAAATATTAACTCTGTTTCTCTCTCATACAACAGTATTGTGGTGCTAACTAGATCTCTGAAGCTTGACCTCACAAAACACAGCATCTAGAGCTCAACAATCATGAGACTCTCAGTCATTGACAAAAACTAAATGCTTCTGGTAGAAATGGTGGTTTTAAGGTTAAATATTAAGACTCCACACACCCCATTCCATTTTACTTTCATAACGCTCCAGCATTCACGATGGAACACTCACATCAACAATACAATGGGTCAACATTTCACAAAGCATCAGTTTGAAATAAACAGGCAAGCAAGTAATTTGAAGCTTATTAGCACCACTGTATTTATAAATCACAAAGCGCATTTTTCGGATCGAGAGAAAGTTACAAAACTCTTCAATTTTCTCAGCTCCAAAGTCAAGTGGACAGCTTTTGGGAATCTGTAAGCACCACTCACCACTAGGAGGTGCATGGCAACAGCCCCATGATGTCCCTCCCTACAACGACACAGATTGAAATGAAACTGGTGTCCCAGCTGCCAAAGAAGAGAGGCTGTTAAATACCTTGAAAAATTAAGCATTAGAAATTAGAGATCAAACTAGTAGCTGAAAAGCCAGATTAGCCCATCTAGCTCTAGGGGAACTGTTTGGGATTGAGTGAAGGTTTAAGGTAGGAAGCAAAATCAGATAACCAGGAAATGGAACAAGCATTGAAATAACAGACACAGATCAGAGAAATGATATGACATCAACAGCTAAAGACATCACAAATAATTTCATTTTTAACATTAAAAACACATTTAGGTCATCCTTAGTCATTACTTATTGAAACGGAACCAACTATGACATTTCCAGATTCAGACATTATGTAGTGCACTGCATCCTACAAAGAACAGCCAATAAACTGAACCAAGAGAAACAGCTGACACACTAAATAAGCAGAGAAAAATGCTTGCCTACTGGAAATAGCACAACTTTCAGTGCTTCAATAAATCATGAGATTTCAAGTCCTCATTGCAAAAAGGGTCAGATCCCATTGTTGAAGTTGAGAGCGACATCAAATAAGAATTAGCTGTTGATGTATAACAAACAGACCATTAAACTGAGTGGGAATGCACGACAAGGGATTCCACAGAAGACTGGTTTCCTTCCCTTGAGGAACTTCTCGGGAATGGTGTTCCTCCGCATTTTTTTTTTAGCCATTTAGCACTTTTGTAAGATTAATGTTACCAGATTTTACTGGCAACTCAGCTGAAAAGTTTAATGCAAAAGGTCAAACAAGTTCTGAGGAGAACGATTTCTCCAGTTTTTCTTACCAGTGGCTCTCCCATTTCATTGCTCGTGATAAGTGAGTTAAACAGTTTCGTAACAGGAACTGTGTTAAACCAGGCTTGTCCTTTAAGGCCACACAGTCCAACTGCTGTGAAGACAACATCCTGAAGTGAATTACAGGTTAACGGCTATTGATGAGGGAGGTTTGCAGCTTCACAGAAGCTTGTAACTTTACAGGATATAGGACCGTTGGCATCTGGAGGTAGAAAATGTATTTCGGATAGTATTTATTCGCAGCTGTTGCTGACTGCCCAGTTTTGATTCATGACTTTGTGATTGGTGGTTTTCAATCTGGTTTGCAAGCTGCTGACTGGTATGCTCCCTACCTATTCAATTCTGGCTTGTTAACTGTTTGATTCAAATTTCATACTGGGGAAAGAGCAGGGGAGTGGATAGCTCTTTCAAAGAGCCGGCACAGACACGATAGGCCGAATGGCTTCCTGCTGTGCTGTAAGATTTATGATCATTGAAGTGACAGCATGAAAGACAAAGTATGAGCTATAAAACATGCATACATAATTATTCTCTAAATTAACAAATACAACTATATTAGGGCATTCAAGAGGCACTCTGGTGAGGATTTCAGCATGAATGCTATGATTGCAAGCAGCCATCTAGCTCAAAAGATCTTGAAAAGTTTGGTTTGAAATTGGAGCTGGAGGGGGCGAAAACTTGTACTCAATGCAAGTAAAGCTGTTTGCTATGATCACATATACTACATACGTGTATTTGCATGTTGCAACAGTCAACATCCTCAACCTCTTAATGATCACAGAAGTGTAAAGACTCCCTCTCAAAGGGCTGATCTTTCTTTTGCCTCCTGGAATAGTAATTCCTTGCATTACAAATATAAAAATAGATTTTTCCTTTCCCACCAAAGTATGTGTGTCCTTGCCTTATGAAAAGGATACGGAATGATGAATGACTATCACCTGAAGTTCATGGTTAATAAACAAGTTAAAGAACTAATTGACCCGGAGACAATTGGGATCCAGTGTATGATTGGGATCAACTTGCAATGGAAATTGGAATGTGCTCACCTAACCTTGTCTGGGCAAAGATGCTCTTTATGTGGGGGGGGGGGGGCGGGGGGAGGTCTAGGCCTTGTCCTGGGAAAGCAATTACTGTCTTCAGAAGCTGCATATTACAGAGCACCAGATGATCTTCAAGACTGTAGGTTTGACTCTGGATGGCCTCCTGGAAAAGGTTTCCAGGACTGTCCGTGCTCATTGTGGTTGACTGGATCAGGTCAATCTTGGAAACTTCAAAAGTGGTGCAAGTTCCCCCAACAGCAGTGCGGTCTGCTTCCGATTTGAGCTTCACCAAGTACATGGCATCAGCATGGAGTTCAACAGGGCAAAGTAATTGATCACACATCTGTGAATAGCTTTCCATGTCCTTCGCTTTACAATTGCAGCAGTCAACATTGCTGGGAAACTACTGGCCAGTTTCCTATTTTGTTAAGGGGACAGCTTCTTCCCTATCTGGCACAAGAAGCAGGCCTTGCAGAAAAGGGTGACTGCCGAGTCAGAGTGGCTGATGCCATCTGTGCTACAAGTAATCGGGCGAAGCACTCAGCGACAAGAGGGATGTTGCCCACCACAAAACCTGGCAGTACGGCTGTGAGACTGCCAATATGGGGGACGCGACACCAGATCATGTGGCCTAGGATTTCCTTGCCTCTGCAGCTGGAATCAAACAAGCTGAAACTAGAGTCTCGGCCAACCCACCAAGCAGCATCCTTATAAAAGGTAAAGTCAAAGGGCGTGTAAATCAGTACTTGAAGTCTCTGCAGACTGATCAAGAGCTGCTGTACATTAAAATACACCATGTCGTGCGGTCAGGAGGATCTTAAGGAAGATGAGATGGAACCAGAAATAAGGTAAAGAGCAGGCCGGGGTGGGGGAAGGTGAGGGAACTTAGCAAAGGGAAACTCCAACATCCAGCAATTTCCCTCCCCCACCACCATCCCATTGCTGCCACACCCTAAAGTCTTGTAATGGGCAAGAGTGCTGTACCAGGTAATGCATGTTATGACTGTGCTAAAATTGAGCTGTATACACTGACAGCAGTAGCGTCCAAGCTTGAGGGGCTGCTTAGTTGTGCACAATGGCACCCTGTGGGAACAAAAGTTTAAAATCAGTGTTCTCATTCATTTGTATATATCTTACACTGTGGATGATAACACTGTGTTCTGATTTATCCAATGAGGCGGCAGCACTAGCGACCCTTTCCAAATCTCCAGGCTAATAAAATTTGAACAGCAAAGCAGCAAAGAAACAAATAGAAGTGGACTTTGGGAGCTGGAGTGCCAGAACTCAAGGACCAGAAATAGCTCATGGGATGTTGCTTTGGATATCCCTGCTGCTAAGCAACAAAGCCTCATTGTGAAGTAAAAACAAGATCAGGTCATTCAATTCAATTGGTTTTTTTTGGTCAGGGAATTTTTTTGAAATTATAAAGTGCTTCAGCTCAGAAGCACTGAGCATCAAGTAACTCACATTTTTGTCTCCTTTATTTTCAAAAGATTATTTTGCATCTGTAACAGATTTTAACATCTGGAGTACACTGATACGCCTATTTTAATACATTCTTAGTGGATCTCCTGTGGTGTTATTCACCATGAGTGAGAGGACATGCTGCTTTCATAATAGGGTATATGCCATGTAATGCACAGTGTACCATCAGAGTCACTGACTTAGTGACTGAACAAGTCAAATTTCATTTTTATTACAACGTTTTCTTGAAGTTTCAGGATTGCATTCTGCAATTATGTTCATCTGTGCATGAAAACTACACCAGAGGCTTTGTAAAGTAAATGTTCCTTTGCTTATCTTAGCTTTTCATCATGTTATTGCAAAATCTGTTTATTACAAACCTTATCCACAGATGATGGGCTGTGGGGAAGGAGAATAAAGGGAGACAGTGACATTTTCAAAACCGATTTTGAGCAATTTCATTGGCTCACCCATTCCTTTCTTTTACTGCCAGGTTCTCCTGACAGAATTGGATCTTTTCGTGTTTCCAATTTGTGTTTTCTGGCCATTTTCCTCACTTTTGATCAACATTCCCCACTTCCTCCCTTTTTTTTGCTGTTTTACTTTAAGCCAAAATATCCTTTGGCTCTACTCAAACAAATTCACCGCTTTTAAAAGTCAGCAACATTTTACTACCTAAAGTGTAGATGCTCATCCCTTTAAAGGCTGTAGGTCTAATCACTTGCGCAAACAGTGGGTCCATGCAGAGGTCAATTAAGAGGCTGCTTCTATTATATAAGCACTAGGTGGCATTATACAGATGCCAATTAAGAGACTACAAGACATCCTGGATCTTGTATTTTGCACACCTGGAAAGCACCTTTGTTTCTTTATCATTTTCTTTTAAGTGCGACACAAAGTTGAGCACGACAGACAAAAAATACACAATAGACATATAGATAGATCTTACTTTCGAATACTTGAGTATAAATAGGTGCATACATAAACCTTTTATGTTTAACTTAAGTACAGTTTATCAAAGTTTGAAGTTTCCCCTGCCCCACAGACATCATGCCTATGACACAATGCAGCCAGAGGATATAATTTTCTCCCAGCTAAGCCTGGTTTAATGTTGAATAGTTTCATCAGCTTCTTCAACTATGCTATTCTGCCACTATAGTTGCCACCTACCTAATCCTTACCTGGGGAACTCCACACTACCCCCTTAGCAGAAGGAAAGGAAATCTTTCCCATCCCCGATATAGTGTTTGCCTAGCTGTAAAAACAGAGTAGGTCTTTGGCATTATAATCAATACAGCTAAGCTAAGTGGCAGTTGCAGCAAACTCCAGCTGCGACAGCAGGGATAGAATGTAAAATGAGCTTCATGTCTTGGTTTAGACTTGTAATAATACTGCGAGACTAACACTCAAAATGTCAAGTGACTATTTAACTCTCTCTCTCCATTTTTGATTAGATTGTGACACTTCTAAAATTCAGACAGCTGCTGTGGTTAGACCACACAGTTTATCAACATTATATCATATACAAATAAGCATTCAACCAGAAACCAAAATGGTGACCAGAGTTTGTGATGATTGCACCACATGGTGGAGAAACGGCACCTTCCATTATTACCCCAATAAATAGGGTTGCCAACTCTCCAGGATTGCCTTGGAGTCTCCAGGAATTGAAGATTAAGCTCCTGGACATTGCCTGGAGTAACCCAGGAGAAAAATCATAGGAGCATTATAAACAAAGTGTCTCTCTTCTTTCCCCCCCCCCCCCCCCACCCCCATTTTTTTTGTACACTTGTGTTTATTAGTTATGAAAAAATTGAAGGGGAAAAAGACTTTTTGGCTGGGTGGAGCAGTTGGAGGCAGGAGGTCATGTGATGAAACCTCCAGGGATACGTCCAACCAGAGATGGCAACCCTATCAATAAGGCAAAGATTGCATCAGGTTGGTGGATTTTCCCGCCATTTAATTCTACAGGAAACTCTCTTAACCAGCACCTAAATAACCGGAAAGCGCTGTTAACCGGCAAAATTCAGGAGTAGGTTCAGGTAAGTTTTACTTCATATTAGTGGCAGTTCCTGGATCTGTGGCCGTGTAACTGGGGTTCGTTCACTTGTTGCTAAGCAACAGGGACGCTTGGTCTGTGGCCGGAGTTCCTGCACATGTTGTTAAGCAACCGGGAAGCCTGGATTTGTTGCTGTGTACGGAGCCCTCGTACCTTTTAACTATATCTCTCTGTAATCCGGACTTTTTGATAAACCGGCACCATGACGGTCCTGTTGGTGCCGGATAATAAAGAGTTTCCTGTACTGTTATTTTTAGCACTATAATGTAGATACAATGTTTGAATTCACAGGAAGATTAATCAGAATTCATATTACAGAAACTATTTGGCTGGTTCCCAGAAGTTTACAATGAAAACTTATTGAAATATTGTTTCACAAATTAAGTTAAAAAGCAAATAATTGCATAAAGAACCTCTTAAAGTTTCCCCTAATCGAAAGATAGAAACCTTCCCCTCCTGCCCACTAATTTAAAATAAACTCTTCACTTAAAACATCTGCCAAAGTCATTAAGCTGAGAGAAACTTACTCTCCATGCTGAATTGTAGTGATTTTCTGCAAGTTTATACTTTTACATTTAATAAAATTCTTAATACCAAAGCATATAAACATCTGTACTTTTTAATTTCTTCACCATTGCAATAAAAGACATACACACAGACAACAATTGTAATATTACAAATCATTACAAATCTTTAAAGATCAAAATCAAGCATATATTTTGAACTTTTAAATTTGAAGTTTATTACCAACAACCCGACACAAGTGCCACTGATAATACAACTTATGGTACAACGGCATAATTTATGCTGAAGCATTCAAATACTGTATTATATGAATTATTCTGCATGTACAATTTTAAGAGTCTTGCTTATGCATGTACTTCCTGTAAGTGTCACTTACTTGCCATCATACTTGGCTGTTACGCCTATTTGTCACAAAATTTCCATCAAAATTAAACTTCTGATTCAACTCTCCGAGCTTGCTCTTCAAGGAAGTGGTGCTGATGCTTACTAACGTGAGGGCTCTCAATTGTGTCTCCAGAATAGATGGTGCTGTTGCCCTTGGCCCCGCCCATCTCGGAGCAGCTAAAGTCAGGTATTTGGCCCGATGCCGACAGCCCCCATTTGCAGCTGTTGTCTATCCCTCCTCCCTCTCCTTCCGCAACTCGCCTCCCAGCTTATGCTGCCTGCCATATTTGCAGAGGATTTTTTTTTGTTTTTTTTTTGTTTTTTTTGAAAGTGTGTTTATTTAAAGTAATGCAGATTTCCATTCTTTATA
Organism: Somniosus microcephalus; assembly: GCF_052327205.1. Classification (NCBI taxonomy): domain Eukaryota; kingdom Metazoa; phylum Chordata; class Chondrichthyes; order Squaliformes; family Somniosidae; genus Somniosus; species Somniosus microcephalus. Next base: position 24,912,076 of record NC_141013.1, read on the forward strand.
ATGCAAGAAACCTGCACTATTTAAAATAAATATTCCAGCTGTTTTTTGGTCGAGGTTTTCCCAGTCACTACTGCAAAAATCCTTTTAAGAAATTCCTTTGCAGTCCTTAACCCACACCCCCGCCCATCAGATCTCCACAACCAGCCCCATCACACCCAAAGCATTGTATCTTCTCTCCTCCTGTTGTCTCCTGCTCCTGAGAACTGCCTACTGAGCACCCACGTTTACCTCTCCATTGCCAACCTTTCCCCAATAAAATCCCACCATTGTGCTTTAGCAGCAGCGTCCCATTATCCCTTCCCAATACGTTTACTTGCAGCACCCACATTCCATCACCATCCTTGGGTCTACCCTCCCACCACTACTACACAAAGCAACCTCTCCCACACCACAGGACTTCTCTCCCACCCTCCTTAAACCCAGGACTCATCCCCTACCGCCACTATTCCACTTCCACTGGACCCCAGTACCCACTTCCCAGTGCTCTCAAATACTACAACCACCCTTCTCTGTACCCCCATATCCTGCAACTCCCTCCTCAGTTCTTCCAAACCCTCACCACTATGTCCAGTGCTTTCACGCATCATGACTCCCCACTCGTAATTGCTAGCACCAACCTCCCAATCCAACTGACCCCCACAACTGCTACATGTAGTACTTACAACCCAACTGACTACTTGCAGCCTGGAACATCCGCTCCACCGTAACACTATATCCTGAGTTTATTTTAAAGTGTTAGAATTAACTACATAGTTAAATTAACTTTTAATAGTAATGGAGGCCACCAATTCAGTTTCCATGCAATGTACACAATCTTGGAATTCAAGGCTAAAAATCTCAAACACAACATAAATTATCTTATTCAATTTTTTTTTTTTAAAGCAATCACCCAAATACAATGTTTTATGCTACAAACATACAACATCATGTCCTCCAATTCACTGTCAATAGCACCACAGGATATCACTAAATTATCTTTTACCCAACTGAAGTAACTCAGGACGTCAATTGCAATTGTCTTTTGCTGAATAATTCGCAACAGAAGATGGCAAAGTCATTTGTCATAAATAAATCCTTACTGGTTGAAGTGTGACTGTCAGGTTTACTATATCTAGCGTTAAGCACACTCTTCACAAAAACACACTTCTTTCTAACTTCTTGGAGATGTTAAGATAGTTTTAAAAAAACCAAGAGCTTCATGCATTATAAATGTAAACTCTGACATAATGGTGATGCAGCATAGCAATGAGAAGGAATCCATTTTACAATTAAAGCACTAATTCCACTAGTGGAAGCACTACAAAGCTTAAGTGACCAATCATAAAACTATATTATAGGTTATGGTTACTTAGCTGGTAGAAAGCAAGAGTGGAAATGGCTATAAATGATCTCAGTTTTAAAAAAATAAGTGAATTTACTAAAATAGGTAAAGACCATCTACTCGTCAGTGAATTCACTTGGAAAAACTGCTGAAAGATGCAATTTGCCTGAAACTGTATTTTGAACAGATCTCAACTTCAGAGAAACTAAATAACAAGACATTTCAAATGCACAGGAAGCAGCCTGAGTGGCCAACGTCCAACAGGAATTTCAATGTGAAAAGGTAGGAAATAAACATGTACTTAATGCTTTGAAAAATCTCACAAAGGCTTTTGAAATCAAAGTTGAGCTTAAAAACAAAATGACATTTTTGTCGTGCAAAGCAGATTCACTTTGCAAACTATTTAACTGTGCAATTTGCACTCGGTAAGGCAATATTATGACATATTTGTTGTTATACTAGATATTGGGCCAGAAATTCGGGTCCCCACGAAAGTGCCGGATTCGTGCATGCACGGGAAACCGGAACTTCCGTTCCCTTAAAGGAAGGGGTTCATAGGTCAAACGTGTGTGCCGGAGAGGCAGTGCATACGCCTGGAACTTCCGGTTTTTTTCCAGGTTTCTCCGGGAGGGTAAGTCTCCAGCAGCTACGCTTTTAAAAAGCAGTTGCAAGGCCTGCTTTTAACAAGGTAAGTGGTGAATTAAGTAAAATTAAAACATTTTTTCCACAGGTTTATTATTTTTAAATACTTTAAAGAAAGGTAAGTTTATGTTTAGCCCTGTTAGAAACAAATTAATTTTTTCAAAAATTTAAATTATTGTTTAAGTTATTTTATGTAATTTATAGTTATTTTAAAAATGTGATTTAAAAAAAATTTATTTGAAGTTTTAGTTATGTTTTGGGGCTGAACTCTATTCATGGATTTGACAGGTCTTCCTGGGATACGCAAGCACTGCATGCCGACAGCTGGAGCAGGCCCAGGATCGGAATCCCACGCGGGCCCACAGCCCAACAGCCGGCGCGCTAGTTAAGTGCAGGTCAGGGGCTTGCACCCGCAGGAAGCCTCCGACCCGAATTTCTGGGCCATTGTAATAGTTTAGAACAATGGATTTTGATGAGACCTTGCTGAAGTTAGTAAAGACAATTAAGTGTTTACATATGAACAGAGAAACACCACAATAAGCTTTCCCTTGCCAACCTGGCCATCCTCCTTCAGTCTTCCGTTCTTACCTATCAGAGAAACTAAGGCGGGAAAAGGCTTCAAAAAGCAAAGATGGCAACAGTATTCATACATTATCTAGGATGTTTTTCCTGATGCACATTTGCTCATCGATCCCTGATCCTGAGTGTAACAGTGTTGACCTTCCTCCCCCACATTGCCTGATGTGGCACTATGCCACACAGTCTCAGGGATGGGAGTGCAAGAGAAGAGAAATCTCAGTTGGCAATTGTTTTAAGGGTAAGGGCTCCATTTTCACATTCCTTAAAAATAACTTCTGGCAAGAAAACCAATTACGGATGCATTCATAGGCTGGACAGTTGCACTCGATCAATTTTTTGTTTTTAAACAAAATTGATTTTTGTTTTACCACCACTAGAACTAGATAGTGTGAGAGCGTAAAAGAATGTAAAAAGCACATGAAAATCAATTAGAGTGTCAACATTTTAAACAGCCATTAAAATTACATACAGTGCACAAAATTCTTTACCACGCCAAACTGGTTTGGAATTTATTTAGAGCAATATTAGAATTGAAGCAGACTTACCCTCGAGGATTCATACGACGGACTTGGTTGGTCAGCTGATCCCCAAGAAGTTGTACCTGTTCGTTCTTCCATTACTATCAAAAGAAAAGGCCATATTGTTATTTAGACTGAAGAAGTCTCAACGGTGTTTGTATCATTTCAGCCGATGTTTACTACATTATCCACACACCATAAAGTTCTTCCTTTCTTGAAAGTTCTCAGTTGGGTAAAATGCCACTGCCAGCTTCCTCAAAATCATTTTCTATAATATTACTTATAAAACCCAATGCTACCCACCAAATAATTTTCTTGGGAGGTTTATAGAATGTTTCTTGGGAGGTTTATAGACTGAACCATTGCTGTGCACCAGTAATTAATATTAATTTAATTTCCAGTTTTTGTTGAACATTTGTGCTCAAGGCAACAGGATGCAAGCACGAGGAAATGAGCCACTTTTCCATTTTGGACCATTGCCAGCAACAAGCATTTTTAAATCACTGCAAAGCTATGAAGTAAAGTTCCCTCAGCTCTGTTCCGACCACACATCTTAAGCTCAACCTCAAAAAATATCCTGACTGTGCCAGTGACATTTTCCATACAAACCATCCTTGGAGCGCCAAATGAAACTGCCAATTAGTGCCATATTAGAGGCAGGTTTGCACTTCCCACTAGAAATATTTTTGATGCTGTCCTAACTCGTGTAACTCAGACACTTACAAGCGAGTAGAGGGGAGATTTTCATTAGTTTGGGCTGGATTCAAATCTAAATCTCAGAACAGAAACAGTGCTCTGACAAAAGCATTACATGTCCAGTATGAAAACTTTCCCTTCAAATGTTGCTGTAATTGACTTCAGCACTAATTTCCATTCATTAAAATGCCAATTATAACTGCTCTTTACTGAATTAAAAACCCTGGAAGAAATATAGAAAAACACACGAGTATAAAATTCTAAACAAATCTTGCCCCCAAGGTTTCCTGATATTCTCTCGATACCCTTCTTTTCTTAAAGACTGCAATAAATCCTGCTTGAGGGATGCACATGTAACAGCTCTCCATTACTTCATCCATTCTGGTCTTGAGCCTGACAGTGGGTAATTCAATCACAAGTGCTTTCAGACCCAAGCCCAAATCTATTATCTATTTGTTGTCACCAACTGTCCACACACTCCCAGTAGGTGTTAGATCAGGAAGACATTCTTTTTACTCTCCTTAACCCAGTAGCACCAGTACCATCCCATTTAGACCAAAACTCAACACAGACCAGACAATGTAGGACTCTGTCTCAGTGTATTCGTACTAATTTATTGAGGGGGGTCAGAGGGAACATCGCACTCCTACTTCCACACACGCAAAAAACAAGATTAAGTCAATGCCTAAGTAGTACAAGTTGTTTTATTTTAAGCAAAAGGATGTGAAATGTTTGGAGCATTTTACGATCAGCCTAGTGGCTACAGCACCAGAGTGATGAACAGTGAACAAGTAAATCAGGGGTCAAATTTCATTTGCGACTTGTTTTCTCCCTCCCCCGTGAGATGCAAGAGAAGTATTATGACCACAACTGTCTGGGGACAAACAGGTATAAGGACACCACTCCAATATCTCATAAGCATAACTCCTGGGGAAAATCAAGCAGCATTGATGGCTCAAGCTATATTCAGGAGTGCTGGGTAATGCTACCTCACTTACATCAAGGATTGAAAGTGAGCATATTCGAAAGGATCTATCGCAGGTAGAACTTCGATTCTTCAAGACTGCTGGGCCGGTCTAGGTTCAACTTTAAAGACATTTGTAATGATTTTTTTTTTTTTTTTTTTAAATAAGCATCGATGCACAAGCTGGGAAGATGTGGCTAACAACAGGCCACACTGGAGGGCTGCATCGGGGAGACAAAGACGCTGGAGAGAGGTGGCTGAGAGAGGGGAAATAGGAGAGCACGAGGCTTCAGAGTTAATGCTGTGCGGCCTTCAACATCTGGCTCTGTGATATACACCTGCACCATCTGGGGCAAGGACTGTCGCTCAAGAATTGGACTTTTCAGTAACTCACAGTGTTGCAACAGGGCAAAGTAACGGAACTACTTTGGCGCTTACACCAATATCGATCAATACAGACAGCTGCCATGTGACAGAATTAGGTCGAGGATAACACGGATGTAGGGAGACCCTTTTTTTTTTTTTTAAATTTCAGTATTTTAAAATGATTAACAATACTAGCAGTGGATGATCATGCTTAAAACTGCTTTCCTATACAGTACTGTGTCAAGCATCCAGTTAGCCAGCTGGCTCTCCACGATCGGGAAATATGTCCAATATTTATAAACACCATAGGCTATCATTACTTTTTTTATATAAAAATCCTGGGATTAAAAAAAAAACAAAGCACTTCAAAAATCAATTATGAGGCTACAGTAGTTTTGAGTACTGTAGTGAATATGCTCTTGTATTCAGTTTAAGAACTGAATGATTGGATTCCAGAATAGGGGTGTGGCTCTTCCTCTAACCTCAGGTAATGAGAAACTGAAGTGGGAGTATCTCACTACAAAAAGACTAACTGTTCCACCGTCACTGGTTTCCTTCTTCCAGTAGCTTGCATTTTTATTAAATTTAAAAACATAACTGATAAGGGAATTAAGTGGCACTGACCAACTGCAAGGTGATTTTATTGAACTGTTACACAAATAAACTGTATTTTCTTATGTACCATGCATATGGAGAGGCAATTACCACTCACTCCATGAATGGGTATACAAACTGTCGAGCTCGGTTTTGCATATGCACTCATTTGTACTGTTCAATTCAGCTGTGGGCAATAGGGCTTCAAACAGCTTTACTGGACAGTACTTGAATTGTTTCTTACAGACTTAGTTTACTTTGCTCAGTCCAGAGCTCATTGTTACTAAAGTTCAATACAGTAGCACATTTTTGACCTTGCTGATAAAGATGGACATGCCCCCCACTACAGATCCTCGTTCAGCAAGTTGGAAGGAGCCTGTTAAATGAAGAACCGAAAGTACAAGCATCTTTTCCCAATGCTTACCAAGAAAGCAAAGATTTAACAATTACCTTACATCCTGATGGCATTTTGTACGGAATAATCAACAAGCTGAATAAGGAATTTAACCCACAAATAATTCATCAACACAAGAAATGACTTCAGTCAGTCCCATTCAAAAGTGTCGGATTCTTTCTACATGCTACCTACTGTGCAACATGTAATATAACACAATTTCAATTTTATTTTAATCTGAGCTATTGTAAACATGGAGGGCACCTTTAAACCTCCTCCGTAGTTAGTTGCTTTAACCTCTCAGGGATTTTGCCCACCATATTGAAAACTACATTGGTGACGTTATATGTAGGTGAGAACAAACCACCTGGAACTTATTGTGGAGCCTATTTAAATTTCTCACTCCTTCTAGAACTGTAAATCTCAAAGTATGTGTGCGGCTGGTTCATGGTGCCCCCCAGGATGTTGGTGGTCAGGAATTCGGTGATGGTAATACCGTTGAATGTCAAGGGGAAGTGGTTAGACTCTCGCTTGTTGGAGATAATCATTGCCTGGCACTTGAGTGGTGTGAATGTTACTTGCCACTCATCAGCACAAGCCTGAATGTCGTCCAGGTCTTGCTGCATGCGACCGAGGTGGATCATTCATTCGGCACTTCTGGCTGAAGATGGTTGCAAACGCTTCAGCCTTGTCTTTTGCACTCGTCTTCTGGGCTCTGCCATCATTGAGGATGGGGATATTCATGGAGCCGCCTCCTCCCGTTAGTTGTTTAATTGTCCACCACCATTCATGACTAGATGTGGCAGGACTGCAAAGTTTTCATCTGATCCATTAGTTGTGAGATCGCCCTAGCTCTTTCAATAGCATGCTGCTTCCGCTGTTCAGCATGCATTTAGTCCGGTGTTGCAGCTTCCCCAGATTGGCACCGCTTTTTTAGGTATCCCTGGTGCTGCTCCTGGCATGCTCTTCTGTACTCCTCATCGGCCCCTGGCTTGATTGTAATAGTAGAGTGAGGGATATGCCAGGCCATGAGGTTACAGATTGTGGTGGAATACAATTCTGCTGCTGCTGATGGCCCACCGCACCTCATGGATGCCCAGTTTTGAGCTGCTAGATCTGTTATGAATCTATCCCATTTAGCACGGTGGTAGTGCCACACAACACGATGGAGGGTGTCCTCAGTGTGAAGATGGGACTTCGTCTCCACAATGACTGTGCGGTGGTCACTGCTACCAATGCTGTCACGGACAGATGCATCTGCGACAGGTAGATTGGTGAGGACGCGGTCAAGAAGGTTTTTCCCTCGTGTTGGTTCTCTCACCACCTGCTGCAGGCCCAGTCTGGCAGCTATTGTCCTTCAGGACTCGGCCAGCTCGGTCAGTAGTGGTGCTACCGAGCCACTCTTGGTGATGGACATTGAAGTCCCCCATCCAGAGTACATTCTGTGCCCTTGCCACCCTTCGTGCTTCTTCCAAGTGGTGTTCAACATGGAGGAGTGCTGATTCTTCAGCTGAGGGAGGGCGATAGGTGGTAATCAGCAGGAGGTTTCCTTGCCCATGAGACTTCATGGAGTCCGGAGTCAATGTTGGGGACTCCCTCCCGACGGAATACCACTCCACATTGCTGAAGGTCTGGAGTCACATATAGGCCAGACCAGATAAGGACAGCAGATTCCCTTCCTTAAAAAGGACATTAGTGAACCAGTTGGGTTTTTATGACAATTCGATAGTTTCACCGTCATCATTACTGACACTAGCTTTTTATTCCAGATTTTATTTAATTAACTGAATTCAAATTCCCCAGCTGCCGTGGTGGGATTACGAACTCACGTTTCTAGGTTATTAGTCCAGGCCTCTGAATTACTAGTCCAATAACATAACCACTATATGCTACTGTAACCTATTCCTCGCTACAACTCCTTCCCAAACTGACAATTAATAACATTTACATTTACAGTGCCAATGAATCAAATAAACTTGGACAAGCACTATGGCAAACTGTTGAAATACTATTTTTGGAGCATTAACTTGTCCAACAGGAAATTAGTCTCAGGCCACCTAAATTGTGCATATTGAATTATGTGCAAATAGACCCCGAGCCCCATCCCAATGAATAGTGCAATGTGAAACATTTAAAAAATCATCCTATCCAGGTTAATATCATTCTAAATTTGATTTCGCTAAGGTAGTGCATCCTCAAAGATAGTCACAATGGTTTTCACTACTCCTATGGGTTAGGCACAGTCGGAGACCATGTATGTTATGTGTCCACTGCTAGAGAGACAGGGTTAGACTGCAGGCAGCTGGGAACACACAGCTGCAGCTCAATGAACTACACAGCGGAGTCAAAACTGCAGTCCTTGTTAAGATCCAAGCAAATTTGATGCAACAATATTATTGAAGTTCAAATGTCAGTGGTAATATTGCTGTATGTTAACAATTCCACCATGATGCGATCGTACAAGTGACCCAGAATTTGGGTCACAAAGGTACGTAAATTGGAATTGGGAAAAAGAGTGAAAGTGGCAGGTGTAATTAATTTTGAATCCCACTATATAGGATTTCCAATGCAATAGGACAGAAAACAAAAATCATTCCACATCAAGCAATAGCAGCCCCTTTGCTAAGGATATGGCCTTTTAATATTTTTTCATCACAGCTGTTATACAAAAAAAAATCTGGATATTTGAATATTAGATTTGGCCACCTAGAAGCAGGATCTACTCAACTGTCAACTTCAAGGTTTGTGAATGATTTCACCATTAATATATATAAAAGTATTATATTTTTATATATATATATGCAGAACATGAATCCAAACACATGCAATGTTCTTGTAACTGAACATTTTTGAAGGAGCCACTGCAAAAGTTTCTAGTTGGCTGGATGAAACGGAAGATAACCTGATTATTTTAAACTGCATAGATTTTATTGCTAGTTCGCTTTCCCTCTAAAGAACTTAATGACAAAACAAACAACACAAATGTACTGTGCAAACTTTTAATTTAGAAACTTGAATATCTTTTCCAGTTGACAAAAGTTGGAATTAGAAGCAAAAATCATTCATAGCATGATTGTCAAAACTACAAGCCATGTCATTAATAATTCAGTTTAAGGTGAAAAAACACAAATGAAATCAATAGCACATTTATTTTCAAAACAATACTAAAAAAACTATGTGCAGGCTTGCCATCTGTCTTGGTTGATCAAATCATAGATTTTACCAATAAAATTAGATTTCTGATAGAGGCATATAGCAGTAGCAAGTGTGGCCATCAAGTGTTGCCAAAGTTTCTAACTTCATTTTAACTGTAATGATGGTCCTGGAAGTACAGATTCTTACTTAAACCAAACAACAAACTATTTTTCTCATTAGATTTTCCATGAAGATGCAGCACTGAAATGGTCTTGAGGTTTCAGTAAACTACACAACTCCATTCAAATTACTGTTTGGTCTCGGTCCTGTTCAATTATTACAGCATTCTTATCTTTAACCCGCGAACAATCCCTTTCATTTCCTGAAATGTGGTTTGAGCCGCACAAAATTCCCCCAACAATAAAAATACAATCTTGCTCTACAGTAAACCGTTCGGAGAATTAAGGCTTTAGAGAAATCGGTGTCTCTTTTATAAAAAAATTCTGAATTTGCCTCGCACAGAATAGGTCTCTCTTCATTCTATCCATACTGCCAACCTCATTCACCCTACCAACACTCACTGCTTGTCCAGCTATTACTACCCTACCTGTTAGCACATCAGCTTGCAGAATGATCTGAACCCAACCTGGAAGAATCTCAGCCCACAGTGACATGTACAGTAAGCCCTTTCAGATCCCAGACTGGCTGGTCAATCAACAGCATGTTTGGCTCCGTATTAATTCAATCCCTGCCGTAGACTCTATTTCAATTCATCATTGCCAAACCTGTCCTTGCAGAGCTAACTTGACCCTTAGGAGATCTAGTTACCTCCACTCCACCTCCAAGAGAGGATGGTCACTAGTTGGTCAAAAGACAAAGTTTGTCTTTAAGTCCTCGTTAAACAGACAGGAAGCACCAGAAACAGCACCAGTCACCTTGCTGTTCTAGATGTACAAGTCCAATGGGAAGAATCATCTATCAACTTGGTTCACTTTTGAATGAGAAGGTTGTGGGTTCAAATCCAATTCCAGAACAGGAGTTCAGAATCCAAGTTGGCAGTTCAGTGCAGAGCTTTTTCTTCATCTTAAACTGAATCACTAATGAAGGAGCGTTGCATTGTTAGAGATACCATCCTTTGGACAGTCTTTCCTCAAACAGCAAGAACAGATACTCGTCATTCACCTTGCTGTTTGTGAGGCCTTGCTGTACACAAATTGGCTGTCATGCTTGCCTGCATAAAAGTGGCTGCATTTTAAAAGTAATGTGTGAAAAACTGCTTTGCAACATTTCTCGGACGTGATGAGGCACTATATAGTGTCATGTACCAGGCTTATTATTCATCAACTAGCTAATCCAGGTATAAGGGATTTGGGAAAAAAGGCATGAGGCTGACTGTCACTCCAGGATACTGAGTGACAGATCAGTGTAAGCTGGGACACCTTCTCACCGCTGTCATTTCCTTTTTTGCCACAGATCCTCAACTTGATTCTGGAGCTCACAAAAATTGCTTAGACTCAAATCTTATGTGCCACAAGCTTAACTTGCATTGGGACTTTGGTCTTTCTCATCTTGCTTCAATGGCAGCAGAGCGCTTTTCTCCTCTTGGTGCTGGAATCCAGGAGAACCCCAGCTGTTATGAGTCCGCAATTTCAAGATCCCTTGAGTGATAATATTCCCGGGAGTCTAACGAGAATGCTCTTCTAGTGGATAGAAATCACATTCATTCAAGCACCATAATGACTTGCATTCCATTGCCCAGATCAGCTTTTAAGGATTTGGCAGCAATGGTGTGGATACCTGATTGCTTACCAATAGGCAATGTGGCATGAAACTGGCTCATTAATGCCTTGCATTTGTGAAACACACTTTACTGGCTTGTTCAATCTCCAAGCAGCATCAAAGTAAAATGTCAAATTACACATGACAGTAGCAGCAATGATCAATTATATGAATAAGTTTCCATCCTACGCTAGACAGGCTCTAAATCTCAACAATTAAAATTATTTTTTCCCGGTAACAAGGAGGTGCCTAAAACCAAATATCTGGAGTCTGCTAATGTAGCTTTTTGTACTGATATGGAGTAAATGTAACAGTCGGAAAGGATTGAGATTTTTACCTAAAGGAGTAGCAAGTACAGAAAACATCAAAGATAATAGACTTATGAAGAAGTAATCTGACATCTTTCCAAGCTTCTTCAGACATTTCAGGTCCTACATACTGAAGTTCTAAACTTAGGAGATTCAGACAACATTTTGTATTTGTTGCAATTTTCATACTGTAAAGTTTAATTTATAGTGTGAACCAACTAATGTCACCTTTATAAGTAATGTTACTATATAAAACAAAATACTTCACACAACTCACTGAGCAGAGGGAAAAAGGAAAATTACCAGTCTTAACAAAGAAAGAGGAGCTTGAATCTTTCAAGTCTTAGGATGTTCCAAAGTGGATTGCTTTTGAAATGTAGTCACTGTTGTGAGGGCAGCATACAAAGCAGCCAATTTTCACACAGCAAGATCCGACAAACAGCAAATAAATGATAAATGACCAGTTAGTCTGTTTTGGTGGTGTTGTGTGAGGGATGAATGTTGGCTAGGACAGCACAAGAACTCGCTGCTCTACTTCAAATGGTGGCATGGGATCTTTCTTATCCACCTGAACAGGCAGATAAGAGTCTCAGTTTAAAATCTCACTTACGAGACAGAAATCTCCCAATACCTTATTAAAGAGACAGCCTAGTTTGTGTGTGCGCAAGTCCTGGAGTCGAGCTTAAACCCAGAACCTTCAGACTCCGAGGCAAGGTTGCTGCCATTGATTCAAGTGGACACTCTTGACCAAAGAATGTAAATAAGCGAATCCACGAATGATGGATTGTTGAGTCACAAAAATTGTTGAAATACATACCAAGCAAAATAGTAATGTGGAATAATCATTTAGCAGATGCAGATAAATTTTAAGACAGTGAATTCTAGAAGCTCTGTTTAACCATTTTAGTGACAACTTTTCCTGTGGTTACTTCTGTTATGACTCAGCTGCTTTATGTAACCAGATAGTAAATCACTGACACAAATGTCAAAAGCCGTCAAGCCAAAAGCACAAACTGTAGACTCGTGGGCGACAGCTATAATTACCACTACCTGAAACTGACATGTTTTAAGTCAGTGTTCAAGATAAAGGGACCAAATTAAATCTTCAGATTGGAAACATATATACGTATGTGTAGAAAACACTGCATCCAGTAAGACGCAACATTAAAGCAGTTCATCTTCACACGAGTCAAGTTCCAGATCACAGCAGACTTGCATTTCCACTCATCATACTGAACTAATTCCATTGCCCAAGTAACCATTTGGCTGCAGTGAGCCATTACTCTCAGTCTGCCATGTTCCCACAGACAAGACTTTTTACCATTAGCTTGTCCAAGCTTAAACAGGCTTCTCCCATCTCCCCCAAAGCCAAGAAGTCAGCCAAGGTAAATAAAAAATATGCCTTGTACTGGTTGGATTGGTCAAGAGTATCTGCTTGAATCAGTGGTGGCAACCTTGCCTCGTAGTCTGAAGGTTCTGGGTTCAAGCTCTACTCCAGGACACACAAACTAGGCTGACTCCCATCCCCCCATCTATCTTAGCCCCTAACCAAGCTGTCTCACCTCTGATCTCCAACAGCTCATGGCTGTAGGAACATCAGATACACCTGCAGGGACAAGATCAATAGTATCATCACCTTAACCTCCACAAAAGAACACTGAAGATTCAAGCAGTGGAAGGCATCGTAACAGCCAGCACCATCACCCAAGATCCATGGCAGCTGTGTAAACTTCAAGAAAATGATTGCTACATGTTGTGTTTCAGTTCTAATAAAGCTAGCAGTCCTCAGAAGCAGATGGCCTGTAAACTTGAAGTTCCACACAGGCAGATAGATAATCCTAATTATGTATACACACACACAAAATTTACAGTCCAAAATTGCAAAAAGCAAATGTTAAGGTTGCAAGCAATAGAACATTTCAAAATGGCAAACTATCTCCGCAGAAAGAGAATCGAAGAAAATACTTATAATGAAAAAATGGTCAGGGAACAAGGCCAGTAATCAGCCATTTACCAAAGCATGGATTATGCCAGTTTGTGAAAGAATGATTAAGTCAGGAACATTGGCGGTATAGTAGTCCAGACACTGATCTTTCAACCCTGGGAACTGTTCAAATCTAAACCAAATTTAAGGGGCAAAAGTCTCCAATGTCTTCTGGCTATAACAGTCCTGTGTGAAATGGGTTTGAGATGTATCAACTTCGTTTCATTACATCGGATATACGGCACAGAAACAGGCCATTCGGCCCAACCAGTCCATGCCGGTGTTTATGCTCCACTCGAGCCTCCTCCCGTCTTTCCTCATCTAAATCTATCAGCATAACCCTCTATTCCCTTCTCCCTCATATGCTTGTCTAGTCTCCCCTTAAATGCATCTATACTATTTGCTTCAACCACTCCCTGTGGTAGCGAGTTCCACATTCTCACCACTCTTTGGGTAAAGAAGTTTCTTCTGAATTCCCTATTGGATTTCTTGGCGACTATCTTATATTGATGGCCTCTAGTTATGCTCTTCCCCACAAGTGGAAACATTCTCTCTGTATCCACTCTATCAAAACCTTTCATAATTTTAAAGACCTCTATTAGGTCACCCCTCAGCCTTCTTTTTTCCCCCCAAGGGAAAAAAGAGGCCCAGCCTGTTCATCCTTTCCTGATATGTATACCCTCGCATTTCTGGTATCATCCTTGTAAATCTTCTCTGCAGCCTCTCCAGTGCCTCTATATCCTTTTTATAATATGGCGACCAGAACTGTTCGCAGTACTCCAAGTGTGGTCTAACCAAGGTTTGATACAGGTTTAGTACAACATCCCTACTTTTCAATTCTATCCCTCTAGAAATAAACCCTAGTGCTTGGTTTGCTTTTTTTATGGCCTTGTTAACCTGTGTCGCAACGTTTAGTGGTTTGTGTATTTGTACTCAGAGATCACTTTGTTCCTCTACCCCACCTAAACTTGCACCCTCCAAGTAATACGTGACCTCCCAATTCAAATTTATCTGTGTTGAATTTCATTTGCCAATTATATGCCCATTCTGCAAGTTTATTAATGTCCTCCTGTGATTTGTTGCAGTCCTCCTCAATATTGACTATCCGCACCCCCCCCAACCCCCCCCACCCCCCACCTCCAATTTGGTTTCATCCGCAAATTTAGAAATTGTGTTTTTGATTCCAAAGTCTAAATCGTTAATGTGGATTGTGAACAATAGTGGTCAAGTGGGTATTGGGCTCATTGCACAAAGCTGCCCTATTTTATCAACACACAGCAAATTAAAATCACTGGCAATCTTATTCAAAAATTCTGCACCTATAAGCAAGGTATTTTCTGTGATTAGCAAATAATGTTGCCCGTCATAGAACTGCCTCGAAAGCAACAACTTAGCCATGTACAGGAAACTCTTTTTTTATCCGGCACCGACGGGACCGGCGTGGTGCCGGTTGATCAAAAAGTCCGGATTACAGAGAGGTAAACTTACCAAGGTACAAGAGCCCCGTACATGGCCAGAGGTGCAGGAGCCCCGGCTACCCGGCACTTGTGCAGGAGTCCCGGTTACACGGCCACAGATCCAGGAGTCCCTGTTGCACGGCCACAGGTGGAGGAACCCCGGTTACATGGCCACTAATATATAGCAAAATTTACTAGAACCTACTCCTGAATTTTGCCGGTTAAGAGAGATTTGCGGATATTTAG